>NC_056074.1:3838468-5117958 GCF_016772045.2 Ovis aries | reverse complement strand
ACACTCTCAGACATAAATCACAGCAGGATCCTCTATGATCCACCTCCCAGAATTCTGGAAATAAAAGCAAAAATAAACAAATGGGATCTAATTAAAATTAAAAGCTTCTGCACAACAAAGGAAAATATAAGCAAGGTGAAAAGACAGCCTTCTGAATGGGAGAAAATAATAGCAAATGAAGCAACTGACAAACAACTAATCTCAAAAATATACAAGCAACTTCTGCAGCTCAATTCCAGAAAAAATAAATGACCCAATCAAAAAATGGGCCAAAGAACTAAATAGACATTTCTCCAAAGAAGACATACGGATGGCTAACAAACACATGAAAAGATGCTCAACATCACTCATTATTAGAGAAATGCAAATCAAAACCACAATGAGGTACCACTTCACACCAGTCAGAATGGCTGCGATCCAAAAGTCTGCAAGCAATAAATGCTGGCGAGGGTGTGGAGAAAAGGGAACCCTCCTACACTGTTGGTGGGAATGCAAACTAGTACAGCCACTATGGAGAACAGTGTGGAGATTCCTTAAAAAATTGCAAATAGAACTACCTTATGACCCAGCAATCCCTCAGCTGGGCATACACACCGAGGAAACCAGAATTGAAAGAGACACATGCACCCCAATGTTCATCACAGCACTGTTTATAATAGCCAGGACATGGAAACAACCTAGATGTCCATCAGCAGATGAATGGCTAAGAAAGCTGTGGTACATATACACAATGGAGTATTACTCAGCCGTAAAAAAGAATTCATTTGAATCAGTTCTGATGAGATGGATGAAACTGGAGCTGATTATACAGAGTGAAGTAAGCCAGAAAGAAAAACACCAATACAGTATACTAACACATATATATGGAATTTAGGAAGATGGCAATGACGACCCTGTATGCAAGACAGGGAAAGAGACACAGATGTGTATAACGGACTTTTGGACTCAGAGGGAGAGGGAGAGGGTGGGATGATTTGGGAGAATGACATTCTAACATGTATACTATCACGTGAATTGAATCGCCAGTCTATGTCTGACGCAGGATGCAGAATGCTTGGGGCTGGTGCATGGGGATGACCCAAAGAGATGTTATGGGGAGGGGAGGTGGGAGGGGGTTCATGTTTGGGAACGCATGTAAGAATTAAAGATATTAAAATTTAAAAAAAAAGAAAAAAAAAAGGAAAAACTGTTCTCCATAGTGGGTGTACTAGTTTGCATTCCCACCAACAGTGTAAGAAGGTTCCTTTTTCTCAACACCCTCTCCAGCATTCATTGTTTGTAGACTTTTTAATAGCAGCCATTCTGACCGGCCTGAGATGTTACCTCATTGTGGTTTTGATTTGCATTTCTCTGATAATGAGTGATGTTGAACATCTTTTCATGTGTTTGCTAGCCACCTGTATGTCTTCTTTGGAGAAATGTCTGTTTACTTCTTTGGCCCATTTTTTCATTGGGTGGCTTATTTTTCTGAAATTGAGCTGCAGGAGTTGCTTGTATATTTTTTAGATTAATTCTTTGTCAGTTGCTTCATTTGTTATTATTTTCTCCCATTCTGAAGGCTGTCTTTCACCTTGCTTATAGTTTCCTGTGTTGTGCAAAAGCTTTCACATTTAATTAGGTCCCATTTGTTTACTTTTGCTTTTATTTCCATTACTCTGGGAGGTGGGTCATAGAGGATCCTGCTATGATTTATGTCAGAGTGTTTTGCCTATGTTCTCCTCTAGGAGTTTTATAGTTTCTGGTCTTACATTTAGATCTTTAATCAATTTTTAGTTTATTTTTGTGTATGGTGTGAGAAAGTGATCTGGTTTCATTCTTTTACAAGTGGTTGCCCAGTTTTCCCAGCACCACTTGTTAAACAGATTGTCTTTTCTCCATTGTATGTTCTTGCCTCCTTTGTCAAAGATAAGGTGTCCATAGGTGTGTGGATTTATCTCTGGGCTTTCTATTTTGTTCCATTTATCTATATTTCTGTCTTTGTACCAGTACCATACTCTCTTGATGACTGTGGCTTTGTAGTAGAGCCTGAGGTCAGGCAGGTTGATTCCTCCAGTTCCATTCTTCCTTCTCAAAATTGGCAAAGCTGCATCCTGATGGTCATGTCTATAGCTCCAGCTTCTTAAATTATCAGACAGCTTGCATTTGTAGTTGGTGATTTTATATTGTTAGGAAATTTACACTGTGGAAACAAAAGGGAGAATCCAGTAAAATCCATTTCAAAAATAAAATTGTCTCTCACAGAAGAGGATCTACCTAGAATCTTTCTGCAATAAAAGAGGCTAAGACTTCATGGGAGTTCTGACTGGAAAAATATTAAGATAATTCTCAGGAACTATCAGAAAATCTGCAGAAGAAATAATACCTATCCACAATGCAAAAATATATCAATTCTGAGATTATAAAGGGAGGAAGATCATGGCCACATAACTCTAATTACTTTTCATGGCACAGGAAAATGTGTGACCTGTGTATTGCTGTAAGTCCACACAAAGTAGTTGAGCCTGTTCATCACCCAGTGTAGGCTCCTGAAATGAGTTCTGGGTTCACACGCCTGCATGTGGACAGCAAGATTGAGTCTTTCCCATGATTAGGATTCCTGCAAGAGTTCCTCCTTTGGGCACCACAGGCTTTGTCACAGTGTTTACAAATACACAGTAACCAGAAAACAATTCATCAAAACTTTTTCTCATATTCTGTGAATCATGCACATCTATCAGATGAATTTGTTTCATTCATAGAGAAACAAATTAAATTTTAAATTTTAAATTTTCTCTATTTGTCTGCTTCCACTGACCTGACTCTCAGAGGTTCTTTCCTCTCTTACTACTACATGAGCAAAATTAGACTACATGCCTGAAGAAGTTTATAAATTTGAATTTTAAAATATATAGCTAGCTGTTTTTTCTTTATCAGTTTATTATTCAGTTCAGTTCAGTTACACAGTCGTGTCTAACTCTATGTTACCCCATGAATCGCAGCACACCAGGCCTCCCTGTCCATCACCAGCTCCTGGAGTCTACCCAAACCCATGTCCATTGAGTCGGTGATGCCATCCAGCCATCTCATCCTCTTTTGTCCCCTTCTCCTCCTGCCCCCAATCCCTCCCAGCATTAGGAACTTTTCCAATGAGTCAACTCTGCATGAGGTGGCCAAAGTACTGAAGTTTCAGCTTCAACATCAGTCCTTCCAATGAACACCCAGAACTGATCTCCTTTAGGATGGAATGCTTGGATCTTCTTGCAGTCCAAGGGACTCTCAAGAATCTTCTTCAACACCACAGTTCAAAAGCATCAATTCTTTGGTGCTCAGCCTTCTTCACAGTCCAACTCTCACATCCATACATGACTACTGGAAAAACCATAGCCTTGACTAGATGGACATTTGTTGGAAAAGTAATGTTTCTGCTTTTAAATATGCTACCTAGGTTGGTCATAACTTTCCTTCCAAGGAGTGTCTTTTAATTTCATGGCTGCAATCATGATCTACAGTGATTTTGGAGGCCCCCAAAATAAAGTCTGACACTGCTTCCACTGTTTCCTCATCTATTTCCCATGAAGTGATGGGACCAGATGCCATGATCTTCGTTTTCTGAATGTTGAGCTTTAAGCCAACTTTTTTACTCTCCTCCTTCAATTTTAAAAGAGGCTTTTTAGTTCCTCTTCACTTTCTGCCATAAGAGTGGTGGTGTCTGCATATCTGACGTTATTTATATTTCTCCCAGCAATCTTGATTCCAGCTTCTGCTTCTTCCAGCCCAACGTTTCTTATGATGTACTCTGAATATAAGTTAAATAAGCACAGTGACAATATACAGCCTTGACATACTCCTTTTCTTATTTGGAACCAGTCTGTTGTTCCATGTCCAGTTCTAACTGTTGCTTCCTGACCTGCATACAGGTTTCCAAAGAGGCACATCAGGTAGCCTGATATTCAGATCTCTTTCAGAATTTTTCACAGTTTATTGTGATCCACACAGTTAAAGGCTTTGGCGTATTCACTAAAATAGAAATAGATGTTTCTCTGAACTTTCTCGCTTTTTTGATGATCCAGTGAACGTTGGCATTCATCTTTGGTTCCTCTGGCTTTTCTCAAACCAGCTTGAACATCTGGAACTTCACAGTTCACATATTGCTGAAGCCTGGCTTGAAGAATTTTGAGCATTACTTTACTAGCATGTGAGATGAGTGCAATTGTGCAATAGTTCGAACATTCTTTGGCATTGCCTTTCTTTGTGATTGGAATGAAAACTGACCTTTTCCAGTCCTGTGGGCACTGCTGAGTTTTCCAAATTTACTGCCCTATTGATTTCAGCACTTTCACAGCATCATCTTTCAGGATTTTAAATAGCTCAGCTGGAATGCCATCACCTCCACTAGCTTTGTTCATATTGATCTAAGGCCCTCCTGACTTCACACTCCAGGGTGTCTGGCTCTAGGTGAGTGATCACACTATCGAGATTATCTGGGTCATGAAAATCTTTTTTGTACAGGTCTTCCATGTATTCTTGCCACCTCCTCTTAATATCTTCTGCTTCTGTTAGGTCCATACCATTTCTGTCGTTCATCGAGCCCATCTTTGCATGAAATGTTCCTTTCTTTGGTATTTCTAATTTTCTTGAAGAGATCTCTAGTGTTTTCCATTCTGTTATTTTCCTCTATTTCTTTGCACTGATCACTGAGGAAGGCTTTCTTATCTCTCCTTGCTATTCTTTGGAACTCTGAATTCAGATGCTTATGTCTTTCCTTTTCTCCTTTGCTTTTCACTTCTCTTCTTTTCACAGCTATTTGTAGGGCCTCTTCAGACAGCCATTTTGCTTTTTTGCATTTCTTTTCCATGGGTATGACCTTAATCCCTGTCTCCTGTACAATGTCATGAACATCCGTCCATAGTTTATCAGGCACTCTATCTATCAGATCTAGGCCCTTAAATCTATTTCTCACTTCCACTGTATAATCATAAGGGATTTGATTTAGGTCATACCTGAATAGTCTAGCAGTTTCCCCCACTTTCTTCAATTTAAATCTGAATTTGGCAAGAAGGATTTCATGATCTGAGCCACCATCAGCTCCCAGTCTTGTTTTTGCTGACTGTATAGAGCTTCTCCATCTTGGGCTGCAAAGAATATAATCAATCTGATTTCAGTGTTGACCATCTGGTGATGTCCATGTGTAGAGTCTTCTCTTGTGTTGTTGGAAGAGGGTGTTTGCTATGACCAGTGCATTCTCTTGGGAAAACTCTATTAGCCTTTGCCCTGGTTCATTCTGTACTCAAAGGCCAAATTTGCCTGTTACTCCAGGTGTTTCTTGACTTCCTACTTTTGCATTCTAGTCTCCTATAATGAAAAGGACATCGTTTTTGGGTGTTGGTTCTAAAAGGTCTTGTAGGTCTTTATAGAACCATTCAACTTCAGCTTCTTCAGCATTACCAATAAATTATGAGTATGAAATTCAAACAGATGATTCACCACAGAAGGTACATATGTGGTGAATATTTTTACTGAATGATATTCAATATCAGTAATCATTCAGTTCAGTTCAGTTGTTCAGTCATGTCTGACTCTTTGCGGCCCATGAAGCACAGCATGCCAGGCCTGCTTATCCATCACCAACTCCTAGAGTCTACCTAAACCCATCTCCTTTGAGTCGGGAATGCCATCCAACCATCTCATCCTGTCGTCCCCTTCTTCTCCTGTCCTCAGTCTTTCCCAGCATTAGGGTCTTTTCAAATGCAAAGTAAATAAAAATAATATAGCACTTTTAAAACTTTAAAGACTATACCTACTAAATATTGGCAAAACCATGAAGGGACTTGAATACTCATATTCTGCTACTGGAAATATGAAATACTACAGCTATATTGTCACTTACTAGAAGGTTAGATATATGATCTATTCATCTGAGTCCTAAACACTTACCTAAAAAAATGAAAGCATACATCTATACAAATACATACATATAAATAAATAAATATATATATATATATTCATAACATCTTTTTTGTTGTTGTTTGTATGCAAGAGGGGAAGATGTCTGAATTTTATTGAATTTCAACTCTCCCATGGCAGAGGGGTGGGAGTAGGAATCTAGGAAACAAGCAGGAAAGGGAATGACTGTCCCCAGACCCCAGAGGAGACTCAGAACAGTTTCAGCTTCATTGTGTGCTAATTCAGCCTTTTATGTCATCCTTACTTTGCTAAGTGTGTTCATGAGTTCCATGTGATACCAAGCCATGAATTTTGCAGGAACTCTAGGTGTTTAAAAGTGTATACACCTGATGGCTTCCCTAGGAAGCAGATGCCAGAGTGATGCCCACTGTGCAGATAGGGTTCTGAGGAGATGCTGAGAGGCAAATGGCTTGTCTCCAGTCACATGAGGAGGAGGAGGAGCCAGGTCTGAACCCAGCTATTTCCTCAGGGCTGGGGCCCTGGATATATGCAGGCTTCCCAGGGACTGTAGGGTGGGCTGTGTCGGTTTCACTGTGATAGACATGGCATGGGGTGGGCAGAGTAGTCAGCAGCTCACAGATGCCCGCAGGGGGCTTTGGGTAAGCGCAAAGCCAGGGCAAGCAGATCCCAGAACGTGACCTCAGTTCCTGGGCAAGAGAGCCCCCAAACTTGGAATCTGGGTAAACAGGCCCCCACTTCTAGAGAAGCCCCCTACAGAGCTCACTGGGTGGGAGAGGAGTAAGGGATTTGTTGGGTTGTGTCCTGACACCCCAAGGCCCTGGTCTTGGGAAAGTTCCCAGTGAGAGCGCTTTCTGACCTTGCAGACTCTGGGTGATCTCATCCCAGAGCCTTTAGCCATTTCCCCAGAGGGACCCAAAAGTAACCCCGGGAGGTTCAGGGCAGGCCAACTCAGGACAGGCCACCTATCCGATCCCAATCTGGTAGCCCTACATCCCCTCCCTGTACATGTGGAGGTGCAGGATTTATGTGGGGTGGATCAGCCTTCAGCAAGATCAGACTGATGGGGGCTCAGAATCCTGGCAGGCCAGTCACACGCACACCCAGGTGGGATGAGATGTGGAAAACCAGGGCAGCACTCTTCCATCCAAGGTTTATCCCAAGCCCTCTAGACAGATCTCTTCCTACTGGGTGGACGTCTGTGCAGACTCAGGTGTGGGCCTGCTCTGGGTGCAGAAGGTCCAGTGGGCAGAAGAGGCAGGGATAAGACAATGGCCACACCAGGCTCTGATACCTTCAAGCCAGGCCGGCTGCTGGTCACTGTCATTGCAGAGTCCCACCTTAGAGAAGCAAGGAGCTGATTTATGGGGATACCCCATCTGTCTCCCTGATTGAGGGGCCAGGGTGCCACACTGCCAGTGAGGGCCAACTTGAGCTCCTGGTGAAGGTGGCCACTGAAGTTTCTCCGGAAGCAGGACCCAGAAGTGAAGAGGGAAGGCCTTCTCTCCACAGCCCCCAGGCCACCCCTGAGGACCCAGTACTGGTTCCATGAAAACTCAGCACACTTGCTCAGACCTGGAGCATCATTTCCACATTCCCCTGAGTCAGCTGGAGGGTCTGGATCCCGTCATGTCAGAGCCCAAATGTGAGAAGGCCATGACGAGTAGTTGTGAGTGTGTGAAGGGTGATCAAAATGCCAACATGGTCTGGATCATTGAAAAAGCAAGAGAGTTCCAGAAAATCATCTACTTTTTCTTTATTGACTATGCTTTATTTGACTGTGGGGATCACAATAAACTGTAGACAATTCTTCAAGAGATGGAAATACCAGACCACCTGACCTGCTTCCTGAGAAATCTGTATGCAGGTCAAGACGCAACAGTTAGAACTGGACATGGAACAACCGACTGGTTCCAAACTGGGAAAGTAGTATGTCAAGGCTGTATATTGCCACCCTGCTTATTTAACTTATATGCAGAGAACATAATGAGAAATGCTAGACTGGATGAAGCACAAGCTGGAATCAAGATTGCCGGGAGAAATATCAATAACCTAAATATCCGGATGACCTCACACTTAGGGCACAAAGCGAAGAAGAACTAAAGAGCTCTTGATGAAAGTGAAAGAGGAGAGTGAAAAAGTTAGCTTAAAACTCAGCATTTGGGAAACCAAGATCATGGCATCTGGTTCTATCACTTCACGCCAGATAGATGGGGAAACAGTGAAAACAGTGACAGAGTTTATTTTGGGGGGCTGCAAAATCACTGCAGATGGTGACTGCAGCCATGAAATTAAAAGACGCTTGCTCCTTGGAAGAAAAGTTATGACGAACCAGCATATTAAAAAGCAGAGACATTACTTTGCCAACAAATGTACATCTAGTCAAAGCTATGGTTTTTCCAGTAGTCACGTATGGATGTGAGAGTTGGACTATAAAGAAAACTGAGTGCCAAAGAATTGATGGTTTTGAACTGTGGTGTTGGAGAAGACTCTTGAGAGTCACTTGGACTAGGTGATTGAACCTGTCCATCCTAAAGGAAATCATTCCTGAATATTCTTTGGAAGGACTGATGCTGAAGCTGAAACTCCAATAGCTTGGCCACCTGATGCAAAAGAACTGACTCATTTGAAAAGACACTGATGCTGGAAAAGATTGACGGCAGAGGAGAGGGGAGTGACAGAGGATGAGGTGGTTGGATGGCATCACCGACTCAATGGACATGAGTTTGCGTGAACTTCAGGAGTTGGTGATGGACAGGGCGGCCTGGCTTGCTGCAGTCCATGGGATCGCAAAGAGTTGGACATGAGTGATCGACTGAACTGACTGTGAGGGGTGAGTTCTGGGCCACACAGGGAGGAGACCCACGAGCAAATTTGGCTTCAGACCACCCATCTGGTGGACTGCAGTTTGAGAAGACTTCCTATTGTGAATTCCTGAGCAGGGACTTCTCTGGAGAGCTATGTGAAGATTTCTCTTCTTGGAAACTCTCATAGAAAGGCAGACACATAGGTAATCTTTTCGTCTCTCACAGTTCCACACTTCCATAGATGACTCCATAACCAACATCTGTGTGACTAGGTGTGTGCTGAATCATGTCTGACTCTTTGCAACTTCATGGACTGTGGCCATCAGACGCTTTTGACCATGTGATTCTTGAGGCAAGAACACTGGAGTTTGTTGCATTTCCTCCTCCAGGGGGTCTTCCTGGCCCAGGGATCACACCTGTGTCTCCTACGTCTTCTTCATTGGCAGGTTGATCCTTTACCACTGAGTTACCTGGTAAGCCTGTCCAATATCTGCACATTCTGAGCTTTTAGGTACAAGTGGTAACTAAGTCCACAGGCAGACAGCTTCCAGCAGGGCTGTTCTTGGAGCTCAGTGATGTCAGCAGGAATCATCTCTCCTGACCTCTCAGCTCTCCTTAGTGAGGCCCATGGGCTCACAAAACCTCAGACATGACTGTAATGACTTAACACACACACACCTCACTCAAGTGACTTTGCTTCATGAGAGCAAGATGGCACTAACTGCTACAGGGTGAGACCACGTGCCCACCACTCCCAGCAGAATGAGAGCTTCTCTTCTCCAGGATTTCAGCACAAGACCCATAGCAGCTTTATAGGAAATATCAATAAACCATAGCAAGATGGCAGTAAAATAGGAATAACCCAAGTATCTACTAAACAGGTGAATGGATACATGAATTGTGGTATATCCATAAACTGAAGCACTACTTTGCAATACATGAAATGACATTTATATTAAAACACACTACAAAAAGATGAATCTCAAAATAATCATTCTGAGCAAAAGAAAGTGAGATTAAAAAAGAAGAGGATGTAGTGTATAAATAGCACATCTAATCAATAACCACAGAATACAGATTAGTGATGCCTGGGGACAGAACTGGGGTGACTTGGAGTCTTGTGTGGGCAGTTTGGTGAGAAAGACTATAAATGGGCAGGAGAATGTTTTACATGTGGTGGGTGTGCTCATTATCTCAATCTAAAGGATACAAAATAATCATTATATCACAGTCTTTGATTTTGTTATTTTAATGTTTTATAGGGAACAGGATGAGAGAGAGGACTCTAGAGTTGTTTTCATTCATTTCCTAGATTTCTCCCACCCAACTTATTTATAACAATATATTTCTAGATTTTATTGTTAGACTTTAAAAATAAGTTTCCTCTTCTTACCAAGTAGGTGAACATACAGTACAGCCCAATGCAAAACTCTGTGTATTCTATGTAGACAGTTTATTCATAGCACATGGTGTGTTCAAATTTTCATATATCCATCTATCAGCTGACGTAGTCCGAGCTCACCTTTCAATTTACATAAGTAATACTGTTGGTAGCAAAGTCCAGGGAGAGCATATTTACAACTCTCCTCTTGTGGATAAATTCTCCCTTGAATTACGGGGCATTCCGATTTGTGAACAGAAATGAGAGGAGCTAAAGAAATGAGGAAAGTAAAGTAACTAGAACTAAGATCTTCAAGGCTTCAGCGAGGTCAAAATGAAACTCGTTATAAAGTCAACAGTGCCTCTAGTCAGGGTATTTCTCACAATGAGGTATAATTTTTTGTGGGGAGAGAGGGTTGGGAAGTAAGGCAATGAACAGAACTTTATATCCCACTAGACCTGAAGATATCTTGTACAATGGAATTGCACGATAACCCACTATGATCTTTCCTCAAAAAAACATAGATCAAATTTGAAATTGTAAATGTATTGTATGACCAGAGAAACACAAAATAAAGCAATATAGGGATAAACATATTATTATTAATCTTCAAATTCAAAGAGGAAACAGTATTAAAGATTAACTTGGGGATTTCTTATTGGCCCAGTTGTTAAGAATCCAGCTGCCAATGGAGGGGACGTGGATTCAGTCCTGGTCTGGAAAAATCTTATGTGCCACAGAGCAACCAAACCCATGCACCGCAACAATGGAGCCTGTGTGCTGCAACTGCTGAAGCTGTGAGCCTAGATCCTGTCCTCTGCAGCAAGAGAAGCGGCAACAAGAGAAGCCACTGCAATGAGAAGCCCCTACACCACAGCACAGAGTAGACCCTCTCACTGTAAGCAGAGAAAGCCCATGCAGAGCAACCAAGACCCAGAACAGCTGTATATCAACATATAAATTTTAAAATATTAACATCATAAGAATAGGCTTCACTTTTTTAGACATGGCTTTATGAGAAGAGCAGATTTGTGATGACTGATTATCTCATGTAGTTGAAAAAGAGTGTTTTAAATTTTCATGTCAAGTATCCTTCCTGAGTGAAGGTCCATGCCCAATCATTGACTGAACAGGAAAATGTCTTATGGAGCAGGAAGAGGATGCAAACCGAGCCAAGATAAAGAAAACCTTTGGAGATATTTGATGAAACTTAACACATAATCTCATATTTCTTTCAGAAAAACTATGATTCCTTTCAGTCACTCATGTGGTATACAACTATGACGTGATCATTTAGTCTACAACATAGCATCAGTATTTCAATTGTGCTTATATATTGAACAATAGAATGAGAGGGCTTGAGTACCTAGGGTACTAGGACAAGGGATAGACACTTAGAGAAGAACCACCAATAGCTATTGTGTGTGCAGTTATAGATGGAAAGAAAAAAAGCACTAGTGTGCTACCAAAAAACAAAAAATACAGAGGGAAGAAATTCTTGGAGAACCCATTGAACAGTATAAAATTTCAGAGAATGCTAGTTCAGATGAAGTTAACAAGACCCATCAAAGAGTAGAGGGCTATTTCTGCCAGCGCTGTAAGTGGTATTGGGGTGCTTGACTGAGCTGAGTTGAACAATGAAATGAGACTGAGTCTTCTTTCTAAAAAGAAAAAAAAGGTCAAGGAAATAATAGAGGCTGATTCAGACAAGTAATCAATGGATCAAGTGGGTGGTAATGGGTTACTGATTAGGATTGAAATATATTTTGTTAAGAGCTTCCCCAGTAGCTCAGTGGTAAAGAATCTGCCTGCAATGCAGGAGCCTTAGGAGACGTGGGTTCCATACCTGGGTTGGGAAGATCCCCTAGAGGAGGACGTGGCAACCCACTCCAGTATTCTTGCCTGGAGAATCCCAGGGACAGAGAAGCCTGGTGGGCTACAGTTCATGAGGTCGCAAAGAGCTGGACACGATTGAAGTGACTGAGCAGGAGCATAATCTCTGTTAAACGCATATACAAAATTCATGTTTTGGGAATTTGTTTATTTTAAAAACAACACTTCCAGGGATTGAAAATGTGAATTTAGGGCATAGCTATTTTACTATAGATTGGATTGTGGCAATTGGATTAAGTAGATTTCAGAGGTTTTACTTCAGTCAATGGAGTTAGGGTGTGTTTTCAACTCTTCCAAAAGCTAATCATGTGCACCTTTCTACAGGTCTGATAATCCTGTCACTGGGAGGAAGTGGGCATGGTCTTTGGGGGATATATAAAGCATCCAGCAAAGACCCCAGCTGATTCTTCTCCAGAGCCCAGAGCTGTCGTGTTTGAAGTTGGCTAGGTGGTGAAGACTTTTGAAAGTTACTGCTACCAGGAGGTAAGCTCTTATTCCTTGATCTGAATTTAACTGAGTTACTTACTAAATGGAATAGGACATTTCATTAATGGAACCCAAACCTGAGTTATGATGAAGGTACAATGAATTTCTGATATGTTCATTTAAAAATGAAGGTTTATAGGTAATCTTGGAAACTAGAGCTAAGTTATGTTCCCTATTGGTAGTATTTTTATATTTGAATACTAGATCAATCATTTATTCAATGTGTGATTTGTAGACAAGTAACTTATTTGACCCACTGCATATCAAATAACCTCCTTATAAAATGTAGGCAAAGATAGAAAAGTGGTTAATAATATTGTTGAGAAAATTAAAATAAGTAATCCATTTCAGAGAAGTTGATCCAATGTATAGAATTAGTAAACACAATTAAAATATTAATATTTGCCTCTTTTATTATCATTTTAATCTTGTCATTATCATTAGTATTATCAGTATAGAAATGATTTCACTCATAGTGAACCTTGGCCAGTTTCCAGCCCACTTCTACTCAGAGCTCATCTACACTTTCTCCCTATTCTTCCAACTATCTCCTAATATAAGGCATATTTGAATTAATGGCTTTATGTTCTATATTGGAAAAAAATTGTGGTCCTCAACTAAAGTCCATAACTTCCCTGTCAACAATTTTCATTCGTATAAATGTATCTGTGCACCATCAGTTCCTTGCTACTCATTTTCAAAAGGTATTCTAAGTTGTTTTATAGTTATTCACTTCAGTAATTGTTTACTTTCTGTCTACTTTGGACCAAAAATAAATTCACAGCCTAGTAAATAAGTAGCCTCCTACATTCAAGTTCTCAGAGACCGGGAAGATAACAGTAATCATATAGTTAAACAAAATATTTAGCCACAATGTGTGACAACCTAATTTAAATAAGCAGTTTAATATGACACGATGATAATAAAATGAGGAACGTATCAGCAAATGACCTTTGTGCTGTGCTGTCACTCAGTCGTGTCTGACTTTTTGTGACTGCTTGGACTGCAGCCCGCCAGGTTCCTCTGTCCTTGGGGATCCTCCAGGCAAGAATATTGGAGTGGGTTGCCATGCCATCCTCCAGGGGATCTTCCCAATTCAGGGATCAAACCCAGGTCTCCTGCAATGCAGGCAGAAATAATCTTTGAGCTTATACTATTTCCCAAATATTTTCATATTCACTGATGATTCCTCCCTGACTATCCTCTAATATTTATTGATTATCTTTACCAGAGTTGGTTATTTATTGCCTCCATGACATTGTCAAAAGCCCAAGTCTCCCATTTCTCTGCTCGCTTCAGGTTGTATGCCTCAGTCTCCAGGCAAATGCACTCTGAGGTTACCAAAAAAGACAGCCTTGTGCATCAGCTGCAAATTCTGTCCAGACTAACCCCAAACAGTTGACTCTTCCTTATTTCTTTTTAACAAGCATTAAAAAGTTGGCAAAATCCTCCTAATAATATTTTCTCCAAACTTCATTTGCCGAAAAGTTTAAAAGGCCATATACCCTTCAACTTCTATCAGAGGCAGAAGGATCAGGAGGGATGTTTTGGGCGGAATATGAACAAGACTCTGGCAGAGAATTGTTCGGATTGGATGAGAGCTGAATCCCTGATGGAAAAGCTGTGTCTGACAATATCCTGTCTGACTCATGAGGGCACTCATCCTCTTTCCACTGCATGCAATACATCACCTGTCCTGGTCTATACACTAACATGTTGCTTTGAGTGGGAAGTCCGTCTCAGGCCCATTGATACTGTTTATGGTCTCATGGTAACACAGTGTTCTTTTTTCTTTTCTCTCTTCAGAAACATGAGTTCCAAAAGCCTCTGGAATGAAGTCACCTGTTCCCTGTGTGTGAAGTATTTCATAGACCCAGTCACGCTGGGCTGCAGGCACAGCTTCTGCATGCCGTGTCTCTGTCTCTACTGGGAGGAAGGCCAACAGCCTCCTCGCTGCCCTGTCTGCAAGGGAACACCCCATCAACTGAGCCTGAAAACCAATATCATTTTGAAGACTCGAGTATTCCTTGCCAGACGGACAGGACCCTATGATGTACCCAGGTCTGCAGAAAAGATGTGTGAGCTTCATGGGAAAACAAAGAACTTGTTCTGTAAAGTCACCAAGGAGGTGCTTTGCTTAGTCTGCCATATGTCTGCGGAGCATGGGGCTCACACGCATTGCTCTGTTGAGTGGACGGCTGAGGAATACCGGGTAAGCAGTGACCGAGAGGGATGTTTGAATCTGGGGGTCTTTCTGTCTGAGAGTAAATGCCAAAGAAACTGAAGATAACTATTCTTCATTCATGTCAAATATAAAGCAGACATTAACTAGCATTATGGGCCAGTCCTAGGATAAACGGGCTTCCCTGGTGGCTCAGACAGTAATACATCTGCAAGGAGGGAGACCTGGGTTCGTTTCCTGGATTGGGAAGATCCCTTGGTGAAGAAAATGGTATCCCACTCCAGTACTCTTGCCCGAAATATTCCATGGATGGAGGAGCCTGTTAGGCTACAGTCCATGGGGTTCCAAAGAGTAGGACATGCCTGAGCAACTTCACTTTCACTCTCCTAAGATAAACTACTTTAAAAAGGAAGCCCTCAACTTAAACAGTTAAGGTTTTACATTTAAAATTTTTACAACTCCAGTTGATGGTGAGGATGAGGTTAATCGTGTGTGCCAAGTCTGTGTAAGACCAAGGGGGGCAAATCCTGTTAATATCGGTGACTATTTTGCACTGCAGTCATGGTGACAACAGCCTAATCTAACAGAGTCTAATCAGAAAGACTGTCTTTTATCTAAAAGAATCTTGTGATAGGAGATGAGAACTAGCAGCAGGACAATGAAAATCTGAGATGGGATTTATATAATAAAAATTAGTGGCGGGGGGGAATCAAGTTTGAAAGCCAGTTTTTCTCTGTGGAGAAGCACCCTTTCCAATGTTATATCTAGTCTATGTTTACAAACATCCTACACAGTAGACACTTGGTCTTAAAAGGCACAATAAGTGGACCATTTTTTTTTTCTTGGGTGATTATCTGATATTTCCTGCAATCCTTAATCCCCGAAGATCTGAAAAAATTCAATATCAACCTCTCTGATACTCAGACTGTTGGTTTTTTTGCAGCAAAGTCTTCTGATGATAATGAGGTCTGTGTGGGAAAAGATACAAGAAAATAAAAGAAATTTGAACAGAGAAACGAACAAAATAAGAACATGGGAGGTAAGCAAGAAATTCTAATTCATTCAGCACAAGCTGGGGACATGTGGTGATTATTTGATAAGAGTTTAGTTAAAAATCATAATGTTTATGTTTCAATATACATGACAGGCCAGTAATACAGGCTTTCATCTCATCATGTAGAATTAGGCATGTCACTTTATTGGATTTCTTTTTAAAATCAAAATATCAAAAGTTCTAATTTCCTGGCTAACACAATAACATTCCAATGGTTATAGAAAAATCACAATTATAATTTGTCAATGAGATAAACCTAGGGTTTCTCAGAAGCAAATTTTTTGAAAATTCAGGAAGACATTCTCTAACTATTTGGATAAGTGTTAAGTGTTGGTCACTCAGTTGTGCCAAACTCTTTGTGATCCAATGGACTGCAGCCCACCAGGTTCCTCCATCCTCAGTCCATGAGATTTTCCAGGCAAGGATACTGGAGTGGGTTGCCATTTCCTTCTCCAGGGGATCTTCCCAACCCAGGGATCAGAACCCCTGGTTTTCCTGCACTGCAGGCAGATTCTTTACCGACTGAGCTATAAGGGAAGCCTTGTATTTGGATAGTGAAGGACAAATTGAAGTTCAAATTACAGGGAATGTGCAAGCAGGTACATATGTAAGAGTTGAAGATAGAAATTAGAAATTATCTCAATATTGAGATTCTACATAGTCCATATTAGCTGACACATGTATCATTAGAGAGGCAGTGCTGAGAGATATGGCTGAAAATGGTGGATAGATCAGTTTCAAATGTGAGCTAAATTCATGGCTGAGAAATTGGGATCTATCATTTGTTGATTCAAAAGTATGGATTGAGTACCAAAAATAGAAGTGATGAAATAACAGAGCTAGATTCTCAAGGAGTAAAGATTTAATGATGTGAAACAATAAACAAGCAACATCAAAAGCTACTTCTCACAACTATGAAGGTAATTTAAGTGGGATTGTGTGAATGACAAGGAGATAGAGTACAACTGACTCAATTATTCAGAGGTGTTACAATTAAGGTTATAGTTTACAATGAAGAGCCTGCTGTGTCATGATAACTGTTATAAGCCAATGTAGAAATAGAGAAATGGGGCAGATTTCCTTGTATTCAAGGATCAGATGTATTGAGGGTCAAATGGAGTAGCGGGAAAGTCAATGAACAATTCTAAATATAACATTTGTAGCATGATCCATTGTGATTAAGTTCTCTTGATAAAATTTTAGCAATAAAGGTAAATAAGTAGTTTGGACAAAATGAATTTTACATATGATCAGAAAAGGCTTATATAGAGGAACATGTATGGACGTAAGCTTGGATGAGAGTAGAATTGGAGGCAGGTGCCTATTTGTGGAACAAGTTTTCAGGAAGAGATAACTAAATCACACGTCTTAACACTAGTCTCATTCTTTTCCCACACCACACTCGCCACTGCTTCTCCGTTGTGTCACCTTGATATGAAGGAAAGTGAGAGAGCACAGAGACACTGGAAGCTAGATCTGAAAGTTGAGAAATTCTTAAAGCTAAGGTCAGGAACAGATTGAGCCCAGGTAGTGGGAAATGATAGAACTCAAGAGATATTCTTGATGGTAGAGAAATGTCGGAAAATAGGACATATTGATCTGCAATGTAAAGAGGATAAGATATAAAGCCTGAGACCTAGTTTCTGCTCTGAAGGTAGAGCATCACAGAGCATATGAACAAAGAAGGAACTGCTACTTTGGTTTAAGAAAATATTAGTTTGATAAATGTTGCACTTTGAGGTTCTGGCAAATACTCTAATAGGTAGCAGGCACCTGGCTGAATGAGGAAGGAACTTAGTGAATGATTTTTCTCTGGAGAGAAACAGCTCACAATTTTCTGTATAGTCTAGGATTGAGATGGTTACCACAGTAGTGTTCTAAAGATGAAAAGAAAAACATTTTTACATGAGAAGATAACTGGAGGAATCTTTGTATTAATGGGTCCATTAGGGAAAGAGGAGCTATTAAAGTAAACTAATTAAGGGAAGCTGAGAGAAAGTGGCTTGTTTGAACCCTAAGGTGTATAGATTCTATAAAGGAAGGGTTGGTGTAACAGGAAGACATTTTTAGTATGCATAGTACGCATAGTAAGAGCTATGTGGATTCAGCAAAGGAGGTTCTTGATAAGATGAATCTGGTTTTAAAATTCTGGAAATTGAAGAGTTTATGCTGCATTGACAGATTACATATTCACTTGTTACTCAATCTATCATCAAAGCAATGTACTCTCTTCCATTTCCAGAATTATAATGAAACCACATTCATCTTATCAAGAACCTCCTTTGCTGAATCCACATAGTTCTTACAATGCATGTTACTAAGAAATGAATCAAGTGAATGTGAGATTCACAGGCGGAGCAGTGGTAAAGAATCTGCCTGCTGATGCAGGAGAGGCAAGAGTCATGGGATTGATCCCTGGGTCGGGAAGATCTCCTGGAAAAGGAAATGGCAACCCACTCCTGTATTCCTGCTAGAAAATCACAAGGACAGAAGATCCTGGTGGGCTATGGTCCATGGGGTGGCAAACCTGATGGAGTACACACATACACGCTATGCCGGTACACTTGTGACTTAAAAATCTGCTAATTGGAAGTAAAGATGACACAAGAACCAAATGAAGAGTTGGTCAATGATTGATGTTTTCTTTTCCTTAAAACATTGTGAGTCAAGTATTTTAAAATGTTAACAGGAAAGAAGGAAAAGAGAGAGTGATAAAAAGGAAGAAGATGGGAATCAAGACCAGAAGCTGGTTGTTTGCTGACCAGTGCTGTCTCTAAGGATAGAGGAAAAGTCACTTAAGAAGTGGACTGTAGAGCAGCAGGCAGGGGGAGTTAGTCTGTACTCATGCACACAAGGTTCTGGTTTGCATGCAGTCTGTGGACCTGAAAATAAATATTTCAGAAAGGTCTTATCTAATTCTGTGAATTAATGTTTGCTATTATTTCCTAGTAGAACGAGTCAATCTGTAGATAAAATATCTGAGGATGAAAGTGAAACCTGCTCAGTCATGTCTGACTCTTTGCAACCCTGTAGACTGTAGAGTCCATGGAATTATTCAGGCCAGAATACCGGAGTGGGTAGCCTTTTCCTTTTCCAGGGGATCTTCCCAAAACAGGGATCAAACCTGTTTGATCTGCCAGATCTCCCACATTTCAGGTAGATTCTTTACCAGCCAAGCCATCAAGGGAAGCCCAAGAATCCTGGAGTGAGTAGGTTACCCCTTCTCCAGTGGGTTTTCCTGACTTAGAAATTGAACTGGGTCTCCTGCATTGCAGGCAGATTCTTTAGCAGATGAGCTACTAGGGAAAACCTGAGATAGACTCAATAGATTTAGTCATTAGAGTACTCTGTAAGTTGTAGAACATGATTTAGTTGTTCAGTCACTCAGTGAAGTCCGACTCTTTGTAACCCCATGGACTGCAACACACTAGGCTTCCCTATCCTTCACCATCTCCCCTGCCTTGCTCAAATTCATGTCCATTTAATCAGTAATGCCATCCAACCATCTCATCCTTTGTCATTACCTTCTTCTCTTGCCTTCAATCTTTCCCAGCATCAAGATCATTTCTAATGAGTCAGCTGTTCCCATCAGGTGGCCAAAGTACTGGACCTTCAGCTTCAGCATCAATCCTTCCAATGATTATCCAGGGCTGATTCCCTTTAGGATGGACTGGTTGGACATCCTTGCAGTCCAAGGGCCTCTCAATAGCCTTCTCCAACACCACAGTTCAAAACATCAATTCTTTGGTGCTCAGCTTTCTTTATGGTCTAACTCTCATATCCATATATGACTACTGGAAAAATCATTGCTTTGACTATGTGGAACTTTGTTGGCAAAATAATGTCTCTATTTTTTATATGCTGTCTAGGTTTTTACAGCTTTTCTTCCAAGGAGCAAACATTTTTTAATGTCACCATCTGCAATGATTTTGGAGTACAAGAAAGTAAAGTCTGTCACTGTTTCCATTTTTCCCCCATCTATTTCCCATGAAGTGATGGGCCCAGATGCCATAATCTTAGGTTTTTGGATGTTCGGTTTGAAGCCAGCTTTTTCACTTTCCTCTTTCTACTTCATCAAGAGGTTTCTAGTTCCTCCTTGCTTTCTTCCATAAGAGTGGTGTCATCTGGATGTCTGAGGTTAATGATATTTCTCCTTGCAATCTTGATTCCAGTTTGTGCTTCATCCAGCTTGGCATTTAACATGATGTACTCTGCATACAAGTTAAAAGAGCAGGGTGATAGTATACAGCTTTGATGTACTCCTTTCCCAATTTGGAACCAGTCCGTTGTTCCATGTCCAGTTCTGTTGCTTCTTGACCTGCATACAGGTTTCTCAGGAGGCAGGAAAAGTGGTCTGATATTCCCATCTCTTTAAGAATGTTCCAGAGTTTGATGTGATTCCCACAGTCAAAGGCTTTAGCATAGTCAATGAGGCAAAAGAAGAAAATAGAGTTTTCTTGCTTTTTTATGATCCAATAGATGTTGGCAATTTGATCTCTGGTTCCTCTGCCTTTTCTAAATCCAGTTTGAATACCTGAACGTTCTCAGTTCACATACTATTGAAGCCTAACTTTCAGAGTTTTGAGCATTACTTTGCCAGCATGTGAGATGAGTACTATTGTGTGGTAATTTGAACGTTCTCTGGCATTGCCTTTCTTTGGGATTAGAATGAAAACTAACCTTTTCCAGTCCTGTGGCCACTGCTGAGTTTTCCAAATTTGCTGGCATAATAAGTGCAGCACTTTATAACCTTATTATTAAATCACAGATACCTGTTTTTAAGAAGTGGCTCTTTGAGTCAGTGTTTAGAGTCAAAACATTAACTTCATATTCAGTGAAATAAAAAGCACTGAGAACAACAACAGAAAAGTGTTCTGACATTTTTGTGTTTAATAAATGTATCAAATTTCTAAATGTGGAAGAAAAAAGTAGATAACAGTTATGGATGAAATCAGTGGGAATACAAAACCTGATTAATTCATTGTCGCTCTAGAGTTATGTGACCATGTGGAAGAAGAACCATACTGAATATTGGAAGATGTTTTACTTAGCCTACTATGGAGAGAAACATCGTTTAGAGAAAATAGAAGAGGAAAGCAGGGAGATTTTTCAACAACTCAAAGAAAGTCAATACAATATGGACCTAAAGCAGAAACTTTTAAAGCAGATATATGAGGAGCTCAAGGAATTGTGCTATAAGCCAGACATGGAGCTGATCCAGGTAAGGACGGAGGCCTGGAGAGTCATGGTGTTCCCTGGATAATACCCACCTCTCCTTTGTCTTTCATCGTGTGTTTGAAGTCATGCTTTCTATTGCTGTGATGAGAGTTTTATCTGTCCAGGAAATGCTAATGACCAAGGATCATTCTTGCCATACACAAGAATTGCAAAGCTTCATGGAAATGTAGGTAAAAGAAATCCTAGAGAATCCTTCTTAAATTCTCCAAGTTATTCAATTACTGAAAAGTTGCCACAGAGAAGGATGCTTGAAGATGTACCAGTTGGCATGTGGACCTGGCAATAATGAGAAATTTGGGAATCCCTGCAACTTATTTCCCGTTCTGTTTCTGTGTATGTGATACTGTGCTGAAATGTAGATTCACTCACCCTTGGAAACAAGAAACTATGTCTCTGCTCTGAATGCTGTGAAATACATTAAGACTTTCTTTTTGTTTCTCTCTTAACAGTGTTACGAAAACATGTGGAAAAGGTAAGCTTGTCCACATTTTCAAGTTTTGATCATTGTAACTGTGATTAGTCAGTTGGCGCTGAAATGGGAGCATGAGTTATCAGGACACTATAACCTCTTTCAGGATGTATTTAGATTTCCCTTTCTCCAAAGATAGAGTTTTGCATGTTGTTTACCCAAGGTGGAGCTGGGCAGAGGAATTACTTGCAGGATTTTGTGCAAAAGATCACATGAGGACAACTACCATTGCTGTTTTTAAGTTTTAGAAAAAGAAAAAGGCAGGGGGGGATGTACCCAAAGTCATGACAGGATTATGTGCAGGAAATAAGGGTTGATAGAAACCTAATGTGGAATCAGAGAGAGAATGGGCCAACAGAGAATCATCCGGGTGCAGGGCTTCCATGTGCAGCACATGCGGAGGTGAAAAAGAAAGACTCTATCACGCCCTCAGGAAAACTGGGTCCTAGGAATTGGGATTGCTACCCAAGATAAGCTCCTCAACTGCTAGCTGTGGTTGTACAGACACTGAACATTTCTGTGGAGACTCGAGTGGATTAAAAGTCAGAGTGCCCCTCTTGAATGCCCTTCATTTCAAGTCATTTTCCACAGCCCTGAGATTGGCTGCAGCAAACCAGATACTGTCATGACTGATTTGAACTTGATGCTATGATTGCAGTGTTAGCCCTGGGATAGAAGAGATCGAATATTATTTGATCTTGATAACATAAATTCTCTCATTTGGGAGATTGCTTTCATGGGACCTGAGCCTAAGTTTGAGGATTGAAGTGAAGCCTCTTCAGAGTCTTGCAGCCATAATTATTGTGATGAAAATTTGAGCTCCAGAAGAGTAATGAAGTGTCCTTTCTTGCAGGGGTGAGTCAGTGCAGCTGCACATGCCCCGGCCTGTAGTCCCACAGCTCAGTGCGTGGCCCATCCCTGGACTCATAGACTGGCTCAACCAATTCCAAGGTAACAGGCAGCCCTCTGGTAGGGGTGGGATACACTGGCCTCTGTTACTTTCCTATGGGTTACCTTTCCCCACTGTCCAATCTGTGGCCTATGCTGGAAATTTTAATATCCACACTTACCCTTATAGGAGAATAATGTATATGGAGTAAAACTAAATGGCATCTGGAAAAAAAAATTATAATGAGTGGTAGTAAGCTATCTTGGAGAAGGCAATGGCACCCCACTCCAGTACTCTTGCCTGGAATATCCCATGGATGGAGGAGCCTGGTAGGCTGCAGTCCATGGGGTCACGAAGAGTCGGACATGACTGAGCGACTTCACTTTGACTTTTCACTTTCATGCATTGGAGAAGGAAATGGCAACTCACTCCAGTATTCTTGCCTGGAGAATCCCAGGGACTACGGAGTCTGGTGGGCTGCCGTCTATGGGGTTGCACAGAGTCGGACACGACTGAAGTGACTTAACAGCAGTAAGCTATCTAAAGGGTAACCAATAGGAAAACATAATGGATGGTCTGTAGCAGGCTGAGGTATATTACTGACTGTTTAAAAGTAACATGTAACTTTGCATGTACATTCAGTACATACCAGGTTTTATGGAATGAATGTTATCATTGGTTTTGAGATGCTTAGAGAATTTTAACTTGGTTTATAAAAATCTTTGTAATAAATACAAAATATAAATCCTCTTTATGGTCAAATTTATTGCAAACATAAAAGGAAATTTAATACACAGTTTATACAAAACATTGACAAAGTAAGCTGACAACTTCTTTCATTAGATTTATCCCTTTATGCCTCAAGGTATGCTGGCAGAAAATTCTCACAAAGAAACTACTTTAAAAAATAAGACATTCTGCTTTCATTTTAACTTGCACGCTTTAGTGAAAAATCTTGTCAAAAGTGAAGAGAGTTTGGGAGTTATTACTATTATTGGTATTACTGTGCATTTTCTGAGGAGAAGGCCGAGTTATATTGGTTTCTGATAGTGAACTTTTTAATTAATTGCCAATTTTAAATGCAGAAATTGTAGAAGTGATGGCCAAGAGGTAGCAGTAGGTCTGAGACATAAATCATTTCTCCCATTTGGTCTGGCTCAGATCTTCTTACGGAGACAGACCTGTCAATCTTGGATAATCTTTTTGTCCTTCTTCCTGTAGCATACGTTGCACTGGATAATGAAAGAGTCACTCACTGTGTCCCTGTGTTTGAAGATCTGAGATGTCTGCTGGCTGTACCTGATGGTCCTGGTGTCAACTACTCTTCACCAAGATATAAATATTTCCTTGCCTGGGGAGCTGAGTCATTCACTTCTGGTCGATGCTACTGGGAGGTGGATGTGGCGGGCTGTTGCAACTGGGCCATTGGATTTTGTAATGATTCTTGGACAAGAGACAGTGACATGGTCCTTGACTCAGAGGGAGTTTTTCTACTTCTCTGTATCAGAGAGAACAATCAGTGCAGTGTCTTTACCGCCTCCCCACTGTCACCTCAGTATGTCAAAAGGCCTCTGGGCCGGGTGGGGGTGTTCCTGGATTTTGACAGTGGTGTCCTGAGCTTTGTGAATGTGGCCAATAGCTCTCTCATTTGCAGTTTCCTCTCTTGCTCCTTTTCCTCTCCTCTCAAACCTTTTATGTGCTCTGGACACTCTTGATCAAGGACAATGTAGAAATCTGAAAATAGGTATCAAAAATGTAAATAATTGACATCACTAAATTAATGTCTTCTTTATTTTCTGTAACTTTGCATTCCTTTATGAAGCATATTGACTGATTTGTTTAAGGGTTGACATGTTAAGTGCATGGGCTTCCTGGATGGCTCAGCTGTAAAGAATCCTCCTGCCAAGCATCAGACTTGGGTTTACTCCCTGGTCAGGAAGATGCCCTGGAGTAGGAGATGGCAACCCACTCCAGTATTCTTGCCTGGAAAAAATCCCATGGACAGAGGAGTCTGACAGCTACAGCCCATGGGGTCACAAAGAGTTGGACATGACTGAATGACTAAGCACATGTCAACTGTATAAAGTTGTATGAAATGTTAAATAAAACTATCTCTTTGAATACTGTGCAATTCTCATTCTATTTCTTGTCTATTAATTTCTAAGGTAGTTGGATGCTGAGGAAATTCTGGCTCTGGTTTACCCAGTTTAGTGGGTTAAGGCAAGATTTGGAATTCTCTTATCTCTTCTGTGCATATACCTCACCAAGCCTCAGTTTTAAAACCTCTCTTTCATGTTGTAATTTGTAAAGTTTTTGGACTAAATGAGGACATCCTGTTGGGTAGACACAGCACATCTTGTACTTTTTTTTCTGTAAAACTCACAACCTAATATTGGCTGACCCATCTAGCTTAGGAGGTTTATGTCTGCCGTGTGTACAGATAAATCCCAAGTAACAAAAACCAACCTGCTTGAAATATAACTATTTCAATAAATAGTTATAGTTCAATAAATACAAAGTCATAACTAAAAATATGCTCCACAACTGTTATAAAGTTTATAAAGTATAACCAACATCAGAAGGAAAAACAATAATATTATTTAACAAAAATGTTGAATGGGCTACCTGTAAAATTTATAAGCTCAAGAAATTCTCTGTCACAGACACACTAAATATAAGTGCATACATATCTTAACAGAACGACATAGAGAAAATAAGATTTCATACCTTGGAAAGTTCAGAAATTTTAATTGAGGAGAGACCTCAAGTCACAGAAATCTTGAAATTTCATTTACCAGAATAAACAGCAAAACTTTTTGCTGAGTGTAAAAAAAAAAAACTTCAGTTTGGTTCAGTCACTCAATCATGTCCAACTCTTTGCGACCCCATGAACCACAACATGCCAGGCCTTCCTGTCCATCACCAACTCCCAGAGTCCACCCAAACCCATGTCCATTGAGTCGATGGAGTAGAACCTTTGTGGCCTTTGCAGACTGTCTTCCCTTATATACAATCAGGCTTCCTTTCTGTCTTCCTGTGGTTTGATAGCTCCTTTCTTTTGAGCACTGAGTAACATTTCTGGGTCTAGATGTGCCAGGGTTTACTCATCTCTTCACCTAGTGAGGGACGTCTTGGTTGCTCACATGTTTTCACAATTATGAACAAAGTTGCTACAGACGTCTGTGTACAGGTTTTGAGTAAGCAGACATTTTCTAAGCCCTTGTGCAAATAACAAAGAGTGAGATTGCTGGACAAACACGTGTTTAGATTTGGAAGAAATGCCCACGTTTATTCCTAAGTGCCTGTGCCATTTTGCATAGCCAGCAGCAATAAATGAGTTTCTGTTACTCCACGTCCTTGTTGGCATGTTTTCTACTCTTTTATATTTTGCATGGCAGTCAGCACTTGTTGGTACATGCTTATTTGAAGAAATAAATTAAAACAAACAGCATGATATTCAGAGTTGAAAGCAAACAAATAAACAGGAAATCCCAGCTGTATTTATCTCAGAGGAAAAAGGCCAGTGCTAGGGCTTCCCAGGAGGCTCAATAGTAAAGACTCTGCCTGCCAACGCGAGACACAGAAGACGGTAGGACGCGGGGTAGATGCTTGACCAGGGACCACCCGCTGGAGGAGGAAATGGCAGTCCACTCCGGAATTCTTGCATGGAAGATTCCATGGAAAGAGGAGCCTGACGGGTTGCCGTCGTCCTCGGTGTCCCCAGGAGGAGGAGAAACTGAGCGCAGACAGGAGCCCCGGGCTTCCCTGTCCTCGGCCGGCTGCGCCTGGGCTGGGAGGTCCTGCAGCCCCGGGGAGCCTCCCCTCAGGTCGCCCTGGACACAGAAGTCCCCCGCGGCCTCGCTCCGCACACGGGGCCCTTGGCGTCCTTGCCCGCGGAGCCGGAGGTGAGGTCGCGGCCACAAAAGTCCGCGGATCTCCTCTAGAGCTTAGTGGCCCGGCGCGCCCCGTCTCCAGCACAGGGCCCGCAGATCCCGGGCTTCTGACGTGCGAACCGCCTCCCTCCCGCGACAGCATCCCCGGGGACGCAGGCCTCCTCGGCGCCGCCAGGCTCCCGGGGACAGAAGGAGCCCGGGCCCCGCGATGAAGCCGCCGTCTCCCACCCAGGGCTCGGTCTGCTCTCCGTCGGCCTCCGCTCCTCCTCCCTCCCTGCGCGGCTTCGGCGGGACGGAGCCGGACACCTCCCGCGGACCGGCCGGGGACCGGCTCCCCGCGCGCCCTCACGTGTCCTCCGGGCTCCGGAGCCGCGCGCCCCGCGCTCCGCCTGGGCGCTCCTCCCGGCGGCGGGCGCGCTCGGCGGGGCGCGGAGAGAAGCCCCCCGCCGCCCCGCGATGTCTCGGAGCTCAGATTCGCAGCCGAAGAGATTCTGCAGACGCGCCTCTCCCTGGGAAGGAGGAGGCTCCTTCCAGAAAGGATGCGAGAACCAGGGACAGACTAAGCTCACAAGAGCTCTGTCCCCAGCAGTGACACGGAACCAGAGGCGGGGCTGAGGCCGGGGTTTCCAGACCTGCAGGGTCAGAGAGTCCCCAGGGCCGTCCCTGCTTTTGCTCCCGCCCCTAGGGCCACCGAAATCTGCGCTGTAGGGCTTCAGTCTAGCGCCCTGAGGCCTTTCTATCTGATTCAATATTTTTCTGTAGCACAGCTTACATTTTTTTCTAGATAACGTTTGTATTTTTTATTCCTATTGTTTTTGTTCAAAGCCGAATCCCTTGATATTTTAAAAGCTAATACAAGAAATACAGTGAAAACTTTGTTTCTAAACAGATAAAAATAAACACAAATTATAAGTCTAATCAATACAAAAAGCCTACAGTATCACAAATTCATGAAAGAGGAAACGAATTGTTTATAGTAAGACAGAAATGAATTTACTCATTTTTATATATTCTAAAAATAATACCTCATAATGAAAAAATAAAACTCATGTGGAAATGCCCTCCAATTTTATATAACTAAAATTCATTTAACCCAGTTACTGACTGTATCATTTTTAAGTCATTTTGGACAAAACCTCTACTTGCCTTTACCCTCCCATGCATCAAGTCATGTATAGCAAAGGGCTCTGGAGTTATTGGTCTATTAGAGAGACATAAACAGGCCACAGCTTCATCCAAACAACTGTTTTCCCATCAATAGAATTCCTGAAACAGTCAGCTGATTTAAATTCCCTGTCTTAGACTGTATATTGTAGGTGATACCCAGGTTAAATATTTTCAAACTGTGTGCAAACACGAAAGAGGACAGTAACTAGTAGTTTCAGTCTCCAGAGTAAGTGTTGCCAGATGTCTCCTGCTATTGATCCAGAAAGGAAAATTAAAAGCAGGGATTTATTTTCTGCCCCTGCACTAAAGTGGTTGTCATTTTTCTGGGCACTGGCAATGAGAGTTTCAAGGAGACAGGACAGATAAATTGGGAATATTGGGTCACGGCTGGGGAAGGGAAGGACTGGGACACACACCTGGAGTCTGTACACTGTCCTGGCCCATTAACTTCTGTGACCGACTGTTCCGCCTCTCCTGCCTCATTCTCATTACTACCTTCACTTCATCTTGGCTCCTGTATCAGTCACCCTCTGTATATTGTGACCTTACATATCCTTTGCATGGCCCACTCAATGATAATGCTTTCTATTACTGATTACACTCACTGTTCAATCTTCAAGAATGAAATACTATAAAGTCAAGAACTGTAACTTTTAGGCTTGTATCCTATGCAACAAGACATGCTTAGAAAATCTGTTCGATCTTCAAGGATAGAGTCACATACTATAAAGTCAGGAACTGTAACTTTTAGGTTTTTTATCCTCCGCAACAAGACATGGCTTAGAAAATAGTAGATGCTGAATGAATTAGAAAACATGTGCTTTAAATTCACAAGACTTTATTTTTTGGGGCTCCAAAATCACTGCAGATGGTGACTGCAGCTATGAAATTAAAAGACGCTTACTCCTTGAAAGGAAAGTTATGACCAACCTAGATAGCATATTCAAAAGCAGAGACATTACTTTGCTAACAAAAGTCCGTCTAGTCATGGCTATGGTTTGTTCAGTGGTCATGTATGGATGTGAGAGTTGGACTGTGATGAAAGCTGAGTGCCGAAGAATTGATGCTTTTGAACTGTGGTGTCGGAGAAGACTCTTGAGAGTCCCTTGGACTACAAGGAAATCCAACCAGTCCATTCTAAAGGAGATCAGTTCTGGGCGTTCTTTGGAAGGAATGATGCTAAAGCTGAAACTCCAATACTTTGGCCACCTCATGCAAAGACTTGACTCATTGGAAAAGACTCTGATGTTGGGAGGGATTGGGGGCAGGAGGAGAAGGGGATGACAGAGAATGAGATGGCTGAATGGCATCACCAACTTGATGGATGTGAGTTTGAGTGAACTCCGGGAGTAGATGATGGACAGGGAGGCCTGGAGTGCTGCAATTCGTGGGGTCGCAAAGAGTTGGACACGACAGAGTGACTGAACTGAACTAAAATTCACAAGAAGAGCCCCACTTGACTGAATATCTCACTATCTATCTTGGGTTGTAAGACTTATTAGCACTTCATGGCGAAAATAACTTATGAGAAATTCTCCTGATTTTAGGCAAAAAGAATTGTAACTTAGACCTAATTTTGCAAATTAAAGCCAATTAGGGAAGCAAGTGACACAAACTGATTAGAAAATTTCCAAATAAATTCAATGTTTTAGTCTTCTATTAATAAAAGAATAAAAATTGAAAATTTCTGGAAACTTTAAGAAATCAAAAGCATTTATGTACAGTGCATCCTAAAAGCATATATTAAAGAGCATACCAGTGTATGAAACTTCATACACAGCACTCCATGGGAAATAAATGTATTGGTCATTTTTAAATACCAAATGCCTTGTGCACTACTTAATTGCTTGTTATTTTTTAAAAAATTCAAAATCATCTTTAACAAATATTTGTTTAATAAAGTAAAATATAAAAATATTTTGAAGAGTCTGAAATAACTAGTTATCTGCCTATCTACCTAATATGTATCTATCTAATTCAAAGACCTTTATGTTTTAAAATAAAAATATTTTCATATAACAACAGTGAAAACTATGGGCTTGGATGACAATGATGTATCCATGTGGGTTCAGAAGTTGTAATATATATATAATATATATATATATAATATATATATAATATATATATATATGTATCTATTGCATAAGAGTGACAACTTACAGAAAGTGTGAGGACATGAACATGAAGGAATCCCTGAGCCCAAGTTCAGGCAGATCTATGGTCCCCACCTACAGCACATCTTTCAGGACACTAACTCTAGAGCCGAGGACCCAGGTCCTCCTCGTACTGTTTCTGCACCTCCTCAGCCTGGTTGTTATAACGCTGTTTCTGATTCTTCAGGATGCCTTGGCAGGTTCTGTCTCCTGCAGGGAGATTCTTGCAACTAGACCTGACCACGAATCCTCATGGAAAATCTGACCTCTGTCCTTGGAGGGGTTTTTAGACTATCTGTGGAATTGAATCCCTCGTGGAAAAATAGTTTTCTGGGGGAGATTCAACTCTTGTACATTTTCCTAAAACTTCTTGTGGGCTTTCATTTGTATTCCTTTGGGGACATCTGATTTCTTGGAAAACTGGACACATAATCTCTTGGAATATTTTTTGGGGAACATCTGTTGTCTTGGGATACTGAACACTCAAATTGTGTTCCCTGAAGTGAAGCACTTTCTCCTCGGACTCCTATTTCTCCTTGAAATCTTGAATGTATTTCAGCTGTATGTTCTCTGAGAACTACTTGTCTTTTTCAGACAGGACCATTGTCAGCCCCTGATCCTCAGTTTGGGGTGTTTTGGGAAGTATTAGGGCCATAAGTTCTTTTATATATATATAAATTTATTTATTTTAATTGGAGGTTCTTTACAATATTATATTGGTTTTGCCATACATCAACATGAATCCGCCACAGATATACACGTGTTCCCCATCCTGAACCCCCCTCCCTCCTGACTCCCCATACCATCCCTCTGGGTCATCCCAATGTACCAGCCCCAAGCATCCAGTATCATGCATCGAACCTGGACTGGTGATTCGTTTCATATATGATATTATACATGTTTCAATGCCATTCTCCCAAATCATCCCACCCTCTCCCTCTCCCACAGAGTCCAAAAGACTGTTCTATACATCTGTGTCTCTTTTGCTGTCTCGCATACAGGGTTATTGTTGCCATCTTTCTAAATTCCATATACATGTGTTAGTATACCGTATTGGTGTTTTTCTTTCTGACTTACTTCACTCTGTATAATCGGCTCCAGTTTCACCCACCTCATTAGAACTGATTCAAATGTATTCTTTTTAATGGCTGCGTAACATTCCATTGTGTATATGTACCACAGCTTAAGTTCTTTAAAAATTGTGTAAGCTTTCAGGGGCTTTTTCAGTAAGTTAGACGAGAGATAGTGTGTGTGTGTGTGTGTGTGTGTGTGTGTGTGCGTGCACGCGCGTGTGCATGTGTTTTGTTTTTTGTGAGGATTTTTAAAATATTCCTTAATTTCCAGGAATAATTCTTAAAGTGCACAGTTTGCTCATGTTATAAAAGTTTCTAACCATTCCATTATACACATTTCTCCAGAAGTATCTTACAAGTAACTTTTCCCCAGTCTATCAGGGACAGAGGTATTTTGAATGTGTGGCCATCACTGAGCAGGGGACTATTCTCCATGTCTTCCAATAATTTTCCAAGATCTTCCTTGGACATTGGAAACTCCATTTCTAGAATTTGGGGCCACTTACAAGGTGCCAGTGATACAATCACCACCCCAAGAGCATGAACATCCTCGCACTAAAGATATGGAAGGTTAATTCTTACTTGAAGTTCTATAGTGCGTGGGATGCAATGATTCTGCAGAGCAAGGGAAGGAAAATTCCTTTCCTCGTATTTGCTAAATGAGAAAATCACATCATGCTTGTCATATATCAATTCTATAATCTAAGTTGACCCTTAAAAATAAAATGAAAATTGTTGCAAATCCTGAATTGAAATTTATGTTTGGATTTCAAATGCAAGATCTGTACCCTTCAAAATTCCCTTATCTCTTCATCACATTTTCTACTCAGTTTTACAGGGCTTATCCTAAATGGGACATAACAAAAAAATGAGTTATTCAATCAAGAGAATTAGAATCAGAGATGTAATCCAGAAAAGTGAAGTAATAAGGTGAAAATGAAAAGAGAAGTGGCTAAAAGGAAAGGCCTTGGATTCCATACCACAGAGAATGGCCTTCTGTGAATTGAAGGACCGAGGGTCCAAGAGAAGATCAGGAGATAAAATGAGATAAACAGAGAAGCTGGTTAGAGATCTGTCAAAAAGAGACCGATTGTCTCAGGGAAATCTCAAAATTAACATTATAGAACAAGCGTATGGAATAGATATTTTAACCACAAAATAATAGAAATTCCTTAAGTTGTGAATCTGCAGCTCAGTTTCCTCTCTACTCTTGACTTTATCCCTAGTACTTTATGTCTATTATGTTAGCTATCTTTTGGAATTTTTTTTCAATGAAGGAACAATATTTTGTCTTTTCAGTTAGGTGGCTCAGTAGTGTCCAACTCTGCAACCCCATGAACTGCAGCTGCCAGGCCTCCCTGTTCATCACCAACTGCCAGAGCCCACCCAAATCCATATCCATTGAGTCAGGGATGCCATCCAACTCTCTCATCCTCTGTCATCCCCTTCTCCTCCTGCTCTCAATCTTTCCCAGCATCAGGGTCTTTTATATATAAAAAATTATTTATTTTAATTGGAGGTTAATTACTATATAATATTGTATTGGTTTTGCCATACATCAATATGTATCCACCACAGGTATACACATGTTCCCCATCTTGAACCCCCCTCCCTCCTCCTTCCGCATACCATTCCTCTGGATCGTCCCAGTGCACCAGCCCCAAGCATCCATATCATGCATTGAACCTGGGCTGAGGACTCATTTCATATATGATATTATACATGTTTCAATGCCATTCTCCCAAATCATCCCACCCTCTCCCTCTCCCACAGAGTCCAAAAGACTGTTCTATACATCTGTGTCTCTTTTGTTGTCTCGCATACAGGGTTATCATTATCATCTTTCTAAATTCCATATATATGCGTTAGTATACTGTATTGGTGTTTTTTCTTTCTGGCTTACTTCACTCTGTGTAATAGGTTCCAGTTTCATCCACCTCATTAGAACTAATTCAAATATATTCTTTTTAATGGCTGAGTAATACTCCATTGTGTATATGTACCACAGCTTTCTTATCAATTCATCTGCTGATGGAAATCTAGGTTGCTTCCATGTCCTGGCTATTATAAACAGTGCTGTGATGAACATTGGGTATACAAGCAACTCCTGCAGCTCAATTCCAGAAAAATAAATGACCCAATCAAAAAATGGGCCTAAGAACTAAATAGACATTTCTCCAAAGAAGACATACAGATGGCTAACAAACACATGAAAAGATGCTCACATCACTCATTATCAGAGAAACGCAAATCAAGACCACAATGAGGTACCATCTCATGCCAGTCAAAATGGCTACTATCCAAAAGACTACAAGCAATAATTGCTGGAGAGGGTGTGGAGAAAAGGGAACCGTCTTACACTGTTGGTGGGAATGCAAACTATTACAGCCACTATGGAGAACAGTGTGGAGATTCTGGAAATAGAACTGCCTTATGACCCAGCAATCCCACTGCTGGGCATACCCATGCAGGGTCTTTTTAAATGAGTCAGCTCTTTGCATCAGGTAGCCAAAGTGTTGGAGTTTAGTTTCAACATCAGTCCTTCCAATGAACTGATCTGCTTTAGGACAGAATAGTTGGATATCCTTGCAATCCTAGGGACTCTCAAAAGTCATCTTCAACACCACAGTTCAAAAACATCAATTGTTCAGCACTCAGCTTTTTTTTATAGTTCAACTTTCACATCCATACATGACTACTGGAAAACCAAAGCCTTGACTAGGTGGACCTTTGCTTACAAACTAATGTCTCTGCTTTCCAATATGCTGTCTAGGTTGGTCAAAACTTTCCTTACAAGAAATAAGTGTCTTTTAATTTCATGGCTGCAATCACCATTTGCATTAATTTTGGAGCCCCCAAAATTAAAGTCAGCCACTGTTTCCACTGTTTCCCCCTCATTTTTGCCATGAAGTGATGGGATCGGACGCCATGATCTTAATTTTCTGAATGTTGAGCTTTAAGCCAGCTTTTTCACTCTTCTCTTTCACTTTCATCAAGAGGCTCTTCACTTTCTTCCATAAGGGTGGTGTCATCTGCATATCTGAGGTTACCCTGATATTTCTCCCAGCAGTCTTGATTCCAGCTTGTGCTTCCTCCAACCCAGCATTTCTCATGATGTACTCTGCATATAAATTAAATAAGCAGTGTGACAATATACAGCCTTGATGTACTCCTTTTCCTATTTGGAACTAGTCTGTTGTTCCATGTCCAGTTCTAACTGTTGCTTCCTGACCTGCATATAGGTTTCTCAAGAGGCAGGTCAGGTGGTCTCGTATTCTCATCTCTTTCAGAATTTTCCATGGTTTATTGTGATCCACACAGTCAAAGGCTTTGGCATAGTCAACAGAGCAGAAATAGATGATTTTTCTGGAACTCTCTTGCTTTTCTGATGATCCAGCAAATGTTGGCAATTTGATCTATTGTTCCTCTGCCTTTTCTAAAACCAGCTTGAACATCTGGAATTTCACAATTCATGTGTTGCTGAAACCTGGCTTGGAGAATGATGAGCCTTAGTTTACCAGCGTGTGAGATGAGTGCAATTGTGCAGTAGTGTGAGCATTCTTTGGCATTGCCTTTCTTTGGAGTTGGAATGGAAACTGACCTTTTCCTGTCCTGTGGTAGGAGTTTTCCAAATTTGCTGACATATTGAGTGCAGCACTTTCACAGCATCATCTTTCAGGATGTGAAACAGCTCAACTGGAATTCCATCACCTCCATTAGCTTTGTTCGTAGTGATAGTTCCAAAGGCCCACTTGACTTCACATTCCAGGATATCTGGCTCTAGGTGAGTGATCACACCATCATAATTTTATGGGGCTTTTGTCTATATGAATTATTTAATTCATGTGTTTCTTCACTGATTGACCTGACAGTTCTATGTGTTCTCTTCTGAGTACTGCACGGAGAGTGGGAATGTAACAATCATATGAAATAAAATAAGAACTATATGAAATGTCACAGGAATTTCCCTCAATTAGTAAAAATATTTACTAAGTTGAGAAAAGTTTGCTGAAGAGTGTGATGAGATGGTATATGCTGAAAGTAAGTAAATGGTACTGGACACTGGTTCCTTTTGAAGGTCATGCATATGCCCCACAATGAGATAGCTCTGGTTTTACAATTTTGTATAGTTCTAAAAACCATTGATCATGTAGTTTAAAGGTAGTGACCTTTATGGTACATAACTTTAGTTTCATATAATCCTTATTTTAAAAAGAAAAGCAATTTACTATATTCTATGAAATATTTCATAATAAATGTTTATTAAAATTTTAATTAACAGATGTATACATACAACACATTTATGCCATTTTATAAACATACAACCACTATGTTACATTAAATAACAATGTGCTGCTGGACACAGTCAGGTATCCTGTGGCCTCATATGAAGTGAAGGGCAGCAATATCCCCAGAGAAGAAGCTCCAATAAATGGTCAGAGAAATGGCCAATTCACAGAGATTTAAGGCAAAGGAAAGGTATCATAGGGGAGGCGAAGGCAGAAGAAAGGGAAGTATATATGAGGGAACTTCTGAAAACATCATAGAAGCTCACAGTTCCATTGTCATAATCCAAAAACACGCCAATCTTACCCAGAGGCCTTTTCACAAAGTGAACTAAGGGTGGGGAGGTGGTGGACAGAATATACTGACTGTTCACCTTTGTAGAACACAGAAAAAATGCTTCTTCAGCACCAACACTGATACTGGTATCACTTGTGAAGATGCTTTTACAGACCCCCAGAACCCAGGTGGAAGACTGTGCCACATCCAGCTCCCAATAATGCCTCCCGGAGGTGAAGGCCTGAGCTCCCCAGGACACAGTACACGCCTCGCCCTGGGGCTGCCTGGACGCGCCGGGATGGTCATCCACGAACAGCACACTCGCGTCATCGAGGATCGCGTGGTGAGCGGTCATCATCAGACTCAGGACGTTATTCACTGCAGAAAGAGCGAAAATTGTGTCAGCCAGTTGAATTTCATGTCTCTGAGAGGCAGAGGCTCTCTACACAATAAGCTTTTTAATTTTCCTTCTCCAAGGAAATCAAAACAGACAGCAAAGGGAGTGACTCTTCTCTGAAGAATAAAAGTTATTACTATCTCTGTGGCATACAGAAATACATCAGATGAAAGAGAAAATTTTAAAAAATACATATATCATGAACTGGGTGAAGTCTGATTTAGGTCAATCTCTTCATAGTTTACTTTAGGATTCATCTAAAAACATTTATTCTCATATTAGAAAACTTTCCCTGTGTATTTTGTACTTAATACTCTGGAAACTGCAGATGGCACTTTGTTATCACGTGGATACTTAGGGGATATAATCTCTACCTATTACATTTTCAAAGGTCAAAAGAATTGATAGAAATCCATCTATGAATAATTTTGAAGCTTCAAAAAATATATTCTAACAGTGTTCATGCATCACTTGTCTTAAAGTTGTTGTGAGATTGAGAGCATTACAATTCTTCTGCCAAAGCCCAATTTCAATTTTTCTGTCATTTATCCCTAATTTTAGAAATAATAAATGTTCTTTTCACAATGTGTAATAAATTTAGCTATAATGAAGTGAAAGTAAAAGTGTTAGTCCTTCAGTCCTGTTCTACTTTTTGCAACCCTGTGGACTGTATGTAGCCTACCAGGCTCCTCTGTTCATGGAATTTTCCAGGCAAGAATGCTGGAGTGGATTTCCATTCCCTTCTCCAGGGATCTTCCCGATCCAGGGCTTGAACCTGGGTCTCCTGCATTGCAGGCAGACTCTTTATCATTTGAGCCACCAGGAAAGCCCAAAGAGTAAATTAAAAGCAGCAATGATAGATTTAAGCTCAAGAGTGAAATAAACTGAGTAAACAACATATTGATGGTCACTCACATAACTAAATATTCAGTCTCTTTATAATCACAGTAACAACTTGGTTGCTCTCCTTTTGCTCTTCCTATGTCAGATATATGTGTGTGTGTGTGTGTCTGGTTTTGCGTTTTCAGGAAGTTACAGGTGGCACACATCAGACTTGTTGTTTATAATGTGAATATAGAGGCACCAAAAGAGTCTGAAATGCAGTACTTGGAAGCAGTCTCAGAAACCAAAGAATCATCTGTTCACTTCCAAGGCAAGCCATTCAATATCACAGTAATCCAAGTCTATGCCTCAACCAGTAATGCTACAGAAAATGAAGTTGAACAGTTCTATGAACACCTACAAGACCTTCTAGAACTAACACCCCAAAAAGATGTCCTTTTCATTATAGGGGACTGGAATGCAAAAGTATGAAGTCAAGGAATACCTGGAGTTACAGGTAAATTTGCCCTTGGAGTACAGAATGAAGCAGGGCAAAGGCTAATAGAGTTTTGCCAAGAGAATGCACTGGTCATAGCAAACACCCTCTTCCAACAACATGTGAGAATATTCTATACATGGATCACCAGATGGTCAATACCAAAATCAGATTGATTATATTCTTTGCAGCCAGTAATGGAGAAGCTTTATACAGTCAGCAAAAACAAGACCTAGAGTTGAGTGTGGCTCAGACCATGAAATCTTTATTGCCAAATTCAGATTTAAATTGAAGAAAGTAGGGAAAACCACTAGACCATTCAGGTATGACCTAAATCAAATCCCTTGTGACTATACAGTGGAAGTGACAAATAGATTCAGGGGATTAGATCTGGTCGATGGTGTGATCACTCACCTAGATCCAGACATCATGGAAAGCAAAGTCAAGTGGGCCTTAGGAAGCATCACTACAAACAAACAAAGTTAGTGGAAGTGATGGACTTCAATTGAGCTGTTTAAATCCTAAAAGATGATGCTGTGTAAGTACTTCACTCAATATGCCAGCAAATTTGGAAAACTCAGCAGTGGCCACAGGACTGGAAAAGGTCAGTTTTCATTCCAATCCCAAAGAAAGGCAATGCCAAAGAATGCTCAAACTGCTGCGTAACTGCACTCATCTCACACGCTAGTAAAGTAATGCTCAACATTCTCCAACCCAGGCTTCAACAGTACTTAAACCCTGAACTTCCAGATGTTCATGCTGCATTTAGAAACACCAGAGGAACCAGAGATCAAATTACAAACATCTGCTGGATCATCAGAAAAAAAAAAAGAGAGAGAGAGAGAGAGAGAGAGAGTTCCAGAAAAACATCTATTTCTGCTTCATTAACTACACAAAGCCTTTGAATGTGTGGATCACAACAAACTGTGGAAAATTCTTCAAGAGATGGGAATACCAGACCACCTGACCTGTCTCCTGAGAAATCTGCATACAGGTCAAGAAGCAACAGTTAGAAGTGGACAAGGAACAACAGACTGTTTCCAAATCCAGAAAGGCATAAGTCAAGGCTGTATATTATCATGCTGCTTATCTAACTTAAATTCACAGTACATCATGAGAAATGCTGGACTGGATGAAGCCCAAGCTGGAATTATGACTGTTGGGAGAAATATAAATAATCCCAGATATGCAGATGACACCACCCTTATGGCAGAAAGTGAAGAAGAACTAAAGAGCCTCTTGATGAAAGTGAAGGAAGAGGGTGAAAAAGTTGGGTTAAAACTCAACATTCAGAAAATGAAGATCATGGCATCTGGTCCCATCACTTCATGGGAAATAGATGGGGAAACAATGAAAAAGTGATAGACTATTTGGTGGGGGGAGGGGGTGGTCCAAAATCACTCCCAATGGTGACTGCAGCCATGGAATTAAAAGATGCTTGCTCCTTGGAAGAGAATTTATGACCAACCTAGACAGCATTTTAAAAACCAGTGTCATTACTTTGCTAACAAAGATCCATCTAGTCAAAGCTATGGTTTTTCCAGTAGCCATGTATGGATGTAAGAGTTGGACTATAAAGAAAGATGAGCACTGAAAAATTAATGCTTTTGAACTGTGGTGGAGAAGACTCTTGAGAGTCCCTTTGACATCAAGGAGTTCCAACCAGTCCATCCTAGAAGAAATCGATCCTGAATATTCACTGGAAGGACTGATGCTAAGGCTGAAACTCAAATACTTTGGCATCTGATGTGATAAACTCACTCATTTGAAAAGTCCCTGAGGCTGGGAGAAACTGAAGGCGAGAGGAGAAGGAAACAACAGAGGATGAAATGGTTGGGTGGCATCACTGGCTCAATGGACATGAGTTTGAGTAAACTCCAGGAGTTGGTGATGGACAGGGAAGCCTGGCGTGCTGCAGTCTATGGGATCACAAAGAGTCAGACAAGACTGAGCGACTGAACTGAACTGATAGAGGTAGAAAAGGTGTTAGCAACTTCAGGAATTTATGCACCACCTTCATAACCAAAAAAGAAATACAATGAAAATGAAAGAAGGGTTGTTCCCAAGAAGCTCTAATGAAATGTAGTCCTGATCACCAAAAGGCTGACTCTTACCTCTGAAGTTGTTCAGCATGTGTAGGAATCCAGAGACAGGCCAGGAAGGGAGCTCTGGGTTCATGGGCTGAGGCTTCTGTATCTGTGCCAAATGAGTCCTGTAGAAAGAACATCGATTCCATGTCAAGACCAATGGCTAATCACGTGAGCAATGCAAAACAGCAGACTTCACCACAGGATCCCATATGTTCTCAGGATATATACTATTCATTTGAGAATATAGAAATGTTGCCATATATTTTACTAAATAGAAATTACATCAAATTTCATTTTCCCCATTTTTCTCAGACAATATTCCAAATTTGCACTCACTAAACTTCATTCCCTTCCTCAATTCCATCAATTAAAAGATCCTGGGCATTTTACAGAGAGCAAAAAATTCAGGCTAAGCCTTTGAGAGTTCACTCACAAAGTAGTCATCAAGGATGCATTCCGTGTCTAAATAGAAGTGCTCACTGACAAGACATGTTTACTCTTCTCTGTCAAGCAAAGTGACCAGGTCCAACCTGGCTGCCCTGGTCCTGAATGTCTCACTTAGCAGTGGGCAGCAGAAAGCTGCTCCCTGTGAGGTCCTGCCTACAGGGGGCTTGCTGTGATGGAACAGGCTGAGTCACTGCTACTCAGTATTAACAAAATCACAGTCTCTCTGGGACTATGCCTCTTTCATGCCTTTTTCACCTTTCAGCTCACTAGGATAGGTGCTTCCTCTGTGATGTCTCAGAAAAATCACTTGCTAAGTTTTATTGTGGTCAGGCTGGAGAGAATGGATCGAGTGGGTGGAAGAAAGCCCAGAATGTCAGCAGATTTTCAGATATAGTTGATTTCAGTCAAATGAAAAGGAAACTACTGAGACCAAGGGTCAGAAACCCTTGAAATTCTTTTGAAATAAAATAGAAAATGGCCAAAAAGACAATGTTGGTAATCCATATACAAGGGTTCTGTACCTGTGAATTCACACATGGATTCAATCTGTACATTCTGGGCTATTCATTTGCTTATTTATTCCTTTAGTTTATAATAGGATCAGAGCTACTATTCTAACTATATTTCATATACAGTGTGTACCAGTCAATCCCAAATTCCCAGTGTAAACTTCCTTCCCCTTTGCTTTTGTTCTGACTGGAAAAAATTCACAAAACATTTCAGAAACTTCCAAAAATGTAAAAATTGAAAATGTCACATACCAGGGAATGACTTATGTAGCATTTACTTTATACTGTATATGTTGGAAAGTTATCTAGAGATGACAAAGTATACAGGAGCACGTGTATTTGTTATCTGCAAATAACATGGTATTATGTATAAAGGATCCTGAATCCTGGGATTTAGATATGGGAGAGGACCTGAAATAAATACCCAGGTCTCAAGCAAGAACTGTGGGTCCACTTCATCAAAAAGGCAAAAATATTTCAGAAATCAAAAATCATTAGTGTATACTCACATTTCCAGCACATTTTCCAAGCCCTACAAAGAAAAAATAAAAAATCATGTTAATTATTAGAGTTCTGTTTCCATCTCCTGTACCTATTCTTGTTTCATAATAAGACATGGTTTTCTAAATCTCTTCTAAGTAACACTCAGAAGCAATCTTCATAACAGACCCTAACCTAAAGCATGGTGGGCTTCCTCAGGTCTCATTAAGGAAGGAAAGGGGCCAGGAAGGGTCTGCACAATGCTGCAGCAACATCTAGGTTTCCAGTGTTACTCACTGCCCACTGCCGTCTTCAGGAAGTGATCTCACCACTTATGATAACAATTAAGGTAAACCAGACAATTGCATAAAAAGAGCCATAGGTTGCATTAAAATTGATACTGGTTCTAAATATCTTGTCTGTATGACAATAAGAACCTCTAGTCTTCAAGAAGAGTGGATAACAGAGAGTGCCAAGGGTTTAGGGGGTTATATACTGAGATTTACTCCAAGAAAAGTAACTTTCCCTTGGTCACAGAATTTTGCTGATTATGTTATCATCTGCCTGGATAGGTAATGTTTCAGTGTCACAGCAGCTTGTCTAGAAGAGTGTTTCTCTCTCTGAGGTTGGCCCCTCCTTTCTCACCTGGAGCAGCTCCACGTCTGGCTTGTGGCACATCTCGGTCAGCTCTCTGTACATGTCTTTCAGACTTTCTCTGTACTGAGACATTCTGAACACACTCTCCTTGAGTTGTTCACAAATCTCCTTGGCTTCTCGCTCCAGGGCCTCCAAATGCAGTTGCTCCTCCTCCCGGAGCAACAGAAGCATCCTCTGATATTCAAGCTTGATCATCACCTTTCTTAAGGCCACATAGTCCTGCAGAGATAGTGGATCCAAAGCATTACTTATGTTCACATTCAAAAGAAAACTTCAAATTATTTCCTTAGTGTCATCAAGGAAGTTCCTGACAAACTGCCACATGCATCAAAGAGTCTTGAATATTTTCTGGTCCTTGTTGCCCATGCTTTCTCTGAACTCCTAATCTCTTTCCCTGTTTCAATCAAGTCACCTGAGGGATCCCAGGCTGTCTCCCAAGGAGGATTCTTCCAGGTTCTTACTCCATCAATTATTTCCTCTCTGACCTGAGTCTTGTTTTTCTCTTGTTCCTTTCTCTGATTCTTCTAGATATTCTTTCATGAAGTAAACCTCATTTTGAATATATGTTTGTTTTTTTTTTTTTTTTTCCTGCATGCTGACTCTCTTCAGTCGTGCACAACTCTTTGTGACCTTGTGGATTATAGCTCACCAGGCTCCTCTGTCCATGGGATTCTCCAGGCAAGAATACTGGGGTGGGCTGCTATTTCCTCCTCCAGGGCATCTTCCCAACCCAGGGATGCATTCCATGTCTGTTGTGGCTCCTGCACTGAAGGCTGATTCTTTACCCCTGAGCCATCATTTTCCCTCTAGGGATGACTCTCTTCCTCTCTTCTCCTTCACCGTCACAGTTAGTGCAATGTGTCTTATACCCCATGTCTGAAAAGGCTTATTTCAATCTTCAAAACATGGCCTTGGAATACATTTCATGCCTTGGTCTTCAAATATACTAGCATTCTTTGAACTAGCATATATTAGCCTGTTCTAATTGCAATTACTGATCAGTCATTTGAAACCACTCCTCCAGGGAAGAGACCAGTAGCCTTTAACAATAACTTATACTGACTTAAAATATCTAAGGTAAAAGTATATCAATATTTATACAAATAAATAGGAACATTTTTATTCTACCTCAAAGGACTGAGTTGTCTTAGCTTCCTGATTCAGACTGCTTTGTATTTCTTCTCTCATTTTCCATAAAGAACTCATTCTCTTCAGGAGTTTCTCCTGCAAAATACCCATGGGATTTAGTAACACAGAAGATGACACTATAATATTAATCCTTTTATTCCTGAGCAAAGGCATTTATTAGTTACACAGAAACCTTGACTTAGGAGGCTGTCGTCAGACTTTTCCACATTAATTTGATGCCAATATTTGAATATCTAGGAATAGAACTGTATACTAGAGAACTGGGGGCACTTTAAAGATAATGGGATCCATGTCTCATGATACTGAGGCTCAGACTCTAATAGCCCGAGGAAGAAAGCCTCAGGCTCCCATCAGAAGCCTGTGGCCCTGGTGCCACCCACCCCGGGATGCTGCATTTCCACACGTGTGGACAATTGGGCAACAACACTGAAAGGACACATTATATGTGAGGATCCACATTCAGAACTCCCACCTCCACTATCTCCGCCCCCATCACCATCATCACATGCTCATCTTCCTCTCTGACTTAGGAGCCTCTAGATCCCAAACTGCTCTAGAGGCATCACCTACCCGGGACTCCTCAGCAGCCCTGGGTATCGGACTGTGGCTGTGAGCTGCGTGCTCGGGGCGTTCAGAGCAGGGCCCACAGAGCAGGGTCTGGTCAGCCTCGCAGAAGAGGCCTTTGGCTTCCTGGTGTGTCACACAGATCTGCTCCTCAGAGCTGTGGTTGTGGTCAGCTCTGGCCTGTCTGGCAAGGGAAGCCAGCCTCTTGAGGGCAATGTTCGTTTTGAAATCGGGCTTCTCTGATAGTCCCCTGCACTCAGGGCAGCTCCTTGGGGTCTGGCCTTCTTCCCAGCAAAGGCTCAGACAGGGACGGCAGAAGCTGTGCCCACAGTCTATGGTGACGGGGTCCAGGAAGCAGTTCATGCAGATGGAGCAGGTGAGTTCCCTCTGGAAGACCTGCAGTGTGTCTGAATCCATGTTTCTGAAAATTAAAGAAAGAAATAAGAGAGAGTAAGAAAAAGTTTTTCTTCTGTCCTGATCAGGAAAAATAAATCCTTTGGACAAATTCCTGTCTTGAACTCTAATTTCCCTATTTGCTTACCTCCCCAGAACAAACCTAGAGATGGTGACTGTATACACCTTAAATTTGATCTATTATACAAAAGACGAAATACAGTAAGAGTCTTTAGCAAGGTTTTGGTTAAAATAAACCAGGATTTCAATCATAGTAAAATTATTAATACATGGAGAAGCTTAAAGATTAGTGTGAGTGTGCTCAGTCCTGTCTGACTCATTGCTACACCTAGACTGTAGCCCACCAGGCTCTCCTGCCCTTGAGATTTCCCAGGCTTGAATCCTGGAAAGGTTTGCCATTTCCTTCTCCAAGGGATCTTCCCACTTAGTGGCTGAACCCACGTTTCCTGCATCTTCTGCATTGGCGGGTGGACTCTTTACCACAGAATCATCTGGGAAGCCCCTTAAAGATTGGAATGGAGGGTAAGTGTTGGGATGACTTCAGAGTTACTTTGTTAGCTGATTCTGACAGAAGCACACACAGAACCTCAGTCTGTCTCTCTCTCGACTTCCACGACTCCCTGACTGGAACCCACACTAGCACACCCTTCGTTTCTCTCCTCATGGCCTCAGTTCCTTCCGTCATCAAAGTGACAGAAGTGCTTTTCTAAAGACAAATAAATTTGTTTACAAAGAACTTAAACTTCATACAAACAATGTTGGCTTTAATCTGATGTCCTAAAGAGTTCAGAGCTTGCTTCCAGCTTAAATAACAAAACTGCTCCTTTCAAGACAAAAAGAAAAAAAAAAAAATGTCACTTCTAGTTCAGGAAAGCAAATTTTCCTGAAATCGGTTCATATCATCAGAGCATGTCATATTTTGAACCGGTGAATGTTCAGGTACCACAATAATCAGGAAACGATAGTCAGCATGAATATAATCATTTGTAGATTGACAGCATCTATGACCATGATAATATTAAAACAATAATAGAACTTAATATGTGTTGCCTAGTATTTCTCAGCATTGAATTAAATCCTTTTCTATAGATTAACTGCTTTAATCATCTCAACAATATTTACTAATTTTCTATTTTTACCCACATTTTATAAGATTACTTGATATATAGTGGGTAAAAATAAGTTACTTTTCTGAAAATCCCACATGGAATCAATGCTTGAGGAAGTGCTCAAACATAGATAGTACTGATAGAATAAATACAGCTAGCTTTTTTCTCCAGACTGCCATTAAAGTTTTATTTTTAACTGATCATATCAGAATTTCATTGTACCCGATCTCACCTTTGGTTGTAGTTAATAAAGTTTTCCACTCTTTTTCAGTAGGTAACTCTCAAATTTAGTTCAAGATTTAGATGCTCCACTGCTGGTGGCAGAAACTCAAAAGTCTTCACAGCTCAGCCAACTCCAAACACCACAGCTCTGGGCTCCAGAGAAGACTGAGCTTTGTTTTTGGTGGATGCTTTATATTTTCTAATGACCATGCCCATTTCTTCCAAGTGATAGGGTTATCAACTCTGTGAAAAGGTATAGGTGCAGATGATTAGATTTTGCAGAGTTGGAAACACATCAGGATGCCAATGATTGAATCAAATGTTTGAAACCTACTTGATCCAATTGCCACAATCCAACCTCTGATAAAAGTCTCACCATGAATTTACCTTTGTAATTCATGAAGATTTTGTTTTGGAATAAACTATCCAAGTATGAATTTCACATCTCCATTTAATGAACTATATTATAGTTTTAATAGCACCTACCCATCTAGAGCTATCACCCACTAGATTTACTTGCCTTTCTGAATTTGCCTTCATTCATTCAGTGATATGAATCCCTCACATTCTATTTTTCAACCCGGGTACTCAAGCTCTCCCAAAATACACATACTGCTCTGGCCAAGATAGCCAGAAGTTGCTTTTTGGAAATATCTGAACTGCCCAGGATTGAATTTCATATCTTCATTTCATAAACTATATGATAGCCCTAATTGCAGCAACCAATAATCTCACCAGTAACAAGTGATAATGCTTGAGTGCTGTCTCTTCAGTTGAGTCAGACTCTTTGCAAAACCCAGGGACTGTAGCCCGCCAGACTCCTCCATCTGTGGGATTCTCTAGGTAAGAATACTGGAGTGGATTGCCATGCCTTCCTGCAGGGGAACTTCCCAACCAAGGGATCAAACCCTCAGCTCTATGTGTCCTTCACTGGCAGGTTCTTTACCATTAGCGCCACCTGGGAAGCCCACTAGTGAGAAAAGGGACTGTGATTTTCCTTCTAGGAGTAGCAGTGACTCAGCTTGTTCCATCACAGCAAGCCCACTTGTTCTCTAAAACGCAGCAAACTTTGCCTTACCTGGCATGGAATAGGGGAAGGAATGAAGTTCAATGAGCTGAAAATTGAAATAATGTCTGAGAAAAAGAGGAAAGTTTAAATTGGATATAATTTCTATTTTGAAAACATGGTAAGATTTTATATTCCCAAAGTTGCCATTGCTGGTTTTTAATTTTCTCTATATTATAACTGAATATACTATTCATTACACAAAGAATATTTATTATCTGTAAAATCAGGAAGAATTGACAAAAAAGATTAAAATTGTCTTAGGTCAAATAATTGTAAGGATCATATATGGAATCAAATATTAGATCAATATCAAGTAACTGAAAGGCAAGAGTTATGTGAACATGGTTATCTGGAACATCCTTTTTGAAGTTTCCTGTATTCACTGATGACGTGCTATCAAATTTTTGGATCCTTGAAAATGTAATAGGTAGAGAAAACCCCCCAAGTAAATATCCACATGATAGCAAAGTGCCATCTACAGGTGCCATGCATTTAACAAAAGGGACACAAGAAAAACTTTCTACTAAAGATACAAATAATGAGCCCCGACATAAAGTATCAAGATAACAGAGCTTGTGCATGCTCAGTTGTGTCTGACTCTGTGACTGTATGGACTATATAGCCTGCCAGGCTCCTCTGTCCATGGGATTTCTCGATAAGAATACTGGAGGAGGTTGCCATTTCCTTTTCCAAGGGATCTTCCTGACCCAGAGATCAAACCCTATCTCCTGTGTCAGCTGCATTGGCAGGCAGATTTTTTTTTTTTTTTTTTTTTTTGCCACTGAGCCTCCTGGGAAGCCCAAAAATATCAAGAGGCTGACGTTAAATCAGACTTCACAGTTTATAATATACCTCTCTTGCTTTTGTTTTACTCTCTATGTGATTGGAGGTGTTTCTATACGCAGTAGTGATACTAATAAATTTGTTCATCCTAGAGAAGTCAGTCTGAACTCTCTGGGGTTTGTGCTCAGTCTTTCCTTGGAGAAGGGAAAATGAACTGACTCATTGAATAGAGAGACTTTCTCTCTGAGGATATGGAAATGCCATTAATTGACCTGGTTTTTCTCTTTCTCCCTTGGATAACATTCTCAGTCAGAAAATTACCATTCACAATGTAAGCCTTTCAGAAGATGATACAAGTGTGATGTTTGGAAATCACCATTACTAATTTTTTCTTAAGCGTTGCTACAGAAAAATATTGAATCAAAAATAGTATATACAGGCTTTAGCTCCATAGTTTGAACTCCTACAGCCCAGAATTCCAAGGCCACTGCAGCAGGAGGGAGAGCAGAAAGAGGTCCTCAGGCCTCTCTGCCCTGCAGGGCTGGAGACAAGGAACCCCAACCCAGACTCAAGGTCAAGGTTTCCCCCTGGAGATCGATGTTTGGAGTCCTAGGACAGTTCTAGACCGTGTCCTTTCTCTGGCATCATCGCTGATGGAGCCACCTCCTTCCACAGAGACCTGCCTTCCCCGAGAGCAGCGTGTCTTTCAGGAGAGCCTGGTCTGCCAGGGTCAGAGCCCAGGCCATCCTGGTGGTCAGTGGGCTCCAGCCCCGCCACTGAGGGACCCGCCCGAGGGGGTCGTGTGAGGCTGGAGGCGCTTGGACACCTGTTCCAGGTGCTCTGGGACAGCCACAGGGCTCAGACCCTGTGTTTCTGGGAAGGATCTTGCTTTCTGTCTGTCCAGGAGCCCAAAGGCCCAGTAGGGAGTCAGGAGAACATGCATGGCAGTGGGAGAATGGCCCTATTCCCGGATCTTAAATGGGCTGCTCCAGGGAACCCCAATATCTTTTTGCCTGCAAGTGCCTGACAGGGCCCCGGAGTCTGGTGGTCCTGAAGGTACTGTCTCCCGATGAACATGGCCTGAGTGTCAGAAAAGAACTCAGATCCCCGGGCACCATGTGCAGGTCTTGGTGAGAGTTAGTGTTGGAAACAGGGGTGCTGGACCACTGAGCCAGAGGGGGTTCATGTGGATTCTGGGGCTGTGGCCTCATCGAGGCTCTCAGGAGCTCTGCTGGCTCCTGAACCCTGCAGTTTTCCTGGCATTGCACCTGCCCACCTGCCGCCTCTTCCTGTGCGAGGCCCCAAGGGTGGTTCTCTGCCCAGGGTGAACTCAAGAGAGAAGCGACTGAGTCAGAAAAAGAAAGATAAATATCTTGTGATATTGACTATATGTGGAATCTAAAATAATGGTACCAATGAGGTTATTTACAAAAGAAACACACAGATGTAGAAAACAAACTTAAGGTTCCAGGTGCTAAGAAACAGGGTGGAGGATGGGAGGGATAATGTGGAGATCTGGATGATTATACACCCATTCCTATGCATAAAACTGTCAGAAATAAGGATCTGTTGTGTAGCATGGGAAATTCTATTCTATACTCTGTAATGACCTATATGGGAAAAAAACTTTTATAAAAAAGAGTGGATATATGTATTTATATAATTGATTCACCAAACTGTATAAGAGAAACTAACATAACCTTGAAAATCAAGGATATTCCAACAAAAATCGAAAAATAAATAAATTTTCTCATCTAGTAACCTTCCCTGAGTGAATTATCATGGCCCATCATTGAATAAATAGAAAAACGTTTTGAGGACTAGAATGCAAACACAGTATAATAAAGAAAACCTGAAAAGATAGTTGCCCAAACTTAACAGGCAATATAATATTTCTTTCACAAGCTGTCTATTTTTTTCTAGTCAATCTTGTACAAAACAATGACATAATCATTAACTCCACAACCTAGCATCAATATTTCCACTGTGCATACATATTGAATAATAAAATGGAGAGAGTAAGAAATCATATGCAAGGAATGAGTATCAGGAGTCTTAGAGAAAAACCCATGACAGCTATTGTGTGTGGAGTTACAGACATAAAGAGAAAAGCAATAGTGTGTAACCTAAACAGAATAACAAAACCAAAAATAAGAAAATAAAAATATTCTGAAGGAAAAATTTCATGCAGAACTGAGTGAAAATAACTGAGTGAGATTTGAAACCATGCTGCTCCCTTTCCTCTCCTCCTCTGACAATTCCATGCTCTCATTCAGTTTCCTGTCTGCACCATTCCTACCACTAACATGAGCGGCTTGTCTAAGAAGGTACAGCTTTTTAATGGTAAGATTTAAGAGATTTTTGTCCTAATTTCCAAGTTTCATTTCACTTAATAGCTTCCCATGTGGACCACAATTTTTTAGAGTAAGAGTTTGAATTAATCGGATATATTGGAGTTAAAAACTTATTGCCCTGGAAGGGTTTAGGAAATTGAGAAAGTTTCTCAAATACTTGTTTGATGTGCACAGTACATGTGCCCTTGGTCATGTCTGACTCTTTGGGATCCTTTGGACTGTAGCCCACCAAGGTTCTCTGTCAGTTGAATTTTTCAGTCAAGAATACTGGAGTAGGTTGTCATTTCCTCCTTCAGGGGATCTTCCTGACCCAAGGATCAAACCTATGTTTAATGTGTCCCCTGCATTACATTTTATGTGAATTCTTTACCCACTGAGCCATCAGGAGAAAAAAAAAAAAAAACATAAATGACATGGGGCTTCCCTGATAGCTCAGTTGGTAAAGAATCTGGCTGCAATGCAGGAGATCCCGGTTCAATTCCTAACTCAGGAAGATCCGGTGGAGAAGGGATAGGCTACCCATTCCAGAATTCTTGGGCTTCCCTTGTGGCTCAGCTGGTAAAGAATTTTCCTGCAACGTGAGAGACTTCAGTTTGATCCCTTGGTTGGGAAGATCTCCTGGAGAAGGGAATGGCTCCCCATGGACTGTATAGTCCATGGGTGGCAGAGTTGCACAGGACTGAGTGCCTTTCACTTTTAGATGACATAGAGGCCGGAGACCAGGAGAGGGCGCTGTCCTGTGCAGTTAGGAACTTTGCACCTTGGAAACCAAAGGGGAGTCCAGTAAAATCCTTATTAACAATAAAATTGTCTCTCATAGAAGAGCCCCCACCTAGATTCTTTCTGGAAAAAACTAACAGGCTGTGACTTTCTGGGAGTTCTGACTGGAAATATATCACTCTCAAGCACAATCAGCAAATCTACACAAGAACCTGGGAAATATTATAAAAATTATGAGATTATAAAGGGAAGAGAAATCATAGCTACATTTCTCTGATTACTTTTCACAGTGCAGGAAAGTTGTGACCTGTGTATTGCTGCAAGTTCACAGCAAGTGGCTGAGCCTGACCATCGCCCAGTGATGGCTCCTGAAATGAGCTCCGGGGTCACAGGCCCACACAGGTACAGCAAGACTGACTCATGACTTCAGTGAGGACTCCCGCAAGAGTTCATCTTTTGGTGCCACAGGCTTCATCAGTGTTTACTAATACATATTAACCTGAAAATGTTCATCAGAACTTTTTTTACAAATTTTTTATTTTTACTTTATTTTGCTTTACGATACTGTATTGGTTTTGCCATACATTGACATGAATCCACCATGCGTGTACATGAGTTCCCAATCCTGAACCCCTCTCCCACCTCCCACCCCATATCATCTCTCTGGATCTTCCCCGTGCACCAGCTCCAAGCATCCTGTATCCTGTATCAAACATAGACTGGGGATTAGTTTCTTACATGGTAGTATACATGTTTCAATGCCCTTCTCCCAAATCATCCCACCCTCTCCTTCTCCCACAGAGTCCAAAAGTCCGTTCTATACATCTGTGTCTCTTTTGCTGGCTCGCATACCGGGTCATCATTACCATCTTTCTAAATTCCGTATATATGCGTTAGTATACTGTATTGGTGTTTTTCTTTCTGGCTTACTTCAATCTGTATAATCGGCTCCAGTTTCATCCACCTCATTAGAACTGATTCAAATGTATTCTTTTTAATGGCTGCATAACACTCCATTGTGTATATGTACCACAGCTTTCTTATCCATTCTTCTGCTGATGGACATCTAGGTGGCTTCCATGTCCTGTCTATTATAAACAGTGCTGCGATGAACATTGGGGTACATGTGTCTCTTTCAGTTCTGGTTTCCTCGCTGTGTATGCCCAGCGGTGGGATTGCTGGGTCATAAGGCAGTTCCATATGCAATTTTTTAAGGAATCTCCACATTGTTCTCCATAGTGGCTATACTAGTTTGCATTCCCACCAACAGTGTAAGAGGGTTCCCTTTTCTCCACAAACTCTCCAGGATTTATTGCTTATAGACTTTTGGATTGCAGCCATTCTGACTGGTGTGAAATGGTACCTCATTGTGGTCTTGATTTGCATTTCTCTGATAATGAGTGATGTTGAGCATCTTTTCATGTGTTTGTTAGCCATCCTTATGTCTTCTTTGGAGAAATGCCTATTTAGTTCTTTGGCCCATTTTTTGATTGGGTCGTTTATTTTTCTGGAGTTGAGCTGCATAAGTTGCTTGTATATTTTTGAGATTAGTTGTTTGTCAGTTGCTTCATTTGCTATTATTTTCTTCCATTCTGAAGGGTGTCTTTTCACCTTGCTTATAGTTTCCTTTGTTGTGCAGAAGCTTTTAATTTTAATTAGATCCCATTTGTTTATTTTTGCTTTTATTTCCAGAATTCTGAGAGGTGGATCATAGAGGATCCTGCTGTGATTTATGTCGGAGAGTGTTTTGCCTATGTGCTCCTCTAGGAGTTTTATAGTTTCTGGTCTTACATTTAGATCTTTAATCCATTTTGAGTTTATTTTTGTGTATGGTGTTAGAAAGTGATCTAGTTTCATTCTTTTACAAGTGATTGACCAGTTTTCCCAGCACCACTCATTAAAGAGATTGTCTTTAATCCATTGTAAATTCTTGCCTCCTTTGTCGAAGATAAGGTGTCCCTAGGTGTGTGGATTTATCTTTGGGCTTACTATTTTGTTCCATTGATCTATATTTTTGTCTTTGTGCCAGTACCATACTGTCTTGATGACTGTGGCTTTGTAGTAGAGCCTGAAGTCAGGCAAGTTGATTCCTCCAGTTCCATTCTTCTTTCTCAAGATTGCTTTGGCTATTTGAGGTTTTTTGTATTTCCATACAAATTGTGAAATTATTTGTTCTATCTCTGTGAAAAATACCGCTGGTAGCTTGATAGGGATTGCATTGAATCTGTAGATTGCTTGGGTAGTATACTCATGTTCACTATATTGATTCTTCCGATCCATGAACATGGTATATTTCTCCATCTATTAGTGTCCTCTTTGATTTCTTTCATCAGTGTTTTATAGTTTTCTATATATAGGTCTTTAGTTTCTTTAGGTAGATATATTCCTAGGTATTTTATTCTTTTCATTGCAATGGTGAATGGAATTGTTTCCTTAATTTCTTTTTCTACTTTCTCATTATTAGTGTATAGGAATGCAAGGGATTTCTGTGTGTTGATTTTATATCCTGCAACTTTACTATATTCATTGATTCAGCTCAGTTCAGTTGGTCAGTCATGTCCGACTGTTTGCGACCCCATGAATTGCAGCACGCCAGGCCTCCCTGTCCATAACCAACTCCCAGAGTCCACTCAGACTCATGTCCATCGAGTCCGTGATGCCATCCAGCCATCTCATCCTCTGTCGTCCCCTTCTCCTCCTGCCCTCAATCTTTCCCAGCATCAGGGTCTTTTCCAATGAGTCAACTCTTCGCATGAGGTAGCCAAAGTACTGGAGTTTCAGCTTCAGCATCATTCCTTCCAAAGAAATCCCAGGGCTGATCTCCTTCAGAATGGACTGGTTGGATCTCCTTGCAGTCCAAGGGACTCTCAAGAGTCTTCTCCAACACCACAGTTCAAAAGCATCAATTCTTCGGTGCTCAGCCTTCTTCACAGTCCAACTCTCACATCCATACATGACCACTGGAAAAACCATAGCCTTGACTAGACGGACCTTAGTCAGCAAAGTAATGTCTCCGCTTTTGAATATGCTATCTAGGTTGATCATAACTTTTCTTCCAAGGAGTAAGTGTCTTTTAATTTCATGGCTGCAGTCACCATCTGCAGTGATTTTGGAGCCCCCCAAAATAAAGTCTGACACTGTTTCCACTGTTCCCCCGTCTATTTCCCATGAAGTGATTGGACTGGATGCCATGATCTTTATTTTCTGAATGTTAAGCTTTAAGCCAACTTTTTCTCTCTTTACCTTCACTTCCTTCAAGAGGCTTTTTAGTTCCTCTTCACTTTCTGCCATAAAGGTGGTGTCATCTGCATATCTGAGGTTATTGATATTTCTCCCGGCAATCTTGATTCCAGCTTGTGTTTCTTCCAGTCCAGCGTTTCCCATTATGTACTCTGCATAGAAGTTAAATAAGCAGGATGACAATATACAGCCTTGATGTACTCCTTTTCCTATTTGGAACCAGTCTGTTGTTCCATGTCCAGTTCTAACTGTTGCTTCCTGAGCTGCTAGTAATTTTCTGGTGGCGTCTTTAGTGTTTTCTATGTAGAGGATCATGTCAGCTGCAAACAGTGAGAGTTTTACTTCTTCTTTTCCAATTTGAATTCTTTTTAGTTCTTTTTCTGCTTTGACTGCTATGGCCAAACCCTCCAGAACTATGTTAAATAGTAGTGATGAAAGTGGGCACCCTTGTCTTATTCCTGACCTTAGGGGAAATGCTTTCAATTTTTCACCATTGAGGATAATGTTTGCTGTGGTTTGTCATATATAGCTTTTATTATGTTGAGGTATGTTCCTTCTTTTCCTGCTTTCTGGAGAGTTTTTATCATAAATGGATGCTGAATTTTGTCAAAGGCCTTCTCTGCATCTATTGAGATAATCATATGGCTTTTATTTTTCAATTTGTTGATGTGGTGAATTACATTGATTGATTTGTGGATACTGAAGAATCCTTGCATCCCTGGGATAAAGCCCACTTGGTCATGGTGTATGATCTTTTTAATGTGTTTCTGGATTCTGATTGCTAGGATTTTGTTAAAGATTTTTGCATCTATGTTCATCAGTGATATTGGCCTGTAGTTTTCTTTTTTTTTTGTGGCATCTTTGTCAGGTTTTGGTATTAGGGTGATGGTGGCCTCATAGAATGAGTTTGAACGTTGACCTTCCTCTGCAATTTTCTGGAAGAGTTTGTGTAGAATAGGTGTTAGCTCTTCTCGAAATTTTTGGCAGAATTCAGCTGTGAAGCCATCTGGACCTGGGCTTTTGTTTGCTGGAAGATTTCTGATTACAGTTTCAATTTCTGTGCTTGTGATGGGTCTGTTAAGATTTTCTATTTCTTCCTGTTTTGTACTTTTCTAAGAATTTGTCCATTTCTTCCATGTTGTCCATTTTATTGGCATATAATTGCTGATAGTAGTCTCTTATGATCCTTTGTATTTCTGTGTTGTCTGTTGTGATCTCTCCATTTTCATTTCTAATTTTATTGATTTGTTTTTTCTCCCTTTGTTTCTTGATGAGTCTGGCTAATGGTTTGTCAATTTTATTTATCCTTTCAAAGAACCAGCGTTTAGCTTTGTTGATTTTTGCTATGGTCTCTTTTGTTTCTTTTGCATTTATTTCTGCCCTAATTTTGAAGATTTCTTTCCTTCTACTAACTCTGGGGTTCTCCATTTCTTCCTTTTCTAGTTGCTTTAGGTGTAGAGTTATGTTTTTTATTTGACTTTTTTCTTGTTTCTTGAGGTATGCCTGTATTGCTATGAACTTTCCTCTTAGCACTGCATTTATAGTGTCCCACAGGTTTTGGGTTGTTGTGTTTTCATTTTCATTCGTTTCTATGCATATTTTGATTTCTTTTTTGATTTCTTCTGTGATTTGTTGGTTATTCAGAAGTGTATTGTTCAGCGTCCGTATGTTGGAATTTTTAATAGTTTTTCTCCTGTAATTGAGATCTAATCTTAATGCATTATGGTCAGAAAAGATGCTTGGAATGATTTCAATTTTTTTGAATTTATCAAGGTTAGATATATGGTCCAGGATGTGATCTATCCTGGAGAAGGTTCTGTGAGCACTTGAGAAAAAGGTGAAATTCATTGTTTTGGAGTGAAATGTCCTATAGATATCAATTAGGTCTAACTGATCTATTGCATCATTTAAAGTTTCTGTTTCTTTGTTAAGTTTCTCTTTAGTTGATCTGTCCATAGGTGTGAGTAGGGTATTAAAGTGTCCCACTATTATTGTGTTATTGTTGATTTCCCCTTTCATACTTGTTAGCATTTTTTCTTACATGTTGCGGTGCTCCTATGTTGGGTGTATATATATTTATAATTGTTATTTCTTCTTGGATTGATCCTTTGATCATTATGTAGTGGCCTTCTTTCTCTCATTTCACAGCCTTTGTTTTAAAGTCTATTTTATCGGATATGAGTATTGCTATGCCTGCTTTCTTTTGGTCTCTATTTGCGTGGAACATCTTTTTCCAGCCCTTCACTTTCAGTCTGTATGCGTCCCTTGTTTTGAGGTGGGTCTCTTGTAGGCAGCATATATAAGGGTCTTGTTTTTGTATCCACTCAGCCAGGCTTTGCCTTTTGGTTGGGGCATTCAACCGATTTACTTTTACAGTAATTATTGATAAGTATGATCCCATTGCCATTTATTTTATTGTTTTGGGTTCAGGTTTATACACCCTTTTTGTGTTTCCTGTCTAGATAATATCCTTTAGCATTTGTTGGAGAGCTGGTTTAGTGGTGCTGAATTCTCTCAGCTTTTGCTTGTCTTAAAGCTTTTGATTTCTCCTTCATATTTGAATGAGATCCTTGCTGAGTACAGTAATCTGGGCTGTAGCTTATTTTCTTTCATCACTTTAAGTATGTCTTGCCATTCCCTCCTGGCCTGAAGCGTTTCTATTGAAAGATCTGCAGTTATCCTCACGGGAATCCCCTTGTGTGTTATTTGTTGTTTTTCCTTCACTGCCTTTAATATTTGTTCTTTGTGTTTGATCTTTGTTAATTTGATTAACATGTGTCTTGGGGTGTTTCATCTTGGGTTTATCCTGTTTGGAACTCTCTGGGTTTCTTGGACCTGGGTGATTATTTCCTTCCCCATTTTAGGGAAGTTTTCAACTATTATCTCCTCAAGGATTTTCTCATGGTCTTTCTTTTTGTCTTCTTCTGGGATTCCTATAATTCGAATGTTGGAGCGTTTCATATTGTCCTGGAGGTCTCTGAGATTGTCCTCATTTCTTTTAATTCGGTTTTCTTTTTTCCTCTCTGATTCATTTATTTCTACCATTCTATCTTCTATTTCACTAATCCTATCTTCTGTCTCCGTTATTCTACTATTTGTTGCCTCCAGAGTGTTTCTGATCTCATTCATTGCATTATTCATTATATATTGACTCTTTTTTATTTCTTCTAGGTCCTTGTTAAACCTTTCTTGCATCTTCTCAATCCTTGTCTCTAGGCTATTTATCTGTGATTCCATTTTGATTTCAAGATTTTGGATCATTTTCACTACCATTATGGAATTCTTTCTCAGGGAGATTCCCTATCTCTTCCTCTTTCGTTTGGTTTGGTGGGCATTTCTCCTGTTCCTTTACCTTCTGGGTATTCCTCTGTCTCTTCATCTTGGTTATATTGCTGCATTTGGAGTGGCCTTTCTGTAATCTGGGAATTTGTGGAGTTCTCTTTATTATGGAGTTTCCTCGCTGTGGGTGGGGTTGTATCAGTGGCTTGTCAAGGTTTCTTGGTTAGGGAAGCTTGTGTCAGAGTTTTGGTGGCTGGAGCTGGATTTCTTCTCTCTGGAGTGCACTGAAGTGTCCAGTAATGAGTTATGAGATGTCAATGGTTTTGGAGTAACTTTGAGCTTCCTGTATATTGAAGCTCAGGGGTGTGTTCCTGTGTTGCTGGAAAATTTGTGTGGTACGTCTTGCTCTGGAAATTGTTGCCCCTTGGGTGGTGCTTGGTTTCAGTGTAGGTATGGAGGCATTTGATGAGCTCCTATCAATTAATGTTCCCTGGATTCAGGAGTTCTCTGATGTTCTCAGGATTTGGACTTAAGCCTCCTGCTTCTGTTTTACATTTTTATTTTTACAGTAGCCTCTAGACTTCTCCATCTATACCGCACTGCTGATAAAACATCTGGGTTAAAGATGAAAAGTTTCTCCACATTGAGGGACACCCAGAGAGGTTCACTGAGTTACATGGAGAAAAGAAGAGGGAGGGGGTAGTTAGAGGTGACTGGAATGAGATGAGGTGGGATCAAAAGAGGAGAGAGCAAGGTAGTCAGTAATCACTTCCTATATGTGCTCCACAGTCTGGACTGCTCAGAGATGTTCACGGAGTTATACAGGGAAGAGGAGAGGGGGGAAGTAGACTGAGGTGGCCAGGATGATAAAAGAGGGAAATGAAAAGCAGAGAGACAGATCCAGCCAATAACCAGTTCCCTAAGTGTTCTCCATCGTCTGGAACACACAGAGATTCACAGAGTTGGATAGAGAAGTGAAGGGCGAAGGAGGAGACAGAGACACCCTGGTGGACAAAAAGGAGAGTCCAAAGGAGGAGAGAGTGGTCAAGCCAGTAGTCTTGCTCTGAGGTAAAATTGGGTACTGAAGATTGGGTTTATAAATGTACAAAATTGACAACAAATACCAAAAAGCAAAGATTAAAAATCTAGAATAGAGTTTGGATTTTCAAAAATACAATATTAAAGAAAAGAAGAGCAGAAAAAAAAGTTACAAGAATTATTAAAAAACAACAACAACCACAAAATATATATATATATATATATATATATATGGCATTTGTTTTAGAAATAAGGTTTTTTGGGGGGGGTTGAAAAGTAATAGTAGGTTATAAAAATAAAATTTAAAGGTGAAATAGAGTACTTAAAAATTTTTTAAAGTTAAAAAAAGAAGAAAAAACAGTCAAACAACATCAACAATACAAAACAACAACAAAAAAAGAGAATGATTGAAAAAATAGTAAAGATATATCTGGGACTCTGGTATTGCGGGCAGTGTGGGGTCACTTCCAAGGTGATTCCCTCTGTTTAGCTTCTTCTGTTTGCTGGTCTCTTCAGTGTCTGATTTCCATCCTGACACGGGGTAGGGGCGGGGGAGGGCGGGGGAGGTGATGGACACTTTTTTTCTTTATTAGGCTCACTTGTTCAGTCGCGCTGTGGGGAGGGAGGGATGTTGCAAACAAAAAAACACTGACGTGTGCTCACAGTGTCTCAGCCATGCTGTGCCTGCCCCTGCTCACAGCACACACCACTCAGGCTCTACTTTGCCCCGCTGGGAACCATCTGAGGCTGGCCCTAGGCTGCATGCACCTCCCCAGTCTAAGCCGCTCAGGCTCGGCTCTCAGGTAGCCCTCAGAGGGGCAGATTTGCTTGGGCCTGCGTTTTGTGCCCTTCCCAGATCCGAGTAGCTCGAGTGTTTGGCGAGTGCAGTCGCTGCAATTTATCGCCTTTCCCGTCCCTGCTGCTCAGTTTTCTGGGTGTACTGCTGGCGTCCCTTCTCAGGCGGATGGTGACTGTACAGGACCCCAAGAAGTCTTAGCAAAGCAGCCTGCTTGTAGTTTGGTAGGTAATGCCTCTCGAGGGCTGCAATTGCCCCCTTCCAGCCCCTACAGCTCTGGCTGCCTGTCACCGGAGGGGGATGGTCTGCAGCTGGCTATTTCTGTTCTGTCCTTTGTTCTGTGCATGGTCCTGACGGTGTCTTATGTTAGGGCTTTCGCGTGGTAGCTATCCCGCAGTCTGGTATGCTAGCTCATGTTAGTTCGCTCTGGTTACACTCAGGGCATTCTGGCCCAATTCTTAAAAAGCACTGCAGCCCGCACCTCCCTGCCCAGCCCCCACTTGCTAGTGTCGGATATAGGCGACTGTGCTGCTTCTCCACTGGGGGAGTTACCGTTGGGCTCGTAATCTGTTGGCTTTAATTATTTATTTATTTTTCTTCCCTGTTATGTTGCCCTCTGTGCTTCCAAGGCTCGCCACAGACTCGGCAGTGAGAGTGTTTCCTGGTGTTTGGAAGCTTCTCTCTTTTTAAGACTCCCTTCCCAGGACAGGACTCCTTCACCGGGACAGAGCTCTCTCCCTACCTCCTTTGTCTCCTTTTTCATCTTTTATATTTTTTCCTACCTGTTTTTGAAGACAACAATCTGATTTTCTGGATGCCTCATGTCCTCTGCCAGCATTCAGAAGTTGTTTTGTGGAATTTACTCAGCGTTGAAATGTTCTTTTGATGAATTTGTGAGGGAGAAAATGGTCTCCCTGTCCTATTCCTCCGCCATCTTAGGACCGCCCCAGAACTTTTTCTCATATTATATTAATCAGGCATCTGGTGAATTTGCATCATTCTTAGAAAAATTTTTCTCATTTTTCTTTTTGCCTGTCTGCTTCCATGGTCATGACTCTCAGAGGCACTTGCCTCTGTTACCTACAACCTGAGGAAAATTAGCCTACAAGCTGGTTGCTGTTTCCTTCTCCAGGGGATCTTACTGATCAAGGATCGAACTTGCAACTTTTGTGTTTCTTGCATTGGTAGGTAGATTTTTACCTCTGTGCCACCTGGGAAGCTCCATATAATAATATTACACTATAGATATTTCAAATCTCAAGCTAATGAATTTTTTTTTTGGCTGTTACTTTGAAAATCAATTTCCTATCTCTTGCTGAGATTATTCATTAATATTTTATTTGTAATATGTCAGGTAGATTTTGGAAAACTTCAATAACCATAGAATAATATTTCAGAGTTTTAACTCTTTCACTCATGTATTTGCTTATTCATTCACCTTTTACTTATTGTGTGCCACGTTCTAAGTGCTGAACTGGATAGTGGGAGTAGAGAAGTAAATAAGGCAAAGACTGTGCTTACTTTCTCAGAATTTTCAGTTCCCTAGTAAAATGCACCTAGGTATTTAAAGAAATTCTGTTGAATATTATGATAAGATGGTATCTCATCAGAGAGTATGTTTTAATAGAAATTAAGCTGAGCTGTACAGTCAGGAAAAAGTTTCTGGATAATCTGTTGATGAGCTATGATATGGTGAATGACTAGGGTTTAGAGAAAGTCTAAATATTTGACAAAGAGAAAGGGTTTCACGATGTCTGTCAACTACTTGAATCCACAAAACTCGGTCACTCTTCAAGAAAAACTGAGTTATTTCTTTACTTTATGAGGCTTCAATATATACCATGTCATTCTTCTACTCAAATATGATTCAACTATGCAAGGAAGACACATTCCGTGCAGTGTACATGAAACTTATGGCATGCAACTTTTACTCTAATAAAACTATTATATGCGAACCGAATATCCACTGATTATATTTGAGAAATGCGCCACAAGGGTTTTTATTATTAGATAACTTAATCAACAAAGTTATGCTTTCAACCTGGTTATGCTACTCTATAAACACACAATCATACTGTTCCATTAAGTCACAATGAGATCAGAGACAGACAGGTATCATCCTGTAGCCTCACACGATGTTTCAGTGCTATATTTTCCTCAGACAAAAAGTCACCAAATAAACTGTCATAGAACTTGGCAATTCATAGAGACCTAAGGCAACAGAAAGCTCTAGATGGGAGGAGAAGGAGGAAAGAAGGAAGCTATGTATGAGGGATCCACTGGAAATACCAGAAGCTCACAGCTCCATTGTCATATTCCAGAAACAATCCAATCCTACGCAGAGGCCTTTTCTTCACATACTGAACTATGGGTAGGAAGCTGGGGGGCAGAAATTAATGATTTTTCACCCTCATAGAAAAAAGAAGAAATCATTCTTCAGAATCAATAGTGATAGCAGTATCACTTGTCAAGCTGTTTGCACAGACTCCCACAATCTAGTCGGAGGAGTGGGTCACATCCAACTTTCAGTACAGCCTTCCAGAAGTGGAAGGCCTGAGCTCCCCACACCACAAGAGTCTCTCCACTCTGGGCTGTCTGGGCTTGCATGGCAGTCATCTCAGAAAGGCTTATATTGTGAGTGGTCATTGTCTGACTCAGAACGTTATCCACTGCAGAAACAGCAAGTATCAAATTAGCATGTGGGATTTCCATGTCCTGAGAGGCAGAGGGTCTCTACACAGTGAGTCTTTTCATTTTCTTTCCTCCAAGAAAATAGGAAATGAATACAAAAGGGAGTTCAAACAGATGCTTCTGTGAAGAACAACAGCTATTATTATATCTATAGCATATGGAAACTCCTTAAATCATGTAGAAAAAGTAAAGATTATATATATATATATAATATATATATATATATATATATATACATATACATATACATATCATGAACTCTGTGAAATCCGGCAATGTCAAAATCTTGACAGCTTACTTAAAGAACACATAAAATTTAATTTTTTCAGTACTTTAGAAAATATATTTGTGTCATTTGTCTTTAATATTATTTAATATATAAACAACACTTTATTATTACATGAGTATTTTAGGGACTATAGTCTCACTTCTTAAGTTTTCAAAGTAAAAATATTTGAGAGAAATTCACCCATGTCTCGTTTGAAATCTTTTGAGTGGATGTTCTGACCAGCCATGCTCACATACAACTTGCCTTTCTGTTGTTTTGATATTATCTAACAGCATTACATTTATTCTGCCTAAGACATTTTTCATCTATTTTCTCAAAAATAGTAGTAATTATAAAAATAACAAATATTTGTACACAATGCATAACAAATGCAGCAGTAATATCAGTTCAGTCGCTCAGTCATGTCCGACTGTTTGCCACCCCATGAATTGCAGCACATCAGGCCACCCTGTCCATCACCAACTCCCAGAGTTCACCCAGAGTCACGTCCATCGAGTCAGTGATGCCGTCCAGCCATCTCATCCTCTGTTGTCCCCTTCTCCTCCTGCCCCAAATCCCTCCCAGCATCAAAGTCTTTTCCAATGAGTCAACTCTTCACATGAGGTGACCAAAGTACAGGAGTTTCAGCTTTAGCATCATTCCATCCAGAGAAATCCCAGGGTTGATCTCCTTCAGAATGGATTGGTTGGATCTCCTTGCAGTCCAAGGGACTCTCAAGAGTCTTCTTCAACACCACAGTTCAAAAGCATCAATTCTTCAGCGTTCAGCCTTCTTCACAGTCCAACTCTCATATCCATACCTGACCACTGGGAAAACCATAGCCTTGACTAGACGGGCCTTAGTTGGCAAAGTAATGTCTCTGCTTTTGAATATGCTCTCTAGGTTGATCATAACTTTTCTTCCAAGGAGGAAGTGTCTTTTAATTTCATGGCTACAGTCATCATCTGCAGTGACTTTGGAGCCCCCCAAAATAAAGTCTGACACTGTTTCCACTGTTTCCCCATCTATTTCCCATGAAGTGATGGGACCAGATGCCATGATCTTCGTTTTCTGAATGTTGAGCTTTAAGCCAACTTTTTCGCTCTTCTCTTTCACTTTCATCAGGAGGCTTTTAGCTCCTCTTCACTTTCTGACATAAGAGTGGTGTCATCTGCATATCTGAGGTTATTGATATTTCTCCCAGCAATCTTGATTCCAGCTTGTGTTTCTTCCAGTCCAGCGTTTCTCATGATGTACTCTGCATATAAGTTAAATAAGCAGGGTGACAGTATACAGCCTTGACGTAGTCCTTTTCCTATTTGGAACCAGTCTTTTGTTCCACGTCCAGTTCTAACTGTTGCTTCCTGACCTGCATACAGATTTCAAGAGGCAGGTCAGGTGGTCTGTATTCCCATCTCTTTCAGATTTTCCACATTTTGTTGTGATCCGCAGTCAAAGGCTCTGGCATAGTCAATAAAGCAGAAATAGATGTTTTTCTGGAACTCTCTTGCTTTTCCATGATCCAGCGGATGTTGGCAATTTGATCTCTGGTTCCTCTGCCTTTTCTAAAACCAGCTTGAACATCAGGAAGTTCACAGTTCACATATTGCTGAAGCCTGGCTTGGGGAATTTTGAGGATTACTTTCAAATTAAAACCAATCAAGGCCATATTTAAACTTTCAGGAATGAAATAAACTGAGTAACTGTACATGATGGACTGCTACACTGACAATTAAAACTTCTGTTTAGAACCAACTAGCCAACTAATCTCTTCTTGATATCCTTATTTGACATTCAACTAAAAATATATGACAAGGCCACATACCAAATAGCACAAATTATATTATAGAATTATAAATTATAGAATTATATAATTATAAATATTCTCTTGTTTTCAGGTTATTGCACATGATTGCCTATTCTGAAAATGGCTGTAATATGCACTCTGTTTCTCAATAAATGCATCATTTTAGTAAACATCTCTAATTTCAATGTCAATAATATGGAAATGCTAATAATGATAATAACTGAAATGTTTGTATCTTAAATCACCTTTTCTGAACTTGACAGACATCAGCCTTTTAATCTTTAACTTTGTAATCTTTAGTGTATAAAGTCATTTTTTGTGTGTGATCTTTGTTCTCAATAGATATATTAGCCTTAAAATGTTAATAAATAACAGCTTATGCACACAGAAAGCATATATTAGCCTAAAGCACCTCTTTAAAATATCTTCATTTCTTTAAATGGAGGAAATACACTTTGTTCAACAAGAGGTTCTGGGAGAACACAGTAGCTTCAAGTGAAAATATGAAATAAAACTTTCTTTAACGGTTGTTCAGTCACTAAGTCATATCCAGTGCTTTGCAACCCCCTAAAACTGTAGCTCACCAGGCTCCACTGTCCCCCACTGTCTCCCAGAGTTTGCTCAAATTCATATTCATTGAATCAGTGATAATATCTAACCATTTCTTCTGCTGCCCCCTTCTCCTTTCGCCTTCAATCTTTCCCAGCATCAAGGTCTTTTCCAGTGAGTTGGTTCTTTGCATCAGGTGGCCAAAGTACTGGAGCTTTATCTTCAGCAACAGTCCTTCCCATAAATATTCAGAGTTAATTTCCCTTAGGATTGACTGCTTTGATACACATGAATAAACTCAAAGTGGGTTACCGACCTAAATGTGAGACTATATACTATAAAACTCTTAGATGAAAACATAGACAGAACACTCTTTACCATAAATCATAGCAAGAATTTTTTGAGCCTTCTCCTAAAGAAAATTTAAAAAAAATAAGCAAATAGAATCTAATTAAACTCAAAACCTTCTCCACAGCAAAGGAAACTGTAAACGAAACAGAAAGAAAACCCACAGAATGGGAGGAAATATTTGAAAAAGATGAAACCAACAAGAGATTTGTCTCCAAAAATTTATAAAGAGCTCATTTGGCTCAACATTTTCTGGGGAAATGTGCAAACTCAAATGGTTAGAAGTTTCCCATAAACTGAGAAAGTTTCGCACACTGAAAGAATTAGTTCTGGAAGCTAAGGAAAATGTTAGCAATCCTTCCAAAAAACACAAGAAAACACAAGAAAACACCAGAAAACACCAGAAACATGCTTATTTGTTCAAGAAGTCCCTGACAGCATACCGCCACATTTCCCAAGTGATGCAACCCCAGTACATCCAAAAACATCCCAAGATAAGCAACCAGGAGCTGACCAGGGTTCTGTCTGAGGAACACAGGAAGGAGCCTGAGCAGCTGAGGGTGAAACACAGTCAGGATCTTGAGAAACAGCACCCTGATCTAGTCCAAAACCTGGAGAAATCTGGTGTCCCCCAAAGAAGTGAAATGAAAGTGCCAGAAAATTTTCAGGAGAATGTTCAAAAGGTGAAGTCTCCCCAAGAAAACAATTTACCCATGAAGTGGAAATTCCACGGACAGCCCAAGAAGCCCCCGATGAATGGCTATCACAAGTTCCACCAGGATCTCTGGTCGAGCAGGGAGCTGAAAGTGGTGCCCCCGAGGGAGCGCATGGTGGAGATCAGTAGACGCTGGCAGCGCGTCCCCCAGGACCAGAAGGAGCTTTATAAGAAGCAGGCGGAGGAACTGCAGACACAGTACAGGGTGGACCTTGATCTCTGGCTCAGGACTCTGTCTCCTGAAGAATATGCTGCCTACAGAGAGGCGACCTGTGCTAAGCGTAAGAACATGAGCATGATGGGGGGCCCGAACCCCAAGATTAGAAGGATGAGTCTGCAGTCCCCATCATCAGATAATCTGCAAGGAAGACTTAGAGAGGACCCGGGGCTTCAGGCTGCAGAGTTAGCATCATCAGACATGACTGGAGAACATTCTCCTGCCTCAGGGAGATCAGAGGAAAATGAGAAAGAAGAGGAATGCAGCCGCTCCTCAGCCCCTAGCAGTGAGGATGAAGATGGCGATTCTGAGCTGGAGGACACCGGCTCCAGCTCATCGTCCTCAGGGGACTCTTCTGACTCAGATTCCGACTGAGTTTAGTTCACAACTCAAAGGGACAGAACTTTCCAGCAAAAGTCGATGGGCTCGTCTCTCCATGCTTTTTCATTGCCTTCCTTCTTTCCCTCCCTCTTCATGCAAAGTGGGACCTGTTGGAAAGAAGGCATCTTGTGCTGTAATTTGTGGCCTCTCCATTTACACCAAGTTCACCCTGAGAGAAAGTCTATCCAATGACGGCTCGTGGAATAAACCCTGAGCTGACTGGGCTGGGGGGCACCCTGGACTAGACTGAGCTCCTGAACTGGAAAGGTTTGCTCTCCTACCCTCTGCCTGCCAGACGTGTGAGGGGCTCCAGGGTCTTGTGAGCCCCTTCTCTGTGACCTTTCCCTTAGGACTCAGGCAGTGAGCTGGGGAGGGGAGATCTGATTGACTGGAAGTAGGAGACTTGCCTTAAAGAAAGCTGCCAGGCTCTGATGTCTCTGGCCCTTCTCTCTGAGCGGAGGAGCTTGCCCTTCCTTACCTTGGAAGTGGGGCCGGCATATGGGCAGCGGCATTTCCATGTGGGTGCATCCCATTAACTGTCCATGAGATTTTCTCACTGATCAAAACCTTGAAATTAAAAATGTGTAACCCCTCCACCTGAATTAGCTTTTCCTTAAAACCAGCCTCTTCTGAGCCAGTGGCCCTGAGATTTCAGGCCATGTCTCAATTTCTGCAGGTTTCTGCCCCAACCCCTTCCTCCTGATCCAGGTTGTAAGTAAAACATGTTTTTACCATAGACTCAAATTGTATAATATTATATTAGGACTTGTATAGTTTGTGTGTCAGTATTTTAGTTCACAGTTACTAAACTATTTGGGAATTCATCTGGCACTATGACACATTTTTATTATTTGGTTTATTGATGTATTTGAAAGTGTATTTAAAGCTACTGTCATCTTATTAAACTTTATTTTTAAACTTTGCTGGCTATTTTCATTTTTGATTCTCATGGACAATTAGTATCACACAAGTATTGTTCTTGTATATGAAAAGTATTTAATTTGGGACTTCCTCTTCATCCATGATGTCTTAGTGGAATATTTTATTCCTCATGAATATACAGTTGGGGAACTTACTGTAGAGCATATGGAAGTCTGCTCAATTTTGTGTGGCTGCCTGGATGGGAGGGAAGTGTGGGGAAGGATGGACACAGGTATATTCATGGCCGAGCCCCTCTGCTCTTTACCTGAAATTACCAGAATATTATTTCTTCTCTCCTTTTTTTTTTTTGTTTTTGTTTTTGTTTTACAGGTTAATTTACTTATTTTTCACTGAGCTCAGTCTTCTTTCAGTGCAGGGCATGTTACCAGTTAGGGGGAGCTGGGGCAACTGAGTGCTCGGCTTCTCCCTGGGGTGGTTTCCCTGGGTTTGGAGCAGGGCCCTAGAGCAGTGGCTCTGGAGTTGCGACACGTGAGCTTCAGTGCTCCAGGGCCTGTGAGATCTTCTGGGACCAGGAATCAAATCCCTGTCCCTTGCATGGGAAGGCAGATTCTTAACCACTAGACCAGCAGGGAAGACTTAACACAGAATTATAACAGGCTATACTGCAATACAAATAAAACCTGTTTAAAGAAACAGGCAGGAAAACATAACCACCAGATGAATATAGGCTAAAATTCTGAATTTTCTGATAGAAGAAGACAATATTGGTTAAAATACTAAAATATGTATTTATCTGGCTTCACCTATATATGAACTGGGAATAAAACTCCAGTCTTACAGGATCTAATTTAAGATTTAGTGTTTCCAAAATGACTTGCTCACAGTTCCATTCACACCCACAAAATGTTAAGTGGATTTCTTTCCTCTAGGAAAATCTAAACATATCTTTTGGTTGAAAAGACTCGGAGGAAAGCAGGAAGCGCTGCTCACCGCCTGCCAGACAACTTCTCCCTTTTATTCTAGAAATGGGAATGAAGCCAGGAGTCTAGCAGCTCAAACCCAGAGACACTTCTGCCTCTTTGGCTGCGGGACCCGGCTGCTCCACGTCATTAGCCCCTCCTTCCCAGAGCCTGCCCAGCCTGCACTTCTGACCCCTGCACTGTGGAAGGACAGGCAGCAGCAGGAGGAAAGCAGGGCTCAGGGGCTCAGCTCTCAGGATTCTCAGGCTGCCATCTCCTCCAGGAGATCTCCCATCCCAGGGGCCAAACCCACATCTCCCGCATTCCAGGCAGATTCTTCACCCTCTGAGCCACCGAGGAAGCCCGGGCTTGGCTCTTAAATACTCCCATGAAATAAAATGCCTCTCCTTTCAGGTGGTGACTCATGTTTTAGTCGGCAGTTTCCATCCAATCCCTGGAACTCAGGTGAGTGGGGACAAGACACTGTGTGTGGGTTGGGAAAAGGTCTCGGAAGAGCACGGCAAGTGACAAAAAAAATGAACAAACTAAAACATGGCAAATATGCTTTATTCGGTGATTTTACAGAAGATTGCAGCCAGAAAGGTGTCTTCTCAGGTGGCTCTGAGGAACTGTTCCAAAGTTATAAGGGGAGCCAGAGTTCAAAAGGTCACAGGCTGAAAAAACATTCAGAAAGCGTTAAAAGATTACTGCGGATGATGAACATGATACATCTCAAATTAATGATTTTCATGCTTTTAAACAATTGTTATTTATTTATTTTTATAACCTTCTTTATTTGTTTGCTTATTTTTGGCTGTGCTGGGTCTTCCTTGCTGAGCGCAGCCTTTTCCGGTTGTGGCGAGCAGGGGCTACTCTTGCGTTGAAAAGTGCTGACTTCTCCTTTTGGCGGCGTCTCATCGCAGAGCGTGGGACTGGGGTGTGGGTGTCAGTGATCATGGTCCCCAGGCTCTAGTCGGGTGCTCAGTAGTCGTGGTGCTTGGGCTTAGCTGCTTCACAGTCTGTGGGGTCTTCCTGGACCAGAGATCCAGCCTGTATCCCTGGTGCTGACCAGTGAATTCTTAGCCACAGGACCCTCAGAGAAGTTCCTTTTCATGCTTTTCTCTATGAAAGGACGTAAGAATCTGGACTTCTGAAGTCATGCTTATGATATGCATCTTAACTCCCTCAGGACACCATCCTGTTTTCCTCTCCTTGAACTCCCCTCAGGGCACACTGTCTTGGGGGGCTGCAGTGGATAATTGCCTTTTACTGCAACATCCTTTGTTTACTGAAATGACAAGTGAAATATTTATCCCCAAGCAAAGGCTTAGGAGAAGACTGAAAGTAGAACTGAGTTGCTGTTCAGTTGCTCTGTTGTGTCCATCTCTTTGTGATTACAAAGAATGCAGCATGCCAGGCTTCCCTGTCCTTCACCATCTCCCACAGTTTGCTCAAATTCATGTCGATTGAGTTGGTGATGCCATCCAACCATCTCATCCTTTGTCAACCCCTTCTTCTCCTGCCCTCAATCTTTCCAAGGATCTGTTTGTTTGTTTTTTTTTCCTGCATAATGGTATATATTTTATAGTATTTATGAGTAGTTATAATTTTTTAATTAAATTATTTATTTTAATTGGAGGTTAACTACAATATTATTGTGGTGTTTGCCATACATTGACATGAATCAGCCATTGGTGTACAGGCATCAGGGTCTTTTACAATGAGTTGGCTCTTCCAATGAGGTAGACAAAGTACTGGAGTTTCAGCTCCAGCATTAGTGTTTGCAATGAATATTCAGAGTTGATTTCTAGGTTTGCAGGAAATGAAGAAAGGTACTGCCAGGCCAAAATTAGATGGGTCATTCTGGGTACTGGCCTTCAGGAGGTGGTTAGTAGGACCTTGTCTTTAGGCAAATCACCAATCTGACAAGTTTAGGTCAGATGCCAACCTGAATTCTCAGCCCTAATTGCTTGCTTTCTCCCTAGATGCCCAAGGACCCCCTTGGCCCATCTGGCAGTAACTAACTGGCAGCCTACAGTCAGACTTGCCCCATCTGTCCCAGAGCCCAAACATGCATCAGCTCAAAGGCCTGGATCTGAGTGGGGTCACCATGATGGACTTTAGTCCTGAGATCCTCCATGTTCTTCTGGAACAAGTTGCAGCCACCCTCCAGGAACTGAACTTAGTGTGATGTGGAATCACAGAGTCCCAACATGAGTCCATCCTGTCTGCCGTGAGACACTGTTCAAGCTTGGGACCTTCATTCTGTGTGGAAATGTCCTTTCCGGCCATCCTGGAGAAGCTTCTGAGTCACACCACTGGGATGAGCAAGTTAAGTGATAAGTTTGATCCTGCCCCTCAGAAGAGCAGCAGCCCTCATGGACCCCTCCACCTGGGCTGACTCATCCAGCTTCAAGATAAACTCATTGAGATTATGTGGGATTTAAGACATCCAAGGTCCATCTGGCTTAGCTCCAACCTGTGTCCTCACTGTGGCAATAAGACATTTAATCCCCAGGAGCCCTTTCTGTACCACTACTGCACTCCTGCCTAGCTGGATGCATCTGTCAAAGTTTACTTCTGGTCACCTGCAAACTAAAATCTAGGCAGTAGATGCATCAGGAACAGAAAACCAACCCATGGTTTCAAACATCAGGTCAATGTGAACGGAAAGGAAAGACAATCAATCCTGTGGGGATGCTGGATTGCAAGGGGAAATGCAGATTCAGGGAGGTGTTGGAACTTTTGGGGATATGTATTTATACAATCAAATATGCACCTCAATTTTTGAGGCTGCTTGTGGGCTTGAGACCCACATGTTGGCATTTTCCCTGGGTAGATTCTTATAAAACAATTGTCAGAAATAAAGAAACTCTCGTTGAAAACCAACTGCTGCCTTCCCTGATTTAATACTCTCTTTTCAGGTTATACCTCATCAATCTCCAGTTATTGTTTTTTTTAAAAAAGCACTGTGTTGTTTATGATCCAAAACCTTAACTTTCCTGCACATTCTTTTTCTGTTAAGAGCATCTCTTAACCCTTTGCTTATTTCTTTGGCTTTCCTGTTCCTCACTGTCTCCCAGAGTTTGCCCAATTTCATGTCCATTCTACTGGTAATATCATCCAACTATCTCATCCTCTGATGCCCTCTTTTCCTTCTGCCCTGAATATTTCCCAGCATCAGGGACTTTTCCAGTGAATCAGCTGTTCTCATTAGACGACCAAAATACTGGAGCTTCAGCTTCAGCATCAGTCCTTCCAATGAATATTCAGGACTGATTTCCTTTAGGATTGATGGGTTTGATCTCCTTGATGCCTAAGGGAATCTCAAGAGTCTTCCCCAGTACTACAATTTGAAAGAGTCATTTCTTCAGTGCTCAGCTTTTCTTATGGTCCAGCTCTCACATAGCCACATATATGACTACTGGAAAACCCATAGCTTGACTATACAAAATGGTGTAGGCAAAGTGGTGTCCCTGCTTTTTAATATGCTGACCAGGTTTGCCATAGCTTTCTGTCCGAGAAGCAAGAATCTGTTTTACAAACCTCAGAACTTTATTGTTTTTCTTGCTAACTCTCAGGAAAATGAAACAGATGTATTAACAGATATGGTAGTTACCACAAAGGTGGAAATTCATATCTGTGAGCATCTTGATCAGCATGCTGAGATGTCCAGAGGGTTATCATTAAGATGAAAGCACGGGTGATTGCAAAGTTCTGGGAATTTGTATTGTATTTCCACTCAGTTTTCTGTATTTTATTGAATATTGCCTATTATCAGATTCTTTTCCATGACCAGTGTTGGAAATAAAGGCATTATCCTTTTTAAAAATCTAGAGCAAACATCGGAGAATGCAATGGCACCCCACTCCAGTACTCTGGCCTGGAAAATCCCATGGACGGAGGAGCCTGGTAGTCTGCAGTCCATGGGGTCGCTAAGAGTCAGGCACGACTGAGCGACTTCACTTTCACTTTTCACTTTCATGCATTGGAGAAGGAAATGGCAAGCCACTCCAGTGTTCTTGCCTGGAGAATCCCAGGGTCGGGGGAGCCTGGTGGGCTGCCATCTATGGGGTCGCACAGAGTTGAATACGAGTGAAGCGACTTAGCAGCAGCAGCACAGCAAACATACAATGGATTGGAGAAATAGAGACAGAGTATAAGAAGCTCGCATGAAGAAAGAGAAAGAGGAGCTCAGTTATTTAGATTTCACAGATAAAAAAGATTACACAGTATTTACTTTCTCTGACATAGTTCACTTAGCATAATGCCCTCAAAATTCATAGTGCTTTGTGGAATATGATAGGATATCTTCTTTCTCATGCCATAATAATACATATATACATGTTTGTATATATATACACACTTATGAGAAAGAAGTTCGGGTCTTCTATCTGTAGCATTAGAAAGTGTTTTTATTTGAGAAAAATTAAAAAAGTATAGTTTAAAAAAACACAGAGTTTTCTTTCATAAGTAATTTTCATGGACATATGTATTAACCAGGAGAGTTATTTCTTCTATGTGTTTTTATTTGTGGTATTGGCACCTGGGTAGCATTGATTTTCCCCAAGTTGGAATTTTAATAAATAGTAATATTTCACCAAAGACTGATGATAAAGTTTCTGATGGACCATGCCTTTATAACCATTTACTGATTTTCCAGTCTCCATGGTCAATTATGGGATGACAGGGACACTGTTCCTTACCACTTATTGGACAATATCTAACTTGGGAGTTTGTCAAGAAAAAATAAAATTAGTACATATTTGTATTTTGCAATCCAGCAATTTTGCTCCTTTCAGATGACTTGAAACATTCTGTCCATGCAAACACATGCACGTGGAAGCTTAGAGCTTTATTCCTCATTGCCAAAGCTTGAAAGGAACCAAGCTGTCCTTTAGTAGGTAAAAGAACCTATATATATATATATATATATATATACACACAACAAAATGGTATTAAACCATGAAAAGTCATGGAGGAAACTACAATGTCTATTACTAAGTGAAAGAACCAATCTCAGAAGCATACCTACAGTGAGCCCAACTACATGACATTTTACAAAAGGTAGACTCAGGGAACAATGAAATAATCAGAATTTTTTCCTGGAGTGGAGGTGGAGGAGGGATAAACAGGCAGAGCACGAACTCTGTGTGATTTTACAATGTCCTTATATACTTGTTAGAAGTCATAGAACACACAACACCAAGAGGGAAGCGCCATATAAACTCTCCACTTTGTGTGATGATGATATATCAATGTGGGCCCATCAATTATAACAAATATACCAATAGAATGTGGAATGTAGACAGCTGGGGAGGCAATGCATGTGGAGGGAGAAGGATTTAGTGGAAACTCTTGGCACCATGTCCTCTATTTTACTTTGAACACAAAACTGCTCTTCAATGTAAAGTCTACTTTAAAATGGATAATCGTAATCCAGTTCTGAAATTTTATTCTAAATATTTTATAGAAACTGTTTTTGAATGATCTTTGAAATCTATTTTAAAGATATCTTTCTTTGAAGACTCCAAATCCGCATGCATCCTTTCACTAAATATTCTTTATAATTTTAAAAGACAATGTGTATCTTCTATGTTTATATAATGTGTGTTAGTCACTCAGTCATGTCTGACTATTTGCAACCCCATGGACTGTAGCCTGAAAAGCTCCTCTGTCCATGGGATTCTCCAGACAAGAATACTGGAGTGGCTTGTCATTCCCTTCTCCAGAGGATATTCCCGACCCAAGGATTGAACCTTGGTCTCTGCATTGCAGGCAGATTCTTTACCATTTGAGTTACAGGGAAGTCCTTATGTTTATATAAATCCCAGCACAAATGCATTCACATTACAGCAGATGTTTATAGGATGCTGAACCACACAGCCCTGCTTGCAACATTAATTCATGTCCTCTGGGCTGATGTACCACCACGTCCCCTAGGAGTCCTGAGGCTCAGGATGTCTGTCCCCAGAGAGGAGAGGAATCTTTCCTATGACCAACTCTTTTCCCTTCTTGTGATGGATACTAAAGCAGCTTGGGGGAATTCTCATTCATTCATGGCTTCCTGTAAGTGCTGAGCCCTCCTTCTTTCCTTCTTGTTATAGGAATATAGAGTAAGCCTGAGGAATGAAGACTCCTGGGGGAGTCTGCTATCAAGGGAAAAGCAGGCAAGGACTCATTTATTGAGCTCATACTCTATACCAGGTCCAGTGCCAAGGGCTTAACATGTTTCATCTTATTGATTTACAGAATAAGACTTCCTGGGTGGCTCAGATGGTAAAGAATTTGTCTACAATGTAGGAGACCCAGGTTCGATCCCTGGGTGAGGAAGATCCCCTGGAGAAGGGAATAGCAACCCACTGCTGTATTCTTTCCTGGAGAATCCCATGGACCGAGGAGCCTGGAGGGCTGTAGTTCATGGGATCACAGAGTCGGACCTCACTGAAACGAGTTAGCACACAGCACACACAGATACTGCGCTTGCATGGTTACCTCCATTTTATGGAGAAGCAGATCCTCTTGCCTAAGATCCTCCAGCCCAACATCCACTCCATCCCCAGAGCCAACAATACCAGCTCTTGAATCTTCAGCAGGAGCCTTCATTTGGGTGCCCGTGGTTCATGGTCTCTGTGTTGGTTAAATTTATGTGATATTAAGAGTGTGTATTTCTGACAGGATGTTCCAGGAAGAGTGCAGCATTTAAACCATCAAATGAGTGAAGACATCTGTCCTCACCTACATAGTTGGGTTTCATCCAATTTCTGGGGGCCTGAATGGAACAAGTTACTGTCTTCTCTCCCTCATTTTCTTCTTGCCCACAAACATAGCCACTTCTGGCTCTTGAGACGAAACTCCAGGACTTATCTGAGTAGTGCCCTGGTTCTCAGGCATTTAGCATCCCGCTTGGAGTTCCATCACAAGCTCCCCCTATTTTCAGTCCTAAGCATTGGCATGAGTTATCAAAGTGGACTTGCTGGTCCTCTCCTTTAGAGAGGGCAGGCCATGAGACTCCTCCATCTCTGTATCCTCTTTGAACCCCTTCCCATAATAATCCCTTCTAGTGCATATACACATCATTCTGGACCAACGTGCCTTTGAACTGCTCAGATCCTTCGAATGAGTCATCTCTTCCCATGAGGTGGCCATAGTACTGGAGCTTCAGCGTTAGCATCATTCCTTCCAAAGAACACCCAGGGCTGATCTCCTTCAGAATGGACTGGTTGAATCTCCTTGCAGTCCAAGGGACCCTCAAGAGTCTTCTCCAACACCACAGTTCAAAAGCATAAATTCTTTGCACTCAGCATTCTTCACAGTCCAACTCTCATATCCATACATGACCACAGGAAAAACCATAGCCTTGACTAGATGGACCTTAGTCGGCAAAGTAATGTCTCTGCTTTTGAATATACTGTCTAGGTTGGTCATAACTTTTCTTCAAAGGAGTAAGCGTCTTTTAATTTCATGGCTGCAGTCACCATCTGCAGTGATTCTGCAGCCCAAAAAAAAATAAAGTCTGACACTGTTTCCACTGTTTCCCCATCTATTTCCCATGAAGTGATGGGACCAGATGCCATAATCTTCGTTTTCTGAATGTTGAGCTTTAAGCCAACTTTTTCGCTCTTCTCTTTCACTTTCCTCAAGAGGCTTTTTAACTCCTCTTCACTTTCTGCCATCAGGGTGGTGTCATCTGCATATCTGAGGTTATTGATATTTCTCCCGGCAATCTTAATTCCAGCTTGTGTTTCTTCCAGTCCAGCGTTTCTCATGATGTACTCTGCATATAAGTTAAATAAGCAGGTGACAATATACAGCCTTGACGTAGTCCTTTTCCTATGTGGAACCAGTCTGTTGTTCCATGTCCAGTTCTAACTGTTGCTTCCTGACCTGCATACAGATTTCTCAAGAGGCAGGTCAGGTGGTCTGGTATTGCCATCTCTCTCAGAATTTTCCACAGTTTATTGTGATCCACACAGTCAAAGGCTTTGGCATAGTCAATAAAGCAGAAAGAGATGTTTTTCTGGAACTCTCTTGTTGTTTCCATGATCCAGCGGATGTTGGCAATTTGATCTCTGGTTCCTCTGCCTTTTCTAAAACCAGCTTGAACATCAGGGAGTTCACGGTTCACGTATTGCTGAAGTCTGGCTTGGAGAATTTTGAGCATTACTTTACTAGCATGTGAGATGAGTTCAATTGTGCGGTAGTTTGAGCATTCTTTGGCATTGCCTTTCTTTGGAATTGGAATGAAAACTGATCTTTTCCAGTCCTGTGGCCACTGCTGAGTTTTCCAAATTTGCTGGCATGTTGAGTGCAGCACTTTCACAAAATCATCTTTCAGGATGTGAAACAGCTCAACTGGAATTCCATCACCTCCACTAGCTTTGTTCATAGTGATGCTTTCTAAGGCCCACTGGACTTTACATTCCAAGATGTCTGGCTCTAGATGAGTGATCACATCATCATGATTATCTGGGTCATGAAGATCTTTTTCGTACAGTTCTTCCGTGTATTCTTGCCACCTCTTCTTAATATCTTCTGCTTCTGTTTGGTCCATACCATTTCTGTCCTTTATTGAGCCCATCTTTGCATGAAATATTCCCTTGCTATCTCTAATTTTGTTGAAGAGATCTCTAGTCTTTCCCATTCTGTTGTTTTCCTCTATTTCTTTGCATTGATCACTGAAGAAGGCTTTCTTACCTCTTCTTGCTATTCTTTGGAACTCTGCATTCAGATGCTTATATCTTTCCTTTTCTCCTTGGCTTTTTGCCTCTCTTCTTTTCACAGCTATTTGTAAGGCCTTCCCAGACAGCCATTTTGCTTTTTTGTATTTCCATTCCATGGGGATGGTCTTGATCCGTGTCTCCTGTACAATGTCACGAACCTCAGTCCATAGTTCATCAGGCACTGAACCTCAGTCCATAGTTCATCAGGCACTCTATCTATCAAATCTAGGCCCTTAAATCCATTTCTCACTTCCACTCTATAATCATAAGGGATTTGATTTAGGTCTTACCTGAATGGTCTAGCGGTTTCCCCTACTTTCTTCAGTTTAAGCCTGAATTTGGAAATAAGGAGTTCATGATCTGAGCCAGTCAGCTCCTGGTCTTGTTTTTGTTGACTGTATAGAGCTTCTCCATCTTTGGCTGCAAAGAATATAATCAATCTGATTTCGGTGTTGACCATCTGGTGAGGTCTATGTGTAGTCTTCTCTTGTGTTGTTGGAAGAGGGTGTTTGCTATGACCAGTGCATTTTCTTGACACAACTCTATTAGTCTTTGCCCTGCTTCATTCCGCATTCCAAGGCCAAATTTGCCTGTTACTCCAGGTGTTTCCTGACTTCCTACTTTTGCATTCCAGTCCCCTATAATGAAAAGGACATCTTTTTTGGGTGTTAGTTCTAAAAAGTCTTGTAGGTCTTCATAAAACCGTTCAACTTCAGTTTCTTCAGCGTTACTGGTTGGGGCATAGACTTGGATAACTGTGATATTGAATGGTTTGCCTTGGAGATGAACAGAGATCATTCTGTTGTTTTTGAGATTGCATCCAAGTACTGCATTTTGGACTCTTTTGTTGACCGTGAGAGCTATTCCATTTCTTCTGAGGGATTCCTGCCAGCAGTAGTAGATGTAATGTTCATCTGAGTTAAATTCACTCATTTCAGTCCATTTTGGTTCTTTACAATAGTTTATATATGGATCCAATGTGGAAGTTGTTGTTTAAAGAAAGAAATAACAGAAATAAATGTATACATCACTGGATATCACTGTGTTTACTTGATTGTTACATTTTAAAAAACAAAATTACTTTCTTTTAGCTTTCTGATATTTTCTCTGGGAAAATATGTAGCTACATGTTTAAGTCAATTTATGGAAAGACATTGAGTGACTCAAGGTTAAGTGTCATGTAGGTCCCGGGCAGGTGAAGATCAAGTTCAACAGGAAGGTAGGCACCATTCCTGGTCCCCCAACCAGGTATCTGAGGGACCCTGGCTCTGACAATTCCCACTCTAGGCTCAATGGTAATGAGGAACATCACATCTCCTGGAGTAAACCATGGAAAGGCCCACTTCTCTGCAGCCCCCTGGACAGATCAGAGTAGCATGTAGGATGAGCCAGGGACCTGGGGACCCAGCTCTTTCAGCTGCAGGATCTCAGACACCTACTTCCAGGGGCTGGTGGTAGGAGAGACTTCCCTTTTCCCAAGATCTGGATCTCAAGAAGATCTGAGGAAAAGACTTCTGCTCCATTAGCTCTGGAAAATCCCCAGGAGTAGCCAAGGCCCAGAGACCAGGAGGAAGTTTAGGGATTAAAAACCGTGGTTCTCCATGAGCTCACAAAATTCCCCAAGGTGCAGAAACCACTGTGGTACCAAGGAATCCTGGCAGCTTCTAAAGGGACTGGATCCCGGAGTGAGGTGGTCTCCTGTCTGCTCGAGGCCAATCTGCCCACAGTGGTGCATGGCCCCAGAAAACTCAGCCCTGGACTCAGGGGGTGGCTACCCACTGTGACTATCCTTCAGAGCAAACAGGGACCCTCAGACCTTTGAGCGGGCAACACTGGGCTCTGTGTTCTCGTCCCTGCCTTTGTAGGCACTGAATCTCTGACAGCCCAATGTAGCTTTGTCCAGAGAGAGCTTTTCCCTGAGGCCCCAGACTGGCTCATGTACCTGGTGCACTGGGAAAGCAGGGGTGAGGCTCTGCTAAGCCCAGGGTCCCCCTTGGAGGATGCGCAGGAGGTGGCAGGGGGCTGCAGGGGTCCCAGAGCTGCTCTTTACACTCAGAGTCTGTGCCCCTCACCTCCAAGGCCTGCATCCCCAGGGGAACCGGTGGGCTCCACTCCTGGAGAGAGGGGCTAGAATAACTAGGAAGCACTCCAGGACTGAGAGTTCAAGAACCTCTGCACTTGGTCTTCACTGCTGAGCCTGGGCTTCCTCTAGTTGGTGCCAGTGGGGCTGCTCTTCACTGCAGTGTGCTGGCTTCCGATTGTGGTGGCTTCTCTTGTTACAGACCATAGGCTCCAGCTCATATCTCAGAAAAAGATATATTTAGGTTTAGCAGGAAGAAAGAAATCCACTTATGATTTTTTGTGTGTGAATGAACTGTGAGGCAGTCATTTTAGAAACACTAAATCTAATCTTAAATTAGATCTTCTATGACTGGAGTTTTATTCCCAGTTCATGAAAGTATGGATGAAGGGACTGTTCTGTTCTTATACATGTGTACATTCCCCCTAAAACCCCCCTCCCATCCAGGCTGCCACATAACATTGAGCTGAGTTCCAAGTGTTGTACAGCAGTTCCCTGACTGCATATTTATAAAGAATAAAATATTTCACTAAGACATCAAGGAGTATGATGAATTCTCAAAACTCAACCCTTTCACATGTAAAAACACAACTTACTAATTGTAATACTAACTGCATGGTACTAATCGTCCACGAGAATAAAAAATGAAAACATCAAAGAATGTTTAGAAAAGTTTAATGAGATGGCACTGGCTTTAAACATATTTTCAAATATATCAGTAAACCAAAATGATAAAAGTAGTGTCATACTAATACATAAAATCCCAGTTTAACAACCTGTGGACTAAAATACTGATACACAACACATAATTAATACAATCTCATAACATAATACAAATAAATCAAGGGCTTCCCTCTGATACTCAGTTGGTAATGAATCCGACTGCAAAACAGGAGACCCTAGTTTGATTCCTGGGTCAGGAAGATCCACTGGAGAAGGGATAGGCTACCCATTCCTGTATTCTTGGGCTTCCCTTGTGGCTCAGTGGGTAAAGAATCCACCTGCAATCCCAGGTTCAATCCCTGGGATGGGAAGATGCCCTGGAGAAGGGAACAGATACCCACTCCAGTATTCTGGCCTGAGGAATTCCATGGACTGTTTAGTCCATGGGGTTGCAAAGAGTCGGGCATGAGTGAGTGACTTGCAGTTGACTTCACATGGTCAACACATGATGGGTTGCAATAGAAACCAGAAGGAATTTAGATGTGGCCTGGAAAATTAGTGTAATTGAGTAAAAGGATGCTGGCTTTAAGGAAAAACTAACTCAAATGGAACAGTTTTAAATTTCTAATTTTTGAAATCAGTAAGAATATCTCATTGATAGCGAAAAGGATGAGTATATTATAAAAATGCTGCTGCCCACGTGCTGACACCGCTTCCAAGGTAAGGAAGGGCCAGCTCCTCACTTCAGAGAGAAGGGTCAAAGACATCAGGGTCTGACAGTTTTTTTTAAGGCAAGTTTCCTACTTCCAGTCAATCAGATCTTCCCTCCCCAGCTCACTGCCTGAGTCCTGAGGGACAAGGTCACAGAGAAGGGGCTCACAGACCCCTGGAGCCCCTCACATGCCTGGCAGGCAGAAGGTAAGGAGAACAAACCCTTCCAGGTCAGGGAGCTCAGTCTAGTCCAGGGTGCCCCGCAGCCCAGTCAGCTCAGGGTTTATTCCACGAGCCGTCATTGCATTGACTTTCTCTCGGGGTGAACGTGGGGTAGATGGAGAGGCCACAAATTACAGCACAAGATGCCTTCTTTCTAACAGATTCCATTATATATTGAAGAATAAAGGAAAGGAGAAAAGTAATGACACAGTGTAGGCAGAAGAGCCCTTCAGTTAGAGGAAAATGCCATGGACTTTTTCTGGAAAGTTCTCTGTCCCATCAGGTTGTGAACTAAACTCAGTTGGAATCCAAGTCAGAGGAGTCCCCTGAGGACGATGAGCTGGAGCCACAGTCCTCCAGTTCAGAATCGCCATCTTCATCCTCACTGCTGGGGGCTGAGGAGCTGCCTTCCTCATCTTCCTCATTTTCCTCTGATCTCCCTGAGGCAGGAGAATGTTCTCCAGTCATGTCTGATGATGTTAACTCTTCAGCCTGAAACCCCGGTCCTCTCTAAGCCTTCCTTGCAGATTCCCTGATGATGGGGAGGCAGACTCATCTTTCTAATCTTGAGGTTTGGGCCCCCCGTCATGCTCATGTTATTATACTTAGCATAGGCCACCTCTTTGTAGGCAGCATATTCTTCAGGAGACAGAGTCCTGAGCCAGAGATCAAGGTCCACCTTGCACTGTGTCTGCAGTTCCTCCACCTGCTTCTTATAAAGCTCCTTCTGGTCCTGGGGGACCCTCTGCCAGCGTCTACTGATCTCCACCATGCGCTGCCTCGGAGGCACCACTTTCAGCTCCCTGTTCGACCAGAGATCCTGGGGGAACTTGTGATAGCCACTCACTGGGGGCTTCTTGGGTTGTCCGTGGAGTTTCCACTTTATGGGTAAACTGTTTTCTGGGGGAGACTTCACTTTTTGGACATTTTCCTGAAACTTCTTTGGCACTTTGCTTTGACTTCCTTTGGGGACATCAGGTTTCTTAGATTTCTGTACTAGATCAGGGTGCTCTTCTCTGAACAAAGCCATTTTCTCCTGAAACTCCTGCTTCTCTTCCTAGAAATCTTGACTGTATTTCAGCTTGAGCTGTTCTGGCAGCTTCCTGTATTCCTCGGACAGAACTTTGGTCAGCTCCTGGTTGCTCATCTCAGGGTGTTTTTGGAGGTATTGAGGTCTCATCGCTTTAAAAAAGCGGAGGTAATCTTTCAAAGGGTTCTTGTATAAATCAGGATGTTTCTTGTGTTTTCTGCTTTTGGAAGGATTGTTAACATTTTCCTTAGCTTCCAGGACTAATTCTGTCAAAGTGTGAAGCTTTCTCACATTACGGGAAATCTCTAACTATTTGAGTTTGTACATTTCCCCAGAAAATTCTTTACAAGCTATTTTTTCCCAGTCCATCACTGACTGGGTTATTTTCAACATGTGCTTGTCACTGGGTAGATTTTTTTTTTTTTTACATTCCAGTAACTGTAAAATGTCTTCTCTGGACCAGTCAGCTTGGCTTTTAAGTTGCAAATTTTCTAGGTTTTAGGGAAATGTATGGTCCCAGCAGTTAAGACACCTCAGCGGTATTTCCACCGTTTGCACTCTCACGATTCAGCAGGTGAGTTCTTTCTGCCCTCTCAAGATTGAGCAGGTGAGTTCTTTCTGAAGTCCAGCAGTCTGTGGGATTCTATGTGTCTGTGGAGAAAGAAACAGAAAGCCTCTCTTTGGAATACATGAGAGAAGCACACTCTGCTTAGATATGTCCCTTCTATCCTTCCCTTTACCCTTAAGAGTTTAAATGAAAGCTGTCTCAATCTGAATTGAGATTCATTTTGAGCATTAGGAAGCTTCTTTTGCAGTTAAAAATCCTCAGATCCCATCCCAATATGCCTGGCAATCAATCTCACAAAAGGATGTTTAACACACAAATGAACAAAATAAAAGACTGGCTGCTCACTCAAGGGACAAAGAATAAGAGAAAATGAAGGGAGTGAAAAAAAAAATTAAAAGGCCTGAAAAGCAAAGGGCTTTAAAATAGCAATGAGATACCACAGCACATGTATAAGAATCATCAAAATCCCAAAGAGGGACATCACCAAATACTGAGAGAATGTGCAGAATCAGGAACTTGGTTTCATCGCTGCTGCCTGTGTCAAATATATCTAAATATCTGTGTCTGGATTGGCATTTTCAGGAAACTACAGGTGGCAAACCTCAGCCTTGGTGTTTGAAATCTGACTATAGTGGCAGAAAAGATGTTAACAACTTCAGGAAGTTATGCACCTCCTTCGTGTCCAAGAATATGTATCAGAAATGAATGAAGGTTTGTTCCTAAGCTAAGAAGGTCTAAAGAAATGAAGTCCTGTTCATCAAAAGGCTGACTCTTATCCCTGAAGTTGTTCAGCATGTGTAGGAATCCAAAGATAGGCCAGGAAGGGAGCTCTGGGTTCATGGGCTGAGGCTTCTGCATCTGTGCCAAGTGAGCCCTATAACAAAGGACATAGGTTCATGTCAAGACCAAAAGCTAATCACGTGAGCATTGAAAAACAGCAGACTTCGCCACAGGATGTGTTGTCAGAATTCTCCTAATTTTGGTGATTTGCATATACAATATATTCTACTCACATGAGAATATAAAAATGTTACCATATTTTTTACTAAATAGAAATTATCTCAAATTTCAATTTTCCCATTTTTTATCCTGGAATTTGGGAATGGGGGAGGACCTGAAATCAACTCCCCGTGGCCCCAAGGAACAATGGTGAATCCACGTCATGAAAACGACAACAAATTTTTCAGAAATCAAAAATCATTAGTGTACACTCATCTTTCTCAATAAATTTTCCAAGCCCTGTCAAAGAAAACCAAAAAAGAAAAGATCATGTTAATCATGAGAGTTCTATCCTTTTTCATGTTCTTTACTATTCCGGTTTGGGTATAAGATATGGCTTTCTAATTCTTTTCTAGGGAACACTCAGAAGCTATCTTCATAACGGGGCCTAAACTAAAACATGACGGGCTTCCCCAGGGCACATTAAGGAAGGAGAGGGGCAGGAAGGGTCAGCCTCAAGATGCATGAACATCTAGGTTTCCAGTGTCACTCACTGCTCAGTGCTATGTTCAAGGAGAAATCTCACCATTTATAATAACAATCAAAGTAAAACAGACAACTGAATAAAACGAATTATAGACTGCTTTAAAATTGATACCACTTCTCAATATCTCACCTAGATGACAGGAAACACCTCAGTGCCCTCAGGGTGTGGACAGCGGAGAGTGACAAGGGTTTAGGGGGATGTATAGCAAGATTTATGCCAAGAAAATTAACTTACCCCTGGTCACCAAACTTCGCTGATTTTGTTACCATCTGTCTAGATAGGTAACATTTCAGTGTCACAGCAGCTCGTCCAGAAGAGTTTTTCTCTCTCTGAGGATGGCCCCTCCTTTCTTACCTGGAGCAGCTCCATGTTCAGCTTGTGGCACATCTCGGTCAGCTCTCTGTACATTTCTTTCAGACTTTCTCTGTACTGAGTCATTCTGAACACACTCTGCTTGAGTTGTAGACAAATCTCCTTGGCTTCTCTCTCCAGGGCCTTCAGATGCATTTGCTCCTCCTCCCGGAGCAACAGAAGCATCCTCTGATATTTAGCTGTAATCATCACCTTCCTTAAGGCCACATATTTCTGAGGGGATAGAAGATTCAAAGCATCGCTTATGTTCATATTCAAAAGAAAACCTCAAATATTATTTCCTTCATGTCATCAAGAAAGTCATTGACAAACTTTTGGTCTCAGATATCTTCCAGTCCATTTTCTGTGAGTTCCTAGTTTCTTTCCCTGTTTGAATCAAGCTACCTAGGGGTCCCACACTCCATCATTAAGAGGATTCTTCAGGGTTCTTACTCCATTAGTTATTTCCTCTTTAAATTGAATCTAAATTTTCTCTTCTTCCTTTCTCTGGTTTCTCTAAATATTCGTTAAAGTGATAAACCTCTTTTTGTACAGTTTTTAAAAATACATATACACGCTCTAATTTTCCTCTACTGTTACTGTTGCTGCTGCCAACTTGTTTCAGTTCAGTTCAGTTCACTTCAGTTGCTCAGTCATGTCCGACTCTTTGTGACCCCATGAATTGCAGCACGCCAGGCCTCTCTGTCCATCACCATCTCCCGGAGTTCACTCAGACTGACGTCCATCGAGTCCATGATGCCATCCAGCCATCTCATCCTCGGTCACCCCCTTCTCCTCCTGCCCCCAATCCCTCCCAGCATCAGAGTCTTTTCCAATGAGTCAACTCTTCGCATGAGGTGGCCAAAGTACTGGAGTTTCAGCTTCAGCATCATTCCTTCCAAAGAAATCCCAAGGTTGATCTCCTTCAGAATGGACTGGTTGGATCTCCTTGCAGTCCAAGGGACTCTCAAGAGTCTTCTCCAACACCACAGTTCAAAAGCATCAATTCTTCAGTGCTCAGCCTTCTTCACAGTCCAACTCTCACATCCATACATGACCACAGGAAAAACCATAGCCTTGACTAGATGGACCTTAGTCGGCAAAGTAATGTCTCTTCTTTTGAATATGCTATCTAGGTTGGTCATAACTTTTCTTCCAAGGAGTGTCCAACTCTGTGCAACCCCATAGACAGCAGCCCACCTGACTCCACCATCCCTGGAATTCTCCAGGCAAGAACACTGGAGTGGGTTGCCATTTCCTTCTCTAACTCAGGAAAGTGAAAAGTGAGTGAAGTCGCTCTGTTGCGTCTAACTCTTAGCGACCCCACGGACTGCAGCCTACCAGGCTCCTCTGTCCATGGGATTTTCCAGGCAAGAGTACTGGGGTGGGGTGCCAGTGCCTTCTTCAAATTTCCCTCTAGGCACTACTCTAGTCCCCTCCTCTCCTTCACAGTGACGCGTATGCAATGTGTCTTATACTCCGTGTCTGACAAGGCTTATTCAAATATGTAAAATTTGTCCTAGGAATACTTTTCATGCCGTGGTTTTCTGATATACTAGCAATCCCAGGGATGACAGAGCCTTGTGGGCTGCCATCTACAGGGTCGCACAGAGTCAGACACGACTGAAGTGACTTAGCAGCAGCAGCAGCAGCATTTCTTGAACTAACCTGTTCCAATTGTTATTACTGATAGGTCATTTGAAAGGATGCCTTTTCAAGAGAAGAGATCAATATCCTTTAATGGGAATTTAAATGGACCTGAAAAGCTAGACTTTTATCAACACGGAGTGGGTAGCTTTTCCCTTCTCCAGGGGACCTTCCAAATCCAGGGCTTGAACCCCAGTCTCCAGCACTACAGGTAGATTCTTTGCCATCTGAGCCACCAGGTAAGCTTCCTGGGACAACTCTTATGTCCTTGCTTATTTCTTTGGCTGTTCAATGGATTAATACACACAGAGGGTAACACAGCATCCAATGAACTATTGGAACGAAGAGCTCTCTGCAGGGCTCTCTCTGCTGACTCAGACCGTGAGCTTGGGCATGAGTATTCTTCATGCTTCTACCAGTCAGTGCATAAATCACAGTTTCTTGCCTTTGTGTGTCCTCCACTGACAAATGCGAGGTCTTCCATTCTGTAAGATATTTGGCACACTGCCAACAAGACTGAGCCTGGTTCTCACCATTCCATGCCTGTCAAGGAGGAGGAGTTATAATTGATATAGTCAATTATAGGAGTGATACATAGAAGTGATATAGGTGTGATTATAGGAATGATATAGGAGGAGATTTAATTGAGTTGTGACCAGAAATACAAAGTCCTTTTAGTAAAATGCTTAAATAGAAATTTTAAAAAAAAAATTGGCATGGCTTTTATTTTCATGCCACATTCTAGAATTATATCATTTTGGTGGTTGGTCATTTCAGAATAGGTTGATAATTCTTATTACAAGTCTAATCCTTCCCTATTGGAAAAGCAAAGGATAGCTTGTCTGAAAATCGGAATGTTCAGATGTAAAAGAAATATATATTATGTATTACATGTAACTCACAGTCGTCTCTCCATATCCTCAGTTAATCATCCTCAGATTCGGCCAACTATATATGACGTTCAGTTTAGTTCAGTTGCTCAGTCGTGTCTGACTCTTTGTGACCCCATGAACTGCAGCACACCAGGCCTCCCTGTCCATCACCAACTCCTGAATTTACCCAAACTCATGTCCGTTGAGTTGGTGTTGCCATCCAACCATCTCATCTTCTGTCATCCCCTTCTCCTCCTGCCTTCAATCGCTCACAGCATCAGGATGTTTTCAAATGAGTCAGCTCTTCACATCAGGTGGACAAAGTATTGGAGTTTCAGCTTTAACATCAGTCCTTCTGATGAATACTCAAGACTGATTTCCTTTAGGACTGAATTATTTTATTTCCTTGCAGTCCAAGAGACGCTCAAGAGTCTTCTCCAAACCACAGTTCAAAAGCATCAATTCCTCAGTGCCCAGCTTTCTTTATAGTCAAACTCTCACATCCATACATGACTATTGGAAAACCATAGCCTTGACTAAACAGACCTTTGTTGGCAAACTAATGTCTCTGCTTTTTAATATACTGTCTAGATTTTGTCATAACTTTCCTTCCGAGGAGCAAGTATCTTTATTTTTTTTATTTTTTTTTAGTTTTTATTTTTTAATTTTAATATCTTTAATTCTTACATTAAATTTCATGGCTGCAGTCATGATCTGCAGTGATTTGGAGGACCAAACTAATAATAATAATAATAATAATAATAATAATAATAATAAAGTCAGCCACTGTTTCCCCATCTGTTTGGCATGAAGTGATGGGACCAGATGCCATGATCTTAGTTTTCTGAATGTTGAGCTTTAAGCCAACTTTTTCACTCTCTTCTTTCACTTTTATCAAGAAGCTCTTTAGTTCTTCTTCACTTTCTGCCATAAGGGTGGTGTCATCTGCATATCTGAGGTTATTGATATTTCTCCCAGCAATCTTGATTCCAGCTTGTGCTTCCTTCAGCCAAGTGTTTCTCATGTTTTACTCTGCATATAAGAAAAATAAGCACGGTGACAGTATACAGCCTTGAGGTACTCCTTTCCCTATTTGGAACGAGTCTGTTGTTCCATGCCTAGTTCTAACTGTTGCTTCCTGACCTGCATATAGATTTCTCAAGAGGCAAGTCAGGTGGTCTGGTATTCCCATCTCTCTCAGAATTTTCCACAGTTTATTGTGATCCACACAGTCAAAGGCTTTGGCATAGTCAATAAAGCAGAAAACTTCCTGATGTTCAAGCTGGTTTTAGAAAAAGCAGAGGAACCAGAGATCAAATTGCCAACATCTGCTGGATCATGGAAAAAGCAAGAGACTTCCAGAAAAGCATCTCTTTCTGCTTTATTGACTATGCCAAAGCCTATGACTGTGTGGATCACAATAAACTGTGGAAAATTCTGAGAGAGATGGGAATACCAGACCACCTGACTTGCCTCTTGAGAAATCTATATGCAGGTCAGGAAGCAACAGTTAGAACTAGGCATGGAACAACAGACTCGTTCCAAATAGGGAAAGGAGTACCTCAAGGCTGTATACTGTCACCCTGCTTATTTTTCTTATATGCAGAGTAAAACATGAGAAACACTTGGCTGAAGGAAGCACAAGCTGGAATCAAGATTGCTGGGAGAAATATCAATAACCTCAGATATGCAGATGACACCACCCTTATGGCAGAAAGTGAAGAGGAACTCAAAAGCCTCTTGATGAAAGTGAAAGAGGAGAGCGAAAAAGTTGGCTTAAAGCTCAACATTCAGAAAATTAAGATCATGACATCCAGTCCTATCACTCCATGGGAAATAGATGGAGAAACAGTGGAAACAGTGTCAGACTTTATTTTTGGGGGCTCCAGGATCACTGCAGATGGTGATTGCAGCCATGAAATTAAAAGACGCTTACTCCTTGGAAGAAAAGTTATGACCAACCTAGATAGCATATTCAAAAGCAGAGACATTACTTTGCCGACTAAGGTCCATCTAGTCAAGGCTATGGTTTTCCAGTGGTCATGTATGGATGTGAGAGTTGGACTGTGAAGAAGGCTGAGCACCAAAGAATTGATGCTTTTGAACTGTGGTGTTGGAGAAGACTCTTGAGAATCCCTTGGACTCCAAGGAGATCCAACCAGTCCATTCTGAAGGAGATCAACCCTGGGATTTCTTTGGAAGGAATGATGTTGAAGCTGAAACTCCAGTACGTCGGCCACCTCATGCGAAGAGTTGACTCATTGGAAAAGACTCTGATGCTGGGAGGGATTGGGGGCAGGAGGAGAAGGGGACGACTGAGAATGAGATGGCTGGATGGCATCACTGACTCGACGGATGCAAGTCTGAGTGAACTCTGGGAGTTGGTGATGGACTGAGAGGCCTGGCGTGCTGCGATTCATGGGGTCGCAAAGAGTCGGACATGACTGAGCGACTGAACTGAACTGAACTGAATGGTCACCTTGATCAGAATCTGTGTGGATTTAGCTAGGTCTGAAGAAACAGTAATCATCTAAATACAGTAGAAAAGAGGCCAGTGAAATTATGATTTATTTGACTTCTACGACCCCTGAAAAAATGGGGTAATAGCTGGGAAAATGGCTGGGGAAATAGCCATCTGGAAAGTGTCCTCAGTGAGACAAAAAAAAAAAAAAAAAAAAACTTAAAGAAAACCTCTGGATGACAGGGTTATTTGGGACTGAAGCAGGCTTATTTCTTCTCTGATTCCAAGTTCCCAAAGAGCTCACAGTGCCCACCCTCAGTGTGCTGTGCTGATCTCAACTCTCTGGGGAAGAATAGCCTCTAAGGTGACAGTGTCTCCTCTGAGCCTCTCTCTTTTCCTGTCTTTTTCCCTTGAAATTTACTGCATTTCTTTCTGTGGCCTTGGGTCTTCACTGTGGTTCCTGCTTTCCTCTAGCTGGGGCAAGGGGGCTGCTCTCTAGTCGTGGTGCGCAGGCTTCTCACGGAGGTGGCTTCTCCTGTTGCAGAGCAAACTCTAGAGTGCTTGACTTTCAGTAGTTTCGGCTCCCAGGATTTAGAGCACAGACTCAACAGTTGTGGCAAGTGGGTTTATATGCCTCACGTCATGTGGGATCTTCCCAGACCAGGGATCACACCCATGCCTCCTGCACTGGCAGTCAGACTTTTTATGACTGAACCACAGGGAAGCCCTCTTTTGCTACCTTAATATCACCCAGAGTAACATATTTAAATTTCTCTGTTTCTCAAAATATAAAAATGAAAAAGAAACCTTTATTTTTCCATTGTTGGGATCATTCACAATGTCCCTTTAGGAATGCTCAGCTCCAAACTGTCCAGAGCCACTCTTATGCTCACTGAGGTTTTAACCTGTCCACCCTCAGAGAGGGCTTGGCTTAGGCCTAGAAAACCAATCATATCCCCCAAAGCTCTTATCTTGCTGCCCGATAGGCTCAGAATCTCCTGTTTCCCCCTGAGTGAAAATCTCATACAGGAATGAGTGTATTTTGCTTTATTTGACGACAACACCACTGTTTTCATGAAGCTGATTTAATTCAAGGACATTTTGCTAATTTTGACTTGACCAAAATTCCCCCAACAATGATTCTGTCAACTTTTGTTCTTTCTTGTCCAAGGGCAGAAATCAATAATCCCTTTCATGCTTGACCCACAAGAATATAACTGTCCATATTAGTAGAATACAGTCAATATTTGTGAAGTGAATCAGTGAATGGGTCCTTGATTACCTGACCACCCCATCAGTCTCTGTTTGGTGATGTGTATATGATTCAATCAACTAATCTTTAAAAAAGATAATCCAATCAGGGTCAATCCAATGGTCACTCTGTAACCTAATTAGATATACTGTTCCAGTTGGGTTAGCAGTGGGACAGAAGGATGACAGAAAAAGAAAGACTTATGGGGAGGGAGGTGGGAGGGGTTCATGTTTGGGAATGCATGTAAGAATTAAAGATTTTAAAATTTAAAAATATATATATATATAAATGCAAAAAAATAAAATAAAATAAAAATAAAAAGAATCAAAAAAAAAGAAATCATAATAAAAACAATAGAATAAAAAAAAAAAAGTAACTACCATATACTCATGTAATTTCCAGATAATAATTACATTGTCATAAGATATTTTTCAATATATGAAGCATTTTACATTCTCAACTTCATAACAACTCTATTTAGCAAATATTATTGTACTATTTTATGGTTGAAAAAATAGAGATTAAACAATGTAAAGAAAAAAGCATGCCACTCACTCTGTCTCTATTTTAAATTTAAATCTTTAGATTTTTCTACATTTACAGCAAGTATTAATTTTTTCTCTCACTATACAGGAGTGTTGTAGTTTACTGTAAAATATTGGAATACATTTCAAAGAAAAAAATGGGGGAAAAAAAAAGTCTCAAGCACTGGAGAAGAGGTGCAGGATTTCCTGGCTCTGGCAACATCAGAGGGATTCTCACAGGGTTTGAATTGTGAGCACCCCACTAGGTACATTAGAGCAGTAAGTTACCGCACTCATATAAAGATGCTCTTTTCTCACTAGTGGTTATCTAATCTTGAAGGGTGCCATGTATCCCTAGTGCAGGGAGAATTCTTAAAAAATCAGTATGAGAGACAGCGAAAGAGACACAGATGTATAGAATAGTCTTTTGGACTCTGTGGGAGAGGAAGAGGGTGGGATGATTTGGGAGAATGGCATTGAAACATGTATAATATCATATAAGAAAGAAATCGCCAGTCTAGGTTCGATGCAGTACACAGGATGCTTGGGGCTGATGCACTGGGATGACCCGGAGGGATGGTATTGGGAGAGAGATTGGAGGGGGGGTTCAGGATTGGGAACACGTGTACATCTGTAGTGGATTCATGTTGATGTATGGCCAAACCAATACAATATTTTAAAGTAATTAGCCTCCAATTAAAATGAATAAATTTTTAAAAAATGTTTTTAAAAATCAGTTCTTTCCAATGAATACGTTTCAGGTTTAATTTTCCCTGTCAGTGTAGTTTTGCCTGAACCCAAACATTTTAGTTAGTGCTTTAACTTCTATCATTTTAAAATATATTTTAAAGACATTTAAAGTATGTATCTAAAATATCTTTTTGGAGTTTTGTTTCATGAATTTAACCTACACAGTTCTGACACAAATGGCATTCATATTAGGGGTAAGTGAGGATGGAGGCTGTGTTGGTCCACATGACCTTCCTCTTCTTAGATGATGCTCTGACATCATCCCCTCATAAAGACTGGAGTGAGTTTTCAGTCTTCCTGCTACCCGCTTCCAGGTGGGACTTGGATTAATCAAAGCACTCTATGGAACCGAACGGGCTGGTGGTTGCCTTTCCTCTGGATTGGTACTTGTGAGAGGCTTGTTCTGAATACAATAGGGAAAGAGTTATAGCTTTGTGCCCACTGAGACCTGAATGGCCTGTGGCCTGATGGAGGCACGTCCACCCCTGCCGGAGCAGTGCCTTAGTCCTGAGTAGATTCGTCTGAAGGGTTGGGAGATTGTCTTAGGTGTGCCCCTGCTTGGCCTGACATGGATGATAAGCTCACTGGCATTTTCCACAGGATTACTCCTGAAGCAGAGTCAGGATGAGTGTCCAGAGCCCCTGTAGGCTCCTGGACCTGGAGAGAATGCACCTTCTCAGGGACGATGCCTTGGTCTATTCTTATCTGGAGTTTCTGCCCAGGGAGCTCTTCCCACCCCTCTTCATGGACGCACATGGGAGACACATCAAGACCTTGGGATCATGGTGCAAGCCTGTCCCTTTGTCTGCCTGCCTCTGGGGGGCCTCCTTTCCCTGCCTCATGTGGGGCTCTTACAAGCAGTGCTGGAAGCACTTGATGTCCTGCTGGCCAAGAAGGTTCACTCCAGGGGAACCAGATCCAGGTAGCTTGATAGGGTCCTGGACACCCAGGAAGAGACCTCTGGGGTGGGCCAATTGGGTGACCCATGGATGGACCCGAGGGCTCTCAGGGTGGCAATGGAGAGGCTTAGAGGCCTTGGCTCATTGTGGGAAATGCCTTCCTGACGTGCAAGGGTGCCTGAGATGCAAGGGGGGTTGAGAGAACATGCCCTATCCCCTTCCCATGAGGCTTAATCCTACTAGAAGTGGAGACCTGGAGAGGAGAGGGGAGAAAGGGAGCTGGAGAACAGGGAGGCACAGAGGGGAGCTGGCGAGGCAGCAGGTGATGAGAGATGTGAGGGAAACAGAGGGGGCGGTCTGTGGTCTATTTCTGAATCTGTGGCTGCAGTTTGTGTGGATAGTAATGCATCCCTGTCAATCTCCTGTTCCTCATAGGAGGTACAAACTGTGGATGCTAGATTCAAGGAATATTGGCCAGAATTTCTGGAGCATGTGGGCTGGAGCCAACACCCAAGGGTGCTGACACTCAGGAATACCACTAGTGGTGGAGGAGAGCTCAAGGACACACCAGGCCTCGGCTCCCTTAAAGGTAAACATAGATCTTTGCCTGAAGAAAAGGACCCTGGAATCCTTCCTCCCCTACCTCCCCAGGGGGGTGGCACAGAGAAAAGTCTGCACACACCTGTGCTGTAAGAAGCTGATGATCTCTGAATGGCCCTGGACAGTATCACAAAGGTCCTGAATATGGGGCAGCTGCACTGTATCTAGGAGGTACAAGTGACCTGGATCTGGCATCTGTCCATCCTGGCCACATTTGCTCCTCTCCTGGGTCAGACGAGCAACTTGCAGGGACCCCGTCGCTCCCACATTCACGGTGTGCCTGTGAGGAGCAGCAGCAGAAAGTTCTCCAATTTCCCCCTCAGTTTCTCAGTGGCACCGTCTCCAGTCTCTCTGTCTGGACTCTCCCTCCTTGTCTGAAGCTGCCTGGACCAGACGCTCAGGTGAGGGTGGACCGCTGCCTGGGAAACAGTCAGCACAGCACTGGCATGTCAAGCACACCGGGTCCTTTGTGGCTCTGTCCTGAGCTGTGGTATCACTTCACCTCAGAAATCAAGGGGGAGGAGCAGAGACAACACACTGGAAATCTCTGGATGGGGCAGTTTGGATCCAGTGAGGGTGGGCATGCGTTCTTCCTTAGGAAGGGAAAGCTATGTCAGATGACTAAGAAAATAGGTAAGTGAAGAGGGCATTAAAGAAGGGAAACCACCTCAGACCCGAGCAATTTGAAAGAAAAGGTCTGAGGAATTCCCTGGTGGTCCAGTAGTTAGGACTCTTCTCTTTCGGGGCTGAAAGTCCCAGTTTGATCCCTGGTGGGGAAAGTAATTTTCACAACCTGTGTAGTGTGGCTGGAAAAGAGAAATAAAAACATAAAATTTGGGAGAGAGACAGAGAGAAAATATCTGTGCTTACCAGATTCCTGAACACAATGAACTTGTCTCAAATCACCAGTCCCCAAAAGAGAGCCTGTTGCTCCCGATAAGTTAGTTAATAATTGAGAAATGCATAATTCTAAGAGGATCGTAGGGGAGCAGGAGCCAGAGATCATAGAAAGCTGCAGGTGGTGTGCAAATGATGCAGAGAGGTAGTGCCAGGCCAGAATGAGATGGTCATTCTGGGTACTGACCTTCAGGAGGCAGTTAGTAGGACCTTGTTTTTGGGCAAATCACCTATCTGACAACTTTAGCTCAGCTGCCACCCTGATTTCTCAGACCTAATTGCTTGCTTTCTCCCCAGATGCCCGAGGACCCCCTTGGCCCACACAGCAGTAACTAACTGGCAGCTTAGAGTCAGACTTGCCCCATCTGTCCCAGAGCCCAAACATGCGTCAGCTCAAAGGCCTGGATATTAGTAGGGTCACCATGACGGACTTTAGTCCTGAGATCCTCCACATTCTTCTGGAACAAGTTGTAGCTTCTCCAGGAACTGAACTTAGAGCAATGTGGGTTCACAGATTCCCAGCATGAGTCCAACCTGAGTGAATGCATGTATCAGGTATGGAAAACCAATCTGTGGTTTCAGACATCAGCTCAATGTGAACAGAAAGGAAAGATGATGGTGCGGGACTCTAAGGGGAAATGAAGACTCTGATTGGTGATGGGTTCAGAAACATGGGTTTATAGCATGACAAACATGAATTAATTTCCTGGAAGGAAATCTTATATGCACAGGGGCGTTACCCTTGAGTATTATTTATTGGAAATAAATGGTCACAAATAATGAAACCTGCATTATATTTGTGTCTGGTGCCCTTCATGATACATTATCGTGTTTGTCTGTTTTCACTCCAGGAATCTCCAGGTAGTGATGAAAGCAAACACACAGGATTGTCTATGCTCAGAAATCCCACTATTGCCACTGGTTCTGTATTCTGTCCCATGGTCTGCTCTCTCTAAAGGAGAGGACCAGCAAACCCACTTTGATAACTCAGGCCAATGCTTAGGATTGAAAACAGGGGGAGCTTGTGATGTAACTTCAGAGGGAGGCTAAAGGCTTGAGAACCAGAGCACTGCTCGGGTAAGTCCTGAAGTCTCGTCTCAAGAGCCAGAAATGGCTATGTTCATGGGCAAGAAGAGAATAAGGGAGAGAAGACAGTACCTTTTTCCATTCAGGCCCCTAGGAATGGAACAAAACCCAACCATGTAGGAGGGTGGATGTCTTCACTCATTTGATGGGTTTAAATGCTTCTCTCTTCCTGGAACATCCTGTCAGAAACACCCACTCTTAATGTCACATAAATTTAACCAACACAGAGACCATGAACAAAGGACAACCAAATGAAGGCTCCTGCTGAAGATTCAAGAGCTGGTATTGTTGGCTCTGAGGATGGAGTGGATGTTGGACTGGGGGATCTTAGGCAACAGGATCTGCTTCTCCATAAAATGGAGGTAACGATGTACTCACAGTGTCTGTGTGTGCTGTGTGCTAAGTCATTTCATTCAGGTCTCACTCTGTGATCCCATGAACTGTAGCCCTCCAGGCTCCTCGGTCCATGGGATTCTCCAGGAAAGAATACAGCAGTGGGTTGCTATTCCCTTCTCCAGGGGATCTTCCTCACCCAGGGATCGAACCTGGGTCTCCCACATTGCAGGCAACTTCTTTACCACCTGAGCCACCAGGGAAGCCTTATCCTGGAAATCAATAAGATGAAACATGTTAAGGCCTTGGCACTGGACCTGGTATAGAGTATGAGCTCAATAAATGAGTCCTTGCCTTCTTTTCCCTTGCTAGCAGACACCCCCAGGAGTCTTCGATCCTCCGGCTTACTCTATATTCCTTTAACAGGAAGGAAAGAAGGAGGGCTCAGCACTTACATGAGGCCGTGAATGAATCAGAATTCCCCCAAGCTGCTTTAGTAGCTGTCACAGGAAGGGGCAGGAGTTGGTCATAGGAAAGATTTCCCCCCTCTCTGGGGACAGACATTATGAGTCCAGGACTCCTAGGCAACCGGCTGGTACATCAGCCCAGAGGACATGAATTAATGTTGCAAGCAGGGCTGTGGGGTTCAGCATCCTATAAACATCTGCTGTAATGTGAATGCATTTGTGCTGGGATTTATATCAACATAAGGACTTCCCTGTAACTCAAATGGTAAAGAATCTGCCTGCAATGCAGAAGACCAGGGTTTGATCCCTGAGTCGGGAAGATCCTCTGGAGAAGGGAATGACAAGCCACTCCAGTATTCTTGTCTGGAGAATCCTGTGGACAGAGGAGCTTGTCGGGCTACAGTCCATGGGGTTGCAAAGAGTTGGACATGACTGAGTGACTAACACACATTATATAAACATAGAAGATATATACTGTCTTTTAAAATTATAAAGAAAATTTAGTGAAGGGATGCATATGGATTTGGAGTCTCCAAAGAAAAATATCTTTAAAATGGATTTCAAAGATCATTCAAAAAACAGTTTCTTTAAAAATATTTAGAATAAGATTTCAGAACTGGATTGCAATTATCCTTTTTAAAGTAGACTTTACATTGAAGAGCAGTTTTCTGTTCAAAGTAAAATAGAGGACACGGTGCAGAGAGTTTCCACTAAATCCGTCTCTGTCTGCATGCATCACCTTTCTAGCTGTCAACATTACACATTCTATTGGTATGTTTATTATAATTGATGGTCCACACTGACATATCATCATCACGCAAAGTGGGAAGTTTATATGGAGCTTTCCTCTTGGTGTTATCTGTTCTATGATTTCTAACAAGTATATAAGGACATTGTAAAATCACACAGAGTATCTGCTCTGTCTGTTTATCCCTCCTCCACCTCTACCCCTGGAGAAAATTCTGATTATTGCATTGTTCTCTGAGTCTGCTGCTGCTGCTGCTGCTGCTGCTGCTAAGTCACTTCAGTCGTATCCGACTCTGTGCGACCCCATAGACAACAGCCCACAAGGCTCCCCCGTCCCTGGGATTCTCCAGACAAGAACACTGGAGTGGGTTTCCATTTCCTTCTCCAATGCATGAAAGTGAAAAGTGAAAGTGAAGTCTCTCAGTCGTGTCCGACTCTGTGGGACCCCATAGATGGTAGCCCACCAGGATTCTCCATCCATGGGATATTCCAGGCAAGAGTACTGGAGTGGGGTGCCCCTGCCTTCTCTGAGTCTGCCTTTTGTAAAATGTCATGTAGTTGGGCTCACTGTATGTAGGCTTCTCAGATTGGTCCTTTCACTTAGTAATAGACATCGTGGTTTCCTCCATGACTTTTCATGGTTTAATACCATTTCTTTGTCTGTATATATCACAGTTCATTGGTTCTTTCACCTACTAAAGGACAGCTTGGTTCCTTTCAAGCTTTGGCAATGAGGAATAAAGCTGCTCTAAGCTTCCATGTGCATGTGTTTGCATGGACAGTATGTTTCCAATCATCTGAAAGGAGCAAAATTGCTGGATTGTAAATACCAATATGTACTAAATTTTATTTTTTCTTAACAAGCTACCAAGTTAGATATTGTCCAATAAACGGTAAGGAACAGTGTCCCTGTAGTCTCATAACTGACCACAGAGACTGGCAAATCAGTAAATGGTTATAAACACATGGTCCATGGAAAATTTATCATCAGTATTTGGTGAAATATTATTATTTATTAAAATGACAACTTAGGGAAAATCAGTGCTAGCCCAGGTGTTAATACCACAAATATAAACATATCCATGAAAATTACTTATGAAAGAAGTACTCATGAAAAAACTTCATTTTTTACCATACTTTTTTAGTTTTTCCCAAATAAAAACACTTTCTAATGCTACAGATAGAAGAAGCCTCTCTCGCTAACTTCTTTCTCGTAAGTGTATATATATACAAACATGTACATATATATTATTATGCCATGAAAAGAGAGATATCCTACCATATTCCACAAAGCAGGATGAATTTTGAGGGCATTATGCTAAGTGAACTATGTCAGAGAAAGTAAATACTGTATATTCCTCTTTATCTGTGAAATCTAAATAACTGAGCTCCTCTTTCTCTTTCTTCCTGCGAGCTGCTTAAACCCTGTATCCTTTTCGCCAATTCATTGTATGTTTACTCTAGATTTTCTAAAAGGATTACGCCTTTATTATCAACACTGGTCATGGAAAAGAATCTGATAACAGAATACTCAATAAAATACAGAAAGTTCAGTGGAAATACAATAAAAATTCCCAGAACTTTGCAATCAGTGCTTTCATCTTAATGATAACTCTCTGAGCATTTCAGCAGACTGATCATGATGCTCACAGATATGAATTTCCATCTTTGTGGTAATTACCATATCTGTTACTACATCTGTTTCATTTGTCTGAGAGTGAGCAAGAAAAACAATAAAGTTCTGAGGTTTGAAGAATAGATGTTTGCTTCTTGGACAGAAAGCTATGGCAAACCTGGTCAGCATACTGAAAACAGGGACACCACTTTGCCTACACCACTTTGTATAGTCAAGCTATGGTTTTTCCAGTAGCCATGTATGTATGTGAGAGTTGGACCATAAGAAAAGCTGAGCAGTGATGGACTGACTCTTTCAAATTGTAGTCCTGGGGAAGACTCTTGAGAGTCCCTTGGACAGCAAGGAGATCAAACCCATCAATCCTAAAGGAAATCAGTCCTGAATATTCACTGGAAGGACTTATGCTGAAGCTGAAACTCCAGTATTTTGGTCATCTTATGCGAACAGCTGACTCATTGGAAAAGTCCCTGATGCTGGGAAATATTGAGGGCAGAAGGAAAAGAAAGCATCCGAGGATGAGATGGCTGGATGGTATCACCAGTGTAATGGACATGAAATAAGGTAAACTCTGAGAGACAGTGAGGAACAGGAAAGCCAAGGAAATAAGCTAAGGATTAAGAGATACTCTTAACAGAAGAAAGAATGTGCAGGAATGGTAAGGTTTTGGATCATAGACAATGCAGTGGTTTTTTAAAAATAATCAGTAACTGGAGATTGCTGAGGTATAACCTGAAAAAGAGAGTACTAAATCAGGGAAGGCAGCAGTTGGTTTTCAATGAGTTTGTTTATTTCTGACAATTGCTTTACAAGCATCTATCCAGGGAAAATTCCAACATGTGGATCTCAAACCGACATGCAGCTCTAAAGATTGAGGTGCATATTTGATCGTATAAATACATATCCCCCAAAATTCCAACACTTCCCTGAATCTACACTTCCCCTTGCAATCCAGCATCCCTGAAGGATCATCTTTCCTTTCTGTTCACGTTGAGCTAATGTCTGAAACCATGGCTTTGTTTTCCATTCCTGATGCATCTACTGCCTAGATTTTAGTTTTCAGGTGACCAGAAGTAAACTTTGACAGAAGCATCCAGCAGAAGGAGTGTAACAGTGGTACAGAAAGGGCTCCTGGGGATGGAATGTCTTATTGCCCCAGTGAGGCCACAGGCTGGAGCTAAGCCAGATGGACCTTGGATGTCCTAAATCCCACATAATCTCAATGAGTTTATCTTGAAGCTGGACAAGTCGGCCCAGATGGAAGGCTCCATGAAGGCTGCAGGTCTTCTGAGGGCCAGGGTCAAACTCATCACTTAAGTTGCTCAGCCCAGTGATGTGACTCAGAAGCTTCTCCAGAACGGCCAGAAAGGACGTTCCCACACAGACTGAAGGTCCCAAGCTTGAACAGTGGCTCAGGGCAGACAGGATGGACTCACATTAGGACTCTGTGATCCCACACTGCTCTAAGTTCAGTTCCTGGAGAGTGGCTGCAACTTGTTCCAGGAGAACGTGGAGGACCTCAGGACTAAAGTCCATCATGGTGACCCCACTAATATCTAGGCCTTTGAGCTGATGCATGTTTGGACTCTGGGACAGATGGGGTAAGTCTGACTCTAAGCTGCCAGTTAGTTACTGCCGGGTAGGCCAAGAGGGTCCTCGGGCATCTGAGAAAAAGCAAGCAATTAGGTCTGAGAAATCAGGGTAGCAGCTGAGCTGAAGTTGTCAGATAGGTGATTTGCCCAAAAACAAGGTCCTACTAACTGCCTCCTGAACGTCAGTACCCAGAATGACCCATCTCATTTTGGCCTGGCACTACCTCTCTGTATCTCCTGCACACCACCTGCAGCTTTCTATGAACTCTGGCTCCTCCTCCCCTACAATCCTCTCAGAATTATGCATTTCTTAAATATTAACTAACTTATCGGGAGCAACAGGCACTCTTTTGGGGACTGGTGATTTGAGACAAGTTCATTGTGTTCAGGAATCTGGTAAGCACAGAGATTTTCTCTGTCTCTCTCCCAAACTTTCTGTTTTCATTTCTCTTTTCTGGCCACATTACACAGGTTGTAAAAATTACTTTCCCCACCAGGGATCAAACCTAGACTTTCAGCCCCGAAAGAGAAGAGTCTTAACCACTGGACCACCAGGGAATTCCTCAGACCTTGTCTTTCAAATTGTTCAGGTCTGAGGTGGTTTCCCTTTTTTAATGCCCTCTTCACTTACCTATTTTCTTAATCATCTGACATAGATTTCCCTTCCTAAGGAAGAACCCATGCCCGCCCTCACTGGATCCAAACTGCCCCATCCAGAGATTTCCAGCGTGTTGTCTCTGCTCCTCCCCCTTGATTTCCGAGGTAAAGTGATACCACAGCTCAGGACAGAGCCACAAAGGACCCAGTGTGCTTGACATGCCAGTGCTGTGTTGACTGTTTCCCAGGCAGCGGTCCACCCTCACCTGAGCGTCTGGTCCAGGCAGCTTCAGACAAGGAGGGAGAGTCCAGACAGAGAGACTGGAGACGGTGCTGCTTAGAAACTGAGGGGGAAATCGGACAACTTCCTGCTGCTGCTCCTCACGGGTAGACCGTGAATGCAGGAGAGATGGGGTCTCTGCACGTTGCTTCTCTGACCCAGGAGAGGAGCAGATATGGCCAGGATGGACAGATGCCAGATCCAGGTCACTTGTACCTCCTGGATACAGTTCAGCTGCCCCATATTCAGGACCTTTGTGATACTGTCCAGGGGCATTGCAGAGATTATCAGCTTCTCACAGCACAGGTGTGAGCAGGCATTTCTCTAGTCAAAGCGGTGGTTTTTCTAGCAGTCATGTATGGATGTGAGAGTTGGATCATAAAGGAGGCTGAGCACTGAAGAACCAATGCTTTCAATTCTTGAGAAGGCACTTCAGTGTCCCTAGAACTGCAAGGAGATCAAATCCGCCCATCCTAAAAGAAATCAACCATGAATATTCATTGTAAGCACTGATATTGGTAAAACGCCAGTACTTTGGCCACCTGATTGGAAGACCCTGATGCCCACACCCATGGCTGATTCATGTCAACGTATAGCAAACACCACTACAATATTGTAGTTAGCCCCCAATTAAAATTAATTAATTAATTTAAAATTATAATAACTAATCATAAATACCATTACATATATACCATTATTAAAAAAAAAAAACTGATCCTGGGAAAGATTGAGGGCAGGAGGAGAAGGGGTTGACAAAGGATGAGATGGTTGGATGGCATCACCAACTCAATCGACATGAATTTGAGCAAACTGTGGGAGATGGTGAAGGACAGGGAAGCCTGGCATGATGCATTCCTTGCGGTCACAAAGAGACGGACTCGACAGAGCAACTGAAGAGCAGCTCAGTTCTACTTCCAGTCTTCTCCTAGGCTTTTGCTTGGGGATAAATATTTCACTTGTCATTTCAGTAAACAAAGGATGTTGCAGTAAAAGGCAATTATCCACTGCAGCCCCCCAAGACAGTGTGCCCTGAGGGGAGTTCAAGGAGAGGAAAACAGGATGGTGTCCTGAGGGAATTAAGTTGCATATCATAACCATGACTTCACTAAGCCCAGACTCTTACCACTTTTCACAGAGAAAAGCATGAAAAGGAACTTCCCTGGCAGTCCTGTGGTTAAGAATCCACTGGTCAGCGCCAGGGATACAGGCTGGATCCCTGTCCAGGAAGACCCCACAGACTGTGGAGCAACTAACCCCAAGCACCACGACTACTGAGCACCCAGCTAGAGCCTGGGGGCCATGACCACTGGTGCCCACACCCCAGCCCCACTCTCTGCGATGAGAGATGCCGCCAAAGGGAGAAGTCAACGCATTTCCACTCGAGAGTACCCCTGCTCGCCACAACCAAAAAAGGCTGCACTCAGCCATAAGATACAGCAGAGCCAAAAATAAGCAAACAAATAAAGAAGGTTATAAAAATAAATAAATAACAATTGTTTAAAAGCGTGAAAACCATTAATTTGAGATGTATCATGTCCATCATCTGTAGTAACCTTTTGATGCTTTCTGAATGTTTTTTCAGCCTATGACCTTTTGTACTCTGGCTCCGCTTATAACTTTGGAACAGTTCCTCAGAGCCACCTGAGAAGACACCTTTCTGGCTACAATCTTCTGTAAAATCACTGAATAAAGCATATTTTCCATGTTTTAGTTTATTCATTTTATTGTCACTTGCCCTGCTCTTCCAAGACCTTTTCCCAACCCACAGTGTCTTGTCCCCACTCACCTGAGTTCCAGGGATTGGATGGAAACTGCCGACTAAAACATGAGTCACCACCTGAAAGGAGAGGCATTTTATTTCATGGGAGTATTTAAGAGCCAAGCCCGGGCTTCCTCAGTGGCTCAGAGGGTGAAGAATCTGCCTGGAATGCGGGAGATGTGGGTTTGGCCCCTGGGATGGGAGATCTCCTGGAGGAGATGGCAGCCTGAGAATCCTGAGAGCTGAGCCCCTGAGCCCTGCTTTCCTCCTGCTGCTGCCTGTCCTTCCACAGTGCAGGGGTCAGAAGTGCAGGCCGGGCACATTCTGGGAAGGAGGGGCTAATCACGTGGAGCAGCCGGGTCCCACAGCCAAAGAGGCAGCATTATGTCTGGGGTTGAGCTGCTAGACTCCTGGCTACAATCCCATTTCTAGAATAAAAGGGAGAAGCTGTCTGGCAGGCCGTGAGCAGTGCTTCCTGCTTTCCTCCCTGAGTCTTTTCAACCAAAAGATATGTTCAGATTTTCCTAGAGGAAAGAAATCCACTTAACATTTTATGGGTGTGAATGAACTGTGAGCAAGTCAATTTGGAAGCACTCAATCTAATCTTAAATTAGATCCTATAAGACTGGAGGTTTATTCCCAGTTCATGTATAGGTGAAGCTACAGATAAATACATATTTTAGTATTTTAACCAATGTTGTCTTTTTCTATTATAAAATTCAGAATCTTAGCCTATATTCATCTAGTATTTGTGTTTTCCTGCCTGTTTCTTTAAACAGTTTTTATTTGTATTGCAGGTATAGCCTGTCATAATTCTGTGGTAGGTCTTCCCTGCTGGTCTAGTGGTAAGAATCTGCCTTCCCATGCAGGGGACATGGGTTTGATTCCTGGTCCTGGAAGATCTCACAGGCCCTGGAGCACTGAAGCCCACATGTCACAACCCCAGAGCCACTGCTCTAGGGCCCTGCTCCAAACCCAGGGAAACCACCGCAGGGAGAAGCTGAGCACTGAGTTGCCTCAGCTCCCCCTAACTGGTAACATGTCCTGCACTGAAAGAAGACTGAGCTCAGTGAAAAATGAGTAAATTAATCTGTTAAAAAAGAGAGAGAGAGAGAGAGAGAGGAGAGAACTAATAATATTCGGGTAATTTCAGGTAAAGAATAAAGGGGCTCGGCCATGAATATACCTGTGTCCATCCTTCCCCACACTTCCCTCCCATCCAGGCTGCCACACAAAATTGAACAGACTTCCATATGCTCTACAGTTAAGTTCCCCAACTGTATATTCATGAGGAATAAAATGTTCCACTAAGACATCATGGAAGAAGAAGAAGTCCCAAATTAAACACTTTTCAATAAGAACAATACTTGTGTGATATTAATTATCCATGAGAATCAAAAATGAAAATAGCCAGGAAAGTTTAAGAAAAAAAAATTTAATGAGATGGCACTAGCTTTAAATACACTTTCAAATACATCAATAAACCAAAATAATAAAAAAGTGTCATAGTGGTAGATGAATTCCCAAACAGTTTAGTAACTGTGAACTAAAATACTGACACAAAAACTATACATGTCCTAATATAATACAATTTGAGTCTGGATTACAACCTGGAGCAGGAGGAAGTGGTTGGGGCAGAAACCTGCAGAAATTGAGACATGGCCTGAAAACTCAAACCCAGTCAGAGGAAGCTGGGTTTAAGGAAAAGCTAATTCAGGTGGAGGGGTTACACATTTTTAATTTCAAGGTTTTGATGAGTGAGAAAATCTCACAGACAGTTCATGGGATGCACCCACACATGGAAATGCTGCTGCCCACATGCCAGCCCCACTTCCAAGGTAAGGAAGGGCCAGCTCCTCAGCTCAGAGAGACGGGCTAGAGACATCAGGGTCTGACAGCTTTCTTTAAGGCAAGTCTCCTACTTCCAGTCAATCAGATCTCCCCTCCCCAGCTCACTGCCCGAGTCCGGAGGGAAATGTCACAGAGAAGGGGCTCACAAAACCCTGGAGCCCTTCACACGTCTGGCAGGCAGAGGGTGAGGAGAGCAAGCCTTTCCAGTTCAGGGAGCTCAGTCTAGTCCAGGGGGCCCCGCAGCCCAGTCAGCTCAGGGTTTATTCCATGAGGAGTCATTGGACAGACTTTCTCTCGGGGTGAACATGGGGTAGATGGAGAGGCCACAAATTACAGCACAAGATGCCTTCTTTCCAAGAGGTCCCACTTTGCATGAAGAGGGAGGGAAAAAAGCAAGGCAATGAAGAGGCATAGAGAGAAGAGCCCATGGACTTTTGCTGAAAGTTCTGTCCCTTCAGGTTGTTAACTAAACTCAGTTGGTATCCGAGTCAGAAAAGTCCCCTGAGGAGGAGCTGGAGGCGCGGTCCTCCAGCTCAGAATCCCCGTCTTCATCCTCACTGCTGGGGGCTGAGGAGCTGCCTTCCTCATTTTCCTCTGATCTCCCTGAGGCAGGAGAATGTTCTCCAGTCGTGTCTGATGATTCTGACTCTGAAGCCTGAAGCCCCGGGTCCTCCCTAAGCCTTCCTTGCAGATTATCTGATGATGCGGACTGCAGACTCATCCTTCTAATCTTGGGGTTCGGGCCCCTCATCATGCTCATGTTCTTACGCTTAGCACAGGTCGCCTCTCTGTAGGCAGTATATTCTTCAGGAGACAGAGTCCTGAGCCAGAGATCAAGGTCCACCTTGTACTGTGTCTGCAGTTCCTCCGCCTGCTTCTTATAAAGCTCCTTCTGGTCCTGGGGGACGCGCTGCCAGCGTCTACTGATCTCCACCATGCGCTCCCTCGGGGGCACCACTTTCAGCTCCCTGCTCGACCAGAGATCCTGGTGGAACTTGTGATAGGCATTCATCGGGGGCTTCTTGGGCTCTCCGTGGAATTTCCACTTCATGGGTAAACTGTTTTCTCGGGGAGACTTCACCTTTTGAACATTCTTCTGAAACTTCTCTGGCACTTTCATTTCACTTCTTTGGGGGACACCAGATTTCTCCGGGTTTGGGACTAGATCAGGGTGCTGTGCTCTGAACAGAGCCACTTTCTCCCTAAAATCCTTTTTCTCTTTCTCAAGATCCTGACTGTGTTTCACCCTCAGCTGCTCAGGCTCCTTCCTGTGTTCCTCAGACAGAACCCTGGTCAGCTGCTGGTTGCTTATCTTGGGGTGTTTTTGGATGTACTGGGGTCGCATCACTTGGGAAATGTGGCGGTATGCTGTCAGGGACTTCTTGAACAGATAAGCATGTTTCTTGTGTTTTCTGGTGTTTTGTTGTGTTTTCTTGTGTTCTTTGGAAGGATTGCTAACATTTTCCTTAGCTTCCAAGACTAATTCTTTCAGCGTGCGAAACTTTCTCACCTTATGGGAAACCTCTGACCATTTGAGTTTGCACATTTCCCCAGAAAAATCTTTAAAAGCTACTTTTTCCCAGTCCATCACTGACTGGGTTGTTTTGAACGTGTGCCTGTCACTGGATGGAATGCTTTTCTCCATACTTTCCAGTAACTGCACAATGTCTTCCTTGGACCAGTCATCTTGGCGTTTAGGCATTGCCATTCTAGGTCTTTGGGACACTTATGTGATCCCAGAAACTCAGACACCTCAGCAGAATCTTCAGCTTCTTCACTCTCAAGATTCAGCAGGTGAGTTATTTCTGAAGTCCTGCACTGTGTGCGATCCTCCGTTTCTGTGGAGAAAGAAAAGGAAAGTTACTCTCCTGTGTGACACAGGAGAGAAACACAGCCCCCTTGGGATACGTCCCTTCTGTCATTTCATTTACTCTCAAGAATATAAATGAAAACCCACCCATCCTCTGAGTTGAGAGTCCTGTTGAGCATTATGAAGCTTCTTTTCACAATTAAAAATCCTCAGGCCTGACCCCAACTTGCCACAGTGGGGCTTACATAGAAATGAACAAAAGCCTGGGGACTCACTTAAGGGACAAAGGACGAGAGAAAAGGAAGGGAAGTTAAAAATTAAAATGCCTGACAAGCAAGAGGGCTTTAAAGTAGCGATGAGATACCACAGCACATGGGCAAGAATGGTCAAAATCCCAAAGAAGAACCAAGTACTGAGAGGATGGAATATCAGGAAATTTGTTTCATTTCCTAAGGTGATGAAAAACAGTACAAGCCTTCTGAAAGACAATAAGGCAACTTGTTACTAAACTAAATATCCTACCATGTAAGTCAGGACTCATGCTCCTTTGTATTTGCCCAAATCATTTGAAAACCTATATTCATTTAAAAAAAAAAAAAAAAGACTTGCAATGGGATGTTTATAGGCACTTTGGTCATAATCACAAAACTTGAAAACAACCAAGATGAATGGATAAAGAAATTGTGGTACATCAAGGCCAAGAAATATTACTCAGTACTTTAAAAAAAAAAAAAAAAGATCAAGCCAGCAAGAGACACAGAGCATTCTTTTATTCATATCTCTAAGTGAATGAAGCTAAGCCTAAACGCATACATACTTCATGAGTCCAGCTATAAGACATTCCAGGAAAGAGGAATATATGGGGAAAAAAGAGACATATATGAGGACAGTGAAATAAACTTTGCTTCCCAGCAGTTAGGGTGATGGGACTGATGAATAGGTGATCACAAATGACTTTCAGCAGTCTAACACTTGTGGATATTATAAAGCTGGATCCTTGTCACTGTGTCTCAGTGAAAACTAACAGAATGCACAGCACCAAGAGTGAACACTAATGTGAAACCGTAGATTTTGGGTGATAATGAAGTGTCAGTGGAGGTTCCTAAATCATAATAAACACCACTCTGATATATAATGTGATAACGGCACTTAATCTGGGGAGGTAGGATGTAGACAGGAATTCTGTGCTTTCTGCTCAATGTTACTATGAATGTAATCTTCTTTAGAACAGTAACACTCCTTAGGATTCTGAGCATAGTTCCCTCCTAAGAAAAGTCCACATGGCCATAGACTGAATGTGCAGTTGAGATGATGATTGATATAATTCATATAAGAAACATGTAAGAGATATAATTCATCTAAGAAACATGTCATAGAAGTGCAAAGGGAAGATGAAAAGAAGAGAAGGGTAAACGTGTAAGGACTGAAAAAGAGTTTAAGTGGTCAGTATTTCACTTCTGGTGAGGTCAATAGACATTATAATAAGGCATGTTAAATACAACTGTATACAACAAGACCCTTTCCTTGTGACTCAACTGGTAGAGAATCCACCTGCAATGTGGAAGACCTGGGTTTGATCCCTGGGTTGGGAAGATCCCCTGGAGTAGGGAAAGGCTACCCATTCCAGTATTCTGGCCTGGAGAATTCCGTGCACTGGGTAGTCCATGGGGTTTCAAAGAGTCAGACACAACTGAACTACTTTCATTTCACTGCTTCACAATATGCTAGGGACTCTCTGTTTTGGCTGAGATATAAAGATGACAAAACACATCTCATGGGAAGCTCATAGAAATGAACAAACAGGAACACTGACCTGTGGAGGAGGCGCAGGTACTTCAGGTGCTCGCAGGGGAAGCCCTTCTCTGCACGTGTCTCCTGCACTCACACAAGAAGAGTCCTCTTACCGCCTCTGACAGAGCAACCTGAGAAACAATGACACATCACACACAGGGTATACACGCAGTCATCTACACTAAACAAAGGTGCTTACGTTCAATGTTCTATTTTATTCTATTAAAACTCAGTCCCTTCTATCTCTAATAAAAATGACTCCTAAGCATAACACTAATCTTTGTTTAACTACAACTTTCAGTTCTGAGAACTCTAACAATTAAATTTTCTCTTCTCTTTGACAATGACACTCTTCAATTTAAGTGACCTTAATGTAAGGGGAATCAATATCTTTGATTAGCACATCAACATACTCCCAATCTTATCAGATTTGCTCTACTATCAGAAAAGTTTTCCTGTTTGGAAACATACAAATTCCAAGTCACAGTAAGACCAGTTCTGGGACTTTCTTGGCGGTTCAGTGGCTACGACTGAAGGGTTAATAGGGTAGCAGAGATGTGCCTGCAAACGGGTCTCTCTGCTCAGGCTGAGCGTCCTTGCATACGAGGCGTTCTGCCGAAGAGTCTGGACACAGCCTTGAGTTTAATGGTCCCTTGCAAACAAGGGAGCATTCCCTGCTTGAGATAAGAAGGAGATGAGGGCTTTGGGCAGACTCTTCAGTAGACAGAGATTTCACTCCCCTTTGCTATACGATAACATGTATGCACCTGCACTGTACTGAAAAGGCTTATTCTTACAGTCTGAAATTCTGCCTAAGGAGGACTTTATAATAATAAACGGCAATTAGTTTGCCCAGTTGTTCCTCTGGCCAGAGTGGTGTCCTGTCTGTCTTTTGTATGTCTTGTATGTTTTATGTCATTTCACGCGTAATCTCCAAAAATCTCCTACAAAGACTCCATGTTCCCAGTGGACGGGACCAGCATTTGTCCTCCATCAGGGAATTAGAGCCCTCATTCCACAGCTAAGTGTTCACCTGCCATGACACAGAATTCCTGTGTGGTGGCTAAGAGTTTGCATGCCCCATCTAAAGATCCCTCGAGGTGCAAGAAAGATCTGGTGCAGCCAAATTCATCAAATCCATCAATCAATAGAGACACAGCTCCATCTAATACTGTTGTTTAGTCCCTGAGGCCTGTGTCACTCTTCTGCAACCCCTTGGACTGTACCCCCACCAGGCTTCTGTCCGTGGGGTTTTCCAGGCAAGAATACTGGAGTGGGTTGACATTTCCTTCTCCAGGGGCCCTAGAGACCCACAGATTGAACCTGTCTCTCCTGCAGGCAGCTTCTTTTCCCCTGAGCTATGAGGGAAGCCAGCCATCTAATATATTGTGTTTCAAAATAAATGACTGAAGTTAATAAAAGTTTTCACTTCTATATCAGAGTGAGTGCAGAATTTTTTTTTTCAGATATTTGGTGTGTTACCAATCTTTTTTTGAGAACCATCATCAGGTCTGGATTGCTATTGGATAATTTAAAGGCAGAAAACCCAACTTTTCCTTACAAATATATTACTCTTCATGTTCTACAGCAGTTTCTCAATCAAATTTTAGGTATCATGCTAAATGGGAAAAACTGTCTAGGACTTCCCGTTAAGAAATTAATATTTTCCTTTATATCATAGAATCATAAGTTTGTAGAATCACTCATGTTCATTCACAATAATTTGAAGGAAAGTCTATAGTTCCAGAATGAATTCTAAGTAATAACATAATTCTTATGAACCAGTTTTTTTTTCATTTGCTTAAGAAATTATTAGGCCTGTTACTGCTGAATTATAATTATTCTCTTATTTTTTGAGGGAAAGAAATATGAATCCATCTACCCAGAACCATTTACTCACCAGAAAGTTGTAGATTTGGTCTCCTCAATGCCGGTATGATAATCAGTCCCATCCAGTCAGGAGTTCTATGTTCTCTGAATGGGTCAGCAGCTGTAACTTTCAGAGCTGTCCACAGTCCAGCCAACTCAGAACAACTCTGAACAGAAGAAACAGTGCATCTGAGATCAGGACCTGACTATCAGGACCCTTGAGCCCCTTCCTGATTAGATTACCACAGTTCCCTTGGATAAATCCAATCAACACTAACTGCACTAAATCTTTCTAATCCCTATATGTTAATAGAATCCACAACTGAAGTCCCAGTCCTCATCACTGATCTTATATTGAATACCCATTCCTCTCTGATTTTAAGGATCTTGCATTCTCCTTAAATTCCCTCCATATTTGATTATAGTTTACTAAGATATTTGAATGTGTATCCTAACATGATTTGATAATTGCTGCCCTTTATTCACAAGTTCTACGGTCTAGTAACACATCAAATTTACAATGGTCATTAAAGCCCTTTCAGTTGTAATCCAAATTCTACCAGTGTATAGCATTGATAAAAATATGAATAATTATTGTAGATTGGTTTGGGAATTAGAGAAAGAGGCTCCAAATTCTGACATCCAGGTTTGATTTAATTCTGATTTTAGAGTAATTGTACAGGAACATTGCATTTTTAAAAATGCAGTTGCTTTGTTGAGAAAAGTTTGATTCAACCCAACATGGTCAAAATTATATGTGGCTTGAAATGACTAGCTATTAGGCCAAAGAATGTTTTCAATAACAGATTTCAAAATTGAAATCTGTCTTGAAATTGACTTCTATTTCCAAAATTATATATAAATATACTTTGCAATTAGTACTTGTGAAACAAGTAACAGTAGGATATTATTTGGAAAGCCTAAATCAGTGAATTATTTTGATACTTAGCTTCAAAAAACAGTAAATAACTATGGCATCATTTTGGGTATATACTTTTACTTATGGATGTGCACAGGCAAACTGAAATCATATATCAAAATGTACACTGGATTGCTAAACTTTTTGGAGGATTCCATGGTAGTTAATAGATGGGATATATAATCCATATTTTTGGATGAACTGCTCATGAAAAAGCACAGCTGTTTTTATTACATACATGGCCTTCACATAAATACTTTTCAGAGGAGAGTAGCTCTAATTAGTTTTAATATAATATTTTGTCATCCATAAAAAGAATAAGGGAATCAATAAATGTTGCATTACTTATAACACAAAATTAAGATTAAATATTAGTAGATTCACTATTAGAGAAAATAAAATACTTCAAAAATGTTCAGGTTCCAAATAGGGAAAGGAATACATCAAGGCTATATATTGTCACCCTGCTTATTTAACTTAGAGTACATCATGAGGAACGCTGTGCTAGATGAAGCACAAGCTGGAATCAAGATTGCTGGGAGAAATAGCAATAACATCAGATCCCCAGATGACACCACCTTTTATGCCAGAAAGCAAACTAAAGAGCCTCTTAGATGAAAGAGGAGAGTGAAAAAGATGGCTTAAACTCAACATTCAAAAAACGAAGATCATGGCATCTGGTCTCATCACTTCAAGGCAAATAGACGGGGAAACAGTGACAGACTTTATATTATGGGGCTCCAAAATCACTGATGATGGTGACTGCTGCCATGAAATTAAAAGATGTTTACTCCTTGGAAGAAAGGTTATGACCAAACTAGACAGCATATTAAAAAGTAGAGACACTACTTTGCCAACAAAGGTCCATCTAGTCAGAGTGATGGGTTCTCCAGTAGTCATGTATGGATGTGAGAGTTGGACTATGAAGAAAGCTGAGCATTGAAGAACTGATGCTTTTGAACTGTAGTGTTGAGAAGACTCTTGAGAGTCCCTTTGACTGCAAGGAGATCCAACCAGATGATGGACTTTAGGATGTTCTGTATATATGCATTCAAATCCTTAAAAAGTATATTTGCCTTTGACTCAGTAATTCTAACTTTGAAAAAACTACAAAGGAATTCACTAAACAAAACCTCACAATCTGAAACCTTGCTTTAACTATTTCTCTCTCTACTGCATATAATCTATGTGCAAAGCAAAGAAAAACTACTGAGGTTTTTGCTTTCTCCAGAAAAATCTGAGACCTCTTGAATTTAGGACAGAATCCTTTCATTCTGTTCATGAAGTAGAGTTAATGTGCCCATTGTGTTAGTTGCTCAGTCTTGTCCGACCCTCTGTGACCCCATGGACTGTAGCCGCCAGGCTCCTCTGTCTAGGGGTTTCTCCAGGCAAGAATACTGGAGTGGGTTACCATTCCCTTCTCCAAATGTGCCCCTTACCCTCTCCTAAATTATGTCCAAATCCCAACAGCCATTATCACTGTGACTTTATTTTTAGAATAGAGACATAATCAAGGTGAAAGCATCATGATGAGACCATCCAGGGTAGAGAGTGGACCCTAAATCTGCTGACAGGTGTCCTGATGAGAGAAAGAAGAAGGGTGTTTTAGATGCACCAGAAAAGGTCCTGTAAGGAAGCAGAGATTCAAGTTAAATGTCATAGTTTGAGGATTGCCAGGAGCCAGCTGGCACTGGAAGAGATAAAGACAAATTCATTCAGAGCCTTCGAAGAGAGTACAGCCCTTCCAACACCTTGATTTCCAGCCTCCAGATCTGTCAGAGAATACACTGATTTTAAGCCACCCTGTGTGGGGTCGGGTGTTATGGGAGCCCTAAAAACCTGATAAAAATAGTGACCTCCAGGGATAATGGCTAGGCCTTCATTTTCTCAGCTTTGAGGTCCTTCACCATCTCTTCAGTTCAGTTCAGTCCCTCAATAGTTTCTGACTCTTTGTGAACCCATGGACTGCAGGATGCCAGGATTCCCTGTCCTTTACCAACTTTCGAAGCTTGCTCAAACTCATGTCCTTTGAATCTGGGATGCAATCCAACCATCTCATCCTCTATCAACCCCCCTTCATCCTGCCTTCAATCTTTCCTGGAGTCAGAGTCTTAACTAATGAGTGAGTTCTTCGCATCAGTTACCCAAAGTATTGAAGTTTCAGTTTCAGCATAAGTCCTTCCATTGAATACTCAGCATTGATTTCCTTTAGGATTGACTGATTTCATCTCCTCTGAGCGCAAGGGACTCTCAAGAGTCTTCACCAACACCACAGTTCAAAAGCATCAATCCTTTGGCACTCAGCTTTGTTTATGGCCGAACTCTCACATCCATACCTGACTAGTGGGAAAACCAAAGCTTTGATTAGATGAACTTTTGTCAGCAAAATAATGCCTCTGCTTTTTAATATGCTGTCTAAGTTGGTCACATTTTTCTTCCAAGGAGCAAGCGTCTTTTAATTTCTTGGCTGCAGTCAGCATCTGCAGTGATTTTGGAGCCCAAGAAAATAAAGTCTGCCACTGTTTCCATTGTTTCCTTATCTCTGTGCCATGAAGTGATGGGACCAGATGTCATGATCTTCGTTTTCTGAATGTTGATTTGTAAGCCAGCTTTTTCCCTCTCTTCTTTCACTTTCATCAAGAGCCTCTTTAGTCATTCTTTACTTTATGCCATAAGGGTGGTGTCATCTGCATATCTGAGGTTAGTGATATTTCTCCAGGCAATCTTGATTTTAGCTTGTGCTTCATCTAGCCTGGCATTTCACATGATGTACTCTGCCTATAAGTTAAATAAGCAGGGTGACAATATATGGCCATGACATACTCCCTTCTCAATTTTGAACCAGTCCATTCCATGTCCGATTCTAATTGTTACCTCTTGACCTGCATACAAGTTTCTCAGGAGGCAGGTCAGGTGGTCTGATATTCCCAACTCCTTAAGAATTTTCCACCATTTGCTGTGATCCACACAGTCAAAGGCTTTAGTGTAGTTAATGAGGCAGAAGTAGATATTTTTCTGGAATTATCTTGCCTTTTCTATGATCCAATGGGTGTTGGCAATTTGATTTCTTGTTTCTTGGCCTTTTACAAATTCAGCTTGAACCTTCAGATGTTCTGGGTTCACAAAGACTGGCTTGGAGAATTTTGAGCATTACTTTGCTAGCCTGTGAGGTGAGTGCAATTTATGTGGTAGTTTGAACATTTTTTGGCATTGCCTTTCTTTGGAATTGGAATGAAAACTGCCCTTTTCCAGTCCTGTGGCCACTGCTGAGTTTTCTAAATTTGCTGGCATATTGAGTGCAGCACTTTCACAGCATCATCTTTAAGGAATTGAAATAGCTCAGCTGGAATTCCATCACTTCCACTAGCTTTATTTGCAGTGATGCTTTCTAAGGCCCACTTGACTAAGCACCCCAAGATGTCTGGCTCTAGGTGAGTGATCACACCATCATGGCTATTAGAGTCACTAAGATCTTTGTGTGTGTGTGTACTTCTTCTGTGTATTCTTGCCACCTCCTCTAAATATCTTCTGCTTCTGTTAGGTCCATACCATTTCTGTCCTTTATTGTGCCCATCTTTCCATGAAATGTTCCCTTGATAGCTCTGATTTCCTGAAGATTTCTATTTTTTTCCCATTATGACTTTCCTCTATTTCTTTGTACTGATAACTTAGGAAGCCTTTCTTATCTCTCCTTGCTATTCTTTGGAGCTCTGCATTCAGATGGATATATATTTCATTTTTTTCTTTGCCTTGTGCTTCTCTTTTCTCAGCTGTTTGTAAGAAGTAACCATATTCCTGTAGAACTATGGATGGAAGTTCATAACATTGTACAGGAGGCGGTGGTCAAAACCATCCCCAAGAAAACTATTTTTAAGCATTGGGTTAACTCCTGTTATACGGATGAACCATTTTATTATTCTCACCAATATTCACTAATTTTTACCCCCAGTTTATAAGGAGGATACTTGACATACTGTGGATAAAATATTACTTGTCTAAAAATCACATATGGAACAAATATTTGATGCAGGGCTTAAAAATAGATATTACTGGAAGACAAAGAAATTAGTTTTTCTATCCATGATTACCATTAAAGTTTTATTTTTAACTGAACATAGCTCAAATTCATCGTACCTGGATCAGGTCTCACCTCAGTACTGTTAACAGAACTCTTCTCTCTTGTTCAGGAAGTAACTCTGTTAAATCAGTTCAGGGTTTAGGTGTTCACTTCCTGGTGACAAACACCTTCAAATCTCCACAGTCCAGTCAATGCGGAAGGCAACAGCTCTGGGCTCTGGAGAAGAATGAGCTTGGATCTTTGCTGGATGCTTTATATATCCTCTGAAGACCGGGTCCACTTCCTCAAAGTGATAGGGTTATCAACCCTGCATAAAGGTATAGGAGCATGTGATTAGATTTCTTAAGAATTGTAAACACATCTAGAGGACAAGGATTGAAGTCTAACCTTCTGAAATTTACTTAATCCAATTACCATAATCCAATCTCAGGTAAAGAGTCACAGATTAAGTTTACACTTCCAATCCATGAAGTGGGGGATTCATGTTGATGTATGGCAAAGGCAATACAATATTTAAAGTAATTAGCCTCCAATTAAAACAAATAAATTTATATTAAAAATAAATAAATAAAAGAACTCCCCAATTATAAATTTCACATCTCCATTTATAGAAGTTTATTATTGTCCTAATTGAAGCGACCCACTAGTTTTGGTTACCTGTCTGAATTTACCTGCATTACTTCTTGGATATTTCTTCAGGAAGAGGAGTTCTTCACATTCTGTTTTTCAGCCCAGAACAGTCAAGCTCCCCGATAATACCACTTACTACTCTTGCCTTCTGCCTCAACCCCTTCAGAACTAAAGTCTCTTAAATTTTATTCATTCAGTTTTCCATGAAATTTTTCCCACTGAGGCTATTTTGGTTACACACTATTGTTTCCCCCTGGCTGTAACTGCGCACAGAACAGAGGCTGGTGGTTATTCTCTAAGACTCTGTTCCTTTTAGTCATTCCCTGCATATCATCTCATACCCATTCATATTATTCAATATGTATGTACCTTTGAAATATTGATGATAAGCTGTGTAGTTAAAGATTATTACATAATTGTACACTGCAGGATAGACTAAAAAAATCATAGACAGTCTGTGAAAGAAATGTGATACTGTCTTTGAAGTTTGGACAACTATCTTTTAAGATTTTCTTTATTTTGACTCTCTTTGCATTCTATTCCTCAAAACATTTTCATATTTAATCAAAGATGGGTCCTGGTGCTCCATTCAGAGGAAGATACTAGATGGGAAATTTTCTTTACTCATTTTTAAGTTTTTTGAAATATGTACAATATTGTATTAGTTTCAGGTGTGTAGCAAAGTGAATAAAATCTCACCTCTGTTTTCCATACTGTTCATGAGGTTCGTGAGGCAAAAACAGTTAAGTGGTTTCCCATTTCTTTCTCCAGTGGACCGCGTTTTGTCAGAACTCTCCACCATGACTCATCCATTTTGGTGGCCCTTCAAGGTATGACTCATAGCTTCCTTGAGTTACACAAGGCTGTGATCCCTGCAATTAGTTCAAGAAGGCAAAGTGCTTGTCCAAGGAGACCTTGCAAATAGCTGGGAAAACAAGAGAAGCAAACACAATAGAGAAAGGGAAAGAGATACCCAAATGAATGCAGAGTTCCAGAGAATAGCAAGGAAAGGTAAGAAATGCAACGAAGTGGAAGAAAATGGGAAAGACTAGAGATCTCTTCAAGAAAATTGGGGATACCAAGGGAATGCTTCTTGCAAAGTTGGGCACAATAAAGGACAGAAATATCAAGAACATAACAGAAGCAGAGAGATTAAGGAGCAGTGGCAAGAATACACAGAAGAACTATACTAAAAAGGTCTTAATGACCTGGATCACCACAATGGTGTGGTCACTCACTTAGAGTCAGATATCCTGGAGTGTGAAAAAAAAAGTGAAAAAAGTGTGCTTTAAGGGATATTACTAGGAACAAAGCTAGTGGAGGTTATAGAATTCAGGCTGAGCTACTTAAATCATTAAAGATGATGTTGTGAAAGTGCTGCACTCAATATGCCAGCAAATTTGGAAAATTTGTAGCGGCCATGGGACTGGAAATGGTCAATTTTTCTTCCAATCTGAAAGAAATAAATGGCAAAGAATGTTCAGACTACTGTGCAACTGCAATCATTTCATATGATATCAAGATTAAGCTCAAAATCCTTCAAGCTAGGCTTCCGCAGTTTGTGAACAGAGAACTTCCAGATGCACAAGCTGCATTTAGAAAGGGCTGAAGAATCAGAGATCCAATTGCCAACATCTGTTGGATCATAGGAAAAGTAAGGAAATTCCAAACAAGGAATTACATCTGCCTCATTGACTATTCTAAAGCCTTTGACTATGTGAATCAAATAAAACTGTGGAAAATTCTTAAAGAGATGGGAATACCAGACTACCGTCCCTGTTTTCTAAGACTGTATGCAGGAAAGGAAGCAACTGTTAGAACCAGACTTGAAACAAGAGAGTGGTTCAACATTGGGAAAGGAGGATATCAAGACTATATATTGTCACCTGCTTCTTTAACTTATATGCAGAGTACATCATGCCAAATGCCAGGCTGAATGACTCACAAGTAGAGTCAAGATTGCTGGGAGAAATATCAACAACCTCAGATATGCAGATGATACCACTTTTACAGCAGAAAACAAAGAGGAACCTAAAAGCTTCTTGATGAGGATGAAATAGGAAAGTGAAAAAGCTGGCTTCAAACTCATCATTCAAAAAACTAAATCCTGGCATCCGGTTCCATCACTTCATGGCAAATAGATGGGGAAAAAGTGGAACCTGTGACAGATTTTATTTTCTTGGGCTCCAAAATCTCTGCATCCAATAATTACAGACACGAAATTGGAAGCCCCTTGCTCCTTGGAAGAAAAGCTATGACCAACCGAGACAGCATATTAAAAAGTAGAGACATCACTTTCCCAACAAAGGCCCCTATAGTAAAAGCTATGATTTTTCCAGTAGTCATGTGAGTGTTGGATCATAAAGAAGGCTGCATGCCAAAGAATGGTGCTTTCAAGCTGTGATGCTAGAGGAGACTCTTGAGAGTTCCTTGGACAGCAAGGAGATCAAACCAGTCAATCCTGAAGGAAATCAACCCTGAATATTCATTGGAAGAACTGAAGCTGAAGCTCCAGTACTTTGGCCACCTGATACAAAGATCTAGCTCATTGGAAAAGACCTTAATGCAGGGAAAGATTGAAGGCAAGAGCAGGGGGTGACAGCGGATGACACAGTTGAATGGCATCGTTGACTCAATGGATATGAGTTTGAGCAAACTTCCAGACATAATGAAGGACAGGGAAGCCTGCGTGCTGCAGTTCATGGGGTTGCACAGAGTTGGGCATGACTTATTTCCTGAATAACAACAATAACTTTTTTAAGATTATTTTTTATATACTTCATTCCCATGTGTTCACTTGAGTTCCCTGTGCTTTACAGTAGGTTTTTATTAATTATTTACTTCATATATAGTAATGTGTATGAGTCAATCCCAGTCTCCTAATTAATCCCTCACCCCTTCTTAGCCCCAAGTTACATGTTATTTTTTCTACACCTGTGATTCTGTTTTATAAATAGCTATTTGCATCATTTTCTTAGATTCCAATATCATATGATACTGCTTTTTCTTTTTCTGACTTACTTCACGCAGTATGACAGTCTCCAATTCCTTGCATGTCGCCGCACATGGCATTTTTGGTTCTTTTCATGGCTGAGTGATATTCCATTGTATATATATAACACATTTTCTGCATCCATTCATCTGTCCCTGGACATTTAGGTTCCTTCCATGTCTTGATGGTTGCGAACAACTTGTCAATGAACATGGAAGTGCATGTATCCTTTTGAACCACATTTCCCCCTGGATATATGCTCAGGAGTGGGATTGTTAGATCATATGGTAGCTTTATGTTTGTTTCTTAAGGAAAGCTTAACTGTTCTCCACAGTGGTTTACCAGTGTATATCCCCATGAATAGAGCAGGAAGATTCCCTTTTCTCCAGACTCTTGAGAGAGTTAAAGCTTAGGCGGTCCAGGTCGCCTTTAAGGAGGAGGTGAACATTCTCACTCTTGCTTTCCTTATGCCTCATGCAACAAGCTGTCTTGCCTGAGAACTGGCCTCTCTAGGAACTAGTGTTCACACTGCACAATGTCTTACTGGTGGAAATGCTTTTCTTAAGCTCTATAGAGTCGGACACGACTGAGCAACTGAACTGAACTGATGTTAATGATTATAATCGTAACAAATCTTGCCTGGGAGCCTGTTTCTCAAGACTTGTACCCCTGAGCTGTTGCCCAGTACCGTTCTTCCCGGCTAATCTTGTGCCAAATTATCTCAGGATGTGTGCCTTGGGTAAGGGTCTGGTGGAACTCTTACAACCTTGAGGTCTTCTTTTCATCTGTTCTCAGTAGCCAGCTGAGAAGTACATAAAGCTCCACTTAAACTAGCGAGGCAGGCACTCTCTTGCCTCTCCCAGTGACTTTGCTGGAAGCTTTCTCCAGCAAGCTTTCACTGTCACTGTGATAAATTTCATTGCACGAAGTGGTGAGTGGCTGGGCCTGCGTCTTTTGGTCCCAGGCTGAATCCATGTCTCCAGAGGCCACATTCATGCACATGTGAGCAGTCTCAATGATAAGCTACCGCTCTCCCCAGCATTTACTGTTTGCAGTAGCTTTGATGATGGTCACTCTGACTCATGTAAGGTTAGATCTCATTGTAGCTTTGATTTGCATTTCTCCAGTAAATATTGATGTCAAGAATCTTTTCATGTGTTGCTTTTCCATTCATATGTTTTCTTTGAAGGACTGTCTATTTGGGCCATCTGCCCATTTTTTACTTATTTTTATACTGAGCCACATGAGCTCTTTATAAATTTTTGGAGACAAATCTCTGTTGGTCTCATCTTTTTCAAATATTTTCTCCCATTCTGTGGGTTTTCTTTCTGTTTTGTTTACAGTTTCCTTTGCTGTGTAGAAGCTTTTGAGTACAATTAGATTCCATTTGCTTGTTGTTGTTGTTGTTGTTTTAATTTCCTTTAGCAGAAGGCTCAAAAAAAAATCTTGCTATGATTTATGGTAAAGAGTGTTCTATGTTTTCATCTAAGAGTTTTATAGTATATAGTTTCACATTTAGGTTTTTAACCCATTTTGAGTTTATTTTTGTGTATCAAAGCAGTCAATCCTAAAGGAAATTAGCCCTGAATATTTATTGGAAGGACTGTTGCTGAAGATAAAGCTCCAATACTTTGGCCACCTGATGCAAAGAGCCAATGCACTGGAAAAGACCTTGATGCTGGGAAAGACTGAAGGCAAAAGGAGAAGGGGTCAGCAGAAGAGATGTTTAGATAGTACCACCGACTCAATGGATATGAATTTGAGCAAACTCTGGGAGACAGTGGGGGACAGTGGAGCCTGGTGAGCTATAGTTTGGGGGGTTGCAAGGCATTGGATACAAACAACTTAGTGACTGAACAGTTAAAGAATGCCCTATTCCATATTTTCACTTGGAGCTATGTGTTCTCCCAGAACTGCTTGTTTAAAAAACCTGTATTGCCTCCATCTAAAGAAATGAAGATACTTTAAAGTGGAAATTTAGGCAAATACATGTTTTGTGTGTGTATAAGCTGTTGTTTATTAACATTTTGAGACTAATACATCTATTGAAAAAAAGTGATCACCAGGAAAAAAAAAAATGACTTCATACCCTAAAGATGATAAAATTAAAGATTAAAAGGCTGATGTCAGTCAAGTTCATATAAGTTGATTTAAGATACTAACATTTCAGTTATTATCATTGCTAGCATTTCCATATCATTAACATTGAAATTAGAAATGTTTACTAAAATGATTCAATTATTGAGAAACAGAGTGCATATTCCAGTCATTTTCAGAATAGGCAATCACGTGTAGTAAGCAGAAAATAAGAGAATGTTTATAATTTTATGCCAAATGGCATATGACCTTGTCATACATTTTTAGTTACATCTGAAATAAGGACAGCAAGGAGAGATTAGTTGGTTAGTTGGTTCTAAACAGAGGCTTTAGTTGCCAGTGTAGCAGGCCATCATGTAAGTTTATTCAGTCTATTTTATTTCTGAGAGTTTAAATATGGCATTACTTGGTTTTAATTTTTTCTCTATTACTGTTGCATTTGTTATGCATTGTACACAAATATTTGTTATTTTTATAATTACTAACTTTTGAGAAAAAAGATGAAAATTGTCTTAGGCAGAATAAATGTAATCCTGTTAGATAATATCAAAACAACAGAAAGGCAAGGGGTATGTGAACATGGTTTGTCAGAACATCCACTCAAAAGCACTCAAACAAGACATGGATGAATTTCTCTCAAATATTTTTACTTCAAAAACTTAAGAGGTAGAGACTATAGTCCCCCAAATACCCATGTAATAGTAAAGTGCTGTTTATATATTAAATAATATTAAAGACAAATGACACAAAAATATTTTCTAAAGTAATGAAAAGATTAAATTTCATGTGTTCTTGAAGTAAGCTGTCAAGATTTTGACACTGCCAGATTTCACAGAGTTCATGATATTAGCTATATTTTTTCTTTACCTTTTCTACATGATTTGAGGAGTTTCTACATGGTATATATATCCATATAGATGTTGTTCTTCATAGAAGCACCTGTTTGAACTCCTTTTTATATTCATTTCCTGTATTTTTGGAGGAAAGAAAATGAAAAGACTCATTGTGTAGACAGCCTCTACCTCTCATGATGTGAAAATCCCACATGCTGATCTGATTTTTGCTCTTTCTGCAGTGGATAACATTCTGATGCAGACAATGACCACTCACAATATCAGCCTTTCTGAGATGACTGTCATGACCGTCCAGACTGCCCAGGGTGGAGAGACTCTTGGGGTGTGGGGAACTCAGGCCTTCCACTTCTGGGAGGCTGTACTGAAAGGCGGATGTGACCCACTCCTCCGACTGGATTGTGGGAGTCTGTACAAACAGCTTGACAAGTGATACCACTATCAGTATTGATTCTGAAGAAGCATTTCTTCTTTTTTCTATGAAGGTGAACAATCATTAATTTCTGCCCCCCAGCTTCCTACCCATAGTTCAGCATGTGAAAAGGCTTCTGGGTAGAATTGGAGTGTTTCTGGATTATGACAATGGAGCTGTGAGCTTCTGGTGTTTCCAGAGGATCCCTCATATATAGTTTCCTTCCTTCCTCCTTCTCCTCCCATCTGGAGCTTTCGGTTGCCTTAGGTCTCCATGAATTGTCAAGTTCTGTGACAGTTTTTTTTGATGACCTTCTTGTCTGAGGTAAATACATCCCTGAAATATCACGTGAGGCTACAGGATGATACTTGTCTCTGATCTCACTGTGATTTAATGGAATATTATGATTGTGTGTTTATAAAGTAGCATAACCAGGTTGAAAGTATAACTTTGTTAATTAAATTACCTACTAATGCAAAACTTGTGGAACATTTCTTGAATATAATCAATGGATATTCATTTTACTTATAATAGTTTATTAGAATAAAAGTTGTATGCCATAAGTTTCACGTACACTTAAAGAAATGTGTCTTCCTTGCATAGTTAAATCATATTTGAGAAGAAGAATGAAGTGGTATATACCTCAGCCTAGCAAACTAAAGAAATAACTCAGTTTTTCTTCAAGTGTGACCTACTTGTGTGGACTCACGTATTTGACAGACACTGAGAAACCCTTTCTCTTTGTCAAACATTTAGACTTTCTCTAAACCCTAGTCATCCACCATATCATAGCTCATCAATAGCTTTTACAGGAAGTTTTTCCTGACTATCCAGGCCAGTTTGCTTTCTATTAAAATATACTCTCTGGTCATATACATTTCATCATAATATCCAATAAAATTTATTTAAATAACTAGGTGCATTTTACTAAGGGACTGCAAATTCTGAGAGAGCAAGCACAGTCTTTGCCTTACCTACTTCTCTGTTCCCAATATCCAGTTCAGCAGTTAGAATGTGGCACACAATAAATATAAGGTGAATGAATAAGCACATACATGAGTGAAAGAGTTAAAACTCTGAAATATTTCTCTATGATTATTAAAGTTTTCCAAAATATACCTAACATATTATGTATAAAATACTAATGAATAATGTCAACAAGAGACAGGAAATTGATTCTCAGAGTCATAACCAATAAAACTTTCATTAGCTTGAGATTGGAAATATCCATTGTGTAATGCTATTATATGGGGCTTCCCAGGTGGCAGAAGTAAAAATATCCACCTGCCAATGCGAGAAACAGAAAAGATGCAAGTTTGGTCCTTGATCACGAAGATCCCATGGAGAAGGAAACACAGCCACCTCTAGTATTCTTGCCTGGAAAATTCAGCTCCAGTATTCTTGCCTGGAAAACTCCATGGACAGGGCTGCCTGGCAGGCTAGAGTCACTGGGGTCTCAAAGAGTCAGACGTGACTGAACCTGTGTGTGCACACACACGCACACACACACAGACACACACACACAGTGCACATTGCCTCAGATGACAAAGGAGTCACTTGCGATGTCCCTTTGTTTGAAGATCTGAGATGTCTGCTGGCTTGGTCCTGATCATTCTGGTGTTGACAACGCTCTACCAAGATCTAACTATTTTCTTTCCTGGGGAGCTGAGTCATTTACTTCAGGTCAATGTCAGGAAGCAACAGTTAGAACTGGACATGGAACAACAGACTGGTTCCAAATAGGAAAAAGAGTACATCAAGGCTGTATATTGTCACCCTGCTTATTTAACTTATATGCAGAGTATATCATGAGAAATGCTGGGCTGGAAGATGCACAAGCTGGAATCAAGACTGCCGGGAGAAATATCAATAACCTCAGATATGCAGATGACAACACCCTTATGGCAGAAAGTGAAGAGGAACTCAAAAGCCTCTTAATGAAAGTGAAAGACGAGAGTGAAAAAGTTGACTTAAAGCTCAACATTCAGAAAATGAAGATCATGGCATCTGGTCCCATCATTTCATGGGAAATAGATGGGGAAACAGTGGAAACAGTGTCAGACTTTATTTTCAAAATCACTGCAGATGGTGATTGCAGCCATGAAATTAAAAGACAGTTACTCCTTGGAAGAAAAGTTATGACCAACCTAGATAGCATATTCAAAAGCAGAGACATTACTTTGCCAACAAAGCTCCATCTAGTCAAGGCTATGGTTTTTCCTGTGGCCATGTATGGATGTGAGAGTTGGACTATGAAGAAAGCTGAGCACTGAAGAACTGATGCTTTTGAATTGTGGTGTTGTAGAAGGCTCTTGAGAGTCCCTTGGACTGCAAGGAGATCCCACCAGTCCATTCTGAAGGGTATCAGCCCTGGGATTTCTTTGGAGGGAATGATGCTAAAGCTGAAACTCCAATACTTTGGCTACCTCATGCGAAGAGTTGACTCATTGGACAAGACTCTGATGCTGGGAGGGACTGGGGGCAGGAAGAGAAGGGGACAACAGAGGATGAGATGGCTCAATGGCATCATGGACTCAATCGACATGAGTCTGAGTGAACTCCAGGAGACGTTGATGAACAGGGAGGCTTGTCATGCTGTGATTCAAGGGGTCGCTTCAGACACGACTGAGCAACTGAATTGAACTGAACTGAATTACTGGGAAGTGAACATGATGGGCTGTTGCATCTGGGCTGTGGGATTTTGTAACCATTCTTGATCCTGGGAGAATGACATGGTCCTTGACTTAGAGGGAATTTATCTGCTTCTTTGTATCAAAGAGAACAGTCAGTGCAGGCTATTACCCCCTCCCCACTATCACCTCAGTCTGTCAGAAGGCCTCTGGGGGTGTTCCAAGTTTGTGATGGTGGTGCTGTGAGTTCGCCTGTGTGTCCAAGAGTTCCCTCATTTGCAGTTTCCTCTACTGCTCCTCTTTTCCTCTCAAACCTTTTATTTGTTCTGGACACCGCTGATGAGGGAGGGGTCAAAACTCTGATCCCAAGGGTCAGGAATTCGAATAATGGATATTGTAAATTTAGTGCCCACTTGACTTTCTGTAACTTCACCTTCTTTTATGAAATCTATTTTTAAATGTAATAGAAGTATATAAATTTGCTTGTTTTCTTGAAATAAATATAATATCTCTGGAAATATTATGCAATTGCTATTTTGTCTTGTCTGTTCATTTGATCTCTAAGATACCCAGAGGTCAAAGCATATCATTTATGTTTACCCAGCTTAATTGGTTAAAGTAGCAACACATATTTTTCTCACTGGCAGATTAAGAATTTTCTTCTCCCTGCTATGTATCTCCAACATCATCTTCCTTCATTATGTCTAAGTTTGAAAGTCATTATTTCACATATTTATTTTTAAAGGACTCTGTGGAAGAGGGCGAGGGTGGGATGATTTGGGAGAATGGCATGAAACATATATATTATGATATGTGAAACGAATCACCAGTCCAGGTTCGATGCATGATACAGCACGCTCAGGGCTGACGCACTAGCATGACCCAGAGGGATGATACGGGGAGGGAGGTGGGAGGGGGGTTCAAGATGGCAAACACATGTACACCTGTGGCGGATTCATGTCAATGTATGGCAAAACTAATACAATATTGTAAAGTTATTAGCCTCCAATTAAAATAAATAAATGTTTTAAAATAAAGAAATAAAAATAAAGTTACTGACCTAATGAGATCATTTTTTAGGATAGACTTGACACATCTCATATTTTTTTCTGTTTAAAGGTCGCAGCCTAATATTGGCCATCTCATGTAGTTTACCTATTAGAGGAACATGTGTATCTACCATCTGTACAGATAGATTCTACACAAGTAGCACAAATCTATCTGTCTAAGCAATATGTGTTTGAGTGAGTTAATAGAGGTAGCAGGTCATATATAAAAACATAATCTACCAATATATTTTAAAGTAACAGTTTTATTTTCTGCCGTAACCAGCACTGAAGCATCCCGCTCCTCAAGCAGCCTGGAAATAAAGCAAGTGAACCAAGAGATATCAAAGGCCAGTGCAGGCAACAAATGAGACTCAAGCAACAAGGTGGTGATTTCTCTTCAGTGTGAGCTCCCTGTGTCCCCTGAGCAGCGGACAGGATCAGGCCTCAGCCCCTGTCCTCAGCCTCGGCTGCCGGGATCGGGGAGCCCCAGGCGCCAAAAGTTCCAGATCACCAAGGAAAGCTGATAGAGGGACAGCTGATGGAAATTCAGAAGAAAGTAAGGCCTTCAGCGTCCATCGACCCTCAGGTCACTGCCATTCCCTGTCAATTCCTGCCGATCATGCCTCGGTTGTCGTGGGCAGCTGGGATCAGAGATCTGTGCCCACGTCCACCTACGAGGATGGGAAAGGCGCTGAGTGTGAGCTCCGGTCCACGTCCCGGCCTGATGGCCACAGCGCCACACCCGCACCAGGTCAGCCCGGCCGCTTCCTGCACGAGCTGCAGCGGCTCTGTCCACCTCCTCTGTGGTCCTCGCCTCCTGGACAGGACTCTCCTCACTATAGCCGCTCCAGTGTGAGGCGCCCCAGAGCCCAGGGTCACCTCGGCCTCTATCCCAGACTCCCTGAGGCCGCAGGGACCACACTGCTCCTCCAGACACCACACGTCATCCACCGACTTTCAAAGCTGAGTCAGCTGGAGGTATCCGACTCCTTGACTTCAGACTGTACTAGTGATTAGGAGAGCAGGGTACTGACCCAGAAACAGAAACACAGATCAAGGAGACAGGATGGAAATTGCAGAGAAAACCCACACAACTATGGTAACCTTCAGTTCAGTCCAGTTCAGTTGCTCAGTCATGTCCGACTCTTGGACACCCCATGAATAACAGCATGACAAGCCTCCCTGTCCATCAACGTCACCCAGAGTTCACTCAGACTCATGTCCATCGAGTCAGTGATGCCATCCAGCCATCTCATCCTCTGTCGTCCCCTTCTCCTCCTGCCCCCAATCCCTCCCAGCATCAGAGTCTTGTCCAATGAGTCAACTCTTCGCATGAGGTGGCCAAAGTACTGGAGTTTCACCTTTAGCATCATTCCTTCCTATGAACACCCAGGGTTGGTCTCCTTCAGAATGGACTGGTTGGATCTCCTTGCAGTCCAAGGGACTCTCAAGAGTCTTCTCCAACACCACAGTTCAAAAACATCAACTCTTCAGCACTCAGCTTTCTTCACAGTCCAACTCTCACATCCACACATGATCACTGGAAAAACCATAGCCTTGACTAGATGGACCTTTGTTGGCAAAGTAATGTCTCTGCTTTTGAATATGCTATCTAGATTGGTCATAACTTTCCTTCCAAGGAGTAAGCATCTTTTAATTTCATGGCTTCAGTCACCATCTGCAGTGATTTTGGAGCCCAGAAAATAAAGTCTGATACTCTTTCCACTGTTTCCCCATCTATTTCCCATGAAGTGATGGGACCAGATGCCATGATCTTCGTTTTCTGAATGTTGAGCTTTAAGCCAACTTTTTCACTCTCCTCTTTCACTTTCATCAAGAGGCTTTTTAGTTCCTCTTCGCTTTCTGCCATAAGGATGGTGTCATCTGCATATCTGAGGTTATTGATATTTCTCCCAGAAATCTTGATTCCAGCTTGTGCTTCTTCCAGTCCAGCGTTTCTCATGATGTACTCTGCATATAAGTTAAATAAGCAGGGTGACAATATACAGCCTTGACGTACTCCTTTTCCTATTTGGAACCAGTCTGTTGTTCCATGTCCAGTTCTAACTGTTGCTTCCTGACCTGCATACAGATTTCTCAAGAGGCAGGTCAGGTGGTCTAGTATTCCCATCTCTCTCAGAATTTTCCACAGTTTATTGTGATCCACACAGTCAAAGGCTTTGGCATAGTCAATAAAACAGAAATAGATGTTTTTCTGAAACTCTCTTGCTTTTTCCATGATCCAGCGGATGTTGGCAATTTGATCTCTGGTTCGTCTGCCTTTTCTAAAACCAGCTTGAACATCTGGAATTTCACAGTTCATGTAATACTGAAGCCTGGCTTGAAGAATTTTGAGCATTACTTTACTAGCTTGTGAGATGGGTCCAATTGTGCAGTAGTTTGAGCATTCTTTGGCATTGCCTTTCCTCAGTAACCTTACTGTTGACAAAAAAAGGTAACTATATATAGGGGAGCAGACAGCCTCTTCAGTAAGTGGTGCTGGGGAAACTGGACAGCTAGCTGTAAAAGAATGAAATCAGAGCACATCCTAACACCGTAAACCAAAATTCAAAATGGATTAAAGACCTAAATGTAAGGTCATGCTGTATAAAATTCTACAGGAAAACATAAGCAGAAGATACTTTGATGTAAATCGCAGCAAGATAATTTTTGACCCACCTCCTAGAGTAATGAAAATAAAAACAAAAATCTTGAAAGTTTTAATGAATAGTACCTTCCTACCTCATGGTCCTGAATCAGCATATTTATCCTCAATTTCCCTTCTGGGTTTTTATTAGAAAAAAATCAAACAGACTACATGGGAAACATATATGCACTCCTATATTCATCATAGTGAATATGATCTCCTGTGTCTCTAAATCTGAAGTTATTATGGGCTCCTTTTTCCTGCTGCCCTCTTTTGTTGAAGTTTTGAAGGCTTCAAAACATAAACTGCTAAACATTTGCTACCTATACTTTTAAGATTCAAATTCACAAACTTCTTCAAGTTTGTAGGCTAATTTTCCCCAGGTTGTAGGTAACAGAGGCAAGCGCCTCTGAGAGTCAGGACAGTGGAAGCAGACAGGCAAAAAGAAAAATGAGAAAGAGTTTCTGAGAATGATACAAATTCACCTGATGTTTCTGCCTGATTTATATAATATGAGAAAAAGTTTTGATGAACATTTTCAGGTTAATGTGTATTAGTAAACACTGATGAAGCCCGTGGCACCAAAAGAGGAACTCTTTCGGGAATCCTCACCACAGTAATGAGTCTGTCTTTCTGTCCATGTGCAGGCCTGTGACCCCAGAGCTCATCTCAGGAGCTATCACTGGGCGATGGTCAGGCTAAGCTGCTTGCTGTGAACTTGCAGCAATACACAGGTCACAACTTTCCTGCGCCGTGAAAAGTAATCAGAGAAATGTTGCTATGATTTTCCTACGCTTTATAACCTCAGGATTTTCACAGTATTTCCCAGTTTCTTCTGTAGATTGTGCTTGAGACTGATATTTTCCCAGAATGAACTCCCAGAATGCCATAGCCTGTTATTTTTTTCCAGAAAGAATCTAGGTGGGGGCTCTTCTATGAGAGACAATTTTATTGTTAATAAGGATTTTACTGGACTCTCCTTTGGTTTCCAAGGTGTAAAGTTCCTAACAGTACAGAACAGCGCCCTCTCCTGGTCTCCGGCCTCTATGTCATCTAAAAGTGAAAGTTACTCAGTCCTGTGCAACTCTGCCACCCATGGACTATACAGTCCATGGAGTTCTCCAGGCCAGAACACTGGAGTGGGCAGCCATTCCCTTCTGCAGAGGATCTTCCCAACCAAGGGATCGAACCCAGGTCTCCCACATTGCAGGCAAAGTCTTTACCAGCTGAGACACAAGCAAAGCCCAAAAATTCTAGAGTGGTTAGCCTATCCCTTCTCCACCAGATCTTCCAGAGTTAGGAATCAAACCGGGATCTCCTGCATTGCAGCCAGATTCTTTACCAACTGAGCTATCAGGGAAGCCCCTATGTCATCTAGGTTGTTTTTTCTTTTTTTTCTCCTGATGGCTCAGTGAATAACGAATTCACATAAAATGTGATGCAGGGTACACATGAACACGAGTTTGATCCCTGGGTTGGGAAGATCCCCTGAAGGAGAAAATGACAACCTACTCCAGTATTCTTGACTGAAAAATTCAATGGACAGAGAACCTTGGTGGGCTACAGTCCAAAGGATCCCAAAGAGTCAGACATGACCAAGGACACATGCACTGTGCACATCAAACAAATATTTGAGAAACTTTCTCAAAAATCCTAAACACTTCCATGGCAATAAGTTGTGTTTTATTTCAACATAGGATGAAAAGATTTATTTTTATTTTAGTATGGTTGAATATACTGTTTCTATTTTTATTTTTCTTCATTTACATATTTTTTCTTTCTTTCTTTCTTTCTTTCTTTCTTTCTTTTAATATTTTTTACTTTACAATACTGTATTGGTTTTGCCATACATTGACATGAATCCACCACAGGTGTACATGAGTTCCCAACCCCGAACCCCCCTCCCACCATCCTCCACATATCATCTCTCTGGGTCATCCCAGTGCACCAAGCATCCTGTATCCTGTATCAAGCCTAGACTAGTGATTTCTTTCTTACATGATAGTATACGTGTTTCAATGCCATTCTCCCAAATCACCCCACCCTCTCCCTCTCCCACAGAGTCCAAAAGTCTGTTCTTTACATTTGTGTCTCTTTTGCTATCTTACATACAGGGTTATCATTAGCATCTTTCTAAATTCCATATATATGTGTTAGTATACTGTATTGGTGTTTTCCTTTCTGGCTTTCTTCACTCTGTAAAATAGGCTCCAGTTTCATCCATCTCATTAGAATGGATTCAAATGTATTCTTTTCAATGGCTGAGTAATACTCCATTGTGTATATGTACCACAGTTTTCTTATCCATTCATCTGCTGATGGACATCTAGGTTGCTTCCATATCTTGGCTATTATAAACAGTGCTGTGATTGAACATTGGGGTACATGTGCCTCTTTCAATTCTGGTTTCCTCAGTGTGTATGCCCAGCAGTGGGATTGCTGGGTCATAAGGCAGTTGAGCATCTTTTCATGTGTTTGTTAGCCATCTGTATGTCTTCTTTGGAGAAATGTCTATTTAGTTCTGTGGCCCATTTTTGATTGGGTCATTTATCTTTCTGGAATTGAGCTGCATAAGTTGCTTGTATATTTTTGAGATTAGTTGTTTGTCAGTTGCTTCATTTGCTATTATTTTCTCTCATTCTGAAGGCTGTCTTTTCACCTTGCTTTTATTTTCCTTTGTTGTGCAGAAACTTTTAATTTTAATTAGATCCCATCTGTTTATTTTGCTTTTATTTCCAGTATTCTGGGAGGTGGATCATAGAGGATCCTGCTGTGATTTATGTCAGAGAGTGTTTTGCCTACGTTCTCCTCTAGGAGTTTTATAGTTTCTGGTCTTACATTTAGATCTTTAATCCATTTTGAGTTTATTTTTCTGAATGGTGTTAGAAAGTGTTCTAGTTTCATTCTTTTTCAAGTGGTTGCCCAATTTTCCCAGCACCACTTGTTAAAGAGATTTTCTTTAATCCATTGTATATTCTTGCCTCCTTTGTCAAAGATAAGGTGTCCATAGGTGTGTGGATTTATCTTTGGGCTTACTATTTTGTTCCATTGATCTATATTTCTGTCTTTACGCCAGTGTCTTGATGACTGTGGCTTTGTAGTATAGCCTGAAGTCAAGCAGGTTGATTCCTCCAGTTCCATTCTTCTTTCTCAAGATTGCTTTGGCTATTTGAGGTTTTTTGTATTTCCATACAAATTGGGAAATTATTTGTTCTAGCTCTGTGAAATATACCGCTGGTAGCTTGATAGGGATTGCATTGAATCTGTAGATTGCTTTGGGTAGTATACTCATTTTCTCTATATGTATTCTTCCAATCCATGAACATGGTATATTTCTCCATCTATTAGTGTCTTCTTTGAATTCTTTCATCAGGGTTTATCAGTTCAGTTCAGTTCAGTCGCTCAGTCGTGTCTGACTCTTTCTGACCCCATGAATCGCAGCACGCCAGGCCTCCCTGTCTATCACCAACTCCCGGAGTTCACTCAGATTCACATCCATTGAGTCAGTGATGCCATCCAGCCTTCTCATCCTCTGTCGTTCGCTTCTCCTCCTGCCCCCAATCCCTCCCAGCATCAAAGTCTTTTCCAATGAGCCAACTCTTCGCATGAGGTGGCCAAAGTAGTGGAGCTTCAGCTTTGGCATCATTCCTTCCAAAGAAATCCCAAGGTTGATCTCCTTCAGAATGGACTGGTTGGATCTCCTTGCAGTCCAAGGGACTCTCAAGAGTCTTCTTCAACACCACAGTTCAAAAGCATCAATTCTTCTGTGCTCAGACTTCTTCACAGTCCAACTCTCACATCCATCAGAATCAAGCTAAGGAGATCTTTTTTACATGTATCTAGGCCTTTCTAATGCTGGGCTGGAAGAAGCACAAGCTGGAATCAAGATTGCTGAGAGAAATATCAAGAACCTCAGATATGCAGATGACACCTCCCTTATGGCAGAAACTGAAGAGGAGCTAAAAAGCCTCTTGATGAAAGTGAAAGAGGAGAGTTAAAAAGTTGGATTAAAGCTCAACATTCAGAAAATGAAGATCATGGTATCTGGTCCCATCACTTCATGGGAAATAGATGGGGAAACAGTGAGAACAGTGTCAGACTTTATTTTGGGGGGGCTCCAAAATTACTGCAGATGGTGACTGCAAGCCATGAAATTAAAAGATGCTTACTCCTTAAGAAAAGTTATGACCAACCTAGATAGCATATTGAAAAGCAGAGACATTACTTTGCCGACTAAGGTCCGTCTAGTCAAGGCTATGGTTTTTCCAGTAGTCATGTATGGATGTGAGATTTGGACTGTGAAGAAAGCTGAGCCCAGAAGAACTGATGCTTTTGAACTATGGTGTTGGAGAAGACGCTTGAGAGTCCCTTGGACTGCAAGGAGATCCAACCAGTCCATTCTGAAGGAGATCAGCCCTGGGATTTCTTTGGAAGGAATGATGCTAAAGCTGAAACTCCAGTGTTTTGGCCACCTCATGCGAAGAACTGAATCATTGGAAAAGACTCTGATGCTGGGAGGGATTGGAGGCAGGAGGAGAAGGGGACAACCGAGGATGAGAAGGCTGGATGGCATCACTGAGTCAATGAATGTGAATCTGAGTGACCTCCAGGTGTTGATGATGGACAGGGAGGCCTGGCATGCTGCAGTTCATTGGGTTGCAAAGAGTCAGACACGACTGAGTGACTGAACGGAACTGAACTTAACTGATGATCCCGTTGCCATTTACTTTATTGTTTTGGGTTCGGGTTTATACACCCTTTTTGTGTTTCCTGTCTAAAGAATATCCTTTAGAATTTGTTGGAGAGCTGGTTTGGTGGTGCTGAATTCTCTCAGCTTTTGCTTGTCTGTAAAGCTTTTGATTTCTCCTTCATATTTGAATGAGATTCTTGCTGGGTACCGTAATCTGGGCTGTAGGTTATTTTCTTTCATCACTTTACATATGTTTTGTCATTCCTTCCTGGCTTGAAGAGTTTCTATTGAAAGATCAGCTGTTATCCTTATGGGAATACCCTTGTGTGTTGTTTGTTGTTTTTCCCTTGCTGCTTTTAATATTTGTTCTTTGTGTTTGATCTTTGTTAATTTGATTAATATGTGTCTTAGAGTGTTTTGCCTTGGGTTTATCCTTTTGAGGACTCTCTGCGTTTCTTGGACTTGGATGATTATTTCCTTCCTCATTTTAGGGAAATTTTCAACTATTCTCTCCTCAAGTATTTTCTCATGGTCTTTCTTTTTGTCTTCTTCTTCTGGGACTCCTGTAATTCGAATGTTGGAGTGTTTCAACGCTATCCTGGAGGTCTCTGAGATTGTCCTCATTTCTTTTAATTTGGTTTTCTTTTTTCCTCTCTGATTCATGTATTTCTACCATTCTATCCTAATCCTATCTTCTGCCTCCATTATTCTACTATTTGTTGCCTCCAGAGTGTTTCTGATCTCATTTATTGCATTATTCATTATATATTGACTCTTTTTTATTTCTTCCAGGTCCTTGTTAAGCCTTTCTTGCATCTTGTCAACCCTTGTCTCCAGGCTATTTATCTGTGATTCCATTTTGATTTCAAGATTTTGGATCATTTTCACTATCATTATTTGGAATTCTTTCTCAGGTAGATTCCCTATCTCTTCCTCTTTTGTTTGATTTGGTGGGCATTTCTCCTGTTCCTTTACCTGCTGGGTATTCCTCTGTCTCTTCATCTTGGTTATATTGCTGCGTTTGGAGTGGCCTTTCTGTAGTCTGGGAATTTGTGGAGTTCTCTTTATTATGGAGTTTCCTTGCTGTGGGTGGGGTTGTATCAGTGGCTTGTCAAGGTATCTTGGTTAGGGAAGCTTGTGTTGGAGTTCTGGTGACTGGAGCTGGATTTCTTCTCTCTGGAGTTCAATGAAGTGTCCAGCAATGAGTTATGAGATGTCAGTGGTTTTGGAGTAACTTTGAGCTGCCTGTATATTGAAGCTCACGGTGTGTTCCTGTGTTGCTGGAGAATTTGTGTGGTATGTCTTGCTCTGGAACTTGTTGGCCCTAGGGTGGTGCTTGGTTTCAGTGTAGGTATGGAGGTATTTGATGAGCTCTTGTCAATTAATGTTCCCTGGAGTCAGGAGTTCTCTGATGTTCTCAGGATTTGGACTTAAGCCTCCTGCTTCTGGTTTACAGTTTTATTTTTACAGTAGCCTCAAGACTTCTCCATCTATACAGCCCCAGTGATAAAATATCTAGGTTGGAGATGAAATGTTTCCCCACATTGAGGGACACCCAGAGAGGTTCACTGAGTTACATGTAGAAGAAAAGAGTGGGTGGGTAGTTAGAGGTGACTGGAATGAGATGAGGTGGGATTAGAAGAGGAGAGAGCAAGCTAGCCAGTAATCACTTCCTTATGTGTGCTCCACTGTCTGGACTGCTCAGAGGTGTTCACAGAGTTATACAGAGAAGAGAAGAGGGAGAGAGGAGACACAGGTGTCCAGGCGGGTAAAAGAGGGAAATGAAAAGGAGAGAGATAGATCCAGCCAGTAAACAGTTCCCTAAGTGTTCTCCGCCATCTGGAACACAGAGATCCACAGAGTTGGGTAGAGAAGAGAAGAGGGAGGAAGGAGACAGAGGCAACCTGGTGAAGAAAAAGGAGAATCCAAAGGAGGAGAGAGCAGTCAAGCCAGTAATCTCACTCTCACGTAAAAATGGGTACTGAAGGTTGGGTTTTTAAAGGTACATAATTGATAACAAATACCAAAAAGCAAAGATTAAAAATCTAGAGTAGAGGTTGGATTTTCAAAAATACAATATTAAAGAAAAAAGAAGAAAGAAAGAAAAAAAGTCATAAGAATTATTTAAAAACAACAACTACCACTATATATATATATATATATATATATATATATATATGGCACTTGCTTTAAGAACTTAAAAATTAAAAAATGTTAAAATAAAAGAAAAGAAAACAAAACAAAAAAAGAATGATCATAAAAATAGTGAAAGTATATCTGGGACTTTCTCTGGTGTTGTTGCAGACAGTGTGGGGTCTGTTCATTTTTGGATAGTTCCTTGGTCTTTCTTGTATTTCTTAAGATCTATACTTCCAAGGCGGTTCCCTCTGTTTTAGCTTCTTCTGTTTGTTGGTCTCTTCAGTGTCTGTTTTCCACCCTGACTCAAGGGGGACGGTGGTGGACACTATTTTTTCTTTTTTAGGCTCACTTGTTTAGTTACACTCGGGGAGGGAGGGATGCTGCAAACAAATAACACTGGCGTGTGCTCGTAGTGTCTCAGCCACGCTGGGCCTGCACCTGCTCATGGCACACACCGCTCAGGTTCTAGGTTGCTCTGCTGGAAACTGTCTGAGGCTGGCCCTGGGCTGCATGCACCTCCCTGGTCTAAGCTGCTCAGGCTCAGGCACTCAGGCGGTCCTCAGAAGCACAGACTCTGTTGTGTTGGGCTTGCATTTTGTGCCCTTCCCATGTCCGAGCAGCTCAGGAGTTTGGCGAGCGTGGTCACTGCAAATTATCGCCTTTCCTGTCCCTGCTACTCAGTTTTCTGGGTGTACAACTGGCACCCCTTCTTAGGCAAATGGTGACTGTCTGGAACCCCAAGAAGTCTTAGTTAGCAAAGAAGGTTGCTTACAGTTTGGAAGTTAATGACTCTCTAGGGCTGTGATTGCCCCCTTCTGGCCCTTCCGGCCCTTCCGTCTCTGGCTGCCTGTTACCGGAGGGGGATGGTCTGCAGCTGGCTAATTCTGTTCCGTCCTTTGTTCTGTGCGTGGTCCTGGTGGTGTCTTATGTTTGAGCTTTTCACGTGGTAGCTATCCCACAGTCTGGTTTGCTAGCCCAAGTTAGTTCGCTCTGGTTACCCTCGGGGTGTTCCGGCCCAATTCTTAAAAGCACTGCAGCCTGCGCCTCCCTGCCCAGCCCCCGCTTGCTAGTGGCAGATGCAGGCGTCTGCGCTGCTTCTCCACTGGGGGAGTTACTGTTGGGCTCATAATCTGCTGGTTTTAATTATTTATTTATTTTTCCTCCCTGTTATGTTGCCCTCTGTGCTTCCAAGGCTCGCCACAGACTCGGCAGGGAGAGTGTTTCCTGGTGTTTGGAAATTTCTCTTTTTTTAAGACTCCCTTCCCGGGACCCTACCTCTTTTGTCTCTTTTTTCCATCTTTTATATTTTTTCCCACCTGTTTTTGAAGACAATGATCTGCTTTTCTGGGTGCCTGATGACTTCTGCCAGCATTCTGAAGTTGTTTTGTCGGCAATAAGTTTTTAACTCCAATATATCCAATTAATTCAAGCTGCTCTTACTCTAAAGAATCTGTGGTCAACATGGGAAGCTATTAAGTGAAATGAAAGTTGGAAATTAAGGCAAAAATCTCTTAAATGTTCCCATTAAAGAGCTGTAACTTCCTAAACAAGCTGCTCATGTTGGTGGTAGGAATGGAACAGACAGGAAACTGAATGAGAGCGTGGAATTGGAGGAGGAGGAGAGGAAAGGGAGCAGCGAGGTTGCAAATCTCACTAGACTCCTTTGATAAAAGTTCCTCTCATGTGCACACACACACACATATACACAACACACAAGTGTGCATATATATATATACACACAAAAAATGTATATATGTATGTATATGTGTGTGTGTTTCGTATATATGTCTTTACATATTTCATTCTGATGAAGTCACACCATGGTTTACACTTGTTATCCATGAAGCTGTTGATTGGAAATAATTGAACTCCCCAAATATGAATTTCATACCTTAATTTCATGAACAATATAATAGTCCTAATTTCATTGACCCATCCAGGCTCATCACCCACTAGATTTACTTGTCTGTCTGAATTTGCCTGCAATCACTCTGTGACACTTCCTCAGAAAGCAAAGTCCTTCAGATTCCATTTTTCAACACGTGACACTCAGTCTCCCGCAAATACCACTGACTGTGCTGAGATAGCCCTCTAATCTCTGATAGGTATTCTCAACCTCATCTGAACTAAAATTCTTTCACATTTTATTCTTTTTATTCAGTTCTGCATGAAATTTTTTCCTTCAGAATATTTTTATTTGCTTATTTTTTGTTTTGCTCTTCTGTTTAGGGTACACACTACTGTTTTTTCTCTTTATGTCTGTAACTCCGCACACAATAGCTGTTGGTGGTTTTTCTCCAAGACTCTACACCTATTCTTCATTCCTGCATATGACCTTATGTCCTCTCACTCTATTATTCAATATGTGTGCACAGTGGAAATACTGATGCTAGGTTGTGGAGTTAATAACTATGTCACTGTTTTGTACAATACAAGATTGACTAGAAAATAATAGACAATTTGGGAAAAAAATATGATATTGTCTGTTAAGTCTGGGCAACTATCTCTTCAGGTTTTCTTTATTATACTGTGTTTGCATTCTAGTCCTGAAAACGTTTTACTATTTATTCAATGATGGGCCATGACACTTCACTCACAGAAGGTTACTAGGTGAAAAAATTTATTTATTCCTAAATTTTCATTGGAATATCCTTGATTTTCAAGGTTGTGTTAGTTTCTCTTGTATAGCCTGGCGAATCAATTATATAAACACATGTATCAACTCTTTAAAAAAAATTTTTTCCCTATACAGGTTATTGCAGAGTATAGTATAGAATTTCCCATGCTACACAGTAGATCCCTAATTAAAGTTTTATGCATAAGAATGGGTGTATGATCATCCAAATCTCCACTTTATCCCTCCCATCCTCCACCCAGTTTCTTAGCACTTGGTAACTTTAAGCTTGCTTTCTCCATCTGCGTCTTTCTTTTGTAAATAACTTCAGTTGTACCATTATTTTAGATTCCACATATGGTCAATATCACATGATATTCATCTTTCTTTTTCTGACTCAATTGTTTCTCTCCTGAGTTCACCCTGGACAGAAAACCACCCTCAGGGCCTCACACAAGAAGAGACAGCAGGAGGGCAGGTGCAATGCCAGGGAACCTGCAGGGTTCAGGCACCAGAGGAGCTCCTGAGAGCCTCGATGAGGCCGCAGGCCCAGAATACACACTGACCCCCTCCAGCCCAATGGTCCAACATCCCTGTTTCCAACACTGACTCTCACCAAGACCCACACATGGTGCCCGTGGATCTGAGTTCTTTTCTGACCTCGGACCATGTCCATCGGGAGACAGTATCCTCAGGATGGCCCGGATTCCGGGTCCCCGTCAGGCACTTGCAGACAAAAAGATCCTGGGGTTCCCTGGAGCAGCCGGTTTAAGATTCGGAAATACGGCCATTCTCTCATTGCCATGCACGTCCTCCTGACTTCATACTGGGCCTGTGGATTCCTGGGCAGACAGAAGCCAAGATCCTTCCCAGAAACGCGGGCTCTGAGCCCTGCGGCCATGTGGACTTGGCATCCCTCCCAGAGCCCCCGGAGCGGATATCCAAGAGCCTCCAGCCCCGCGCCCCCTCGGGAGTGTCCCTCAGTGGCAAGGCCGGAGCTCACTGACCACCAGGACTGCCCAGGCTCAGACAATGGCAGACCAGGTTCTCCTGAAAGACACACTGCTCTCGGGTAAGGCAGGTCTCTGTGGAAGGAGGAGGCTCCATCAGCAATGGTGCCAGAGAAAGGACAGGGTCTAGGACTGTCCTAGGACTTCAAACACCCATCTCCAGGTGGAAACCTTGACCCTGAGTTGGGGTTGGGACTGCTTGTCTTCAGCCCTGCAGGTCAGAGGGGACTGAGGACCGCTTTCTGCTCTCCCTCCTGCTGTGGTGGCCTTGGAATTCTGGGCTGTAGGAGTTCAAACTATGGAGCTGAAGCCTTTATATACTATTTTGGATTCAATATTTTTCTGTAGCAACACTTACATTTTTTGCTAGATGTTTATTTTTTAAAAGAAAAATTCAATAATGGTGATTTCAAAACATCACACTTGTATCATCCTCTGAAAGGCTCACATTGTGAACGGTTAATTTTCTGACTGAGAATTTATCCAAGGGAGAAAGAGAAAAATCAGGTCAATTAATGGCATTTCCATATTCTCAGAAAGAAAGTCTCTCTATTCAGTGAGTTAGTTCAGTTTTCCTTATCCAAGGAAAGACAGAGCACAAACCACAAAGAGGTCAGACTGACTTTTCTAGGAAGAACAAAAGTTACTAGTATCACTACAGCGTATAGAATCACCTTCAATCACATAGAGAAAGTAAAGCAAAAGCAAGAGAAGTATATTAAAAACTGTGAAGTCTGATTTAATGTCAGCCTTTTGATACTTTCGGGCTTCCCAGGAGGCTCAGTGGCAAAAAAGAAAAAAAAAAAATCTGCCTGCTAATGCAGCTGACACAGGAGATTGGATTTGATCTCTGGGTCAGGAAGATCCCCTGGAAAAGGAAATGGCAACCTCCTCCAGTATTCTTACCTGGGAAACCCCATGGACAGAGGAGCCTGGCAGGCTATAGTCCATGGAGTCACAGAGTCAGCCACAACTGAGCATGCACATGCTCTGTAATCTTGATACTTTTTTTCAGGACTCACCCAAAACATTATTTTTATCTTTCAGTAGAAACTTTTTCTTGTGTAAAATCCTTAAATGCATGGAGCATGCAGATGGCATTTTGCTATCATATGGATATTTATTGGGGGGGGGGGGAGTTCTCTACCATTACATTTTCAAAGGTCCAAAAATTTGATAGCAATTCATCAGTGAATACAGGAAACTTCAAAAAGGATGTTCCGGATAACCATGTTTACATATCTCTTGCCTTTCAGTTACTTGATATTGATCTAATATTTAGATTCCATATATCATCCTTACAATTATTTGACCTAAGACAATTTTAATCTTTTTTGTCAATTCTTCCTGATTTTACAAATAATAAATATTCTTTGTGCAATGAATAACAGAATCAGTTATAATACAGAGAAAATGAAAAACCAACAACGGCACCTTTGGGAATATAAAATTTTACCATATTATGTTTTAAAAATGTAAATTGTATCTAGTTTAAACTTTCCTCTTTTTCTTAGACATTATTTCAATTTTCAACTCACTGAACTTCATTCCCTTCCCCTATTCCATGTCAGGTAAGGCAAAGATCGCTGCATTTTAGAGAACAAGAGGGCTTGCTGTGATGGAACACGCTGAGTCACTGCGATTCCTAGAAGGAAAATCACAGTCTCTTTTCTCACTTTTGGGCTTCCCAGGTGGTGCTAGTGGTAAAGAACCTGCTGATGCAGGACACATAAGAGCTGAGGGTTCGATCCCTTGGTTGGGAAGATCCCCTAGAGGAGGGCATGGTAATCCACTCCAGTATTCTTGCCTAGAGAATCCCACAGACAGAATAGTCTGGTGGGCTCTGGTCCATGGGGTCACAAAGAGTCTCACACAACTGAGGAGACTTAGCACGCATGCATTCTCATGTGTTACTGTTGAGATTACTGGTTGCTGTAATTACTGCTATCATATAGTTTGTGAAATGAAGATATGAAATTCAATCCTGGGGGGTTCAGTTATTTCCAAACAACAACTTCTGTGGTATTTTGGGGAGTTTGTGTACCCTGGTTGAAAAAAGAATGTGAAAGACTGCTGATTCTGAGGAAATATCACCAAATGAATGCAGGCAAATTAAGAAAGGCCACCCAATTAGTGGGTGATAGGTCTAGATGGGTCAGTCAGTTAGTCAGTTCAGTCACCCAGTCGTTTCTGATATTTTGCAGGCCCATGAATTGCAGCAAGCCAGGCCTCCCTGTCCATCACCAGCTCCTGGAGTTTACCCAAATTCATGTCCATCGAGTCAGTGATGTCATCCAGCCATCTCATCCTCTGTTGTCCCCTTCTCCTCCTGCCCCCAATCCCTCCCAGCATCAGGGTGTTTTCCAATGACTCAACTCTTCGCATGAGGTGGCCAAAGTATTGGAGTTTCAGCTTCAGCATCAGTACTTCCAATGAACACCCAGGACTGATCTCCTTTAGAATGGACTGGTTGGATCTCTTTGCAGTCCAAAGGACTCTCAAGAGTCTTCTCCAACACCACAGATCAAAAGCATCAATTCTTCGGCTCTCAGCCTTCTTCACAGTCCAACTCTCACATCCATACATGACCACAGGAAAAACCATAGCCTTGACTAGATGGACCTTTGTTGACAAAGTAGTGTCTCTGCTTTTGAATATGCTATCTAGGTTGGTCATAACTTTCCTACCAAGGAGTAAGCGTCTTTTAATTTCATGGCTACAGTCACCATCTGCAGTGATTTTGGAGCCCAAAACAATAAAGTCTGACACTGTTTCCACTATTTCCCCATCTATTTCACATGAAGTGATGGGACCAGATGGCATGATCTTATTTTTCTGAACATTGAGCTTAAAGTCAACCTTTTCACTTTCCTCTCTCACTTTCATCAAGAAGTTTTTTAGTTCCTCTCCACTTTCTGCCATAAGGGTGGTGTCATCTAGATGGGTAGGTGCTATTAAAACTATAATAAAGTTCATTAAATGGAGATGTGAAATTCATACTTGGATAATTTATTCCGAAACAAAATCTTCATGCATTACAAAGGTAAATGCATGGTAAGACTTTTATCAGAGGTTGGCTTGTGGCAATTGGATTAAGTAGGTTTCAAAGTTTGAATTCAATCATTGTTCCTGATGTGTTTCCAAGACTGCAAAATCTAATCATGTGCACCTATACCTTTTCACGGAGTTGATAACCCTATCACTTGAAAGAAATGGGTGTGGTCATTGGAGAATATAAAGCATCCAGCAAGAACCAAGCTCAATCTTCTCTGGAGCCCAGAGCTGTGGTGTGTGGAGTTGGCTGAGCTGTGAAGACTTTTGAAAGTTTCTGCCACCGGCGGTGGAGCACCTAAATCCTGAACTGAATTTGAGAGTTGCCTACTGAAAAAGAGTGGAAATTGTTATTAACTACAACCGAAGGTGAGTTCTGATCAAGGTACAATTAAATTCTGATATGTTCAGTTAAAAATAAATCTTTAATGGCAGTCCTGGACACAAAAGCTAGTTGTATTTATTCTGTCAGTACTATCTATGTTTGAGCACTTCCTCAAGCATTGATTCCATGCGGGATTTGCAGAGAAGTAACTTATTTTTACCCACACTGTATCAAGTAACCTCCTTATCAAATGTGGGTAAAGATAGAAAATTAGTAAATATTGTTGAGATGATTAAAGCAGTTAATCCATAGGAAAGGATTTAATTCAATGCTGAGAAATACTAGGCAACACATATTAAGTTCTCCTATTGTTGTTTTAATATTATCACGGTCATTGATGTTATCAGTCTACAAACGATTATATTCGTGCTGACTATCGTTTCCTGATTATTGTGATACTTGAACATTCACCAGTTCAAAATATGACATGCTCTGATGATATGAACAGACTCCAGGAAAACTTGCTTTCCTGAACTAGAAATGACATTTTTTTCTTCTTCTTTTTGTGTTGAAAGGAGCAGTTTTGTTATTTAAGTTGGAAGCAAGCTCTGAACTCTTTAGGGTTAAAACATCAGATTGAAGCCAACATTGATTGTATGAAGTTTAAGTTCTTTGTAAACAAATTTATTTGTCTTTAGAAAAGCACTTCTGTCACTTTGATGACAGAAGGAACTGGGGCCATGAGGAGAGAAACAAAGGGTGTGCTAGTGCGGTTTCCAGTCAAGGAGTGACGGAGACCAAGAGAGAGACAGACTGAGGTTCTGTGTGTGTTTCTGTCAGAATCAGCTAACAAAGTAGCTCTGAAGTCATCCCAACACTTACCCTCCATTCTAATTTTTAAGGGGCTTCCCAGGTGGTTCTGTGGTAAAGAATCCACCCGCCAATGCAGAAGATGCAGGAAACACGGGTTCAGCCACTGATTTGGGAACATCCCTTGGAGAAGGAAAAGGCAACCCTTTCCAGGATTCTCGCCTGGGAAATCTCAAGGGCAGGCGAGCCTGGTGGGCTACAGTCTAGGCATAGCAATGAGTCAGACAGGACTGAGCACACACACACTAATCTTTAAGCTTCTCCATGTATTAATAATTTTAGTATGATTGAAATCCTGGTTTATTTTAAACAAAAAAGTTGCTAAGGACTCATTGTATTTCATCTTTTGTATAACAGTTCAAACCCAAGGTGTATATAGTCACCATTTCTAGGTTTGTTCTGAAGAGGTAAGTAAATAGGGAAATTAGAGTTCAAGACAGGACTTTGTCCAAAGGATTTATTTTTCCTGATGAGGGCAGAAGAAAGACTTTTTCTCTTACACTCTCATATTTCTTTCTTTAATTTTCAGAAACATGGATTTAGACACACTGCAGGTCTTCCAGAGGGAACTCACCTGCTCCATCTGCATGAACTGGTTCCTGGACCCCGTCACCATAGACTGTGGGCACAGCTTCTGCCGTCCCTGTCTGAGCCTTTGCTGGGAAGAAGGCCAGACTCCAAGGAGCTGCCCTGAGTGCAGTGGACTATCAGAGAGGCCCGATTTCAAAACCAATATTGTCCTCAAGAGGCTAGCTTCCCTTGCCAGACAGGTCAGAGCTGACCACAACCACAGCTCTGAGGAGCAGATCTGTGTGACACACCAGGAAGCCAAAGGCCTCTTCTGTGAGGCTGACCAGACCCTGCTCTGTGGGCCCTGCTCTGAATGCCCCGAGCACGCAGCTCACAGCCACAGGCCAATACACAGGGTTGCTGAGGAGTCCCGGGTAGGTGATGCCTCTAGAGCAGTTTGGGGTCTAGAGGCTCCTAAGTCAGAGAGGAGGATGAGGATGCAATAAGTGGTGATGGGGGTGGAGATAGTGGAGGTGGGGTTTCTGAATGTGGATCCTCACATATAATGTGTCCTTTCAGTGTTGTTGCCCAATTGTCCACATGTGTGGAAATGCGGCATCCTGGGGTGGGTGGCACCAGGGCCACAGGCTTCTGATGGGAGCTTGAGGCTTTCTTAGTCAGGCTATATTAAAGTGTGATACTTAATTTTTTTAGGAAATAGATTCCATTATTGTAAAATTCCCCCAGTTCTCTAGTATTTACTTCTGTGACTTTGATATCCAATATTAGAATCAAATTAGAGTAATGGGGAAAACTGACCACAGCATTCTAGGATGAAATTTATGGTGTCATCTGGGTCACTAAATCTCATGGATATTTTGCAGGAGAAACTTATGAAGAGAATGAGAACTTTATGGAAACTGAGAGAAGAAATGAAAAGCAGTCTGAATCAGGAAGCTAATAAAACTCAGTCATTTGAGGTAAGAATAAAAATGTTCCTATTTATTTGTATAGACATTGATACAATTCTAGATTTTAGGTCAATTTACGTTCCCATTAAAGGATATTTGTCTCTCCCCTGGAAAAGTAACAGTTTAAAATGACTTACTGGTAATAACAATTAGAACAAGCTAATGCAAGTTGCTTTGCAACAGTGTGTTGAAACAGAGACTTTTCTCTGCAGACAAAGATCTGTATAGTCTAAGGCTATGGTCTTCCCAGTGTTCACGAATGGTTGTGAGAGCTAAACCATAAAGAAGGCTGAGCACTGAATAATTGATGCCTTTGATCTCTGGTGATAAAGGAGACTCCTGAGAGTCCCATGAACAAGAAAATCAAACCAGTCAATTTTAAGGGAAATCAACCCTGAATACTTGTTGGAAGGACTGATGCTGAAGCTGAAACTCCACTACTTTGGTCATATGATGTGAACAGACAGTTCATTGGAAGAGTCCCTGATGTTGGGAAAGATTGAGGGTAGAAGAAGAGGGTGTCAGAGGATGAGGTGGCTGGACAGCATCACCGATGAAGGATCATGAACTTGGGCAAACTCCAGGAGATGGTGAAGGACAGTGGAGGCTGGCATGCTGCTGTCCATGGGGTCACAAAGAGTCAGACACAACTGGGCAACTGAACAACAGCAAAAATGCAAGTTAGCTCAAAGAAAGCTAGTAAATAGGAAAAGCAAGGCATGAAAAGTATTCCTAGGCCAAATTTTGAAGATTTGAATAAACTTTCTCAGACATGGATAATAAGATGACATTGCACTAAGAGTGGCTCTGAAGGAGAAGATAAAATATAGTATTACCTAGAGGAAAAATAGAGCATATTTTATGAACTGTGGTAGATGGGGTTTATCTCATGAAAGAATACTTATAAAAATCAGGGTAAGGAGCAAGAGAAAAAGAATATTCCAGTAAGAGGGGAAATAACTGATGGAGAAAGAACCCTGAAAAATCCTCCTAGGAAGGGAACCTGGGACCCTTTAGATGGTTTGATTTAAACAGGGAAAGAGAATAGGAATTCAGAGAAAGGACAGACAAGAAGGACCAGCAAATATTCAAGACCATTAGATGTGTGAGGCAGAAAGTTTGTAAAAAAGGTTCTCAATGATATTAGGGAAATAATATTCAAGGCTTTCTTTTGAATGTGAGCATAATTAATGCTTTGAATCCACTATCTCTTCAGAATTATGTGGCCTTAAGGAAGGCCATGATTACAGTTCAATATCAGAGGATACCTCTGTTGCTTCAAGAGGATGAGAAACTTCATCTGGAGGCCCTGGAGCAAGAAGCCAAGGAGATTTGTCAACTACTCAAGGAGAGTGTGTTCAAAATGACTCAACAGGGAGAAATTCTGAGAGAAATGTACAGAGAGCTGACTGAGATGTGCCACAAGCCAGACATGGAACTGCTCCAGGTGAGAAAGAAGGGTCCGTCCTCAGAGAGAGAAACTCTTCTAGACGAGCTGCTGTGACACTGATATGTTACCTCATATATGGTTCCTCTTAGCTGAGGGACGGTACTCCTTGACTCCCATTATATTTCTCAAATCCCTCTCTCATCATATCTTGGTAATCTTTGAAATATTTTTGCCCTTTTCCTAGCTCACATAGGACCAGATTTTCCAGTGTGGTCAGGAGTACTATCCAGACAGATGATCCAAAGTCAGCAAAATCCTGTGACCAGGGGACAGTTAACTTTCTTGGAGTAAATCTCAATATATGTTCTGCTAAACCCTTATCACTCTCCATTATCTTACACTTCCTGGAGATACTGAGGTTTTGCCAGTTTTCTATGCAAAATTTTTAGAAATGGTCATCCGTTCCAACGGATTCTATAAATCCTTCTTATGGGTCCCTGTTTTGCTTTAATCGTTATCATAGATGGTGAGATCTCTTTGGGAGCAGCATGGAATCCTAGATGTGGCTGCATCATTGCACTCTTCCTGGCCTCCTTCCTTCCTTAATGTCCCCTGAGGAAGCCCATTATGCATTAGTTTAAGCTCTGTTATTAAGATAGCTTCCGACTGTTCCTTAGAAGAGAATTATAATGTAATACCTTTTCAACAAACAGAAGTAGGAAAGAAGATACAAAGGGACAGAAATTTCATGAATAATCTGGTCTTTTTTTCCTTGCAGTCCTTGGGAAGTGTCCCTTCTTGCAGGAGTGAGTCAGTGCAGCTGCACCTGCCCCAGCCTGTAGTTCCTGAGCTCAGTGTGTGGCCCATGCCTGGACTCATAGACTGGCTCAGACAATTCCAAGGTAACAGGCAGCCCTCTGGTGGGGAGCTGAATGCATGTCTCTGTTCATGTTCTTTCTGAGACTTTCCTCATTGCCCAACCTGTGGACTTATTTTGGGAACTTTTATAACCAAATTTACCCTTAGAGTAGACTTCCTGTAGCTCAAATGGTAAAGAAACTCACTGCGAGGCAGGAGACCAGGGTTCGACCCCTGGGTTCGAAAGTTCCTCTGGAGAAGGGAATGGCAACCCACTCCAGTATTCTTGCCTGGAAAATTCCAGGACAGAGAAGCCTGGCAGGCTACAGTCCATGGGGTCGCAAAGAGTCGGACGTGACCAAGCGACTAACAATACAGCCTTATAGTAGAAATAATACACAATGTTGGGCTGGCCAAATAGTTCTTTTGGCTTTTTGCCATAAGATCTTGAAAGGAAAAAAATCTTGGCAAACTCTATGTATATGCAGTCGCTTTTTTCCTAGATACCAGTGTTTTTCATATATATATATATCTGGTATCTAGGGGGAAAAAAGCAAGTAAATGATGGGAAAAGATAATTGGTGTCCAACTGCAGGTTGGCATGCTATTGACTATTTCCTTGAAATTTGTAAGTCTGTCTGTACATTGGGTACATTCCAAGTTTTAGGGAAGGGAGGTTATCACTGGTTATGACATATTTGGAGTATTAAGGTGGTCTATAAAATGATTTGTAATAAATTCAAAACATATTTTCTGGACATTGAACAAAATACTCTCTATGATCAAGTTTATTACAAACAAGCATAATATGAAATTATATAAAGTTCATTAGCAAGATTGGCAAAGTAAGCTGACAACTTATTTTAATAGACTTATGCTTCGTTTTTCAAGGTATAATAGCAGAAAATTCTCACAAAGAAACCACTTCAAAAAATATGACTTTTTAAAAATTTTAATTTAATCTTGAATTCTTTGATGAAAATCCTTGTCAGGAAAAGTGATCACTCTTTTGACGTTATCATTAATATTATATTTATTATTGAACATTTTCTAATGATATGGGCAAATTACCTTTTTTTTCTGATAGTGAATTTTATTTCATTGCCTATTTCAAATGTTCCAGGGCAAACAATGTCCAAAACCAAGCAGTAGGTCTCCTAGATAAAAATCATGTTTTCTCCCATTTGGTCTGGCTCAAATCTTCTTATGAAGACAGATAAGATCTTGGACTGCACTCTTGCATTCCTCATGCTCTCTTGCTGTCCTGCCTCCAAGTTCTACTCATAAGCTAAGAAACTCAGACACTGTATAAAGCTCATGCCAAGCAGGAATTTCAAACACCATTCATTAATATTTAATATAATTTTGTTTCCTTTTTCCTACAGTGTACATTGAGTTGCATAATGAAAGAGTCACTCATCACTTCCCTGCGTTTGAAGATCTGAGGTGTCTGCTGGCTGGTCCTGATGGTCCTGATGTCAACTACACTCCACCAAGATCTAAATATTTTCTTGCCTGGGGAGCTGAGTCATTCACTTCTGGTCAGCACTACTGGGAGGTGGATGTGGCGGGCTGTTGCAACTGGGCCATTGGACTTTGTAATGACTCCTGGGCAAGGGAAAATGACCTGACCCTGGATTCCAAGGGGATTTTTCTGCTTCTTTGTATCAAAGAAAACAGTCAGTACAGTCTCTTTACCTCATCCCCACTGTTACCTCAATATGTCAAAAAGCCTCTGGGCCAAGTGGGGATGTTCCTGGATTATGATGGTGGAATCCTGAGCTTTTTCAATGTGGCCAATAGTTCCCTCATTTGTAGTTTCCTCTACTGCTCCTTCTCATCACCACTCAAACCATTTCTTTGCTCTAGATACCCATGATCAGAGGTCAAAACTCTGACCCCAGGTGTCAGAAATGTGAATAATTTAGGTTGTTAAGTAAGCGCCCATTTGACTTTCTGAAACTTCACCTTTCTTTATGAAATGCATTGTTTGATTTTTTTTAAGTTTGATATGTTAAGTGTATAAATTTATTTCTGCTTTCATGAAATAAAATCTCTCCTGGAATACTGTGTAGTCATTATTCTATGTCCTGTGTGTTCACTGGTTTCTAGTCTCCCTGGAGATCAAAGAACACCTGTCATGCTTTCCTAGCTTTGTGTGGTAAAGCAAGAACACAGGGTTCTTTTGATTGGCAGACTTGGAATTCTCATCTCCCTGCTATGCATCTCTAACATCATTTTTCTTCATCATGTCTCCGTTTCAAAATCATTATTCACAGATATATTGTTAAAGTTACCAGACTAATTAAAATCATCTTGTTGGGTAGACTCAGAACATCTTATATTTTTCTTTGCAAAGCTGCTGCTGCTGTTAAGTCGCTTCAGTCATGTCCGACTCTTAGCGACCCCATGGACTGCAGCCCACCAGGCTCCTCCGGCCATGGGATTTTCCAGGCAAGAGTAGTGGAGTGGGGTTCCATTGCCTTCTCCATTTGCAAAGCTAACGGCCTAATATTGGCCATCCCATCCAGTTTACCAATTATAAGAAGGTTTATCTTTTTATGTACAGATAAATTCCATACACATAGCACAAACATAAGTGTCTTAAATATATCTGAGTTAATAGAGATACTACATCATATAGAAAAACATAATCTACAAATTTCAAAAAGCTTATTGAGCTGGAGAAATCTGTCTCCCTGGCTTCAGAGTATACCACACACTCCAGCAATCACGAGAGTACAGTACTGGCACAAAAAACAGAAACATAGACCAGAGGGACAGAATAGAACTTCCAGGGAAACCCACACATGTATGGTCTATCTATCTTTGACAAAAAGGCAGCAGTATAGAATGGAGAAAAGGCAGCCTCTTCAGCATGTGGTGCCGGGAAAACTGGACAAGTATATGTAAAAGAATGAAATGAGAATACTTCCTTTACCATGGACATATGTGCTAAGTCGCTTCAGTCATATCCAACTCTATGGATTGTAGCCCTTCAGGCTCCTCTGTCCATGGGGATTCTCTAGGCAAGAATACTGGAATGGGTTGCCATGTCCTCCTCCAGAGGATCTTCCCAACCCAGGCACCAAACCCACGTCACTAATGTCTTCTGCACTGACAGGTGTGTTCTTTGCCACTAGTGCCACCTACATAAAAATAAACTCAAAATGGATTAAAGACCTAAATGTAAGGTCACACTCCGTAAAATTCAGAAGGAAAACATACGCAGAACAGATTTAAATGCAAACTGCAGCAAGGTCCTTTTCGACCCACCTCCTGGAGTAATGAAAATACAAATATTTTACAAATGGGAGCTGATTAAACTTAAAACTTTGTGCACAGAAACTTCCCTTGTGGTCCAGCATTTGAGAATCTCTATTGCATTCAGGGGATGAGGATTTGATTCCTGTTCAAGGAAGTAAGATTCCCCATGCCTCAGAACAACTAAGCAGGAGCCACAACTCCTGAGCCCACATGCTCTGATGCCGGTGCACCACGACCATCGAGCCTGCAGGCCACAACCAGAGACTCTGTGCGTCGCAATAAAAGATCCTGAATGACATAAAGGAGATCCCGTGTACAGCAACTAAGATCTGGGGGAGCTAAATAAATAAGTAAATATTTTTAAATGTTGTTGTACAGCAAAGAAAACCATAAATAAGACAAAACCACAACCCCGAGAATGGGAGAAAACATTTGCAAATGAAGCAACTGACAAAGGTTTAATGTCTAAAATGTATAAGCAGCACATGCTGCTCCATATCAAATGATGAAACAGCCCAATTAATAAATGAATGATTAATATGTGTCTTGGGGTGTTTAGCTTTGGGTTTATCCCATTTGGGACTCTCTGGGATTCATGGACTTGGGTGGCTATTTCCTTCCCCATTTCAGGTAAGTTTTCAACTATTTTCTCCTCAAATATTTTTTCATGAGCTTTATTTTTGTCTTCTTCTTCTGGGAGTTCTATGATTCAAATGTTGGGGCATTTAACATCGTCCCAGTGGTCTCTGAGGTTGCCCTCATTTCTTTTAATTCTCCTTTTTTTCCTCTCTGCTTAAGTAATGCTGATCAAACACAAAGAGCAAATATTAAAAGCAGTAAGAGAAAGCAACAAATAACACACAAGGGGATTCCCATAAGGATAACAGGTGAAAGATTCAATAGAAAGTCTTCAGGCTAGAAGGGAATGGCAGGATATACTTAAAGTGATGAAAGAGAAAAACCTACAACCCAGATTACTATACACAGTAAGGATTTCATTCAAATATGAAGGAGAAATCAAAAGCTTTATGAACAAGCAAAAACTGAGAGAATTCAGCACCACTAAACAAGCTTTTCCATAAATGGTAAAGGATCTTCTCTAGACAGGAAACACAGAAAACGTTTATAAACTTGAACCCAAAACCACAAAGTAAATGGCAACGGGATCATACTTATCGATGATTACCTTAGATGTAAATAGGTTGAATGCCCCAACCAAAAGACAAGGACTGGCTGAATACATACAAAACTAAAACCCCTATATACACTCTCTACAAGAACCCCACCTCAAAATAAGGGACACATACAGACTGAAAGTGAAGGGCTGGAAAAAGATATTTCACACAAAGGAGACCAAAAGAAAGCAGGAGTAGCAATACTCATATCAGATAAAATAGACTTTAAAGTAGAGGCCATGAAAAGAGACAAAGAAAGGCAATACATAATGATTAAAGGGTCAACCCAAGAAGAAGATATAACAATTATAAATATATATGCACCCGGCATAGGAGCACTGCAATATGTGAGGCAAATGCTAGCAAGTATGAAAGGGGAAATTATCAATAACATAATAATAGTGGGAGACTTTAATACATTACTCACATCTATGGATAGATCAGTTCAGCTCAGATCAGTTCAGTTCAGTTCATTTCAGTCACTCAGTCGTGTCCAATTCTTTGCGACCCCATGAATCACAGCACGCCAGGCCTCCCTGTCCATCACCAACTCCTGGAGATCACTCAGATTCACGGCCGTCGACTCAGTGATGCCATTCACCCGTCTCATCCCCTGTTGTCCCCTTCTCCTCCTGCCCCCAGTCTCTCCCAGTATCAGAGTCTTTTCCAATGAGTCAACTCTTCGCATGAGGTGGCCAAAGTACTGGAGCTTCAGCTTTAGCATCATTCCTTCCAAAGAAATCCCAGGGCTGATCTCCTTCAGAATGGACTGGTTGGATCTCCTTGCAGTCCAAGGGATTCTCAAGAGTCTTCTCCAACACCACAGTTCAAAAGCATCAATTCTTCAGCGCTCAGCCTTCTTCACATTCCAACTCTCGCATCCGTACATGACTACTGGAAAATACATAGCCTTGACTAGACGGACCTTAGTTAGCAAAGTAATGTCTCTGCTTTTGAATATGCTATCTAGGTTGGTCATAACTTTCCTACCAAGGAATAAGCATCTTTTAATTTCATGGCTGCAATCACCATCTCCAGGGATTTTGGAGCCCCCCCCAAAAAAATAAATAAAGTCTGACACTGTTTCCACTGTTTCCCCATCTATTTCCCATGAAGTGATGAGACCGGATGCCATGATCTCCGTTTTCTGAATGTTGAGTTTTAAGCCAACTTTTTCATTCTCCACTTTCACTTTAATCACTAAACAGCAAATTTGCAAGGAAACACAAACTTTAAATGATACAATGGAACAGTTAGACTTAATTAATATCTATAGGACATTTCACCCCACAACAATGAATCTCACCATTTCTCAAGTGCACACGGAAATTCTCCCAGATAGATCATATCCTGGGCCATAAATCTAGCCTTGGTAAATTCAAAAAAATTAACATCATTTCAAGCATCTTTTCTGATCACAATGCAGTAAGATTAAATATCAACTATAGGGGGGAAAAGAATGACTAAAAATACAAACATGGAGGCTAAAAAACATGCTTCTGAATGACCAACAAATCACAAAAGAAATTAAAATATGCACAGAAACAAATGAAAATGAAAGCATGACAATCCAAAACCTATGGGATTCAGTAAAAGCAGTGCTAAGGGAAAGGTTCATAGCAATACAAGCTTACCTCAATAAACAAGAGAAAAATCAAATAAATAACCATATTTTACACCTAAAGCAACTAAAACAAAAAAGCACTGAAGAACCCCAGGGTTAGTAGAAAGAAAAGAAATCATACAAATTAGGGCAGAAATAAATGAAAAGAAACAAAGGAGACTATAGAAAAATCAACAAATCTAAAAGCTGGTCCTTTGTGAAGATAAATAAAATAGACAAACCATTAGCCAGATTCATCAGGAAACAAAGGGAGAAGATTAAAATTTTAAAAAAATAGAAAAGAAAATGGAGAAATCACAACAAACACAGAAATACAAAGGATAAGAGACTACTATTAGCAACTATATGCCAATAAAATGGACAAATTGGAAGAAGTGGACAAATTCTTAGAAAAGTATACTCTTCCAAAACTGAACCAGGAAGAAATAGAAAATCTTAACAGATGCATCACAAGCACCGAAATTGAAACTGTAATCAAAAATCTTCCAACAAACAAAAGCCCAGGACCAGACGATTTCACAGGTGAAATCTACCAAAAATTTAGAAAAGAGCTAACAACTATCTTATTCAAACTCTTCCAGAAAATTGCAGAGGAAGGTAAACTTCCAAACTCATTCTATGAGGCCACCATCACCCTAATACTAAAACCAGACAAAAATTCCACAAAAAAAAGAAAACTACAGGCCAATATCGCTGATGAACATAGATGCAAAAATCCTCAACTAAATTCTAGCAAACAGAATCCAACAACATATTAAAAAGATCATACATCATGACCACGTGGGCTTTACCCCAGGGAAGCAAGGATTCTTCAATATTCACAGTCAACCAATGTGATACTCCACATTAACAAATTGAAAGATAAAAACCATATGAATATCTCAATAGATGCAGAGAAAGCCTTTGACAAAATTCAACAACCATTTATGATAAAAAAAAAAAAACCTTCCAGAAAGCAGCCATAGAAGGAACATACCTCAACATAATAGAAGCCATATATGATAAACCCACAGCAAACATTATCCTCAATGGGGAAAAATTGAAAGCATTTCACCTAAAGTCAGGAATAAGACAAGGATGCCCACTCTCACGACTACTATTCAACCTAGTTTTGGAAGTTTTAGCAACAGCAATCAGAGAAGAAAAAGGAAGAAAAGGAATCCAGATTCAAAAAGAAGAAGTGAAATTCTCACTGTTTGCAGATGACATGATCCTCTACATAGAAAACCCTAAAGACTCCACCAGAAAATTACTAGAGCTATTTAATGAATATAGTAGAGTTGCAGGATATAAAAGTAACACACAGAAATCCCTTACATTCTTATACACTAACAATCAGAAAACAGAAAGAGAAATTAAGGAAACAATTTCATTCACCATTACAACAAAAATAATAAAATATTTAGGAATAAATTTACCCAAAGAAACAAAAGACCTTTATACAGAAAATTACAAAACACTGATGAAAGAAATCAAGGAATAACACAAATAGATGGAGAATTGTACCATGTTCACGGATTGGAAAAACCAATATAGTGAAAATGAGTATATTACCCAGAGCAATCTATAGCTTCAGTGAAATCCCTGTCAAGCTACCAATATTTTTCAGACAACTAGAACAAATAATTTCACAATTTGTGTGGAAGTACAAAAAAACCTCGAATACCCAAAGCAATCTTGAGAAAGAAGAATGGAACTGGAAGAATCAACCTGCCTGACTTAAGATATATGGCAAAGCGACAGTCATCAAGACAGTATGGTACTGGCACAAAGACAGAAACATAGATCAATGGAACAAAATAAAAAGCCCAGAGATAAATTCACACACCTATGGACACCTTATCTTTGACAAAGGAGGCAAGAATATACAATGGAGAAAAGACAATCTCTTTAACAAGTGGTGCTTGGAATATTGGTCAACCACTTGTAAAAGAATGAAACTAGAACACTTTCTAACACCACACACAAAAATAAACTCCTCAAAATAGGTTAAAGATCTAAATGTAAGACCAGAAACTATAAAACTCCTAGAGGAAAACATAGGAAGAACACTCTCTGATATAAATCACAGCAGGATCCTCTATGACTCACCTCCCAGAATACTGGAAATAAAAGCAAAAATAAATAAATGGGATTTAATTAAAATTAAAAGCTTCTGCACAACAAAGGAAACTATAAGCAAGGTGAAAAGACAGCCTTCAGAGTGGGAGAAAATAATAGCAAATGAACAGCTGACAAATAATCATTCTCAAAAATATACAAGCAGCTCATGTGGCTCAATACCAGAAAAATAAATGACTCAATCAAAAAATGGGCCAAAGAATTAAACCGACATTTCTCCAAAGAAGACATACAGATGGCTAGCAAACACATCAAAAGATCCTCAACATCACTCATTATCAAAGAAATGCAAATCAAAACCACAATGAGGTACCATCTCCTGCTGGTCACAATGGCTGCTATTAAAAAGTCTACAAAAAATAAATGCTGAAGAGGGTGCAGGGGAAAGGGAACCCTCTTACACTGTTGGTGGGAATACAAACTAGTACAGCTACTATGGAGAACAGTTTGGAGATTCCTTAACAAATTGTAAATAGAACTGCCATATGACCCAGAAATCCCACTGCTAGGCATACACACTGAGGAAACCAGAATTGAAAGAGACACGTGTACCCCAATGTTCATCATAGCACTGTTTACATAGCTAGTAATATCATTTAGTATAAATACTCACCACCTATGTATCTTCTGTGGCAAATCATCTGTTTGAATTTCATACCCAAAATTTATTGGTAATGCTGAAGAAGCTGAAATTGAACAGTTCTATGAAGAACTACAAGACCTTTTAGAACTAACACCCAAAAAAATGTACTTTTCATTATAGGGGACTGGAATGCAAAAGTAGGTATCAGGAAACACCTGGAGTTACAGGCAAATTTGGTCTTGGAGTACAGAATGAAGCAGGGCAAATGCTAATAGAGTTTTGCCAAGAGAACGCACTGGTCAACAACACAAGAGAAGGCTCTACACATGGACATCACCAGATGGTCAATATCGAAATCAGATTGATTATATTCTTTGCAGCCAAAGATGGAGAAGCTCTATACAGTCAGCAAAAACAAGACCGGGAGCTGACTGTGGCTCAGATCATGAACTTCCTATTGCTAAATTCAAACTTAAATTGAAAAAAGTAGGGAAAACCACTAGACCATTCAGGTATGACTTAAGTCAAATCCCTTATGATTGTACAGTGGAAGTGAGAAATAGATTTAAGGGCCTAGATCTTATAGACAGAGTGCCTGATGAACTATGGAAGGAGGTTTGTGACATTGTACAGGAGACAGGGATGAAGACCATCCCTATGGAAAAGAAATGCAAAAAAGGAAAATGACTGTCTGAAGAGGCCCTACAGATAGCTGTGAAAAGAAGAGAAGTGAAAAGCAAAGGAGAAAAGGAAAGATATTCCCATCTGAATGCAGAGTTCCAAAGAATAGCAAGGAGGGATTAAAAAAAAAAAAGTCTTCCTCAGCGATCAGTGCAAAGGAATAGAGGAAAATAACAGAATGGGAAAGACTAGAGATCTCTTCAAGAAAATTAGAGATACCAAGGGAACATTTCATGCAAAGATGGGCTCGATAAAGGACAGAAATGGTATGGACCTAACAGAAGCAGAAGATATTAAGAACAGGTGGCAAGAATACACAGAAGAACTGTACAAAAAAGATCTTCACAACTCAGATAATCATGATGGTGTGATCACTCATCTAGAGCCAGACATCCTGGTATGTGAAGTCAAGTAGGCCTTAGAAAGCATCACTACAAACAAAGCTAGTGGAGATATGGAATTCCAGTTGAGCTGTTTCAAATCCTGAAAGATGATGCTGTGAAAGTGCTGCACTCAATATGCCAGCAAATTTGAAAAACTCAGTAGTGGCCACAGGACTGGAAATGGTCAGTTTTCATTCCAATCCCAAAGAAAGGCAATGCCAAAGAATGCTCAAACTACCACATAATTGCACTCATCTCACATGCTAGTAAAGTAATGCTCAAAATTCTCCAAGCCAGGCTTCTGTAATACATGAACCACAAAGTTCCAGATGTTCAAGCTGGTTTGAGAAAAGGCAGAGGAACCAGAGATCAAATTGCCAACATCCGCTGGATCATGGAAAAAGCAAGAGAATTTCAGAAAAACATCTATTTCTGCTTTATTGACTATGCCAAAGACTTTGACTATGTGGATCACAATAAACTGTGGATAATTCTGAAAGAGATGGGAATACCAGGCCACTGGACCTGCCTCTTGAGAAATCTGTATGCAGGCCAGGAAGCAATATTCAGAACTGGACATGGAACAACAGACTGGTTCCAAATAGGAAAAAGAGTCAGTCAAGGCTGTATATTGTCATCCTGCTTATTTAACTTATGTGCAGAGTACATCATGAGAAATGTTGGACTGGAAGAAGCACAAGCTAGAACCAGGATTGCCAGGAGAAATACCAGTAACCTCAGATATGCAGACGACACCACCCTTATGGCAGAAAGTGAAGAGGAACTAAAAAGCCTCTTGACGAAAGTGAAAGAGGAGAATGAAAAATTGGCTCAAAGCTCAACATTCAGAAAATGAAGATTATGGCATCTGGTCCTATCACTTCATGAGAAATAGATGGGGAAAAAGCGGAAACAGTGTCAGACTTTATTTTGGGGGGCTCCAAAATCACTGCAGATGGTGATTGCAGCCATGAAATTAAAAGACGCTTACTCCTTGGAAGGAAAGTTATGACTAACCTAGATAGCATATTCAAAAGCAGAGACATTACTTTGCCAACAAAGGTCTGTCTAGTCAAGGCTATGGGTTTTCCAGTAGTCATGTATGGATGTGAGAGTTGGGCAGTGAAGAAATCTGAGCACCGAAGAATTGATGCTTTTGAACTGTGGCATTGGAGAAGACTCTTGAGAGTCCCTTGGACCGCAAGGAGATCCAACCAGTCCATCCTAAAGGAGATCAGTCCTGGGCATTCATTGGAAGGACTGATGCTGAAGCTGAAACTCCAATACTTTGGCCACCTCATGCAAAGAGTTGACTCATTGGAAACAACCCTAACGCTGGGAGGGATTGAGGGCAGGAGGAGAAGGGGTGACAGAGGGTTAGATGACTGGATGGCATCACCAACTCGATGGATGTGGGTTTGGGTAGACTCCGGGAGTTGGTGATGGACAGGGAGGCCTGCCATGCTGTGATTCATGAGGTTGCAAATAGTCGAAAACGACTGAGCGACTGGACTGAACTGAATCATAAACTGATTTAAAAAAAAAAAACAGCTAGCTGTATATTTTAAGATTCAAATATATAAACTTCTTCAGGCATGTAGGCTAATTTTGCTCAAGTAGTAGTAAGAGAGGGAAGAACCTCTGAGAGTCAGGTCAGTGGAAGCAGACAAATAGAGAAAATTTAAAGAGGTTCTCTATGAATGAAACAAGTTCATCTGATAGATGTGCATGATTCAAACAATATGAGAAAAAGTTTTGATGAATTGTTTTCTGGTTACTGTGTATTTGTAAACACTGTGACAAAGCCTGTGGTGCCCATAAGAGGAACACTTGCAGGAATCCTTTCATAGGAAAGATTCAGTCTTGCTGCCGACATGCAGGCGTGTGAACCCAAACTCATTTCAGGAGCCTACACTGGGTAATAAACAGGCTCAACCACTCTGTCTGAACTTATAGCAATACACAGGTCACAATTTTTCTGTGCCATGAAAAGTATACCGAGTAATGTAGCCATGGTCTTCCTCTCTTTGTAATCTCAGAATTGTTATATTTTTGCATTGTGAATAGGTATTGTTTCTTCTGCAGATTTTCTGATAGTTCCTGAGAATTATCTTAATATTTTTCCAGTCAGAACTCCCATGAAGTCTTAGCCTCTTTTATTCCAAAAAGATTCTAGGTAGAACCTCTTCTGTGAGAGACAATTTTATTTTTGAAATGGATTTTACTAGACTCTCCCTTTTGTTTCCACAGTATAAATTTCCTAGCAATATAAAATCACCAACTACAAATGCCAGCTGTCTGACAATTTGAGAAGCTGGAGCTAGAGACATGACCATCAAGATGCAGCTTTGCCAATCTTGAGAAAGAAGAATGGAAATGGAGGACTCAACCTGCCTGACTTCAGGCTCTACTACAAAGCTACAGTCATCAAGACAGTATGGTACTGGCACAAAGACAGAAACATAGATCAATGGAACAAAATAGAAAGCCCAGAGATAAATCCACACACCTATGGACACCTTATCTTTGACAAAGGAGGCAAGAATATACATGAAGAAAAGACAATCTCTTTAACAAGTGGTGCTGGGAAAACTGGTCAACCGCTTGTAAAAGAATGCAACTAGAACACTGTCTAACACCATACACAAAAATAAACTCAAAACGGATTAAAGATCTAAATGTAAGACCAGAAACTATAAAACTCCTAGAGGAAAACATAGACAAAACACTCTCAGACATAAATCATAGTAGGATCCTCTATGACCCACCTCCCAGAGTAATAGAAATAAAAGCAAAAATAAACAAATGGGACCTAATTAAACTTGAAAGCTTCTTCACAACAAAGGGAACTATAAGCAAGGTGAAAAGACAGCCTTCAGAATGGGAGAAAATAATAACAAATGAAGCAACTGACAAAGAATTAATCTAAAAAATATACAAGCAACTCCTGCAGCTCAATTTCAGAAAAATAAGCCACCCAATGAAAAAATGGGCCAAAGAACTAAACAGACATTTCTCCAAAGAAGACGTACAGATGGCTAGCAAACACATGAAAAGATGCTCAGCATCACTCATTATCAGAGAAATGCAAATCAAAACCACAATGAGGTACCATCTCAGGCTTGTCAGAATGGCTGCTATTAAAAAGTCTGCAAACAATAAATGACAGAGAGAGTGTTGAGTAAAAGGAACCCTCTTACACTGTTAGTGGGAATGCAAACTAGTACACCCACTATGGAGAACAGTTTTTGCTTAAAAAACTGGAAATAGAACTACCATACAACCCAGCAATCCCACTGCTAGGCAAACACACCGAGGAAACCAGAATTGAAAGAGACACGTGTACCTCAATGTTCTTTGCAGTGCTGTTTACAATAGCCAGAATATGGAACCAAACTGGATGTCCATCAGCAGATGAATGGATAAGAAAGCTGTGTTACATATATGCAATGGAATATTACTCAACTATTAAAAATAATGCATTTGAATCAGTTCTAAAGAGGTGGATGAAACTGGAGCCTATTATAAGATGAAATAAGTTAGAAAGAAAACCAGCAATACGGTATATTAATGCATATATATGGAACTTGTAAAGATGGTAATGATGACCCTATATGCAAGATAAGAAAAGAGACACAGATGGAGAGAACAGACTTTTGGACTCTGTGGGAGAAATCAAGGGTGAACTGATTTGAGAGAATAGCATTGAAACATATATATTATCATATGTGAAATAGATTGCCAGCCCAGGCTCAGCGCATGAGACAGGGTGCTCAGGGCTGGTGCATTGAGATGACCCTGAGAGATGGGATGGGGAAGGAGGTGGAAAGGAGGGTCAGGATGGGTAACACATGTACACCCATGTACTCCATGGGTTTTTATGGCAAAAACCAGCACAATATTGTAAAGTAACTAGCTTCCAATTAAAAAAAAGATGCAGCTTTATATTCTAGAAGATCTGTAAGAGGAACCAAGACCTTCATTTCTATGCAAACGTTCCTGCACTGAGCTTCCAGCATGTGTTAGGATTGCTGGTGAAGAAAGACTGCACACTGAATGAATCCAAAGACGTAGTTCTTGTGTGTGAAGAAGGATATTCCTCGCAATATTTTGACCACCTTCCAAAGTTTTCTCCTTACATAGATGACTTCTAGGCAGGGTTGGTGTTTCTTGATGTTGAAGGTAGAGGTGTCTTGAGGTAGAGGTAGCAGCCTTAAATGCTGCTAAAGTTTCCCGCATACTCACATGAGTCTTTCAATTTCTCTGTCTGGTTTTCTTGTAAACTAGACACAAATTGTTGAGGAATAAATCAGAAACCTGACAGTGGCTTATGAAACCCGTATCTGAGGTCGTCCTTCTTAGCTGAAAGAAATAAGTAATATTTTATGATTGTTTAAGATATCTTCCCTAGAGGGGAAAAAGACATGGGAATGTTATAGTAGACAAAGATTCTATAGCTCTTCATTGGCTTAAGTGTTGCCAGGGGAGAAGCTTTTCTTCCTGTTGAGTTCTGCGCTCTTTGGAGGACTTGAGGGCGCCCTCTCCTGGCTTCCTGACTCTATGCCATCTATAGTAGGTTTTCACACCAAACTATAACCTGGATTTTTAAGAAACATTCTCAAATTTCCTGAACTCTCATGGCAATAGCTTTTAACCCCAAAGAAAAGTGAAAGTGTTAGTCTCTCAGTCATATCTGACTCTTTGCTGCTGCTGCTGCTGCTGCTGCTGCTGCTGCTGCTGCTAAGTCGCTTCAGCCGTGTCCGACTCTATGCGACCCCATAGACAGCAGCGTGCCAGGCTTTCCTGTCCCTCACCATTTCCCAGAGTTTGCCCATGTTCATGTCCATTGAATTAGTGATGCTATTTGACCATCTCATCCTCTGTCAAACTCTTCTCCTCCTGCCCTCAGTCTTTCCCAGCATCAGGGTCTTTGCCAATGAGTTGGCTCTTCACATTAGGTGGCCAAATTACTGGAGCTTCAGCACCAGTCCTTCCAGTGAATACTCAGAGTTTATTTCTTCCTTTTAGGACTGACTGGTTTGATCTTCTTGTCCAAGGGACTCTCAAGAGTCTTCTCCAGCACCACGGTTCAAAAGTGAACACTTTCTAACACCATACACAAAAATAAACTCAAAATGGATTAAAGATCTAAACGTAAGACCAGAAACTATAAAACTCCTAGAGGACAACATAGGCAAAACACTCTCCGGCATACATCACAGAAGGATCCTCTATGACCCACCTCCCAGAATACTGGAAATAAAAACAAAAATAAACAAATGGGATCTAATTAAAATTAAAAGCTTCTGCACAACAAAGGAAGCTACAAGCAAGGTGAAAAGACAGCCTTCAGAAGAAATATACAAACAACTCCTGCAGCTCAATTCCAGAAAAATAAATGACCCAATCAAAAAATGTGCCAAAGAACTGAACAGACATTTCTCCAAAGAAGACATACAGATGGCTAACAAACACATGAAAAGATGCTCAACATCACTCATTATCAGAGAAATGCAAATCAAGACCACAATGAGGTACCATTTCACACCAGTCAGAATGGCTGAGATCCAAAAATCTACAAGCAATAAATGCTGGAGAGGGTGTGGCATAAAGGGAACCCTCTTACACTGTTGTTGGGAATGCAAACTAGTACAGCCACTGTGGAGAACAGTGTGGAGATTCCTTTAAAAACTGGAAATAGAACTGCCTTATGACCCAGCAATCCCACTGCTGGGCATACACACTGAGGAAACCAGAACTGAAAGAGACACATGTACCCCAATGTTCATTGCAGCACTGTTTATAATAGCTAGGACATGGAAGCAACCTAGATGTCCATCAGTAGATGAATGGATAAGAAAGCTGTGGTACATACACACAATGGAGTATTACTCAGCCATTAAAAAGAATACATTTGAATCAGTTCTAATGAGGTGGATGAAGCTGGAACCTATTATACAGAGTGAAGTAAGCCAGAAAGAAAAACACCAATACAGTATACTAACACATATATATCACATATATATAGAATTTAGAAAGATGGTAACGATAACCCTGTATGCGAGACAGCCAAAGAGACACAAATGTACAGAACAGTCTTTTGGACTCTGTGGGAGAGGGAGAGGGTGGGATGATCTGGGAGAATGGCATTGAAACATGCATAATATCATATAAGAAATGAATCGCCAGTCTAGGTTCAATGCAGGATACAGGATGATTGGGGCTGGTGCACTGGGATGACCCAGAGAGATGGTATGGGGAGGGAAGTGGGAGGGGGGTTCAGGATTGGGAACACGTGTATTCCCGTGGTGGATTCATGTTGATGTATGGCAAAACCAATACAGTACTGTAAAGCAAAATTTAAATAAAAAGAAAAAATAATAATAAAATAAAAGTTTAGCTATAGAGACTTTTTAAAAAAATTATTTCTTCATTTAAAAAATCCCAAAAACAAAACATCAAAAGCATTTATTTTGCTCATAAATGCGCCCTGTGGGCAAGGCATGGGAAGTAATAGCTGGTCTTGGCTCCACTCAGCTAAGGTAGCTTAAAGGCTAAGGTATATAGGTATCTGAAAGCTTGCTCACTCACACATCTCTCAGTTGCTCTTACTAGCCACTAAGACTTTCACCAGGGCTGTCAACAGAAATACAGACACACAACCCTTTGTTTAACTTGGGCTTCTTTACAACATGTTGGTTGTGTTCCAGCGGTGAGTATCCCAAGAGAGAGGCAAGAAGAAGTTGTGTAATTTTTAGATCTAGCCTTGGAGGCTTCAAAGTATCATGTCTGCTGTACTCTTTAGCTCAAAGCATGTATAACCCCTTCCAAGTTGAAAGGGAGAAAATGCACTCCTTGTCATGATTGTTGGTGTGACAAAGATTTTAAGAGCTTTAAAGACCAAAAATATTGCTGTGAATATTTTCAGAAAATGAAGTCTACCATAAATGCTCCTTTGACTTCATCCCCATATAAGTAATAAAAATGACATCCACAAAATAGTAATCAAACATTCTTTTTAATGAATTGACAGTGCAAAAGTCAACTTGTTTGTCTAGCTCAGTTTCAGTTCAGTTGCTAAGTCGTGTCCGACTCTTTGCAACCCCATGAATCGCAGCACGCCAGGCCTCCCTGTCCATCACCAACTCCCGGAGTTCACTCAGACTCAAGTCCATTGAGTCGGTGATGCCATCCAGCCATCTCATCCTCGGTCGTCTCCTTCTCCTCCTGCCCCCAATCCCTCCCAGTATCAGAGTCTTTTCCAATGAGTCAACTCTTTGCATGAGGTAGCCAAAGTACTGGAGTTTCAGCTTTAGCATCATTCCTTCCAAAGAAATCCCAGGGCTCAACCCCTTCAGAATGGACCTGTTGGATCTCCTTGCAGTCCAAGGGACTCTCAAGAGTCTTCTCCAACACCACAGTTCAAAAGCATCAATTCTTCGGTGCTCAGCCTTCTTCACAGTCCAACTCTCACATCCATACATGACAATTAATGAATTGACCGTACAAAGTCAAGTTGTTTGTCTAGCTCAGATAATATGAAATCAATTATCTTATAATTGCTAAGTTATTAATCTGATATTTTAAGCTCCATGAGAGCAGGAGATGGCTGCTTTGCTTAAGCATTTTATCTCCAACACCTGGTGGGATTCTGGCCTTTATCAAATAAATGTTTAAATTTTCTAAGTAAAGGAATATATAAGTGAATAAACTTTATATTAAAAGTCACTACTTCCTATGTAACTCATTCCCACTGTCTTTTCCACATGTTTATATTTTAGAATCTTAATACCAACTTTTATTATCAATATATGCTTTAGCATGATCCACACAAATATAGTGATAATTCAAAGTCTTGAGGATTATAATCTTGCCAAGGTGGGTGTATGGTTAGGCCACCCAAGATGGCTGTTCTCTTGCGCTTTGTCCATCCCCTGCCAGTCCAGTGCCTGCTTCACCTACACCTTACTCACAGGACCGACCTTCTATGTACTTGCCCCAGGCCCCAGCTAATGACTGTTCTAACCTTTGGTGGTGGTTTAGTCACTAAGTCGTGTCCCACTCTTGTGCCACCATGGAGTGTAGCTCACCAGACTCCTCTGTCCATGGGATTTCCCAAGCAAGAATATTGGAGTTTGTTGCCATTTTTGTCTTCCAGGGATCTACCTGACCCGGGGATCTACCTGACCCGGGGATCAAACCCCCATCTCCTGCATTGCAGGTGGTCTCCTGCATTGCAGGCTGATTCTTTACTGGGAGCCACCAGGGAAGCCCATTTTAACCTTTAGATCAGAACATTTCCACCTGGAGGGCTTATCAAAGAGGCAGTGGTGGGCCTGAGCCTCTCTTGGTTTCCCTGGTAACTGATGAGCTAACCTGATGTCAATTTCCCCTATAACTGGCCACCGCCACCTCCCTCTCCCCTGGAATGAAGACTGCTGCCACCTCCTGCTGGCTGCCCAGGGCACGCTGTGGATGTTGCTCCAGGGCCTTGCTTCTGTCAATGCTGGCCGGCTGTTTCTTCAGTCTTGAATCTGGGCAAGTACAGACCTGAGAAGTGCAGCCTGACCGGGGTTGGGGGGTGGGTGTTAATACCCAATAGTATTTTCCCTACTTCTTAAGAAAAAAACCAGCCATCTGAAATTAGAGCTATTTTTTAATATGTTTATTTGACGGTGCCAGGTCTTAGCTGCGGCACATGGGATATTTGATCTTCACTGTGGCTGAGCGATCTTCTGTTACTGCATGTGGGATCTAGTTCCTCGACTAGGGATGGAACCTGGGCCCCCTGCTCTGGGAGCTGAAGTCTTAGCCATGGGACCACCAGGGAAGTCCCAGAGCAATTTTTTAAAAATCAGATACAGTATCAAAGTTTGAACTGCTTTTAAAAAAATTACCTACCTTCTTCCAGTGACTAAAATACACTCAGGAGTCAATTCAGTCACTGTGAAAACAAAATTCAAATCCTTTTGAAACATTATGTGTATTTGTAATTTACTTCAAATGTATGTAAATATAGAAGACTTAAGGAAACCTCAGTCTATTAGTCATGCACTCCTTTTATGGTCTCTGCACGAATACCTAGTCTCTGTTGAGTGGGCCTGTTTCCTTCTCTCTGTCCTTCACCTCAGTGGAAACATGGAAACTGACCAAACCTGATTTCTAACATAGGAAAAAATTTTCTGTTTTGTTGCGCATAAAATAGCTCATGCTTTGATTACATCACATGTTACATTGTATGTATTGGGGGACTTACATGTCTGGACTACTGTCATTAGTTGTAAGATTAGTGAATGGTTTACTTTGAAGTTCTGCAAGAAGTTTCATTTGCTAATCAATGAATGCTTAATCTAGTTTCCTAAATCAAGGAGGCTTGTCAGTTTCAATTCCCTTCAATAATATTTCTTGCTAACAAGGATGAAATTACATTGTAGGGGAATGTGGAGGACCCTGTGATAAGCTTTAGGATGCTTTCCATTTTGAATGTGGAAGAGAATGTAGTCAGGTGAATTTCCTATAGCTCCTGCTGCTGCTCCTAAGTGCTTTAGTCGTGTCCGCCTCTTTGTGACCCCAGGGACTGTAGCCTGCCAGGCTCCTCAGTCCATGGGATTCTCCATGCAACAATACTGGAAGGGGTTGCCATGTCCTCCTCCAGGGAATTTTCCCAACCCAGGGATAGAACCTGTGTCTCTGGCAGCCCCTGCATTACAGGCGGATTCTTCACCACTGCGCCCCCTGTGAAGACCACTAAGCTCTCTCAAGGCCTATTGTCTCTGGAGTGACACAAATGCACACATACAGGTTAGTCTGAGAGTGACGGTGATAAAATATAACTTTGTAATCTACTTGTTAAATTTCTGATAAATTATTACCAGCATGGCACTTAACAAAAGGGTAGTAGGGAGCATGAGAGCAAGGAGACCCTGCTCTGACTTTGTCTTTAATAAGATTTGCACTGGACCTCCTTGCCTTATTCCTGATTTTGGAGACAATGCTTTCAGCTTTTTATTTTAAAGGTTTATTCATTTATTGGCTGTGGTGGGTCTTTGCTGCTATACACAGGCATTCATTCCCTGGTTGTGGTGAGCAGGGGCTACTCTCTCGTTGCTGTGTGCAGGCGTCTCAATGACAGTGGCTTCTCTTGTCATGGACCATGGACTCTAGGTTCACGGGCTTCAGTAGTTGTAGCACACGGCCTCAGTACTTCTGGCAAACAGGCTTAGTTACTCTTGAAGCATGTGGGATCATCCTGAAACAGGAATCGAACTGCTGTTCCCTGTACAGCAGGGCAGATTTCTAACCACTGGATCACCAGGGAAGCCCTCAGTTTTTCCACCATTGAGTGTGATGTCAGCTGTTGATTTGCCATATATGGCTTTATTATGGTGAGGTAGATGGCCTCTATGGAGAGTTTTTATCATAAATGGATTTTGAATGTTATCAAAAGCTTTTTCTGTATCTATTGATAAGATCATCTGGTTTTGTTCATCAGTTTGTTAATGTGATGTATCACACTGATTGATTTGTGGATCCTGAAAACTTGATCATGAAGTATAATCCTTTTAATGTATTGTTAGATTTGGTTTGCTAATATTTTGTGGAGCATTTTTGCATAAAATTAACACTCCTGCACCATTGGTGGGAATGCAAATCTGTACCACGACTTTGGAGAACATAATGTAGGTTCCTTAGCAAAACTGAAAATAGAGCCAGCATTTGATGCTGCAATCCCATTCCTTGGGCACCTATCTGGAGAAAAACAAAATTCAAAAAGATACACCCACCCCAGTTTTCATAGTAGCACTATTCACAATAGTCAAAACACAGAGGCAACCTAAATATCCATCAAAAGAGGAATGGATAAAGATCTGATTACATATGCACAATGGAATTTTACTCAGTCATGAAAAAATGAAATATCATTTGCAGCAACATGGATAGACCTAGAAATTGTCACACTGAGTGAAGTAAGTCAGACAAAGATAAGTAAGTATGTGATATTACTTATATGTCTAGTCTTAAAAAAAAAACTGGTACAAATGAACATACTTACAAAACAGAAATAGAGTCACAGATTCAAACAAACAAACAACTATGGTTACCAAGAACAAAGGGAAGGGGGACAAATTTGGAGATTGTGGTTAACATATACACAGTAGTGTATATAAAACAGAAAACTAATAATGACGTACTGCATAGCACAGGGAACTACTCTCTAGTGATGTATATGAGGAAAGAAAATAAAAATGAGTGGGTACTTGTCTATGTATGTGATTCATTTTGCTGTGCAGCAGAAATTAACACATTATAAATCAACTATACTCCGACAAGAACTAAATAAAAATAAATACCCAGAAAAAGTGTGTAGTATTTACATTTCATGCCAAAAGAAAATGTAAGCACTCCACATTTTTTCTATATATCTATATATAGAGAAAGAATGTTGTAGCTCCTCCATATCATTGCCTGTAAATTATGGTGAGAACTAATAAAGCATTTTATCTTTATTGTGTTATGATTTACATTTTGTAAAAATTCACCCATTGAAAGGAAACAATTTTTAGTAAGTACATTAAATTGTATAAGCATTGCAAAAATCCAGTTTTAGAGCACTCTCATTGACCCTCAAAATTTTCCTTCATCCTGTTTTCATTCAATTCTCTCATTTACCTCCAGCCCTAATTACCTCCAGCTGGCCTGATACCTGTATTTACACATTTGATTTTTTTTATACATTTCATACAACTGTAATCAACATGTAATCTTTAGCATCTGGCTTCTTTGCTTAGCCTATTTCTGAGATTCATTCATGTTATACCATTTATCAGTACTTCATTCCTTTTTATTGTTAAATAATATACCATTGTAGAGATATACCACATTTTAATTCATTCACCATTTGGATATCAGAATGCTTCAAGTTTTGGACTATTTTGAATAATGCTACTATAACATTCATGTACAAGTCTTTGTGTGAATACATATTTTTTTCACTTGTCACAGATTGTTAGGAGTAGAACTCCTGAACTACACAATGTTTATGTTTCAGTTCAGTTCAGTTCAGTTCAGTCGCTCAGTCATGTCCGACTCCTCGCAACCCCATGATAATTTTTCAATATTATGTCAAATTGTTCTCAAAAGTGACTGCAGCAGTTTACATTCTCAGCAGCAATGTATGAGGGTTTCATTTTCTCCATATCCTTGTCAACACTTATTATCTGTCTCTTTGATTATAGTTATTTTGGTGAGTGGAAAATAATTTATAATTTACTATTTATTAGTGATGCTTAGCATCTTTTCATGTGCTAGTGGCCTTTTGTACATGAATAGAACAATAAAGCAAGGTAATTTGCAAAGAGAGGAATGAGGTGACATCATTGTTACTATTTTTAAAAAATAGTCAGTAATGATCTCTCCACTAAAAAGAAAGCATTTGGAGAGAAACCTGAAAGGAGTGGGGAAAAGCATTCCAGGTAGAGAAAACAAGAAGTGCATATACCCTAGAGTGAGAGCAGTTTTCAAACATTCTAAGTAAACCAGGAGGACACTGGGGATGAAGCAAAGTGGCAGAGTAGTGATGGAAGGCAAGTAACAGAGATGGGCTGGCAGGAGTGCAGGTCTTATAGGGATTTAAAATTAGGGATATAAAACAAGACCCAGTTTCCCCCTCAATCAGTCTATCCCAGCAGGAAGCATCCATAAGCTTCTTATCCTTCTCCATCAGAGGGCACACAGAAAACTAACCCATCTAATCACATGGACCACAACCTTGTCTAATTCAATGAAACTATGAGCCATGCTGAGTAGGGCTACCAAAGACAGATGGGTCATGGTGAAGAGTTCAGACAGAATGTGGTCCATTGGAGAAGGGAAAGGCAAACCACTTCAGTATTCTTGCCTTGAGAACCCTATGAACAGTATGAAAAGGCAAAAAGATAGGACAGTGAAAGATGAACTCCCCAGGTCAGTAGGTGCACAATATGTTACTGGAGATCAGTGGCAAAACAAATCCAGAAAGAAGGAAGAGATGGAATCAAAGCAAAAACAACAGCCAGTTGTGGATGTGACTGGTGATGGAAGTAAGCTTCAATTCTGCAATAAGAACCTAGTATGATAGGCCCATGAATCAAAGCAAATTGGAAGTGGTCAAACAGAGATGGCAAGAGTGAACTTTGACATTATAGGAATCAGTGAATTAAAATGGACTGGAATGGGTGAATTTCACTCAGACGACCATTATATCTACTACTCTGGGCAATAATGCCTTAAAACAAATGAAGTAGCCATCATAGTCAATAAAAGAAACACAGTTCAGTTCAGTTAAGTTGCTCAGTTGTGTCTGACTCTTAACGACCCCATGAACCACAGCATAACAGTCCTCCGTGTACATCAATCATCCCCTTCTACTCCTGCCCTCAATCTTTCCCAGCACCAGGGCCTTCTCAAATGACTCAGCTCTTCACATCAGGTGGCCAAAGTATTGGAGTTTCAGCTTCAGCATCAGTCCTTCCAAGGAATATTCAGGACTGATTTCCTTTAGGATGGACTGGTTGGATTTCCTTGTAGTCCAAAGGATTCTCAAGAGTCTTCTCCAACACCACAGTTCAAAAGCATCAATTCTTCTGCACTCAGCTTTCTTTATAGTCCAACTATCACATCCATACATGACCAAGAAAAAACCATAGTCTTGATGAGACAGACTTCTCTTGACAAAGTAATGTCTCTGCTTTTGAATATGCTATCTAGGTTGGTCATAACGTTCCTTCCAAGAAGTAAGCATCTTTGAATTTCATGGCTGCAATCACCATCTGCAGTGATTTTAGAGCCCAGAAAAATAAAGTCTGACACTGTTTCCACTGTTTCCCCATCTATTTCCCATGAAGTGATGGGACTGAATGCCATGATCTTAGTTTCCTGAATGTTGAGCTTTAAGCCAACTTTTTCATTCTCCTCTTTCACTTTCATTAAGAGGCTCTTTAGTTCTTCTTCACTTTCTGCCATAAGAGTGGTGTCATCTGCATATCTGAGGTTATTGGTATTTCTCCGGCAAACTTGATTCCAGCTTGTGCTTCCTCCAACCCCGAATTTCTCATGATGTGCTCTGCAGTACTTGGATGCAATCTCAAAAACAACTGTTCATTTCCAAGGCAAACCATTCAATATCATGGTAATCCAAGTCTATGCCCCTACCAGTATTGCTGAAGAAGCTGAAATTGAACGGTTCTACGAATCTACAAGAACTTCTAGAACTAATACCCAAAAAAGATGTCATTTTTATTATAGGGGACTGGAATACAGAAGTAGGAAGTCAAAAAACGCCTGGAGTAACAAGCAAATTTGGCCTTGGAATGCAGAATAAAGCAGGGCAAAGACTAATAGAGTTTTGCCAAGAAAATGCACTGGTCATAGCAAACACCCTCTTCCAACAACACAAGAGAAGACTCTACACATGGACATCACCAGATGGTCAACATCGAAATCAGATTGATTATATTCTTTGCAGCCAAAGATGGGGAAGCTCTATACAGTCAGCAAAAACAAGACCGGGAGCTGACTGTGGCTCAGATCATGAACTCTTTATTGACAAATTCAAACTTCAATTGAAAAAAGTAGGGAAAACCACTAGGCCATTCAGGTATGACCTAAATCAAATCCCTTACAATTATACAGTCGAAGTGAGAAATAGATTTAAGGGACTAGATCTGATAGGCAGAGTGCCTGATGAACTATACATAGAGGTTTTTGACATTGTACAGGAAAAATGGATCAAGATCATCCCCAAGAAAAATAAATACAAAAAAAGCAAAATGGCTGTCTGAGGAGGCCTTACAAATATCTGTGAAAAGAAGAGAAGTGAAAACCAAAGGAGAAAAGGAAAGATATACCCATTTGAATGCAGAGTTCCAAAGAACAGCAAGGAGAGATAAGAAAGCCTTCCTCAGTGATCAGTGCGAAGAAATAGAGGAAAACAACAGAATGGGAAAGACTAGAGATCTCTTCAAGAAAGTTAGAGATACCAAGGGAACATTTCATGCAAAGATGGGCTCAATAAAGGACAGAAATTGTATGGACCTAAAAGAAGCAGACGATATTAAGAAGAGGTGGCAAGAATACACAGAACTGTACAAAAAATATCTTCACAACCCAGATTATCATGATGGTATGATCACTCATCTAGAGCCAAACATCATGGACTCTAAAGTCAAGTGAGCCTTAGGAAGAATCACTATGAACAAAGCTAGTGGAGGTGATGGAATTCCAGCTGAGCTATTTCAAATCCTGTAAGGTGATGCTGTGAAAATGCTACACTCAATATGCCAGCAAATTTGGAAAACTCAGCAGTGGCCACAGGACTGGAAGGTCAGTTTTCATTACAATCCCTAAGAAATGCAATGCCAAAGAATGCTGAAACTACCACACAATTGCAGTCATCTCACATGCTAGTAAAGTAATGCTCAAAATTCTCCAAGCCAGGCTTCAGCAATCCATGAACCATGAAGTCCCAGATGTTCAAGCTGGTTTTAGAAAAGGCAGAGGAACCAGAGATCTAATTGCCAATATCCACTGGATCATCAAAAAAAACATGAGAGTCCCAGAAAAACATCTATTTCTGCTTTATTGACTATGCCAAATTCTTTGACTGTGTGGATCACAATAAACTGTGGAAAATTCTGAAAGAGATGGAAATACCAGGCCACTTGACCTGCCCCTTCAGAATCCTGTATGCAGATCAGGAAGCAACAGTTAAAGCTGGACATGGAACAACAAACTGGTTCCAAACAGGAAAAGGAGTACATCAAGGCTGTATATTGTCACCCTGCTTATTTAACTTATGTGTAGAGTACATCATGAGAAACGCTGGACTGGATGAAGCACAAGCTGGAATCAAGACTGCTGGGAGGAATATCAATAACCTCAGATATGCAGATGACACCATCCTTATGGCAGAAAGGAAAGAAGACCTAAAGAGCTTCTTGATGAAAGTGAAAGAGGAGAGTGAAAAAGTGGGCTTGAAGCTTAACATTCAGAAAACAAAGACCATGATATCCATTCCCATTATTTCATGGCAAATAGATGGAAACAGTGGCTGATTTTATTTTTGGAGGGGTCTAAAATCACTGCAGATGGAGAATTCAGCCATGAAATTAAAAGAGGCTTACTCCTTGGAAGGAAAGTTGTGACAAACCTAGACAGCATATTAGAAAACAGAGACATAACTTTGTCAGCAAAGATCCATTTAGTCAATGCTGTGGCTTTTCCAGTAGTTATGTATGGATGTGAGAGTTGGAGTATAAACAAAGCTGAGCACCGAAGAATTGATGCTTTTGAACTGTGGTGTTGGAGAAGACTCTGGAGAGTCCATTAGATAGCAAGGAGATGCAACCAGTCCCTCCTAAAGGAGATCAGTCCTGAGTGTTCATTTGGAGAACTGATGTTGAAGCTGAAACTCCCATACTTTGGCCACATGATGTGAAGAACTGACTCATTTGAAATGAACCTGATCTTGGGAAAGATGGAAGGCAGGAGAAGAAGAGGACAACAGAGGATGAAATGGTTGGATTGCATCACTGACTCAATGCACTTGAGTTTGAGTGAACTCCGGGAGTTGGTGATGGACAGGGAGGCCTGGCATGCTGCAGTCCATGGGGTAACAAAGAGTCGGACATGACTGAGCAGCTGAACTGAGGTGAACTGAAGTGAACTGAAGGTTAATTATCCTACAAAACCAAAGAGTGGCATTGAAATATGTATAATATCATATGTGAAATGAGTCACCAGTCCAGGTTCTATGCCTGATACAGGATGCTCAGGGCTGGTGCACTGGGATGACCCAGAGGAATGGTATGGGGAGGGAGGTGGGAGGGGGGTTCAGGATGGGGAACACGTGTACACCTGTGGTGGATTCATCTTGATGTATGGTGAAACCAATACAATATTGTAAAGTAATTAGCCTCCAATTAAAATAAATAAATTTATATTTTAAAAAAAAGACAAAAAAAAGACAGAGTCTCATAGAAAAGAGTTCAGATTTATGGTTTCAAAAGGTGTAGGAGGATCGAACGAGAGAGGGGAAATTGGATGAAGGTTGTTAAAATGTACAAACTTCCAGTTATAAGATAGAGAAGAACTAGTGGTATGATGTACAACATGACAAAAATAATTAATACTACTGTATGTTATATATAACAACTGTTAATACAGTAAACCTAAGTTCTTATCGCAAAGAATTGTTTTCTATTTCTTTAATCTTGCATCATATGAGATAGGAGATGTTCACTAAACTTTATTATGGTAGTCATTTCACTATGTATGTAGTACAATCATTTACACCTTAGTCAAATACACCTTAAACTTATATAGCGATGTGTGTCAATTATAGCTCAAGAAAACTGGAGGGGAAAAAAAGAAAAAGGTTATTATAAAGACTGATATTTGATGGACAGATTTCTACTAATTCAACCTGAAGAAACTTACGTTAAAAAAATACAGAAGAAAACAGATGATACTTTGTACATTTGTACTGCGAGTTAATGCACAAGATTATTCATATCTGCAGATTAATGTATTCACTCTCTATAGGAACTGGAAAGGTAGTATATAGATAATGAACAATAAAGACACTTGAACTCAGCTATCTAATCATTCCTGGATACTCAATTTTGTGTGTGAGAAACTTGCTAGCCGTTTTGGGATGTACAAGTGCACTGTTAGCACTTAAGAGAGCAACATGGTTCTGTGGCCTGACTGGTCGATAGAGAAAATGCCACGGCTTCATTTGAAAAAGGAGCCAACTGCTGTCCAGTCTCAAAGTGATTTTGTTTCCATTATGATTGGTAAAAGGAGATATTTCATTATTATTTTCATTTTCCTATAAGTAAGTCTAAGAAAAATTTTGTTTGGGTACTGTTCATTTGAATTTGTTCTTCTGTCATTTGGCTATTCTAAACAACTCCTTGCCTATTTTTATGGTTATTCATCTGCACGCTATGAAATACAAGAGCTGAATACATAGTATAAGTATTAATGCTATATCTTTTATGTGCCCTGAAATTGTCTCCCAAATATATACTTGGCATCACTCATGAGATCTTTATTGAAATGATTTTCAATTTTTCTTTAATCAGACTTAAATATGTACATTTCCTCCTTGGATTCTAGATATTATTATGAGTCTTCAGACTCATAGAATATTCAAATATTCTGCTAACATCTTTCCTATGATTATGATGACTTTCCTGTAATTCACTTATAATAATTTTATTTATTTATTTATTTATCTTTGTGGGCATATGTGTGCGTGTATTTGTGTATAACGTTAGGAGGGATATCCAATTCTCTTTTCTTTGAGGAGGAAAGACAATTTTAACAGCACTATTGATATAAACCAAAAAATAATCATCATTTCGCAGTGAACAGAGATACTATCTTTACCTTATACATACATGCACATACATATGCACATATACTCACTAATGTGTTCTGCAGTCTATTACTTTATTTTCTGTTTTACCAATTTATACATGCTAAGCCAATATTATCTTCTTGGATATTTTTCTTTCAAAATAATTGTAAATCACTTTAATATTAGGCCTTCTACTAAAATTTCTTGCAATTCATATATTAACTTAAGAAGCACTGTCACTTTTTTGCTATCTTGTTACCAAGAACATGGTAAATCTTTCCTTTAGTCATCATATCGATCAGTTTCTTTTAGAAATACTTCATGGATCTCTTGATATAGATATTATTCCAGTCTTGTTAAAATTATTTCTAATTATTTTATAGTTTTTGTTGCCATTTTGAATAGGTTAACTTTATTTTCATTTATAGCTGGTTATATAAAACAAAGAAAAATCAATTAATTTTGTGTATTTATAATGTACACAGCCACTTTGAACATTTCCCCTAAGAGGACCAGCAGACTTAGATTTCTTAGGTTTCCATTTTTATCAAAAAATATGGATAATTTCGCTCTTTTCCATTGATAGTATTGATTATTTACTGTTCTTTTCTTATTGTATTTGCTAGAATGTATTGTTTAAAGTTAATAGTCAAAATGGGCTTCTCATTGCTCACAAGTGAAAACTATTCTATCCTAAGACAGGGCATCCTAAGAAAGTTTCTTTTGTTTCTTATTTTAATCCGGGTTTATTAAGAATATCTGCTAAATTTCATCAAGTAACTTTAAGCATCTATGGCTGTACTCATTTGGCACTCTCCATTAACACCATGGTGTCATAAAATGTGCTAAAGTTCTTGATTTTGTACTCTCATATTCCTGGAATCCTACCTGAAGATCTCACTGCTAAATTCCAATTAATAATATTTTATTTGCATTCATAAATCAAACCATCATTGAACTATGTTTTCCTTCTTTGTACACTAGTCATGTTTTGTTATTAATATTGTATTGTCTTTCTATAATGAGTTTAGGAGCCTTCTCCCATTTTCTTATGGTCTGTAATTTAAGCTAAATCTATCTCTTTTCTAAATATTGGATAATGTTCATCTTTGAAACTCTCTGATCACAGTTCTTTCTTTAGTAACATATTTTAAATCACTTTTCCAACCTATTTTACAATAATTAGTATCCTAATTTTCCATTTATTTATGTCAGTATTGCTAATTTATCTTTTTGCTAGGAAAATATCCACATAATCTAGAATTTTAGAAAGTTAGAGTATTCACTTGTAATTATTTAAATCTAATCTGTTTCTGGACTATATCTCCATTTTTATCCTAATATGTATTTACTTCCTGTTTTGCTTAATTGAGATCATAATCTACATTACTGATCTTTTAAAATTAGTTTTTAAGTTTATCTTTTTATTTGTTTATAATTTTCTACTTCATTTCTTCAGATTCTACTTTTATGCATTTTTTTCTTTTTTCTGCAATGAATATTGCTTATTATACAGTGTGATGTTCCGACTCTCATGGTGGGAATTTAAGTTGGTACAGCCACCATGGAAAGCAGTATGGAGGTTCCTCAGAAAACTAAACATAGAATTACCATATGATCCAGAAATCTCACTCTTGGGAATATACCCAGACAAAATTATCATTTGAAAAGATACATGCAACCATGCATTCATAGCAGCACTATTCACAATAGTCCAAATATTGAAGCAACCTAAATGTCCATTGACAACTGAATGGATGAAGATGTGGTCCATATATACAATGGAATACTACTCGGTCATTAAAAAGAATGCAATAGTGCCATTTTTAGCAACATGGAACCAATTAAAGTTTATGTTATTATACTAAGAGAAATAAGTCATAAAAGGACAAGTACTATATGATATCACTTAAATATAGAACGTACAATATTGCACAAGTGAACCTATCTACAAAACACTAAAAGACTCATAGACATGGATATTAGGCTTATGGTTGCCACAGGAAAAGGGAGAGAGAGAGGAAAGGACTGGGAGTTCAGGTTTGGTAGATGCAAACAATTACATTTAGAATGGATAAACAACAAGGTCCTAATGCATAGAAAAGGGAACTTTGTATTTAAGTATTTAGAAAGAATACATATAAAAAGAATGTATATATGTGTATAACTGAGTCACTTTGAACTAAATGCTTCAACCAAAAGGCAAAGATTGTCTAAATGGAAGCAAATGCAAGATGGGTTGAATGCCCCAACCAAAAGACAAGGGCTGGCTGAATGGATACAAAAATAAGTGAAGTGAAGTCACTCAGTCGTGTCTGATTCTTTGCAACCCCATAGACTGCAGGATACCAGGCTCCTCTGTGCATGGGATTTTCCAGGCAATAGTACTGGAGTTGATTGCCATTTATTTCTCCAGGGGATCTTCCCAACCCAGGGCTTGAACACGGGTCTTCCGCACTGAAGACAGACGCTTTACTGTCTGAGCCACCAGGGAAGTCGGATACAAAAATAAGACCCCTATATATTCTGTCTACAAGAGACCCATCTTAGGCCTAGGGACACATTCAGACTGAAAGTGAGTGGCTGAAATAAGATATTCCATGCAAATGGAAATGAAAATGAAAATAAAGTAAGCATAGCAATACTCATATCAGATAAAACAGACTTTAAAATAAAGACTATCACAAGAGACAAGGAAGGACACCACATAATGATCAAGGGATCAATCTAAGAAGAAGAAAAAGCAATTATGAATATATATGCACCCAACATAGGAACACATCAATACATAAGGCAAATGCTAACAACTATTAAAGGGGAAATTGACAGTAACACAATAGTAGTGGGAGACTTTAACATTCCACTCACACCAATGGATGGATCATCCAGACAGAAAATTCATAAGGAAGCAGAAGGCAGCACAAGGCTTAATTGATACATTGGACCAGTTTGACCTAATTAATATCTATAGGGCATTTCACCCAAAAACAATAGATTTCACTTTTTCCCTCAAGAATGAGATAGATCACATCTTGGGTCACAATCAAGGCTTGGTAAATTTAAGAAAAGCCTGAAAACATTTCAAGCATCTTTGCTGACTGCAATGATATCAACTACGGGAAAAAAGTTTTAAAAAAAGAACCCACGAACACATGGAGATGAAATAATACGCTTCTGAGTAACCAAGAGATCACTAAAGAAATCAAGGAGAAAATTTTTTTTAAAAAAAGCGAATGACAATGAAAATACAACCACTCAAACCCTGTGGAACGGAGTAAAAGTCAATGGAATCACCCACTCGATGGACATGAGTTTGAGCAAGCTCTAGGAGTTGGTGATGGACAGTGAAGCCTGGCATGCTGCAGTCCATGGGGTCACAAAGAATTGGACATGGCTGAGTGACTGAGCTGAAGAGGGAAGTTTATAGCAATACAAGCCTTAACTCAAGAATACAGTTCAGTTCAGTTCAGTCACTCAGTCGTGTCTGACTCTTTGCGACCCCATGAATTGCAGCATGCCAGGCCTCCCTGTCCATCACCAGCTCCCACAGTTCACCCAAACTCATGTCCATCGAGTCGGTGATGCCTCCAGCCATCTCATCCTCTGTCATCCCCTTCTTCTCCTGCCCCCAATCCCTCCCGGCATCAGAGTCTTTTCCAATGAGTCAATTCTTTGCATGAGGTAGCCAAAGTATTGAAGTTTCAGCTTTAGCATCAGTCCTTCCAAAGAACACCCAGGTCTGATCTCCTTTAGAATGGACTGGTTGGATCTCCTTGCAGTCCAAGGGACTCTCAAGAGTCTTCTCCAACACCACAGTTCAAAAGCATCAATTCTTTGCAACTCATCTTTCTTCACAGTCCAACTCTCTCATCCATATATGACCATAGCCTTGACTAGACAGACCTTTGTTAACAAAGTAATGTCTCTGCTTTTGAATATGCTATCTAGGTTGGTCATAACTTTCCTTCCAAGGATACAAGAGAAACATAAATTAACCATCTAACCTTACACCTAAAGCAACTAGAAAAAGAACAAAGAAACCCCAAAGTTAGCAGAAGGAAAGAAATCATAAAGTTCAGAGCTGAAATAAATGAAAATGAAATGAAGACAATAGCAAAGATCAATAAAACTATTAATAAAAGCTGATTCTTTGAGGAGATAAACAAAATTGACAAACTGTCAGCCAGATTCATCAAGAAAGAAAGGGAGAAGAGTCAAATCAATAAAATTGGAAATGTATAAGTATTATTTTAAAAGGTAAAATTCTACTTTGATCAGTGGTCAGGATGAGAGAAACATCTGACATATTAACCAACACTGTTGACTGTAATGCTCCCAGTGACATCTGGCATGGAATTATTTTTATCCCTGGAGAGAGATTCACATGCTGGTATGGTAAGCAACATGAACAGGAAATAGAGTTGAACCCCATATCCTCTGTTGGGTTAGGTATCTGTTCCCATCTCAGCCAACTGTCTTGCACTCACTGAAGGAGATATATTTTTTTTTATTCTTGTTGTGAAAGAAAGTGAAAGTGAAAGATTCTTCAGTTCAGTTCAGTCGCTCAGTCGTGTCCGACTCTTTGCAACCCCATGAATCGCAGCACACCAGGCCTCCCTGCCCATCAACAACTCCCGGAGTCCACTCAGACTCATGGCCATCGAGTCAGTGATGCCATCCAGCCATCTCATCCTCAGTCGCCCCCTTCTCCTCCTGCTCCCAATCCCTCCCAGCATCAGTCTTTTCCAATGAGTCAATACTTCGCATGAGGTGGCTAAAGTACTGGAGTTTCAGCTTTAGCATCATTCCTTCCAAAGTAATCCCAGGGTTCTTCTCCTTCAGAATGGACTGGTTGGACCTCCTTGCAGTGCAAGGGACTCTCAAGAGTCTTCTCCATCACCGCAGTTCAAAGACATCAATTCTTCTGTGCTTAGCCTTTTTCACAGTCCGACTCTCACATCCATACATGACTACTGGAAAAACCATAGCCTTGACTAGACAGACCTTGGTTGGCAAAGTAATGTCTCTGCTTTTGAATATGCTATCTAGATTGGTCATAACTTTTCTTACCTTTGGCCAATTGTTGCACTTCTTTCCCCACACCTGACCTGTTCTAGAACAGTTCCCAATATATGTGCACGTTTTTTCCAGGATATATTCAGTACAGAGGCTTGTGGGAGCTTGACATCAACTATTATGGGGTGGTTCCCACTCCTTTTTTACTCCTGTGAATCTTTCTGTGCTTGTACAACTTGGGAGCTTTCATTGACCTCAGGAGTGGTCACCTCATGCTCTTTACTCAAAATGAGCTCATCTCCTGTGATTAACTTTGTCCTTGGCGCATCTAGGGAAAACAAAATTCACCTTTACTCTTCCTGAAAACTTCCAGCTGCTCTGCTAAGGATCCATCTACCTCCTACCTCAATTACAATGTATAAAAACAGGAAATCATCACATGCAGAATATAGCCTTCACTTGTGGTCACTGGAGGTTTCTAAAGTAGGGGAAGGTCAGGCTGTCCACTGCAGCAAATGAACAAACTTCTCATATTTTAAAAGATTTGGAGTTAACCAAAAGGAGTCTTTCATACATATGTTTTTCTCAATCTCTGATTTTGAGCTATTTAAATAGGATATACCGGTTTATTCATATTGGATGGAAATAGGAATCCAGATGAATTTTTAATCTCCTAATTTTGTCACCTTTGGACAAAACTGAGGAACACAGGGTGATATCCTCTAAAAGGGAAAGAAATACCCCATAAAAATATATTGACTTCAATCGTGACTTATTTTTCAGCTTTTCCTGGGAATTCCATTTAAATGTTATTCTTTCCAGGAAACTGGGCTTAAGAGCAAGCATAGACTTCCCTTCAGCTATTTGGCTTCTACATTAAATAATTCACAGACTCAATGTACTCTCTGCTCTGTTTTTCTCTATTTATTTCTCTCTCTCTCTCTCTCTCTCTCTCTCTCTCTCTCTCTCTCTCTCACACACACACACACACACACACACACACACACATACATAAATACACATGAACACACACACACAAATGCCTAGATAGAAAGTATATAAAATAATAATAAATCCCAGTTGTTGATTTTTTTATTTTGATGTTTAATGGAGAAGAGTACAGAGGAAAAGACTACTGTGCTGTTTCCATTTATTTCCTTTATTTCTCCCACCTAATTAATTTATAACAAAATATTTATAGATCTTATTGTTAGACTCTATAAGTAAGTTTCCAGTTCACCAAGTAGGTGAACATACAGGAAAGTCTCATACAAAATTCTTCTATAGACAGTTTATTCAAACTGCATGGTGTGTTCAAGTTTTCCTGTTTCCACTGCTCTTAAGACATCTTCCAAGGATTTCCTTCAGCTCATATAAGTAATTATGTTGGTAACAAAGTCCAGGGTGAGCATATTTGCCACTCTACTCTTAAAATTAAATTCTTCCCCAAATTATGGTGGATTCTGATTTGTGAACCAAAATGAGAGAAGCTAAAGAAATGAGAGAAGTAGAGTAACTGGAGCTAAGATGGCTGAAGCCCTTGGAGAGGTCAAATGAGATTTTTACAAAGTAGGCACTCCCTCTGGTAATAGAAGTAAGGTTCAATATTGTAAAGAACAATATTTCATAAGAACCTGGAATGTAAGGTCCATGAATCAAGGCAAATTGGAAGTGGCCAAATAGGAGATGGCAAGAGAACATTAACATTCTAGGAATCAGCGAAATAAGATGGACAAGAATGAGTGAATTTAACTCAGATGACCATTATATCTAATACTGTGGGCAGGAATCCATTAGAAGAAATGAAGTAGCCATCACAGTCAACAAAAGAGTCTGAAATGCAGGACTTGGATGCAATCTCAAAAAATACAGAATGATCTCTGTTCATTGCCAAGGCAAACCATCCAATATCATGGTAATCCAAGTCTATACCCCAACCAGTAATACTGAAGAAGCTGAAGTTGAACGGTTCTATGAAGATCTACAAGACCTTCTAGAACTAACACTCAAAAAAGATGTCCCTTTCATTATAAGGGATTGGAATGCAAAAGTAGGAAGTCAATAAACACCTGGAGTGACAGGTAAATTTGGCCTTGGAGTACAGAATGAAGCAGCGCAAAGGCTAACAGAGTTCCACCAAGATAATGCCCTGGTCATAGCAAGCACCCTCTTCCAAAAACACAAGAGAAGACTCTACACATAGACATCACTAGATGGTCAACACTGAAATCAGATTGATTGTATCTTTGCAGCCAACGATGAAGAAACTCTATACAGTCAGAGAAAACAAGACCGGGAGCTGACTGTGGCTCAGATCAGAACTCTTATTGCTAAATTCAAACTTAAATTGAAGAAAGTGGGAAAAACCACTAGACCACTCAGGTATGACCTAAGTCAAATCCGTTATGACTATACACTGGAAGTGAGAAATATATTTAAGGGACTCTATCTGATAGAGTGCCTGATGAACAATAGACAGAGGTTCATGACATTGTACAGGAGACAGGGAGCAAGAACATCCCCAAGAAAAATAAACACACAAAAAAACAAAATGGCTGTCTGAGGGGGCCTTGCAAATAGCTGTGAAAGGTGAAAGGCAAAGGAGAAAAGGAAACATATACCCACTTGAATGCAGAGTTCCAAAACAATAGCAAGGAGAGACAAGAAAGCCTTCCTCGGTGACCAGTGCAAGGAAATAGAGGAAAACAATAGAATGGGAAAGACTAGAGATCTCTTCAAGAAAATTAGAGATACCAAGGGAACATTTCATGCAAAGATGCATTCAAAAAAGGACAGAAATTGTATGGACCTAACAGAAGCAGGTCTTAAGAAGAAGTGGCAAGAATACACAGAAGAACTGCACAAAAAAGGGCTTCACGACCCAGATAATCATGAAGGTGTGATCACTCACACTCACCTAGAGCCGGACATCCTCGAATGTGAAGTCAGGTGGGCATTAGGAAGCATCACTACAAACAAAGCTAGTGGAGGTGATGGAATTCCAGTTGAGCTGTTTCAAATCCTAAAAGATGATGCTGTGAAAGTGCTGCACTCAATATGTCAGCAAATTTGGAAAACTCAGCAGTGGTCACAGGACTGGAAATGGTCAGTTTTCATTCCAATCCCTAAGAAATGCAATGCCAAAGAATGCTCAAATGACTGCACAATTGCTCTCATCTCACAGGCTAATAAAGTAATGCTTAAAATTCTTCAAGCCAGGTTTCAGCAATACATGAACCATGAAGTTCCAGATGTTCAAGCTGATTTTAGAAAACACAGAGGTTGTTGTGTTTTTATTTTCATTCATTTCTATGCACATTTTGATTTCTTTTTTTTTTTTTATTTCTTCTGTGATTTGTTGGTTATTCAGAAGCGTGTTGTTCGGCCTCCATATGTTGGAATTTTTAATAGTTTTTCTTCTGTAATTGAGATCTAATCTTACTGCATTATGGTCAAAAAAGATAGTGATGGTGTGTGGGGGGAGGTGGGAATGGGGTTCGGGATTGGGAACATGTGTACACCTGTGGCGGATTCATGTTGATGTGTGGCAAAACCAATACAATATTGTAAAGTAAAAAATAATAATAATAATAAATAGTAAAATTTTTAAAAGACAAAAAAGAAAAAAGAAGAAGAAGAAAACACAGAGGAACCAGAGATCAAATTACCAATAGCCTCTGGATCATGGAAAAAAGCTAGAGAGTTCCAAAAAAAAAAAATCTATTTCTGCTTTATTGACTATGCCAAATTTTTTGACTCTGGGGATCACAATAAACTGGAAAATTCTAAAAGAAATTGAAACACCAGACCACCTGATCGGCCTCTTGATAAACCTGTATGCAGGTCAGGAAGCAACAGCTAGAACTGGACATGAAACAACAGACTGGTTCCAAATAGGAAAAGGAGTACTTCAAGGCTGTATACTGTCACCTGCTTATTTAACTTCTATGCAGAGTACATCATGAGAAATGCTGGGCTGGATGAAGAACAAGCTGGAATCAAGATTGCTGGGAGAAATATCAATAACCTCAGATATGTAGATGACACCACTTTTGTGGCAGAATTTGAAGAAGAATTAAAGAGCCTCTTGATGAAAGTGATAGAGGAGAGTGAAAAAGTTGGCTTAAAGCTCAACATTCAGAAAACTAAGATCATGACATCCAGTCCCATCACTTCACGGCCAATGGACAGGGAAATAGTGGCTGATATTATTTTTCTGGGCTCCAAAATCACTGCAGATGGTGACTGTAGCCATGAAATTAAAAGACGCTTACTCTTTGGAAGGAAAGTTATGACCAACCTAGACAGGATATTAAAAAGCAGAGATATTACTTTGCCAAGAAAGTCCATCTAGTCAAATCTATGGTTTTCCCAGTAGTCATGTATGGATGTGACAGTTGGATTATAAAGAAAGCTGAGCACCAAAGAATTGATGCTTTTGAACTGTGATGTTGGAGAAGACTCTTGAGAGTCCCTTGGACTGTAAGGAGATCAATCCTGGGTGTTCACTGGAGGGACTGATGTTGAAGCTGAAATTCCAATACTTTGGCCACCTGATGCGGAGAACTGACTCATTTGAAAATCCCCTGGTGCTAGGAAAGATTGAGGGCAGGAGGAGAAGGGTATGACAGAGGATGAGATGGTTGGATGGCATCACCAAAACAATGGACAACATGGGTTTAGTTGTACTCCGGGAGTTGATGATGGACAGGGAGGCCTGGCATGCTGCGTTTTATTTGGTCTCAAAGAGTGAGACACAAGTGAGCAACAGAACTGAATTGAGACACTCCCTCTACTCAGGATATTTCTCAAATTGAGGTGGTTTTTTTGTGGACGGAAGTGGTTGGGAAGTTGGACAATGAACAGAATTTCATATCCCACTAGGAATCTGAGGATATCTTATGCAGGAATTGCAAGATTGGTAATACACTATGATCTTTTCCACAAAAATCTCACATCTAGGTAGAAATTGTAACTTTATTGTTATATGTGCAAAGGTACACAAAATAAAGAAGCAATGTCAGGGGTAAAATTCTTTTCGATCTTTAATTTCCAAAAGAAGATATTATTAAAGATTCAAATGGGGACTTCCCTAGTGGCTCAGTGGTGAAGAATCCCCCTGCCAGTTCAGGAGACATGGAATTGATTCCTGATCCAGCAAGATCCCAGATTCCTCGGAGCAACTAAGCCCATGTACCACAACTAGTGAGCCTGTGTGCTGCAACTACTGAAACCTGTGTACCTACAGCCCATCCTCTGAAACAAGAGAAGCCACCACAATAAGAATCCTGAGCACTGCCATAAAGAATAGCCCCCTCTCCACAGCAAAGTGTAGCCCTCTCACTCAACTAGAAAAAGACCAAGCACAGCCATAAACAGATAGATAAAGGTTAAAACTTTAACATCTCAAGAATATGTTCCACTTTTTTAGCCACAGCTTTATGTGATAAGAGCAGGTTGGTGATGACTGATCATTTCATGTAGCAGAAAGACAGCATTTTGAATTTTCCTGTCAGGTATCCTCCCTGAGTAAAACACCATGGTCAATCATTGATTACGCAGGAAAATGTCTAATGGAGCATGAATAGGATGCAAACCAAGACAAGATAAAGAAAACTTTTGGAGATAGTGTCTGAAACTTAGCAGACAAACCCATATTTCTTTCAGAAAAAAAAATGTTTATTGATATTTTTAGTCAATCGTGTGATATACAACTGTAACATGATCATTAAACCTACAACATAGCATCGATATTTCAGTTATGCATATATTGAATAATAGAATGAGAAGGCATGAGATAATAACCAGGGTACTAGGGCAAGAGATGGAGTCTTAGAGAAGAACCACCAATTGTTATTGTGTGTGCAGTTATAGATGGAAAGAAAAAAAAAAAAAAAAAGCACTAGTGTGCTACCAAAAACAACAAAAACAGTCTCAGAGGGAAGAAATTCATGGAGAACTCAAAAAGCAGCATAAAATTTCAGAGAATTTCAGTTCAGATGAGGTCAATAAGATTCATCAAATAGTAGGGGGCTATTTCTGCCAGTGCTGTAAGTGGTAGTACTAGGGAGTTTGACTGAACTAAGTTGAAAAACAGGATTCGAATGATTCCTACTTCTGAAGATGTCACGCATCATCACTGACCCAATGGGCATGAAGATGAGTAAACTCTGCAAGACAGTGGACGACAGAAGAGCCTGGTGTGCTATACTCCATAACCTCCCAAGAGTAGGACGTAACTTAGTGACTGAGCAACAACACAGTTCATTGAATACATATATAAAATTCCTACTTTGGAAGTTCATTTATTTTAAAAACACTAATTCAAGGGATTAAAAATATGAACTTAAGGGATAACTATGTCACTAGAAATCGGATTGTGTCACTTGGATTAAGTAGGTTTCAAAGGTTTCATTTCAATCATTGGCATTAAGGTATGTTTCAACTCTGTAAAAATCTAATTATGCTTTGCATTTTCTATAAAAATATAACCAAGTATCTAACCTATATCTTTTCACAGATTTGATAACCCTATCACTGGGAGGAAATGGGCATGGTCATTGGAGAATAGATAAAGCATCCGACAAAAAGCCAAGATCATTCTTCTCCAGAGCCCTCGGCTGTTGTGTTTGGAGTTGGCTAGGCTATGGAGACTTTTAGAAGTTACTGCTGCAAGGCAGTAAGCACTTAATCCTTGAACTACATTTAACAGAGTTACTTACTGAACAAGAGTAGAACATTGCATTAACAGTACCCAAAGTGAGTTATGATGATAAATGTGCAATGAATTTCTGCTATGTACATTTAAAAATGAATCTAAAGCTAAGTTTTGGCTTTTTTTTCCCCTGTTGGTAGTATCTATATGTGAGTACTAGATCAATCATTTATTCAGTGTGTGGTTTGTAGACAAGTAATTTATTTCACCCACACTATGTCAAGTGCCCTCTTTTTAAGATGTCTGTTAAGATAGAAAATTAGTTAATAATATTGTTGTGAAAATTAAAATAGGTAATCCATAGAAAAAAAGTGGATCCAATGCCAAGAATTAATAAAGATATGAGCCTCTCCTATTATCATCATCATTCAGTTCAGTTCAGTCGCTCAGTTGTGTCCGACTCTGCGACCCCATGAATTGCAGAACACCAGGCCTCCCTGTCCATCACCAACTCCTGGAGTTCACTCAAACTCATGTCCATCGAGTCTGTGATGCCATCCAGCCATCTCATCCTCTGTCATCCCCTTCTCCTCCTGCCCTCAATCCCTCCCATCATCAGAGTCTTTTCTAATGAGTCAACTCTTCGCATGAGGTGGCCAAAGTACTGGAGTTTCAGCTTCAGCATCAGTCCTTCCAAAGAACACCCAGGACTGATCTCCTTTACAATGGACTGGTTGGATCTCCTTGAAGTCCAAGGGATTCTCAAGAGTCTACTCCAACACCACAGAGTTATCATTAGGCTTATCAATATAGAAATGAATATATTCATAATGAGTCCTTGGCCCATTTCTAGCAAGTTCTATGCAAAGCTCATCTATACTTTCTCCCTGTTCTTCAAACGATCTCCTAATTTAAGGCATGTTTGATTTAATAGCTTTATGATCTATGCTAGTAGAAGCTTTTGTGGTCCTCAGTCAAAAGTCCATAAAATCCATCTCAACAATTTTTATTTGTATAAATGTATCTACACACCATCACTTCATTGCTACTCACTTTTCAAAAGACATTTAAAGTTGTTTTATAACTGTTCAGTTCAGCAATTGTTTATTTCTCATCTATTTTGAATCAAAAAGAAATTATCAGCCTTGTAAATAAGTAGCCTCTCCAATTCAAATTCTCATACACAGGAAAGATAATAGTAGTCATACGTTTAAACTAAATATTTAGTCACAGTGTATGATAACTGAAAGTATACCTAATTTAAATAAGCAATTTAATAGGACATGATGATAAAATAAAAAAAGTAAAAATGTTAGTCACTCAAGTGTTAATCACACAAAGTCCTACTCTTTGTGACCCCATAGACTGTACCCCATCAGACTCCTCTGTCCATGGAATTCTCTAAACAAGAATACTGAAATGGGTTGCCATTCTCTTTTCCAGGGGATCTTCCTGACCCAGGGATCGAACCTAGGTCTCCCACATTGCACGCAGATTCTTTACCATTTGAGCCACCAGGGAAGCCTATAAAATGAGGATCTTAGAAAATAATTTTTGAGCTTATACTATTTTTTTTTCAAATGGTTTCAAATTTGTTGATGATTTTTCCCTGACTATATTCATAATTCTGATGGTTGTGAAATGTTTTGCTGTCTTCTTGATTCTTCTTATATTTATTGATTATCTTCACCAGAGTTGGCTAATTTATTGTCTCCATGACCTTGTTAGAAGCCCAGGTCTCCCATTTCTCTGTTCCCTTCAGGATATATGCTTTGATCTTCAAGCAAATTCACTTTGTGGTCACAAAAACAGCCCCATTCATCACCTTCAAAAACTGTTCAGACTAACCCCAAACTGTACTGTTCAGACTAACCCCAAACTGTTGATTCTGTTGTTTGTTTTAATGAGCAAAAAGAAACAGAAAATTGACAAAACACTTATAATAATATTTTTTTCAAGCTTCATGTGTCAAATAAGATTAAGTGGATACATATCCATTAACTGCTATCATTGGCAGAAGGATAAAGAGGATTGGTTTAGGTGGAATATGAACAAGATTCAGTGGCAGAGGATTGTGTCAGAATTGCATGAGAGCTGAATCCCTGATGGAAAAGCTTTGTGTGACAGTATCCTGACTGTCATGAGGGCACTCGATTACCCAGCATCCTCTTTCCATTGCATGCAATATATCACCTGTCCTGCTCTATACACTAACGTGTTGCTATGAGCGGAAGGAAGTTTCATGCCCCTTGATACTGTTTGTGGTTTTTAAAGGGTACTTCTTGTAAAGCTCACGGCATCATAATGTTCTTTCTTTTTTCTTTTCTCTCTTTAGAAACATGAGTTCCAAAAGCTTCCTGAATGAAGTCACCTGTTCCCTGTGTGTGAAGTATTTCATAGACCCGGTCACGCTGGGCTGTGGACACAGCTTCTGCATGCCGTGTCTCTGTCTCTACTGGGAGGAAGGCCAATGGCCTCCTCGCTGCCCTGTGTGCAGGGAAACAAACCATCAACTGAACCTGAAAACCAACACTGATTTGAGAAAACTGGTACTTCTTGCCAGACAGAAAGGACTCTATGACTTACCAAATCCTGCAGAAGAGATATGTGAGATACACAGATATACCAAGAATTTCTTCTGTAAAGTCACCAAGGATGTGCGTTGTTTACTGTGCTGTATGTCTGAGCAGCAGGGCGCTCCCAAGCATGGTTCCATTCAGTGGACGGCTGAGGAATACCGGGTAATCAAGGGCTAAGAGGGAAGTTTGAATCTGGGGGACTTTCTGTCTGAGAGTGAATACCAAAGAAAATGAACATAACTATTCTTCATTCATGTCAAAAATAAAGCAGACACTAACTAGCATTGTGAGCCAGGTCCTAGGATAAACTATTTAAGAAAGGACTTCCTCAATCTTAAGCACTTAAGGTTTTATATTTTAAGTTCTGACAACTCAAGCTGATGGTGAGGATGAAGTTAACTGTGTTTGGATTTGTGCTAAGTCCATGTGAGGCAATAGTCTAATCTAATAGACTCTAATCAGAAACACTGCCTTTTAGCTAAAAGAATAGAGTAGTAGGAGATGAGGACTAGCAGCAGGACAACTAAAATCTGAGATTGAATTTGCATGATAAAAATTGGTGAGGTGAAATAAAGTTCAAGAGCCAGCTTTCTCTACAGAGAAGCACCCTTTTCAACGTTTTCTCTCTTCTCTATTTATAAACATTCCACACAGTAGCCTTGTTTTTTTAGTCACTCAGTCATGTCTGACTCTTTTGCAACTCTCTTGACTGAGCTTGCCAGGCCCCTCTGTCTATGGTATTTCCCATACACGAGTATGGGAATGAATTGTTTCCTTCTCCAGGGGATCTTCTCTACCCAGGGCTCAAACCTGCATCCCCTGCAGTGTCAGATGGATCCTTTACCACTGAGCCACCAGGGAAGCCCATGCAGTAGACACTTGGGCTTAAAAGTGAAACAAAATGGACACTGTCCGTTCTACAGCGATCATCTGATATTCTCTGCTATCCTTCTTACCCTGGGATCTGAAAAATTTTGCTACCAACTTCTCTGATAATCAAACTGTTGGTTCTTTTGCAGCAAAAGCTTCTGAACATAATGAGGTCTGTGTGGGAAAAGATACAAGAAAATAAAAGAAATCTGAACAGAGAAACCAACAAAATCAGAACATGGGATGTAAGCAAGAAATTCTATTTCATTCAGCACAATGTTGGGACACATGATGTTTATTCTAAACCTATGTTTGAACAAAATATTCTAATGTTTATGTTTCAATATGGGTGACAAACCAATTATAAAAGGCTTTCCTGTAATCATGTGGAATGAAGTCCATCCCTTTGTAGGATTTCTTTCTAAAATCAAAATATCAAGCTGAAAGATCTTACTTCCTAGCTAACACTGTAACATACCAACAGTTATAGAAAAAATTGCAGTCATAATTTGTCAATGAGATAAACCCAGGGCTTCTCACAGGGAAAATTTTTGAAACTTTAGAAAGACAGCTCTAACTATTTGGATAGAAAAGGACAAATTGAAGTTGGAAATATATGCGGGTGCCAGGCAGGTAAACATGTGAGACCTGAAGACTAGAAACTAGAGGGATCATCTGAATATTGAGATTCGACATAGTCCATGTAGGTTGACACATGTATTTCATTAGAGACGCAGAGCGAGAGAGATGGCTGGAAATGGAGGGTAGATGAGTTTCAAACGTGACCTAAATTCATGGCAGAGAAATTTGGGTCTATCATTTGTTGATTCAAAAATGTGAATTGAGCACCCTACATAAAAGTGGTGAAAGGGCAGCATATCTAGATTCTTGAGTAAGCAAACATTTAATGATGTGAAACACCTAAATGAGCAGTATTAAAAGACACTTCTCACCACCGTAAAGAAATTTAAATGGGGCTCTGTGAATGACAAGGAGATATAACAAAATGATCTCAGTTATTCAAAGATGATATACCTAAGGTTATAGTTTACACTGTTTGTCCTTTGAAATGTTGAGTGGCAGATATGACATGATAACTGTTCTAACCCAGTGTAGAAATAGATGAAAGGAACGGATTTCCTTGTACTCACAGATCAAATGGAGTAATGAAGAGAGTCAGTTAACAATTCTATACATAACATTTGTGGCACAATCCATTGTGGTAAGTGCTTTTAAGAATAACAATAAAGCCAAGTAATAAAATTTTGTAGTTTTCTTACAAAAAAGTAATTTTGACAAAATTGAATTTTACATATGATCAGAAAAGATTTACTAAACAGGGTTATGTTTGGGCAGAGATTTGCTTGAGGGTAGAAGTCAGGGAAGGGGGCTTTCTGTGGAAAGAGGTTTTTTAGGGAGAGATAACTAAATTAACACATCTCAGACTAAACATTATTTTCCCACAGCACAATTGCCATTGTTTACGCTATTGTGTCAACCTTGATATAAAGGGAAGTGAGAGAGCATAGAAAAATTGGAAGCCAGATCTGAAAGTTGAGAAATTCTTAAAGGAAAGTTTAGGAAATAATTACCCACAGATAATGGGAAATGATAGAATTCAAGAGATATTCTTGATGGTAGAGCAATATCAAAAAACAGGAAGCACTTGATGTATAATGCTAAGAGGATAAAATTTTATTTTTTTTAATTTTTATTTTTTCTTTATTTTACTTTACAATACTGTATTGCTTTTGCCATTTTTTACATGAATCCGCCATGGGTGTACCTGAGTTCCCAATCCTGAACCCCCTGCCCAACTCCCAGCCCATATCATCTCTCTGGATCCCGTGCACCAGCCCCAGGCATCCTGTATCCTGTATCGAACATAGACTGGCAATTCATTTCTTGTATGATAGTATACATGTTTCAGTGCCATTCTCCCAAATCATGCCACCCTCACCCACTCCCTCTCCCTCAGAGTCCAAAAGTGCGTTCTATATATCTGTGTCTCTTTTGCTACCTTGCATACAGGGTTATCATTACCATCTTTCTAAATTCCATATATATGTGTTCAGTTCAGTTCAGTCGCTCAGTCGTGTCCGCCAGGCCTCCTTGTCCATCACCATCTCCCAGAGTTCACTCAGACTCACATCCATTGAGTCCATGATGCCATCCAGCCATCTCATCTTCGGTCATCGCCTTCTCCTCCTGCCCCCAATCCCTCCCAGCATCAGAGTCTTTTCCAATGAGTCAATACTTCGCATGAGGTGGCCAAAGTACTGGAGTTTCAGCTTTAGTATCATTCTTTCCAAAGAAATCCCGGGGTGGATCTCCATCAGAAAGGACTGGTTGGATCTCCTTGCAGTCCAAGGGACTCTCAAGAGTCTTCTCCAACACAACAGTTCCAAAGCATCAATTCTTCGGCGCTCAGCCGTCTTCACAGTCCAACTCTCACATCCATACATGACCACAGGAAAAAACATAGCCTTGACTAGACGGACCTTAGTCGGCAAAGTAATGTCTCTGCTTTTGAATATACGTGTTAGTATACTGTATTGGTGTTTTTCTTTCTGGCTTACTTCACTCTGTTTAATCGGCTCCAGTTTCATCCATCTCATTAGAACTAATTTAAATCTATTATTTTTAATGGCTGAGTAATACTCTATTGTGTATATGTACCACAGCTTTCTTATCCATTCATCTGCTGATGGACATCTAGGTTGTTTCCATGTCCTGGCTATTATAAACAGTGCTGCGATGAACATTGGGGTACATGTGTCTCTTTCAATTCTGGTTTCCTCAGTGTGTATGCCCAGCAGTGGCATTGCTGGGTCATATGGCAGTTCTATTTCCAGTTTTTAAAAGAATCTTCATAATGTTCTCCATAGTGGCTGTACTAGTTTGCATTCCCATCAACAGTGTAAAAGGGTTCCCTTTTCTCCATACCCTCTCCAGTATTTATTGCTTGCAGACTTTTGGATCACAGCCATTCTGACTGGTGTGAAATGGTACTTCATTGTGGTTTTGATTTGCATTTCTCTGATAATGAGTGATGTTGAGCATCTTTTCATGTGTTTGTTAGCCATCTGTATGTCTTCTTTGGAGAAATGTCTGTTTAGTACTTTGGCCTATTTTTTGATCGGGCCGTTTATTTTTCTGGAATTGAGCTGCATAAGTTGCTTGTATATTTTTGAGATTAGTTGTTTGTCAGTTGCTTCATTTGCTATTATTTTCTCCCATTCAGAAAGCTGTCTTTTCACCTTGCTTATAGTTTCCTTTGTTGTGCAGAAGCTTTTAATTTTAATTAGATCCCATTTGTTTATTTTTGCTTTTATTTCCAATATTCTGGGAGGTGGATCATAGAGGATTCTGCTGTGAGGTATGTCTGAGAGTGTTTTGCCTATGTTCTCCTCTAGGAGTTTTACAGTTTCTGGTCTTACATTTAGATCTTTAATCCATTTTGAGTTTATTTCTGTGTGTGGTGTTAGAAAGTGATCTAGTTTCATTCTTTTACAAGTGGTTGCCCAGTTTTCCCAGCACCACTTGTTAAAGACATTGTCTTTTCTCCATTGTATATTCTTGCCTCCTTTGTCGAAGATAAGGTGTCCATATGTGTGTGGATTTGTCTCTGGGCTTTCTATTTTGTTCCATTGATCTATATGTCTGTCTTTGTGCCAGTACCATACTGTCTTGATGACTGTGGCTTTGTAGTAGAGCCTGAAGTCAGGCAAGTTGATTCCTCCAGTTCCATGCTTCTTTCTCAAGATTGTTTTGGCTATTCTAGGTTTTTTGTATTTCCATACAAATCTTGAAATTGTTTGTTCTATCTCTGTGAAAAATACCGCTGGTAGCTTGATAGGGATTGCATTGAATCTGTAGATTGGTTTGGGTAGTATACTCATTTTCACTGTATTGATTCTTCTGACCCATGAACATTGTATATTTTTCCATCTATTAGTGTCCTTTTTTATTTCTTTCATCAGTGTTTTATAGTTTTCTATATATAGGTCTTTAGTTTCTTTAGATAGATATATTCCCAAGTATTTTATTCTTTTCATTGCAATGGTGAATGGAATTGTTTCCTTAATTTCTTTTTCTACTTTCTCACTATTACTGTATAGGAATGCAAGGGATTTCTGTGTGTTGATTTTATATCCTGCAACTTTACTATATTCATTGATTAGCTCTAGTAATTTTCTGGTGGAGTCTTTAGGGTTTTCCATGTAGAGGATCATGTCATCTGCAAACAGTGAGAGTTTTACTTCTTCTTTTCCAATTTGGATTCCTTTTATTTCTTTTTCTGCTCTGGTTGCTGTGGCCAAAACTTCCAGAACTATGTTGAATAGTAGCAGTGAAAGTGGGCACCCTTGTCTTGTTCCTGACTTTAGGGGAAATGCTTTCAATTTTTCACCATTGAGGATAATGTTTGCTGTGGGTTTGTCATATATAGCTTTTATTATGTTGAGGTATGTTCCTTCTGTTCCTGCTTTCTGGAGAGTTTTTATCATAAATGGATGTTGAATTTTGTCAAAGGCCTTCTCTGCATCTATTGAGATAATCATATGGTTTTTATTTTTCAATTTGTTAATGTGGTGAATTACATTGATTGATTTGCGGATATTGAAGAATCCTTGCATCCCTGGGATAAAGCCCACTTGGTCATGGTGTATGATCTTTTTAATGTGTTGTTGGATTCTGATTGCTAGAATTTTGCTGTGGATTTTTGCATCTATGTTCATCAGTGATATTGGCCTATAATTTTCTCTTTTTTGTGTGTGTGGCATCTTTGTCAGGTTTTGGTATTAGGGTGATGGTGGCCTCATAGAATGAGTTTGGAAGTTTACCTTCCTCTGCAATTTTCTGGAAGAATTTGAGTAGGATAGGTATTAGCTCTTCTCTAAATTTTTGGAATAATTCAGCTGTGAAGCCATCTGGACCTGGGCTTTTGTTTGCTGGAAGATTTCTGATTACAGTTTCAATTTCCGTGCTTGTGATGGGTCTGTTAAGATTTTCTATTTCTTCCTGTTTTGTACTTTTCTAAGAATTTGTGCATTTCTTCCAGATTGTCCATTTTATTGGCATATAATTGCTGATAGTAGTCTCTTATGATCCTTTGTATTTCTGTGTTGTCTTTTGTGATCTCTCTATTTTCATTTCTAATTTTATTGATTTGTTTTTTCTCCCTTTGTTTCTTGATGAGTCTGGCTAATGGTTTGTCAATTTTATTTATCCTTTCAAAGAACAAGCTTTTGGCTTTGTTGATTTCTGCTATGGTCTATTTTGTTTCTTTTGCATTTATTTCTGCCCTAATTTTTACGATTTCTTTTCTTCTACTAACTCTGGGGTTGTCCATTTCTTTCTTTTATAATTGCTTTAGGTGTAGAGTTAGGTTATTTATTTTACTTTTTTCTTGTTTCTTGAGGTATGCCTGTATTGCTATGAACTTTCCTCTTAGCACTGCATTTATAGTGCCCCACAGGTTTTGGGTTGTTGTGTTTTCATTTTCATTCGTTTCTATGCATATTTTGATTTCTTTTTTGATTTCTTCTGTGATTTGTTGGTTATTCAGAAGCGTGTTGTTCAGCCTCCACATGTTGGAATTTTTAATAGTTTTTCTCCTGTAATTGAGATCTAATCTTAATGCATTATGGTCAGAAAAGATGCTTGGAATGATTTCAATTTTTTTGAATTTATCAAGGTTAGATTTATGGCCCAGGATGTGATCTATCCTGGAGAAGGTTCTGTGCACAATTGAGAAAAAGGTGAAATTCATTGTTTTGGGGTGAAATGTCCTATAGATATCAATTAGGTCTAACTGGTCTATTGTATCATTTAAAGTTTGCGTTTCTTTGTTAATTTTCTGTTTAGTTGATCTGTCCATAGGTGTAAGTGGGGTATTAAAGTCTCCCACTCTTATTGTGTTACTGTTAATTTCCGCTTTCATGCTTATTAGCATTTGTCTTACATATTGTGGTGCTCCTATGTTGGGTGCATATATATTTATAATTGTTATATCTTCTTCTTGGATTGATCCTTTGATCATTATGTAGTGGCCTTCTTTGTCTCTTTTCACAGCCTTTGTTTTAAAGTCTATTTTATCGGATATGAGTATTGCTATGCCTGCTTTCTTTTGGTCTCTATTTGCGTGGAATATCTTTTTCCAGCCCTTCACTTTCCATCTGTATGTGTCCCTTGTTTTGAGGTGGGTCTCTTGTAGGCAGTATATAGAGGGGTCTTGTTTTTGTATCCATTCAGCCAGTCTTTGCCTTTTGGTTGGGGCATTCAATCCATTTATGTTTAAGGTAATTATTGATAAGTATGATCCCGTTGCCATTTACTTTACTGTTTTGGGTTTGGGTTTATACGCCCTTCCTTTCTAGAGAATATCCTTTAGCATTTGTTGGAGACCTGGTTTGGTGGTGCTGAATTCTCTCAGCTTTTGTTTGTCTGTAAAGCTTCTGATTTCTCCTTCATATTTGAATGATATTCTTGCTGGGTACAGTAATCTGGGCTGTAGTTTATTTTCTTTCATCACTTTAAGTATGTCTTGCCATTCCCTCCTAAAGAGTTTCTATTGAAAGATCTGCAGTTATCCTTATGGGAATCCCCTTGTGTGTTATTTGTTGTTTTTCCCTTGCTGCTTTTAATATTTGTTCTTTGTGTTTGATCTTTGTTAATTTGATTAATATGTGTCTTGGAGTGTTTCGCCTTGGGTTTATCCTGTTTGGGACTCTCTGGGTTTCTTGGACTTCAGTGATTATTTCCTTCCCCATTTTAGAAAAGTTTTCAACTATTATCTCCTCAAGTATTTTCTCATGGTCTTTCTTTTTATCTTCTCCTTCTGGGACTCCTATAATTCGAATGTTGGAGTATTTCATATTGTCCTGGAGGTCTCTGAGATTGTCCTCATTTCTTTTAATTCGTTTTTCCTTTTTTCTCTCTGATTCATTTATTTCTACCATTCTATCTTCTATTTCACTAATCCTATCTTCTGCCTCCATTATTCTACTATTTGTTGCCTCCAGAGTGTTTCTGATCTCATTTATTGCATTATTCATTATATATTGACTCTTTTTTATTTCTTCTAGGTCCTTGTTAAACCTTTCTTGCATCTTCTCAATCCTTGTCTCTAGGCTATTTATCTGTGATTCCATTTTGATTTCAAGATTTTGGATCATTTTCACTACCAATATTTGGAATTCTTTTTCAGGTAGATTCCCTATCTCTTCCTCTTTTGTTTGGTTTGGTGGGCATTTCTCCTGTTCCTTTACCTGCTGGGTATTCCTCTGTCTCTTCATCTCGGTTATATTGCTGTGTTTGGTGTGGCCTTTCTATATTCTGGGAATTTGTGGAGTTCTCTTTATTATGGAGTTTCCTCACTGTGGGTGGGGTTGTATCAGTGGCTTGTCAAGGTTTCTTGGTTAAGGAGGCTTGTGTTGGAGTTCTGGTGGCTGGAGCTGCATTTCTTCTCTCTGGAGTGCAATGAAGTGACCAGTGATGGGTTATGAGACGTCAGTGGTTTTAGAGTAAGTTTGAGCTGCCTGTATTTTGAAGCTCAGGGGTGTATTCCTGTATTGCTGGAGAATTTGCGTGGTATGTCTTGGTCCGGAACTTATTGGCCCTTGGGTGGTGCTTGGTTTCAGTGTAGGTATGGAGCCATTTGATGAGTTCCTATCAATTAATGTTCCTTGAATTCAGGAGTTCTCTGATGTTCTCAGGATTTGGACTTAAGCCTCCTGCTTCTGGTTTACAGTTTTATTTTTACAGTAGCCTCAAGACTTCTCCATCTATACAGCACTGATGATAAAACATCTAGGTTAAAGATGAAAAGTTTCTCCACATTGAGGGACACCCCGAGAGGTTCACTGAGTTACATGGAGAAGAGAAGAGGAAGGTGGTAGTTAGAGGTGACTGGAATGAGATGACATGGAATCAGAAGAGGAAAGAGCAAGCTAGCCAGTTATCACTTCCTTATGTGCACTCCTCAGTCTGGACTGCTCAGAGGTGTTCACAGAGTTATACAGGGAAGAAGAGAGGGAGGAAGTAGACAGAGGTGGCCAGGAGGATAAAAGAGGGAAATGAAAAGCAAAGAGACAGATCCAGCCAGTAACCAGTTCCCTAAGTGTTCTCCATCATCTGGAACACAGAGATTCACAAAGTTAGGTAGAGAAGAGAAGGGGGAGGGAAGAGACAGAGGCCACCTGGTAGAGAAAAAGGAGAGTCCAAAGGAGAAGAGAGTGGTCAAGCCAGTAATCTCAGTCTCCGGTAAAATTGGGTACTGAAGATTGGGTTTTTAAATGTACAAAATTAACAACAAACACCAAAAAGCAAAGATTAAAAATCTAGAGTAGAGTTTGGATTTTCAAAACTACAATATTAAAGAAAAGAAGAAGAAGAAAGAAAAAAAGAGCCACAAGAATTATTTAAAAAAAGAAAAAACAACAACAACCACAAAAATAGTATATAAGGCATTTGCTTTAAAAATAGGGTCTTTTTTTTTTAAGTAATAGTAGGTTATAAAAATAAAAATTAAAGGAGAAATAGAGGACTTAAAAATTTTGTAAAGGTTAAAAAAAGAAGAGGAAAAAGAAAAGAAAAAACAATCACACAACAAAAGCAACAACAACAACAAAAAAGAATGACCATAAAAATAGTAAAGATTTATCTGGCCCTTTCTCTGGTGTTGTGGGCAGTGTAGGGTCACGTCCAAGGCAGTTCCCTCTGTTTAACGTCTTCTGTTTGCTAGTCTCTCCAGTGTCTGATTTCTGCCCTGTCACAGAGGTGGGTGGTAGTGGATACTTTTTTTTTTTTTTTTTTTAGGCTCACTTGTTCAGTCTCGCTGTAGGGAGGGAGGGATGCTGCAAACAAGTACCACTGGCATGTGCTTGCAGTGTCTCAGCCCTGCTGGGCCTGCCCCTGCTAGCGGCGCACACCACTCAGGCTCTATGTTGCCCCGCTGGGAACCGTCTGAGGCCGGCCCTAGGCTGCATGCACCTCCCCGGTCTAAGCTGCTCAGGCTTGGCACTCAGGTAGCCCTCAGAGGCACAGATTTGGTTGGGCCTGCGTTTTGTGCCCTTCCCAGATCCGAGTAGCTCAGGTGTTTGGCGAGCACAGTCACTGCCACTTATCACCTTTCCCGTCTCTGCTGCTCAGTTTTCTGGGTGTATCGCTGGTGTCCCTTTTCTGGTGGCTGATGACTGTCCAGAACCCCTAGAATTTTTAGTTAGCAAAGAAGCCAAATGCAAGGTAATGTCTCTCTTGGGCTGCGATTGCCCCCTTCCAGCCCTTACAGCTCTGGCTGCCTGTCACCGGAGGGGGATGATCTGCCACCAGCTATTTCTGTTCCATCCTTTGTTCTGTGCACGGTCCTGGTGGTGTCTTATGTTCGAGCTTTTCGCGTGGTAGCTATCCCACAGTCTTGTTTGCCAGCCCAGGTTAGTTCACTCTGGTTACGCGCGGGGTGTTCCAGCCCGAATCTTACAAAGCACTGCAGCCCGCACCTCCCGGGCCTCAATGCCCAGCCCCCACTTCCTAGTGGTGGATGCAGGCATCTGCGCTGCTTCTCCACTGAGGGAGTTACTGTTGGACTCGTAATCTGTTGGTTTTAATTATTTATTTATTTTTCCTTCCTGTTATGTTGCCTCTGTGCTTCCAAGGCTCACCACAGACTCGGCAGCGAGAGTGTTTCCTGGTGTTTGGAAACCTCTCTTCTTAAGATTCCCTTCCCAGGACGGAGCTCCCTCCCTACCTCCTTTGTCTCATTTTTCATCTTTTATATTTTTTCCTACCTGTTTTTGAAGACAATGATGTGCTTTTCTGGGTGCCTGATGTCCTCTGCCAGCATTCAGAAGTTGTTTTGTGGAATTTACTCAACGCTGAAATGTTCTTTTGAGGAATTTGTGAGGGAGAAAGTGGTCTCCTTGTCCTATTCCTCCACCATCTTAGGACCAGCCCCCAGGATAAAATTTTAAAACTGAGACCTAGATTCTGCTCTGAACGTGGGGCATCATTGAGGATAGAAACAAAGGAGGATGTGCGATTTTGTGTTAAAAAAATATTAGAGTTTGAGAATGTGAACCTTGGCATTTCTGACAGATATTCTAACACAAATAGCTAGTATGCAACTGGGTGAATGAGGATGGACCTTGCATGAAAGACTTGGTCTGGACAGGAACATTTCACAGTGTTCTGTATATTCTAGGCATGAGATGGATATCACAGTAGTGTTTTAAGGATGAAAAGAAAAACATTTTTACATCAGAAGATAACTGGAGGAATCTCTGTACTAATGGGTCAATCAAGGAAAGAACTGGTTAAAGTAGACTGATAGAAGGAAACAAGAAAAGGGGGTTTTTTGAAGCCCAAGGTGTATAGGTTTAACAAAGGAAGAATTGGGGTAACAGGATATTCTTAGAAACATGCAGAGTAAAAACTATGTGGACTCAGCAAAGGAGGTTCCTGATAAGAGGAATGTGGCTTCATTAAAGAAGTCCTGGAAATTGAAGAGACTTTGCTGCTTTGATGAAAGATGGAGTATCAAAAATGAGTACTGTGAAGAACATACACTCATGATCAAAAAATCTCCTCACTGAAAGTAAAAATAATACAAGAGAGAAGCCAGTGAAAACTTTGGTCAATGGTGTATGTCTTGTTTTTCTTAAGTGTGAATCATTTTTAAAGTTTAAAAGAAAGAAGAAAAATAGAAAGTGGAAAAAAAAAAGGTGGGGAGTGGGGGAGAAGATGGGAATTAAGACTAGAAGAAATATATTATCTAATTCTGTGAATATTTGCTATTATTTCTTTATAGCAAAGATTCAGTCTATAGGTAAATACGTGAGGATAAGATAGGCTCAGTAGTTTTAGTCATTAGTGTACCCCATATATTATATAAAACAATTATTAAATCACATATTCACGTTTTTAAGAAGTGTGAATATTTGTGGCAGTGTTTAGAGTCAAAATGTTGATTTCAGGTTCAATGAAATAAAAAGCAACTGTGTGTTAAGTACTTTCAGTCGTGTTTGACTTTGTGCCATCCTATGGACTGTGTGGCCTGCCAGGCTCCTCTGTCCTTTGGGATTCTCTCATCAAGAATACTGGAGGGAGTTGCCATGCCCTCCTCCAGGGGACCTTCCCCACCCAGGGATCAAACCCGTATCTCTTACATCTCCTGCATGGCAGGCAGCTTCTTTAGAGCCACCTGGAAAGTGCCCCCACACACATACACCCCTGCTTAAAAAAGCAACTAGAACAAAACAAAAATGTATTCCCAGATTTTTTTTTTAATGAACATAGCAAAATTTCTAAATGTTAGAAGATAAATAGTGGGTAACAGTCATGGATGTGACCTGATTAATTCATTGTCACCCCAGAGTTACGTGAGTACATGGAAGAAGATGAAACAGACTGAATATCGGAAGGTGTTTCACTTAGTCGACCATGAAGAGAAGCATCATTTAGAGAAAACAGAAGAGGAAAGCAAAGAGATTTTTCAACAACTCAAAGAAAGTCAATACAATATGGACCTGAAGCAGAAACTTTTAAGGCAGATATATGAGGAGCTCAAGGATTTGTGCCATAAACCAGACATGGAGCTAATCCAGGTAAGGATGGAGGATTGGATAATACCCACCTCTTCTTTGCCTTCCATCTAGTGTTTGAAATCATGTTTTCTGTTGCTACGATAGGAGTTTTATCTGTCCAAGTAATGCTAATGACCAAGAGCCCTTCTTGCCAAACACAAGAACGGCAAAGCTTCATGGAGAAGTAGGCAAAGAAATCCCCAAGAACAATTCTTCTTAAATTCTCCTAATACACATTTGATTACTGAACAACTGCCACAGAAAGATGTTTAAAGATGTATGGATTGGTACCTGGACCTGGCAATAATGAGAAATTTGGGAATTCCTGTAACTCGTTTCCCTTCCTGTTTCTGTGTACATGATACAATTTACTGAAATTTGAGTTAACCCATCCTTGGAAATGAGAAGCTAAATCTTCACTGTGAATCTTGTGAAGCTTATTAACATGTTATATTTTTTGTTTCTCTCTGTACAGCATTATGAAAACATGTCCAAAAGGTAAGTTGCCCTCATTTTCAAGTTTTGATAATTGTAACTGTGATCAGTCAGTTGATGCTAAAATGGGAGCATGAGTTATCAGGACACTAAAACCTCTTTCTGGATGTATTTAGATTCCCCTTTCTCCAAAGGTAGAGTTTTGCATGTTGCTTTACCCGTGGTGGAGCTGGGCAGGGGAATCAATTGCAGGATTTTGTGCAAAGATCTCATGACAACAACTACCATTGCTGATTTTAATTTTTAGAAAAAGAAAAACACAGAGGGAATGTACCCAAAGTATGACAGAATAATGTGCAAGAAATAAGGATTTTATAGAAAACTAATGTGGAATCAGGGAGAGAATGGGCCAATAGAGGATCATCCGGGTGCAGGGCTTCCATGTGCAGCGCATGGGGAGGTGAAAATGAAAGACTCGATGATGCCTTCAGGAAAACTGGGTCCCAGGAATTGGGATTGCTACCCAAGCTAAGCTCCTCAACCACTAGCTGTGGTTGTATAGACACTGAGCATTTTTGTGGTGACTAGAGTGAATTAAAAGTCAGAGTGCCCCTCTTGAACGTCCTTCATTTCAAGTCATTTTATGTAGCCCTGAGATTGGCTGCAAGGAATCAGATTTGGTCATGACTGATTTGAATTGGATGCTAGGATTGCAGTGTTAGCAAATGGGGTAGAATTTTATTTGATTTTCATAAAATAAATTGCCACTGGTCACATTATGTAGATTGGGGGATTACTTTTATGGCCCTGGAATCTAACTATGGAGATTTAATGGAAATCCACAGAAGTGTGTAGATATAATTATTGTGATGAAAATATGAGCTCCAAAAGAGAAACAAAGTGTCCTTTCTTGCAGAGGTGAGTCAGTGCAGCTGCACATGCCCCAGCCTGTAGTCCCACAGCTCAGTTCGTGGCCCATCCCTGGACTTATAGACTGGCTCAACCAATTCCAAGGTAATAGGCAGCCTTCTGGTGGGGGTGGTATACACTGGCCTCTGTTACTGTCCTATGGATTACCTTTCCCCATTGTCCAATCTGTGGACTATGCTGGAAATTTTAATATCCACACTTACCCTTATAGGAGAATATTGTATATGGAATAAAACTAAATGGCATCTGGAAAAAAAGACATTTATAATGAGAGACAGTAAGCTATCTTCCATGGTGGTTCAGACAGAAAGAGTCTGCCTGCAATGAAGAAAACCTAGGTTTGATCCCTGGGTTGGGAAGATGCCCTGGAGGAGGGAATGGCAACCCACTCCAGGGTTCTTGCCTGGAGAATCCCCATGGACAGAGGAGCTGGCATGCTACAGTCCATGGGGTTGCAAAGAGTAAGACACGACTGAGGAACTAAGCACAACATGGTAAGCTATCTGGGGGGTAAACAACAGGAAAAGATAATTGACACTTGCAGCAGACTGAGGGATAGTGTTGACTGCTCACATGAAGCACGTAACTCTGCAAGTACATTCAGTACCTCCCAGGTTGTAGGTAAGGGAGGTTATCGTTGGTTGTGAGATGCTTAGAGAGTTTTAAGCTGGATTATAAAACTCTTTGTAATAAATACAAAGCATACTTCACTCACATCACACAAAAATCCAACCCTGGGATTTCTTTGGAAGGAATGATGCTAAAACTGAAACTCCAGTACTTTGGCCACCTCATGAGAAGAGTTGACTCATTGGAAAAGACTCTGATGCTGGGAGGGATTGGGGGCAGGAGGAGAAAGGGACGATCTAGGATGAGATGGCTGGATGGCATCACGGACTCGACGGACATGAGTCTGAGTGAGCTCCGGGAGATGGTGATGAACAGGGAGACCTGGAGTGCTGCGATTCATGGGGTAGAAAAGAGTCGGACACGACTGAGCGACTGAACTGAACTGAACTGAACTGAATGGTCAAGTTTATTATCAACATAAAAGGAAATTTTATACACAGTTTATACATAACATTGGCAAAGTAAGCTGACCACTTCTTTTGTCAAAAGATTTTTCCCTTTTCTTTTCAAGGTATGCTGGCAGAAAATTCTCACAAAGAAACCACTTCAAAAAATACAAGTTTTTTGTTTCAATTTAATTTTTGATGCTCTAGTGGAAATTTCTTGTTGTCCGGAAAAGTGATCAGAGTTTAATTACTATTATTTTTATTAGTGTGTATTTTCTGTGAAGATCGCAAGCTACTTTTGCTTCTGACAGTGAAGTTTTAATTAATTGCCAATTTCAAATGTTCCAGGGAAAATAATAACCAAAACATAGCAATAGGTCTCATAAACAGAAATTATGACTGCTCCCATTTGGTCTGGCTCAATTCTTCTTCTCATGAAGACAGACCTATAGATCTTGGATTGCAAAGGATTCCTCAAGTTCTCTTGCTGTTCTGCCTCCAATTTCTGGTCATATGTTAGGAAACTCAGACACTCTACAGAGCTCATGTCCATCAGGAATTTATAACACTAGTTGCTAATGCAACTTCCTTCTTCCTGCAGTGTACATTGCGCTGGATAATGAAAGAGTCACTCGTCATGTCCCTGTGTTTGAAGATCTGAGACGCGTTCAGGCTGGTCCTGATTGTCCTGGGGTCGACTACACTCCACCAAGATCTAAGTATTTTCTTGCCTGGGGAGCTGAGTCATTCACTTCCGGTCAGCACTACTGGGAGGTGGATGTGGCGGGCTGTTGCAACTGGGCCATTGGACTTTGTAATGATTCTTGGATGAGAGACAGTGACATGGTCCTTGACTCAGAGGGAATTTTTCTACTTCTTTGTATCAGAGAGAACAATCAGTGCAGTTTCTTTACCGCCTCCCCACTGTCACCTCAATATGTCAGAAAGACTCTAGGCCATGTGGGGGTGTTTCTGGATTATGATGGTGGTGTCCTGAGCTTTGTGAATGTGGCCAGAAGTGCCCTCATTTGTAGTTTCCTCTCCTGCTCCTTCTCTTCCCCTCTCAAACCTTTTCTGTGCTCTGGATACCCATGATCAAGGGCACTTTAGAGATTTGAAAACAGGCATCAGAAATGTCAATAATGGGCATCACTAATTTGTCTCTGTATGATTTTCTGTAATTTCACCTTCCTTTATGAAATATATTGATTTATTTTTAAAGGCTTGATATGTTAACTGTATAAATTTGTATAAATTTTTAAATAAAAATGATATCTGTAATTTCACCTTCCTTTATGAAATATATTGATTTATTTTTAAAGGTTTGATATGTTAACTGTATAAATTTGTATAAATTTTTAAATAAAAATGATGTATCTTGGAATACTGTATGCTCATTATTCTACATCTTGTCTGCTCCTTTGATTTCTGAGGTAACTGGATGTCAAAAATCACCTTGCTCTGTTTACCCAGCTTAGTGGGATAAGGCAGAATTGGAGTTCTCATTTCCCTGCTGTACATATTACTTCATCAGTTTTAAAGTCTCAGTTTTAAAATCTCTTTCTCATGATGTTATTTGTAAAGCTTCTGAACTAGATGACAGCATCTTTTGGGGTTGACTCAGCATCTTACATATTTCTTTGTAAAATTTACAACTTAGTATTGCTCATCCCATCTAGTTTCCCCTCTATTAGAAGGTTTGTGTCTGAAACATGTACAGATAAATCCCAAATAAGTAATATAAACCTACCTGTTTGAAATAAATCTGCTTTAACAAGTTAATAGGTGTACAAACTCATAACAAAAAGATGTTTCACCAATATTAAAGTGGCTTATTATATGTTCAGTTCAGTCTCTCAGTCGTGTCTGACTCTTTGTGACCCCATGAACCACAACATGACAGGCCTCCCTATCCATCACCAACTGCCGGAGTCTACCCAAACCCATGTCCATTGAGTCAGTGATGCCATCCAACCATCTTATCCTCTGTCATCCCCTTCTCCTCCTGCCCTCAATCTTTCCCAGACCAGTGTCTTTTCCAATGAGTCAGCTCTTTGCATCAGGTGGCCAAAGTATTAGAGTTTCAGCTTCAGCATCAGTCCTTCCAATGAACACCCAAGACTGATTTCCTTTAGGATGGATGGGTTGGATGTCCTTGCAGTCCAAGGGACTCTCAATAATCTTCTCCAACACAACAGTTCAAAAGCATTAGTTCTTTGGCACTGAGCTTTCTTTATAGTCCAACTCTCACAGCCATACATGACCACTGGAAAAACCATAGCCTTGACTAGATGGACCTTTGTTGACAAAGTAATGTCTCTGCTTTTAAATATGCTGTCTAGGTTGGTTATAACTTCCCTTCCAAGGAGCAAGTGTCTTTTAATTTCATGGATGCAATCACCATCTGCAGTGATTTTGGAGCCCCTCAAAATAAAGTCAGCCACTGTTTCCACTGTTTCCCCATCTATTTCCCATGAAGTGATGGGACCAAATGCCATGATCTTAGTTTTCTGAATGTTGAGCTTTAAGCCAACTTTTTCACTCTCCTCTTTCACTTTCAACAAGAGGCTTTTTAGTTATTCTTCACTTTCTGCCACAAGGGTGGTGTCATCTGCATATCTGAGGTTATTGAGGTTTCTCCCAGCAATCTTGATTCCAGCTTGTTCTTCATCCAGCCCCGAATTTCTCATGATGTACCCTGCATATAAGTTTAATAAGGAGGGTGACAATATACAGGCTTGACGTACTCCTTTTCTTATTTGGAACCAGTCTGTTGTTCCAGGTCCAGTTCTAGCTGTTGCTTCCTGACCTGCATACAGGTTCTCAAGAGGCAGGTCAGGTGGTCTGGTATTCCCATCTCCTTCAGAATTTTCCACCATTTATTGTGATCCACACAGTCAAAGGCTTTGGCATAGTCAATAAAGCAGAAATAAATGTTTTTCTGGAACTCTCTTGCTTTTTCGATGATCCAATGGATGTTAGTAATTTGATCTCTGCTTTTTCTAAAACCAGCTTGAACATTCAGAAGTTCATGGTTCATGTATTGCTGAAGCCTGGCTTGAAGAATTTTGAGCATTACTTTACTAGCGTGTGAGATGAGTGCAATTGTGTGGTAGTTTGAGCATTCTTTGCCTTTCTTTGGGATTGGGATGAAAACTAACCTTTTCCAGTCCTGTGGGTACTGCTGAGCTTTCCAAATTTGCTGGCGTATTGAGTGCAGCACTTTCACAGCATCATCTTCTAGGATTTGAAATAGCTCCACTGGAATTCCATCACCTCCACTAGCTTTGTTCATAGTGATGCTTCCTAAGGCCCACTTGACTTCACATTCTAGGATGTCTGGCTCTAGGTGAGTGTGAGTGATTACACCATGGTGATTGTCTGGGACATGAAGTTTTTTTTTTTTTTTTTTTTGTACAGTTCTTCTGCGTATTCTTGCCATTTCTTCTTAATATCTTCTGCTTCTTATTACATGTAGCCAATAGCAGATGGAAAAAAAGTGAAACCAGTTACCTTTAAAATTCATAAGATAAAGAAATTCTCTATCACAGACAGTTAAATGTTAACACATATATATATTAACAGAATGACATGGACAAAGAAAATAAGATGGGATACCTTGGAAATTTCAGAAATTTTAATGGAGAGACCTCAAGACACAGGAATCTTGAAAGTTCACTTACCAGAATAGACTGTAAAACTTTTTGCAGTGTAAAATAAAAAATACAGAATAAAAAGAGAATTGTATTTTAAAAAAATTTTAAGTTGATAAAATCTTAAAAGTTTCAATATAATAGTACATTACTACAATATGATTTATATAATTCATAAACACTACATGATCCAGCAAATCCACCTCTATTTTTTGAAGAAAACAAAAAGACCAGCTGGAAAAAGATAACACGTACTGCAGTGTTCATTGTAGTGAATTTGATTCCCCATGTCCCTTTACCAGAAATTAGTCTGGGATTTTTCCTCTCCTCCTGTGTCGCAGAAGTCTGTCTTGAAGGAGTCAATGGGTAATAAATTGCTACCTATGTTTTTAAGATTCCAGTTCAGGGCTTCCCTGGTGGGGCTCAGTGGTAAAAATAATCTACCTGCCAATGCAGGAGACACGTGTTTGATCCCTGATCCAGGAAGATCTCACATGCCCTGGAGGAGCTAAACCTGAGCACCACAGCTATTGAGTCTGTGGTCTGGAGCCTAGAAGCTGCAACTACTGAGCCCACACATCACAGCTACTGAAGCCGGAACATCCTAGAGCCTGGGATCCACACTCAGAGAAGCCACAGCAATGAGCAGTCTGAGCACAGAAACTAAAGTCGCCCCTGCTCGATGTATCTAGAGAAAAGCCTGCTCAGCAACAAAGACCCAGTGCACCCCTAAATAAATAAATTAATAAAATTATTAAAAAGATAAGATTCAAATGGATAAATTTACTCTAGTGCACAGGCTAATTTTCCCCAGATAGCATTAAATGAAAGGCAGGTCTGGCTGCTCACCACTTGAAAGGCAATACTCCAGAGGCAAGGCTAGTTGAAAGGAAAGATTGCTTTACTTTGGAGACCAGCAACTGCTGGAGTAATCCTGTATGTCCAAAGGCCCATTCCCTGCTGACAGTCTGTAAGCAAGAACTTTTAAATGGGGAGTTCCATGGGGTATATAGGAGAAAGGAGGGGACTCCATGCAGAAACAGCACACAGACCACTCTAAAGGCAGAGAGTGAAGAAGAACTAAGAGCCTCTTAAGATTTCTAAGAGGAACTAAGAGGGTGAAAGAGGAGAGTGAAAAAGCTGGCTTAAAACTCAACATTCAAAAAAGAAAGGTCATGGCATCTGGTCCCATCACTTCATGGCAAATAGAAGGGGGAAAAGTGGATAACAGTGACAGATTTTATTTTCTTGGGCTCCGACATCACTGTGGACAGTGACTGCAGCTATGAAATTAAAAGATGCTTTCTCCTAGGAAGAACAGCTATGACAAACCTAGATAGAGTATTAAAAAGCAGAGACATCACTTGGCCAACAAAGGTCCATGTAGTCAAAGTGATGGTTTTCCCAGTAGTTATGTACAAATGTAAGAAGGCGTGCATGCTAACTTGCTTCAGTTGTATCCGACTCTTTGGTACCCTATGGACTGTGTAGCCCGCCAGGGTCCTCTGTCCATGGGATTCTCCAGGTAAGAATACTGGAGTAAGTTGTCATTTCCTCCTCCAGGGGATCTTCCCAACCTAGGGATTGAACTTGCATCCCTTACGCCTCCTGCATTGGCAGGCAGGTTGTTTCCCACTAGTGCCACCTGGGAAGCCCCACAAATGTGAGAGTTGGGCCATAAAGCAGGCTGAGTGCTGAAAAGTTAATGATTTCAAATTGTGGTGCTGGAGAAGATTCTTGAGAGTCCCTTGGACTGTAAGGAGATCCAAGCAGTCCATCCTAAAGGAAATCAGTCCTGAATATTCATTGGAAGGACTGATGTTGAAGTTGAAACTCCAATACTTTGGCCACCTGATGTGAAGAACTGACTCATTGGAAAAGACCCTGATGCTGGGAAAGATTGAAGGCAGGAGGAGAAGGGGATGACAGAGGATGAGATGGTTGGATGGCATCACCAAATCAATGGACATCTGTTTAAGTAAACATCAGTAATTTGTGATGGACAGGGAGGCCTAGTGTACTGCAGTCCATGGGGTTGAAAAGAGTTGGACACCAATGAGTGACTGAACTGAACTGATGCTGAAGTTGATGCTCCAGTACTTCGGCCATCTGATGCAAAAAGCCAACTCTTTGGAAAAGACTCTGATGCTGGGAAAGATTGAAAGCAAAGGGGAAAGAAGCAGCAGAGGATGAGATGGTTAGATAGCATCACCTACTCAATGGACATGAATTTGAGCACACTCTGGGAGGAAGTGGAGGACAGAGGAGCCTGGTGTGCTACAGTCCATGGGGTTGCCAAGAATTCGACACAACTTAGTGAATGAACAACAACAACATGTCATGGACAGTCTGGTAATCAGGCAGTTAACTTCTTCTGTCAAGTGGGAATTTTAGTTTCTACAAAATCACTCAAAGCATATGGCTCAGAATATTATTTGTAGTCTTTGAAGAGGTCCTTGACTTTGCTTAATGACTAAACTATTATTGTTTTATCTTGTTTCATTGTTTTTCCTTTGTTTCTGGATTTTCTCATTTCTTTGATTAAATTTATATTTTGATTAAAGTTTTTCTAGAGACAAAAGGTGGGCTAAGGACATTGGAGGCAGGAGAAAGGATCATAGGGTCCTGCTCTGTTTCAGTAGCAGGTGAGAGAGGCAAGTACCTCTGAGACTCAGGTCAGTGGAAGCAGACAAGAGAAAAATTAGAAAGATACTCTAAGAATGATGAAAATTTATCTGGTGTTTGTGCATGAGAAAAAGGTTTGATGAAACATTTTCAGATGAATATGTATGACATTCATAAACACTATGATGAAACATAAAGGGGAGCTCTTTTTTAAATTTTTGCATTTATTATAATTGGAGGCTAATTACTTTACAATATTGTAGTAGTTTTTGCCATACATTGACATGAATCAGCTGTGAGTGCACATCTGTTTCCAATCCTGAGGAATCTCTGCAGGAATGAGTCAGCACTGCTCTCCGTGTACCAGTCTGTGAACCCAGAATTCAATCCAGGAGCCATCACTGGACTGAGGGACAGACTCAACCACTTCCAAGATAATGTAGCCCATTGGCGGAACCACACATCCCTGTCCTTCGAACATGGGTTTGCATTGGCAATCTTAACCACTGTGTTCAGTTCAGTTCAGTCACTCTGATACGCTTCACTGGTAGCTCAAATGGTAAAGAGTCTGCCTGCAATTCTGGAGACCGGGGTTCAATCCCTGGGTTGGGAAGATCCCCTGGAGGAGGGCATGGCACCCACTCCACTATTCTTGCCTGGAGAATCCACATGGACAGAGGAGCCTGGAGGGCTACAGTCCGATGGAGTCTCAAAGAGTGGGACACAACTGATCGACTTAGCACAGCAAACAGTAACTCGGATAAGGTATTTCACATTTAAAAATATTTCCCCTAAACATTTCTCAGTAATTAAATTTGTTACAATGAACACTACAGTTGATATACGAATAAAAATAACTAAGTATGCATAGCAATTTTTGTGAACAAGAAAATAATACAAGTTGGTGACTGAAGGAAAACTATGTAAAGCCAGACCTGGAGGACAACTGGAAGAGAGGGGAAAACCAGACCTCCTACGTGACAGGGAGTGAAAGGCAGAAAATCACTCGTAGGGAATCTCTCCTAAGGAGATGCATTTAAGTTTTTCTTTTCAGGGTAAGTTTTCTCAACTACCATCTCATAATAATCCTCACAATGTGATGACCAGGTATTTCAGTCTAGGAATAGTCACTTTCTCCCCCAACCCAAAGACGCAGTGGAGGTGACTCATGTTACTAAGGACTTGCAGCGATGCACAGGTCATGAACTTCCTTGTGGCCTGAAAAGCAACCAGAGAGAAGTAGCCATGATCCCCCTTCCCCTTTATAATCTCAGAGCTTTTAGGAATTGTCCAGTGGGGTTAGATACCATTTCTTCAGCAGATATGCTGGTAGTGCCTGAATCTGATATTTTTTCCAATCAGAACTGTCCAGGAAGTCTTTGTCTGTTTTTGTTGGTTTTTTTTTTTTTTTTTTTTTTTGGTTTTTAGTGTGTGTTTGTTTTTTTTAAATCTAGGAAAATTCTACAGGGAGTCACTCTATTATGTCAAAGACAACTGCCACTTTGAAATTGAGTTTTACTGGATTCTTCTCTTGTTTTCACAGTGCTAAGTTTCCTAAAATAACAAACTCACCAACTCCGATCACAGGCTGTTAGACAATGTGAGAAGTTGAAGGTGTAGACATGACCATCAAGATGCATCTTCGCATCTGAAAGGTCTAACTAGTTTGCTGCGGGAGCGACCAAGGGGAAAGCTGTCTAGAAAACATTACCGGGTGCAGAACGTAGTGGGTTCCTGGGACTGAGGTCCAGGTGTGGCACACAGACATTCAGTTCCTTACAGTGTCAAGGATGGCATTCTTCATATTCTTTGAACCATCCTTCACGTGTTTTCTCCTTACACAGAGAAACTTCTGGGTAGGATTGGTGTGTTCCTTGATACTGAAGGTAGAGGTTTTACCTTCTTCAGTGTTGCCAAGTGTCCCCTTATACTCAGCTTAGTCATCCAGTTTCTGTGTCAGGCCTTATTTTTAAACTGGACACAGACTTTGAGGAATAAAACAGGGAACAATGCAATTAAAAGCCATGCTACTAAATAAATCTCTTTCTGTATATCATTTTCTTGAGAAATTCTATGTGAAATACTTTAGGATGTTATTGCTGGCTTATTTTTGCGAATATAAGATTCTGATAGGCAGCACAGGGCAGTGCAGTCACAGAGGGTGATGGTCCTTCCCTGGCTGGAGTGGTCTCAGACCCCTCTGGTCCTGTGTCCTATCCCATCCCTTGAATCAGGAGTGCAGGGAGTGGGCATGGAGAATGGAATTACAGGACCAGAGGTTCAGCATGTTTGCACAGTGAGGCATAGCCAGAAATTAGGTAGAATGTCAACTGAAATGTGGGGGAAATACTGGGAGCAGCTTTAGAAAAGGAGTCAGAGCCCTGGGTGTGGTGGGCATGACAGGAAGGGCAGTGATTCCAATCAGTCTTTCCCAGTATTCCTGGTCTCACCAGATACACACACACACACACACACACACAGATCACACTTGTGGATTCTTCTCCTGGTTGCACCAGAATCATGGAACCATGTGGTCTGTGAATCTGCAGAGTTTATGCTTCTTAGGCCAAGGGAGCCACGGAAAATTCTTGTGACTATCTAGTAGTTGGAACTCTCAGCCTTGTCATCTGCCATTTGTCTGGTATCTAAGGACCCCGCAGCCCAAACCGGAAGTCAGAGTACATGGGATTTATTGAAAAGCTGCTGGGAGGATGACTGGAGTCAGCATGGCTGTCAGCAGCATTTGCAGATACTATGTAAATTATCAACTAAAAAGGATGGTAATCTGTACTGTTCTATTATTATTATTTAGGCCTTGTAGAATAAAGTTGGGCTTCTCACATAGCTCAGTTGGTAAAGAACCCACCTGCAATGCAAGAGACCCCAGTTCAATTCCTGGGTCAGGAAGATTGGCTTGAGAAGGGATAGGCTACCCACTCCAGCATTCTCGGGCTTCCCTTGTGGCTCAGCTGGTAAAGCTAACCATTTTTTCTAGATACATAATGAATGTTAACACTTTAGCTTTTACTTGGCATAAAAATTTAACTCCCTCAAGATGGATTTGAATTTACCTATGAGAAAATTGACATTTGGTTGCTAACATGAGTTCATTTCTGCATCCAATGCAAGGGTTGTTGTTTAAAGAAAGAAATAACGAACAAAAATATATCACTGGATATATAAATATATATCACAGTGTTTATTTGTTATATTTTAAAATACAAAACATTTTGTTTCATTTACCTTTCTATTTTCTTCAGAAAATATGTAGCTACATGTTTAAGTCCATCTATGGAAAGACATTGAGTGACTCAAGGTTAAGTGTCATCATGTAGATCCTGGGCAGGTGAAGATCAAGTTCAACAGAAAGGTAGGCACCGTTCCTGGTCCTCCAGCCAGATACCTGAGAGACGCTGGTTCCAACAATTCCAGCTCTAGGCTCAGCGGTAATGAGGAACATCACCTCTCCTGAAGCAAAGCATGGAGACGCCCACTTCTCTGAAGGCCCCTGGACAGAACACGGTAACAAGTAAGGGGAGCCAGAGGACTGGGGATGCAGCTCTTTCAGCCGCAGGGTCTCAGACACCTGCTTCCAGGGCCTGGTGGCAGGAGAGGCTTCCCTTTCCCCAAGGACTGGATCTCAAGGGGGTCTGAGGAAAAGCCTTCTGCTCCATTAGCTCTGGAAAATCCCCAGGAGTAGCCAAGGCCCAGGGACCAGGAGGAAGTTTAGGCATTAAAAATTGTGGTTCTCCAGGAGTTCACAAATATCCCCAGGGTGGAGAAATCCCTGTGGTACCAAGGAATCCTGGAAGCTTCTGAAGGGACTGGACCCAGGAGGGAGGTGATCTCCTGTCCGCCCAAGGCCAATCTGCCCACAGTGGTGCGGGTCCCCCGTAGACTTGGCCCTGGACTCAAGAGGTCGCTGCCCTCAGTGACCTTCCTTCAGGGCAGGAAGGGACCCTGCAGACCTTTGAGAAGGCGACACTGGGCTCTGTGTTCTCATCCCTGCCTCTGTGGACACTGAATCTCTGACAGCCCAATGTGGTTTTGTCCAGAGAAGGAGCTTTTCCCTGAGGCCCCAGACCAGCTCGTGTACCTGGCACATCTGGGAAAGCAAGGGTGAGGCTCTGCTCAGACCAGAGTCTTCCCTAGAGGATGTGCAGGAGGGGCCAGGGGGCTGCAGCGATCCCAGAGCTGCTGTTTACACAGTCTGCGGCCCTCACCTCCAGGGCCTGCACCCCCAGGGGAACCGGGGAGCTCCACTCCTGGAGAGAGGAGGCAGAAGAACTAGGAAGGGCTCCAGGACTGAGTTCAAGAACTCCTGCCCTTCATTGAAAGCGAAGCTGCAGACAAGGTCAGTCCCTGACCCCTGCTTTCCTCCTACTGCTGCCCCGCACCTGTCCTTCCACAGTGAAGGGGTCAGAGTACAGGCTGGGCAGGTTCTGAGAAGGAAGGTCTAATGACGTGGAGCAGCTGGGTCTCGCAGCCAAAGAGGCAGAAATACCTCTGGGGCTGAGTTGCTAGATCCTTGGATTCAGTTCTATTTCTAGGGCAAAAGGACAAAGCTGTCTGGCAGTGTGAGCAGTACCTCGCACTCTTCTCCATGAGTTTTTTTTTTTAATATAAATTTATTTATTTTAATTGGAGGATAATTACTTTACAATATTGTATTGGTTTTGCCATAATATCAACATGAATCCACCACAGGTATACACGTGTTCCCCATCCTGAACCCCCCTCCCTCCAAGTTTTTTCAATCAAAAGATATGTTTAGACTTGCCAGCAGGAAAGAAAGACACTTAACACTTTGTGGGTGTGAATGAACTGTGAGTCAGTCACTTTAGAAACACTAAATCTAATCTTAAATTAGATCTTAAACTAATAGAGTTTTATTCCCAGTTCATGAATGGATAGGTGAGGCAATAAATATAGATTTATTATTTTAACCAATGCCATCTTCTTCCATTAGAAAATTCAGAATTTAAGCCTATATTCATTTAGTATTTTTTTTTTAAAAGAAACTTTTCATTTTCTACTGTAGTACAAGTCCATCCTAAGGGAGATCAGTCCTGGGTGTTCATTGGAAGGACTGATGTTGAAGCTGAAACTCCAGTACTCTGGCCACCTGATGCAAAGAACTGACTCATTTGAAAAGACCCTGGTGCTGGGAAAGATGGAGGGCAGGAGGAGAAGGGGACAACAGAGGATGAGATGGTTGAGTGGCATCATCAACTCAATGGACATGGGTTTGAGTGGACTCCGGGAGGTGGTGATGGACAGGGAGGCCTGGCATGCTGGGGTTCATGGGGTCTCAAAGAGTCAGACACGACTGAGTGACTGAACTGAACTGAACAGCCAATTTACAATTTTGGAGTAAATGTACAATGTAGTAAACAATGTACAGTAGTTCCTTGATGGTCTGGTGGTTAATAATCGCCCTGCCAATGCAGGGGACAGGGTTCCATTCCTGCTCTGGGAATATCCCACATGCCTCGGAGCAACTAAGCTCATGTGCCACAACTACTGAGCCAGCACTCCAGAGCCTGTGCGCTGAAATAAGAGGAGTCACTGTAGTGAGAAGCCCAAGCACCACAACAAAGAGTAGCCCCCATTCATTGCAACTAGAGAAAGCAGGTTCACAGCAATGAAGCCAAAATAAATAAACCTTTAGGAAAAATAAAAACGCTGTGATAGTTTCAGGTGAAAAGCAAAAGGACTCAGCCATGCATATATATGCATCCATTCTCCTCCAAACCTCCCTCCCATTCAGTCAGCCACATAACAATTGAGCAGAGTTCCATGTGCTATATAGTAGGTGCCCAACCTGTATATTTATAAAGAATAAAGTATTTCACTAAGGCATCAAGGAGTAAGATGAACCCTGGAAATTCTACACTTTCCATATATATTAACACAACTTCATGTGGTAAAGAAACTGCCTGCCAATGCAGGATACCCCAGGTTTGATCCCTGGACTGGGAAGATCCCCTGGAGGAGGAAATGGCAACCTACTGTACTCTTGCCTGGAAAATCCCGTGGACAGAAGAGCCAGACAAGCTGTAGTCCATGGGGTCACAAAGACTCAGACAGGACTCAGCATGCACTCATGCACTTGTGTGATACTAATTTTCCATGAGAACCAAAAATGAAGCTAGCCAAGGATATTTAGAAAAGTTTAATGAGATGGCGCTAGCTTTAAACACATTTTAAAATAAACTAAAATTACAAAAGCAGTCCCACAATGGTACATGAATCCCCAAATAGTTTAGTAATCTCTGCACTAAGATACTTACCCAGATCATGGACAGATGCATAGCATAGTACAAATAAATCAAATGTATGACAAAAAGCATGATTCCCTTACAACCAGGAGCATAAGGAATGGGTTGGAACAGAAACCAGAGAAATTTATTTATTTTTTTTTTAGTTTTTATTTTTAAATTTTAATATCTTTAGTGCCACTGAGTCACAAAAGGCTGGTTTTAAGGAAAAACTAATGCAGATCAAGGAGTTTTAAATTTTTAATTTCTAATGATTGAGATAAGAAAATCTCATTGACAGCTAAAAGTACGAAAATACATATAGAATTGTTACTGCCCACATGCCCATCTCCATTTCAAAGATAAGGAAGGGCCAAGTCCTCACTTCAGAGAGAAGGGAAAAAGACGTCAGAAGCTTGACAGTGTTGCTAAAGGAGACTTCTCTACATCCAGTCAATCATATCTTCCCCTCCGCAGTTCACTGCAGGAGTCCTGAGGGACGAGATCACTCACAGAGAAACGGGGAGTCACAGACTCCTGGGATCTCACACCTAAGGGTCGTCACACCTATGGCGGGCAGAGAATCCAATGAACAGAAGAGCCTGGTGGACTGCAGTCCAGAAGGTGGTAAAGAGTCAGACACGACTGAAGCAACTGAGCACGCACACACATTTACTGCATACAAGTTAAATAACTGTACTCCCTTCCCAATGTGGAACTGGTCTGCTGTTCCATGTCTGGTTCTAACTCTTCCTTCTTGATTTGCATAGCAGGTGTTTCAGGAGACAAGTAAGGTGGTCTCATACTCCAGGTTCATTAAGAATTGTCCACCATTTGTTGTGATCCACACACTCAAAGCTTTAGTGTAGTCAGTGAAGCACAAGTGGATGTTTTCCTAGAATTTCTTTGCTTTCTCCATGATCCAACAAATGTTGGCAATTGGATATCGGGTTCCTCTGCCTCTTTGAAATCTAGCTTGTACATCTGAAAGTTCTTGATCCATGTACTGCTGAAATCTAGCATGAAGGATTTTGAGCATAAACTTGCTAGCATGTAAAATGAGGGCAATTATAGGATAGTTTGAACCTTCTTTACCATTGCCCTTCATTGGAATGAAAAGTGACCTTTCCCAGTCCTGTGGCCACTACTGAGCTTTCCAAATTTGATGAAATATGGAGTGCAACAGTTAAATGGTGTCATCTTTTAGGAATTAAATAGCTTAGCTGGAATTCCATCACCTCCACTAGCTTTATTTGTTGTAATACATTCTAAGACCAACTTTACTTCATATTGCAGGATGTTTGGCTCTAGGTTAGTGACCACACCATCGTGGTGATCTGGGTCATTAAGAACCTTCTTGTATAGTTCTTCTGTGTATTCTTGCCATGTCTTCTTAATCCCTTCTGTTTCTGTTCAGTCCTTAATGTTTCTGTTGTTTATCATTGCTACCCTTGCATGAAACAGTCCTTGATATCTCCAATTTTTGGAAGAGATTTCTAGTCTTTCCATTCCGTTGTTTACCTCTATTTTTGGCATTGTTCATTTAAGAAGGATGTCTTATTTCTCCTTGCTAGTCTCTGGAACTCTGTGTTCAATTGAACATATCTTTCCTTTTCACCCTTGCTTTGATTTTTCTTCTTTCCTCAGCTATTTGTTAAACCTCCTCAGACAACCACTTTGCTTTCTGGCATTTACTTTTCCTTTGGGATGGTTTTGGCCACTGCCTCCTGTACTATGTTACTAACTTTCCTCCATGGTTCTTCAGGCATCCCATCTGTCAAATCTAATACATTGAGTCTACTCACGACTTTCAGTGTATGATCATAAGGGATTTGATTTAGCTCACACCTGAAGGTCCTAGAGGTTTTCCCTAATTTCTTCAATTTAAGCCTGAATTTTGCAATAAGAACTCACAATCTGAGCCACAGTCAACTCCAGGTCTTGTTTTTACTGACTGTACAGAGATTCTCCACCTTTGGCTGCAAAAAAAAAAACACATAATCAATCTGATTTTGGTATTGATCAAAATACACTCTACGCATGGTGATGTCCATGCATAGGGTCATCTCTTGAGTCTTTGGCAAGGGTGTTTGCTATGACCAGTTTAGTCTCCTGACAAAACTCTGTTAGCCTTTGCCCTGCTTCATTTCATACTGCAAGGCCAAACTTGACTGATAGTCCAGGTTTCTCTTGACTTCATAAGTTTGCAATCCAATATCTTATGATTAAAAAGACATCTTTCTTTTAATGTTAGTTCTAGAAGGTACTGTAGGTCTTCATAGAATTGGTCAACTTCAGTTTCTTCCACATTAGTGGCTGGACCACAGACTTGGATTTCTGCAGGGTTGAATCGTTTGCCTTGGAAACAAACTGAAATCATTTTTTTTTTTCATTTTTGTGATTGCACCCAAGTACTAAAGGAACCTTAGGAGCCTCCTCATGAAAGTGAAAGAGGAGAGTGAAAAACCTGGCTTAAAACTCAACATGCAAAAAACTAAGATCATGGCATCTGGTCCCATCACTTAAATGGCAGATAGATGGGGGAACAATGGAAACAGTGACAGACTTTATTTTGCAGGGCTCCAAAATCACTGCAGATGGTGACTGCAGCCATGAAACTAAAAGACACTTGCTCCTTGGAAGAAAAGTTATGGCCAACCTAGACAGCATATTACAAAGCAGAGACATTACTTTGCCGACAAAGATCTGTCTAGTCAAAACTATGGATTTCCAGTAGTCGTGTATGGATGTGAGAGTTGGACCATAAAGAAAGCTGAGTGCCAAAGAATTGATGCTTTTGAACTATGGTGTTGCAGAAGATTCTTGAGAGCCCCTTGGGCTGCAAGAAGATCCAACCAGTTCATCCTAAAGGAAATCAGTCCTGAATATTCACTGGAAGGAATGAGGCTGAAACTGAAACTCCAATACTTTGGCCACCTGATGCGAAGAAATGACTCATTGGAAAAGACTCTGATGCTGGGAAAGATTGAAGGCAAGAAGAGAAGGGGAGTACAGAGAATGAGACATTTGGATGGCATCGCTGACTCAATGGACATGAGTTTGAGCAAGTTCCCAGAGTTGGTGATGGACAGGAAGAATGGCATGCTGCCGTCCATGGGGTGGACTAACAAAGAGTTAGACATGACTGAGCCACTGAACTGAACTGCATTTCAGACTCTTGTTGACCATGAGAGCTACTCCATTTCTTCTAAGGGATTCTTGCCCAAAGTAATAGATATACTGGTCATCTGAAATTAGGACTATGATGCAGTTCATTAAATGGAGATATTCACATCTGGGGAGTTTATTTCTTGTCCAAACAGCAACTTCATGGATTACAACTATAAACTCAAAATGTGACTTTTTAGCAGAGATTGGATTGTGACACTTGGATTAAGTAGGTTTCAAAGGACTTCAGTCATTGGCATCTGAAAATGTTTTCAACTCTGGGAAAATCTAATCATGTGCACCTATACCTTTTCACAGGGCTGATAACACTATCACTTGGAAGAGGTGGACGTGGTCTTCAAAGACTACATAAAGCTTCTCTTGAAGACCCACACTCACTTTTCTCCAGAGTCCAGAGCTGTCAGGACTAGAGTTGGCTGCATTGTGGAGACTTTGGGAAGTCTCTGCCAGGCGGAGGTGAACCCCTAAAGCTGAACTGAATTGTGCAGAGTTACTTACAGCATAGGAGTAGAATATTTCATCAACTGTACCCAGTGGTGAGTTCTAATCAAAGTCAATGAAATTCTGCTATGTTCACTTAGGAATGAAACCTTAATGGTGATTATGGACAGAAATGCAATTTGTTGTTTGTTTTTTTTTTCTATCAGTAATATCTGTATGTATGCAATGCATCAAGCATTTATTCCCTCTGGGATTTGCAAACAAGTAATATCTTTTATCCATACGATGTCAAGTAATTTCCTTATAAAATGTGGGTAAAAATAGAAAATCAGTAAATATTGTTTAGAAGATTAAAAGAGTTAATCCATATAAAAGGAGTTAATCTAATGGCAAGCTAATTTTTTATCCCGGAGCCACTGTGGAAGCCCATTTAGTTCTTCTATTGTTTTAATGCTATGGTGATTCCCAGTGTCATTAGCATAAAAGTGATCTTATTCATAAAGAATTCTTGGTCAGTTTCTAGCCCACTCTACACATGGCTTCTTTATACTTTCTCCCTGTTCATCAGCTATCTCCTCATTTGATGCACATATTTATAAATACATAAGTATTTATAAAACACATGGTACTCCTAAAATGTTCAACATAATGAATATATTTCATAGTCTTTACACAGATGAATATGAGTTAAATGGTTAAATTAATCAGAAAACCTTCTTGAAAGTCACATTTGCTATCATTTTCAAGACCTTACTTTGCAGTCCATAAGTGATAAGTGTTCAAAATAGATCCAATCAACCAATAGGGACTCCAAAGAAGTGGAAACATCAAAAAAACAAAAAATCTGATGTTGCTTCCATTAACTAGATATTTGAAATTTCCAGTGTAGAGTGGAAATCCTTGTGTATATTCAAACTTATTTCTATGGTCTTAGTAAACAATGTATAGTCAAACTGGAACCTCCCTGGTGGTTCAGATGGTAAAGTGTCCACCTATAATTCAGGAAACCAGGGTTCAATCCCTGGGCTGGGAAGATCTCCTGGAGAAGGAAATGGAAACCCATTCCAGTATTGTTGCCTGGAAAATCCCATGGACAGAGGAGCCTAGTAAGCTACAGTCCATGGGATCACATAGAGTTGAAAACAACTGAGCGACTTCACTTTCACTTTCACTTTCTTTATTAAAAATTTGATTCTTTTTTACATTGTTATAGTGAGAACATTCACCGTTTCAAAATATGACACACTCTGATTATCTGAACTCACTCCAGGAAAAATTGTCTTCCTGAACTAGCAAATTTGCTGGCATATTGAGTGCAGCACTATCACAGCATCATCTTTTAGGATTTGAAACAGCTCCACTGGAATTCCATCACCTCCACTAGCTTTGTTCATAGTGATGCTTTCTAAGGCCCACTTGACTTCACATTCCAAGATGTCTGGCTCTAGATTAGTGATCACATCATCATGATTATCTGGGTCATGAAGATCTTTTTGTACAGTTCTCCTGTGTATTCTTGCCACCTCTTCTTAATATCTTCTGCTTCTGTTAGGTCCATACCATTTCTGTCCTTTATCGACCCCATCTTTGCATGAAATATTCCCTTGGTATCTCTAATTTTCTTGAAGAGATCTCTAGTCTTTCCCATTCTGTTGTTTTCCTCTATTTCTTTGCATTGATCACTGAAGAAGGCTTTCTTATCTTTTCTTGCTATTCTTCGGAACTCTGTATTCAGATGCTGATATCTTTCCTTTTCTCCGTTGCTTTTCACCTCTCTTCTTTTCACAGCTATTTGCCAGCAAATTTGGAAAACTCAGCAGCGGCCACAGGACTGGAAAAGGTCAGTTTTCATTCCAATCCCAAAGAAAGGCAATGCCAAAGAATGCTCAAACTACCGCACAATTGCACTCATCTCACACGCTAGTAAAGTAATGCTCAAAATTCTCCAAGCCAGGCTTCAGCAATATGTGAACTGTAAACTCCCTGATGTTCAAGCTGGTTTTAGAAAAGGTAGAGGAACCAGAGATCAAATTGCCAACATCCGCTGGATCATGGAAAAAGCAAGAGAGTTCCAGAAAAACATCTGTTTCTGCTTTATTGACTATGCCAAAGCCTTTGACTCTGTGGATCACAATAAACTGTGGAAAATTCTCAAAGAGATGGAAATACTAGACCACCTAGCCTGCCTCTTGAGAAATCTGTATGCAGGTAAGGAGGCAACATTTAGAACTGGACATGGAACAACAGACTGGTTCCAAATAGGAAGAGGAGTACTTCAAGGCTCTATATTGTCACCCTGCTTATTTAACTTATATGCAGAGCACATCATGAGAAACACTGGACTGGAAGAAACACAAGCTGGAATCAAGATTGCTGGGAGAAATATCAATAACCTCAGATATGCAGATGACACCACCCTTATGGCAGAAAGTGAAGAGGAGCTAAAAGCCTCCTGATGAAAGTGAAAGAGGAGAGTGAAAAAGTTGGCTTAAAGCTCAACATTCAGAAAACTTAGATCATGGCATCTGGTCCCATCACTTCATGGGAAATAGATGGGGAAACAGTAGAAACAGTGTCAGACTTTATTTTGGGGGGCTCCAAAATCACTGCAGATGGTGACTGCAGCCACAAAATTAAAAGACGGTTACTCCTTGTAAGAAAAGTTATGACCAACCTAGATAGTATATTCAAAAGCAGAGACATTACTTTGCAGACTAAGGTCCGTCTAGTCAAGGCTATGGTTTTTCCAGTGGTCATGTATGGATGTGAGAGTTGGACTGTGAAGAAGGCTGAGAGCCAAAGAATTGATGCATTTGTTTTTTGTTTTTTGTGGGTTTTTTTTTGTTTTTTATTTTTATTTTTAGTTTTTAGTTTTTATTTTTTTAATTTTAAAATCTTTAATTCTTACAGGCATTCCCAAACATGAACCCCCCTCCCACCTCCCTCCCCGTAACATCTCTCTGGGTCATCCCCAGGCACCAGCCCCAAGCATGCTGTATCCTGCATCAGACATAGACTGGCAATTCAATTCTTATATGATAGCTTACATGTTAGAATGCCATTCTCCCATCATCCCACCCTCTCCCTCTCCCTCTGAGTCCAAAAGTCCGTTATATACATCAGTGTCTTTTTTCCTGTCTTGCATACAGGGTCGTCATTGCCATCTTTCTAAATTCCATATATATGTGTTAGTATACTGTATTGGTGTTTTTCTTTCTGGCTTACTTCACTCTGTATAATCAGCTCCAGTTTCATCCATCTCATCAGAACTGATTCAAATGAATTCTTTTTAGTGGCTGAGTAATACTCCACTGTGTATATGTACCACAGCTTTCTTATCCATTCATCTGCTGATGGACATCTAGGTTGTTTCCATGTCCTGGCTATTATAAACAGTGCTGCGATGAACATTGGGGTACATGTGTCTCTTTCAATTCTGGTTTCCTCGGTGTGTATGCCCAGCAGTGGGATTGCTGGGTCATATGGCAGTTCTATTTCCAGTTTTTAAAAGAATCTTCATAATGTTCTCCATAGTGGCTGTACTAGTTTGCATTCCCACCAACAGTGTAGGAGGGTTCCCTTTTCTCCACACCCTCTCCAGCATTTATTGCTTGCAGATTTTTGGATCGCAGCCATTCTGACTGGTGTGAAGTGGTACCTCATTGTGGTTTTGATTTGCATTTCTCTAATAATGAGTGATGTTGAGCATCTTTTCATGTGTTTGTTAGCCATCTGTATGTCTTCTTTGGAGAAATGTCTATTTAGTTCTGTGGCCCATTTTTTGATTGGGTCGTTTATTTTTCTGGAGTTGAGCTGCATAAGTTGCTTGTATATTTTTGAGATTAGTTGTTTGTCAGTTGCTTCATTTGCTATTATTTTCTCCCATTCAGAAGGCTGTCTTTTCACCTTGCTTATATTTTCCTTTGTTGTGCAGAAGCTTTTAATTTTAATTAGATCCCATTTGTTTATTTTTGCTTTTATTTCCAGAATTCTGGGGGGTGGATCATAGAGGATCCTGCTGTGATTTATGTCTGAGAGTGTTTTGCCTATGTTCTCCTCTAGGAGTTTTATAGTTTCTGGTCTTACAGTTAGATATTTAATCCATTTTGAGTTTATTTTTGTGTGCGGTGTTAGAAAGTGATCTAGTTTCATTCTTTTACAAGTGGTTGACCAGTTTTCCCAGCACCACTTGTTAAAGAGATTGTCTTTACTCCATTGTATATTCTTGCCTCCTTTGTCAAAGATAAGGTGTCCATATGTGTGTGGATTTATCTCTGGGCTTTCTATTTTGTTCCGCTGATCTATATGTCTGTCTTTGTGCCAGTACCATGCTATTTTGATGACTGTGGCTTTGTAGTAGAGCCTGAAGTCAGGCAAGTTGATTCCTTCCGTTCCATTCTTCTTTCTCAAGATTGCTTTGGCAATTCGAGGTTTTTTGTATTTCCATACAAATCTTAAAATTATTTGTTCTAGTTCTGTGAAAAATATGGCTGGTAGCTTTATAGGGATTGCATTGAATTTGTAAATTGCTTTGGGTAGTATACTCATTTTCACTGTATTGATTCTTCTGATCCATGAACATGGTATATTTCTCCATCTATTAGTGTCCTCTTTGATTTCTTTCATCAGTGTGTTATAGTTTTCTATATAAAGGTCTTTGGTTTCTTTAGGTAGGTATATTCCTAAGTATTTTATTCTTTTCATTGCAATGGTGAATGGAATTGTTTCCTTAATTTCTTTTTCTACTTTCTCATTATTAGTGTATAGGAATGCAAGGGATTTCTGTGTGTTGATTTTATATCCTGCAACTTTACTATATTCATTGATTAGCTCTAGTAATTTTCTGGTGGAGTCTTTAGGGTTTTCCATGTAGAGGATCATGTCATCTTCAAACTGAGCATTTTACTTCTTTTCCAATTTGGATTCCTTTTATTTCTTTTTCTGCTCTGATTGCTGTGGCCAAAACTTCCAGAACTATGTTGAATAGTAGCAGTGAAAGTGGACATCCTTGTCTTGTTCCTGACTTTAGGGAAATGGTTTCAATTTTTCACCATTGAGGATAATGTTTGCTGTGGGTTTGTCATATATAGCTTTTATTATGTTGAGGTATGTTCCTTCTGAACCAGAAAGAAATAGAAAATCTTAACAGACCCATCACAAGCATGGAAATTGAAACTGTAATCAGAATTGATGCTTTTGAACTGTGGTGTTGGAGAAGACTCTTGAGAATCCCTTGGACTGCAAGGAGATCCAACCAGTCTATTCTGATGGAGATCAACCCTGGGATTTCTCTGGAAGGAATGAGGCTAAAGCTGAAGCTCCAGTACTTTGGCCACCTCATGCGAAGAGTTGACTCATTGGAAAAGACTGATGCTGGGAGGGCTTGGGAGCAGGAGGAGAAGGGGATGACAGAGGATGAGATGGCATCACTGGATGGCATCACTGACTCGATGGATGTGAGTCTGAGTGAACTCCGGGAGTTGGTGATGGACAGGGAGGCCTGGCATGCTGTGATTCATGGGGTTGCAAAGAGTCGGACACGACTGAGAGACTGAACTGAACTGAATTTTAGTTCTCTAATTTCATTCATCTCCTAGTTATTCCTATGCATTATGAGGACTCAGAAAGTGGTATAGATCCTAAAAATAATTTTTAGAGCTATTTATCTCCACATGTAATACCTAAAATGGTCTATTTTAAAAATGGAGTGTGCCTTTATACACAGGAGAGATAATATTGTCCACTATTGTATTCTATTGAACTAGGTAAGGAATGCAATAATTTGAGAAAAATATTATTTTAAAGTGAAGTAACTGTTTTCTCTTCAGAAATGTGAGTTTTTATGGCTGAAATTTTAATGAAACTAAGAAATAATTCAGCACGTAGAAAAGTGACACTTGAGATGTCTGAGGAATTTCTGTAATTAACTAGTACAGACACAAGGATCCAATATTTTAGCAAAGTCAATTTTAAAGAGTATGATTTGTTTTTTTGGTGATGATTATCACCATTACATACAAACTGCATATTACCACAAGATGAAAGGGGTGTCTGATAATAGTTTTAAAGACTTGAAAGATATAACCCTATGGTTTCAGTTTTGGTTTGATTAATGAGCATGATACAGATTAAACAGGAAGGCAAAGGCAACCAATCAGTATATGGAATTAGTATATTACAATTCATGAAGGGCTTCCCTGGTGGCTCAGAGGTAAAGAATCTGCCTACAATGCAGGAGACTGCCTGTAGTTTCTGTTACATAGGATCCTATTTGACAAAATTTAGTTTCATCTTCATTAACACTGAATGTATTCAAAAAGTGTTTTGGAGAGAAAAAAGTGATTGTAGATGTGAATTTAGATTGAGATAAAACAAAGGACATCCAATCACAGGAATACTGACAATCACAGTAAATAATAAAATACAAGCTTAGTCAAATATCTTGTGCTAAATCAATGACTGGCATGGAGTATTGTGATTGATTGTGTAGGGCAATCAAGACCCACAACAAAGAGCTATATATTAGGTCAAACTCCTGAAGCTCGTGCTACTTAGAGGAAAATAAGACCTCAACAAAATTGAAGTTCTTCTCTAGGTAGTGGAAAAGGGGACAGGAAGTAGATACTGTTTGTTTGGCAGTCGAGAAAATTTCCTGCAGCTCTTGAGAGCTCTCTTTGTGTCTCAGTTTTCCATTTGTGTCAAAGCAAACCAGTCTCTTCTGTTCCCAATACATTCCACAGTTGAGTCATCCCCCAAGTCTAATTTGCTTGTTCCTTTGTGTCTTGGGGAAAGAGGAATAAACTCCTGATGTTCTTCCCTCAGGAAAATGGACTCAGAAACCCCAGAAGCCTTCCAGAAGGAGCTCACCTGCCTCATCTGCCTGAATTTCCTTCTAGACCAATTCACCACAGGCTGTGGGCACAGCTTCTGTAGGTCCTGTCTTTGTCTTTTCTGGGAACAAGCCGAAGTCCCTGCCAACTGTCCCGGTGTGGACAACGATCAGAACAGACAAACCTCAAAACCAGTGTTCTTCTGAAGACTCTGGTGTCCACTGTCAGAAGAGCCAATCTCAGGCAATTCCTGAAGTATGAGGAACATCTGTGTGGGACCCAGAAGCAGACAAAGATGATCTTCTGTGAAGCCAACAAGAGCTTGCTCTGTTTGGTTTGCTCTCAAGGTCGGGAGCACAAGACTCACAGACATTGTCCTGCTGAAGAGGCTGCTGAGGAATCCTGAGTGAGCGATGCCCCTGAGAGCACTTAGGAAGCTTGGGGATGGTACACCTAAGAGACTAAAAGGATATGATGATCTGATGCTGACTGAAACTTCTCTTTACTGAGTGCCAGGACAAATCTAGTTAGCAGTGATACAGTTGTGGAGAAAATGCCATAGCACACCTGCCTTTAAGGAACTTGTATCCACTGGCTTGCTTATGAAGTCAATTTGTTGTAAAGTCATGTCTGACTCTTTGTGACCTCATGGACTGTAGCCCACCAGGTTCCTCAGTTCAGTTCAGTTCAGTCGCTCAGTCGTGTCCGACTCTTTGCAACCCCATGAATCACAGCATGCCAGGCCTCCCTGTCCATCACCACCTCCCGGAGTTCACTCAGACTCATGTCCGTCGAGTCTGTGATGCCATCCAGCCATCTCATCCTCGGTCGTCCCCTTCTCTTCCTGCCCCCAATCCCTCCCAGCATCAGAGTCAGTCCATGGCATTTCCCAGGCAAGAACACTGGAGTGGGTTGCCATTTCCTTCTCCAGGGGATCTTCCTGACCCAGGGGTGAACCCACATCTCCTGCATTGGCATTTGGATTCCTTACTGCTGAGAAACCAGGAAGCCCCCGTGATTATTTGGATGACACATTATTATGCTCAACACTCTGTAAAGCCTTCATTTTGAGAAAAGTCTTTGACTCCAAAATCTACAAGTGTAAAAAGTCTTTGCCATTGGATCCTGGTCTCCTAACCCTGGGCAAAGAAGGAAGATACAGCACGTTGAAATTAACAGGGGACAAGCATCACTAGAATCAAACTCTGATACAAGATGCCACAGTATCTGAAAATTAGCTATCTTCAACAAAACCTTGTTCCTTTCCCTAAAAGGATGATTCCCTGGGTGTGGTTCTGTCATGTGGAATTTCTTGAAATTGATCATTAGTGAGGAAGAACAGGGAAATGAGGTGATCTGTTATGGCCTTGCTGGTCTTCCTCCAGTTCCTGTATCTGACATTCCCTAGCACACTCCCTCATTTGGGATCTGAAACCTCAATCTTTTCTGGCGCTAAAATTCAATTATTTTACAGGAGAAGCTGGCAAACCAAATGAGATCTTCATGGGAAAAGATACACGATGTTGAAAGAAACCTCAAAAAATATGGCGAAAGAACTGATGCTTGGATGGTAAATAGGAGAATGCATTTCTGTTTGAAAAAGATCAAGGCAGACATGCTAGAAAATTGTCCCTTAATAGTTTGAGGTGAAATAATCATGTGCTAAAAATTTCAGAGAATGGGTGGAACACTATTTAGAATAATATTCTATGTACCATTTCAACCTACATTTCCAAGCCTCCTGGGCTTTTTGGAATCTAATGGATCAGGAACTACAGCAGAAGATCCACGAGAAGAGTGATGGAGGCACAGGATGGGACGAGGATGACTCCGCACCAGGGATTCAGGATCTCAGGGGAAACTTCCCAGGTTTAAGACCAGTTCTCATTCTGAAGATCAAGGGGGCATTTAAAAATTCAGGGGTTATTTCAGGCACAGATGTCTGTATAAGTCATACATTCTAGAAAGTAAGGGACATATTATTGAGAAACACAGGTGTTTTCAATCTGATTAGTACCTGAGCTCAGGTGTATACAGAGGAAATTGAACAGCAATTTAAGGGGTGTGAGTTTCGTGGTGAAGAGTGACAGTTCACTATCAAGAGAGTAAGCAGAAAATGTGACATGTTAAAGAAAATCCTCAGGAGGGAAAGGAATAAAGAGAAACAGAGTGAGAGAGTGAATTCATCAATACTCGGAAGGAATATGAAGTGGAATGAGGATGAATGACCTTCTAAACATTGCGGGTAGGAGCCTGTGACCTTACAGAACCTGTTTGTAGAGAAAAGGAATGAAAGAAATGACTGGGAGGATGATCATCTGTTTGAGGGCAGTAGATGAAAATCTGAAGATCGGTCTTTAGGATACCCACCCTGAGGATAAAATGGAACATAGCTGCTCAGAGAGAAGTCAGGCTATGGAGTTTGGGAGGTTTGAGATGAGGCATCAGTTTACTTCTTAACATTGAAATCAGGATCCTGCACATGATGCATGAATTACCCATAGATTTCAATTGCTTACATGGGTCTTAAAGATTTGATAGGAGGCATATGAAAGAAATGGCCCATGAAAAGATATTCTCCAGATGTTTCAGAAACATGTATGAAATTGATGGAAGTTATTTGAGAAAAGGATGGGTTTGACTCTAGACCTAGTCAAAAACCATGAAAAATAAGTGAAGAAAAGAGAAATGTTTGACTTCTGAGAAGAAGGAAGATATGAATTTAAGATGGGTGTAGCTTCTTGGGAGACAGAATGAGCAAACTAAATGCTATTGAAATCCCTCTCCCAACAGTTTTACATGAATGGATACGGAGACATGATTAGGAAAACTTACCAGTTGGTAACTCCAATTCTTCAGGAGGGAGAAAATTGCTACAAACGGTTTATTACAAAAGAAGGCTAAAAGATTTGTAAGTCAATCAGAAAGAAACAAAAGGAACTGAGTGGAAAGAAGATAGATCTCAAAATAATATACAAAGAATTCAAGAAAATGTCCTATAAACCAAATGTGGAGCTGCTCCAGGTAAAGACCCAGCACTGAGGCTCACACCTTTGATGCCCATTAGATGGTACCAGGGGTCTATTTTTTCATCTCTTGCATTATAAGGTGGGAGTCTCTCCTAGTGGGAAATACTATAGAGAAAGCACAACTCATGCAAATCATGATTGAGCAAGCTTTGCAGAATTGTGAAGATGGAGACTCTTCAGGGAATACTCCCTTCTCAAAATCTCCTTTTGTAATTTGATTCTGTAAAAACCAGAAAGGAACAACTTTTGTACTGCCATTCAATGTTTTGATCTCCAGTTGGGCAATGGGAGAAATTTTAGACACAGTCATAAGTTTTCACCTCATGTTGGAATATCCCAGGTTTGAGTTGCCTTTAGTTTGGGGCATATTAAACTTTTAGGACAAGCCCTAGGAAACATCAATTTACAGAGAGCTGAGGGTTGTCCAATCACTACCCTTGTACTTCTCTCTCTTCTTCTCGCTCCAAATTTCTTAATTTATCAATAACTTGGATTCTCTCAACATGTTGTGCCAATTTCCTTTGGGGAGAAAGTAAACAATGGGTGTCCTGACTGTTTTCTCATGGTGGTGATAAGAATTTTTCTGAAGTTTTCCCCAACCCAAATGGTTGGCTATTTATGAAGAAGTCTAGTCTTATGTTTCCTTATTTTATTTTTGACAGGAATTGGGAGACAAACTGAAATGGGAAGTCTGATCTTGCAATGCTGATGGCACTGTGAGGGCTGTATAAGAGATCAAGCTGCATTTAACAAAGGGAACACGTAATGTGCCAGACAATACTGCATTGCTTGTGTGTATATGGATCTATGGGGCTTCCCAGGTGCTGCTAGTGGTAAAGAACCCTCCTGCCAATGCAGAAGACACAAGAGATGCAGGTTCAAACCCTGAGTTGGGGAGATCCCCTGGAAGAGGGCATGGCAACCCACTCCAGTATTCTTGCCTGGAGACTCCCATGGACAGACAAGCCTGGCAGGCTGCAGTCCATAGGGTCACACAGAATTGGACGCAACTTAACATGCGCACGGGGTCACAAAGAGTCGAACATGACTGAGTGATTTCACTTCACTTCACTTAACACGTACATATCTGTGTCTGTTTTGTTGAATAGGATTTCCCGTTACACTTGAATTGAAGTAATTAATAGCATATTTCGCTCCTGTGGCTGAGGGAGGTATGTGTTGCCATGCCCAATGCAGACTTTTCCAAAAGGCCAGTTTTTACTGATTTAAATTTCAAGATCATAAACATGCTGAAGCTCAAGGACTAGTATTTCCAGGCTTTAGGTGAGAAAGGTAAGTACCCCTGGGAAATGGGGGTGAAAACAGACCACGAGAAAAATGAGAAAAAAATTTCCCAAGAATAGCCTGATCCTATTCCATGCTTGTGGGAAAAGTATTTAGATGAAGAATGTTGAGCTGAAGGATGCTGTCTTATCCTAAAGGCTTTGTTTAAGAAGCCCTGGGCAGCAGAAGGATGAACCGCATCTTCCTCTTACAGGAGTGAGTCAGCACAGCTGCACGTGCCTCAGCCTCTGCTCCCAGAAGTCCCTGCACGACCCATGGCCGGGCTGATGGACTGGCTCAGCCTCTTCTGGGGTGAGTGTCACCCCACCAGTGTATCTGCCCTACAGGGTCCCTCAGTGTTGGTTTCTGTAGACAGTCTTTCCCTTTTCATCTCTCAGCTTGTGCAGAACAGCCTGCAAATAGGCACATACAGACATGTGCGGTCACAGAGTCACTAAAATCCTCTACAGAATACACACAGGCTGGTGCAGGGACTGATGCAATTCATGCCTCATCAATTGCTTATAAATTTGAATAATCTGTATAATGAAGAAAAGGACATACTCCAAAACAGATCCTGGATCCCTAAAAATATCATCACCTACCATGTCGGTTGTTCACTGAAAGCTGGTTATTAATTCAGGGTATTCCAGTTTCAGAGTTTAAGTGCCGTTACATAGAGAAAGTTTCTTAGCAATTGAATGTATGATATGTTTTCCCATTGATAAATCTGAATATAAGCCTCAAAAAAGAGTATGGAAACCACAAGGAAGCAAATGGTTGGTGGACGGACCCCACAGAGCTCCATGATAAACCTCAGCCTAGAGGGTGACTTGTCAGGAAGTGGAAGACTAGACCTTAGGCTGGAACCGCAGATCAAAAGCAGAAAAAAGCCTACAAGGAAATCACTTATAAGAAGCCACCCTTAGGTTTTGTTTCTTCAATGTCCATTTGCTAACTGAAATGGAAGAATGATCACCAATTCTCTATTCTACTATGTATTTTTTTTTTTTTCCCTTTAGCAAGAGTAATGGAGGTGGAGGTAAGATATATTGCCATGGCCTTGGAGATGATCAATGCCTATTGTCCAGTCTTTTAGATGGAATAAAAAGTACCCAGCCAGTAGACATGACCTCCCTATTGTTTATAATCTCTGAGTTTTTAAGCAGGTTTTCCATGGTGACTAATAATCTATTTCCTTGGCAGATATCCTGGCAACATTTCAATCCAATGTTTTCCAGTTAAAACTATGTTTCTAATAACCTTAAGACTTTTCACCCAGTGAGACTCTAGATAAACCCTCTTCTCTCATAGATCATTTTATTTTAATACTAATTTTGACTGGCATATTCTCTCATCTCTCCACAGTAACTTTTTCACTCAATAATGAAGTAAGCAGTCAGCACATCAGGCTGTTCGATGATCTAAGAAATCTGAAGTATGAACACGACAGCCTCCTTGCGTCTTCGGATGGTGGAACAGCAAAGTATTTTGCTGCTTGGGGAGCCCAGAGCTTCACCTCCAGCACACAGTACTGGGAGATGCTCGTGGACAGCTCTTGGGACTGGGCTGTAGGCATCTGTAAGGATTCCTGGATAAGGAAGGACAATGGCATACTGGACGAGTCCAACAGGGACAACTTTCTCCTTGTATGTGTGAAGCAGGATGAACATTACCAGCTCTGGACCACCACCCCTGCCACGCCTCTGTACAGAGAGAGACCTCTGGGCAGGGCTGGGGTGTTCCTTGATTGTGACCGTGGGAGTGTAAGTTTTGTGGATGTTGCCAAGCACTCCCTCCTTTGGAGTACGATGATGGCGTGTGCACTTTCCCTGTCAGGCCCTTCATCTGCACGGGCCACAGGTGAGGATCTGAGTCACGGCCCAGATGGGATACTCAGGACTCCTTCTCTGGCGGGGCCCTTGTCCAGTGCTGCAAAAGAATACTTCATTGTCTTTAGGCTCATTCTACTCTAATGGACTCTCCTTTTTATATTATAAAGCAGGTGTCAACTGCCAACCTTTGTTGGTTTCTACTATCATCTTGACAGTGAAATCTTCCCTTATAGCCGTTTGTCTGGAGTATATGAAATGGTTATTCACCTGCGCTGTGAGCTTGCTGGACTCAACAAAATATGACCATGTGCTTCCCATTTCCTGCCCCCCAGGGCTTAAACAGCATGGAGAGACCTGGTCTCTAACCAGATCCAGGTCAGCCCCCAACCTTCTCCTCCTCCCTCAAAAACTACTCTGTCCTACACATCTATTCACCCTCCGGGCGAAAACCGATTTGCAGGGAAATCTCCACTGACCCTGGAGACTGGGATAAGCATTTCTTTCAGAGAATCCAGAATTAGCAGGTCCTTTTTTTCTACAATAATACAAAGAAAGTGCTTCATGAGGGGCACTGGACAAATCTTTGCCTGAAGAAATTAATAAATAAATACTCCTTGTTGGAAAGGAGGTTTGCAGTAAAAGTTAGGGACTAGAGTCTAAAAGTTTAAGTTTTCAAGATTTGAAAGTGGATGTCAAAAACTAATTAGATTACACACATTGAGCTTAAGTGTATTTGTATGTTGGAGGCTTGGTTAACCGTCGATATATTATAAGTGTGGGGGTGATTGTGGGCATTGCAGTCACACTGGTGGTATGTTACTCTTTTATATTATTTTAATTTAGGATTATCACCTGGGCATGAAGGATGGGATGGTATGGCAGGGAGCATGTCTCTTCACATTTTCCAAACATACAATAGAGCATTTCTTTTAATTTAAATATTTTTGCCCCATACTGAATTACATATTCACCATTGTACTTCTAACACTAAAGAAACTTTCTAAATATATATTGATAAGTTTTTCAATACTGGTTCATTAAACTTACTCTCTAGTTCATGTTGAAATGTTGCCAAAACTAGCACTCAAGAAACCAAGCACCACACTCAGAGAGCTGGAGAACTCAGATTTTTTTTATATAAATTTATTTATTTTAATTGGAAGTTTATTATGCCAGTGGGCCCAGAGGAGTTAACACTCCAAGCTCTGAGCCCTGAACAAAGGGATTACAGAGTTTTTATAGACAGACTGTAGTGGGCAACACTAGCTGCTAATAGGCTGGTTTAAACAAGGGGTTTCACACGCGGGAACAATGGTCAACATGGCGAGGGGGATGTCTGACCTGGACAGCCATGATTAAGCAGGATCGCAGGGGCTGGGAGACTGCAAAGAGCAGGACAAGGGTGAGTGGGATAAACTCCAGTTCCTAGTATTGAAGTCCCCACTTTCTGAGACCATGTGACCTATGTGATCTAGACTTTGCAAGGGGCAAGCTGAGTTACAGAGGCAGAAGGAGAGGGAGGTCTGGTAAAATTTTAACTTTTCAACTTCAATAAATCTTACTACATCTTAGTAGCAAGAGTCTCCTATATTACCTGCTATTTGAAATAAAAAGAATCATTGTCTTTGGTGCTAATTTTACAATTTCGTATTGAGCAGAGAAGCAAATTATATAATTTGCAGCATGGTTTTCCAAATACATTCAGCATTTCAACCATTTAGAATTCATTTAAGTACAGATATTTCCTCATAGTCATGAGAATGAAAGTGTGTTTTTATATTTACCACAATACCAAAAGCACCTACAAGAATCTAGATGGGGGGGAAAAAAGTACTTCACTTTATTTTTTGGCTGCTTGAAGTTATCTTACTTGGAATACACAGGAAAAAATCCACAAGTGAAAAGTTGTGTTCTATGGTTATGTCTTTTAAAAAATGTTTTGTATTTACAATTTTTTTTTTCCTAATAAAAAGCACCAGCTGCAGATACAGGCTGCTAAAAACATGAGACATTACAAACCCATTCAAAGACAGCTTGCCAAACACGACTCAATGGACATGAGTTTGAGCAGACTCCAGGAGATAATGAAGGACGGGGAAGCCTGGCGTGCTGCAGTCCGCAGGGTCGCAAAGAGTCAGACACCACAGTGAGTGAACAGCAACAATGCCAAACATATCGGGTTGGCCAAAATATTTGTTCAGGCTTTTCCATAAGCTGTCGTGGAAAAACCCAGATGAACTTTTTGGTCAACCCAATACTTATTTTAAAAAACCCTCTAAGGAGACAAAAACCGTGCAGCGAACAGACTTACCCACTGTGCCAGGCAGCCCTTTCCAATTTCCCTGCCTGTATTCCCAGTAAGTTGGACAAGGAGTGCGGACCCCAGAGGGGGGGGACCTTGGCCTCATTCATGGTGACTGTCAGGACCCAACAAGGGGGGGAGGCAGCTCTGGGTCTGTGATGGAGCGTGACACCTCCTGGACCAGCACCCCAAGAACCACAGGCCCTGAGGGCCACCCAAACCAGTGGGGAGAAGTGGGACGCGCACACAAAGGGTCCAACTAGCTTTCAATGATTCACCTCCCCACAGGAATCCTTATGCCGCTTCCTCACATTCCTGTAAAGTTTTGGAGTTTTATTATCTGTTTTCCCTAAACACTTAGTGAAGGGAAAGGCTACCCACTCCAGTATCCTGGCCTGGAGAATTCAATGGGTAAAGGAGCCTGGTGGGCTACAGTTCATGCAATCGCAGAGTCGGACATGACTGAGCACTTTTCACCTTCACTCTAGCTGTATGAGACTAGCTGTAATAGCTCCCTGGGGGCTTGCTTGCTGTCTGTTTTAAATTCTTATTATTAAAAAACTGCAAGGCACTGAATTGGGATGGTATTTACAACAGCTTTACATAACTGAAAGGTGAAGGGGAGGCTCAAAGTTCACACAAATGCACGCGTGCATGTACACTTGGGTTGGCCTCCATGAAGCTAGAGTGGAATATTAAATATCAAGTACTGAATTCGGGGCGGCGGGGGGGGGGGGGGGCGCGTCCCAGGTGGCTCAGTGGTAAAGAATCCACTTCCCAATGCAGGAGACATGGGTTCAATCCCTGGATCAAGAAGATCACCTGGAGGAGGAAATAGCAACCCACTCCAGTATTCTTCCTGAAAAATTCCAAAGGACCCTTGCAGGCTACAGTCCAGAGGGTCACAAAGAGTTGGACACAACTGGGTGGCTGAGCACATAGGAACACACTGAATTTCTAACTGTAAACTTAAGAGCTTATCCCTAAATTTACATGTCTACAGATAACAGAATGGTCACTACAAGCACTTTAATATCAAGACAGATGTTAAATGTTGAGGTTCTTATTTAAACTGCTCTACATACAAAATGCCCTAGAAGCAAAGAAAGGCTTAAAACATAGAGAGATAAACATGATGTGGAGCGTGTCTGACCTCCTTGTACTGGCTCTGGAAGAAGGAGAAGAGCACACACAGGTAAAAAAGCCACACACTCAGAGGTAGTAGGAGCTGAGAGCGAGGCTGTTGTCTGGACGGACCCTGTCCAGCGAACTGTTCAGTTCCTTCTGGGTGTCTGTTTCCCTCCTTTAAATACCCGCTCACCAGGTTGGTGACGATGAAGGCCCACAGTTCCCAGTCATTGGTGAGCCTCAAAGCTGTGGTGAACTGGACTTCAGCGCTGTCCATGACGTTGGCAGAGACACAGGCCAGGCCCGGCAGGGTACACAGCTGAGCTGAGTGGCTAGGAGGGTCGGAAGGCAGGGGTCACGTTGCCGGCACAGCCAACAGACTTGGGAGATCTCCTGCAGCCCAGTGGCCCATATCTTCTGCCCAGCCTGCACGTGCTGGTGTAGTCATGCAGGATTATTTGGAAGGACGACAGGATGGGCTGCAATTGAGCATTTTAACCGTCTCCAGCCATGAGGACAAGTCTGTGTGCTTCTGTGCCTTCTCTCGGTAGCTGGCTCGTGTGGAATGCATCACAGTTTCCATCTGACAAGTATGCACGCGTGCTCCTTGGGTAACGGGTGGAAGAGGTCAGTGGGTTTGCTGGCTCAGCAGGATCGGCAGGATCTCTCCAGCGCAGTGTGGAGATGGTCTAGATGCACTGCTGTTGCTGCTTCATGCTCTTTACCTGCCTGGCATCAGGAGCACCTACCTGGAGCACCAGGAAGAAGATACACAGAGACTTTCTGAGTGGGGTTCCCTTGCGGGTCCTCTACTATCCGTCCATGGAGGGTCAACAGTGGGTGGACTTCTTGCAACAGCAGCCGCATCCCTTGCTGAGTGGGAACAGCACCCATGTGTACTCAGATCCCACCACCCAGGTGAACACGGCCCCGCACGCAGGAGGCTGCAGGCTAACATGGAGTCCTTCCCAAGTGTGCGCAGTCGTGTAAGCTGGAAGACGAAGCGGCAGTGCCAGGACAGCGTCTGCTCTGAGATCTAGATTGCTTCTCACAGCAGCTACTTTCCTGAATCAATGGAAGTCTCTTAACAGCAAAATTCAGACAAAAGCCTTGCCGCTTGCGATTTAGCATCTTTGAAACAATGGGTTTTGCTGTGATGTCAGCCTGCCCTCTCCAGGTGGCTACCTGCCTGCCCTCTGTTCTCAGAGTGAAGACACAGCAGGGAGCCGAGCTGCAGGTGCGTTAGGGCTTCAGTGGGTTGCGGTAGCTTGAAGGAGAACATGGCCTTCAAACAGTGCGTGCACAGGGCTGGAAGTGCTCCTGGAAGTCCAAGAGTACCAGGTACCATGACACTTCCTCCAGGCATCATCAGGGGAAACCCTGCCTTAATGCTTTGAAGCATCAGCTTCAAAGTCACAATCAGGACAATAACGTATCTTTACTTTTAACATCGTTTTAGACATATGGCAAGACATTGTGTGAAATAAATTTCATGTATAACAAATATAAATATTATCATTATTTCTGGTATTATAATTGTTTACTGAGAAATACAGTTAGGAACAATAAAATAAACCTCTAAGATTTCTAGCAACAAAAAAAATTTTTTTAATTAAAAAAAGATTTCTAGCAACAAAATTAACACTCAAACCTATTTTTACATATATAAAAGATGCAACTACTTAGTAAATGCAAGTTTTCATGAAAAAAAAATGAAAGAAGCCAGGAACTCTTAGGGGAAAAAAAGAAAGTATAATGAGAGGGCATTAAACAGATTTTCAAATATATCCTGGTTCTCAGGAGGAGGGATGGGTGGTATTGGAGGTTGGAGCAACACTAGTTCGTATTTACAGTTATTCTCCTAGCAGGGTCCCTCCCTCTCATGTATATGGGCCTGATGCAGTGCATACTTCTCAAGTTACCTTCTTCCTAACCTATCCTACTTTATATGGAGGAGGAAGGGAAAGGAAAGCAAGAAAGAAGAAAAGAGGGAGGGAAACTGGCAACGGTGAGACTCCACTCCCTTTGACACAGATTCCCTAGAGTTTTGCTGGAAAGTCCTCTGTTCCACCATTTAAGGAATAAAAAATTAATTTGGAGTCTGAGTCAGAGGAGTCCCCTTAGGAAGGTGAGTTACAGACAGTGCTCTCAACATCACAATCTTCACCTTCATCCCCACTGCTCAGATCCACAGTCTTCATCTTCTCTGCACTGGCCTGAGGAGTTAGTGGCATCCTCTGCATCTTCCTCATTTTCTTCTGATCTCCCTGAGGGAAGAGAATGTTCTCCAATCATGTCTGATGATTCTGACTCTGAAGCCTGAAGCCCCTGGTCCTCCCTAAGCCTTCCTTGCAGATTCCCTGATGATGGGGACTGCAGACTCATCCTTCTAATCTTGGGGTTCGGGCCCCCCGTCATGCTCATGTTCTTACGCTTAGCACAGGTCGCCTCTCTGTAGGCAGCATATTCTTCAGGAGACAGAGTCCTGAGCCAGAGATCAAGGTCCACCCTGTACTGTGTCTGCAGTTCCTCCGCCTGCTTCTTATAAAGCTCCTTCTGGTCCTGGGGGACCCGCTGCCAGCGTCTACTGATCTCCACCATGCGCTCCCTCGGGGGCACCACTTTCAGCTCCCTGCTCGACCAGAGATCCTGGTGGAACTTGTGATAGGCATTCATCGGGGGCTTCTCGGGCTCTCCGTGGAATTTCGATTTCATGGGTAAATGGTTTTCTGGGGGAGACTTCACTTTTTGGACATTTTCCTGAAACTTCTTTGGCACTTTGCTTTGACTTCGTTTGGGGACACCAGGTTTCTTGGAGTTCTGGACTAGATCAGGGTGTTGTTCTCTGAACAGAGCCATTTTCTCCTGAAACTCCTGTTTCTCTTTCTGGAAATCTTGACTGTATTTCAGCCTGAGCTGTTCTGGCAGCTTCCTGTATTCCTCAGACAGAACTTTGGTCAGCTCCTTGTTGCTCATCTTGGGATGTTTTTGGAGGTACTGAGGTCTCATCTCTTTAAAAAAGCGGAGATAAGCTGTCAGGGGCTTCTTGGGTAAATCAGGATGTTTCTTGTGTATTTTGCTTTTGAAATTATTAACGTTTTCCTTAGCTTCCAGGACTAATTCTTTCAAAGTGCGAAACTTTCTCAAGTTATAGGAAATCTCTAACCATTTGAGTTTGCACATTTCCCCAGAAAAGTCTTTAAAAGCTACTTTGCCCCAGTCCATCACTGACTGGGTTGCTTTGAACGTGTACCTCTCATTGGATGGAATATTTTTCTCCATACTTTCCAGTAACTGCACAATGTCTTCCTTGGACCAGTCATCTTGACTTTTAGGCATTGCCATTTCTAGGTTTTGGGGACACTTAAATGGTCCCAGCAGTTCAGACACTTCAGCAGAATCTTCAGCTTCGTCACTCTCAAGATTCAGCAGATGAGTTAATTCTGAAGTCTTGCAGTGTGCAACTCCATGTTTCTGTGGAGAAAGAAAAGGAAAGTTCTTCTATGTGATACATGAGAGAAGCATACCCTACTTGAGATATGTCCTTTCTATCATTTCATTTACCCTTAAGAATGTAAATGAAAACTGGCCCAACCTCTGAGTTGAGACACTTATTGAACATTATGAAGCTTCTTTTGTGTAATTAAAAATGCTCAGGCGCTTTCCCAACATGCATTCCAATCAGTCTTACCACAGGGTGTTTTACATACAAATGAACAAAACAAAACAAAAGACTGGTTGCCCCCTCAGGGGGCAAATAATAAGTGAAAATGAAACAAAATTTAAAAAATTAAAATTCCTGAAAAGGAAAGGACTTTAAAATACCAATGAGATACCATGGTCAGTCAGTCAGTCAGTTCAGTTGCTCAGTCATGTCCAACTCTTTGCAACCCCATGAATCGCAGCACACCAGGCCTCCCTGTCCATCACCAACTCCTGGAGTTCACTCAAACTCATGTCCATTGAGTCGGTGATGCCATCCAGCCGTCTCATCCTCTGTTGTCCCCTTCTCCTGCCCCCAATCCCTCCCAGCATCGTAGTCTTTTCCAGTGAGTCAACGCTTTGCATCAGGTGGCCAAAGTATTGGAGTTTTAGCTTTAGCATCAGTCCTTCCAATGAACACTCAGGACCAATCTCCTTTAGAATGGACTGGTTGGATCTTCTTGCAGTCCAAGGGACTCTCAAGAGTCTTATCCAACACGACAGTTCAAAAGCATCAATTCTTCTGCACTCAGCTCTCTTTACAGTCTGTCTCTCACATCCATACATGACCACTGGAAAAATCACAGCCTTGACTAGATGGACCTTTGTTTTCAAAGTAATGTCTCTGCTTTTGAATATGCTATCTAGGTTGGTCATAACTTTCCTTCCAAGGAGTAAGCGTCTTTTAATTTCATGGCTGCAATCACCATCTGCAGGGATTTTGGAGCCCCCCAAAATAAAGTCTGACACTGTTTCCACTGTTTCCCCATCTATTTCCCATGAAGTGATGGGACCGGATGCCATGATCTTTGCTTTCTGAATGTTGAGCCAGCTTTTTCACCCTCCTCTTTCACTTTCATCAAGAGGCTTTTTAGTTCCTCTTTGCTTTCTGCCATAAGGGTGATGTCATCTGCATATCTGAGGTTATTGATATTTCTCCCGGCAATCTTGATTCCAGCTTGTGTTTCTTCGAGCCCAGCGTTTCTCATGATGTACTCTGCATACAAGTTAAATAAGCAGGGTGACAATATACAGCCTTGACGTACTCCTTTTTCTATTTGGAACCAGTCTGTTGTTCCATGCCCAGTTCTAACTGTTGCTTCCTGACCTGCATATAGGTTTCTCAAGAGGCAGGTCAGGTGGTCTGTATTCCCATCTCTTTCAGAATTTTCCACAGTTTTTTTGTGATCCACACAGTCAAAGGCTTTGGCATAATCAATAAAGCAGAAAGAGATGTTTTTCTGGAACTCTCTTGCTTTTTCCATGATCCAGCAGATGTTGGCAATTTGATCTCTGGTTCCTCTGCCTTTTCTAAAACCAGCTTGAACATCTGAAGTTCACGGTTCACGTATTGCTGAAGCCTGGCTTGGAGAGTTTTGAGCATTACTTCACTAGCATGTGAGATGAGTGCAATTGTGTGGTAGTTTGAGCATTCTTTGGCATTGCCTTTCTTTGGAATTGGAATGAAAACTGACCTTTTCCAGTCCTGTGGCCACTGCTGAGTTTTCCAAATTTCCTGGCATATTGAATGCAGCACTTTCACAGCATCATCTTCCAGGATTTGAAATAGCTCAACTGGAATTCCATCACCTCCACCGATACCATGATACATGTACTGGAATGTCCAAAATCCCACACAGTGACATTACCAAATCCTGGAGAGAATTTGGAAAAACAGAAACTTTGATTCATTGTTAATGGGAATGCACAATGATGCAGGTATTCTGAACAATAATAGGGAACTTTCTTATGAAACTAAATATCCTCTTAATATTATTCCATAATCATGTTTCTTTGTATTTAACCAAATTGGCTAAAAACCTGAAAACCTCATTAAAAAAAAAAAAAAAACCTGCACAGGGATGTTTTAGCAGCTTTGTTCATAGCTGTCAAAACTTGAACGCAACCAACATGTCTTAGACAGGTGACTGTTTAAAGGAACTACACTACCTACAGATAATGGAACATTATTCAGTGCTAAAAAGAAATGAGAGATCAAGCTAGAAAGAGACATGGAGTATACTTGAATACACATCACTGAGTAAAAGAAGCTAATCTGAAAAGAATATGTATTTCATGAGTCCAGCTGTAAGACATTCTAGAAAATATGGAGATAGTGAAGTAACTTGTCATTTTCAGGAGTTTGAGCTCCCCAGGTGGCACTAGTGGTAAAGAATCAAATACCCCTGCCAATCCAAGAGATGCAAGAGATGTCAGTTCGATCCCTAGGTCAAGAACATCCTCTGGAGGGGAAAATGGCAACCCACTCCAGTATTCTTGCCTGGAGAATTCCATGGACAGAGGAGCCTGCCAGGCTACAGTCCATGGTGTTCACGAAGAGTCAGACACAGCACAGCATTTTCACTTACTCACAGCTACTATCACTGCGTCCATGCAATTCTCTTGGGAGGTCCAAGCTGACGTAATCTATAAATATGGCAGTGGGAAAGAGAAGGAAACAAAATTATAGTATTGAAAAGAAAATTGTGTGTAAGATGATATCTGTAGGGGATCTTATAAGAATGAAAAACTGTTATACCAATAGCCTATTTTTCAAAAGTAGCAAAGAAGTAGGAATACATATTCAAGATTAAAATACTTTTTGAGTCTAACAAAACTCTGAATATTTAGGCCTTTGTTGGTGATATTTTATCATGTTCAACTCTTTTGCAACTCCGTGGACTGTAGCTGTGACTCCTGTGTCCTTGGGATTTCCCAGGCAAGAATACTGGAGTGGGCTGCCATTTCCTTCTCCGAGGTATTTTCCCGACATGGAGATCAAACCCAGGTCTCCTTCATTGGCAGGCAGATTCTTTACCACTGAGCCACCAAGGAAGCCAGTTCAGCCCTATTTACTTCATTATACTTTTGTTTTCTTGCTCTGTTTGATTCAGTGGCTTTTTAGCCATGTACTAAAAAGCATCAAAGCTCTTTCCCACCTCAGGATATCCACCCACCCCACCCTATTTATCCTTCAAGTCTGTCTCCAGATGCCACTCCCTTATGCCACTGCCTTACTTTAGACTTCATCATGTATTCCTTTAGTACACTCCTTTTTCCCCCTTCTTACACTGATCCAAATTGTAACTACAATTCTTATAGCTTTTATTCAATTCCTTGCTCCCTGACTATAACCTTCATAAGGGTAGGAAGGATGTCTGTGTTGTTCATAACTACCCCTTGGTACTTAAAACAAATGTTAATATGTAAGCAACAGAATAACTCAAGAATGCACTCAGATGCAGTATTCACAGTATTGAAAATATATTTACAGACTGAAAGACAGTCTCAAATCACAGTGACAAAATCTCAAGTCAAAATACTGTAGCTAGTAGATGTGAATTTAATAATCCAGAGTGATTTCAAGGAATTCCACATAAATCTTGGGCAAAAAAAAAAAAAAACATTATCTTTAAAGTCTTAGCTTTCCATTTATTCAGGACTCTTCGCTGATTGCCTGTTCTCTTCAGGAACTAGCTAATTAAAAATCTTATTACTAATCCATGTTAAGATTCTCTAGCTCAGGGATTTTCCAAAATCAGAACAACTGACCTTTGGAACTGATTATTTCTTTCTTGTTGCACTCTCCTCTGCCTTGTAGGCTGCTTAACAGAATCCATGGTGTCTACTCATGAAATAATAGTAACATCCAGTTGTGACAACTTAACATTTTGGATAAATCATATCAACAATTGTCAGTTGTCAACAATTTTGGATAAATCATATCAACAATTGTCCTCTGGAAGAAAAAATCACCCCCAATTGAAACCACTGCAGTGTAAAAAACAAATGAGACATTGCTCATGATAAAATTTGTTTTTTTAGTTGGATAAGTCATATCAACAATTGTCCTCTGGAAGGAAAAATCACCCCCAATTGAAACCACTGCAGTGTAAAAAACAAATGAGACATTGCTCATGATAAAATTTGTATTTTTAGTTATGATGAGAAAATTTAAACATGAAGTTCTCTTTCGTGTTCATTCAGGCCTCCTTCCTTCTTCCCTAGTGTGCAGTGTCCATCTGCATTCCACTCTAACCAGATCTCCTCAAAGATGCGGGTGTCCACTCAACCATAAAGAAATTCCTTTTCCCTCTTTTCTAATGCTAGCAATGTAACTTCTTGAAAGTGTTAGTCCCCCAGTCATGTCCGACTCTTTAGGATCCCATAGACTGTAGCCCACCAGGCTCCTCTGTCCATGGAATTCTCTAGGCAAGAACACTGGAGTATGTAGTCTTTCCCTTCTCCAGGGATCTTCCCAATCCAGGGATTGAAACCCAGGTCTCCCACATTGCACGTGGATACTGAGCCACCAGGGATGCTCATAGTCTAGGTAACAACATGCAAAATTAGTACCAAGTCATCATGACACCCCGATACAGAGCTGGGAAAGAACACTCTTCTTTAAAAGGTTACACTGCTAGTGTTGGGGGTTCCCCTACTGTCCCTCAGATGGTAAAGAATCTGCCTGCAGTGTGGGAGACCTGGATTCAGTCCCTGAGTTGGGACGATCCCCTGGAGAAGTGAATGGCAACCCACTCCAATATTCTTTCCTGGAGAATTCCATGGACAGAGGAACCTGGTGGGCTATATTCCATGGGGTTGCAGAGTCAGACATGACTGAGTGACTAACACTTTCATTTTTCACCTAGACTATATATCTTTGGTGAACTTTATATAAAATATCAATATATAGTTTTAATGTCTGTTACTTTGTCTTGAAAGGTTTGTGACTGTGCCTTCCACGTCTAACAGGCAAAGTAATTCTCAGAGCTTCTGCAAGTCTGTCTCCTGAGTTATGCTTCTCAGCCTGGCTTGAGTAAAATGCTTTTTCCCCCTTGATTGTTAATTGAATTTTCAACAACAGTAAGATCCATAACACAGCTTTGATATGCTGATTCTTAAAACTGTAAAATCTAAAGCATGCAAGGCAACAGTACAGAAGCTAATGAAGCCAATAAGTAATAATATGAAAGAGAAACACAAAAAACGTTCTTCCCTGGGGTGGTCCAGTGGTAAAGAATCTGTCTCTGGTCCAGGAAGACCCCAGAGCAACTAAGCCCCTGAACCACAGTTACTGAAGCTGCAGCACCTAGGCCCCGTGCTCTGAGAAGCCACCACAATGGGAAGCCAGCCCACTGCAACTAGAGAGAGGAAGACCCAGCTCAGTCAAATAAATAAATGAAACGAAAAGAAAAAAAGAAATACCAAAAATATATATATAGTCCAGTCACATATTTCCTAATATTCCCACTTTTCATGCACACAGAATTACAGATTTGTGTTCAAAGATAAGATGTTGAGGGAAATAATAGACTCTATGGTATCTTCTTACCTGGTTGATGAAGAACAATATTCATACAAAATTGTTGAGAAATGTTGTCGGATTAGTCTGAACTTTCATGGAGGCAATCCTTGCTTTACTCCATGTAAGAAGTTTTCTGGATTCCAGCTCTCTAGAAACTGTGTTGATCTTCCAACCACAGGCTACACAAATCAGGAAAATTTTTTCTCCATGTCCTTTGATTCTTACTGGGCTGCTTTCTTTCTGTAAATGGAAGGAAGATAAATATTTTTCTTCTTAAAAGGATTATGTTAATACAGTATTTAGTTGTGGATGTTTCCCAGGCATCTTTGGAAATGAACTGTAAGTGAGGAGAAAAACTCATCAACGAAGATTTCCTCCTACCTGGGGATAAACAAACAGAGAATGAATGAATGACAGTTTTTCCTAAAATGAGATTAAAGGGAACAATTGCTACTAATCTCCTTTCAACATAGCAATAACTGGTCCCTCCTCCCAGTTTTTTTGTAGATCTTATGCCTATCTTTTAAAAAAAGAATTTCCTTTATTATTTTCTCTAGAAAGAAAACAACAAACTAAAGCCCTTCCCTTTAAAAAAAAAAAAAAGGCATGCTTGTAGAATCAGAGCCCCCCTCTCCAAAGTTTGAAAGTTTCCATAGTCTAAAAGACCACTGTTTTAGGTGACTGGAAATTAAATCCTATTAAAGGGATAGAAACTTAGATAAAATGCTTTTAAAATGTTCTATTAAACATGCAATAAACAAGGGACCTCCCCAGTGAGTCAGTGGTTGAGACCCCACCTTTCAATGCAGGGGCTGTGGTTGGATCCCTGATTGGGGAACTAAGGTCCAACGTGCCCTGAAATGTAGCCAAATTTAAAAAGGAAAGAAAAAATTTTTAATCAAAGAGATATGAAGAAATTTGACAAAAATCATACTTACATCAGTAGTAGAAACGGGACCAAAAAATCACATTTTTCTGCACTTTTAATTATCTAATAACAGTAACTATATTTAACATAATCTTGAATTCTTAGTCATTGGAGACAAATCAAAGGAAAGGTGACAGGAGGAGAACCTTGGAAATAAACGCTCCAATTCATTTAAGTTTGGGGGTGTTTGTTAGAGAAAATTAGCCTGTCCTCTAACTTGTTTGAGAGATTTTCACTTGCCTGAAATATATGTAAGAAATGAACTCACAGTTTCATGAATTTAACACATTACAAATTGTGTAATTTTTTCACATTTCAGTCATCATTTATCCCAAGGCCATGTTGGTATTCAGTCGCTAAGCCATGTCCAACTCTTTCTGATCCCATGGACTGCAGTACACTAAGCTTCCCTATCCATCATTATCTCCTAGAGTTTACTTAAATTCCTTCCTTTGGGTCAGTGATGCTGTCTAACCATCTCATTCTCTGCTACCCTCTTCTCCTTTTGCTTTCAATCTTTCCCAGCATCAGGGTCTTTTCCAATGAATCAGTTCTTCGCATGAGATGGGCAAGGTGTTGAAGCTTCGGCATCAGTCCTTTCAATGAATATTCAGAGCTGATTCTCTTTAAAATTGACCAGATGGATCTCTTTGCAGTCCAAGGGACTCTCAAGAGCCTTTTCCAGCATCACAGTTCAAAAGCATCTTTTCCAGCATCACAATTCATCATCAATTCTTTGGCACTCAGCCTTCTTTATGGTCCAATCCTCACATCCATACATGACTCCCGGAAAAACCATAGCTTTGACTAGATGAACCTTTGTGGGGAAAGCTATGTCTTTCATTTTTAATACACCATCTTGTTGTTATTCAGTTGCTCAGTCATGTCCAACTGTTTGCAACCCCACTGACTGCATTACACCAGCCTTCCCTGTCCTTTACTATCTCCCGGAGTTAGCTCAAACTCATATCCATTGAGTCGGTGATGCCATCCAACCATCTCACCCTCTGTCGTCCCCTTCTCCTCCTGTCCTCACTCTTTCCCAGCATCAGGGTCTTTTCCAATGAGTCAGCTCTTTGCATCAGGTGGCCAAAGTATTGGAGCTTCAGCTTCAGCAGCAGTCCTTCCAATTAATATTAATATACTGTCTAGGTTTGTCATAGCTTTCCCTCCAAGGAGCAAGTGTCTTTTAATTTAATGGCTGCAGTCATCATCTGCAGTGATTTTGGAGCCCAAGAAAATCCCAAGGTATTTTCTTTGGTTTTCTTTCTTGTGAGGCATGTTATCATTTTGTTTAAAGAAATGCGAATTCTCAGTCATGTGCATCATTCTTTCAAAAGCAAATCTGTTTTATTTTTTCAATGTGTAATATTTACATATCTAAAGCTTTAATAAGGATTCTTTTTTTTAATATTTATTTATTTGGCTGTGCTGGGTCTTAGTTGTGGCATATGGGATCTAGTTCCCTCACCAGGGATCAAACCCTGGCACCCTGGATTGGGAGTGCAGTCTTAGCAACTACCACCAAGGGAGTCCCAGTAAGTGACTTTGAATATATGCCTATTTAAATCCTGACTGTCTAAAGGAAGACAAATATCGTATATCACTTATATGTGGAATCTAAAAATGGGGTACCATTGAACTTGTCTCCACAAGAGAAATAGAGTTATAGATGTAGAAAACAAAACTATGGTTACCAAGGGGTAAGTGTGTTTGTGTGGGATAAAGTGGGCTTTTGGGATCAACATATACACACTACTGTATATAAAATAGATAACTAAAAAGGACCTAGTGGATAGCACAGGGAAATCTACTCAATATTCTATAATGGCCTATGTGGGAAAATAATCTAAAAAAGAGTGGATATTTGTATAATCAAATCACTTCGCTGTACACCTGAAACTAATTACATGACATTGTAAATCAACTATACTCCAATAAAAACTTTAAAAATAAAAATCCTGACTGTCTCCTTCTAAGTACTGTTTTCCATTTTCTTATCACTAGGAACATTATCTTCCATAATATATATTTGCCATCCCTGAAAGTGAAAGTCCCTCAGTCGTGTCAGACCCTTTGCGACCCCATGGAATTCTCCAGGCCAGGATACTGGAGTGGTTACCTTTCCCTTCTCCAGGGCATCTTCCCAACCCAGGGATCGAACCCAGGTCTCCTGCATTGCAGGTGGATTCTTTACCAGCTGAGCCACAGGGGAAGTCCAAGAACACTGGTGTGGGGAGCCTATCCCTTTTCCAGTGGATCTTCCCAACCCAGGAATGGAACTGGGGTCTCCTGCATTGCACCCTGATTCTTTACTTACTGAGCTATCAGGGAAGCCCATCCCTGAGGAAATCTCAAAATCAAACCTGTAGAATAAAATTATAGTATATATAATCATTTCAAATCTCAAAATAATGGAATTTCCTTGGCCTATCAATCTGGAAATCAATTTATGACTTGCCTTTTGTTGACATTATGCTTTATTATTTTCAGTCCTATTATGTTAGCTGCATTTTGGAAAACTTTGTTACTGCTAGAATAATATTATTTATATTCACTCATTCATTTATTTATTCATTCATTCATGACATTTTTATAGTATTCTATGTTCTAAGCATGTATAAAATAGTGGGAATAATAAAAAATATTTTCCCTACCCTCTTGGGATTTTCAGTCTAGTAGCACTGGAGAAGGAAATGGCAACCCACTCCAGTGTTCTTGCCCAGAGAATCCCAGGCACGGGGAGCCTCATGGGCTGCTGTCTATGGGGTTGCACAGAGTCGGACACGACAGAAGTGACTTAGCAGCAGCAGCAGCAGCAGTGGCATCCAAACAGGGCTTCCCTTATAGCTCAGTTGGTTAGGAGACCCCAGTTCGATTATCAGTGCGAATCAGGGAGAACTTATTCTCCGGTTACCCGCTCCGCTGAGTCTCCTGCTGAAGCCGCGCCCTCTGGTCCCAGAACCAAAAAGCGCCTTCTGCCTTAACCCTGCATAGCTAACCCCAGGGAAGCTCCCAAGACCTCAGAGGAATCAGAGCAGTGATCCCCAACCCTGAGGCACGGATGGCACCAGTCCGTGGCCTGGAAGGAGCCAGGCCACGCTGCAGGAGGCGAGCAGCGGGTGAGTAAGCAAGGTCGTCTGCGCATCCCATCCCTCGTCTGCGCATCATCCCATTACCGCCTGAGCCATGCCCCTCCCAAGTCCATGAAAAACTATCTGCCATGAAACTGTCCCGAAAAGGTTGGGGACTGCTCGCAAGGATGGAGGCTTTTCTGTGTCTCCATTTCTTGTAGGCATAACGCCAGCCTCTGAAGTAATAGATCACTTTGTTCCCTGAGTTCCAAAGGGCGGATTCAAATAGTTGCTAATCAAGGGAGGAACAGCCAAAAAAACTCTGGAGGTAAGATTAAAGGGACCAGAGAAGCTCATCAAGATTAGGGGACAGACTAGCTGAGATGAGATTAAACGAGCGCAAGCCTTGCTCACACCCTAATTTTGTCAGACCACCTTTGATCCAATGTTGTAAAAAACCTTCATCAAATCCTCTGGGGTTGAGGCACATGGTTTATTGAGGCAGAAGCCTGGGATGTCTCTCTGCCTGGCAAGGCAATAAAGCTTCCCTGGTGGCTCTGCCTGCAATGCGGGAGACCCAAGTTCAGTCCTTGGGTTGGAAGATCCTCTGGAGAAGGAAATGACAGCCCACTCCAGTACTCTTGCCTGGAAAATTCCGTGGATAGAGGAGCCTGGTAGGCTACAGTCCATGGGGTCGCTAAGAGTTGGACATGACTGAGTGACTTCACTTTTCTGCTTCACCCAAAACTCTGTCTCTGGGATTTAATTTGGCACAGGTATTCAGAGGCCAAGCTTTCCTATAACAAGCTGAGGTTGTTTCTATGCAATGATCTCATTTGTCAATTTTTTTAAAGTATTACATTCTTTCAACATTTCTATAAATTAAACCATTTTGCCATCTTGTCTTGCTATATATTTTTGGAATAATTTGATGATTAATTTTAGGTCTGTTATCTATGAATTCCTTGGTTCTTTACATAGATTTTAAGGACTCAGAAAGTAGTTTCCAGGTACTGTTTAGTTTTCTATTTGGTGTAGCTCCTAAAAAGGGCATCCTGCTCTACTCATATAAATATATTACAAGTGGTAATATGTGTGTGTGTTAGAAAGAATGTTTAGCAATAGATAAGTAGATAGTGCAGTAAATGATTTTAGAAAAAAAAGAAGTTGGTTTTGAGTGTTGGCAAATGACTCTTCAGAAACCTCTGACTTGGAGCAAGCAATAATGAATCTATCTATAGGAAAGCAACATTTGTAACTGTGCATAAATATGAGAAATTAAAGTGACCATTCATGGGATGTAGAAATTAAGATCAAGAACTGATGGTTTTGAACTGTTGTTGGAGAAGACTCTTGGAGTCCCTTGGATGTCACAGTCTTTGTAGACCGGGATCTAGGGACTGGAGTCGACAAGAAGAGGGATGCGGGGGACACAAGTCTCGAGTGAAACAAGGGTGCTTTATTTGCAGAAAAGCATGTTTATATATCTTCATACAAGGCAGCTTTAGGCAGTAAAAAAAAAAAAAAAAATTGAGCAAAACAAAGCCAAGCAAATAACATCTTCAAAGGGCCAGAAAGCATTCCATATCCTGAGTAAGAGGGGCATCACTGAATAGATTACTTTAAGTAAAAGGTCACTGAAGGGAGTCACTGAAAGGAATCCAAGCAGGTGCTCTTTCTCATGATCTCAGTCCTGAGAACTGCGTGCAGCTCTGCCCACTACTGTTTCCCAGGAACTGATAAGGAATAGAGAGTCCTTGAGAAATGGCACACAAAAGAAGAACATATTGAATCCCTTAAAGCTGAACGTCCCCTGACACTTGGACAGCAAGGAAATTGAACCAGTCTGTCCTAAAGGAAAAGAAAGAAAGAAAGTGAGGTTGCTCATCGTGTCCACTCTTTGCGGCCCCATGGACTGTAGCTTACCGGGCTCCTCCATCCATGGGATTTTCCAGGCAAGAGTACTGGAGTGGGGTGCCATTTCCTTCTCCAGGGGATCTTCCCAACCCAGGGATTATTCTCGGCAGATGCTTTACCATCTGAGCCACCAGGGAAGTCCTCCTAAAGGAAATCAACCCTGAATGTTCATTGAAAGAACTGACGCTGAAGCTGAAGCTCCAGTACTTTGGCCACCTGATGCGAAGAACTGGCTCCTTAGAAAAGACCCCGTTGCTGGGAAAGATTGAAGGCAGGAGGAGAAGGGGACGACCCTGGATGAGATGGTTGGATGGCATCATCGACTCAATGGACATGAGTTTAAGCAAGCTCTGGGAATTAGTTATGGACAAGGAAGCCTGTCGTGGTGCAGTCCATGGGGTTGCAAAGAATCAGACAGGACTGAACTGAACTGAAATGTATTTTACAAAATAAAATGTTAAAAGGAGTTGTTTTCTGGTGTTGTCTGTCAGGAATGAGATTTACATCACAGTGGGGAGGAGTTCCTGATTATAGTTTCAAAGAACTTTAGAATAATCCCTTCTCCTTAATGTTTTGTTTTTAAATGCAAAGGTGTCAATAATAAAGATAGACGGGAACATTTTAAAATGTAGCTATACTCATATAAGAAGACTTTAGTTGAATCTAACCCACTTTAACAAAAATTAATCTATTAATTCATATATTCGGAAGCTGATTTTTAATGACAAATTCTATTTAAGATAAAGGACATCAAAGGAAACCACTTAGTTTGTGACTATATCTTGTGTATGCACTTTCCTGCATTTTAATCAATGAGTTGCAATAAAGGCATTTAAAAAAAATTTTTTAAGTGTTACTTTTATTTATTTATTTTGGCTGTGCTGAGTCTTGTAGCACACTGGAACTTTGATATTAGTTGTGGTATATAGGATCTAGTTCCCTGACCAGGCCCTCTGCATTGGGAGTGAGGAGTCTTAGCCACTGGACCACCAGAGGAGGCCTTAAAGCATTTTCTAGATCATGGGTGAGGGCAGAAGAAGTACAGATCAGGGGCACTGTGTACATTTCTTCATTTTAACAGCTGGGTGTTGTGGTTTTTTTTAATCTTTGATTATCTCTTATAAGGATGTTATTTTATTAACCATTACATCCTCAAGCTGGTAGATTGTCCCTTGAACTGTCAACTTGCCAGAAAATACTTGTTGATTGAATTAACATAGTTGCTTAGAAAACAACATGTTGCTTGTATTTTGTCTGATCTAGGAGACTTGATGACTTGTGGATTTTAATTTGGGTCAAAAGTGATTTCTTACTCCCACACTTCTCAGCAGGGTGATTTTGAACAAGAAATCCTGCTTGAATGGTTGTGACACTTAAATGAAATAATGGAGGTAGAAAAGTTTAATTAACTATTCTTTGTTAAACCAGTCCCTGGCTGGTACTATTATAGTTTGATTTTTCAGACCAAATAGGACTCACCACCTGGAGCTATAGGATGAATCAAACTGTGGAAGTCCAAGCTATTTGGAGGAAACTAACACCAACAACAAAACCGTATTTTTGTTTTGTTTTGTTTTGTACAGGAGGAAAACTGTTGGAGAGGGGGATGACTCTTAGGAAAGCTTTATAAATAATTCAAAATCTGACTTTGACTGGAATATTCTGTTTTTGACACAGTAAAAAGAAATAATCAGTCACAATACCAAGCTGTTTAACAATGTGAGAAATTTGAGATGTGGACATGGCCAGCAATATCTTTGAATTCTGAAAGACCTAAACAGTTTTTTTATATGGTCTACTATATTGTTAATTGATTAAACTGTATTACTGAATTGATGCTTTCCAACTGTGGTGCTGGAGAAGACTCCTGAGAGTCCCTTGGACAGCAAGATCAAACCAGTCAATCTTAAGAGATATTAACCCTGAATACTTGTTGGAAGTACTGATGCTGAAGCTCCAGTATTTTGGTCATCTGATGCAAATAGGCGACTCATTGGAAAAGTCCCTGATGCTGGGGAAAATTGAGGGCAGAAGGAGAAGAGGGCATCAGAGCATGAGATGGCTGGATGGCCTCACCGATGAATGATCACGAACTTGGACAAACTCTGGAAGACAGTGGGGGAGGGGGCCTGGCGTGCTGCCGTCCATGGAGTTGCAGAGAGTCCCAAATGACTGGGCCCCTGAACAACTGTATTGCGAAAGAAAAGTTTCCCCTCCTTTTTAAATTGAAGAATAGGTGGTTTGGGGCTTCCCTAGTGACTCAGGTGGTAAAGAACCTGCCTGCAATGCAGGAGACCTGGGTTGGATCCCTGGGTCGGGAAGATCCCCTGGAGAAGGGAATGACTACCCTGTTCAGTACTCTTGTCTGGAGAATCCCATGGACAGAGGAGCCTGGGAGGCTACAGTCCACGGGGTCACCGAGAGAAGGCCACGACGGCAGTTCAGGAGCACAGACGCTTGAGCATGCGTGCATAGGTGACCGACAAGCTAGTAAATTCTTCTCCTAGGTGCGGGGAAGGGAGGCGGCCAGAGGGGCTGCAGCAGTCACGGCGAGGCAAGGCGGGACTCGGCCGAGCGCAGTAGACCGAGCCGGCGGGGCGGGGACCTCGGGGCACCGAGAATCAGAGTTCGGCCGCAGCGCTTCCCGAGCCCCGGGGCGGCGCGACCCTCCTCTCCGGGAGGAGCAGCAGCCCTGCGCGCGGAGAGGCCGGTGGCCGAGGCTCCCCCGCCTCCTAAAGGGAGCTGAGGCCCGCGGGGGTCTCGGGGAGCCGGGAGGCCTACCCATCCAGGGCCCGGAGGGAAACTTCCCAGCAGGTACTAAAAAAAAAGGTTAAAAAAAAACTTTCTGCCACACTTTTCTTTTTGCAGAAACGTCTTTTCCCGGTTCTTTGACCAGAGAGCGGGCGTTTGGGTGTGACCTTTTGCTGCATGCTCAAGCCCAAGCCGTGCAGACCAGGGAGCTGTCTCCCTTCCTTTCAGTCAATGCTGGGAAAGAAAAGCGGAAAAGCAACGCCACAAAATCCAGCTCATTGCGGGTAATGATTCCAGTTTTAACTTCTCTCCTCATTTCACTTTCCACTTTTCATTTTTCGCAGTCCTCACATAGTTACTGTTTACAGTCGATTCTGAGTTTTCAGTTATCTGTGGGTGAGACATACTATTGACAATTTATCCCGTTTTGGCCGGTGTCAGAATCATTCTAAAAAGTTTAGGTATGAAACAATTTTTGGATCCCTTCCAAAAACAAGGGCATTATTGTGCGTGTGTGCTAAGTCACTTCAGTCGTGTCCAATTCTTTGGAACTCTATAGGCTGTCGCCCGCTAGGCTCCTCTGTCCCTGGGATTCTCAGGCGAAGATACTGGAGTGAGTTGCCGCGCCCTCCTCCAGGGATGGAACCCTTATCTCGTTTCTCCTGCACTGCCACGCGGTTTCTTTACCACTAGCGCCACCTGCCCGCAAAGGTCGGTCTAGTCAAAGTTACAGTTTTTCCAGTAGTCACGTATGGATGTGAGAGTTTTACCATAAAGAAAGCTGAGAGCCCAAGAAATGCTGCTTTTGAACTGTGGTGTTGGAGAAGACTCTTCAGAGTCCCTGGGACTGCAAGGAGATCCAACCAGTCCATCCTAAAGGAGATCAGTCCTGAATATTCTTTGGGAAGACTGATATTGAAGCTGAAACTCCAATACTTTGGCCACCTGGTGCAAAGAACTGACTCATTGGAAAAGACCCTGATGCTGGGAAAGATTGAAGGCAGGAGGAGAAGGGGATGACAGAGGATGAGATGGTTAGATGGCATCACCGACTTGATGGACACGAGTTTGAGTAAACTCCAGGAGTTAGTGATGGACAGGGAGGCCTGGTGTGCTGCAGTTCGTGGGGTTGCAAAAAGTCGGACAGGACTGAGTGACTGAACTGAACTGAGTGCCACCTAGGCATTATTAGATTGCTTTAAATAATCCCTAAGCAAATACTTGAAACTCTAATTAAAATTTACTTTTCACTACAACTTCATAGAAATACATTTAATTCCGAGATTATTCCCTAAACCAATTTCTCTGTGAAGAGAGGGAACAAAAGATGCAGAGATGGAAGAAAGCAGAGTGGGAAGAGAAATATTTATATGTATATATATGGGCTTCCCTGGTGGCTCAGCCAGTAAAGAATCTGCCTGCTATGTAGGAGACCCCAGTTCTGTCCCTGGGTTGGGAAGATCCCTGGGAGAAGGAAATGGTTACCCACTCCAGTATTCTTGTCTGGAGAATTCCATGGACAGAGGTTACAGTACGTGGGGTCAGAAAGAGTTGGATACAACTGACAGAATCAGAGTCAGACAACAGAGTGACTAACACTTTCCCACTTCACTTCATATATATATAAACATATGAAAATAGAAGAAAAAAGAAAAAAATTATTTATGATGAGATCTCTTAGAATCTACTATTTTAACAGCTTTCTTATCTATCATACAACAGTGTTAACTAGAGTCATTATGTTGAGCAATACATCCCCAAAAAGATGAATTTCAATGTCTGATTATTTTGCAAAGTTTTAATCTCTAAGTCAGTAACACTCTTTGAAATGAAATTTGTTGACAGCTTGGATGTTTTGTATATGTGAGAAATAAAGTTCATTGTCCATCCTTGAAAATATATATTCACAGTATTTTCACTCTATATATCTTCCTTAAAAATACTGCAGATTCCAAGCATCTAAGCCATATTATCTGTACTACTATAACTCTGGTAAAAATATGTGTGTATTCCTGAAAATCTGTTCATCATTGAGAACTACTAACAGCAACACTGAGGGAATCAAATCATACACAATCTATATCTCGCCCACTAAACTGAATTTCTGAGCCACGAACCTGAACAATAACTTAATTCATTTCTTTAATGTTCCTCATCACTTTTTGAGACTGTGTCTACACGATAGTAAATGTTTTTGGTTATATAGCCGTTGCTTTTAATGTTTTTCCTACATATTCGTTTGTTCAAATATTTTTTGGATGTGTTTCATATCCTTAACCTAGTGTTTTATCCTTAGAATGTGGTTATGAAAAGGACGAACAATGGCCTTCCTTTTTTGCAGTCTGAAAGCTACAAAAGAAGATCCAAAATCTACTGTGAGCTTTGCAAAGGGAAAGAATAAGCTGTTCTTGAGGTCATATTATAATTGATCTACTCTACTTCAGGAAACCGAAGATTAAAGGGGGGATAGAATTTAGCCAGATGAGTGGAAGGAGAGGAAAATTCTATGCTGCCCTTGAGTTGTGACAAGGATTCTCTGGAAGAAGAATCCTCTGCTTGCATTCATGCATTTGACTGGGTTTCCACACCCAAGTGTTCTTTCATCTCTAGTAAGTTCAGATGGCAGACGAAAAGTGCCTATATCCTACCCAATAAAATAAAAGTGATTGCTTTTATTTAAATGAAATGTAAAAGACAAATGGACATTATTAACATTACTACCACTTTAAAAAATAATGCAGCCATTATAAGTCCTAAAGGTAAAATGAAGTTAAACACAGTGAAGTTATAATTGATTTTCCGCATTCTAGACGTCACCAGGATAGGAGCCCCCTCAGCTACTAGAATTCCCAAAACCTTGGTTAGGTTTGTGACCTGTTCCTGATCATTTGGGTCCACACCAAATGAAAGGTCTGAGAGGGAAAGAGAAAGATCGTGAGAGGAAATTACAAATAAGGGAACCTCTGGCAACATTAATAAAGCTTATCATACCACATTCATAATCTAGAAACACCCCTATGTAGCCCTGGGGTCTTTGAATATAGTGGGGTAAGAATGGGAAGGTAGAAAAGAGACTGAAATGGCCATCCTTATTGACACATAGAAGTAGAAAAATGTCCTCAGAGTTAAGCAGCATATCATTCCTGCTTGTCCAGGACTCCTTGCAGAGCCCTATAACCCAGTCACAGGAGTTTCCCACATTCACCTCCCAGTAGTGTTTGCCAGCGGTGAAGGTCTGAGCACCCCATGTAGGAGTGTTCTCTGGACGTGCTGGGTCCCAAGGCACATCTCGATGGACAGGACCGCATTGCAGACGTCTCAGGGCTTCAATCAGAGGAACGCAACAGTTTCGTATTTTTCCATCCAACGTAATATACACTTCAGTAAAATGAAAGCAATGAAGTCAGAGAACAGCGGTTTCAAGGTCTGAGGAACATATAACTACAGTGGTGTTGTGACGAATGTTTAGCAACCAAATCTCTGAAATGAAGCAAAACTGAATTGTTTTATTTGCTGGGAATATTTCAACCCACCATGACCAGTTTCAAGGTGCCAGTCCTTTAATAATTGCTCCTAAAATTCTGAAACTTGTAACAATTAGCTCCCACAAGTGTGGCAGTACTGGCTAGTTCTAGAATACCCTTTAATCACAGATGTTCGACACCCTGTGTTACCACACCCTTTTATACAGAATGTGTCACTGGAAATACATAGAAAGAACAGGAAGAGCTTCTTATCTATTTAAAGAGCCAGAAAATCTCTAATGATTACAACTGGAGGAAGGAAAACTTTGAGAATACATAAAGATATAGGATGCCAGACTCTGGCTTATTTTCACTACCTCACTAAAAATTTGGGAGTCCATTCATAGATGTCAAGAAAATAACAAAATGGCCCTTAAGTCATTAATCATCACAAAATAAAAAACAATCATGATAAATATATATTGTATTTTTTATGACATTGTTATTTTTAGTCCTAATAGGGATCGCATTGCCTAGGATATAAGGGCTTAACATTTAAGGAAGTAAAAATAAAATAAACCAAATATCTATATGTGCTCTTTTTTTGCAGTGATTTCTCTCAGAATTTCTAATGGAGTCACTGCTAAATCAGAATCCAACTCATCCCATCTCAGTCCAGCTTCTCCTTTGTGCTGGGCTTACCTTCAGTTGCATTTGTCTCAGGGAGTCCTCTACACAATGAGTTATGGATTGCTTTCAAGCTCTTTGAAAGTCTTGTGATTTTTCACATACAATCATTACCTTTAATATTCCGGTAAACATTTAAATAACAGCATTGAGGTGATTTTAAGAATCTCAATATCCACATATAATCTAAATACCCACAGCTAACTACAAGATGAAATACACTGAGTGGATATGCATTTTTATAAGTCAAAGTGTTCTTTTTATTATTACTATTTTAACTCAGTGCAAGTAGCTATATGAAAAACTATGTGTCATATTTGATTATTTTTGATAGGCTTCAGTTAACTTTTCTGACAATCAGCAATAAAATAAATAAGTTATAAGGGTTTGCATATGTACCTGCTCCCCTGTTCTCTACAAAGAACAGACAGAGCAGTAAAGAGATATCATTAATGTGTTATCTAGTCATGTAGGAAATGTGATTGCCTTCACGCAGAGTGCTGCCTCTCACCTCGGAAGCTGTTAAGCCTTTCCAGCATCCCAGTGATGGTCCACGTACTGAGCTGTGGGTCCAAAGGCTGGGGAATGTACAGCTGCATTAACTGACTCCTGTAAAGAGAAAGGCCCACTTACTAATAGGTCTAAAGGTATCGTTAGCAACCCACTGATGATGCTTCAACAGAATCCTCATTATTACCTTTAAAGGGTATGAATTTAACTGCTCAGATGGAGGAACACTGAAGTTGCTATGATATTTTACAATCCACTTCCTTGCTCTTGGCATATCAAACCTCGTAGAATGTGATGCCTCAATCAAAACTGTGTCTGGTTCCTTCCTTCTAGCTTCCCTAGGGGATCCACACAGCAATTCTCATCTAATTCCTGAAATCTAATAGGCAGAAAATTGTTGGAACTTGCCATTTAACACATAGGAAATGTCATCACTACTGTATATTCTTTCTTGATGAATTCTACCTCACTCCTTTTCTCAGCATCCTTCTACCTACTGCTTCTCCGAGCTTATCTGCCTTTCCCATGGATGACCAGGAATAGTCCTTGGATAACTAGGATTTGGAAATTACGGGCAGGAAAAACCGTCATCTCTTTGCAACTTCTACAGAAAGTCTTGCAATAGAAACTGCGCTTCTCTCCACCATACGGTCACCAAAGGGTAGACTATATAAATCCTGGCAGCTATTAGAGAAAGAAGGGATAAATACAGAGAGAAAGAAACTTCTCATTGAAAGGGAGGCTATATCTTAGCAGAAATAGCCTGATCACTGTCACAATTATCATGATTTAAATAGAGGAGCAAACTTACCTTTTCATTGTGTCTTCCACACCCTATAAAGAAAAAGAGAGGAAGGCTTAGTTTTCAGCACAAACACTCCTGGTAAGTCTAGTTTCAGGATATGAGATTATACTGGAAAATTCATTATTTCCAGTTTTCTTCCTTGGATAAAATCATTTGTCATCTCCCTTCTTCTTATAAATATGAAATCCAGTCTCACATTTACATACAATTGACAAGATCATAATCTTGATAAAATTGAAAGTCAAATTGTTCTTAGGGTGCATGAATGACTCTTCTTTGTCCTGATATACAAAGTATTCACAGGGGTTTCCCCAAAGTTCTTTGGTGTGTGGACTCCAAATCTGCTGCTGCTGCTGCTGCTGCTGCTAAGTCACGTCAGTCGTGTCTGACTGTGTGTGACCCCATAGACGGCAGCCCACTAGGCTCCTCTGTCCCTGGGATTCTCCAGGCAAGAACACTGGAGTGGGTTCCCATTTCCTTTTCCAATGCATGAAAGTGAAAAGTGAAAGTGAAGTCACTCAGTCATGCCTGACTTAGCGACCCCATGGACTGCAGCCTACCAGGCTCCTCCGTCCATGGGATTTTCCAGGCAAGAGTACTGGAGTGGGTTGCCATTGCCTTCTCGGAATCTAGAACTTCACAATAGAAAGGATGAATGCATCCTATGGTTACACAGGTTACCCATATTACACATATTATCAAGTGCAAATATAAAGTTAAATTATCTGTTCAACACAGTCATCTCTCATTATATGAGGGGAATTCATTCTAAGATCCCCCTTGGATACTAAAATCCATTGGGTGATCAAATTCCTACATACAACGGCACAGTATATCCATATAATGTACACGCATTTTCCTGTATACTTTAAGCATCTCTAGATTACTTAAAGGCTTCCCAGGTGGCTCAATGATAAAAAATGCACCTGCCCAGCTGGAGACAAGGGTTAGATCTCTGAGCTGAAGATCCCCTGGGGAAGGAAGTGGCAACCTACTCCAGTATTCTCCAGGAGATAGTGAAAGACAGGGAAGCCTGGCGTGCTGCCATCCACAGGGTTGCAAAGAGTTGGATACAACTTAACAGCTGAACAATGAACAACCAGTATCCTTGCCTGAAAAGTCCCATGGACAGAGAAGCCTGGCAGGCTATAGGTCATGGGGTCGCAAAGAGTTGGACATGACTTAGTGACTAAATAACAAGATTACTTATACGATCTAATATAATGTAAATGCTATGTAATCATTGTCAGCATTGGCAAATTCAAGTTTTTCTTTTTTGAAATTTCTGAATTTTCTTAAAAAATATTTTCCATCAGTGGTTTGTTGAGTCCCCAGATGCAAAACCTGTAGAGAGTTAGAAGGGCGACTGTATGGTAGAAGGATACAAGAGGGTTTGGGAGATTTTTTTTTTTTTTCTGGCTCTGTTCCTTGAATCTTTCCACATAGTCCTCCTTCTTCCATAGAAGGCAAAACTGATGTTTTGTCTCCAGGTTATACAAGAGGAACAAAACCTGCCATCACAGAAGTAGAAGAGTCAGAAGCTGGACTTTGGAGTCAGAAAAATAAAGGAAGCCAAAGAGGATGTAATGTCAAATGATACAAGTGTTTTCCATGTGGGTTGGTGTTCTGCAGCCAACATCCTTCCTTAGTCCTTACCTGGAGCATGTCCACATCTGCTTTAAGGCACATTTCTTTCAGTTCCTCATATATTTTTCTCAGGAGTTTCCCCATATGAATCATTCTGGCTACATTCCTATTGAGTCGCTGAAAAATAACTGCGCCTTCAATCGCCAACATCTCTAAATGTTTTTGCTTTTCTTCCTGGAGATACTGACACACTTTAGGGTATTCAGCTCGTATCATCACCAGTCGTAGATTTATAAAACCCTGCAGTGACATTGGATTAATTAGATCATGTATTTGGATGGTATTTTTCTTCCCTTATCATCTGTTGTCTATGTGTTATACATAGAATGCTTGTCTTAGTTCATTTGGACTACTGTAACAAAAGTCCTAAAGACTGAGTGCTTATTAATAACAGACATTTACTTCTCACTGTACAATAAGGTAGGAATACAAGATTAGGGCCAGCAGATTTGGTGTACTGTGAAAGCCCACCTCTTAAGTAGGCATCTTTTTTTTTTTCTTTGCTTAATAATAATTAAAATACACTCCACTTTACAAAGCACATTCACATACTTGGTTTTCATTTTTTACCATATGCATGTATTTTTTGTTGAAGGATTATTGATTTTCAATATTGTGTTAGTTTCAGATATACTGTAAAGTGATTCCGTTATCCATATACATGTGTATAGCTGATTCTTTTTTCTTTTTTTTTTTTTTTATTGATTCTTTTTTCTAATTCTTTTTCACTATAGGTTATTACAAGATATTGATTATAGTTCCCTGCTGAGTGCTGAAGAGTTGGTGCTTTTGAATTGTGGTCTTGGATAAGACTTTGAGAGTCCCTTGGACAGCAAGGAGATCCAACCAGTCAATCCTGAAGGAAATCAGCCCTGAATATTCACTGGAAGGGCTGCTGCTGAAGCTCCAATAATTCGGTCATCGGATACAAAGAGCCAACTCATTAGAAAAGACCCTGATGCTGGGAAAGATTGAAGGTGGAAGGAGAAGGGGATGACAGAGGATGAGATGGATGTGAGTCTGAGCAAGTTCTGGGAGTTGGTGATGGACAGGGAAGCCTGGCGTGCTGCAGTCTGTGGGGTCACAAAGAGTTGGACACAACTGAGCAACTGAACTGAACTGATAGTTCCCTGTGCTATAAAGTAGGTCCTTGTTGTTTATCTATTTTTATGTAGAATAGTGTATATATGTTAATCCCAAACTCCTAATTTATCCTTGCCCTCACTTTCCCCTTTGATAACCATAGGCTTGTTTTCTGTGACTATTGGCCTATTTCTGGTCTGTAAGTAAGTGTAATTATATCATTCTTTTAGATTCCACATGTAAGTGATATCATATGATATTTGCCTTTCTCTGATTTACTTCCCTTAGTATGATAATCTGTAGGTCCATTCATGCTACTGCAAAGGGCATTATTTCATTCTTTTTCATGGCTGAGCAGTATTTCATTGTATAAATATACTACATTTTCTTCCTCAACTCATCTGTCAACGAACATTTAGGTTTCTTCTATGCCTTGGCTAGATAACCATCCTCTGGTTGTGTCCTCACATGGCAGAAGGGACAAGTCTCTACTAAGCTTCTTTTTTTTTTTTTTTTAGGGCTTCTTTTATAAGAATCCCATTAATAAGGATTCTTTCCTAATGACCTAATCACTTCCCAAAGGCCAAAGCTCCTAACACTATCATTTTGGGGGTTAGAATTTCAACATTTGAATTGAGGGGGACTCAAACTTTCAGAACATAGCTTCTGACTTCTGTGCTCCAGAAGGATGTGTTCTCAGAGAGCTTCTGGCTCACTCCCTTTGATCTCTTAGATCTCTACCCAGAGGTAACCTTCATGATGGGTATTCTCTAGCCAGCATACATCCCCCAAACCTGTACTATTTATGTATATCCCTGCTTTAATTTTCTTCCAAGAACTTTACAAATGTGATGTATTATAAATGTTATTCTTCTTTATTTGTTACATGACTTCTCTTACGAGATTATATCCTACTGAAGTCATCGATTTGTTTCTTTTTGTCCATTTCCATATCTCTCTGTGGACCTAGAACAGTGAGCAACATATCACATGCCCTCCTATGAAGGAATGTTCATTAGGGAAGCCATCCTAAATGATCAGGGTAATTTTGTTATTGTCCTCCAGTATTTGGTGGCTCAGAAGGTAAAGTGTCTGCTCTCAATGCAGGAGACTCGGGTTCCATCCCTGGGTTGGGAAGATCCTCTGGAGAAGGAAATGCAACCCACTCCAGTACTCTTGCCTAGAAAATTCCATGGACGGAGGAGCCTGGTAGGCTATAGTCCATGGGGTCACAAAGAGACACAACTGAGTGACTTCACTCACTCACTATGCACAGATTTCTTTTTAATGCAACATTCTGTAATATAGCCTGCTGATATATCTTCTTTAGAAGTGATTGAGTTCTTTGAAACTGAAAATGTAGTTCAACTTCTTTAGTTTCAGGTTCTCCATTCATAAATGTGAACCAGTGAATAATAAAACCCCAAATCCTTAGCTAGGCATCTTGCCATGGCTATAATTACATTGCCAGCCATATCTCTCACTACCTGCCTCATACCCTACGAACTAATTAATAGGTGCTATCTACATGCCCCAGATAATTCCATGATTTTTTCTCATATTTAGCTTTCTTGTCCTTCAGATCTCTGTGTTATGAATTTACAGGTTCTGCTAAAACATTAGCTTCAGGATGATTTTTGTTTGAGAAGCTTAACATTCAAAGTTTATTAAACTCCTACAGAACTGTTTTTTTACCTCCATCTGACTGACCATTGTGTTTTGTTTTGTGATACTGCATTTTCTCGTCTCTCCTGAAGTATTAGTGGTAGATATTGCTTTATCAAGAAAATCAGGAAAAATCTTTTAGTTACCTATTGGGATCATTCAACATGAAAGCCTACATGGAAGGTCATGTTTTTCCATATGCGGCTCTCTTTGATCACCCTCTCAGGGGGCATTATGATTTAATTCAAGTTCTTCCACTGTAAACTTACAATTACCAGGGTATTTGTTCCAAACTGGCTCCAAGGGATTCAGGGTCTGTGGCTTACCTCCCATGCTCTGAATGTGTTGGTCACATTTTTTATATTTCGTTGATTTTCCTGTTTCTTTTTCCAAATAGACTTCATTTGCATCAGAAGGTGCTCCTGCAAAATAACTAATTTGTAGCACTAGAAAAGCAAAGTTAGTACATTTCAGATATTTAAAAGAAGATATAAGGGGATGAACATGGGTCAAACAGTAAAGAAAGCAGAGATGTCAGTGATTTTCCTTTAGAATACTAACTCCTAAATCTGGGGGGATCAACCAAAGATGGAATGTCTAAATTTGAAAAAAATATAATCCATTATCTGAGGAATTTAGCATTGAATTTATAATAACCTGGTCAGTTTTCAGAAGTGAATCTTGCTTTTGTTTCTGTTTTGTTTTTTTTTTCATGTTATGCATTTTTTTTTAAGTCAACATGAACAAATTCCTAGAAAGACACAAATTACCAAAATTAACTCAAGAAGAAATGGAAAATGTGAACAGGCCTGTATGTAGTAAAGAGATTGAATCGATAATGAAAAATTTTCCAACAACGAGAAGCCCAGAACCAGATGGTTTCACTGATGAAATGCACCAATCATTTAAAGAAGAATCAATACTAATCTTTCTCCAACTCTTCTAAAATAATAGAAGAGGAAGGAATACCTTTTAATTCATTCTGTGAGGTCTCTTGCTATATATTTAATTGGGAAATATTAGTCCTCAGTTCTCCTGTGGCACTGTCAGAAAATGTTGGCCAGTGTTTCTAAATCTGCAGTAATTAGAACAGGACCATTATAATCGTGTTTGTAGTAGCCAATGACTCTTACTGAAACTAGGTATTTATCTACCACATTGTGGGCATGCTTAGTGGCTCAGCTGTATCTGACTCTTTGCGACCCCATGGACTGTAGCCCACCAGGTTCCACGGGAATCTCCAGGCAAGAGTATTAGATTGGGTAGCTATTCCCTTCTCCAGGGGATCTTCCTTACCCAGGGATCAACCCCAGGTCTCCTGTATGGCAGGCAGATTCTTACCTGTCTGAGCCACCAGGGAAGCCCATCTACCACATTACTTCTGAAATACCGGCATCCTAATCCCCATCAGTTTCATCATCATTCCTCTCTTTCAGCTCAACAGAATTTAAACATCAGGAAAGCAAGGATGGTACCTAGTTTCTTCACTGCTTTATCTCTAGATTTCAGAATAGTGCCTGGCACATGGTGTTCAGAAATTGTATTTGTTAATAGCTTAAAATGATATTAACCGATGTGTTTCGCTCAGTGCCTATCAGATACAGGGTCCTTCACATTTTAAAGTGCAGTCAGAGATGTTACTTACCCTGTAGTGCTCTGCAACCTGCATTATTGAATAGTGTTTGTGAGCGGCATGCCCTGTGGAGCGAGCACAGAACAAACACAGCAGGCTCTTGTCAGCTTCACAGAAGTAGAGCTTTATCACTTGGTGTGTCCTACACATCTGCTTGGCAGAGCCAGGTAACTGGCAGATAACTGAGTTTCCAGTAGAACGAATATGTTTCTTAGCAAGAATAGTGCTTTTGAGGTCCATTTTTGGAGACACCGCCTTGCACACAGGACAGCAAGTAACTGTTGGGGCATCTTCCCACAAGAGACAGAGGCAGGGCGTACAGAATCGGTGCCCACACCTAATGGTGGCAGGGTCTGTGAACGTGTCCTTGCAGATGGAGCAGATGATCTCAGCGGGGAGACGCTGTGTGGAAGCCGATGGCATGTTTCTAAGAAAACAAAAGGAAAGGACTTTCTTTACCCTTGGCGTGTGAGCTGAGCTTAAGCTTTCTCTTGCTAGTACATGTGTCCTATAGGAGGACAGCCCATGTTTTGAGGATGGTGAGGAAAAAAGAGTCCTACAGACCAGTAAAATGCATTATTATTTCCCACCATTGGCCTCCAGCATTACTTCTCAGTTCCCTATTAGAAATCCAGTATTATCTCTTTTTCAAAGACAAAGAAATCAGAGGTTCTGGGATCATTCATAGGCAGCTAGTCACATTGTGTCCAAAACTATCACAATTTTCCCCTTTTTTACTCTCTCTGATTGGTTGTTGTTGCTAAGTCACTTCAGTCATGTCCGACTCTGTGCGACCCCATAGACGGCAGCCCACCAGGCTCCCCCGTCCCTGGGATTCTCCAGGCAAGAACACTGGAGTGGGTTGCCATTTCTAGCACAAGGTATTTGTTCCAATCCTGGCCAATGAAATAAGATGCTAAAACTCCTAGGACAATTTTAGAAAAAAATATTCTTGTTCCAGAAGAGATGCACAGAATTAACAGATGGCTTTTTCTGTTTCTGGACATTCTCCAGATATAATGCCCACTTGCATAGCCATTTTGTAAACACAGAATTAGTTGGCCTGAGAAGAAAAGTCAATAGTCTAAGGATAACAAAAACACGGAAAGAAATGGTTTTTAACAATGGCATTGAACAATAGTTACCTAATTCTGAAGAAGCCAATTCTCAACTAAATTAACACAAATCTCTATACTTAAAATCCTAGCAGAAGAAAGTTTGTGTTTTCCACCAGATACAAAAAGAAATTTGCACAGTATTTACTGCCATATGTAATACGTCGGGGGTTCAACAAAAATCATGTGGCATATCATAAGGCAAGCAAATTTTAGTCTAAACAGACAAAGCAATCACCAGAACCAGACTTAGATATAAAACAGGTATTAGAACTATTAAGATAAGTAAGATAGTAACGATGACCCTATGTGCAAGACAGCATAAGAGATGCAGATGTAAAGAACAGACTTTTGGACTCTGTGGGAGAAGGTGAGGGTGGGATGATTTGGGAGAATGGCATTGAAACATGTATATCATCATATGTGAAACAGATTGCCAGTCCAGGTTCTATGCATGAGACAGGGTGCTCAGGGCTGGTGCACCAGGATGACCCTGAGGCTTGGGATGAGGAGGGAGGTGGGAGGGGGGTTCAGGATGGGGAACACATGTACACTCATGGCTGACTCATGTCAGTGTATGGCAAAAACCCTACAATATTGTAAAGTAATTAGCCTTCAGTTAAAATAAATAAAGTAATTTTAAAAATAATAAATAACAATGATTAGTATATTAAAGACTTTTATTAAAAAAATGTTGACAACATGCAAGATAGGTAATTTCAGGAGACAGATGAAAACTGTAAGACAAGAAGATAGGCTAGATATAACATATGCAGAGAATTTTATGTTTGGGTTCAGAAGTAGGTACAATACATGTAAGAAAATTATCAGTGAGCATGGCAGTATGTCAGTGTAAAATACAAAAACTAAACACGAAAAGGAAAAACAAAGAGTAAAAAGTTACAACAGAACAGAGCATCAAAGGGCAGTAAGACAACATTAAATGTTGTTTAACATCATTTAACATTTGTGTAATTAGATTTCCAGAAAGAAAATGAAGATATAATAGAGCAAAGTGAAGTGAAAGTCACTCAGTCATGTCCGACTCTTTGCAACCCCATGGACTATACAGTCCATGGAATTCTCCAGGCCAGAATACTGGAGTGGGTAGCCTTTCCCTTTCTCCAGCGAATCTACCCAACTCAGGGATCGAACCCAAGTCTCCCACACTGCAGGCAGATTCTTTACCAGCTGAGCCACCAGGGAAGCCCAACAGGGCAAAAGAAGCATTTAAAGAAATAATTTTAGAGGCTCTTCCAAAATTAGTGACAGACACCATAAAAGAGATCTGGTGTCTGTGTCAAATACACAACTAGGCCAGTTATATTAAAACTGAACAAAAACCAATAACAAAGAGAAATTCTTTCTTTCTTTTTACAAAGAGAAATTCATTAAGGGAGCCACAGAAATAAAAAAAATAAAAATAAAGATTATGCACAGAAAAATAAAGATAAAAATTATAACAGAAACCATGCAAACAAGAAAACACTTAAGTGGCATCTTTAGACTGTTGAAAGAAAACAACTATTAACCCAAAATTCTCATATCTAGTGAAAATATACTTCAAAAGTAAAATATTAGAATTTTTCAAAAAGAAGAAACTTGAGGGAATTCAGTGCTATCAGGTCTAATCTATAAGAAATAGACAAAGAAGCTCTTCATTTAAAAGTATATGATGCTAAAAAGAAAACTGATCTACTCACAAAAAATAAGTGACACTGGAAATTAAAGGCAAAACATAAGCTCTTTTATTTCTTTAACTCACTATTCAAAGCAATAGCTTCACAATGTACCATGTGTTTATGAAACTTATGGCAAAAAATGACACAAGAAATAGAAAAGAGGAATTGGAAATATTATAAGGATTTTACATTAAGTGAAAAGCAATATAGTATTACTGAAAGTCGACAAAGATTATTTAAAGAGGTATATTTTGAGCGGGGCTTCCCTGGTGGCTCAGTGTTAAAGAAACTGCCTGAAATGCAGGAGATGCAGGTTTGATCCTTGGGTCAGGAAAATTCCTTGAAGAAGGAAATGGCAGCCTGTTCCATATTCTTGCCTGGGAAATTGCATGGACAGAGGAGCCCAGCAGGCTACAGTCCTTGGGGTCACAAAAGAGTTCGACACGAGCAGCTGACTAAACAACAAGAATATTTTAAGCTAACTATGTATATTCATAGATGATAAGGCTATGAGTATAGAAAATTCTGAATAATCTACTAAAAAACATCCTGGAAGTAATAATCAATTTAGCAAGGTCAGAAAACAAAGGGTCAATATATAAAAATTGATTTTAATGCCACACATCTGTATGAAAAATTTGTATTTGAATTTTTTTAAACTTCACATTTATAATAACTTCAAAAAATGAATTAGTCAAGTGCAATAAGTTCTAGACATTTGATAAAAAACCATTGTACATTATATAGTTAATGGTATTGTATTGTATCATTAAAAATGTGTTAAATGGGTAGATCGCATGTTAAGTGTTCTTATACAACTTAAAAAAAGGGCAAAGGAAACTTTTGCAGGTAATATATTGATATATTCATTATCTTGATTTTGATGGAGGATTTGTAAGTGTATACATGTATCAAAGATTGTCAAATTGTACATTTTAAACATGCAGATTTCTTTTTTGTCAATTATGTCTGAACACAATTATTAAATTTTAAGAAAATGAAGGTGGAGCTAGTGGTAAAGAACGTGCCTGCCAATGCAGGAGACATAAGAGATGCAGGTTCAATCCCTGGGTCAGGAAGATCCCCTAGAGGAGCGCATGGCAACCTACCTTAGTATTCTTGCTTGGAGAATCCCATGGTCAGAGAAGCCTGGGGGCTATGTCCATAGGGTTGCAAAGAGTTGGGCACAAGTAAAGTGACTTGGCATATGTACATGCCAAAAAAATTAGATAACTAGTTATAATTTTAATAAAATATCAATGGAAGAAAAGAATTAAGATCTAGATAAATGGAGAATTATATCAAGTTTATACACTGGACAATTTAATACTGTTAAAATGGCAATCTTCCTCTATATGATCTATAAATTTAATATAATCTCTAATAAAACTCTAGAAAATTTTTATAGGTACATATGAACTGGTTTTAAAATGTATTATGGCATACCAAACAAATAGAATAGCCAAAACAATCCTAAGAAATAAAATCAGAATACTCACATTACTTGATTTTAAAAGTTAGTAGAATTCTATAGTACTAAAAACACACAGTATTGGGAAAAGGAAAGACATACTGATTATTAGAACTAAACTGAAAGTAGAGACCTGCTAAGATATAGTCAGCTGATTTTTTTTACAAGTGTTTAACAGTAGCCAGTATTCTTGGGCTTCCCTTGTGACTCAGCTGGTAAAGAATCCACCTGCAATGTAGGAGACCTGGATTCGATCCTTGGGTTGGGAAGATCCCCTGGAGAAGGGAAAGGCTACCCCCTCCAGTATTCTGGCCTGGAGAATTCCATGGACTGTATAGTCCATTGGTCACAAAGAGTTGGACACGACTGAGAGACTTTCACTATAACTTTCATCAGCACTTCACCGGAGAAAGAATAGCCTTTCTCCAGATAAAACACCAAAAGCACAATCCATGAAAGAAATTAACACACTAGGCTCCTCCATCCAGGGAATTCTCCAGGCAAGCATACTGGAGAGTGGGTTGCCATTCCCTTTTCCTGGGGATCTTCCTGATCCAGGGATCAAACCTGGGTCTCCTGTATTGCAGGCAGATTCTATTTATCCAACGTATTTATCCAAATGAACTGAAAAGACTGACAAGACAGAAGATAAGACTTCTCTGGATCCACAAAGATTACAGAGGTATCTCACTCTTCCTATTAAACCTGGAGCTGCTATACAGACACAGTAGAGGTTTCTCCCCTAAGACTCAATAGGGAGCCCTTCAGATTCTCTCCTAGCTTCCTTAATCCTCAGCAAAACCTAACCATGAAGACATTAGGTCTAACTGAAAATTAAGGGACTGTATCCCAAAGAAGCTGGGAGAATTATCCAGTGTGCACTGGCAGAGATTGTGAGAGTTCCCTTAGGACTAGATTTTGAAATACTTGATCAGGGGGCTGGGACATAAAACAGGATAAGAGAGAGTTTACTGGCTGGGGACACTTCCTCAGGATACAGAATATAATAGTCTGATAAGGAACATCAGAAGATGGGGCACATTTGGTGCTTGCAGGCTCCTACAAGCCTGGGAAAATGATGGCCCATGCTTAACAATGAATGGCAAGAATTGCTGTGTAAGATGGGACAGGAGAGAATTAAAAAGCAAAAGGGCATTTTCATGTTAAAGTGAATACATTATGAAACCAGAAGATCAATCACAGCATTGTGTTTATCAATGAAGCCAAGAGGATACACTATCCACCCAGATTATTACAAATGTGCTACTGAGAGAGATATAGCATCAGAATGAAGTTCAATGGTAGCTGTCCTCTCCAGGATTAGGATGGTGATAAAAACTGTTTACAGAGCTTGGCTACTGATCTCAATCAGATGATAGGGTGTTTAAACGCCAGGTGCCAGCAGACTGAATCTGTGTAATGACTAGCAAGGGTTGAGCCAAGATGACTTGACCCACATGGAATTGCAGAGATTATGACACAAGAGAAGCCAAGAATACTGCTCTCAGATATAAACAGAAGAAATCAAGAATATATTATCAGGAGGTAGAGGGGTTTTTTCTCTAATGATCCTTCTTTCCAGACTTTCGTTATTCTCAGACTTAGAGCTGCTTGATTGATAAGGTGACCATATCCCATATCCCTAGGAGTAAGTTTTCTGTGACATCATGACAAGTATGTGCTGTAGAGATTACCCAGTCTTTATCCAAAGGGACCAATGGTCAATAACCAAAGTGACTTAGGAAAATGACTTAGGAAAACATTCAATTTGACTTCAAACAAGGTAGGAGTTTTAACTGACACTTGAAGACCTGAAGCATAATCCTCATCTCATGTTAGACTAAAAACAAATGAGAATCATTTTACAAAAGCAGCTCTGGAAGACTCCTGAGTATCCTGAGTCTCTTGGGTCTATAGACTCACCTAATAGTCATTCTCTTGGAAGCTGAATATGTACTGGACACAAAAGACCTCACTCACAAGTCTGGCAGATGACACTGTCTGGGTTACCTCTGCTGGGGCTGTTGCCCAGAATACCTTCACCTAATCACTCATGTAGCTTCATGGGCTTCCTCATAGCCTGGTAATTAGTTTCCTAGTTATTTCCATCCCAGTATTGTCAGGAGGAACTGTGCAACACAGAGTATCTCATCTGTTATGGTCATATCCCTACCCAGATTCAAAGGGATGGAACACTTTCAATTGTGAGCGGGATTGAAGTTAGATTGTAGGAAAAGAATGGGAAATGGGATATTGTTGGATGTCTTTGAGGATGAGGAGGGAGGAATAAATCTTGCTATATCTGCTCTTCCTGATAAGTTGACCTCAGGGATCTGGATCCAGAGAGTGAAGGCCCTGGATTCGATGAGTCTTTTATAGATCTACTTCTCAGGCTCCAGATTTCTATTAAATGGTTCTCTAGCTCTCCGGAAATTTGGTGCAACAAATATTTTTTTTATGTGAGGGGGCCCTTTAAGGGTTTGGTGTCAACTGGACAATCACTCTGAATACAACACAGTAAAAGGCATATTGATACAGATATGCACAATTCTGAATGGGAAAGATGTTCCTCTCCTCACAGGGCACCAGGAACAGACTTGATAATTCCAGGCCAATGGAGTGAAGAAGGTCAGTACCTCTCTTCAGCAGGAAGCCCCTTCTGATGTCTCCATATTTCACGGAAAAGTCTCATCAGTATAGGTCTTGGAGCTTCCCTGGGAGCTCAGTGGTAAAAGAACCTGCCTGCCAATGTGGGAGACACAGGTTCAATCCCTGGTTCGGGAAGATCCCGCAGGCTGAGGAGTGACTAAGGCCAGGTGCCACAACTGTGGAAGGTAGGCTCTGGACCTGGGGAACTGCAACTCCTGAGCCCACACGCCGAAACTACTGGAGCTCGTGCTCAGCAGCAAGAGAAGCCACCACTCTAAGAAGCTGTGCACTATAATGAAGGCACAGCACAGACAGAAATAAGTAAATAAAATGATAAAAAATAAAAAGACAGGCCCTGTGGACTTCTGTCCATGTGTGTCTTCCTGAGGAGAGGGTAGCATATCCCGCCTATAGTAGACAGATGTTCAAAACCCATAGCTGAGCCATCCCCTGGACCTTACCACTAAGCGCAGCCTGCAGAGCTTGAAACATGGCCGCATCTTTAGAAACTGCTCTGTTTGCACAGTCTCTGCCTCCCGTACTCTGAGGGACGGTCAGGCAAGTTCTTCTGACCTCCCAGTCTTCTGGACTGTGGAAATTTCCGATGCTGTCTCTGAGACGTGGCAGCTCTTTGCTAAAATCTAGTGTCTGTATTACCATTCTCCTTGCCACACAGTTTTGACTGTGTTCCTGTGTGTATCTCTACTCTGCTTCTGCTGAATCAGGATGTCTGACAAAGCCACCCTGAAATCCTTCCCCTTCCCCTTCTCCTTCAGTTCCCTGTCTGGCCCAGATCTCAGCACAAAGCCACATTCCAGGGCTCTGCTTTTGCTGTTCGCTTTCATAACATAAGGTGTGTTGATCATCTAAATATCCCGGAATGAAGAATCAGGGCTGCCAGTTCTTACCTGAGAACCAGCAATAAATACATAGGCTCCTAAAGGGGTGGCGGCAAAAGGTGAAGCTTTCCAGAATGTTCAGCCTTTTTCCTATGATATGACTTCAAGAAACTGGAGTGAAGATTATCCTGTTTTGACTGATTCCTCCTCCATGTGAGGAGGTCGTGACTTACAGGACAAAGGATTTGGGGTATTATAGGAAGAGAGGAAGAAGAAAGTAGAGTCCAAAGGATCAGAGATGAGAGTGAAACAAAAGAGATACCAGGAGTAGAAAGGCGCTTAGAGAAAGCAGCACAAAAAGAAACAGGTAGAGAATGTTGCATCAAAGGGTTACAGTGACCTTGTGGGCGTTTATAGAAAAAAAGAGATTCAAACAGTGCCTAGTCCAAAGTAAATTGCGCTTGTTTTAATTGATGAACACAAGAGAAAGATAATCCTTGGGCAATATCAGCAAAGTTGTAGAGAATATGAGATACTGATAAAGGAGGCAATAGGCAAAATTTTCTGGACATTTCAAAACTATTCTCAGTGGTTGCTGTTTAGTTGCTGAGTTGCGTCCAACTCTTTTGTGACCCCACAGACTAGAGCCCACCAGGCTCCTCTGTCCATGGGATTTCCCAGGTAAGAATACTGGAGTGGGTAGCCATTTCCTTCTCCAATTCTTGGTGGTAGAAAACTCCCATTTCAAGAAGTTGGCATGAAGCTTCTGCAATTTAACACCCAAAGTGAAAAAGACATTGGAGACCACTGTGGTCTGTGGTTAAGAGTACAGATCCTGAAGCTAAATTGCTGAGTTAGACCCATTGTTCTCTAGACCATGCCATCTTGAGATGATTCTATATCTCCATTTGCAAAACAAACCAGGTACCTATTTCAAAGAGGGGTAATTGGACAGTGCCTTGTAGAAGAGTTAATTGCTACTATTATCAAGTATAAAATGACAACAAAAGAGAGAGGGAGCTCAGTCATGAGAAAGACAAAAACATAAGAACTGGAAGAAAAGTAGAGAGTCTTAAGGAAGAGCTAATAAAAATAAAGCAAGAGAGAAAAGAAAAACCAAATTTGAGATGGTAGTTGATGAAAGGAAAACAACCTCATCAAAAGGCAGCTGAGTTCAGGAAAAGCATTTAAAAGATTTTGGATACTTTTAAAATTTACTGTAGAAGAATGATGTAGGAAAACAGATATATCTGTGTTTATAATCCAGGTTGGGGATTTCATTTGTTTTCCACAGTCAGGGTTCTAAGTCCCTGTTTTCAGGGACAATTGATGGACTACGGGTTTCATCAAGCAAAAGGAAAGCTGAATTCTGATTGTAGGCTGAGTTGGGTCTTTAGGGAAAAAAAGGATCTTGTACTGTACTTGGTCTCTCAATTGTGTCCGACTCTGTGAGCCCATGGACTATAGCCCACCAGGCTATTTTTCTCCAGAGACAAGATTCCCCTCACAGATGACAAAATCTTTTGGAAAGGTGGGAATATCAGACTTTCTTCTCTACCCTTCTTGTGTGAATTTGTGCCTGCCAGCCCACACTAACACTCAAGAGTTTTTCAAAAATACAGAGATTGCTGTGATTTGTGAAATACATTTTAAAACATTATTTAACCCCTAGAATATGTGCTTGGGTGTTCATTGAAAGGACTGATGTTGAAGCTGAAACTCCAATACTTTGGCCACCTGATGCAAAGAGCTGACTCATTGGAAAAGACCCTGATGCTGAGAAAGATTGAGGGCAGGAGGAGAAGGGGATGACAGAGGATGAGATGGTTGGATGGCATCACCAACTCAATGGACATGAGTTTGGGTGGACTCTGGGAGTTGGTGATGGACAGGGAGGCCTGGAGTGATGTGGTTCATGGGGTCGCAAAGAGTCGGACACGACTGAGCAACTGAACTGAACTGATATGTGCTTCAGAATTTTTCCCAAGAAGGATATCAACCATCCAACTGATTTCACACCATGAGGATCTTTTCTATTTATCTTCCCCTCAATCCTTATTTCAATATATATGAAAGCCTTACCAGTCCATCTCAGTAAATTTTGTTGGCTAATTTTTTAAATAAAACTTTCTTCAATGAAATACAAAATCAAAAGAAAGAAAATACTCATACCAAAAATATTAACAAACATTAACAAAATCACTAATAGATGCTCATTATGTATTATGGGTTAAAGTAGTTTATTTTTGTTATTTGGTACTTTACAAATTTGCAGGCAGCAAAAATATGAGTGCAAGATTGTATTAGGAAAGAGGATATAGATGGCTGTCTCTGTGGTATCCACAGACCTTGGAATGAACTGTAATAAAGCCTCTTTTGTTAATGGAAGCAAACTCAGAACCACTAAGGCATCCAGAGGGGAGTCTCTAGGTGCAGACAGCAGCTCTCACCACAACTCCACTTCTTTGAAGATTTTCTGGATAACCCCCAGTACCATCGAGGGAACCACAGGTGGGGTTGTTCCACATGATGTGGTCCTGGTTTCATTTTTATTCACACAAAGGGTCAGAGAGGAGGCTGGAACTTTGACTACAGGCTTTCTTAAAAGCTCAATTAAAACTACAAAGAAAGACAAACACTAATCAAAAGCAAGGCAATCTTGTTTTATACAACTCACATTTCTCACCTTTCAGTTGGTACTTCTCAAGGAACCTCTGTTGCCTGATTTTGTCTGTCCCCAACACCAGGGACTGATTCTCTTTCTCTGCCCGCTGTCCACGTTCAGGAAGGCAGGAGACAAGAGAGCAAAAGAAGCTGCCCTTCCCAGCTGTGCTGTTTCCCGTCTGAGAAGGGATGCTAGGCCTGTTTGATGTTAATTGTCAAGGCTGACGTAGCCTAGCAGGTACATCAGAATCACCTGCAGGACTCGGTAGACCACAGGCTGCTAGGCTTCAGCCACAAAGATTCTTGATTCAGTAGGTCTGGGGTCACAGAGTTAGCACATCTAGTGAGATGCGAGTTTGCATATCTAATAAAAGGCGAGTTTGCATATCTAATGAGAGGTGAGTTTGCAGGGCCCACAAGATGCTGTTGCTGGTGCTGCTTCCTGGACCATAATTTGAGAATCTCCGACTGAGTCTACGTCTATTACAGGTGATACTTTTAGATTGTACAAGAAAGGATAGTTTAAAAAGAGTCTTATTGCGAAGCACAGGCTGGAAGCACACTGTGACCTTGCTACTATCGCCTTTTATAGTCTCTGGTGGAAAGCATGAAGTGGCCAAAAATGCTGGCTCTTTCGTCCATATAGCTACAGGGCCTCGGGAGGAGTGCAAGAATACCACCGTGCATCCTTAGCTTGCAGGGCCCAAAAAATCAAGCAATAAGGTACAGGCCTCTCATCCAGGGGCCCAGGCAGCCCCACCTCCAGATCATTCCTTTCCCTATCCCGACCTCACAGGAAATATGTCCTTATTACACAGGTTCTCAAAGTGTGTTTTTGAGAATCGTGGGAATCTGTGAGGTCAAAATTATATTTAAAATAATATTTAGACAATATTTGTCCTGTGGCCTTGATGGTTTTATAAATGTTATTTTTAATTATTTAGTAAATAAATATTTAATTATTTTTAGGTTTAATTTCTAATTTGATGTGTGTGTGTGCATGTGTGTGTGTTAGTCTCTGTTGTGTCTGACTCTTTGCAACCCTATGGACTGTAGCCCACCAAGTTCCTCTGTTCATGGAATTTTCCAGGCAAGAATACTAGAGTGGGTTGCTATTCCCTTCTCCAGGGGATATGGCATATTCTGATATTTAAAAAAAAAAAAAAAGCCCAGTTAACAAAAAGCTTGTGGGACTGTACAATAATTTATTAGTTTAACTGAGGTACAATTTACATACCATAAAATTTGCCCACTTAATATGTACAGTTTAATGACTTCTAGTAAATGATTGTTAAGTTTATTTTATTCAAACATCATCACGTCCACTTCTAGTCTTTCCAAAAGATCCCTCCTGATCTTTCACAGTCAGTCCCTACTCCTATCCTCAGCTCCATGCAACAAGATACCTGTGTTCTGTCTCTCTAGATTTGTCTTTTTAGAATCATCACATGTATGAAATCATATTACACATAGTCCTTTGTGTCTGGCCCCCTTCACTTAACAAAATATTTTGAGTTTATTATGTCTTTTTCATAAATGTAGTTTATTCCATTTTAGCTAAGTAGCATTGCATTTTATGAATATATTGTAATTTACATAATTATCCATTAAATGATGGGCATTTGGATTATTTTGAGTTTTTAGCTAATATAAATAACACTGCTATGAAATTTCATGTGTCTTTCAGTTGTTGTGGGTAGATACTTATGTATGGAATTGCTGAGATACTTGTTTTATGTATTTAATCATTTAAGAGTCTGTTGTTCAGGATAGCTGGACCATTTTGTTTATTTTTGGACCCTTTTATTTTGCTACTAGCTATTTACAAAAGTTCTAATTCCTCCACATTCTCACCAGCATTTAGTATTTTTTGCCTTCATTACTTAAGCCATTTCACTTTTTACTGTGTAGTGGTATCTCAATGTAGTTTTAATTTGCACATGTATTACTAATAGCTAAGGATGTTGAGCATCATTTTATGTACGCTAGACTAGATGTCTGTTTCCCTCAAAATTCATATGTTAAACCCTAATCAGGTTTCCATGGTGGCTCAGAGAGTAAAGAATCTGCCTGCAACGAAGGAGACCTAGATTCAATCCCTGGGCTGGGAATATCCCCGGAGAAGGGAATGGCTACCCACTCCAGTATCTTACCTGGAGACTTCCAAGGACAGAGGAGGCTAACAGGCTAATCAACATTGTAATAATATTTGGAGGTAGGACTTTTGGAGATGACTAGGATATAAGGGTGAAGCCCTCATGAATAGAATTAGAGTCCTATTAGAGAGAGCACCCTTACTCACTCTAACAGGTGAGGACAGCAGGAGACACTGTGAACCAGGAGGCAGGCCCTCAGCAGACAGCAAATCTGCCAGCATCTTGACCTTTGACCTTTCAGCCTCTAGACCTGTGAGATATAAGTTTCTGGGGCTTAAAAACCATCCAGTCTATGGTATTTTTATCCTAGACGCTAGAACAGACAAAGGCAAGGTCCTTATTTTCCATCAAGATATTAATACCTTCTTTGGTGAAGTGTCTACTCAAGTCTTCTAGTTTGTACCATGGTTTCCTTTGGATTATTGGTCTTATTGAATTGTAAATGCTCTTTTGGTTGCAAAACCCTTAGCTGATACATTTTTTTGGCAAATTTTTTCTCTCAATCTATAGCTTATCTTTTAATTTTGTTAAATACCTCATTTGAAGAATGAAAATTTTAATATTGATGAATACAATTTGGCAGTTTTTTATTTTCTGTTTCATTTGGGTGCCTTGTACAGGAAATCTTTGTTAATACAAGGTCACTAATTTTTCTTTTTTATAAATACAATTAGATCAATGATCCACTTTTAGTTAAATTTTTGTATGGTATAATGTGAGGATGAGGTTCATTTTGCATATACTCTCAATGTTTAAGCTCTGTTTGTGGAAAATATTTATCCTTTCAATTTTTTATTTATCTTGGTATCTTTGTTGAAAATTAATTGACCATGGTGTTATCTATTTCTGGATTCTAACTCTGCTTCATTGTTGTACATATTTATATATTTCACTTTATGCTAACACCACATTCTGTGTTCATGATAGTCTTCATTACAGTAAATATATTATACATTTTTAAGCTGGGTAATGTAAATCTTCTAACTTTGTTATTTTTGAAAAATATTTTGAGTACATTAGGACTTTTGTATTCCACGATGATTTTAATAATTTATTAACATATCATTTTTACAGAGTGCCCAGAGAACCCAGAATCCCTGACCTAATGGAATTTTCCTACAAATATTGATGAGACCGATTTATAGGAATTTAACAAGTGAGCACACACTTGCAAGTAAATGATTTTTTACTTCTTTCCTTTAAAAATTAAAACAGGAATTTAGTTTAACTGTCAGCAGGCTTAAGACTTTCCTAAGCAGATTTATATGCTTAGTTAGTAAAACTTATGTAATTACTTTCACTTAACTCTAAACTATAGATTTTTATGTTATTGTTTTGACATTTACAAATTTATATGTTTTCTTTAATTTAATTTTGATATCTAGAGAAAAGTTCCAGATTGTGTGTAGTTTTGTATTTAGCATTGGAACCTAAAAATTAATTGTTAAATGAGGAACAGTTAAAACAAATAAAATTATAAATGTTCTATAATTCTCATTTGGTCCTTGACATTTGAAGGGAGAAATACAGTTCAATAGAAAGCATTCATTCTCCTGCACACGGTCCTATATATATATCAGTATATATATATATATATATATATGTATATGTATATGTATATATACTGAATAATCTATATATCAGTCATTTACTACAAGTTTATTCTCAGTCATAAGAAGACTATGATGGGATGCATCTGTGGAGGAGCTCCTTGGCTTCTCACATTTTATTTCTAACTCACACTATCAGTCATGGACACCTAGGCAGCACTTAGAAAGTGGCCATGCTCAAAGTACTAGAGAACAAAGGTCTTTTCCTTTTTAGCTCTTTCTCTTTTCATTGTATATTCTTATACTTCTTCCCCAAGTCTTTTTGTGCAGCAGAGACATTACTTTGACAACAAAGGTCCATCTAGTCAAAGCTATGGTTTTTCCAGTGGTCATGTATGGATGTGAGAGTTGGATTATAACAAAAAACTGAGTGCTGAAGAATTGATGCTTTTGAACTGCGGTGTTGGAGAAGACTCTTGAAAGTCCCTTCGGCTGCAAGGAAATCAAACCAGTCCATCCTAAAGGAGATCAGTCCTGGGCATTCATTGGAAGAACTGATGCTGAAGCTGAAACTCCAATACTTTGGCCACCTCATGCGAAGAGTTGATTCATTGGAAAAGACCCTGATCCTGGAAAAGATTGAAAGCAGCAGGAGAAGGGGATGACAGAGGATGAGGTGCTTGATGGCATCACTGACTCAGTGGAAGCGAGTTTGAGCAAACTTCTTGGTGATGGACAGGGAGGCCTGGTGTTCTATCATCCATGGGATCACAGAGTCAGACACGACTGAGTGGCTAAACTGAACTGAACTGAGCTTTCTAAGAGAGTAGCCAGTTTTTAGTCTTAGTTCTTTGTATTTAAGACAGAACCTGGTGAGGTTTGGCAGAAGGCAGGCTTGAGTGGAGGGTGATACTTTTGAAAAGTGCAAATGTGGCATATGAAACTGAGCATCAATTTCAATTCAGAATAGGCAATATTCCACTTATAGTGTTAGGGAGATTTAATTATACAAGGGACATATCCCAAGTGGGGTTGTGATCTTTGCATTAATTTCCTCTCTTTCTCCTCAGAAATATGAAATAACGCATATACACTTCCAAAAATAATTCACCTGCAAGTCTTGAGAATGAAAATGTTTGAGGTCTTACTGAAATGTCTGCATAACTGGGATCTTACAAGTGGCCCAAAGACCTAAAGATAATGTCTAATGGCCAAGACCATTGCTCCAAAGAAGACATTATAAAGGCACTAGTATACAAGGAGAATAATCTTTCACCCAATGACAGCCACTTGTTCAAGTCTCCCCAGTCATTGAGGGAATGGGGGGAAAAGAGCTTTAAATTTTTTTTCGGAACAAATGTGCAAACTTAAATAGTTAGACTTATAACTTGAGAAAGTTTCTCTCTTTGACAGAATTAGTCCTGGAAGCTTAAAAATACGTTAAAAATCACTCCAGAAGCAAAACACACAAGAAATATTTAGACTTGAATAGAGAGCAAGTAGGGAAATGGATGGTAGAAGTGATGTCCAGATGGAGGAAGCAGCATGTTCAAAATTCAAAGTGCAACCTTCAGAATAGGAGAAAATATTTGCAAGTGAAGCAACTAACAAAGGATTAATCTCTGAAATATACAAGCAGCTCATGCAGCTTAATATCAAAGAAATGAAAAATCCGATCAAATAATGGGCAGATACAAAAATGGCAGAGGAGTAGGTGGACATGGAGTAGGTCTCTCTCCACGGATATATCAGGAATACAGCTTTAGACACAAAAGTGCATGCAGAACACCAGCGGAGAGCAGACAGGAGGACCTGACCAGCGGAAAAGAATACATAGAACACACAAAACTTAGTAGGATGAAGGAACTAGGGGAAAAACAGGAGTGTTAGCAGCACTGGACTTGCCCTCAGAAGGTGGGGGCATTGAAGCAGGGGCCTAATCCCCACACTGGGGCAACTGTCTGAGTCAGGGGAGAAACATTTAAGTTTGAGAGTGAAACAGCTGATCTGTGGCAGCCTAAATGGAATGAGAATCAGACAGTCCTTGCCGCAGCCATACATGCAGTCAGTTCAGTTCAGTCACCGTCGTGTCCGACTCTTTGCGACCTCATGGACTGCAGCATGCCAGGCCCCCCTGTCCATCACCAACTCCCAGAGTTTACTCAAACTCATGTCCATTGAGTCACTGATGCCATCCAACCATCTCATCCTCTCTCATCCCCTTCTGCTGCCTTCAATCTTTCCCAGAATCAGAGTCTTTTCAAATGTGTCAGTTCTTCTCATCAGGTGGCCAAAGTATTGGAGTTTCAGCTTCTATATAAGTCCTTCCAATGAATATTCAGGACTGATTTCCTTCAGGATGGACTGGCTGGATCTCCTTGCAGTCCAAGGGACTCTCAAGTGTCTTTTCCAACACCACAGTTCAAAAGCATCAATTCTTCAGCGCTCAGTTTTCTTTATAGTTCAACTCTCATATCCATACATGACTACTAGAAAAACCATAGCCTTGACTAGATGGACCTGTGTTGGCAAAGTAGTGTCTCTGCTTTTTAATATGCTCTCATATTATATGTAGGTCATAACTCTTCTTCCAAGGAGCAAGTGTCTTCTAATTTCATGGCTGCAGTCACCATCTGCAGTGATTTTGAAGCCCCCAAAAATAGTCTGTCACTGTTTCCCCATCTATTTGCCATGAAGTGATGAGACCAGATGCCATGATCTTAGTTTTCTGAATGTTGAGTTTTAAACCAATTTTTTCACTCTCCTCTTTCACTTTCATCAAGAGTCTCTTTAGTTCTTCTTCACTTTCTGCCATAAGGGTGGTATCATCTGTATATCTGATGTTATTGATATTTCTCCCAGCAATCTTGATTCCAGTTTGTGCTTCATCCAGCCCAGCATTTCTCATGATATCCTCTGCATATAAGTTAAATAAGCAAGGTGACAATATACAGCCTTGACATACTCCTTTTCCTGTTTGGAACCAGTCTGTTGTTCCATGTCCAGTTTTAACTGTTGCTTCCTGACCTGCATACAGATTCCTCAAGAGGCAGATCAGGTGGTCTGGTATTCCCATCTCTTTGAGAATTTTCCACAGTTTATTGTGATCCACACAGTCAAAGGCTTTGGCATAGTCAATAAAGCAGAAATAGATGTTTTTCTGGAACTCTCTCTCTTTTCTTTTTTATGATCCTACAGATGTTGACAATTTGATCTCTGGTTCCTTTGCCCTTTCTAAAACAAGCTTGAACATCTGGAAGTTCACAGTTCACGTACTGTTGAAGACTGACTTGGATAATTTTGAGCATTACTTTACTAGCGTGTGCTCCTGCTGCTGCTGCTGCTAAGTCTTTTCAGTCGTGTTCGACTCTTCATGACCCCATGGACTGAAGCCTACCAGATTCCTCCATCCATGGGATTTTCCAGGCAAGAGTAGTAGAATGGGGTTCCACTGCCTTCTTGGACTAGCGTGTGAGATGAGTACACTTATGCAGCAGTTTGAGCATACTTTGGCACTGCCTTTCTTTGGGATTGGAATGAAAACTGACTTTTCCAGTCCTGTGACCACTGCTAAGTTTTCCAAATTTGCTGGTGTATTGAGTGTAGCACTTTCACAGCATCATCTTTTAGGATTTGAAATAGCTCAACTGGAATTCCATCACCTCCACTAGTTTTGTTCTTTGTGATGCTTCCTAAGGCCCACTTGACTTCGCATTCCAGGGTGTCTGGCTCTAGGTGAGTGATCATACCATTGTGATTATCTGGGCCCTGAAATTTATTTTGTATAGTTCTTCTGTGTATTCTTGCCATACATAGAGCAGACAGGAACTCTGGTCCTCTGGAAGGTGCAGTGACTAGGAGCAGGAGTTTGGGGTCATGGAGCAATCCCAGGGTGCAGGCTGCTTTTGACTGTGGAGATATGGGTTGAATGGATGTGAGGGAGGAGATCGTGGTGGGAAATGCCTGTGGAGGAAAGCCAGACACCATGGAAGCAAGGTGATAATGTGAGCCATGCATGGGCCGGGGGGTTGGGGGGGTAGAGGGTAGCAGGGGTGGAGCCATCACCATAGCCTCTCTCTCTTCACATGCCAGCAGCAGCAGCAGAACAATAGAGAGGCTGGCCCATCAAATGCCTGCTGCACCGGTCTACAGAATAGGACCCCAGCCAGGGGAGCTCCTCTATGTGCCTGACACTCCAAACAACAGAGAAGGACCCCAGGCAAGGGAGCCTTCTAAGTGCTTGAATGGGCGGAGCTATGGAGAAAGACTAGCCAAAGAGGCCTTCTGATGACCAGCTACAAAAGGCTGGTAAAAAGACTCTGATCAGGCCACAACTCCTGCAGGGGAGGCAGTCCATGTCCATGCACACTTGGTGTCGCCAGGGTCCCCAAAAGCCAAGCAGCTGTGCCAACTTCACGCTCAACTCCCACTGGGGCAGAGCGGCCACAGCAAAAAAAAAAAAAAAAAAAAAACCTCTTGTGTCTATGCACTCAGGGTTGTTTCTGTCGTGTTCAACTCTTTGCAACCCTGTAGACTGTGGCCTGACAGCCTTCTCTGTCAGGGGGCTTCTCCAGGCAAGAATACTGGAGGGTATTAGCCAATACTGGTTGCCATACTCTTCTAGAGCACTGTGTTTCCTGCTGCCCTAGCCGCCAACTCCCCAGAGTACCTGGTGCCGCCAGAAGCCCTGGGACCCAAGCAGATGCATTGCCTCCACACCTGGCCCTCATAGGGGCCAACCCAAGTCCTCCAGAGCAGCCTCAGGAGCAAACTCCAGTGACAACTCGCATGTAGAGGTGGAAATAAAACCACAATTGAAACCCAGGGGCAGTGCGGCTAAGGAAGAAGACCCCAAACCCTCCCACCAGCTGTACAAGCTGCAGATTAAATCCACATGATCAACTAGGCGGACTCTGTGTCCGCCTAGTTGTATAAACTAGGCCTTTGAGAGTTTCCACAAAAGAAAATGAACTACTTCTGATAGCTTTGGACATTGGAGGCAAGCACACAGGGGTAGGACCAGGTTAGAATCTGAGCTGCCCCCACAGCAGGTCCAGAGATCTGCACAGTGCTGGAGGGCATCCTAGGGAGGTGGGCTGTGACTCCCAGCTAGGGAAGAATGCTAACAGCAGCGACTCAAGAAAAACATTTATTATTCTTATTTTTTTTTACTTATTCTGTAGATTCTTTTGGATTTTTTTCCTTTCTCTTCCCCCCACCCCCGCTCTGTTGTAGTTGTCTATATTATTGGCACCAAGAAATCCAGTTAAGATTTTGAGCTGTTTTTTCTCAATCATATTTTTTATTGTTGTTATAAACCTCTGCCTCTAAGTTGGGCTTTTGCAGTTCTGTGGAGTTTCCACCCCCCTTTTTTAAATTTTTCTCATTTTTAATTTTTTAAACCTCATTTTTAATTATTTAAATTATTTAAAAATTATTTTAATTATTTTTTCTCATTTTTAATTATTATTTTTCTACATTTATTCCTTTGTTTTCTTTTCCTACTGTTCTTTTCCCCTTGCAGTTAATCATTATATATATAAATCTTCTTTGCCTATCTCTATTTAACTTTGCATATCTATTCTTTCTTTCTTTTCTTTCTCTCCTTTCCTCTCAACATATTTGTTAGTTTTATTTTCATTGCCTTATTCCCCAGTTGGCACCTTGCTTTAGTTTTGTTTTCCAGTTTGTGCTTTAGTTAGTTTTATTCTGGTGGATATAATTTTTGGTTTCCTTTGTTCACTAGGTCAATCTATTGTACTTTATTTTTGTTGGACTGTTTTGATTTTGATTATGGGTATATATGTATACATCTATATTCAGTCACATTTTTTATTGTTGTTATAAACCTCTGCCTCTATGTTGGGCTTTTGCAGTACTGTGGAGTTTTCCTTTTATTTCCTTTTTTTTTTCTTCTTTTTTTTTTCTTTTCTTTCTTATAATTTTAATTTTTTTAAACCTATTGTATTTTTCTATATTCATTCCTTTGCTTGCCTTTCCTACTGTTCTTTTCCCCTTGCAGTTAATCTTAAACATATATAAACCTTCTTTATCTACCTCTATTTAAATTACATATCTATTCTGTCCTTCTTTTCTTTATTTCCTTTCCTCTCGACATATCTGTTAGTTTTGTTTTCATTGCTTTATTCCCCACTTGCTTTAGTTCTGTTTTCCAGTTTGTGCTTTAGTTAGTTTTGTTCTTAACTGGTAAGTATAATTTTTGGTTTCCTTTGTTTGCTGGGTCAATCTACTGTACTTTATTTTAGTTGGGCTGTTTTGACTTTGCTTATGGGTGTATATGTATACGTGTATAATCCACTATTTTAATTACAATTTTGTAACTGCCATTTGCCTGGGGTTCATCTTTGGCTTCTCGTTTTGGGGTATTTGTTTTAATCTCACTTAATGCCATAACAAACCACTTGTGAAATCTTCGTTCCTGACCAGAGATCAAGCCCTGAGCCCTTGGAGTGGGAGCACTGACTCCAAGACCCTAGACGACCAGAGAACTAACCCTAGGGAGTATCAAATAGTGAGAACTCACACAAAGGAAACCACTTGGATACAAAACCCAGCATCACCCAACCACCAGTAACACCCTGTGCAGGATGCCTCATCTAAATAACAAACAAAACAAAAATGCAAACCCAATCATTAGCAGACAGGATCACAAACCTCACTCAGCCTTGCCCATCAAGAGGAAAAACAAACAAGCAAGCAAACAAAAACTCAGCACAAATCTCACCCTATATGAAGCTCACACAAACCACTGGACCAATCTTAGGAGGGCAGAAGCCAAAAGGAAGAATTCAATTTTCTTCAAGGAAAGATTTCAACTTTCCTTGAAACCTGGGAAAAGGAGACCTCAAACACAATAACTTACAAAAAAATAATGAAAAGGCAGAGAAATACTACACAAATGAAGGAACAAACTAGAAACACAGAACTCCAAATAAATGAAGAGGAAATAAACAAACTACCTGAAAAAGAATTCAGAATAATGATAGTAAAGATGATCAAAAACACCGAAAACAAAATGGAGAAAATGTGAGAATCAATTAACAAAGACCTAGAAGAATTAAAGAATAAACATACAAAACAAACAACTCAATTACAAAAAATAAAAATACTCTAGAAGGAATCAATAGCAGAATATCTGAAGCAGAAGAACAAATCAGTTATGATCATTTGAATCATAGGGGGTCCCAGAAGAAGAAGAGAAAATTAAAGGGTCTGAAAAAATTTTTGAAGAGATTATAGTTGAAAATTTTCCCAACATGGAAAAGGAAATAGTCAAGTCAAAGAGGCACAAAGAGTCAAAGAGGCACACAGGATAAACCCAAGGAGAAACACACCAAGACACATACTAATCAAACTAACAAAGACTTAACACAAAGAAAGAATATTAAAAACAGCAAGGGAAAAAAAATTAAAAAAAATAAAAACAGCAAGGGAGCAGCAACAAGTAACATACAAGTGAAACCCCACATGCTTAACAGCTGATCTTTAAGCAGAAACTCTGCAGGACAGAAGGGAATGGTAGGATATATTTAAAGTACTTAAAGGGAAAAATCTATAACCAAGATTACTATACACAGCAAGGATCACATTCAAAATTGATGGAGAACTAAGATGCTTTTCAGACAAGCAAAAGTTAAGAGAATTCAGTACCATCACATGAGCTTTGCAACAAATGTTAAAGGGAAGTCCCCTTTAACAGTCAAGAAATACAAGAAAAGAAAAAAGATCTACAAAATCAACCCGAAATAATTAATAAAATGGCAATAGGAACATATATATCAATAATTACTTTAAATGTAAGTAAATGACATGCTCCAACCTAAAGACACAGACTGGGTGAATGGATACAAAAACAAGACCCATATACATGCTGTCTACAAGAAATCTGCTTCAGACCTAAAGACACATATAGATTGAAAGTGAGAGGATGGAAAAACATATTCCATGGAAACAGGAAGCAAAAGAAAGATGGACCAGCAATCCTTATATCAGACAAAATAGACCCTAAGATAAGGAAGATTATGAGAGATAAGGACAGACACTACCTAATGATCAAGGGATCAATCCAAGAGGGAGACATAGCAATGGTACATATCTATGCCCCAACATAGGAGCACCCCAATACATAAGACAAACACTAACAAACATAAAAGGAGAAATTAACAGTAACACAATAATAGGAGACTTTAACACCCATTCACACTAATGGACAGATCATCAAAATGGAAATTAATAAGGAAACACAAGTCTTCAGTGATACATTAGATGAAATGGATCTCATTCATATCTTCAGGACATTCCCTCCAAATGCAGAAGAATACACCTTCTTCTCAAGTGCACATGGAGCATTCTCCAGCATAGACCACATCTTGGGTCAATTTTAAAAAATGGAAATCATATCAAGCATCTTCTCTGACCACAATGCTATGGACTAGATATCAATTACAAGGAAAAAAACATAAGAAACACAAACACATGGAGATTAAACAACACATTTCTAAATAACCAACAGGTTCCTGAAGAAATAAAAAGGGAAATCAAAAAATTTCTGGAAACAAATGACAATGAAAACATGACAACTCAAACCTATGGGATGCAGCAAAAGCAGTTCTAAGAGAGAAGTTTATAGCAATACAATCCTACCTCAAGAAATAAGAAAAACATCAAATAGACAATTTAGCTTTACACCTAAAGCAGCTGGAAAGAGAAGAACAAAAAAAATTAGTAGAAGAAAAGAAATCATAAAGATCTGAGCAGAAAAAAATAAAAAAGAAATGAAAGAAACAGTAGTAAAGATTAATAAAACTAACAGCTGGTTCTTTGAGAAGATAAACAAAATTGACAAACCCTTAGCAGGACTCATCAAGAACAAAACAGAGAAGAATCAAATCAACAAAATTAGAAATGAAAAAGAAGAGGTTATAACAGACAATACAGAAATACAAAGGATTATAAGAGACTATTATGAACAACTATATGGCAATAAAATAGATAGCCTGGAAGAAATGGAGAGATTCTTAGAAAAGTTCTATCTTCCAAGACTGAACCAGGAAGAAATAGAAATTATGAACAACCCAATTGCAAGCACCTAAATTGAAGCTGTGATCAAAAATCTTCCAAAGAACAAAAGCCCAGGACCAGATGGCTTCACAGGAGAATTCTATCAAACATTTAGAGACGAGCTAATGACTATCCTTCTAAAACTCTCAAAAAATTGCAGAGGAAGGAACACTTCAAAATTCATTCCACGAGGCCACCATCATCCTGATACCAAAACCAGACAAAGACAACACACAGGAAAGAAAACTACAGGCCAATATCACTGATGAACATAGATGCCAAACTCCTCAACAAAATTTCAGCAAACAGAATTCAGCAACACATCAAAAAGCTCATACACTATGATCAAGTTGGGTTTACTCCAGGGGTGCAAGGATTCTTCAATATATGCAAATCAATCAATGTGATACACCATATTAACAAATTGAAAGATAAAAACCATATGATCATCTCAATAGATACAGAAAAAGCCTTTGACCAAATTCAGCACCCATTTATGATTAAAACTCTTCAAAAAATGGGCATAGAGGGAACCTACCTCAACATAGTAAAGGCCATATATGTTAAGCCTACAGCAAACATTATTCTCAGTGGTAAAAAACTGAAAGCATCCTCCTAAGATCAGGAGCTAAACAAAGGTGTCCACTTTTGCCACCATTAGTCAACATAGTTCTGGACGTCCTAGCTACAGCAATCAGAGCAGAAAAAGAAATAAAAGCAATCCAGATAGGGAAAAAAGAAGTAAAGCTCTCACTGTTTGCAGATGACACGATACTGTACATAGAAAACCCTAAAAATAGTATCAGAAAATTACTAGAGCTAATCAGTGAATTTAGCAAAGTTGCAGGATACAAAATCAATACACAGAAATAGCTTGCATTTCTATATACTAGCAATGAAAAATCGGAAAGAGAAATTAAGAAATCAATCCCATTCACCATTGCAACAAAAAGAATTAAATATCAATAAGGAATAAACTTACCTAAAGAGACAAAAGAACTGTACACAGAAAATTATAAGACACTGATGAAATAAATCAAAGATGACATAAACAGATGTAGAGATATTCCATGTTCCTAGGTAGGAAGAATCAATATTGTGAAAATGACTATACCACCAAATCCAATCTACAGATTCAATGTGACCCCTATCAAATTACCAGTGGCATTTTTCACAGAACTAGAACAAAAAATTTCACATTTCATATGAAAATACAAAAGACCCCGAATAGCCTAAGCAGTCTTAAGAAAGCAGAATGGAGCTGGAGGAATCAATCTCCCTGACTTCAGATTATACTACAAATCTATAGCCATCAAGACAGTATGGTGCTGGCACAAAAACAGAAGTATAGACCAATGGAACAAGATAGAAAGCCCAGAAATAAACCCATGCACCCATGGGTACCTTATTTTGACAAAGGAGGCAAGAATATACAATGGGGCAAAGACAGCCTCTTCAATAAATGGTGCTAGGAAAACTGGACAGCTCCATGTAAAAGAATGAAATTAGAACACTTCCTAACAACACACACAAAGATAAACTCAAAATGGATTAAGGACCTAAATGGAAGACCAGAAACAATAAAACTCTTAGAGGAAAACATAGGCAGAACACTTGATGACATAAATCAAAGCAAGATCCTCTATGACCCACCTCCTAGAGTAACAGAAATAAAAACAAAAGTAAACAGGTGGGACCTGATTAAACTTAAAAGCTTTGGCACAGCTAAGGAAACTAGAAGCAAGGTGAAAAGACAACCCTCAGAATTGGAGAAAATAATAGCAAATGAAACAACTGACAATGGATTAATTTCCAAAATATACAAGCAGTTCATACAACTCCATGCCAGAAAAACAAACAACCCAATCAAAAAGTGAGAAAAGACCTAAACAGACATTTCTCCAAAGAAAACCTACAGATGGCTAAGAAACACATGAAAAGATGCTCAACATAGCTCATTATTAGAGAAATGCAGATCAAAACTACAATGAGATATCACCTCACACTGGTCAGAATGGCCATCATCAAAAAGTCTACAAACAGTAAATGCTGGAGAGGGTGTGAGGAAAAGGGAACTCTCTTACACTGTTGGTGGGAATGTAAATTGATACAGACACTATGGAAGACAGTATGGAGATTCCTTAAAAAACTAGGAATAAAACCACCGTATGACCCAGCAATCCCACTCCTAGGCATATACCCTGAGGAAACCAAAATTGAAAGAGACACAAGTATCCCATTGTTCATCGCAGAGATATTTACAATAGCTAGAGCATGGAAGTAACCTAGGTGTCCATCAACAGATGAATGGATAATGAAGTTGTGGTACATATACACAATGGAATATTACTCAGCCATAAAAAGGAAGGCATTTGAGTCAGTTCTGATGAGGTGGATGAACCTAGAACCTATTATACAGAGTGAATTAAGTCAGAAAGAGAAAGATAAATATCATATTCTAACATATATCAGAGAAGGAAATGGCACCCCACTCCAGTACTCTTGCCTGGAAAATCCCATGGACAGAGGAGCCTGGTGGGCTGCAGTCCGTGGGGTCTTGAAGAGTCGGACACAAATGAGCAACTTCACTCTCACTTTTCACTTTCATCCATTGGAGAAAGAAATGGCAACCCATTCCAGTGTTCTTGCCTGGAGAATCCCAGGGACAGGGGAGCCTGGTGGACTGCCATCTATGGGGTCGCACAGAGTCAGACACGACTGGAGCAACTTAGCAGCAGCAACACGTATATATACAGAATCCAGAAAACTGGTACTGAAGAATTTATTTACAGGGCAACAGTAGAGAAACACACAGAGAGAATAGACTTATGGACCTGGGGAGGGGAGGAGAGGGTGAGATGCATGGAAAGAGTAACATGGAAACTTACATTACCATATGTAAAATAGATAGCCAACGGGAATTTGCTATATGGCTCAGGAAACTCAAATAGGGGCTCTGTATCAACCTAGAGGGGTAGGGTGGGGAGGGAGATGGGAAGGAGTTTCAAAAGGGAGGGGATATATGTATACCTATGGCTGATTCATGTTGAAGTTTGACAGAAAACCACAAAATTCTGTAAAGCAATATCCTTCAATAAAAAATAAATACGTTTGTTTTTAATGGGCAAAAGACCTCAACAGACATTTCTCCAAAGAAGACATACAGATGGCCAACAAACACACAAAAGGATGCTCAACATCACTAATTATTAGAGAAATGCAAATCAAAACTATAATGAGGAATCACCTCACACTGATCAGAATGGCCATCATCAGAAAATCTATGCGCAATAAATGCTGGAGCGGGTGTGGAGAATAGGAAACTCTCTTACACTGTTAGCTGGAATGTAAATTATTACAGCCACTATGGAGAACAGTATGAAAGTTCCTTAAAAAACTAAAAATAGAACCAACATATGACCCAGCAGTGCCACACCTGGGCCTATACTTAGAGAAAACCAGCTGTTGTTCAGTCACTCAGTCGTGTCTTTCTTGACTCCTTGCAACCCCACGGACTACAGCAAGCCAGGCTTCCCTGTCCTTCACTATCTCTCGGAGTTTGCTCAAACTCATGTCCATTGAGTTGGTGATGCCATCCAACCATCTCATCCTCTGTCGTTCCCTTCTCCTCCTGCCTTCAATCTTTCCCATCATCAGGATCTTTTCCAATGAGTCAGTTCTTCGCATCAGGTAGCCAAAGTATTGGAGCTTCAGCTTCAGCCTGTCCTTCCAATGAATATTCAGGACTGATTTCCTTTTAGGTTGACTGGTTGGATCTCCTTGCTGTCCAAGGGACTCTCAAAAGTCTTCTCCAGCACCACAGCTGGAAAATATCAATTTTTAGGGCCCAGCTTTCTTTAAGGTTCATCTCTCATATCCCCTACATGACTACAGGAAAAACCATTGCTTTGACTAGACAGCCCCAATTCACCCTGTAACAGAAGGCCATTTGCACAAGAACTCTCTGACTTCCAAAAATCTGGAGAGAGAGGAGGAGTGGTGTATTTGCTGGCCAACTTGGCAGGCAGAGTAAAATTTTTAAAACACAACAAAAGAAGAGCCAGGAAAGAACCTTGGAGCTCATCTCTCACCAGGGCGGGAAATGAGGGACCGCTAGAGGGAGCCCGAGAGCCAGCAAGAGGAATGGGCAGGCAGGCAGGTGGCCAAAGCTTTGAGCTTTGGGTGACCCTATATGGCTCGGCGGATCTTCACTGGGGGGAGGCAGGGTCTTCCCAGCCCAGTCGTCCAGGGACCCTTCCTGAGAATGTTGAAGTTAGTGATGGCGTAGAAAAAAATGAGTGTGCTGGTACTGATTGCCTTCCGGTATCCAAAGACAAGGGCTTCCCGGGTGACGCTGGTGGTAGAGAACCCACTTGCCAATGCAGGAGACGTAAGAGATGCGGGTTCGATCTCTGGGTTGGGAAGATCCCCTGGAGGAAGGCATGGCAACCCACTCCAGTGTATTCTTGCCTGGAGAATCCCACGGACGAAGGAGCCTGGTGGGCTGCAGAGTGGAGTCGGACACGCTGAAGACTCAGCACAGCACACACATCTGAAAACCAACCTGGGATCTGTCTAAGGACCTAACTCAAACACAACTCAGGGTGGGTGTATGTTAAAAACAAAACCAAAATTCACAACTCAAAGGGTCAACACCTCGCCAACCTTCCCTCAGGCTTTCTCAGACTTGGTAAAATGGACGGCCAAGAAGCACCAGCTCCCTGCGATTCTCATCCATTTCAGGTAATTATGAATTTCTCTTGATGGTAATGACAACACATCCGATTTTACATGAAAGTGCATTCCGAAGGATTTCTTGTCAGTCTGGGACCTTTGGGCGTTTGATTCTGGGTACTGGGAGGAGGATAGACGAATGAACGGACAAAGAGAAGCAGACAGAGACAATTTTCCCTCAAGAAACATTTTTCATGCATGTTTTCATACAAGGGAGAAAAGTACTGATTCCTCTAAGTCACGCATACTAAGTCACTTCAGTTGTGTCCTACTGTTTAAGACCCCATGGACTATATCCCTCCAGGATCCTCTGTCCATAGGATTCTCTGGGCAAGAATACTGGAATGGATTGGCATTTCCTCCTCCAGGGGATCTTCCCAACCCGGGAATCGAACCTGCATCTCTTATGTCTAACCTACATGGGCAGGTGAGTTCTCTGCTACTAGTACCACCTGGGAAGCCACCTCTCAGTCACAAAGAAAATAATAAATCGACCAAGTAGGGAAAGGAAAACAGACTGCTTGTCCAAGATATGGAGTTCAGGAGCCAGGGCAATCTGGCTTCTGACATTGCTGGCATCTTCCTGGGAGCTGCTCAGCTATGTTAAAATATATCTCGAGGGCTGGAATTTTTACCTCCTTGGCAAAGAGCTGCAGCTCTCACAGAGACGGTGGGAGAGAGAATGGAACGAGCAGAAAACATAATAGGAAAGGAGAAAAAAAGAAAAACTACAGAGACACAACAAAAATATCCACCCTTTCTCACAAGTCATCATAGATTCCGCAGCAGTTGGCAGGAAAACTTTCTCCCACTTACCTGTTAGACGAGGTTCAAAATTTCTCTTCTCTTCACTTCTATGAATTTATTCCTCTATGGTTAATATCCTCATTTTAACTTTTTTTAAAATTAAAAAAAATTTTTTTTAACTTTTTCAAAATTTTTATATTATACGCTCTAAATATGTGCAGTTTTACTGTATGTTAATTATCTGTCAATGAAATTGTTTTCAAAAGCCACAAACAAAAGTCAGGGTCTGCATGGGCAGCTGGGGACTCATCCAGGAGCCCCCTGCCAGGTCACTGGGAATGTGGCGCCCCTGCCATTCAGGGTGTGATCCCTGGTCCGGCTTCTAATGACAGTAAGAAATCAAGCCAGGAGCCCTGGCAGGACAGTGAGAAGCCTGCAGTTCACATCCTGTCGGCTCCAACATCAGCACCAGGCTCTCAGCTCTGTCTCCTCAGCTTGGACAAGTGGTGTGCTCTTGTTCAGTTGCCAAGTCATGTCCGACTCTGCAACCCTAAGGACTGCAGCACGCCAGGCTCCCCTGTCCTTCACCATCTCCTGGAGTTTGCCTAAACTCATCTCCATCCAGTCGGTGATGCCATCCAACCATCTCATTCTCTGTTGCCCCCTGTCCTCCTGCCCTCAATCTTTCCCAGCATCAGGATCTTTTCTAATGAGTTGTCTCTTCGTATCAGATGTCCAAAATATTGGAGCTTCAGCATCAGTCCTTCCAATAAATATTTAGGATTGGTTTCCTTTAGGATGGACTGGTTTGATCTCCTTGCAGTCCAAGGGACTCTCAAGAGTCTTCTCCAGAGCCATAGTTTGAAAGCATCAGTTCTTCGGCATGCAGCCTTCTTTATAGTCCAACTGGAAAAATCATAGCTTTGACTAGACAGACATTTTTTGGCAAAGTAATGTCTCTGCTTGTTAATATGCTGTCTAGGTTGGTCATAGCTTTCCTTTCAAGGAGCAAGCATCTTTTAATTCATGGTTGCGGTCACCATCCACAATGATTTTGGAGCCCAAGAATAGTATACAGCTAGAAAACATGAGTAAAATACAAACAACAGAAGAATTACAAGAGAATGATTTTATTCAAAAAAGGAAACTATTTAGAAATTACAATTCTATTTAACTTTTTAAAAACCTGCAAACTGAGGAAACATCGTATTAAAATAATTTAGAAAACAAAAATAGTCAAACAATACTAAAACATACAGCCTACAATGGGCATTGTTAAGAGTGTGAAAGAAGAGATGTAAATAGCAAAACTCAGACACACAGGTGGCTTCAAAAGTACTTTAAAGGTCTAGTTCTTGGACTTCCATGGTAGCCCAGCGGATGGGTATCCACTTTGCCTTGCGGGGGACCAGGGCAGGAGACACAGGTTCAATCCCTGATCTGGGAGGATTCCACCTGCTGAGGAGCAACTAAGCCTGTGCACAACTTCTGAGCCGGCGCTGTAGGGCCCGACAGCCACACAACTGAGCCCGCGTGCTGCACCGCCCGCTACCAGCGGGCCTGGAGCCTGTTCTCAACAGGAGGGGCTCCGAAACAAGAAGCCCGCACACAGAAGCCACACTTGGAGAAAGTCCAGCGATGAAGCCTACTTTTATAGAGAAGAAATTTGAAAATGGAAAAAACAAAACTAAAAAGGCAAATCAACTTTTAAAAAATATTTGTTTATTGTTGCACTAAAGAATCCACCTGCAATGCAGGAGACCCCGGTTCGATTCCTGGGTTGGGAAATTCCTCTGGAGAAGGGAAAGGCTACTCACGCCAGAATTCTTGGGCTTCCCTTGTGGCTCAGCTGGTAAAGAATCTGCCTGTAATAAGGGGGACCTGGGTTCGGTCCCTCACTCCAGTATTCTGGCGTAGAGAATTCCATGGACTGTACAGTCCACGGAATTGCAAAGAGTCGAACTCGACCGACCGACTTTCCTTTCCCTTCCTTTCATTGCTGCGCTGGGTCTTGGTTGCTGCGCACAGGCTTTCTCTCCTTGCGGCAGGCGGGGGTTGCTCTCCGCTTGCAGTGCCTGCGGCTCATTGCGTGGGCGTTTCTCCTTGCGGAGCACAGGCTCTAGAGATCTCAGGTGTCAGTAAGTGCAACAGGCGGGCTCGGACTCGGCAGTCTGGCTCACAGGCTTAGGTGCCGCGTAGCACGCAGGAGCTTCCGAGACCGGGGATGGAACCTGTGTCCCCCACATTGGCAGGCGGATTCTTAACCACTGGATCCCGGGGAAGTCTTGGAAAATCAACTTTTAAAAGACTTTTAATGGTTCAAAAAATAAACTTCTAAGACATCTGAACTTTTCCACATTAGAAATAAAAGTGTATAAAATTATTATTAAAGTTTGTAAATATTTGCAAATTTGATATGGAGGAATTTGCAAAATTGTCAGTTAACATTTTTTTACTTAAATTGGACAGATTTGAGTAACTCAGGAATCTCTCGCCTGTACTTTTCTTCTGTATATTATTGGGTATGTATGAGGGTGTGTTTTGTGCTATTTCTTCTGATCAAAAGTAGACTGAATTGGAAGTGAATTGCTTTATCTCTTCAATATGAATAAAACTGCACTTCTCTTAAACTCCTGTTTAGAGTTTGTCACACAGGCTTTGTGAATAAGACAGATTGGGATTCCATCAAACTCAAGGCTTGAGCCCTTGACAATAATTTTCCTTATCCAGAGGTCACGCCGTGGAAGCATGCTCTCTGTTGCTCATTGCTGCTGCTGCTGCTGCTAAGTCGCTTCAGTCGTGTCCGACTCTGTGCGACCCCATAGACGGCAGCCAACCAGGCTCCCCTGTCCCTGGGATTCTCTAGGCAAGAACACTGGAGTGGGTTGCCATTTCCTTCTCCAATGCATGAAAGTGAAAAGTCACTAGAAGGGCAAAAACCACTGAATTCCTGTAAGTTGATATATTCTTCTAAACACAGGATTTCAAAAATTCAACAAAAGACTTCGCTGGCAGTTCAGTGGTTAAGACCCTGTGCTTCCACTCCAGGGGACACAGGTTCATCCCAGGCCAAGGGAACTAAGATCCCCCTCATGCTGTCATGTGAGGTGAAGCTGCTCAGTCATGTCCAACTCTTTGCAACCCCATGGACTGTAGCCTACCAGGCTCCTCCCTCCATGGAATTCTCCAGGCAAGAGTACTGGAGTGGGTTGCCATTTCCTTCTCCAGGGGATCTTCCCAACCCAGGGACTGAACCCCGGGTCTCCCTCATTCCAGGCAGACGCTTTAACCTCTGAGCTACCAGGGTTCATTCTTCTCAATTTATTCTTTTTGTTTATTTATTTTTGGCTGCCCCCATGCCGTCATGGGGGCAGCCAAATAAATAAATAAATAAACAAAAAGAATAAATTGAGAGGAATGAACCTTTACATTACATGAATTTTGAACACTTTACTAAACTATATTCTCATAGGACAAATGCTAGTAAGCACAAATCCCTATCTATTCGGGTGTTAGTAGAAAAAAACACCTTAGTTCAGAGTGTCTCTAGTACTGTCTTGTCTTCTGAGGGTCTTGTTTAGGCCCTCTTTCTTTCTTTTTCAACAAAGACTTTATTAAAAAGCTGTATTTATTTGGCTGCACCGGGATTTAGTTGCTGCGTGCAGGATCTTTAGTTGCAGCATGTCCTGTCTGACCAAAGATTGAATCCTGGCCCCCTGCACTGGGAGTGCATAGTCTTAGCCATGGACCATCAGGGAAGTCCTTCTCTTCCTTTGCTTACCTCAGATTCTGATCTGCTTCTGTGTCCCATGACATGCACATCCTAAACTGGTGATAACACAGTATCAGAGCTGATATACTAACTGCAGAGATGACTAGAACAGAAACTTCACTTGAAACTATTTGATTGAATTTGAAAGGCTCACAAACATACAAAAACTTGCAATCTAGTGCAACAATTATTTCTTTTTCCAGAATTATTGAAGAGTAAGCTGTGGATCCCGTTACCTTTGAATACTATAGCATATATTTCCTATAAATAAAGATGTTCTCCTACATAACAATACATTACAACCATCAAAATCAGATACTTAACAGTGATGCATTACTGTCATTTTAATTGAGCTCCATCATGGGTTGCCAATTATCCCAATAATGTCCTTTGTAACAAAAGCATTCGATTCAGAATCTCAAGCTGCATTTATTTGCCATGTGTCTTTTGTTTCTTTATTTTGTAACAGCTCCTCAGTCTTAGCTTTCATGCCCTTGATACTTTTGATGGTGAAAGACTGGGCTTTTTTTTTCTTTTTTGGCCACACCACTGGGCATGAAGGATCTTAGTTAGTTCCTTGGCCAGAGATCGAAACCATGCCCCCTGCGTTGGGAGCTCAGAGTTTTAACCACTGAACCACCAGGCAAACACCGTGGTTGGATATTCTGTAGAATATCTCTTAAAGTAATTTTGTCTGTTTCCTCAGGATTAGAAATAAGTTATGCATCTATGACCAGAAAAATCGCAAAAGTGATTGCTGTTTTTATTGTGTTCTACCTAATGTTGCGTGATTTTGACGGTGGACCCTCTGTTGATGATGATCAGGGATCCCCATCCATTTTGGCACCAGGGACTGGTTTCAGAGAAGACAATTTTTCCATGCACCCTGGGGGAAGAGGGGCTGGAGATGGTTCAGGTGATGATGGGAGTGATGGCGAGCAGTGGGGAGCCGCAGATAAAACTTCACTCCCTCTCTGGCTGCTCACCTCTTGCTGTATGGCCCAGTCCCTAACAGTTATATCACTTATTTAAGGTGGTGTCTGCCAGCTTGTCTCACATGAAAGTTGCTTTTTCCAACCGAGGGAGTTCCCTGGTGGCCTACTGTTTAGATTCCAGGCTTTCACTGACAGGGCTCAATCCCTGATAGGGTAATGGAGATTCCAAAAGCCTTTCGGCAAAACAAACAAAGTTACTTTTTCCCTTTTACATATATTTATGCCTAGGTTCTTGGAAGGTATGCGAAAAGCATATTCCTCATCAAACATTAAATCTATCCATTAATATCATTTCAATTTATTCATTCATTTATAACTGTTTGGACTCATGATTTCCAGTTCTATTCAGTAAGTTATAATTAGCTACAAACATTATTTTTTCTTGTTAGTCGGTCCCAGGTTTGATTAATAGCATCCCTTCAAGATGTCCTCCCTGTCCTTTTGATGTGTGTCCATTATCATTCTTTTTTTTTTTTCAAAATATTTATTTATTTGCTTGGCTGTATCAGGTCTTAGTTGCAGCATGCGGGATCTCTGCTGAGAGAGGAATCTTTCGCTGTGAGGCAGGGACTCTCCAGTTGTGGCGCTACGGGCTCACGGGTTTAGTTGCCCATGGCACGTGGGATCCTCCTGGACCAGGGTTTGAACCTGTGTCCTCTGCATTGGCAGGCAGATTCTTATCCACTGTACCACCAGGGAAGTACTCAAAGCAAATTTTAAAGTAGAAGATAAACAGGAATCACCTCACTCTAAACTCTGTATTTTTATATCAGTTTTAAATTTTATTTCAAATTTAATAAAATTTGAAATTTTATTAAAGCTAATATTAAAACTCAAAACTAATAAAATAAGGAAAGGTAGAAAATTTAGGAAAGCTGATTGGCCAGGAAAGTTGAGTTTTTCTCCTTGATTGTATTTTGCTGGGGTGGCGTGGGGTCTCTTCAGGCCAATAAATTGCAAGGACAGAATCTTTCTTCTGTAAGCAATATCGAACACACCACGTTTCGATGCTAAGATACTGGTTTTACAGTATCCTTGCTTACCACACAAAGACAACAGCAATTTCCAAAATTATGGCCCTGGGATCTAGCTATCTTCTAAGTTGATGATTTTTTTAATACTTTTGAGGAAAAACTTGTAACAATGTGTAGTTGGCTGTAATCATCCTTCAATTTTTTTTTTTTTTAACACATTCAAAGTCCATCTTAACTTTTTAATTTAGTTTTAGGGCCTTTTATCCTATTTTCAATATGGAAGCTACACTAAAATATTTTGATCCAGCTTAAAGGAATTTTTAAAATTTCCAGTGTTAGTTGGATATTTAGTTTTGCTCTGGAAGGACAACCCGTGTTTTAAGAAATGGGATAGATAGACTGTTAAAATTTTGGTCTTTCTGAAAGCCAGAAAGTATTCACTGAACATTATTTCATGTTCCCTTGGACCTGTGGCTCTTCCCTTGATCTCACTACTATGAGCTTTCATGCAGAATGCCTTTTTTTTTCTCATAGTAAGGCTATTCATGAATAAGTGAAACATGTTTTCAGATGATTGAGTGGTGAAGTTATTTCAGACTCTGGTTCAAACATAGAAAGAGATCAAGGCTTAGTCAGGTCCGACTCTTTGTGACCCCATGGACTGTAGCCTGCCAGGCTCCTCTGTCCATGGGATTCTACAGGCAAGAATACTGGAGTGGGTTGCCATGCCTTTCTCCAGGGGAGCTTCCTAACCCAGGGATTGAACCTGTATATCCTGTATCTCCTGCATTGCAGGCAGATTCTTTACCCACTGACCCATTGAGGAAGTATTAATAGTAGTATTATTAAAAGTAATAATAGTAGTGCCTGACAGCCTTTCTCAGGCTGGTCTGAGATTTAGAGAGCAGAGAATAAGCACTATATCATCAATACTGTAAATGCCGTTTAGAAAAATATCGAGCTGATCTTTATTAAGCATAGGGCTTGCAGAATATGAATTATACTGCAATTATTATAAATTGTCCTTGGTCACTCTAGCTGGTCAAGAAGTACCAGTTCACTGGAGAAAAAATATGAAATAATTTTAGCTTTTCCAATTATAAAATTGTTGACTACCCCCTTTTCTGCTGTTTTGTCTTGTTAGCAAGCCTTGGGCAGTACTGTGGAAGAAGGCAAGGGACGCTCTTCGCCTCTGGCCATTGGCCAACGCCTTTCATCTGGGCCTAGGCCACGCTGCACTAACACTGGGGGAGCACAGCACCATGGGCCTCCCTTTGGGATTGCCTGGATCTTTGTGATGCTGTAGGCTCTGTTGATGTGGTTGCTTCCTGGTCTCTCTGCATGCGGTCCACGTATGTTTCCTTAGTGTTGTCTTCCCTTGAAGGGAGGCAAGATCCAAAAGCTAGATCAAGTAGGTTTAATTGCCACTCTAAGGAGTCTGAATTTTGTTTTTAAATTTCATGAGAAAGCTTTGAAGGATTTTAATGATGACCTGATCTGATTAACTCTGTAGAGTCTTCTTCATAAAGTAGCAAAGAGTGTTGGTGCAGGAACAACAGCTATATGAGGGCTACTGCAGAAGTCCACGTGAGAGATGACTGTGGCTGGGATTAGACGAATACTAGTGAAGCAGCTGATTCAGATATATTTTGATTGCAGAGCCCATAGAACCTAGTGATGGATTGGGAACAAGGCGTGAAAGAAGAGTATGCCAGAGGTATGCCATGATTTTTGGGGCCAGAGGTATGCCAAAAATCTGCAAGACAGCCATTAAAACAACTCCAGAAAGCTGGGAGAGCACTGTGGTGCTCACTTGGAGACAAGAATGTGAATAAGCAGCAAACGATACAATCATAGCTCAGAAACGTCAAAAGAGAGCTTGTGCTGAATAATGATGTCAGAGCAAAGGCCCATCCTTCCTCTCTGCTGAGTACCTACGAGGCCATTCCTACTTCCCCATGAAGTGAATTTTTTTCTGGTCTTAGGACAAGAGGTGTCAGCAAATAAAAACAGATATCTGGTAAAATGGAATAGAGAAAGTGCTCTTAGAAGGAAGATCAAATGTCTAGAGAAATTTGTTCATAATCTAAAGATACTGAAGGCACACAGGGACTGAGGATGTAAGTGAGGACAGAGGATGAGAGTGTTGGAAGAAAAAGCATGAGGGGTCCTCTGATCCTAGCACTATTATGTGAATGCTGTCATGGAAAATAGTCTAAGGTGCATGTTAATGATAAGGAATGAGAAAAGGAAAGCATGGCTTAAAGGCCAAATAATATAACTTACCAGTGTAGGATTCCACCTGGAATGTTGGCATCGTGGTACACACACTCTCTACTGACAGGATGATGTGGGTGGTGGTCCTCTCTGTTTTACACTTTAACTTGGGTCTTTTCTAAGTTTCTGCATTTATTGTTGAGTAGAGTAATTGTGACATCAGGAGGAAATCATCCAATCATGGTTTTCTGCTTTTCTTTTAAAATTTCTTCTCATTTATTTATATGAAACTTTTATACTTTTCTTATTATATTCCTGTCTCACTTCTCACCCATTCTACAGGTTATGGTATACTGTACAAAATATTAGCATTCTCAAATTTAAGTTTAAAACTACTTTAGGGCAGTTTTGGACCCAGGATTTTAGGAATTATCAATAGGAATACATCTCTTATCAAGAATCTCAGCCATTGTGACTTCAACTTTTCACTTTTTTGGAAAGGGAATGTTGCTATCTTGATGACCAGATTACCATATCACCCTGTGACATCATCATATTGGCTCAATAAAGGACAGAAATAGTATGGACCTAACAGAAGCAGAAGATATTAAGAGGAGGTGGCAAGAACACACAGAAAAACTCTACAAAAAAAAGATCTTCACTGCCCAGATAATCACAATGGTGTGATCACTCAACTAGAGCCAGACAACCTGGAATGTGAAGTCAAGTGGGCCTTAGGAAGCATCACTACAAACAAAGCTAGTGGAGGTGATGGAATTCCAGTTGAGCTATTTCAAATCCTAAAAGATGATGCTGTGAAAGTGCTGCACTCAATATGCCAGCAAATGTGGAAAACTCAGCAGTGGCCACAGGACTGGAAAAGTTCAGTTTTCATTCCAGCCTCAAAGAAAGGCAATGCCAAAGAATGTTCAAACTACCACACAATTGTACGCAGCTCACATCCTAGCAAAGTAATACTCAAAATTCTCCAAGCCAGGCTTCAATAATACATGAAACGTGAACTTCCAGATGTTGAAGTTGGATTTAGAAAAGGCAAAGGAACCAAAGATCAAATTGTCAACATCTTCTGGATCATCAAAAAATCAAGAGAGTTCCAGAAAAACATCTATTTCTACTTTATTGACTATGCCAAAGGCTTTGACTGTGTGGATCACAATAAACTGTGGAAAATTCTGAAAGAGATGGGAATATCAGACCACCTAACCTGCCTCTTGAGAAATCTGTATGCAGATCAGGAAGCAATAGTTAGAACTGGACAAGGAACAGACTGGTTCCAAATAAGAAAAGGAGTACGTCAAGGCTGTATATTGTCACCCTGCTTATTTAACTTATATGCAGAGTACATCATGAGAAACGCTGGACTGGAAGAAACACAAGCTGGAATTAAGACTGCCAGGAGAAATATGATGACACCACCCTTATGGCAGAAAGTGAAGAAGAACTAAAGAACCTCTTGATGAAAGTGAAAGAGGAGAGTGAAAAAATTGGCTTAAAGCTCAACATTCAGAAAACTAAGATCATGGCATCTGGTCCCATCATTTCATGGCCAACAGATGGAGAAACAGTGGAAACAATGACAGACTTTATTTTTGGGGGCTCCAAAATCACTGCAGATGGTGACTGCAGCCATGAAATTAAAAGACGTTTACTCCTTGGAAGGAAAGTTATGATCAAACTATACAGCACATTCAAAAGCAGAGACATTACTTTGCCAACAAAGGTCTGTCTAGTTAAGGCTATGGTCTTTCCAGTAGTCATGTATGAATGTATAAAATATATATGTATATGAATATAAAGAAAGCTGGGCACTGAAGATTTGATGCTTTTGAACTGTGGTGTTGGATTTGACTCTTGAGAGTCCCCTGGAATGCAGGGAGATCCAACCGGTCCATCCTAAAGAAAATCAGTCCTGAATATTCATTGGAAGGACTGATGCTAAAGCTGAAGCTCCAATACTTTGGCCACCTGATGAGAAGAACTGACTCATTGGAAAAGACCCTGATGCTGAGAAAGATTGAAGGTGGGAGGAGAAGGGGACAACACAGGGTGAGATGGTTGGATGGCATCACTGACTCAATGGACATGAGTTTGAGTAAACTTCGGAATTTGGTGATGGACAGCGAGACCTGGCGTGCTGCAGTCCACGGAGTTGCAAAGAGTCAGACACAACTCATTGAACTGAACTGATATTTGTACAGTGAGCATCTAGGTGATCCCTCTTTTATGAAAGATAAAGCAACATCTTCAGACAAAACATATAATTTGATGCTAAAAATTATTTATTTTGTATAGAATCCTAATTATTGGCATGTTTCTTAAGAATTATACATATAGTGCTTTATTAATACACAAGTCACACTTTTTCAAACCTTGCTGTGACCCATTTGATGGGATTTGGACTTTGAAGTTACAAGATTACCTCTTCTAGGATGGTAGAAGAGGAGGAAAAATATTATATAGAAACAATTTCCAGGTGGCTCAAATGGTAAAGAATCCACGTGCCAAAGTAAGAGAGACAGGCAGGAAACACAGGTTCAATCCCTGGGTTGAGAAGATACTCTTAAGAAGGAAATGGCGACCCACTCCAGTATTCTTGCCTGGGAAATCCCATGGACAGAGGAGCCTGGCAGGCCATAGTCCATGGGGTTACAAAGACCTGGACATGACTGAGCACACAGGAGTAATTAAATTTTATGGATGAAAAAGATACTGAGTTCTGCCTTGTTAGAGCCCTTGAATACTGAGCAGAACAAATGTGATAATGGTTTTACTGAGATTGATTTTTCAATATTTAAAAGTTTTCTACACATTTTTTTTTTCTCCATTTTTTAGCTGCAGGAAAGACCAAAAGGGGTTAGCATACATCAACAGTGTTGCTTTGTTAAGTGTGCTTTGTAGGAAGCAAATATCATCTAAGTACTAATAATTAGAAACAGTGATAGCAACGTTCTTTTATATACTTAATTAAGAAGATGGAATAATGAATCTCTATCTATATTTTAGAAAAGGCCAAAGCCCTGCTGAACTAGCGAACTGGACTTTATACAATGAATTGCCAAGATAAAGAATGCAGATGCCACCAATTAAGGCATCGACGACCTTCATATTTAAGGTAACACTGCTCCTTCTTAGAACTTTTTATGTTTAATTACGTATTCAATATTTGCCTTCTCATTGTTGTAGGCTTTCTAAAGGTAAGGACCATATTTAGAATTTTCACAATATCTGAAATGCTGTAGCCTCATCGAATGAGTGGATAATCTAATTTTAATTTGGGAAGATTAATTAAATTGGGAAACTCTGTTAATTAACACACTGATTTCTTCTATTAGTCAACACTTAATTAGCTATAAAAATTGAGATATGAGTAGGAAAAAACAATTTTCACAAATAACCTAGTAAATTTTTTTCTTAAAAATGAGAAAATCAAACAAAATTTATTTATTTATTTTTTTTTCAAACAAAATTTAATAACATGTATATATGGGAGAGGGCTTCCCACGGGGCTCAGTGGTAAGGATTCTGCCTGCTAATGCAGGAGATGCAGGAGACGCATGGCATGTTCAATCCCTGGGTTGCAAAGATCCCCTGGAAGAGGAAATGGCAACTCACTCTGGTATTCTTGCCTGGAGAATCCCATGGACAGAGGAGCCTGGTGGTCTAGTCCATGGTGTTGCAAAGAGTCAGACACACCTAAGCGACCTAGCTCACATGCATAGATAAGAGAAACCCAGAGGAATTGAGTAACTCCCCAAAATGGTCAAAACCCTCACCTTAAATACCATCCTTAGCTAAAGCCATCCACTCCAGTACCCTTGCCTGGAAAATCCCACGGACGGAGGAGCCTGGTAGGCTGCAGTCCATGGGGTCGCTAAGAGTTGGACATGACTGAGCGACTTCACTTTCACTTTTCACTTTCATGCACTGGAGAAGGAAATGGCAACTCACTCCAGTATTCTTGCCTGGAGAATCCCAGGGATGGGGGGAGCCTGGTGGGCTGCTGTCAATGGGATTGCACAAAGTCCGACACGACTGAAGCAACTTAGCAGCAGCAGCATGTAAAGCCACTGGGGGCAGTGGTTTGGGGACCTCAGAGTTGGGGAGGGGAGAAGGCCACTCACATGGAGATAGAAAGCAAAAGATTAGTAAAAAAGAAATCATAGGGCAGAGACAATGGGATACAGAGAGGAATTTTAACAGCCTCTCCCTCTCTGTCTGCCACACCAGGGAGTTTATCCTATGGTTATCTATGGTGATGGCTGCATTCCTGGGTTAGCTCCTCTGTTTACATTCTTTTAGGCAGTTAGAGGGAAGATCAAAGCTTATTCCTGATCCTTTGGGGGCCTTGATTTTCAGCTAGAAATAGTGTAGGAGCCAAAGGTGGCAAATTTTGCTCTCCTACAGTCCTACCTTCGAAATATTTTTAAAGACATTTCATAGTCCAGAAGTCAGTAGATTGCTTTATCTCACTGGGTCAGTTTTTTTAGTTTTGACAATAAAATCATGCCAGTTACTCATTTCGGGAAGCATTTATGCAAGCAGGCTCTTAAAGTTAGGCCTATAGGATACAGGCAATCAAGTATTTAATAAGATGCATTTCTATGGAGACACAAGTAAAACAAGGTTTAGTGGTTGATGGGAGGTGGTTTAGTCACTCAGTCACGTTCGACTGTCACAACCCCATGGACTGTAGCCCACCAGGTTCCTCTGCCCATGGGATTCTCCAGGCAAAAATACTGGAGTGGGTTGCCATTTTCTTCTCTAGGGTATCTTCCCGACCCAGGAATGGAACCCGGGTCTCCTGCATTGCAGGCAAATTCTTTACCGACTGCACTGTGAAGGAATGATTGGAGCAAATTATAAACTCAATATCTGAGTCCTGAGAGTTTCTACTCGAGAAGATTTGGACACGGAAGCCTGGCATTCTAAAGTCCATACAGTCGCAAAAAGCTGGACATGACTGAGTGACTGAAGAACAGCAAAAGCAAGGAGAATAGGCAGCTCATTCTCAAAAACCACCAAATTCCCCATTTATCTGGGGAAGAAGTTTGTATGGGTAACATTTGGGGTGAGGGCTACAGGTGTGTGGCTTTGTGCTGATCGATTGGTGGTGAGGTAGCAGGGTGGGCTGCAGAAATCCAGCCCTCGGGCAGAAGTTGCCATCCTCCACCTGAGTGGGGGTCTCAGAAGACTGTAAAGGTATTGTTATGTATATAACATAAGTTCCAGGAGTTGCCACTATGGCTTCCCTGGTAGCTTAGAGGTTAAAGCGTCTGCCTGCAATGCAGGAGACCGGGGTTCGATCCCTGGGTTGGGAAGATCCCCTGGAGAAATGGCAACCCACTCCAGGATTCTTGCCTGGAGAATCCCATGGACAGAGGAGCCTGGTGGGCTACAGTCCACGGGGTCACAAAGAGTCAGACACGACTGAGCGACTTCACTTTCACTTTTCACTTCACCTGGGTGGGGGTCTCAGAAGAATGTAAAGGTATTCTTATGTATCTAACATGGGTTCCAGAGGAACCAGGAATCGGCCCCAAGGCGGCACTGTTGTTTCTAGACTGTCCTGCCTCGTTTCTGTATTTCCTCCCTTCCTTATATTGCTGATGTTCAGTCCTTGAGTTTCAGACTCTTTGCGACCCCCTGGACTGCAGCACACCAGGCTTCCCTGTCCTCCACTATCATCCAGCTATCTCATCCTCTGTTGTCCCCTTCTCCTTCTGCCCTCAATCTTTCCCAGCATGAGGGTCTTTTCCAATGAGTCTGCTCTTCGCATCAGATGGCCAAAGTATTGGAGCCAACAGTTTGAACCTGCCCTTTGGAACTCAGGTAAGGTCACAGAGGCTGAATGAAGCCGACTTTCTACAAATAAGAAATGGATGCCACAGAAAAGATTTGTACCCCGAAGCCCAACATTATCCTGCTCTGTTTCATAACAGGAGATATACTATCCTTTTAATGTTCTACTCAGTGGGCACCGTTGCTCTGGCAGCAAAACTGCTTTGGATAGGAGGAATCCATTCACGAATATCTAAAGATTGCCTCCAGAATAAAAAAAGGGTGGATTCGGGCATCCTGATTACAAGGAAGGCTGCTTTGCAAACCTTGATATCACTTTTAAAGAGATATGCTAGGGTAAACAGGACTGGAGGGAGAGATCAGGGAGGATGACAAGAAACTAGCATCAGTTAGGATGTAAGGCACTTTCAGTGGTTAATCTTATTAATTGGAACCTGTAACATTCATGGCAACCCACTCTGGTATTCTTGCCTGGGAAATCCCTTGGACGGAGGAGCCTGGCAGACTATAGCCCACAGGGTCCCAAAAGAGCCAGACAGGATTTAGCAACTAAACAGCAACATTCTAGTGAGATGGGGGACATCCCCAGTTGCAGAAGAAGAAACTAACAGTTACAAATATTTGGAGACTTGTTCTGGTAAAGGAAAAGAAAAGAAAATCCCAACAGTTTCCATGTTGTATGTGGCTAAGAAACTGATGTGTTAAAATTACTTGAAAATTGCTAGTTTGTGTAGAACGTAAATATCAACCAAGGCCTCAAAATAGATGAAAGTAAAAGTGAAGTCGCTCAGTCATGTCCAACTCTTTGAGCCCCCAAGGACTGTAGTCCATGGAATTCTCCAGGCCAGAATACTGGCCTGCTCCAGGGGATCTTTCCAACCCAGGGGTCGAACCCAGGCCTCCCACATTACAGGTGGATCTTTACCAGCTGAACCACAAAGGAAGCCCAAAAAGGCGTTCTGCATGAAAGCTTATAGGAGTGAGTGTGCCTAGCTGTGTCCAACTCTTTGTGACTCTTTGGACTGTATCCTGCCAGGTTCCTCTGTCCATGGGGTTTTTCAGGCAAGTATACTGGAGTGGGTTGCAATCCGTTCTCCAGGGGAGCTTCCTGACCCACAGACTGAACCTGTATATCCTGTGTCCCCAACACTGCATGCAGATTTTTACCCACTGAGCCATCGGGAAGATGACAGATAGATGTTATCAAAATGGAAAATAGAAATCCCAAACAAAGCACATCACAGTCAATTAGCCTATAAGGAAAAAAATAGTAGGACTTTATTTTTGTTTAAATTTATCTCATCCTTGGACTGCAGCCTACCAGGCTTCTCCACCCATGGGATTCTCCAGGCAAGAATACTGGAGTGAGTTACCAGTTCCTTCTCCAGGGGATCTTCCGGACCCAGGGGTCGAACCCAGGTCTCCTGCATTGGCAGCAGACACTTTAACCTCTGAGCCACCAGGGAAGCCCAAATTAAAATTTAAAAATGTTTATTTTTCTGAATGTGTTACCATATACATGTTAGTACAGTGGTGCCTATATACAATATTTGAATGAATAAACATAAAATATAAGCATTAAAAAAGAAAGAAAGAAATTGATGCTTTATCACGGAGCAGGCAGAACCAGAGATGCTTCCCAAGCGTGAGCAGTTAGAAATTAGATTTCGTCAGGGGGTAATCAACAGGGAAGACAGAGCTGTGGTTAAATATATTTGACAACCGAAATTCGGAAATTCGGCAGTTCCTGGAAAGAAGTTGGTAAGCAGAGTTTCTTAGGGGCATTTTTCAGCGGCCTCCCCGCGAACGCAGACTTTGCCCGGGGTGGAGAGAGTGGACGGAGCCTGCCACCAAGAAGCATGTCTCCTCCCCCCGCAGGGTCACCTCTGCCCCGTCGAGGCCCCCGGGTGACCGCAGGGACCGGCAGCTCGGGGCCGGCGTCCCTCGGCCTTCGGAGCCGCGCGGAGGCGGGCGGGGCCCGCGCTGGGCGGCCGCCTGGGGGGCCCGCGCGCGCCTGGCCGCGCGCCCCCGGCTCGCCCGCGCTCCCGCGGCGCGCCCCCGCGGCCAGCGCCTCCCGCTGCGGCCCGAGGAAGTCATGGCTCCGTCCGGGCGCCGACAGTACCTGTGGATATTCCTGGCCGCGGCGCTGGCGTCCTTCCTGGCTGGATTTACAGTGGGTAAGTGTGCCGACCCCTGCCCCGGGCGCCAGGCGCCCCTCCACCCTGCGGCCTGCGTGGAGAGAAGCCCCACAGCCTGCGGGGACGGCCGCGGCGCCGCGTCCCAGCCCGACTGGAAGCCGAACACGATGCCTTCTGGCATGCCGAGCTCGGGGCTTCCCTGGTGGCTCAGCTGGTCAAGAATCCGCCTACAATTCAGGAGACCCCATTCGATTCCTGGGTCGCGAAGATCCGCTGGAGAAGGGATAAGCTACCCACTCCAGTATTCTTTGGCTTCCCTGGTGGCTCAGCTGGTCAAGAATCCGCCTGCAATGCAGGAGACCCCGGTTCCATCCCTGGGTTGGGAAGATTTACTGGAGAAGGGATAGGCTACCCTCACCAGGATTCTTGGGCTTCTCTGTTGGCTCAGACGGTAAGGAATCCACCTGCAGTGTGGGAGACCTGGGTTCGATCCCTGGGTTGGGAAGATCCCCTGGAGAAGGGAACGGCTACCCACTCCAGGATTCTGGCCTGGAGAACTCCATGGACTGGACAGTCTATGCGGTCGCAAAGAGTCAGACACGACTGAGCACCTTTCACTCACTCAGGGTACTGTTAAGAGCCGTTGTAAAGAAAATTTAAAGTTGCCATTATTCGCAGGGGTCAAAGAGATTGTTTCGTTTCCAAGAGCTGAAACTTGTAACTGCCCTTCTGTGCTCATTTATTGTAAAAATCTCTGGGGAATCCTCCCCGTGTGTTGGCCGCTGAGTTGTGAAGCAGACCTCCGTGGGAGAACAAGAAAGAGAGAGGCCCCGGCTCTAATACATAACACGGGGAAAATGACAAGATTCTCATCTAAAACTCCTTTAACCAACTCAGAATTACACAGTGGAATTTGAAGGTTTTCTGCATTTAGTTTGAATTGTTGTTGCTGTTGTTTTTTGAATTTTGGGGTGGGGGGACTTTTAGTTTTTATAAAAGTCAAAAGCACTTATTGTGTATGTAATATGCATATGTCTCTGTATCTGTCCCCCACCCCCACCCCACACAGGTTGGCTTAGTAAGCCCCTCAAAGATACGGCCACTTCAGCAGACAGTCACCAGAATTTAAGGTGGAAACTGATATCTGAGATGAAAGCTGATAATATAAAATCATTTCTTCGGTAAGTTGGTTTTGAATAATTGATCTTAAAAATAATATCATATTAATTCCTGGTAGTTTAAATGTCCCTTTATACCACTCCAGTGTTCTTGCCTGGAGAATCCCAGGGAGTGGGGAACCTGGTGGGCTGCCATCTATGGGGTCGCACAGAGTCGGACATGACTGAAGTGACGCAGCAGCAGCAGCAGCATACCACTCTTAGAGTAAAATCTATTTGAATGTTGCAGAAATCTTTCTTCCCTGACCTCATGTGTAAAAAAAGTCTTTGGTTTCTTTATTAAGAGATGTTCCAACTTCATGTACTTTGGAGGGCAGCTGAATGTTACTCTCTGTTCCCCAGGCCTGGGTTTAATCAAGGAATTTATTTAAATGTCGCATTCTATCAGGAAGACTCAGATGGTGGTAAACTTTGATTCAGAGAGAAAGAGATTAAAGTTTCAGATTCCGCTCACCACAAATTAAACCTTTGTCCCATCTACAATATTAAGGAACATGAAGAGGACAGATTGAAAGCAAAAGGATCAGTGCAAACCCCCAGTGTCTTAGCAAGAAAAAGAATGACATTCAGGGGAGTGATCATGAAGTTCTTGAAGACAGCTATTGTGACATTTATTTCATTAAAGAAAAAAAAAACAAAACAGTTTTATTGAGGTGTAAGAAAATTAGAAACCAAGGGAACATTTCATGCAAAGATGGGCCCGATAAAGGACAGAAATGGTATGGACCTAACAGAAGCAGAAGATATTAAGAAGAGATGGCAAGAATACACAGAAGAACTGTACAAAAAACATCTTCACGACCCAGATAATCACGATAGTGCGATCACTCACCTGGAGCCAGACATCCCGGGATGTGAAGTCAAGTGGGCGTTAGGAAGCATCACTACAAAGCTAGTGGAGGTGATGGAATTACAGTTGAGCTATTTCAAATACTAAAAGATGACGCTGTGAAAGTGCTGCACTCAATATGCCAGCAAATTTAGAAAACTCAGCAGTAACCACGGGACTGGAAAACGTCCGTTTTCATTCCAATCCTAAAAAAGGCAATGCCAAAGAATGTTCAAACTACTGCACAAATACACTCATCTCACATGCTAGTAAAGTAATGCTCAAAATTCTCCAAGCCAGGCTTCAGTAATACGTGAACTGTGAACTTCCAGATGTTCAAGCTAACTTTAGAAAAGGCAGAGGAACCAGAGATCAAATTGCTAACATCCGATGGATCATCAAAAAAGCAAGAGAGTTCCAGAAAAACATCCATTTCTGTTTTATTGACTACGCCAAGGCCTTTGACTGTGTGGATCACAGTAAACTGTGGAGAATTCCGAAAGAGATGGGAATACCAGACCACCTGACCTGCCTCTTGAGAAATCTGTATGCAGGCCAGGAAGTAACAGTTAGAACTGGAAATGGCACAACAGACTGATTCCATAATAGGAAAAGAAGTATGTAAAGGCTGTATATTATCACCCTGCTTATTTAACTTATGTGTAGAGTACAACAGGAGAAATGCTGGGCTGGATGAAACACAAGCTGGAATCAAGATTGCCAGGAGAAATACCAATAACCTCAGATATGCAGATGACACCACCCTTATGGCAGAAAGTGAAGAGGAACTAAAAAGCCTCTTGATGAAACTGAGACAAAAGAGTGAAAAAGTTGGCTTAAAGCTCAACATTCAAAAAACTAAGATCATGGCATCCGGTCCCATCACTTCTTGGCAAATAGATGGGAAACAGTTGGCAAATAGTTGAAACAGTGGCTGACTTTATTTGGGGGGGCCTCCAAAATCACCGCAGATGGTGACTGCAGCCATGAAATTAAAAGACGCTTACTCCTTGGAAGGAAAGTGATGACCAAGCTAGACAGCATATTAAAAAGCAGAGACATTACTTTGCCTACAAAGGTCCATCTAGTCAAGGCTATGGTTTTTCCAGTGGTCATGTATGGATGTGAGAGTTGGACTGTAAAGAAAGCTGAGCGCTGAAGAATTGATGCTTTTGAACTGTGGTGTTGGAGAAGACTCTTGAGAGTCCCTTGGACTGCAAGGAGATCCAACGAGTCCCTCCTAAAGGAAATCAGTACTAAATATTCATTGGAAGGACTGATGCTGAAGCTGAAACTCGAGTACTTTGGCCACCTAATGGGAAGAGCTGACTCATTTGAAAAGACTCATGCTGCAAAAGACTGAGGGCAGGAGAAGAAGGGGATGACAGAGGATGAGATGGTTGGATGGCCTCACCGACTCAATGGACATGAGTTTGGGCAAACACCAGGAGTTGATGATGGACAGGGAGGCCTGGCATGTTGTGATCCATGGGGTTGCAAAGAGTTGGACATGACTGAGCGACTAAACTAAACTGAGCTGAATTTCCATAAAATATACTGCATCCATATAAAGCTTATAATGTGAGAGTATTGACATATGTATAATACACTCAGCCAACCTCCTCCTCAATCAAGAGACAGAAAAATTATATCAAGGCTTTGGGGTTTATTCCTCCTTCACTCTCTATGGATTCCTTTTTACTTTCTAATATTTTATATAGATAGAATCATACAGTATGTGCTCTGTTGTGTCTTTCACTCAGCATAATCAATGATTTTGGAATTCAGCCAGGTTGTTGATTGTGTCTGTGGAGTACATTGCTTTTTATTGCTGAGTATTATTCTGTTGTATGGATCAGTCCAGTTCAGTTGCTCAGTCGTGTCCGACACTTTGCACTCTATGGACTGCTGCATGCCAGGCCTCCCTGTCCATCAACAACCCCCAGAGTCTACTCAAACTCGTGTCCATCGAGTCAGTGATACCATCCAGCCATCTCATCCTCTGTCGTCCCCTTCTCCTCCTGCACCCACTCCCTCCCAGCATCAGGGTCTTTTCCAATGAGTCAACTCTTTGTATCAGGTGGCCAAAGTACTGGAGTTTCAGCTTCAGCATCAGTCCTTCCAATGAACACCCAGGACTTATCTCCTTTAGAATGGACTGGTTGGATCTCCTTGCAGTCCAAGGGACTCTCAAGAGTCTTCTCCAACACCACAGTTCAAAAGCATCAATTATTCAGAGCTCAGCTTCCTTCACAGTCCAACTCTCACATCCATACATGACTACTGGAAAAACCATAGCCTTGACTAGACGGACCTTTGTTGGCAAGGTAATGTCTCTGCTTTTGAATAGGCTATCTATGTTGTTCATAACTTTCCTTCCAAGGAGTAAGCATCTTTTAATTTCATGGCTGCAATCACCATCTGCAGTGATTTTGGAGCCCCCAAAAATAAAGTCAGCCACTGTTTCCTCTGTTTCCCTATCTATCTGCCATGAAGTGATGGGACTGGGTGCCATGATATTAGTTTTCCGAATGTTGAGCTTTAAGCCAACTTTTTCACTCTCTTCTTTCACTTTCATCCAGAGGCTCTTTAGTTCTTCTTCACTTTCTGCCATAAGGGTGGTGTCATCTGCATATCTGAGGTTACTGATATTTCTCCCGGCAATCTTGATTCCAGCTTGTGCTTCCTCCAGCCCAGCATTTCTCATGATGTACTCTGCATATAAGTTAAATAGGCAGGGTGACAATATACAGCCTTGACGTACTCTTTTTCCTATTTGGAACCAGTCTGTTGTTCCATGTCCAGTTCTAACTGTTGCTTCCTGCCCTGCATACAGGTTTCTCAAGAGGCAGGTCAGGTGTTTGGTATTCCCATCTCTTTCAGAATTTTCCACAATTTATTGTGATCCACACAGTCAAAGGCTTTGGCATAGTCAATAAAGCAGAAATAGATGTTTTTCTGGAACTCTGTTGCTTTTTCGATGTAGTGGAGTTTATATAGGGCAGTGATTTTAGATTTTGATAAAGTCCAGTTGAACAATTTTTGTCTTATGTTTCATACTTTTGTGTTCTATGTAATCTAGCCTATGAGAAGTTGTGAAGATTATTTTTGAAGTTCTATGATTGTAGCCTGCATATTTAGGTCAGTGGTCCACTTCAAGGCAATTTTTATGTGTAGTATGATATTAGTTGATAATTTTCTAAATACAAATATGTAATTATTCCTACAAGATTTGTTTAAAAGACTTTCCTTTCCCTTTTGAATAGCTTTGATATCTTTGACTAAAGTCACTTGCCCATAATGGCTTGTTTCTGGATGTTATAGTGTCTTCTGTTGTTGTGCCACTCAGCTATGTCTGACTCTTTTCAGCCCCATGTACTACAGCACACCACGCTTCCCTGCCCTTCACTGTCTCCTGGAGTTTGCTCAGACTTGTGTCTATTGAGTCGATGATGCCATCCAACCATTTTATCCTCTGTCCCGCGGGCTTCTCCCGCCTTCAATATTTTCCAGCACCAGGTCTTTTCCAATAAGTCAGCTCTTTGCATTAGGTGGCCAGAATATTGGAGCTTCAGCTTCAGCATCAGTCCTTCCAGTGGATATTCAGGGTTGATTTCCTTTAAGATTTCCTTTGGTCTTGCTGTCCAAGGGCCTCTCGAGAGCCTTCTCCAGCACCACAGTCTGAAAGCATCAATTCTTCATTGTTTAGCCTTCTTTATGGTCCAGCTCTCACGTTGGTACATGACTGCAAAAACCACAGCTTGGACTATATGGGCCTTTGTCAGCAAAATATTTTCTTCTGTTGATCTATTAATCTCAGTACCATGTTGTCTTGCTTGGTATAGCTTAATAGTAAGTTGAGTAAAATGAGATAGAGTTAATCCTACATATTTTGCTTTTTAAAAATTGCTTTGACTATTTTATTTTCATTTTCAAATAAGTTTTAAAATCAACTTCTCAATTCTTACCAAAGAAAAAAATGCGTGTTGGAACTTTGATTAAAATTGCATTGAATTTGTGAGCCAATTAGGAAGTCTTTTAATCTCTTCATTCATTGTAGGGATGTACTGTGTTAGTTGCTCAGTCGTGTCCAGTTCTTTGTGACCTCATGGACTGTGGTCCAGTCCCTGCTAGGCTCCTTTGTTCATGAAATTCTCCAAGCAAGAATACTGGAGTGGGTTGCCATTTCCTTCCCCTGGGGAGCTTCGCAATCCAGGGATCGAACCCCGGTCTCCTGCATTGCAGGTGGATTCTTTACTATCTGAGCAAACAGGAAAGCCCTAGGGATGCACTCAGTAGATCCACCTGCCAATGCAGGAGACACAAGGGAAGCGGGTTCAATCTCTGGGTCAGGAAGATCCTCTGGAGGAGGAAATAGCAACCCACTCCAGTGTTCTTGCTTGGAAAATGCCATGGTCAGAGGAACCTGGTGGGCTGCAGTCCACCAGCTTGCAAAGAGTTGGACGCGACTGAGCAAGCACCCATATGTGTGCATAGGACCGTATTATGACTGATAAAACAGGAGAAAAATTTAGTTGAGATCCACTACAAAGTTTTCCTCTGTTAAAAGAAACACAAAAGAGGAAATAACCTCCTGAACACTGTAACATGTATATATGATGTGTGTGGAGCTGCAATGCTCGTTTTGGGACCAAAAGGAGAAATTCAGTAAAGTTGTTCCCTGATGCTTTTTTTTTTTTTTGCACTTCTTTCATTTCAGTGGGTTGATGAAAAGGGGGGAGGCAAACCTTAATGATTAATACTTCGCCTTAAATGAAGGGAATATACTTACCTTACCCCCCCTCAATTGTAAGAATATTATTTATTCACTAAAGGAAATAAAACAATAGTGAATTATAGGCAGTAAAATTTTAAATATCCCCCAGCCCCGGTGGTTTTCTTGTGCATGCAAAAACTTCTGTCTAAAAACACATTAATACTTCTTTAAAAAAGTTAGTTTATTTTGTTTGATTGCATCGGGTCTCAGTCGCAGCCCACAGGCTCTTTCCGCATCATGGGAGCTTCTTTAGTTGTGGTGTGTGGGCTTAGTTGCCCCATGGCACGTGGGATCTTAGTTCCCTGACCAGGGATCAAACTGGCATTATTGCATTGCAAAGCGGATTCTTTTTATTTTTCTTCACTTTCCCTTCATGGGTCTCTCTATTCAAGACCTTTGTTTTGGGTTGTCAGCAACTGGTTTGGCCCTTTGAGGCTTCCTATCAGGAATGCTTTAAGTCAAAATGCATGTGTGGGAAGGTGGATTATTAATCACCGGACCACAAGGTAAGTCCCGATACTTCCCCCCTCCCCCACAAATATTGTATGTATAAATATCAGTAACTTGCAGCTTTGATTTAATGATAATAGATGTGGAAAGCTTCACAGAAAAGAAAATGATTGAAGTATCATAAAGAATAGTTAATAGCTTACACGCGGGGAAGGTAAATGACCAGGAGTGGTGTGCAGGGATATTTACGTAAGTAGGATGATACTTTTGTCTAAGAGAAGATCTTGTGCAAAGGCTAAAATGTGTGGTGGTTTTAGGAGACCAATTAGCATATTAAATGATGAGAGTGAAGAAGTTTATAAGGTGAGTGGTGAGAAAGTGGAAAGTGATCCACTGGAAAGTGGATCAGATGAAAAAAAGGGTCCAATGTGAACTTTATAATTCACAATATAAGAAGCCATAGAAGGATTTTAAGCAGTTGATCAGTATGATCAGATGAATGATTTAATTCCGCAACGGATCTTCCGGACCCAGGAATCAAACCCAGGTCTCCTGCATTGTAGGCAGATTCTTTACCGACTCAGCTATGAGGAAAGCCCTATTAAATTATAAGCAACTTATTTAACTGTTCTCTGTTTCCGTATTTGCAAAATGCAGACAGTGGAAAAAGGGTGGTTAGGATTAAATCAGAAAGCCCATGTGGAATACCTCATCAGGTTACTAGCATATAGTAAGTTTTCAGTAAGTACTGATTTTGTTTTACTGTCTGCCTTTTTTGGTTGTTCTGTGATTGACTAAAACACCAGTGTATAGAAGTATAATTGCTCTACTTACGGAGGGAGGGGGTTTGGGAAACTTTTAAAATATTTACCTCAAGCAAAGCGAATTTCATTTGAAACTATGCTTGTGAGGTTACTTAACTGTTGCGAATCATTTAGACTCAGAACCAAGAGATCATTGCCTAAAGTTAGTTCAGCAAATCTGAATTATGTAATTCCTGGATAACAGGCAAGTACTGAGCATTTGGAAATAGAAACATAAAGGTGCATGAACTTGAACTTCAATGGGATAAATAAACTACTGTGTACAGTAGGGTGAAAACAGCACCAAAAGTGCATGCTAGCACACCTGCCCGACTGGTGTCTGGCAAACACGATGATCTTAGTTTGAGAATATCTTCACTTCCTGATAAGCATCAAGAAGTTAGCACCGGTGGCATAGGGATGTGCCATCCTTCCATCGTGTTTGCTCGTCCCCGAATCCCTGCTGACTGTGTTCAGCACGGGATGTGTTCTTTTCTGAGGAAGCACTGTCGGGACCAGCTCAACAATGAACAGACCCGAGGGAGCGGAGCCACAGAAGAATAAGGAAAAAGAAGACTCAGAAATGAAGTGGGGATCAGGGGGCTGATGCCATTCTCAGGCAAAAGCCCAGATCCTAATCCTTGCAGGCCTTTTATTGTTAACTTCTCTTTCCTTGTTTGTGCTCTCGAGATATCTGTACTTTAGTCTCAGATGTCAAAGCTTCAGGCCTTTTATGCTTCTGTTTAGCCCTTCAGCTAGTGACGCCCTTTCTCAGCAACCCCCTCAAGGCTTTGGTTACTGGTTTTAAATCAGTCACATCAGTACTTCAGCATCTTGTTTTCAAGATGTCTTTCCATGTTGTACTTTTTACTGCTCCCAGCCCTTCACCTGGGGGTGATGAGAAAGTCATTCTTAATTTTTCAAAGAAGACCTGTTAGTTATAGTACAGGCCTGTGCATAGCATATTCCCTACAAGCACAATGTGAAAACTGCAGTTACATACAAATGTTTAAAAACTGGCATATCTAGGAATCCCTAGCTGTGTTTTTCATATCTTGGTTGTAGATATGATGCTTAATGTCTAAAATATGAGTTACACATCTAAAAGAGTTCTTAGGACATTTTCTGAATGTAGTCTTTGAATCCCACTTTAATTTTATTTTCATTTCAGTTCATTTACAAAGCTACCTCATCTGGCAGGAACAGAACAAAATTTATTGCTTGCCAAGAAAATCCAAAACCAGTGGAAGAAATTTGGACTGGATTCAGCCGAGTTGGTCCACTATGATGTTCTCCTGTCTTACCCTAATGAGACAAATGCCAACTACATATCAGTCATAGATGAACAAGGAATTGAGGTGACTGATTTACAATATTGTATTAGCTTCAGGTGTACAGCCAAGCAATTCCGTTTTATGTCAATTTTTTTCAGATTATTTCCCATTATAGATTATTATAAGTAATTGAATATTGTTCCCTGTGTTACACAGTAAATCTTCATTACTTCCCTACTTGTTAATGTATCTGTTAGTGTATCTGTTAATCCTGTAGTGCATGCTAAGTTGGTTCAGCTGTGTCTGACTCTTTCTGACCCGATGGATCATACTCTGGCAGGATGCTCTGGCCATGGGATTCTCCAGGCAAGAACACTGGAGTGGGTTGCCATTTCCTCCTTCAGGGGATCTCCCCGACCCAGGGATCGAACCCAAGTCTCTTATGTCTCCTGCCTTGGCAGGCAGGTTCTTCACCACTAGCACCACCTGGGAAGCCCCAGAATATTGGAGTAGGTCGCCATTTCATTCTTAAGGGGATCGTCCCAACCCAAGGATCAAACATGTGTCTCCTGCCTGAGTCTCTTGTGTTGTCAGGTAGATTCTTTACCACTTGAGCCACCTTGGAATTGTTAATCCTATACTCCTATTTTATTCCATCCCCCATTACTTCCCTGGTGGCTCAGATGGTAAAGAATCTGCTTGTAACGCGGGAGACCTGGGTTTGATCCCTGGGTTGGGAAGATTCCCTGGAGGAGGGCATGGCAACCCACTCCAGTGTTCTTATCTGGAGAATCCCATGGAGAGAGGAGCTTGGCAGGCTACAGTCCATGGGGTTGCAGAGTTGGACACGACTGAGAAAGCACATCCCTTTCTTCTTTGGTAATCATAAGTTATTTTCTATGTCTGTAAACCTTTCTCTTTTGTATATAGATGGATCCATGTTATTTTTTAAATTCCAAATAAAAGTGATGTATTTGTGTCTCTGACTTACTTCACTTAGTATGATATTCTCTGGATCTATCCCTCTTGCTTGGAAATGGCAGTATTTAATATTAATACTCTTTTATGGCTGAGTAATATTCCATTGTATATGTAAATCAAATCTTAGTGAACCAGTTGTCTGTTAATGGGCACGTGAATCTTATTAAACCAGCTGTCTGTTAATGGGCACATGGCTTGTTTGCATGTCTTAGCTATTGTAAATTGTGCTGTATCAAATATTTCGGTGCATGTACCTTTTCAAATCAGAGTTTTTGTAGTTTCTGTATATATGCCCACAAGTAAACTTGCTAGATCATACAGTAGCTCTATTTTTAGTTTTTTTAAGGAGCCTCCATACTGTTCTGTGTAGTGGCTGTACCAATTTACATTCCCACTAACGGTGCAGGAGGGTTCCTTTTTCTCTCCACCTTTTCTAGCATTTGTTTTACATTTCTCTGTTGCTTAGCAGTGTGGAGCATCTTCTCATGTGCCTGTTCACCATCTGTATGTCATCTTTAAAGAAATATCTATTGAGGCCTTTTGCTCACAAAATGCATTATTCTTTAATAGCAATCAGAAATGTTTCTAACTTTATGTGTTTCAATTCTTGCTAGATTTTCAATACATCATACGTTGAGCCACCACCAGATGGATATGAGAATGTTAAGAATATTGTACCACCCTATAATGCCTTTTCACCCCCGGGCGTGCCAGAGGTAAAATAAGACACTCAGTTCTTTCAACTTTTATATAAAAATACCTATGTAAAGGACTAAAACCAAGAAAATTAGGTGGATCATGCATGTTAATTCATACTTTGAGACTCCATCCTCTACATGAGGTAAGGTGAAGTCCCTCAGTCATGTCCGACTCTTTGCAACCCCGTGGGCTGTAACCTACTAGGCTTCTCTGTCCATGGGATTCCCCAGGCAAGAATACTGGAGTGGATTGCCATTTCCTTTTCCAGGGGATCTTCCCGACCCAGGGATCAAACCCAGGTCTCCCGCGTTGGAGGCAGACACTTTAACCTCTGAGCCACCAGGGAAGCCCTCCTCTACATAACCTCCCTAAAAGCAATTTTTAGAAAAGAAATACTTGAGAATCAGACCCTGATAAACGCATGCCATTCTTTGAAATAACTCAGAACCTGCTGCCCATGTCTTAATTCAGTAAGGGCAGTAGATAGTTTTCAAACTTTTTTCCTTTGTCCATTGTCTGACTTTGTTATAGATTTATAGATCTGAATTGATAAATCATACCACAGAAGTTCTTAATACCATGGTTGGAAATAAATACCATGGTTGGAAATAACATAGCTACTTTTATTTATAGTATTTCCTATAGCTCAGCGTACACTAGTAATTTCTTCAAACATTTAAACACTGTTTAAACATTTTACATATTGCCTCTTTTTTTTTTTTAACTTTCAGGATACTGAAATATTTTAAAAGACTTCTCCAGAATTAGCATGGGTCTGTTTATTAAGCCCAAGACAAGAAAGATAACTTTTTATTATGATGCAGTATTATGGAGCAAACAGCTACTTTGGTTTTCTCTTTAGCAGTGTTTTGTATATTTGCTGTTGTTTGTTTTTATTTTTATTTCCAACAGGGGGAGCTTGTATATGTGAACTACGCTCGTACTGAAGACTTTTTCAAACTAGAAAGAGAGATGAACATCAACTGCACTGGAAAGATTGTTATTGCCAGATATGGGAGAATCTTCAGAGGAAACAAAGTACTTTGTTATTTGCTTTTCTAAAGGGAAAAATAATATATAACCAGTAAATATAAATGATTTACATCATTTGCGTTATGGTTTCCAAAAATTGCTGTTGGTTGGTTTAGTCACTGAGTCGTGTCCGACTCTGTGCAACCCTATGGACTGCAGCCCACCAGGCTCCTCTGTCCATGGGATTCTCCAAGCAGGAATACTTGAGTGGGTTGCCATTTCCTTCTCCAAAATTGGCATATATATATATTTATAAATTTGTTATTTTCATGGTTGCACAGAAAAATCCTGGGGTTTTATATGTTTGCTTGTCTTTTGTCATTGTTTTTGCTATCTCACCTACCTAGAAAGGGAAACTATTCTTCTTAGTTTTATTACCAAAGCTATGTTGTTTTTTTATTAAAATGATGAAATTTTAGATAAACTAAAAAATGAAAATCCATATATTCCTCAATTCATTCATTGCCTGATGTAATTAATTCTTAATAGGTCTTTTCAGGCCTGATTTTGTGAAATATGAATATAAGTCTTCATGTACTCATTTTACGTAATTTCTTTTTTTTTTTTTTCACAAAGAGGGCATTAGATACTATATATTGTATGAATTTACTTTTTCACTCAATAATAACTCAGAGGTCAGCACATTGAGAGTTATATAATAAGATGGTTAAGAGTATAGGGTGCTAGATCTGTGTAACCTGGCTTCCCGTCTGGTGCGGATTCCCTGTGCTCTAGATCTTTTCCTGTGAGCAAGTTATTTAACCTCTCTGTGCCAGTGTTTCTTCTTACGTGAAATAGGAATGCTAATAATAACATTAATCTCCTAGAATCCACAGTAGGATTTATCAACCTTACATTTGCAAGCACTTAGGATAGTTACTGGTACTGAGTAATTTCTTGTAACTGCTTATTAAGTAAATACCTCATTTTGTAAATATCTTTATTTGTTTGGCTGTACCAAGTTTGAGCTTCCCTGGTGGCTCAGAGGGTAAAGTGTCTGCTTGCAATGCAGGAGACCTGGGTTCGATCCCTGGGTTGGGATGATCCCCTGGAGAAGGAAATGGCAACCCACTCCAGTACTCTTGCCTGGAAAATCCCATGGACAGAGAAGCCTGGTAGGCTACAATCCATGGGGTCGAAAGAGTCAGACACGACTGAGCGACTTCACTCACTTCACCGAGTTTTAGTTGCAGCACACGGGATCTCTAGTCATGGTGCTTGAGCTCTCATAACCAGCATGTGGGATCTAGTTCCCTGACCAGGGATCACGCCTGGGCTCCCTGCGTTGGGAGCTCCGAGTCTTGGCCACTGGACCATCAGGGAAGTTCCTCCCTCATCATTTTAGATGGCTATGTAATATTTCACAGAATTATTAGGCAGTTTATTTAACCATTCCACTTGTCTTGTCTTAAATTTGTTACTATTACAAATATTTATGTTGTGAGCATCTTTGTCCATATGTACTTGAACATTTGTTTGAGGATTTTTATAATATAGATTCACTCCTAGAAGCTGAATGGCTAAATCATAGTGTACAGTTGACTCAAATCTGTGACAACATAGATTTGAACTATGTGAGTCCGCTTGTACCTGGATATTTTCAATAGTTAATAATAGTATTATACAGGTACTACATGGGCTTCCCAGGTGGCTCAGTGGCCTGCTAATGCAGCAGACACACAGGAGGTATGGGTTCAGTCTCTGGGTCAAGATCTCCTGGAGTAGAAAAGGGCAACCAACTCCAGTATTCTTACCTAAAAAGTCCCATCAACAAAGGAGCTTGGCAGGCTACAGTCCACAGGGTCGCAAAGAGTTGAACAGGAATGGGAAACTCTGCACCCATTCACACAGTTTCTACAAGGTCAAAGGCTGGTTAAAACCACAGATGCAGACAAACGGAGAATACAGAGGGCCAAGCCTAAATTATTCTTGGATTAACCCTGCATTATTCAAGGATCAGTTGTACATTATTTCAGAAGTTTGATGGGCATCATAGATTTGTACTTCAGAAAAGTTTTATCAGATATTACTTTATCTCATCTTTGTTTGAATACTGGGAAGTGTTTTAGCTGATTAATAGTTATCTATCTTTCATTATACTACTTCTGGTAATCAATAATTCAGTATCTTACAGGATACATTTTCCTATTTGTGGTCAGTTTGAATTGTTAGAAAAATATTTAAAAAAACACTGGGCTATGTTTCAGACACTAAGTTCGGGGTAGATTTTCTTCTTTTCTTTCTCTTCTTCTCTTCTGCCCCGGCTCTCTGCAGTGAGATGATGGAATGTTAACCATTGGACCACCAGGGACTTCACCTGTGTAGAATTTTAAATTAGCTTTCTTAGCTCCACAGACATTTACACCATCTTAAGTCTGTGGTCTGGAGGAAGCAGAAGCTGGAGTCAAGATTGCTGAGAGAAATATAAATAACCTCAGATATGCAGATGACACCACCTTTATGGAAGAAAGTGAAGAAGAACTAAAGAGCCTCTCGATGAAAGTGAAAGAGGAGAGTCATAAAGTTGGCTTAAAACCCAGCATTCAGAAAACTCAGATCATGGCATCCAGTCCCATCACTTCATGGCAAATAGATGGAGAAACAGTGGAAACAGTGGCTGAATTTATTTTTCTGGGCTCCAAAATCACTGCAGATGGTGATTGCATCCATGAAATTAAAAGCTGCTTACTCCTTGGAAGGAAAGTTATGACCAAGCCAGACAGCATATTGAAAAGCAGAGACATTACTTTGCCAACAAAGGTCCGTCTAGTCAAGGCTATGGTTTTTCCAGTGGTCATGTATGGATGTGAGAGTTGGACTATAAAGAAAGCTGAGCACTGAAGAACTGATGCTTTTGAGCTGTGTTGTTGGAGAAGACTCTTGAGAGTCCCTTGGACTGCAAGGAGATCTGAACAGTCCATCTTAAAGGAGATCAGTCCTGGGTGTTCATTGGTACTGATGTTGAAGCTGAAACTCCAATATTTTGGCCACCTGATGTGAAGAGCTGAGTCATTTGAAAAGACCCTGATGCTGGGAAAGATTGAGGGCAGGAGGAGAAGGGGATGACAGAGCATGAGATGGTTGGATGGCATCACTGACTCGATGGACGTGAGTCTGAGTGAACTCCGGGAGTTGGTGATGGACAGGGAGGCCTGGCATGCTGCGGTTCATGGGGTTGCAAAGAGTCAGACATGATTGAGCGACTGAACTGAACTATGATGTTCTATGATGTTCTATCTGTCTATGATGTTCTAACCGTTGGAGAGTGTGCGTGCTCAGTTGCCTTGGTCATGTCCACCTCTTTGTGATCCAGTGGACTGTAGCCCAGCAATCTTCTCTGTCCATGGGAGTTTCCAGGCAAGAATACTGGAGTGGGTTGCCATGCTCTCCTCCAGGGGATCTTCCCGGCCCAGGAATAGAACCCACATGTGCGTTGCCTCCATTGCAGGCAGATTCTTTATCATTGAGCCACCTGGGAAGCCCAAACACTGAGGGGTAGATAGGTAAAGTGAGTTAGACAAGGTCCTTGTTCTCAAAAATAGTAGTAGAGAAGAAAGATGTTTAAAAGTTATTTTATAATGCTTTGATCCATCTTGTAATATAATCATATACATAATATAGAAGATGTTTAGAAAAGAGAGGCATTAATTTTTCAGTTTTAGGTATAATAGGAATGCTTCACAGAAAAGGTAATAACTTGTTTGGAGTTATGTTAAATAAATGCGAGTTGTTAAGTCTACCTAGTCAGAAATCGTATTCAAGCCAAAAAGAACTGATTGTTACCAGTTTGATAATAAAAGTGTGCAAGTTTCCTTATGTTATTAAATTGGTTTTATCTTACATGGGTAAGTCAGTCTTTTGCCATTTCTACATTATGGATTGCTTATTGCCCCCGCAGGTTAAAAATGCCGTGTTGGCAGGAGCCAAGGGAATCATCTTGTACTCAGATCCCGCTGACTACTCTGCTCCTGGGGTACAGCCATATCCCAAAGGGTGGAACCTTCCTGGAACTGCAGCCCAGAGAGGGAATGTGTTAAATCTGGATGGTGCTGGTGACCCCCTCACTCCAGGTTATCCAGCTAAAGGTAATAGATGAGCCTGTTATGGCCCACTCATTTTTGCAAAAATATTACTTGTCCTTAAAGAAGGCGTAGAAGTAAGCCTCTATAGAATACCATTAAAATTGTGCACAATTGTATTTCGGATTGCTACTGCTAGGAATTTAAAAAAATTTCCCTTTTACTATTTCAGCTTTAAGTTTCCATGAGGTGTGGACGTGGAGGAGGGAACAGACAGTTCAGTTCTCTTCTGCCTTTAGTAGAGGTTGAAGAACACATGTCCAGAGTAATACTATTCTTACCAAACTAGAACTTAGGGTTTCTGAATTGTGTAATGATTTTATTTTTCTATAGATCACATATTTTTATTTTTGAAAATATCAATGATATTGTGTGATTTAATATGTAAAATGTGAAAGGTTTTCACATTTGTGTAACTGTACCCACAATCAAGATAATGAACGTGTCCATTACCCTGAAAAGTTTCATCTCATCTTTTTGTGATGCCTTCCTCTCAACCCCACTCCCTCCCTGCCAATCCCTAGGAACCATTGATTTGCCTTCTGTCTAGTATAATTATTTTGAGCTTCAGCTATGCTGATGTCTGTGTCAATGTTTCAGTTCTTTCTGTCATGGTTGTTGAATGGTATTCCATTGAATGGATACTCTACAGTTTGTTCATTTGTTTACTTTTTCTTGGGAATTTAGATTGCTTTAAGTTTTGGAGATATTACACATAAAATTGCTACGAACAGTTGTATGCACGTCTTTATATGTATATATATATACTTTTGTCTTTTTTGAGTAAATGAATTGAAATGGCATGGATGGATAACATGATAGATGATTTTCAAATTGTTTTCCACAGTGGTTGTACCATTTTGCATTCTAGCAGCAGTGTGTGAATGTTCCATTTGCTGCATCCTTGCCAGCACTTAGTATGGTTGATCTTTTTAACTTTACATTCTAATCGATATGAAAGTCTCCAAGTTACAATTCTTTTTCAAAGTTTTGGTAGCTCTTCTGGTTCCTTCCCATATGAATTTTAGAACTGGCTTATCAATTTCTACCAAAAAGTCTCCTGGGAAGTTGATTGAGGTTGAATTAAATCTATAAGTCAGTTTTGGGAAAATTGATATTTTAAAATATGGGATCTTCTGACCCATAAACGTGGTACAGCTCTCGATTTACTTAGGTATACATAATTTTCAGCGCGTTTGTTGTTTCACTGTACAGGCCATGTGTATCTTTTTTCACATTTATCCATAGTAATTTCATAGTGTTATTCTTTTTTAAATTACATTTTAAATTTCAATTTCCAGTTTGGCCGTTGTTAGTAAATGGAAATGTTGTTTCTAGAGGAAACATACTGATCTTGTGTATTGATTTTGTATTCTGTAAACTTATCAGTAATTAGTTCTGCTAGGTTTTTGTGGATTCCATCAGCTTTTGTATAGGTGATCATGTCATATGCACATAAAGAGAGTTTTATTTCTTTGTTTCTATTTTGGATGCCTTTTCTTTTTATTTCCTTATTGTAGTATCTGGTACTTCTAGAACATTGCTGTAAAAAGTTGTTAGAGCAGATATCCTTGCCATGTTTCTGCCCCAAAGACTGTCCCTGTCTTTCTCTGTTAAGTAGGATCTTAGCTATAGGGTGGTTTTTTTTTTTCTTTAAGATTTTATAGATTCTTTTTTTTATCAGATTGAGGAAGTTCACTTCTATCTTAAAGTGCTATAAATTTTTATCTTAGCACATTTATCTCATTTGGCTAGCAATGTGTACTGAATTTTGTCAGATTCTTTTGCTGTACCTAATGAAATGATCTTAAATTGTTCTTATCTATGTTTTTCTTTAATTGTACATATTGATTTGGGGGGGTGCACCCCATGCAGCTTGTTGGATGTTTTCGAATAAGGTATTAAAGGCAGGCCATGCTTGTAAAGACAGAATCCTAACCACTAGGCTACCAGGAAATTCCCCAGATTGATTTTTGAGTGTTAAACCAAAACAACCTGGGATAAACTCTAATGGAACATTCTTTAAAAAAAAAAAATTATTTATGACTACTCTGAGTCTTCATGGCTGTGTGCAGGCTTTCTCTAGTTGCAATGACGGGGGCTACTCTCAAGCTGCAGTGCAGAAGCTTCACATTGCAGCGCCTTCTCGTTGCGGAGCACAGACTCTAGGCACACGGGCTTTAGCAGTCGTGGCACTCAGGCTCAGCAGTTGTAACGGCTGCAGCATGTGTGATCTTCCTGGGCCAGGCACTGAACTCTTGGTGCTTCACTGGCAGGTGGATTTTTAACCCCTGGACCACCAGGGAAGTCCTCATTGTATCATTCTTTTACGTAATATTGGTATATTACTGGATTTGTGCTAAAAATTTTGCTAAGAATGTCTTTAATAATAACGGATATTGTCCCATCAGTTTACTTTCTTGTAGTTTCTCTGTCTCATTTTGGTAGCAGTAACATTGACTTCATGGAATGAATTAAAAATTACTTCATCTTCTTCATTTTTCTGCAAGTGTTTATGTAGAATGGGTTTGATTTTGTCTGTAAATGTGGCTCAGTGGTAAAGAATCCACCTACCAATGCAAGAGACTCCAGAGATGCAGGTTTGATTCCTGGGTCGGGAAGATCCTCTGGAGGAGGAGATGGCAAGCCACTCCAGTATTCTTGCCTGGGGAATCCAATGGAGAGAGAAGCCTGGTGGGCTACAGTCCGTGGGGTTGCAAAGAGTCAGATGTGACTGAGCAACTGAGTGTGACATGGCATGATGTAGAATCTTTCAGTGAATCGATATGGGCCTGGTATTTTGTTGGTAGGAATGTTTTTAACTGCAAATTAAATTTCTTCACTAGGTATATGGCTGTTTACGTTATGTATTTAATCTTGAGTGAGATTTGCTAGTTTAAGATTTTGTCCATTTCATCTAACTTGTTAAATTTATAGGCATATAGTTGTTTGTAATATTCTTCCTTTCTTCTCTCTCTCTCTTTTCTGAAGGTACTGGAGTGCCATTCTCTCTGATATTGATGGTTTATATCTCTTTTCTGTTCTTGATATATCTTGTGAGGGATTTATCAATTTTTTTAATCCACTCAGAGAACCAGCTTTGGATTTCATTGATAATTTCTATCATTTGTCTGTTTTATATTTCTAACATTTCTGCTCTTTAGTAAGATATATCCTTTCTCCTGCTCATTTTTGCTTCATTTGCTCTTATTTTTTCAGTTTCTTAAAGTGGAATCTGATGTAACTTGTTTGAAACCTCTTTTTTTTCTAAGATAGTTGTTTTAATGCTCGAGAAAACTCTATTTTGGCTGAAACCACAAGTCCCAATTAGAATTTAAGCCTGACAATACTTTTTATCTTTCTTTAAGGAGAATATTGTTATTATTTGAGTAAGAAATTTTCACTTATTCCCAATACCACTTAGTTCAGTCACTCACTTGTGTCTGACTCTTTGCAACCCCATGGACTGTAGTACACCAGGTTTCCCTGTCCATCATCAATCTCGGAGTTTACTCAAATTCATGTCCGTCAAGTCCGTGATGCCATCCAACCATCTCATCCTCTGTCCTCCCCTTCTCCCTCTGCCTTCAGTCTTTCCCAGCATCAGGGTCTTTCTCAGTGAGTCAGTTCTTCGCATCAGGTGGCCAAAGTATTGGAGCTCCAGCTTCAGCATCAGTCCTTCCAATGAATATTCAGGACTGATTTCCTTTAGAATGGACTAGTTGGATCTCCTTGCAGATCAAGGGACTCTCAAGAGTCTTCTCCAAAACCACAATTCAAGAGCATCAATTCTTCAGTGCTCAGCTTTCTTTATAATCCAACTCTCATATCCATATTTGACTACCGGAAAAACCATAGCTTTGACTAGATGGACCTTTGTTGGCAAAGTAATGTCTATGCTTTTCAATATGCTGTCTAGGTTGGTCATCACTTTCCTTCCAAGGAGTAAGCGTCTTTTAATTTCATGGCTGCAATCACCATCACAGTGATTTTGGAGCCCCCCAAAATAAAGTTGCCACTGTTTCCACTGTTTTCCCTTCTGTTTGTCATGAAGTGATGGGACCGGATGCCATGATCTTAGTTTTCTGAATGTTGAGCTTTAAGCCAACTTTTTGACTCTCCTCTTTCACTTTCATCAAGAGTCTCTTTAGTTCCTCTTCATTTCTGCCATAAGGGTGGTGTCATCTGCATATCTGAGGTTATTGATATTTCTCCCCGCAATCTTGATTCCAGCTTATGCTTCATCCAGCCCAGCATTTTGCATTCCCTTCAGTTCTTTTTTAACAGTTCTTTCTAGTTTCAGAATCTGGGACACATTTTCCAGGTATTTAGTTAACTGAAGCTTCTCTAAAAAGGATTCAAGATATCCTTAAGGAAATAAAATATTCTTGGAAAATTCAAGAGAATTACATGAAATGTCAAAGCAAATATAGGAATCTGTAATCCCTGTAATTGAATTTATATTAAAATGTAAATGATTTAATTTTTTACTGCCAAATTTAAATAGACCATATTGGATAAAACAGTCAGTCATGTTGGGGGAAATTTAAAATTTTGGATATAATGTCAAACATAGCAAATCTACATTAGTAATAACAGGAATTCTTTTATACCCTTTGCTCTATTCTTCAATTGTTTTCCTCTTATGCAATTGATTTCTGCAGAATATACCTTCAGACTTGATGTTGAAGATGGAGTGGGAATTCCCCAAATCCCTGTACATCCCATTGGATATAATGATGCAGAAATATTATTACGGTATAGTTTTCTAGTTGTATTTGAGAATAAGATATATATTACAGTAAACATCTATTTTCTCTTCTAAAACCTACCTATGTTAAAAGTGAAGTCTTGTATGAGAATTGACTCCTGAAGTAGGAAATATAGAACACATCTTTTTCTCTGTAAGGAAAGAGCAGTTTATTAAATAAGAAATAATAAGAAAACATTCCTGTATTTGCTACAGATGAAAGTATCAAAAGGAAAAACTATGTCTAAAGATAAAAATATTGACTTGAGATTTTTTTCAAGTAGTTAGGTTATCTTAGGTATTTGTATTAGACCTGCATTTCAAAAATGTGGTGATGCCCACAACTCACTGGATGTGTAAACTTACACCAGTTACCCAGTCTTTCTCTGATTCAGGTTCCTTCTCTGAAATGAAGACAGAACTAGTTTCTGCCTGATAGAGTTATTATGAATAGATGAAATCATTATATAAATATCATAGGAAAAACATTCAGTCAGTGTTTGCTATTACTGTATTGTATAACTGTTGGTTCCTTTTCAGATTTCCTAATGTCTGTTTTTTGTTTAATGTATGTGCAAATGCAATTCAGTAATTGATTTTTGAGTGGCTACTGTGTAACCAGCAGCTTTTCTAGAAATTAATTTCTTCTTCTCCTTAATTTCTTATGTTTAGGATTTCTTGAACCTAATGCTTCTCTATGTAAATCATTAAAGTCAGAAGCAGAGAGGCTGATGCACTGATGTTTCCCATTTCCCCTCACTATTTTGGTTGTTTTTTCTTGATGATGGACAGGTTGTTTTTTAGCTCTTTTTTTGGTGGGAGGCTGTGCTGTGAAGCACATGGGATCTTAGTTCCTCAACCAGGGCTTGAGCCCAGGCCCAGGCAGTGAGAGGCCAACTCATAACCTCTGGACTGCCGTGGAATTCCTCTCCTTAGCTCTTACCACTAGCATATCAACATTTTACTTATGTATCTCAGTGATAGTTCTCTCACTAGGATGTAACTTCTGCAAGGGAAGGAAATTTTATAGTTCCTAGCACTTAGTAAATCCTCAATATATATTTGTTAAATGTCTGAATAAAACCTCATCAGCTAACTTTGTGATTTCTTTTAGAAATTGTGATGCTCAGCTTTTTTTCTGTCATTTTCATTTTCTCTTGACAGCTATTTGGGAGGAATTGCTTCACCAGATGACAGCTGGAAGGGAGGTCTTAACGTGAGTTACAGCATTGGGCCTGGCTTTATAGGACATGATTCTTTCAGGTAGTTTTATGTTACTTTCGTATCCTAGTAAAAGTTTACGTATTTAATGGAAAAATGTCAAGATAAGTGTTCTGCCAGTTTTGTTTTGCTTATCTTTTTTTTTTTTCTTATTTTTCATAGTGAATAATTATCATTTAGAAGTACTTAGAGCTTCCCTCGTGGCTCAGATGGCAATGCAGGAGACCTGGTTTCAATCCCTGGGTTGGGAAGATCCCCTGGAGAAGGAAATGGCAACCCACTCCAGTATTCTTGTCTGGAAAACCCCATGGACACAGGAGGCTGGCAGCCTCCAGTCCAAGAGGTCTGCAAAGAGTTGGACATGACTGGGTGACTAAGCAAAAGAATTACTTATGAAATGATGTATTAAATTCTTCTTCCAACAGGGATATCACAACATTTGTTTTTTACATCTCAAAAATTGCTACATTTAAGTTACAGGTTTAACATTTTAACTCTCCCCTCTTTTTTTCTGAAGTATTTATTTGGCTGTGGAAGGTCTTGGTTGCGGCATGTGGTATTGTCGCTGACCAGGGACTGAGCTAGGGTTCCCTGCACCGGGAGCGTGGAGTCTCAGCCACTGGACCACCAGGGGAGTCCCTTAACTTCCCTCTTTACCTAACGTTTTTAAATAGCTCTTCAGATAGCTGTCAAAGTGCTATGCATGTGAAGCACTAGCTTAACTTGGAGTAAAAGAGAAGAGAGACAGGTTCCAGCCTTTTTACTGATCACTTCCTATGTGTGTGGGTTAAAGAAGTTAAAATGGGTATGCACATAACTGTTACAAGGCTCAATACACTTATTTTAGTTATTATTGTTATCAACCCATGATAGCACCTTTGAGGAGGCATGATCATAGCATATGTTTCACTGAGCTTAAGTTTACAGAAAGAGGAAGTTTTCCAGTGGATCAAGTTAGGCAGGAAATGTCAGTGGCAGAGAACAGCTTGTCCAGAGTTGTAGAACATCATGGCATGATCAGAACTTTAAGTACTTTGATTTGCTTGAAAGGTAGAGAGGAAGGGAAACTTAACAACTGATGAATCGCAGAAAATGTAGCTGTTTTTATTAAGACAAAATTATTAAGTCAGTCTTGTTCACTAGAAATTTACTGAACAATATGAAATTGTATTCTGAGAATGTCTTTTAATTTCTATTAAAAGTTTTATTTCAGAAATTTTAAATTATTGCTGCTGACAAGTGTTCAGCCATGTCCGACTTTTTGCAACCCCATGGACTGTACCCCGCCAGGCTCCTCTGTCCATGGGATTTTTCCAGGCAAGACTACTGAAATGAGTTGCCATTTCCTTCTCCAGGGGATCTTCCCAACACAGGGATCAAACCTGGGTCTCTTGCATCTGCTACACTGGCAGACAGATTCTTCACCATTAGCACCACCTGGGGAGAAGGCAGTGGCACCCCACTCCAGTACTCTTGCCTGGAAAATCCTATGGATGGGGGATCCTGGTGGGCTGCAGTCCATGGGGTCGCTAAGAGTTGGACACGACTGAGCGACTTCCCTTTCACTTTTCACTTTCATGCATTGGAGAAGGAAATGGCAACCCACTCCAGTGTTCTTGCCTGGAGAATCCCAGGGACGGGGGAGCCTGGTGGGCTGCCGTCTATAGGGTCGCACAGAGTCGGACATGACTGAAGTGACTTAGCAGCAGCAGCAGCACCACCTGGGAAGCCCTTTAAAGTATTAGGAGTTCAGTTTTATTTTATAGGAATTTTAGAAATATTGTTATGTAAGTGCTTATTTATCTCTGTCTCTCAATTAGAATGGACTTCTTTTAATATGAGACTTTATTATCTAATTATTAATACTCTCTCCAGGTACACAATGAAAAATATATGCCTTTCTGATTTATGAACAGAAACATACAAACACAGAGAAATCAATAAACACATAGCTACAGTCACAGTTCAAGAGTAAGCTCAGAAACAGAACATCTCCCTGGTGAAGATATCAAAAAGCTGTCCATCTTCACCATGGGCAAAAATCCCTATTTGATTTGAACTCAAAATGGGCAGATACACAATTAAAAAAAATAATAATTGCTAAAAACAAGACTCAGTGTCATTTCTCATCTAAGAGATCTTAATAATAATGTATTGATCAACTTATAGAGATTACCAGATGATAAGACCTGAAACCAAATTCTTTACTATTGCCACTACAAATGGGTTTAACTTATCTGCTGTAAGCAAACCAGAAACCTAAACAAAACACACAATCAGTAGAAAAAAATAAGTTGGAGATACAGAGATTCAGCCACGTTAAAACTTTATTGCTGCTTGGAATGTACATCTGAGAGTCAAGGAAGACGTGTCTGGGTGTAAGCTGCCCCTTCCTGGCTCTCCAAGAAGAACCCATTGTACATCTCAGTGGGACTTCCAGAAATGTAAAGGATGATTTTTTTTTCTTAAGTAAAACCATAATTCTCATATGAATACAAAATGAGTTTGTGTAAAAATTTTATTTAATGCAATCAAGGGAACCCGAAAGGAGTTAAAAGCTGGTTCAAAGGAAAATTCAAAGATGATACAAAAAATAAGCTCCATAGGAATGCTGCAATAAGTATGCTTAATAGCTGAAAAACTGATTTCTTTCACACTAGGAAAGGAAAGTTTATGAGAGAAATGTGCATTTCAGTGGACATGAATTATTTGTATTACCAGATTTCCACAAGTTAAATTCTGTCTCTGTAGAGTTTTTAAATAGTCTTATTAAACAAAGACTTTGATAGGCAGAAGTAACTGATATGTGAGCTGAGTTTGTTCTCAGATTTCTCCCTATATAAGAGGATAGTCATTCCTTTTACAAATATTTATTGAGCATTTCCTGTACCCTGGCACTATTCTGGGCAGTGGGGATTCAGCATTGTACAAAACAGGCAAAAACCCCTGCCGTCTGGAGTCTATATTCTTAAATTCAGTTTATTTGGAACATAATGAATTTGAAGTGATAGTAGGCCATTATGGGCCATTATGTGTAATTTAATCTTATAGGCAACATCTCTTTAGTGATTAACTTGTAATAAAATACAACATGTTCTTCCCTGTTACAAGGCGGGGAAGGAAAAGGCCCATTTGAGTCAAATTGCCCCCAGGACAGATCTTGTGATGGTGCCAGATTGGAGGCTCAGGCTTGGAAGGTTCAGATACCTCGCACAGGGGTTCCTTGTGTCTGTGTGGCTACAGCCCTGGCTGATGTCATTGTCATTCAGATTCCTGGCACGTCAAATTCCCTCAGCATAGAATCTCAAATTGAAGATCAAAGTCCTCTGGAAATCATTTCTGTCGATGGTAAAGCAGGAGATGCCCCAAAGTCAATTGCCCAAGTTGTCCAGAATTTCAGGAACTTCATTTGCAGAGCCCACAATGTTCTTGCTGACCCACTGGAAACCATAACAGTACTTCTCTATTTAATTCTTTCAGGTACTTTTGGAGTCAGTGATACTAAAAACTAGAAAAATATAAAGATTAAAGATACAGATGACCTTCTTTGAGAATCTGAGCAGATAGCTACTTTATTTTCCGTTTAGATTAAAATAGATTGTCTTCTCTCATTCCTCATTGTTACAGCATTCTTTTATTTTCTGCATTTAATTACATATGTCAGTGAAGTTGGGTTTCTTACTAGTAGATCTTAGGCTTATTTATTTAGAAACATGCTAAAGAATAATTTTGCTTTTTGCTATTAATTTTTATCATTCAGAAGCAAAAATAAAATCTTTTACCAAATGTCTTAAAATGCAGAACAACACCCATTGATTAGTTTTCCCCTAAAGGCACTTTTTAGTTGAATACTATTCATGAATTATATACACATTCAGAATCACAATGTACTTTTGGGCGGGGGCGGGGGAAACACCAGAATCTACACTTAACAATATACAGGATTTGATGTGTTAGTTCTTGCATTCAAAAATGAACTAAAAAGTAGAAAGTTCTGGGGTTCCCTGTGCACTTCCTATGAGCCTGCCATAGATTAAAAATTTTTGTTCCCCTCTGATAAAGAGGCTCAGCATTTTCCCATGTCAGTTCGGCTTTATAAAATGTGAATGGCATTTTTTTTATCATTTTCTGATCTTGATTATACTTTCCTGTGAATTCTGGTTTGGTTAATTACAATTGATGGATGAATATTTAAAAGGCAGGCCCAGACCAGAATCAACAGTGATGGCTTGGAACAGTTTCATCATATAGCTGTCTTATGCATTTTAGCAGGTGTTTCTCAAACTGCCATTTAACAGTAGCGTCTATCATGTTTCTTGTAGGCAGCACTCAGTCAGCTCTTTAACAGTATACTGATGCACCATTTTGCTAATCTTGGAAAATGTTAGCTGAATATCAGGAATTAATATCACTATAAAACAAATTAAAAATAAGCTTCTCTGGAGACTTCCCTGGTGGTCAGTGGCTAAGACTCTGGGCTCACAATGCAGGGGCCCCAGGTCCAGCCCCTGATCAGATCTCACATGCCATCACTAAGATCTGGTGCAGCCAAATGAATAAATATATACTTTAAAAATTAGGCTTCTTTGACCTTTAGTAGATAGATAATAGGCTCTCCCTTATTTTTGTAATTGCATAGCATTTAAAAAGTTTAGAATGAATACACAAGATGTGTTTAATAATAGAATATTTTGAACTTTAAATATCAACAATGGAGTTATAAGGGAGGAAAAATATAAAATATTGATGTTTGGTTTTTAAAATTTGAATTTAATGTGCATGCTTCAGTACACAGGAATATGATGTCATGATATCTGCAACTTACTTGCAAATGGCTCAACAATATTACAATTATTTGAGTTTGTGTGGTGGGTATTTGAGAAGTTACTGCCCTGTTATACAATTTTCTGTACTTTTGAGATTTCTTATAATAAAACAGTGGAAGAAAGCTGCTAGACATAATGCTCCATGTGAAGTAATTTGTCCCCTTTGAAATTCTAGGAAGGTTAGAATGCATGTTTATAATATCAATAAAATCACCAGGATTTACAATGTAATTGGAACTATCCGAGGATCTGTGGAACCTGGTAAGTTGATGGATTATTGTAGACGTTTGGCTTTACCAGATTGCAAGAAGATTTTAGTCCACAGCTAATTTTTTTCTGGCTGATGTGAAATGACTAACTTTGGAAGAAAAAAGTATAATTCTAAAAGAAGACTCTACATTATGGTGTTCATTTCTATGGGGAAACTCAAGAGGAAGTTTTGTGGGGTTTTTTCTGATTAGAACATAACATTCTTAATATGCTTTATTTTTAGTGCAATTTTAGGTTCAGAATAAAATTGAGTACTAGGTACAGAGAGCTCACATGTAACCCCTGCTCCCCTCAAACCCCACGTGTAACTTATGTACTGTGGTGGTACATTTATTAGAGGAAGTTTAATTTGAAATCATAAGTTGTACTCTTTATAAATGTATTCAAAGTTGAAATTCTTTTGAACGCATTTTTTCCCCAGACAGATATGTTATTCTGGGAGGTCATCGGGACTCCTGGGTATTTGGAGGCATTGACCCAACCAGTGGGGCTGCTACTTTGCAAGAAGTTGCCCAGAGTTTTGGGAAACTGCTCAGTAGTGGTAAGTAGTGTTTCTGTGGTAGGTGGTGACAAAAAGTGACCAACTGAAATTTCCTTTGTTTTTAGACAGATATACCTAGTTATGTGTGTTAACAATGATTACAGGCTGGAGACCAAGAAGAACTATCATTTTTGCCAGCTGGGATGCAGAAGAATTTGGACTTCTGGGTTCTACAGAATGGGCTGAGGTAAATAAGACAGAAGAGTTCTTGTTTTCTTGGTCAACAGGCAACAGATATTTATATCTCACAACTGAAGTGACTTAGCGTGCATGCATGCATCAGAGAAGGAAATGGCAACCCACTCCAGCGTTCTTGCCTGGAGAATCCCAGGGACGGGGGAGCCTGGTGGGCTGCCGGCTATGAGGTCGCACAGAGTCGGACACGACTGAAGCGACTTAGCAGCAGCAGCAGGATAGTCACAAATAGATTCCATTACCTAATATGGTTTTAATTTTGATAGATACTCAAGAGAATTTAGGAATTAGAGTTTGTTTTTACTTTCATAGCAGATTGGCAAAACAGAATATCCTCTTAATTACTGGACTGTGAACAAATTTATTATTGTCAAAATATTTTAGTTTGTATTTAATTTGTAAAAAGTCTATATGTTCAGAAAGTAGTTAAAACTGGCAGGCTGTTTCTGACAAATGACTTAACGCATCTAAAAACTGATACAGATCCTTAGAGTTACCTTTTTCAAGTTTTTGATGTTTCTTTGTATTTCTTCTATCTAAGAAAATATAAGATGTTCTATTATGGTGACTATATTATAATTTCACATTTATAGATTTGATACATAATTGTTAACATGGGTTTATTTTACCATTCATGAAAGTGCCTGATTGTGGAGTATAAGATGATAATTTTGTAAAGTGACTTGTTTTTTGCTTCAGCTATGATTAATTCTGTCACTGACTCTTGATGATTTAAGTGTCTCTCCTAGGCTCCTCTCTGTCATCCTCTTCCTTTAGCCTCTCTGTCCAGTATCTCTAAGTTCTTAAATGTGCAAGGTAAGCTCAGAAGGCAAGTGTGCCGAAAACAGTTTCCCTCATCATCCTCTACTTTATAAGTCCAGATTTTATAGAATTGCTTTAAAGCATGTCATGTATTTCTTGCCATCTGTTGTTTCCTTCTGACTCATTTACTCTTACTTTACTTTAAAATAATACGAATTAAATAAATACAGAAGTAAAATCACACACATACAGTTACTTGTATCACTTCTGCTTTGTTCCATTTATATTGGGAAGTTTTATTATTACGCTGATATTGTGAATAAGCATTTTGGAATAGACTTAACTTTAGATGCATAGTTTCTTAGGAATACATGCATGTATAAACATATATTTCTGTTCCTATAATTTCAGCAGCTTAAAATGAAGATAAAATAAATCCAAGATCTAATATGCCTTGCATTATTTTAAATACATGTGGGTTAAAAGACAGTTTCAATACTGTTTCTAGTTTTCTGCCAGATTCTTGATCACATTCAACAGCATCCTTACCTTCTTAAATATAGTTTAGGGGTCTTCTTTATTTCTACTGTAAGTCTGTTATAATGGGGTCTGTGACTCATTTATCTGTAGCAGAGTCAGCTGTCACCTGACCTATGCGGGCAGCTACAGAGACAAGAATCCTCATTTGTGTAATAACCACTCACAGCTTTACATGTTTTTATTGTGATGTATTCTTCTATGGTAGCGAGCTAGAGAGAGTAGAGAAGTCTCAGCATATTCTCATATGTGTGTGACACCAGCCTTCCTCTGCTTTATCTTATAGGGTAAGTGTGTCAGAGAGAGAGAGAGAAAGAATGTCTGGTTAGTCCTGTTATCCATCCTCTCTCCCTCCAGTTTTTTTCTCTATTCTCTGCTTTTTTTTGTTCTTTTTTTTCATCATACCTTAAAAAAGTTTTAGACAAATGGAAATTTTCAACTACTCACTTCAAATGATAAATTTACATGGGTATATCCAGTTTCAGTGGATCTCACACTCCTATGTATGTAATGATTGCTAGAGATTCAATTCAGTTCAGTCGCTCAGTCATGTCCGACTCTTTGTGACCCCATGGACTGCAGCACCCCAGGCCTCCCTGTCCATCACCAACTCCCAGGGTCCACCCAAAGCCATGTCCATCGAGTAGGTGATGCCATCCAACCATCTCATCCTCTGTCGTCCCTTTCTCCTCCTACCTTCAATCTTTCCCAGCATCAGTGTTTTTTTCCAATGAGTCAGTTCTTCACATCATTTGCCTGAAGTATTGGAGCTTCAACTTCAGCATCAGTCCTTCCAATTAATATTCAAGACTGATTTCCTTTAGGATGGACTGGTTGGATTTCCAAGGGACTCTCAAGAGTCTTCTCCAACACCACAGTTCAAAAGCATCATTCTGCGGCGCTCAGCTTTCTTTATAGTCCAACTCTCACATCCATACATGACCATTGGAAAAACCATAGCCTTGACTAGACGGACCTTTGTTGGCAAAGTAATGTCTCTGCTTTTTAATATGCTGCCTAGGTTGATGATAGCTTTACTTCCAAGGAGTAAGTGTCTCTTAATTTCATGGCTGCAGTCACCATCTGCAGTGGTTTTCAAGTTCAGAAAAATAAACTCTGTCACTGTTTCCATTGTTTCCCCATCTATTTGCCATGAAGTGATGGGACCAGATGCCATGATCTTAATTTTTTGAATGCTGAGTTTTAAGCCAGCTTTTTCAGTCTCCTCTTTCACTTTCATCAACAGGCTCTTTAGTTCTTCTTCACTTTCTGCCATAAGGGTGGTGTCATCTGCATACCTGAGGTTATTGATATTTCTCCTGGCAGTCTTGATTCCAGCTTGTGCTTCATCCAGCCTGACATTTGGCATGATGTACTCTGCATATAAGTTAAATCAGCAGAGTAACAATGTACTTGATGTACTCCTTTCCCGATTTGGAAGAGTCTGTTTTCCCATGTCCAGTTCTAACTGTTGCTTTCTGACCTGCATACAGATTTCTCAGGCTTGGATTACTGTGATTTTGAATGGTTTGCCTTGGGAATGAATAGAGATCATTCTGTCATTTTTCAGATTGCACCCAAGAACTGCATTTCAGACTCTTGTTGACTATGAGGGCTACTCCATTTCTTCTAAGGGATTCTTGCCCACAGTAGGAGATGTAATGGTCATCTGAATTAAATTATCAAGATACCTTTTTAAAATTATAGATTTCCAGGCCTTACTTTGAGCAATTGTTATTCAGTATATCTGGGCTGGACCTGAAACTCTGTTGAGGATTACCTTTTTATATTCCACTAATGGGGCTTCCCTCATAGATCAATTAGTAAAGAATTTGCCTACAATGCAGGAGTCCCTGGTTTGATTCCTGGTTTGGGAAGATCCTCTGGAGAAGGAAAGGCCACCCACTCCAGTATTCTGGCCTGGAGATTTCCCAAAACTGTATAGTCCCTGGGATTGCAAAGAGTTGGACATGACTGAGCGATTTTTACTCACAGTTCTGTTCAATTCAGTCGCTCAGTCATATCCGACTCTTTGCAACCCTGTGAACCGCAGGACGCCAGGCCTCCCTGTCCATCACCAACGCCCAGAGTCCACCCAAACCCATATCCATTGAGTCGATGATGCCACCCAACCATCTCACCCTCTGTCGTCCCCTTCTCCTCCTGCCTTCAATCTTTCCCAGCATCAGGGTCTTTTCCAGTGAGTCAGCTCTTTGCATCAGGTGGCCCAAGTATTGGAGTTTCAGCTTCAACATCAGTCCTTCCAATGAACACCCAGGACTGATCACTTTTAGGATGGACTGGTTGGATCTCCTTGCTGTCCAAAGGACTCTCAAGAGTCTTCTCCAACACCACAGTTCAAAAGCATCAATTCTTCGGAGCTCAGCTTTTTTTGTAGTCCAACTCTCACATCCATACATGACCACTGGAAAAACCATAGCCTTGACTAGATGGACCTTTGTTGGCAAAATCATGTCTCTGCTTTAATATGTTGTATAGGTTGGTCATAACTTTCCTTCCAAGGAGTAAGCGTCTTTTAGTTTCATGGCTGCAATCACCATCTGCAGTGATTTTGGAGCCCAGAAAAATAAAGTCAGCCACTCTTTCCACTGTTTCCCCATCTATTTCCCATGAAGTGATGGGACCAGATACTATGATCTTAGTTTTCTGAATGTTGAGCTTTAAGCCAACTTTTTGACTCTCCTCTTTCACTTTCATCCAGAGGCTCTTTAGGTCCTCTTAACTTTCTGCCATAAGGGTGGTATCATCTGTATATCTGACATTATTGATATTTCTCCCAGCAGTCTTGATTCCAGCTTATGCTTCTTCCAGCCCAGCATTTCTTATGATGTACTCTGCGTATAAGTTAAATAAGCAGGTGACAATATACAACCTTGCCATACTCCTTTTCCTATTTGGAACCACTCTGTTGTTCCATGTCCAGTACTAACTGTTGCTTCCTGACCTGCATACAGATTTCTCAAGAGGCAGGTCAGGTGGTCTGTATTCCCATCTCTTTCAGAATTTTCCACAGTTTATTATGATCCACACAGTCAAAGGCTTTGGCATAGCCAATAAAGCAGAAATAGATGTTTTTCTGGAACTCTCTTGCTTTTTTGATGATCCATCGGATGTTGGCAATTTGATCTCTGGTTCCTCTGCCTTTTCTAAAACTAGCTTGAACATCTGGAAGTTCATGGTTCATGTCTTGTTGAAGCCTGGCTTGTAGAATTTTAAGCATTACTTTACTAGTGTGTGAGATGAGTGCAGTTGTGTGGTAGACTGAACATTCTTTGGCATTGCCTTTCTTTTATTCACTCACAGGACATCAGGGAACTGTACTCTCAAAATACTTCTGCTTCAGGGCTCCCTGCTAATGCTATACATAGGAACTAAGCATCATAATGTTTTTCTTGTTTTAAATGTATCAGTGTCGTCAACCAATCAGTTAACAGCATTGTCTCAGAAATTATTGTCAAAAGCATGGGTTTTATAAATGTATTTGTAGACCACTCTTATACTCAGTTAATCTATTTTGTTTATATTCCCACAAAATGGTGTGAGTTAAGTAACAACTTTGCTTCAACTATAGGAGAATGTAAAAACACTCCAGGAGCGAAGTGTTGCTTATATCAACTCAGATTCATCTATAGAAGGTAAATTTTATTTTTGATTGTTATTAAATAGTATACCATCATTTAAGTCTGTACATTCAGTTTGTAAACCAAGGTTATCCTCTTCCTATGAGATACCTCAATACCTTAATTTTCCATTTTACTAGAGAGAAAATCATTATAATTCAAATGAATCAATGTGATTCGTAACTAAATGACTGATCCTAATTTCTTTATATTTACAATTTGCCTATTTTGAATTACTAGTATTTAGCAGCATTGATGGGAGGGGAGTTTGGAGGAGAATGGATAAATATATATGTATGGTTGACCATGTTTGCTGTTCACCTGAACTACCACAACATTGTTACTTGGCTTTAAAATACGTTTGTTTGTTTTTTTTAAAGGAATATTTTTAATTAAAAACACTATGTGTTTTGAAGATATGAGATATTTTAGAGGGTGGTTAAACTTTGTATTGAATAACATTGAATTACTTGAGGTGCCAAACAAAGGAAAAGAAAATCTCTATTATGTCATTACATTCTTCATATGAAGATAGTAAAAGGATTGGATTAAAATATTTCAGAAGAAATATTTTATACAGAAATACTTCCTGAATGTAATGAAACAGATTTGAAGGGAGCAAAATCTACACACTTCCTTTTGACTCTAGTATGTGACATTTGTATCTCTAGGCTTTGTGTTATTATTTCTAGATAAATGTCAGAGCACACTTACTAGCTACTGACATGCTCTGGTCTAATGTCTGCTGTATACTATTGTATTAAATGAATGAGGGAATTCCCTGGGGTGGTCCAGTGGTTAGGACGCCGTGCTTTCACTGCTGTGGGCCTGGGTTTGATCCCTGGTTGGGGAACTATGAATGAAGAGAATGAATACTGTGGCCTTACCCCTTCCTTTGCCAAAGTCCCCCTAAGTGATACTACCTCAGTGAAGAATGACTCTCACTGCTACTGTGGGAGCTGCCGCCTTAGCAAACTCCAGTGTCCTAAGTGTGTCCTGCAGCCTCTCTCGCCACTGAAGAATTATTTCCATCCTATTTTTGTTGTGGAGGTGGTCTTAAATAATAGTCTTTATTTTTACACAAAGCGCTGCAAAATGATGCAGTTCCTCAAGGGTGACTTGGAGCTAGAAATTCCATCCTGAGTGTGAAAGTGTTAGTCGCTCAGGTGTGTCCGACTCTTTGCAACCCCATGGACTGCAGCCCACCAGTCTCCTCTCCATGGAATTCCCCAGGCAAGAACACTGGAGTGGGTTGCCATTTCCTTCTCCATGTTTCCACCCTATTTTTAATTCTCTGGGAATGATGCATTCAATTTGAAGTTTATAGTATCTTGTTTGTACTTGGAAAATAAAGTTAGAATCAAATATAGATTGGAGTTTCGTTTGGAAGTATTAAAATACTTAATGTGTCTTGTGTATTTTTCAGGTAATTACACTCTCAGAGTTGACTGTACACCCCTTCTTCATCAATTGGTATATAAACTGACAAAAGAGGTATGTGGTAAATGTGTCTTAATTTTTTCTGATGGACAGTAAATAACTCTTGTTTTCTAAATTGGTGATACTTAGAGTGGAGAAAGGAACAGAGAGTATACCTTTGTAAGTATATGTTTAATGAGGGTAATAAAAAATGTTTGTGTGTGTATCCCTACATAAGTTCTTACAGTTCCCAACTAGAAACCTGAGGTCATGTAGCTTATTAAAACCCATTAAATTCCAACATTGTTTAAACACAGACTTTCTGAAATTAACTGCTCCTTTTCACCCCACCTGCCCTGCAAAACCAGGACTCATTGACAGTTTCAAGCTCAGCTCTTTAATGCCTGTCTGCTCTTCTAAGGCCTCATTGTAGATCGTCTTGGACAATCTCCTAAGTACATGGCCAGGTTACTAACAAGTACAAATTATAAATGAATAGGAGTTTGGGCTGGGATTTTTTTCCCCTGCCATTTGCAAAAGCATATTTTTCTATAAAGAGTATAATACACAAATGTTCATGTAGATAGAGGTAGAAGTTGATGTGAAATAACACGTGGTTAAATATTGGCAAAAATGTAATTGTTCTGTCTCTTTTCTTAATATTTGACTTATCTTTTCAGATCTCCAGCCCTGATGATGGTTTTGAGAGTAAATCTCTTTATGAAAGCTGGTTAGAAAAGGACCCTTCGTCAGAAAGTAAAACTTTGCCTAGGTAAATCATTTTTATGCACGTTTTCTACCACAGGATCAGTTGAGTTCCCCTTTGCTCCTTGTTTCTCCAGACATGCAATTCTCAGATGTCTCAACGATTTGAGAATATTTTTGCAAATATTTAGTAAAAGATTATTAGATATTACTTTTCATTCTTGTGTAAAATTACATTCAGATATATATTAAATAAGGGCTTCCCAGGTAGACACCCTGCCAAAGCAGGAGACACAAGAGATACAAGTTTGATCTCTGAGTTGGGAAGATCCCCTAGAGGAGGAAACAGCAGCCCACTCCAGTATTCTTGCTTGGAAAATTCCATGGACAGAGGAGTCTGGTGAGCTACAAGTCCATAGGGTCACAAAGAGTCAGGTATGGCTGAGCACATGAATTATATGTATTAAATATATTAATAAATATAACTTCAAATGGTTATGATGAAGTAAAAAAAATGATGGATTATTTCTTTCTAAATTTATTAAGAAAAATAAGCAGCCACCAAGTTATATCTTTACCTGTAGTTAGTTTAGAATTTATGTAAGAATTAATTTTTACTTCTCATTTATACAACAGCAGTCTTGCACTTATTTTGTATTTATATTTGTTTTCAACTGCTATGCTATTTCTAAAACCAGCTGTTGGTAACAATTTATAGCAAATAAGGCTTGTGAGAGTTTAAATGTATCTTCATTATGTTTTAATTTGCTTATTCAGAAATAAAAAAAACACTAAAGTAAAAGATTAAAAAACATCCCAAGGTCTCAATCTCAAAAACACATCTAACAGTTTGGAAGTATATAGTTAGGTTCTTAATGTCTACATAATTTTATATTCTGTTTTACTGACATCATTTTGAGTGAAAATCTTCTATGTCATTACATTATATATAAATATATAGGTATGTATATAGTGGCTTAATTATATGCAAAGAAATATAATTAGATTAATTTCTGAAATATACTAGGATACATTTAGAGTCTTCATGATCTTAAATGTAGACTTTCTCATGGAAGTTTTCATACTAGACCACAGTTCTCTGAGGGCAGAGATCATATCTTATTATTTGTTTTTCCCTCAAAAAATACCATGAATGCTGAGGCCATAGTTACCAGGTTGCCCAATTTGGTGTCACTGCCCAACTCTGGTTATAGTCAGTGCAGATTTATAGTTTTATTATAGGTATAAACAGATGTAATAGGAAAGTTCCTTTTTTTCCCACATTTTAATCAACTTTATTTTCTAAATTTTAAAATAAATTAAAGTTTATTTGTTATTATTTTAAAGAATAAAATGAAAAAAAATTTTCATTGTTTGAAATCACCATATCGTCAGGGTGGTGGTGTTGTTTAGCTGCTAAGTCTGGTCCAACTGTTTGCAACCCCATGGACTGTAGCCCACCAGGCGCCTCTGTCCATGAGATTTTCCAGGCAAGAGTACTGGTTGTGGGTTGCCATTTCCTACTGCAGGGGATCTTTATAGGAAAGTTTTCTTGAGGGTAGTATACCTTTTTAAATCTTTATAAAGGTACCATACAGTTCCTTGAACTTGTTGGGACAGAATTCATTGTCCCATCTATTCATATTATCTATTTTTGCATTTATTTCTTTATGTGTGTGTGTTATATTTTACATTTAGAATCAGCAAGCTGGGATCTGGAAGTGATTTTGAAGCTTATTTTCAGAGACTTGGGATTGCTTCAGGAAGAGTCCGTTACACTAAGAATAAGGTAAGCAATTTTCTTTGGGATTTTCCAGGCAATAACAGTGGAGTGGGTTGCCATTTCCTTCTCCAGTGCATGAAAGTGAAAAGTGAAAGTGAAGTCGCTTAGTCGTCTCCGACTCTTAGCGACCCCATGGACTGCAGCCCACCAGGCTCCTCCGTCCATGGGATTTTCCAGGCGAGAGTACTGGAGTGGGTTGCCATTGCCTTCTCCTTATTTTGGATACATAGCACTTAATCCACATTCTTTTTGTTAGGAATTCTGTCATTTAGTTGTTGGGCACCAGGCACTGTGCCCTAGGAAGAATGCCAGGGATAGAGCTAGGCTGCAGGTCCCACTCTAGATAGACTGAGAAATAATTTGTGTTATTTTGTGAATGTTCACTGCCAGGGTTATTCAGTGAAGTGATAATGGACAGAGTAATGCCAGGTGCCTAGCTGGTTATTATTGCCAAGAGGTTTGCATCCTTCTTCTGATGTAGGTGTTGTTGGAAAGTTTAATTCTTTTCTGATGTGCCCCATTGCATCTCAAGCACATTGATGGTATGCAAGTATATGAGTTATGCAAACCTATACCATTTTTGTCTATGTTATAAGTTATAAGTCATACTGAAGATTACATCAGTACACTTAGGTTTGTCAAAGATTTTACTAATTTTCTGATAAGTGCAATACACCAACATCATGCTTTTCTAGAATACATATCCCTTGTAAATTTGACTATCCAGAATACAACTAAGAACAAGGAAGTAAGAGAAAACAGCTGCAGAATAACCCAGAATAAGTGCGTAAATTGGTATACTGCTACTCATTACACTTCATTCATAAGAGATGGACTTTTGGGAATTCCCATCAATCAGCCTCCATGCTTCCCCTGCAGGGTGCACAGGTTAGATCCTTGGTCAGGGAATAAAGATTCCACATGCCATGTGGCACAGCCAAAAATTTTCTTTTAAAAATCAAAAGACAAAAACAAAAACTCACCACACTATACACTTAACACTGATGAATGTTATTAAATTACGCCTCAGTAAAGCTCCCTTTAAAAAAAGAAAAGAGAGGCACTTTACCCTCTTTCAAAGCCTGTTCACTTTTATACTCTGTCATCATTCTGAACAAAGTGATCTGGTTTCTAAAACAATGCAGATTAAAAGCAGAGTGTTAGGTAAATGGAAGGAGATAGATACAGGGATTCCTTTCAGTGATATTAAAAGCAATAAGAATGATAGGTTTATATCAAAGAAGCAGATAGGTAAACTAATGTTAAGAAAAGCAGATCTAAGTAGTCAAAAATATTTACATAGAGTACCACCCTGTAACAATTTGTTTATATATGATAATCCTTAATTTTGTAACAAAGATTAGGTGGCATGTGGATATACATTGCTTGGGAATGCAGGCGAAGGGCTTAAATGTACAGCTGACCTTTAAACAACTCAGGAGACAGGGGTGTTAACCCCTGGAGAAGTTGAAAATCCTGTGTAACTTTACATTTGGGATCCTGTGGTGCTGTAGTACGTATTTATTGAAAAAAAAATCTGTGTATAAGTGAACCCCTGCAGTTCAAACCCATGTTGTTAAAGCGTCAACTGAATAACCCTCCAGTTATTATCAATAACTGAGCTGCACAGAACCTTTCATTCTCAATCAGTTGATAGATAATTTCTAACTGTGCTGATATTCAATTTGAGTATGTACTCCTTAATTGTCAGCAAAGCAATGAGGAAAAATTTTCAAGAAGCAGTATTTTGAATGAAGGTTATATGAATTACTAAGTGAATAATGGTAAAATTTTAAGTTGGTGAACATTTCATGGTGAAGTCTTAGTGAATTAGCCTTAAGTTTTTCCTTCATTGTGATGAAACTCAGGGTACCATATGGTTATGTTTTTTAATGGAAGCATTTTATAATTTCATAAAATATTATAATTTGAATATTTAATACTTTTCTGTACTTGATCCCTCCCCACCTTTTTTTTTTTCCCAGAAAACAGATACTTACAGCAGCTATCCAATATACCATACAATTTATGAGACATTTGAGTTGGTAGAGAAGTTTTATGACCCCACGTTTAAAAAGCAGCTTGCTGTGGCTCAGCTACGAGGAGCATTGGTTTATGAGCTTGCAGATGCTAAAATCATTCCTTTCAATATTCAAGACTATGCAAAAACTTTGGAAAACTATGCAAGGAGTATCTATAATTCATCCAGGACACATGAGCAAGCATGTAGAAGCCATGGAGTATCATTTGGTAAGAAATGGTTGGGCAGGTATTTTACAGTCATCACGTTAGAGCTTCAAAATATCTCCTGTCATCCGTGCATACCGTTTCATCCTAGAATTTATCCCCGCTTCATTTCCCCATCCTGACTTCTAGACAAAGAACTTTAAACACCTGTTAAACAGTGCCATTTGGTTTGATATGTGTCAGATGAATCCATTGTGCTAAGTTTGTGCTGCAAACATCGGGCTGATAAATATTTTCCCTATATTGCTGCTTTTAAAAATGCTTTTATTGTTATAAGTACAATACTATATTATAGAAAGATGGGGAAGTAGAGAAAGCCACAAATTCCGCTACAAATATGTATTATAATTACTACCATTATTATTACAGCATTTACCTATTAGTGTTTTCCTACGAGGATTTTTTTACATAGTTTTCAGCATTCCTTCCTTTTCTGTCTTGCCTTTTTGTGGTTGCTGTTTCACACCAAGTCTCTCTTGCGAAGCAGTGATGAAATTTATTATAGCACAGAGTAGTGTAGGAGCATTAAGCACTGTGTCTTGAAGTAGTTTCCTGGCTCAGATCCGGGCTCTAATATTTAGTCACTGTCAGACCTTGGGAAAGTTATTTAACACCTCTACTGTCCGTTTTATTGTGAATAAAATAGGAAAATATGTTTCCAAGATTGTTGTGGAGATTCAGTTGGTTGGTACATAGAAATAATGGTGACAGACAGTGTTCATAATGTCAGCTATTATTACTATTTTATTGTAGCCATTCTTTTACTCTTTTATATGTTCTGTGAGTACATATTCTTTGTATATATCAAAGTTAACAAACACTTACTGAGTGTCTGCTGTGTACCAAGTGCTCCAAGTGTGTACCAAGATAGAAAGAAGTTTAAGAAATAGTCATTGTCCTCACAGAGCTTATATTCTCAGGAAGAAGGAGAAGACCAAACACAGGAGATAAGCTATTAGAGGGATACACAGAGAGTACTATAAGGGCCCTGAAAATGAGTACTGGATGGTCAGTAATGGCTTCTGAATATAATTACGTAGCAACTAGTAATCTTCAGAAAGAGATTTAGCAGGAATACTAAGATCTAGAAATTGAAGCAAAGAAAAATGTAGAAAATGGTGCTTACATCATTATGACTGTACAGTCACTGCAGTGGTGGGGCAAATGGAGAGAGATGAAATGAAGAAATAAGCAGAGCCTGAAGCAGGCTGGGAGTTCGGAGTCCTGTGGCTGTCCAGCATCTATTTCTCTTCGTAAATGCCCCCATTTCTTTCTGGTGAATTAGCCTTTACTAATTTTTATTATGCAGGGTCCAGCTGAGAGATTAAACAGTTGCAGCAGGAGGACTGTATACAAAGTTGATGGATAGATGGATATACAGTTCTCTACATCCTGTTTATCAGCTCACTGCATTGTCTTACGTTCCTAAGCCTCTACTAAAACTGCTCTTTCCAAAGGTTTCATTTACTTGTGCCACTAAATCCTAGGGACACGTTTTGATTTTTCTCTATTAATATTTTGACATTTGCGTTTCATTTGAAATTTAAAGTTTCTTCAACCCTCTTTCCCCTTAGCTTTCATAATATCTACTATTAGATTGTTTGATTTGTACATAATATGAAAAGCAACAACAATAATTGAAGGCCAAAAAAGACCTTATTTCTTCTATTGAATGTACTACTGAATGCATTACTTACTAGCCTTGTAGTCTCACAGAGATCCCATGTTTGGAGCTGTAATACTTTATCTATAAAATGAATATTGACTCCCTGCATTATAAGATTAATGCAAGAAGCAAATCAGCAATGTATGGTAGTGTCCAGTTTAGAAAAGATGGAAAATGGTAAACAGGTTGTTATTAAAAATATGATACACTTTCCTAATCCCTTTTCTTAGAAATTTTGTGAACTAAAGATTGATCAGACCAAACTGGACCCCAGTTATCAGAGTTTGAATGTATCAGCTTGTCTGTCACAGGTTAAGATCTTAAATGTACTACTTAAAAACTAAAAATGACATTATTTTATTCTATAATAATTATAGGCATGAAGCTCATTTATAGTGTCTGGCATATAGTTGTCCCAATAAATAAGTATTGAAAGAAATAAATGAATGCTGAGTTTCTGATAAATTGAGGAGTTTTTATGTCCTAGATTCTTGAAATTTGTTATTTCCTTCAGAACCAATTTTGACATTTTCAATTTTATACATTATTTCTTTGTTACAAGATATCCTAATACATTCCAAGGATCTGCAAGAAGACTCAGTAGAAAAATAGTTTCAATACCTATTGAGCAAGCTAGCATGGGGATGGTGGGAAAGTGAAGCTGAAATATGAAGCATTGGTGCTTAATAATTTCGCCTCTATTCTTCTATTTTTTAAGAGTCCTTATTTTCTGCTGTGAAAAACTTCTCAGAAGCCGCTTCAGATTTCCATAGAAGACTTTCACAAGTTGATCTGAATAAGTAAGTTTCAAATGTAAAGCTATCTATTGTTTTTAAAAGCCATGTGGTTAGTGGAATGAACTGTGTGCCCTCATAGGAGCATTCAGTTCAGAGTCACTGCTACTCAGATTATGGTCTTCCAACTAGCAGCATCAGCCTCACCCGGGAGCTTGTTAGGAAGACAATATCAGAGCTCGTGCCAGACCCGCTGAGTTAGAATTCTGCAGTAGACTCTCCAGGTAGTTTGTATTCACATTAAAGTTTGAGGCACGTTGCTGTTGAAACATAAAACAGTCATCCCATGGCGGGGGCTAAGGAGACATGTCTTTTGAAGTTTGCATGGTAAGAATTCTGACTGCTGCTGGTAATTCATAATTCTGCGGGTTTAAGTGCATTCATAACCCATTTTACTACAGTACCAAATAGTCCTGTGAACAGTGTAGAAATTCTTTCTCATACTTTTTTTTTTGCATCTTACCACTTGAAAGCTGAAAAATAATTTGAGTTATACTCAAAGCATTATTTAACAAGCATAAACTGCACCACCTCACAGTTCATATCACTTTTCTTAATATTTTTAAAATTCATTCAAACAAGGTTTCCCACCTCCCATCCAGGCAGAAAGCTGTGTCAGTCATTGGGAGGGCCCTTTCTCTCTCCCTGTGGTTGTAGGACAACCTAGGGAACTTGCGTAGCACCCCAAAAGATTAAGTTGGCAGATTCCAAGTGTGGAAGGGGCTCCCTGCCCATGAGGTACAGCTGTCTCTCTCCCTGCTTGGAGACTCCTGCAAACTCCCTTCATTCTGTGGTGTTCAGCCTTTACTCTGCTACTTTGCTCCATGGTGGAACTGAATGACATCAAGAACAGCTTGGCAGTCCACGCTGTCTGTCTTTGCAGGGGTCCTGGCTCTCCTACAAAGAATTAAAACTGTCTTTTACTTCTTTCAGGAAAGTCTGTGGTCTTGAAAAAGAAATCAAACCATTTCCTAATCAGTCTCTCTGCCTATTATAAATAATAGAAAGATGCGCCTGCTGTTATATGCAGCTTACCTTATGAGCCTGGGTATTTAATATTCATTTTCTTAAAAGTCTATGATTTAGAAGTTTGTTTTCCCCATGCCTTATCCTTATTTAATAGTTTAAAATGTGGCTTCATGGTAAAGGTTTTAATTATCTATTTTTTTTATTCTCAAAGCCCTATAGCAGTGAGAATCATGAATGACCAGCTGATGTTTCTTGAAAGAGCATTCATTGATCCTCTTGGTTTACCAGGGAGGCCGTTCTATAGGTAAGGAGGCAACAGGTATTGCACTAAAGAACACCAACCATGTCACTCTGACCTAAACCAGCATACCCGAGGTCTGCTTTAAACTACTGTGAGATGAGTGGAAAGTGGATATGTATACTGAAGGAAACACGGGTGAGATTATGCAGGTGGCGCTGGTGGTGAGGAACCCACCTGCTGGTGCAGGTGGACGTAGGAGACGGGGGTTCAATCCCGGGTCGGGAAGATCCCCTGGAGGAGGGCATGGCAGCCCACTCCAGTGTTCTCGCCTGGAGAATCCCATGGACAGAGGAGACTGGTGGGCTACAGTCTATAGCATCACAAAGAGTTGGACACATCGGAAGAGACTTAGTGTGCATGCGAGACAGTATACTTTTTCCGTTTATTCGGCTGGGCCAGGTCTCAGTTCCGTCATGCAGGCCCTTTGTCTGTGCACACGGGCTCTCCAGTTGTGCCGCATCGGCTCAGGAGCACGTGGGCACTGTAGTTGGGGTTCGTAGGCTTCCTCGCACCACAACACATGGATTCTTAGTTCCCCCGCTGTGGATTGAACTCCTGTCCCCTTCATGGCAAGGCTAATTCTTAACCACTGGGCCATCAGGGAAGTCCCATAATAGTGTAATCTGTAATATCAGAAAAATTAATTTCATACCCTGTATTGCTTTGCTACAGATATAAATGGCAAATGATAGTTGAAAAAGACTCTTTGCGACAAAATCTAAAAGACAGAATCTTAAAGGAGATCTCATAGCTCATGTGCTTCAATTTTCTACATGAATCTTTACTGTAGGATTTCAGGAAAGTGGTTATCCAGCTGCTGTTTGAATCTTCCAATGATGGGAGACTTGCCACCACATGAGAAAGTTCATTCAATTATAAGAAAGATCTACTTAATAGAAAGTTTTCATCATAAAAATATATTTCCCCATAATTTTCTCCCTCTGACCTTGTACTGCTCTCCAAGTCAAGTAGAATAGTCTCGATCTATTTCCATATAGCATTTAGGGTTTCAGAAGATGGGTGCCATAGCTTCCTGTAAAGAATTGTACTTTTTTCTCAGTGTCTTGGCTGCTTTGGGATAGTCTTCAGGTTTTCAAAGTGTCTTTTAAGCTGTGGTTCCTTGGTAAAAATTAGAAAGGCCCTAGAGTCAGAAATCTATGTTCTAGTTCACTTGGCACATGTGTGACTTTATAGCAAGTCATATCTAGGGCTTGCTCATCTGAATTAGGAGGGTGATAACAAGCTATTTTATAAGGCTGTTTAAGTCAAGTGACACAAACAAAAGGTAGCTCTACATATTGCATTTCTTATAAATATTAGTAATCAGTGTTAACATTTAACTGATTATAATCCTAGGCCTTTAAAACCCATCTTTGCCAAATACCAAGTGTCAGCTGGGCAAATTACTTCTCCAAGACTCAGATTCCTAAGTGGTAGATGGAGATTACTGTGCTTATACCCCATAGGTTTATAAATTTAAGGCTTGCAGAAGATTTAGCTCAGGGAGGGATGCCCTGGGTACATAGTTGCTGTTTTTAGTATGTGTGTTGCTGAAGCGAGCACAATAGTTGCTGTTTTTATAAAATCTTACATATTGTGAAGATAAATGTTTATTGATACAAATAAAATAGCAGCCATCAGTTAAGTATTTCCATAAACCAAAGATTGAAAGCCAATTTATATATTAATCTTTTTTTGCCTGTGAGTCCATCTTTATATATATATTTTCAATTTATATGATTTATAAACAGAATATCTCATTTTCAAATTCAGGCTTTGTGGAGTTCCATAGAATAAAAAGGGGCAGTGCTAACACCTAGATGTTTCTGTTATTTCCTTCAGAGAAAATCAGAGATGAGAGTTTGGTGTTAAATTTTGAATGCAGTTAAGTACACGTTTGGTTTTTTATTTATTCATTTGTATTTACATAAATGGGACCATATATCACCTTGCAACTGCCTTTTCTGGGTAACAATTTCTCTTAGAGGTTTTTCTGTGTCAGTATATATAGTTTGAGCTATTCTCATCTGTTTCATTGTTTTCCATTATATGGCTTGCATGTGTAAATTTTAGTCCTTATTGAGTTTTTAATTAATTTGTTTTTTCCCGCAATTACTTACTATTAGAAAAGTACTGCTATAAAATGTCCCCAAGACCTACTTGAACATTTAATATCTCTAGAATCAGTACCTGGGATTTCAGGGACAAAAGGTTAAACATTTTAAATTTGATTAAGTAGCTGACAAACTGTCCTCCCGTTTAAAATATATTGGGAACTGTTCATTGACCACAAAGGCTGTATCCTAAAGTGAGGGAGAGGCAGACCTCACCGCCCTGAGACACAGAATCAACAGCCACAGATGGAATGGTTTCCTCTGGGAAAAAAACAAAAACCCTGAAAACTAAGTGAGCAAGTCCTCCACGTCAGGCGAAGGAGAAGAGGGCCGTGTGGGTGTGAAAGGGGTAGCGGAGGCTACTGCCCAGTCTCACCGCAAATCCCACTCCATTGTGTGGTTGCGGCAACTGACCGTCAGGAGGGAGCTCACAGACCTGGAGCTTCCCTCTGGGGAGCAAAGGGTTTGTCCCCAAATGAGCCACCTGACCTGCGCCTGAGGGTGAGCCTCCCCGATATCTGGCCTTGAGAACCAACGAGGCTGCATCCATGAGACCAAAGGGTGCACAGAGGCTAGAAATGGCTCGGGCCAAAAGAACTCCGCTAGATCACCTGCCACCGGCCCCAGCACAGACGCAGCTCTTGCGTATCCCCCGGATTCTAGGTGACAGAGGTTCATTTGTTGATCTTAAAGCACTGGCTCGAGGGGCGGGGACCCTCTCTGGGATGGAGGCTGGTGGGTACTCTGCTCTTCCTCTGCCTTGCTGAGGCTGTGGGCACCATCTCTCCCCTCTTCTTCCCCGAAGGCGATGGTCTTCATGCAATCCCTCTGCTGGCCTCTAGAGCGCCAGTATCTCCAGAGGGAAGCTTTTATCTGCGTGTGGTGGTATTCTGGCTTCCGCATCTGGTGTCCTGGTTTTTCCAGCTGTCGCCGGCAGACACTCCTTGATTGCCTGGCTCAAGGCTGGGAGGCTGAGGGGGGCTTGCACTCCTGAATCCTGTGGGGCTGTAACAATTGGAGAGACAGTTGTCAGAGAGCAGACTGAAACACACCTCGGGTCTTTCTGAGGAAGAGGCCCCTTTGCCTGGCCAAGAGCTTCGGCCTGAACAGCAGGGTTTCACTCCGACATGCTTCTAGAAGTCTGCAGGGCTGCCCTCAGGCAGTGAAGGCTGGTGGAAGTGCTCTCTGCTCCTCCTCTGCCTCACTCCAGCTTGACCCTCTCTCAGAAGGGAGCTTATACCGTTTTCTGGCCCTCCGATTTTTGAAGCTGCTACTGGGGACGGCTCTACGTTTTCTGACTCTGGTGGCCAGAGGGAAGTATGCTTGCAGCTCTCAAGGGGGTAGCTAGGGAAAGAGAGGCAACAGACCCAGGGGCTGTATTCTGGGGAAGGAGGCCCATAATCCTGTAAGCACAGATCCAGGCTGAGGGGCAGGACTCTGATTCTATCCATGTAAGTGCTGGCTGTAAAGCAGAGACCCAGGAGGCCGGTGCTGTCTTCACGCTCTCTCTCGGCCATGGTCTAGGAAGCCAGCATCTCTCGGGGGAGCTCTTAGAGATGTCTGGTGCCTCAGCTTCTGTGGCTGCTGCCCGAGGGGTGCCCTGATCCCCTGGCTCTGGTGGCCAGACAGGATTGCTTTCCTTGGTCCCACAGGGTTATGATGATCTCAGAGTCAGTGCATGGGAGGCTACCGCCTGCAGTCACTGCACAGGTGGCAGACGGAAACACAGCCCATCTTTCTGTAAAAGAGGCCTGTTGGCTTGTCTTAGAGCTTCATCCCAAGGCACAGGTTTTTAGGCTTCCCAGGTGGTGCCAGTGGTCAAGAACCTGCCTGCAGGAGATACAAGAGATGTGGGTTCAGTCTCTGGGTCAGGAAGATCCCTTGGAGGAGGGCACGGTAACCCAGTCCAGGATTCTTGCCTGGAGAATTCCATGGACAGAGGGGCCTGGCAGTCTACAGTCCATAGTGTCATGAAGAGCTGGACATGACTGAAGTGACTTGGCACACATGCACCAAATAGAAGGCATGGAGTTAAAAGAAAGAATACGTTAATGCAATTGAGAAATGCACTGGACGGGTTCACTAGCAGACTAGACGAAGCAGAAGAATCAGTGACTTGGAACACAGGCAGTGGAACTCACAGAGCAACAAAAAGTAAGAAGGGTTTTTAAAAAGTGATGACAGTTGAAGGGACAACTCTGGGACAACATCAGGTGGAACAGTGTGTGTCTTATAGAGGTTCCAGAAGGAACTGAAAATGTCCTTAACCTGGGGAAGGAAACAGACATCCAGATCTGGAAACCCAGAGAGTGCGAATAAGATGAACTCAAAAGATCCCCACCCTAAGACAAGCTGTAATTAACATGTCAAGAAAGGTGTTAATAGGAACAGTGGAACTCCCCTGGTGGTCCAGTGGTTAAAACCTGACGCTCCTTCTAGAGGGGGCATGTGTTCAGTCTCTCATCAGGGAGCTTAGATTCCACGTGCCATGGCAAGGCTGATTAAAAAAAAAAAAAAGTCTCAACAAACTGGATACAGAGGCAATATGTGTCAATATAACATAGCCCATATATGACAAAACCACAGCTGCCTTTATGATCAATGGTGAGAAGCCCAAGGCATTTCCTTGAAGATCAGGAACAAGGCAAGTATGCCCACTCTCACCATTTTTATTCAACGCGGTATTGGAAGTCCTGGCCATAGCAGTTTGGAAAAATAAACAAAGACATCCAAATCAGGAAGAAGTAACTGTCACTATTGCAAAAGAAAATCCTAATGATTCCACAAATAAACTGTTGGGTTGGCCAAAAAGTTCATTCAGGTTTTTCTGAAAGGTCTATGGAGAAACTTAAATGTACCTTTTGGCCAACCCAATATTAGAATAAATGAAGTCTGTAAAGTTATAGGACACAAAATCCATGTACAGGAACCTATGGTGTTTCTAAACACTGATGATAAGAAGGAAAATTAAGGAAACACCTCATCTACAATTTTACCAGGTTTTCTTAATTCTTGAATCAATAATATTGTACAATACTCCCCCTCTACAGTTCTCCAGAAGATGGCATATGTACTAAGGAATACCTGTGACTTGTATCTCTAGTATCTCAGCTTATATATAGGTCAGACTATTAATGTTTATAAACAGTTCAGCATGTATACCTGTTTCATTAAGGACGATCCACTTAAGGCCATACTAAATTTCAAGAGCCAAAGCAATAAATCCTGATATACTCTGGGAAATCTAAATGATGTCATTATAAATATCTTTGATCATTAAATCTCACAGAAAGTTCTATATTTTGTCATATAGTAGCTTACATTCGGAAGCAGCTCTAGGGTTTGACTGTTAGGCCTAATTCCTTTTTTTTTTTCCTAAAGAAGGGATCTGAAGCACTGCCCCTGGCCGCCCGCAGCTGCCTTTAATTTACTTTGTCTGTTCTGGGTCATCATTGCTGAGAGCAGTCTTTCTCTGGTTGTGGCAAGGTGGGCCACTCTGGTCGTGGTGCCTGGACTTATTGCGGTGGCCTCTCTCATTGTAGAGCATGGCCTCTGGGCTGTGCAAGCTCAAGAGTGAGTGTGGGCTCAGCAGTTGTGGCACACGGGCTTGGTTGTCCCGCAGCGTGTGGAGTCTTCCTGGACCAGGGCTTGAACCCATGTCCCCTGCGTTGACAGGTGGATTTCCTTAATTACTGGACCACCAGGGAAGTCCAGGCCTAATTCCTGATAAGAGTGATTAATCCAATATGTCCCTTTCTGCAAGGTAGAATTCCACACAGTGGAGAGAGAAGTTTCTTGATCTCCTGAGCTACTTATGACATGAAGCAGGAAATCAGGTGCAGACTTTCCTTCTAGATTGGGAATAAGTGTGTCTTTGTGGGAAGCCCATATATAGCTGCTTTACCTTTGTGGAATGGGCTTCGTTATCCTTACTAATTATGATATTTTTGAAATATAAGCTACTTTGCTTGTTGCTTTTTAATTCTGAAGAGTATTGGGAATAACTGTCATTCTTGTGGAATCTTTAAAAAAGGCAACACAAATGTAATTAATTTTTAATCTCTTATTTTAAAATATCCATAAATTATCCATGCTTTATGGATGTCTGTGGATGTCTAGGCAGTTAGACAACTAATGCCTGTAACTTACAGGAAAATATCTGCTTATTTCCAGCTGCTTGGGTTGATAACATGATATGATTTGCTAGACACATCTTATCAACTCCTTTCTTTGCTTAAAATTATACCATTGCCTAAGTGTCTCAAACCGACAACATAAGGTTTTACTTTGGAGTAACAAAAGTAGATATCAGGAGGAGACACAATATTTCATTATGAATGCGATCTAACAAAGACACCACAAAAGAGAAAGGAAAAGCATGTGAAATGTAATGCATGAGTACTCTTTAGCTCAGCCTGTTCTCTGTGTTTTTTTCTTCTAGGCACATCATCTTTGCTCCAAGCAGCCACAACAAATATGCTGGTGAATCATTTCCTGGCATCTTTGATGCTATGTTTGATATTGAAAATAAAGCAGATCCTCATTCAGCCTGGAAAGAAGTGAAGAAACACATTTCTATTGCAGCCTTTACAATCCAAGCAGCGGCAGGGACTCTAAAAGAATTCTTATAGTAAAGTCTCAGGTAACTGGCTGCCATTAAAAGTCTGAGGATAAAATCTATCTTTCTGATAACACATGAAGCCAGAGTATGCTAAAATTTTGCTTTTCATGTCATGTTTTGACTTTAGACTTCCAGCTTGTTCATCGGTCAAGAGATTTTTGGCTCTAAAAATTTAAAACTTCATCGTCAAAGTGCTAATCCAATAAAACAAACCAAAGAACTTCATCATTTGTAGTAGAATGGAGTAAGAAATGGCAACCCACTCCAGTATCCCTGCCTGGAAAGTACCGTGGACAGGGAAGCCTGGCTGGCTACAGTCCAAGGACATGACTGAGCACGGACATGCATGCATATGGAGAAAGAGATGAAGTAAATGAAAATTCTCCAAAATACAATATGGCAAGGAACTTAAACTCTTCATACATTGTTGGCTAGAATGTAAAACAGTTCAACCACTTCAGAAAACAATCTGGCACTTTTTTATAAAGTTAAATATATACTTATAGCTCAAATTCTACTTCCAGGTATTTACTAAGGAAAAGTAAAAACGTGATCACCAAGACTCTTGACATGTTCATTGCAGCTTAATGTGCAAATAACTAAGGAAAGATTGAATGCAGAAGGAGAAGGGGACGACAGAGGATGAGATGTGCTGCAGTTCACGGGGTCGCAGAGTCGGGCATGACAGAGCGACTGAACTGAACTGAATGTAAATGTCCATCAATAGATGAATGAATAAACTGTTGTATGGACTCAGCAATAAAATGAAAGAATTGCCAGTCCATGTAACATTATTGGCAGACTTTGTTGAGGGCAAGAAGCCAGATGCAAAAGAATGCTTAGTATGAGATTCTTCTTAATACACGAAGAAGCAAAGTGGTATTAGTTTCAAAATGGTATTAGAAATTAGATCAATGATTGCATGGGTCAAGTAAGGGTCAAGGAAATTTGTGGCACAGAGGGAAGTTTCTGGCATTATGGGAATTTTCTCTATCATGATCTGGATGATGTTTACACAGGTATACACATTTGTCAAACCTCATCAAATTGTCCACTTAAAATGTATAACAGTGATACCTTAATAAATGTTATTACCAAGAAACAAAATCTGACAAGCAAATTGGAATAGCTTAGTTTTCCATGTTTTCTCATAATTTTTAGTAAGTCAGTTATTGAAAAAAAATTGAAATTCTACCTTTCTCTAATAAATACCTTAAAATTTAGCAGAATACATCAATTTTTTTCCTAAAAGCAAAGTGATTGAATTGTCTCCTAGCTTGCTTTCTCTTTATTTTGACATTTAAAAATAAAATTATACAAATGTGCATGTAATACTGATATATATGTATATACACATATATAAATATATACATTTTTAAGCTTTAAAAATCCTTCTGTGAATGGAGAGTTTGTGGCTAAATTTACACACTCCCTGCCTTCCTCCTGCTGCTTCACCTGTGAAATCATTATGGAGTACAAATGGTAAAGAAAAGTGTAATAGCTATGCTTTTGATAGCTTCAACCCTACTGGATAATATGTCTGACAGGTGAAAATAGTTGACCTTTGAAGAACATGAGGGTTAGGGGTGCTGACTCTGTGCAATTGGAAATCCATGTATAACTTGCCAGTTGGTCACTCCATATCCTTGCTTCTGCATGCATGCATTCAACCAACTTCATGCATTCGTGAAGTACTGTTGTATGTATTTAGTGAAAAAAATCAGGTAAACAGGCCTGTGCAGTTGAAACCTGTGTTGTCCACAGGTCTGCTGTAGTTGCCACAAATCTTCATACTCAGTCCTGTTGAACAGAATCATACCAGCTTGTACAAACTTTCATGAAGGGCCTAATGATTCGGAATTGTGGGTAATCTAAGATGAAAGCTTCCTAAAGCTTGGCTGTTCAATTATTTTGCCAAAAAGAGAAACAAAATCAGATGAACCCTCATAGGGAGGCAGGCACACTGACTACAATCAGAAGCTTTAAAGGGCAATAAAAGATAGTACTTATGAAATAAAAAATTTATAAATCATATTAGACCTTTGTAAAGATTGTTTTAGCAAACATAGGGATATAATTGTCTACTGTTCAGTTCAGTTCAGTTCAGTGGCTCAGTCGTGTCCAACTGTGCAACCCCATGAATCGCAGCACGCCAGGCCTCCCTGTCCATCACCGTCTCCAGGAGTTCACTCAGACTCACATCCATTGAGTCAGTGATACCATCCAGCCAACTTATCCTCTGTCGTCCCCTTCTCTTGCCCTCAATCCCTCCCAGCATCAGAGTCTTTTCCAATGAGTCAACTCTTCACATGAGGTGGCCAAAGTACTGGAGTTTCAGCTTCAGTATCATTCCTTCCAAAGAACACCTAGGACTGATCTCCTTTAGAATGGACTGGTTGGATCTCCTTGCAGTCCAAGGGACTCTCAAGAGTCTTCTCCAACACCACAGTTCAAAAGCATCAATTCTTTGGTGCTCAGCTTTCTTCACAGTCCAACTCTCACATCCATACATGACCACAGGAAAAACCATAGCCTTGACTAGACAGACTTTTGTTGGCAGAGTAATGTCTCTGCTTTTGAATATGCTATCTAGGTTGGTCATAACTTTTTTCCCAAGAAGTAAGTGTCTTTTACTTTCATGGCAGCAGTCACCATCTGCAGTGATTTTGGAGCCCCCCAAAATAAAGTCGGACACTGTTTCCACTGTTTCCCCATCTATTTCCCATGAAGTGATGGGACCAGATGCCACGATCTTCATTTTCTGAATGTTGAGCTTTAAGCCAACTTTTTCACTCTCCACTTTCACTTTCATTAAGAGGCTTTTTAGTTCCTTAGCGTAAAACTTATTTTAGGACTCAGGAGTAATTGTATTTTCATTTTTGACTTAAAGCACTGGATTGTAGGGACAATATTTGCTTATGACCCAGAAGTCACTCTTTTCTACCGTCCCAAGTGAGTAAATCTCTATGTATTAGGCGGCATCAGTTTCTTCAAGAGTGAGGACTGTTAAGGTTCCATCCAACTTCTATTACATCATTTCTAAAGGGGACAAAATGGAAAAGTTTATAAGTCTTTTATGTTTTGCCTACTGGTAGCTTTCTAGAAGGAAGACATATTGCTGAAGCATCACGTGGTTAGAACTCTGAGCTTAGAGAAAAATAGTAACCTTTGCAACTTAGTGTTTAGTAAAGTGGTAAGTTATTTCGTGTCTATGGTTTTTAATCAACAATTGATTATTCCAACAGAACAACAATTATTTGCATGCAATGTAATAAACTAAGGACATTAGATAGTGAATGTGTCCAACCACATGTTCAACACACAAAATGTTCATTTGAACTACTTTTTAAGTCTTTTTTCTGTAGGATGATTTTATCTATGAGATGTTCATACTTGCAAAAATATATGGAAAAACTTTAGAGTAGTCACCAAACATAAAAACGGGGGCAGACTGATCAAATCACCATGGAAAAATCACTATCTTACAAAGGTAGACAGAGAGAGTGAAAAAAGATGGCAGTAAGGAGTACTTACATAGCAATAATCACTCTACATATAATAAATTCAGAATTTTAGTCAAAGGCACAGAGTGGCTAGATGGATTACAAAGACTTAACTTTTTTCAGCTCTAAAGATACACAGAGGCTCAGGGTAAAGATTTGAGTGTAAGAGATTTCCATGCAATTGGAAAGCAAAAGAAAGCCGGTACAGCCAGACAAAACAGACTTGATGCCAAAAATGATAAAAGACAAAAGGTCACTGTATAATGATAAAAAGGTCAAAACATCCGGAAGATACAGCAGTCATAAATATAAACCCCACATTGGCACACTGAAATTTGTTAAGCAAGTTCTAACAGATCAAAAAGGAGAGATAGATAACGCAATAGTACTAGAGGCTTTTGATAGCCCACTGATAAGTGACCACTGATAATCCACATAAATTCAATAACAAATACTGAAATTTAACCATACCCGTAACAAAGGACCTTAATAGACATATATATCATTTGAAATGAGCAGCAGAATATACCTCTCAAGTGCACACAGAACATTATCTAGGATAGATCATAAATGATATGAAAATAAATGAAAGCAAAAACACGTCTCAACAAACAGTGAAATAATGACAACTGTCTCTTTGGATAGCAATGGTGTGAAACTAGAAATCAACAAGAGGAAAGCTGGAAAATCTACACATACATGGAAAATAAGACATTTCTACTAAACAACCAGTGAGTTGGGGGGAAAAAATTATCTCACAACAAATGAAAATGGAAATATAACCTATCAAGTCTTATGGGATGCAAGAAAAGTAGTTCTAAGAGGACAGACTATAGCAAATAAGTTCATATAATAATTAAATCTCAAAAAAAAAAAAAACCCTAACTTTATACCTCAAGGGTCTAGAAAAAGTTATCAGGAGGAAGGAAGGAAATAATCAAGATCAAAGTGGAAATACATGAAATAGATATCAGAGGGGGGAAAAATAGAATTAACAAAATTAGAGCTGACTTTTTGATAGATAAACAAAACCAACAAAACCTTTAACCAGACTAGAAAAAAAACCTCAGAAATGAAAAGGAAGACACTACAGAAATATTAAAGACCATATGAGACTATTATGAACAATTATATGCCCACAAGATAGCCTAGAAGAAATGGATACACTATAAATGCAAACTACCAAGACTGCATCAGGACAAAGTAGAAAATGTGAACAGACCAGTAACAAGCAAAGAGGTTAAATCAGTAATCAAAAACCTCCCAACACAACCCCAGGACTGGATGGCTTCATTAGCAAATTCTACAAAACATTCAAAAGAAAATATCAGTCTTTCTCAAAGTCTTTCAAAAAGTGAAGAGGAGGAAATACTTCCAAATTCATTTTTTGAGGCCTCTAATTACCCTGATTCTAAAGCTAGATAAGAACACTTAAAGAAAACAATAGAGCAATATCCCTAAGGAGTTTAGCTACAAAACATTCAACGAAATCTTAGCAAACAATTCAAGAAGACACAAAGGGGTTATACATCATGATCAGATGGGATTTATTCCTTGTATGCAAAGATGGTTCAACATGCAAATCAATAAATGTTAATACATAACATTAATAAAAGATAAAAACTACATAGATGCAGAAAAGCATTTGATAAAATATAACATCCTTTAATGATTAAAACTCCCTAGGCAGACTGGGTATAAAGGTACATACCTCAGCAAAATAAAGGCAATAGATACTCAGATACTCAATAAAGACAGATACTCAATAAAGTTAACAGATACTCAGTGAAGAAAAGCTGAAAGGCATTCCTCTAAGATCAGGGAAACAAGGCAAGGAGGCCCACTTTCACCATCCTTTATAACCGGGGTTTCCTGCTCTGGCTAGAACAGATCATTTGAAAGTTTGTATGGACACATAAGAACCTGAATAGTCAAAACAATCTGAGAAAGAAGAACAGAGCAGGAAGAACCCCATCCCCTGACTTCAGGCTATATTACAAAGCTACAGTAACCCAAATGGCATGGTGGTATCAGAAAAACAGACAAAACACACAGGTCAGTGGAACAGCATAGAAACCCCAGAAATAAACCTCCGTACTTATGGTCAATTAATCTATGGCAAGGGAGGCAAGCATATACAATGGAGAAAAGACAGTCTCTTCAATAAATAAATGGTGCTGGGAAAACTGGACAGCTACATGTAAAAGAATGCAATTACAACACTCTAATGTCATACACAAAAATAAACTCAAATTTACTCAAAAATAAACTCAAAACTCTGCATTAAAGACCCAAATGTAAGGCTGGATATCGTAAGATCCTTAGGAAAATATAGGCAGTACACTGACATAAATCACAGCAAGATCCTTATCAGTCCACAACCTAGAGTAATGAAAATAAAAACTAAAATAAAGAAATGGATTAAACTTAAAAGCTACTGCACAGCAAAGGAAACCATAAATGAAAAGATGATGAGAATGAACCATTATCTTACACCACTTGTAACTTGAAATATGTCAAAGATCTAAACATAAGTTCTGATAGTTTAAAATTCTTAGAAGAAAACATAGGGAGGAAATTCCTTAACAGTGGTGTTAGCAATGAGTTTTTTGGATGTGACAACAAAAGCAACAATCAACAAATAGGACTCCATCAAATTTAAAAGATTTTACACAGAAAAGAATAGTAAAAACCAAATGAAAAGGCACCCTACAGAATGAGAGAAACTTTTTGTAAATCAGTTTATGATAAGGGGTTAGTATCCAAAATATAGAGAGAATTCACATAACTAAGGAACAAAAATGCAAATAATCTGACTTAAAAATGGGCAGGATCCCATAAGAAAGCACATATATACACTATCATGTATAAAACAGATAGTGGGAAGTTGCTAAATAACATGGGAGCCCAGCCTAGTATTCTGTGATGACCTAGAGGGGTGGGATGGGGGAGGGAGGGGAGGTTCAGGAGGGAAGAGATATATGTGTGTATTTCTGTATATATGTATATTAATATGTATATAATTATGACTGATTTGTGTTATTGTAGAGTAGAAACCAACACAAATTTGTAAAGCAACTATCCACCAATTAAAAAATTGATAAACTTTAAAAAAAAAAAAAAAGTGGGCTGAAGACCTACATAGACATTTTCCCAAAGACATACAGATGGCCAACAGGTACATGAAAAGATGCTCAATACAAATAATCATCAGGGAAATGCAAATTAAACTATCTCATATCTGTTAAAATGGCTATTATTAAAAAAAAAAAAAAAACAAGAAATAACAAGTGCTGGTGAGAATGTGGAGAAAAGGGAATCCTTGGTATACAGTATGGAAAACTGAAAGTGAAGTTGCTCAGTCGTGTCTGACTCTTTGCAACCCCATGGACTGTAGCCTAGCACGCTCCTCTGTCCATGGGATTCTCCAGGCAAGAATATTGGAGTGGGTTGCCATTTCCTTCTCCAGGGGATCTTCCCAATCCAGGGATTGAACCCCAGTCTCCTGCATTGCAGGCAGATGCTTTAACCTCTGAGCCTCCAGGGAAGCCCCTATACAGTATGAAGGTTCCCCCCAAAATGAAAGGAAGCACTAACATGACCCAGCAGTTCCACTTCTGGGAAGAAAGTGAAACCAATAACTTGAGAAGATATGTGTACTCCAGAAGTTACGGCCAGATTATAATAGCCAAGATATGGGAAAAACTTAGTGTCCATCAGTGAATGAATAAAGAAAACATACTATTTAATACATATATAATGGAATATTATTCAGCCACAAAGGAGGGCATACTGCCATTTGTGAGAACATGGATGGCCTAGGCACATTATGCTGAGATGTCAGAAAAAGATGAGTACTATATGTTATCACTTATGTTTCAAAGTTTAAAAGTCAAACTTGCAGAAACAATAAAGTGGTGATTAACTCAACAAGTTAAGCAGTGGACAAAACTGTTGCTTAGGATACAAATTTACAATAAATAGTAACAAAAAAAATCTCGAGATATAATGCATGCTACAGTATATTACAATATGATCATCAAAATTGTGATGATTACAATAAACTGTGGAAAATGCTGAAAGAGATGGGAATACCAGACCGCCTGACCTGCCTCTTGAGAAATCTGTATGCAGGTCAGGAAGCAACAGTTAGAACTGGACATGGAACAACAGACTGGTTCCAAATAGGAAAAGGAGGACGTCAAGGCTGTATATTGTCACCCTGCTTATTTAATTATATGCAAAGTACATCATGAGAAATGCTGGGCTGGGTGAAGAACAAGCTGGAATCAAAATTGCTGGGAGAAATATCAATAACCTCAGATATGTAGATGACACCACTTTTGTGGCAGAAAGTGAAGAATTAAAGAGCCTCTTGATGAAAGTAAAAGAGAGTGAAAAAGTTGGCTAAAAGCTCAACATTCAGAAAACTAAGATCATGGTATCTGGTACCATCACTTCATGGCAAATAGATGGGGAAACAGTGTCAGACTTTATTTTGGGGGGCTCCAAAATCACTGCAGATGGTGACTGGAGCCATGAAATTAAAAGACACTTACTCCTTCAAAGGAAAGTTATGACCAACCTAGATAGCATATTCAAAAGCAGAGACATTACTTTGCCAACAAAGCTCTATCTAGTCAAGGCTATGGTTTTTCCAGTAGTTATGTATGGATGTGAAAGTTGGACTATAAGGAAAGCCTACCACTGAAGAATTGATGCTTTTGAACTGTGGTGTTGGAGAAGAGACTTGAGAGTCCATTGGGCTGAAAGGAGATCCAACCAGTCCATCCTAAAGGAAATCAGTCCTGACTATTCATTGGAAGGACTGATGCTGAAGCAGAAACTCCAATACTTTGGCCACCTGATGCGAAGAGCTGACTCATTTGAAAAGACCCTGACGCTGGAAGATTGAAGGCGGGAGGAGAACGGGATGACAGAAGATGAGAGGTTGGATGGCATCACCGGGTCAATGGACATGAGTTTGAGTAAACTCCGCGACTTAGTGATGGACAAGGAAGCCTGGCATGGTGCAATCCATGGAGAGTCGGACACGACTGAGCAATTCAACTGAACTGACAGTATAATACAATCGTCAAAATTTTTAGAGAATATATTCCAACTTCCAAAAAAAGGACACTAAGGTGATAGAGGTGTTAACTATCACTACAATGGCAATCATGTTACAACATCAGTATGCATCAAATTAACATTTTAAATGTACATGTTACATTTCAGATATGTTTTAAAAAAACAAAAGCAAAATAACAACAACAAAACACTCTAGAAGAGGATGGTGCCTGATTTGAGTACTTTACACCCAGAACAGCACTTCCTTAAGTCAGACTTACGCTGTCATAAAGAACATACAATAAACTCCCATTTGTCTATTTCCCAGCTCAAAGAATCATCCCCCTGCAAAAAGAAAAAAAAAAAGTTTTTTCCCTAAGCATATTCTATTCAATGGTGCACATCCTGAGTAAGAGATTCTCATAAGGATACTTTTGAAATACCAAGGAAATATTTTGCTAGTGACAAATGTTTTGCCTGTTTTATTCAGTCCAGTTCAGTCACTCGGTTGTGTCCGACTCTTTGCGACCCCATGGACTGCAGCACACCAGGCCTCCCTGTCCATCACCAACTCCTGGAGTTTACTCAAACTCATGTCCATTGACCCGGTGATGCCATCCAACCATCTCATCCTCTATCATCCCCTTCTCCTGGTGCCCTCAATCTTTCCCAGCATCAGGATCTTTTCCAATGAGTCAGCTCTTCATATCAGGTGGCTGAAGTATTGGAGTTTCTGCTTCAGCATCAGTCCTTCCAATGAGCAATAAGGAGTGATTTCCTTTAGGATGGACTGATTGGATCTCCTTGCAGTCCAAGGGACTCTCAAGAGTCTTCTCCAACACCACAGTTCAAAAGCATCAATTCTTCGGTGCTCAACTTTCTTTATAGTCCAACTCTCGCATCCATACCTGACTCCTGGAAAAACCATAGGTTTGACTAGAAAGACCTGTGTTGGCAAAGTAATGTCTCTGCTTTTTAATATTGTCTATCTAGGTTGGTCATAAATTTTCTTCCAAGGAACAAACATCTTTTCCTTTCATGGCTGCCGTCACCATCTGCAGGGATTTTGCCTGTTTTGTTATTATTATATATTTTTTAAGGCCATGCTGTGGGGCTAGTGGGATCTAAGTTCCCCCAACCAGGACCAGGGATCAAGGCTGAGCCCTGTCAATGAAACTGCTGAATCCTAACCATTGAACTGACAAGGAATCTCCTATTACTGACTTTAAAAACTTTTTGTTTTTATTTTTCTCAACACCAAAAACATCTTGTATTGGGATATACCCAATTAACAATATTGCGATAGTTTCAGATGCACAGTGAAGTGACTCAGCCACACGTACACATGTATCCGTTCCCCCCCGCCCCCGCCCCGCACCATCCAGGCTGGCACATGACACCGAGCAGATTTCCATGCGCTATCCAATATGTTTTTCTTGGTTATCCATTTTAAATATAGCACTGTGTACATGGCCTTCCCAGAGTCCTTAACTGTCCCTTCCCCCCACCCCCAGCATCCGCGCATTCGTTTTCAAGTCTGCGAGTCTCTTTCTGCTTCGTATGTTCATTTGTATTTCTTTTTAGATTCCACAGATAAGGGATGCCATAGGCTATTTCTCTTCTGTCTGACTTCACTCAGTTTGACACTCTCTAGGTCCATCCCTGTTGCTGCAAGTGGCCTTGCTGCATTCTTTTTAACGGCAGAGCAATATTCCAGTGTGTGTGCCTATGTGTGTATACTCCACATCTTCCTAAATCATTCCTCTGCTGATGAACACTTAGGTTGTTTCCATGTGCTGGCTATTGTAAACAGTGCTGCAATGAACATTGGGGTGTAGTATCTTTTGCGGCCATGTTTTTCTCTGCATACACGCCCAGGAGTGGGATTACGGGGCCATAGGGTAGCTCTATTTTTAGTTTCTTAAGGAACCTCCATGCTGTTCTCCTGCAGTGGCTGCACCAATTTACATTCCCATGAACAGGGCAGGAGGGCTCCCTGCTCTCCACACCCTCTCCAGCATTTGTCGTTTGTGAATTTTTTGGTGATAGCCATTCTGAGCGGTATGAGGTCACTATCTCATTTGATTTCCGTTTCTCTAATAACTAGCAATTTTGAACATCTTTTTATGTGCCTTTTCACATCTCTTTTTTAGAGAAATGTCTATTCAGGTCTTCTGGCCATTTTTTGACAGTGTTGTTTGTATTGATGCTAATAAGTGACATGCTGCTGCTGCTGCTAAGTCGCTTCAGTTGTGTCCCTCTCTGAGTGACCCCATAGACGGCAGCCCACTGGGCTCCCCCATCCCTGGGGTTCTCCAGGCAAGAACACTGGAGTGGGTTGCCATTTCCTTCTCCAATGCATGGGAGAAAGTGAAGTCGCTCAGTCGTGTCCGACTCTTAGCGATCCCATGGACTGCAGCCTACCAGGCTCCTCCGTCCATGGGATTTTCCAGGCAAGAGTACTGGAGTGGGGTGCCACTGCCTTCTCCGAATAAGTGACATAGCTCCTCATAAATTGTGGAGACTAATCCCTTATGAGTCACATCATTTACAAACCCTATTATTGACTTTTAAATTCAAATTTAGAAAAGCCATGAATTTCTATTACAATAATTTCATTATTTAAACATGTTTTTATGTTGAATGACATAGAAGTAAACCAATAAAATCATGTGAAAGGTAGGCATATAGTTTAATTTAGAAATTCTAAAAATTTGTTCTAGGGAAAATTGGAAAGAATGCCAATATATGTGACAAGGATGCATACTGCAACATTTCATCAAAGTAAAAATGTAAACTAAATATTCATCAATGGGAAACTGGTTAACTTCCAGTATAATAACCATAAGACTGAAACAGTTTTCCTTTTTATGGTAAGTTGTTCATGAGTTATTTTTGTTAGAAAATAAAATTTTGAGAAAACTAAAGGTTAAGATGCCACACTGAATATCCACAGTGCTCACACCGGGGTGCTGGGCTTTTACTCTTTGCACCTTTCTGTACTGCTTTAATTTCTTATAATAAGAACTACAGTAACACTGTTCTCATTTTGAAGAAAAGTCCGTAACGTTCAGGATGCAATGAAGTTCAAAGATAGAAACTTCTTTTTGTATTTTTGTAATTTACCAGTTTTTCTATTCTGAGGACATAAATAACACTCATTTACAGAAGCATACATGGGCTATTTTGGTGTTTATTAGCTCAGAATTTTAAAACTATCAATTGACTTTCAAACTTTCAAGTTCATACATAGAAATGAGATACAAGGAAATAATTATTTCTCTTCTAGTTGACTTTCAAAGTCTAGAAATGGGTTTGGTACAACAATAACATCAGAAATAATTACAGTACTAGAATAGATTTTAATCTGTGCTGTCCTTGCTTTTTAATGTGAGTGCATCATCTGCTCTGTTTCCTCTCTTTTCAGTAACTTCTATATTCATCCACTTCCATCAATCCCAAGGGCAGTTATTCTAAATTCAGGCCAAGAATAGCTTTCACTTAAATGATGTAACAACTTCCTTTCCAATCACCCACTTCCTTTCCGCTATTATACTACAGTTATAGTATCTTCAGCCTGAATGAACTTCCTAAATGTGATCACGCTGCACTCTGCAAACGTTTCAATATGGACTTCCACGCTCCCAGGAATGATATAGTAGGTATTGGTAGGCAACCACTGCAGTTCGGACAACTAGAAAAAAATTCATTGAACGCACGTTTTTAGAAATATCAAAAAGCTGTGGAAGCAGTAAAGACTAAATGTATTCAACACTAAAACTCTCCAAGTACTGCTGACAACTACTGATTACTTCCCTGGGAGCATTTGCCAATTCTAGCTTTGAGCTAATGATGAGATTTGGCCTAGATTAAAGCACTTTACAAGGGAACATCAGCAGAGCTTCTAGTGGTCGTATTCTAGTACTACCACAATGTACTATAATTTAGAGTAACCTAAAACCAAAGGCTGGGTTATTTGCTCAGGGGCGAGGACAAGACAGAAAGCTTGAGGGCTCAGCAGACTAACAAGAGTTTTCTTGAGACCATCGTCATCCCTCAATTCCCGGTCTTTTCATCTCTTTCTCTTCCCTCTTCAATTTGGTTAAATCCTGCCCATTCTTTTCAGGATGCTGGTGTCTGCCCCACCAAAAATCTATGTATAAAATCTACCCAATATGTTCTCACAGCCACTCTTTACAGGATTATCTTTACATAGTTTTTATTTGATGACCTTTTGCTTTCCTTGATGGAAATTTTTCTTTCCCATGTGTTTGGTCAATTATCCCCAGCACATAAGAAGCGGCTAAAAAAAAGTCTCCTTAAATGAAATTAAAAAAGCAAAGGAATGGCTACAATACTTAAAGGTGGTCACAAACTTTTGTATCTTATCAAAAACTTTAATAAAATCTACAAATTTCATTAACTACCAATACAGAACAGAGAGAAGAAAGAAATATTAAGAAACCTAACCTTAAGATGACCTGACGAAGCATAGTAATATACAAAAGATCACACAGACATGGCTACAGATCTCTCTTTGGAAGAAGCGACCTATAATTTATAACACAATAATTTTACATGTGGTCCTTGATTCATTAAAACACTAAAGCTCAGGTTTAAGTGTTTCTCCCTATAATTTGATGAGACAGGTTCTCTTAACTTTTCACAAAGGAATCATAGCTTTACATGACTGAAATGAGTGAATTTATTTGCCTAATGCACTAATCTTTTTAACTTATGATTTCTTTCATCCCATTACAGTTTAGTCACTCAGTCGGGTCTGACTCTTTGCGACCCCATGGACTGCAGCACGTCAGGCCTCCCTGTCCATCACTAACTCCTGGAGCTTTCTCAAACTCATGTCCTTCGAGTTGGTGATGCCATCCAACCATCTTATCCTGTCACCCCCTTCTCCTCCAACCTTCAATCTTTCCCAGCATCAGGGTCTTTTCCAATGAGTCACTTCTTTTCATCAGATGGCCAAAGTATTTTCAAAGAAGTTTCAAAGTACTTTCCAAAGAAGTTTCAGCTTCAGCATCAGTCCTTCCAAAGAACAAAAAGGACTGATCTCCTTTAGGATGGACTGGTTGGATCTCCTTGCAGTCCAAGGGACTCTCAAGAGTCTTCTCCAACACCACAGTTCAAATGCATCAATTCTTCAGAGCTCAGCTTTCTTTATAGTCCAACTCTCACATCCATACGTGACTTCTGGAAAAACCATAGCTTTGACTAGACAGACCTTTCTTGGCAAAATAATGTCTCTGTTTTTTAATATGCAATCTAGTTTGATCATAAAATTTCTTCCAAGAAGCAAACATCTTTTAAAAATTTCATGGCTGCAGTCACCATCTGCAGTGATTTTGGAGCCCCTCCCCCAAATAATGTCTCTGTTTCCACTGTTTCCCAATCCATTAGCCATGAAGTGATGGGACAAGATGCCATGATCTTAGTTTTCTAAATGTTGAGTTTTAAGCCAACTTTTTCACTCTCCTCTTTCACTTTCATTAAGAGTCTCTTTAGTTCTTCATTTTCTTCCATAAAGGTGGTATTACCTGCATATATGAGGTTATTGATATTCTAACTGGCAATCTTGATTCCAGCTTGTGTTTCATCCAGCCTGGCATCTCACATGATGTATTATACATTTAAGTTAAAGAAGCAGGGTGACAATACAAAGCCTTGACATAGTACTTTCCCAATTTGGAACCAGTCTGTTGTTCCATGTCCAGTTCTGACTGTTGCTTCTTGACGTGCATACAGATTTCTCAGGAGAGAGGTAAGGTAGTCTGGTATTCTACTTCTTAAAGAATTGTCCACAGTTTATTGTGATCCAGGCAGTCAAAGGCTTTGGCATAGTCAATGAAGCAGAAATAGATGTTTTTCTGGAACTCTCTTGCTTTTTTGATGATCCATCAGATGTTGGCAATTTGATCTCTACTTCCTCTGCCTTTTCTAAATCCAGCTTGAACATCTGGAAGTTTATGGTTTATGTACTGTTGAAGCCTAGCTGGGAGGATTTTGAGCATTACTTTGGTAGCATGTGAGATGAGTGCAATTGTGCGGTAGTTTGAGCATTCTTTGGCATTGCCTTTCCTTGGGGTTGGAATGAAAACTGATCTTTCCCAGTCCTTTGGCCACTGCTGTTTTCCAGATTTGCTGGCAGAGTGAGTGCAGCACTTTCACAGCATCATATTTTAGGATTTGAAATAGCTCCACTGGAATTCTATCACCTCCACTAGCTTTGTTCGTTGTGATGTTTCCTAAGGCCCACTTGACTTCACATTCCAGGATGTCTGGCTCTAGGTGAGTGATCACACCATGGGTGTGATCTGGGTCATTAAGATCTTTTTATATAGTTCTTCTGTGTATTCTTGCCACCTCTTCTTAATATCATCTGTTTGTTAGGTCCATACCATTTCTGTCCTTTATTGAGCCCATCTTTGCCTGAAATGTTCCATTGGTACCTCTAATTTTTTAGAAGAGATCGCCAGTCTTCCCCATTCTATTGTTTTCCTCTGTTTCTTTGCACTGATCACTGAGGAAGGCTTTCTTATCTCTCCTTGCTATTCTTTGGAACTCTGTATTCAAATAGGTATATCTTTCCTCTTCTCCTTTGCCTTTAGCTTCTCTTCTTTTCTCAGCTATTTGTAAAGCCTCCTCAGACAACCATTTGGCCTTTTTGCATTTCTTTTCCTTGAGGATGGTCTTGATCCCTGCCTCCTATACAGTGTCATGAACCTCCATCCATAGTTCTTCAGGCACTGTGTCATATCTAATTCCTTGAATCTATTTGTCGCTTCCACTGTATAATCATAAGGGATTTGATTTAGGTCATTACCCAGATGCTCTACTGGTTTTCCCTGCTTTCTTCAACTTAAGCCTGAATTTGGCAATAAGGAGTTCATGATCTGAGCCACAGTCAGCTCCTGGTCTTCTTTTTGCTGACTGTATAGAACTTCTCCATCTTTGGCTGCAAAGAATATAATCAGTCTGATTTTAGTGTTGACCATCTGGTGATGTCCATGGGTAGAGTCTTCTGTTGTGTTGTAGGAAGAGGGTATTTGCTATGACCAGTGCATTTTCTGGGAAAAACTCTGTTAGCCTTTGCCCTGGTTCATTCTGTACTCCGAGGACAAATTTGCCTGTTACTCCAGGTATCACTTGACTTTTGCCACTCCCTTCTCCAGTGGACCACATTTTATCAGAACTCTCTATCGTGACCCATCCATCTTGAGTGGCCCTACATGGGATGGCTCATGGTTTCATTGAGTTAGACAAGGCTGTGGTCCATGTGATCAGACTGGTTAGTTTTCTGTGATTGGACTGCCACAGGGGCTCTGGGTGTAGCAGACCTGGGTATGACATAAGCCCTCAGGAGGAGGTCGCCATTAATCCCATCACAGAGCTGTCAGAACTTACACTGGACTGGGAAATAGACAGAGGGCAGAACAGAACCTTGTGTGCACCAGGACTCAGGAGAAAGGAGCAGTGACGCCACAAGACTCTCCTGGACTTGCCCGTGAGTGTCCAGCAGTCCCTGGCAGAGGTGTGGGTCAGAGGTGGCGTGCTGCAGGGTTGGGGGCACTGAGTGTAGCAGTGCATGCATGGGATCTTTGGAAGGAGATTGCCATTATCTTCATTACCTCCACCACAGTTTGGCCTCAGGGCAAATAACAGAGAACACAGCCCTGCCCATCAACAGAAAATTGGATTAAGGTTTACTGAGCATGGCTCCGCCCATGAGAACAAGACCCAGTTTGCCCCTCAGTCAGTCTCTCCCATCAGGAAGGTTCCATAAGCCTCTTATCCTTCTCCATCAGAGGGAAGACAGAATGAAAACCACAATCACAGAAAACTAACCAATCTGATCACATGGTCAGAGCCTTGTCTAACTCAATAAAACTATAAGCCATGCTGTGTAGGGCCACCCAAGACGGACGGGACATGGTGGAGAATCCTGACAAAACGTGGTCCACTGGAGAAGGGAATGGCAAAACACTTCAGTATTCTTGCCTTGAGAACCCCATGAACAGTATGAAAAGGCAAAAAGACAGGACAGTGAAAGATGAACTCCCCAGGTCGGTAGGTGCCCAATATGGTACTGGAGATCAGTGGAAAAATAACTCCAGAAAGAATGAAGGGATGGAGCCAAAGCAAAAACGACACCCAGCTGTGTATGTGACTGGTGATGGAAGTAAAGTCCAATGCTGGAAAGAGCAATACTGCATAGGAACCTGGAATGTTAGGTCCATGAATCAAGGCAAATTGGAAGTGGTCAAACAGGAGATGGCAAGAGCGAACATTGACATTTTAGGAATCAGTGAACTAAAATGGACTGGAATGGGTGAATTTAACTCAGATGACCATTATATCTACTGCTGTGGGCAAGAATCCCTTAGAAGAAATAGAGTAGCCATCATAGCCAACAAGAGTCCGAAATGCAGTACTTGGGTGCAATGTCAAAAATGACAGAATGATCTCTGTTCATTTCCAAAGCAAACCATTCATAATCATAATAATCCAAGTCTATGCCCTGACCAGTAATGCTGAAGAAGCTGAAGTTGAATGGTTCTATGAAGACATACAAGACCTTCTAGAACTGACATCCAAAAAAGATGTCCTTTTCAACATAGGGGACTGGAATGTAAGAGTAGGAAGTCAATATCTGGAGTAACAGGCAAATTTGGCTTTGGAGTACAGAATGAAGCAGGGCAAAGGCTAATAAAGTTTTTCCAAGAGAACACACTGGTCATGGCAAACACCCTCTTCCTACAACACAAGAGAAGACTCTACCCATGGACATCACCAGATGGTCAACACTGAAATCAGACTGATTATATTCTTTGCAGCCAAAGATGGAGATCTATACAGTCAGCAAAAAGAAGACCAGGAGCTGACTGTGGCTCAGATCATGAACTCCTTATTGCCAAATTCAGACATAAATTGAAGTAAGGAAAACCACTAGACCATTCAGGTTATGACTTAAATCAAATCCCTTACAATTATACAGTGGAAGTGACAAATAGTTTCAAGGAGTTAGATCTGCTAGACAGAGTGCCTGAAGAACTATGGATGGAGGTTCATGACATGGTACAAGAGGCAGTGATCAAGACCACTCCCAAGAAAAAGAAATGCAACAAGGGAAAATGGTTGTCAGAGGAGGCCTTACAATAGCTATGAAAAGAAGAGAAGCAAGAGGCAAAGGAGAAAAGGAAAGATATACCTATTTGAATGCAGAGTTCCAAAGAATAGCAAGGAGAGATAAGAAAGCCTTCCTCAGTGATCAGTGCAAAGAAACAGAGGAAACAATAGAATGGGGAGACTAGCGATCTCTTCTAAAAAATTAGAGATACCAACGGAACATTTCACGCAAAGATGGGCTCAATTAAGGACAGGAATGGTATGGACCTAAAAAACAGAAGATATTAAGAAGAGGTGGCAATAATACACAGAACTATATAAAAAAGATCTTCATGACCAGATCACCACAATGGTGTGATCACTCACCTAGAGCCAGACATCCTGGAATGTGAAGTCAAGTGGGCCTTAGGAAGCATCACGACGAACAAAGCTAGTGGAGTTAATGGAATTCCAGTGGAGCTATTTCAAATCCTAAAAGATGATGCTGTAAAAGTGCTACATTCAATATGACAGCCAATTTGGAAAACTCAGCAGTGGCCAAAGGACTGGAAAAGGTCAGTTTTCATTCCAATCTCAAAGGAAGGCAATGCCAAAGAATGCTCAAACTACCACACAATTGCACTCATCTCACACACTAGCAAAGTAATGCTCAAAATTCTCTAAGCCAGGCTTCAACAGTACATGAATCATGAACTTCCACATGTTCAAGCTGGATTTAGAAAATGCAGAGGAACCAGAGATCAAACTGCCAACATCTGTTGCATCATTGAAAAGCAAGAGTTCCAGGAAAACATTTTCTTCTGACTTATTGACTATGCCATTGCTGCATTTCGAACTGTGGCACTGGAGAAGACTCGAGAGTCCCTTAGACTGCGAGGAGATCCAACCAGTCCATCCTAAAGGAGATCAGTCCTGGGTGTTTTTTGGAAGGACTGATGCTGAAGCTGAACCTCCAATACTTTTGCCACCTGATGCAAAAAGCTGACTCACTGGAAAAGACCCTAATGCTGGGAAAGATTGAGGGCAGAAGGAAAAGGGGACAACAGAGGAAGAGATGGTTAGATTGCATCACCAACTCAATGGAAATGAGTTTGAGTAAACTCTGGGAGTTGGTGATGGACAGGGAGGCCTGGAGTGCTGCGGTTCATGGGGTCGCAGAGTTGGACACAACTGAGTGACTGAACTCAACTTTGACTGTGTGGATAACAATAAACTGTGGAAGAATCTTCAAAAGATGAAAATATCAGGCCACCTGACCTGCCTCCTGAGCAATCTGTGTGCAAGTCAAGCAGAAACAGAACTGGACATGGAACAACAGCCTGGTTCCAAATAGGAAAAGGAGTACGTCAAGGCTGTATATTGTCACCCTGCTTCTTTAACTTCTATGCAGAGTACATCATGGGAAACGCTGACTGGAGGAAGCACAAGCTGGAATCAAGACTGCCGGGAGAAATATCAACAACCTCAGATATGCAGATGATACCACCGTTATGGCAGAAAGCGAAATAAAGAACCTCTTGATGAAAGTAAAAGAGGAGATTGAAAAAGCTGGCTTAAAGCTCAACATTCAGAAAACGAAGATCATGGCATCTGGTCCCATCACTTCATGGCCAGTGGATGGGGTAACAGTGGAACAGTGGCCGACTTTTTGGGCTCCAAAATCACTGCAGATGGTGACTGCAGCCATTAAATTAAAAGACTCTTGTTACTTGGAAGAAAAGTTATGACCAACCTCGACAGCATATTAAGAAGCAGAGACATTGCTTTGCCAACAAAGGTCCATCTAGTCAAAGCTATTGTTTTTGTAGTAGTCACGTACGGATGTGAGAGTTGGATGATAAGGAAAGCTGAGTGCTGAAGAATTGATGCTTTTGAACTGTGGTCTGGAGAAGACCCTTGAGAGTCCCCTGGACAGCAAGGAGATCAAACCAGTCCACCCTAAAGGAAATCAGTCCTGTGTATTCATTGGAAGGACTGATGCTGAAGCTGAAAGTTCTTTGGCCACTTGATGTGAAGAGCTGACTCACTGGAAAAGACCCCGATGTTGGAAAAGATTGAAGGTGAGAGGAAAAGGGGATGACAGAGGATGAGATGGTTTGTTGGCATCACCAACTCAATGGACATGAGTTTGGGTAAACTCCGGAAGTTGGTGATGGAGAGGGAGGCTTAGTGAGCTGCAGTTCATGGGGTTGCAGAGTTGGACACGACTGAGCAACTGAACTGATCTACCACTAAGATTAAACTACATTCTGCTGCAGCTGCTGAGTTTCAACACACCCTGAAAGAATTCAGGGTGGAGAGCAGGAATGAGGCACTCTGTGCTCTGGGAAACTTGTACAACATGTATTCAGACAGTTAGATATTTTCAGGAACTGATTTCATGAGTCTGTTTTGCATGTCCTTTGTCTAGAAAAGCACCAAATTGCTTCACCATGACACCTGTTCCTTGTGATCAGCAAAACTTTCTTCAAAAATATGCGCTTGATCACATAAAACTCCCCCTTCACCAAAGTCATGCAGCTTGGTCTCTCCCCTGGCTGCCTCATTTGAGCAGTCAGAGGAACCTGAGGGGCTGCCTCCCGGGCCGCAGCCCTCATTTTGCCCCAAATAAAACTTAACTTTCAACTCACAGGTAGAGCATTTTTTAAGTTGACAGTTTTGCAAGATGACTCAGATATCTTTAGTGTCATGGTGGAGAGTTTAAACAGGACTTTGAAGATGAAGGCCCTCATTTTAAAAATTTCACGACCTGCTCTTTTTTTTTAACCTGAGTTATGTAGCTTTCCTTTGCCTGTTTCTCTACCCAATGCATGTATAATAGTATATAATCATGGAGGTGTTCTGAAAATAAAATGAAAAGCTCTCAAAAGAACTTAGCAAAGTCCTTGACACGTTACTTGCCAAGCTACTGAATCAGTCATCAGTATTTCTAGTTTCAAATTACTTGTAACTAATATTTCCTAAATTTTCTAAGCCTAAATCCCATAATTTATGAACTATTTTAATCTGATCAAGTGAATTTTAAAGCCCTCTTACATTTCCTTAAATGGGACTAGAGTCCACCTAAGTATCCTTCAATTCTGATTTTCATTATCCTGATACTGGCTTCGTGCTTCCTTAAACTGGTTTCCATCCTCTGTCCCTAACCCAGCCTCTTGATGATAATTTATGTAGCATTATGGGGAAAAGAAAGTGTGGGTGGGGCTGGAAGGAATCATTAAAGTTGGTCTGGGATCAGTCTGTTAATGAAATCCATTATTTGGACACCTTTTAGAACTTTATAAATTTAACTATAATGAACCCACCAATTCTAACAAGCCTAATGCATCAAACATGGCAACCCACTCCAGTATTCTTCTGCAGAACCCCACGGATAGGAACCTGGCAGGCCCCTTCCATAGGGCCACAAAGAGCAGAACACGAATGAGTACGCACGCCTCCCTGTATTCGTCGACAAATAATCTTTACACTTTCCTCTACCATAAGAGTGTTATCATGCCTAACACTAAAATTATTAATGATTGTACTGACAGAATTCACAGTGCTTTTGTCCACCAAGCCTTCTTTCCAGTCTCCTGGTAAAGAACCCTCTCATCAAGGAGAGCCATTATAGGTGGTTTAGGCGGCACATGCTGCCTATTCACTGTTTAAGCCTCCACACTGCTTTTTCAGGCTTATTTTATTTCAATGGCTGTGTATCCCTACATGATACAAAGAACATGAATTGTCACTGTTTTTGAATTAAAGCCATATGACTTCCAAAGTTCAGAATAGCATGAACTTTGCATCCTTAAAGTGAGCAAAATGGTGTATTTGCACTACCGCCTATTTACTTAGGACTTTCAAATCCTGCGCCAGACACGGGCTCACATTAGGGACTTACCAATGGCTTGGACTACTTCGAAAGTGGAAGTTGCTCAGTCATGTCCGACTCTTTGCGACCCCATGGACTATAGTCCATGGAATTCTCCAGGCCATTAAGTAGCCTTTCCCTTCTCCAGGGGATCTTCCCAACCCAGGAATCGAACCTAGGTCTCCCACATTGCAGGTGGATTCTTTACAGCTGAGCCACAATGGAAGCCCTTACCTGGACATGATAAAGATTCCTTGGACTCAAAGGGTCCTATGTGAAAAATCACTTCTTCCAAAAGCTTTTTTCTATAATCCCTATCTTGTTTAGATGGACTAACCTGGTGGCCCGGCAGGAAAGAATGTGCCTGCCAAGGGAGATGTGGGTTCAATCACTGGGTTGGGAAGATCCCCTGGAGAAGGAAATAAACCTAGGAGTTATTGTTAAAATCTCACCTTCTGATCTCTAATTCCTTTGTGTTCAAGTTAAATCTATTCTTTTCTCTTCCTACTGATTCTGCTGTATTTCACGCCTTCATCCTAAAAGGCCTTTCTCCTTAAACCACTTCTGATCATTACAATGATCTATTTCAATAACTTTTATATATATATATATACATATATATATATATATATATACACACACACACACATTGGCCATGTTACTAGACCTGGGGGATCAGAGTTCCCTGACCAGGGATTAAAACTGGGTCCCCTGCAGTTGGAAACTTGGGAGCCCTAACCACTGGACTGCCAGGGAATGCCTTACAATGATCTTTCTAAAATAATATGTCTCATTACAAATTAATGAAAAAAAATCTCAAATATATGAAAAAACCTCAAAGAAAGAAGTGAGAGGAAAAATTGTCCAATTGAGACTGCAGGAGTCTAAAAATGGATTAAGCCTACAGACAGAAAACTACCTAAGCACTGCTCCAAGTGATAGATCTGTTTTGCACGGGAGATTAGGGTTAAAAATTCTGATACTGCTGTACATGTATGCTGAAACTGAACAAGTAAACAGACAGTGGATGATAGAAGCCAGGGTTGTTTACACTAGGAGTGGGAAGATATACACCATTTCCTGCTGAGGTCCTTTAACAGACCAGAACCTGGTGGTCCAGAGTCGACCGATAAGAAAGTAAAGGAGAGAGAAAGAGGCTGATATTCCTTGATTTACGCAGAAAGCCAATAAAGTCCCTGGCACGGGGCTTGCTCTGTTCACGGAGGCCTCAGGTGCCCTCTCGATGGGGTGAAGGTGCAGAGTGCCTTCTCGAGAGGGTCTTAGAAGCCCGGGCAGGAAAGTCAACTCAGAGATCCTCTGCGCTCCAAAGAAATAGCCTGAGAGAGAGAGAGAGAGAGGGAGAGAAGGAGGGAGAGAGAGAGAGAAAGCAAGACACGGGGACCAAAGCTCTGATGGAGCAAAGGTGTCTTATTCAACATTGTGTAGGTATTTATACTGTCTTTCAAGATAGCTATTTTCAGCAGAGATAAAATAAAAACTTACAAGAAAACATGAGGTCATCCATAAGAAAGAGGGTTGTAAATAACCACTTTTACCATATGGTTTATAAAAAGGAAGATGGTACTTATCACCGTATAGAAAAACTAATGAAGGAAATGCCTGGATTCCTTAGCCCCGGGAGAGACTTGCCTCTCCTCTTAATTCCTGAATATTCAGGAATTAATAAGGAACAGAAAATTCCTGACAGATCCAAAACAGCACACAGGAAGCCTCCTGTTAAATGGTTCCTGACAATTTCCCAATAAGAACCACCTAGAATCTTTGGAGAACTGACTGCCTGGAGCAGGCTCAAGTGCCAGAATGTGCTAACACATAAAACCAAAACCAAGCCAAACCGAAAGCAAACCCACAGTGACAGGCCAGGGGCATGACAAAGGAACACAGAGGCAACTGAAAGGCTACAGGAACCACCGCTGGACAACTTGGGAAACAAAGCAACGTGGACTGTAACTCAAAGTCTAAAAACGAGTCTATCGGGCACATATATATGATTAAATAAACCAGGAGGAAACAAATCTTCCAGTGAACAAAAGTCCTAAATCACGTATGTACATACTCTACCCTTCAGAGACGGAGCGTGACTCCCTACCCTTTTTTAAGTGTGGGCTGCACATGACTGAAAGAAGACCGGACAAAGAGTAACTTCACTCTTTTAAGTCTCAAACACCTCAGCCAGATTGCAATGGTAAGCCACATTGACAGTACTTATTCAACACCACCAGTGAGAACGGCACTTTACCCCTGTGGTTTTCCTTCTCAAAACACATACGTTTAATCCTAAGGAAAACATCAGACAATTCCTGACTGACAGACATTCTACAAAATACCTGACCAGTACTTCTCCACACTGTTAGGGTTTTCAAGAAAGTTTGAGAAACTTTAAAAAAGAAGAGACCAAGGACACATGATGACTAAATGAAATGTGGTGTCCTGGATAGGATCCTGGAACAGAAAGACAGACATCAGGTGAAACTAAGGAAATCAGAATGAAGCATGGACTTTATTCATAAAAATGGATCAATACTGGATTATTAACCGTAAAAATGTACCATACTAATGCAAGATGTTAAAAATAGTGGAATATATGGGAATTCTGTACTATCTTCACAACTTTTAAATTCAAAATGGTTCTTAAACAAAAAGTTAATTGAAACAAATGAAGCTGATAAAAAGAAAAAAACGCAAGCCTGATCAGACATCCACGCTGCTAGTATTAAAATGGAAATTCTGCGAACTTTTGGACACCACTCGTGGACCTTCTGATTTAGTAGGTCTGACATGTTGGGGACCAAGAATTTCCATTTGTAACAGATTCCAAGATGCTGACACTGCCATCCTAGAAGTGGTACTTTGATGACCAATAACCTGGACTAGAAGATGAAAGTCAACAATTCAGATTCAAAAGCCAGCAATTCCTTTGCTATTTATCCCTATATTTACAGTCTTATCTTTCTCTGCACATGTTATGCTCCAGACCTAAACTGCTTCAACCAATTCTCATACTAATGGGGAAAGCTATGGTAAGTTTAATGCCCTTTCATAACATATTTTATCCAACATGCAGGTATAAATTCCTGTCTACAAGCTATACGCAAAATACATGACAATCAAAATGACAGTGGCAACTTTTCTGAACTGAGGACTCTGAAATTTCTTTGGAACCTGTTTAAAGAAACTAGAGACATTAAGAGTTGTTAAATCATAAATGGTAAGTTTTTAACCCAGCTATTATTAGAACGAAAACCATACAGACAAAAAGACTACATACTTTATTTTATAAATTTATTTTCTAACAAAACATATGAAAAAGTAAGATTTTTCTTGGTAACTGAACACAATGGTACTAGTTTTCCATGCGGTATAGGCCAGCGTTTCATGGAACCCGTTAACTCAACTGACAGACACAAGCAGCATAAAACAGGCAGGAGCACAGAACACAGAGCCAGGTGCCCGAGTTTGAAATCTCAGTTCCACAACTCACCAGTTTTGCCATTGGGCAAGCTATTAAACTTGTGCCATAAATCAGTTTCCTTGCCTGTAACAATATACCTCACAGGGTGTCATGAGGATTAAGCCCATATTCATAAAAGTTCTCAGACTGGCTCATAACAAGTCCTGCATGCCTTGATGTTTTTAAGAGCCAGCCAACATGCCAAGTACTACACTAGAAAACAGGGGTATGATGGTTGGCCTACACAGTCAAGGCTATATGTGGTCTATAACAGGATACAAACATTAACAAGTCAATCATACAAATAAATAATTAATAAATATGGAACTCTAAACTGAAATGAACAACATGAAGGATGACAGTGTTTTTAAAACATTAATACACTCATCTAGTCTCATTTTTGGAACAGAAAGTATTCTGCTTCAGGGAGTAATAAGCATTTTGACAGACTGATAATTCCCTCTCCCAGGCTTAATCTTTCTTAGCAGTCTTAAAAGCATAATTTAACAACACAATGATCTGGACACTGTTATCTGCGGAGTCAAAAAGGATCAGCAAATAAAATTATTTTGCCACATATCTTCAAGCAACATAAAAATGTTTAAGGCTAGAAGTTTTATTTCACTTCAGTAGACATTAAAGGTGGCCTACTAAATTGGAAAAATAAGAAAAGGCATTAACTGGCATTTAATAAAATCATGCTCTTTAAAAGTAACTTTTTTACGGAATTCTTCACAACTAAGAGCTATACAAAAACTTAAAAAAGTAAAATTAAACTATGCAAAAAACAAACCAAAAAACAAGCAACCTTTGCAAGTCCAGTATTTTACGGATAATGTCAAAGATATAAAGTATAAAGCACCATGCATCTGTACTTAAAAAAAAAAAAAAAAACCAAGCCACACAACAACTCCAGAGGAGTTTAACTTGTAAAAGATTTGGGCAGAAAGGAAGCAATCAGGTAAAACACCAACTTCCCAGCTACCCAAAAAACAAAAGAGATGAAACTTAGAAACAAAGTTTCTAACAAAGCTTAGAAACAAGGTAGGACTTAGTTTGCATTACAGAACTGAGGCTAAAGAATTATAACATAGGCAAAAGGATGAAAATAAGTATCAAAAATGAATACCAGGCCAAAATAATTTGAATGAAACAAACCAAAAAATTCCTTAACTTTCTGATAATAAAAAGTACCTGGCCATTACAAAGAAAAAGAAAGGTTACAGGTTTCATAAGTGAGCTTTTAATCCTTTTTTACTTTACTCCAAACCCCTGTCCCCTGGTAGTAAAAGCACAGAGCCCAAACCACTGGACCACCTGGGAATTTTCACTTTCAAGATTTTCTGTTAATTTATTTATAGCATAATTTTCAATCTGGTAGTGATTTTTTTTTCCAAAGCAAGGGGTGGGAGAGCAATAACCCAGTCATCTTAAGATATTGGCAAGAACTCTTTAAGGGTCTGTTCACCCTTAGATTGCTAAAGAATTGTCTAAAGAAAACCAAACAAGTTTTACTTAATAAGAATTAAAATCTCTGGCATAAAATATAAATTTTAATAAAATAGATCACTGCAGTACTTTGCTAGTATTTGGTTACAATCCTTGTCTATGATAGGTTGACTTTAATTTATATTTTTAATGGCTCATAAATTGCTGGTTTTTAATTACTATCAAAATACTAGGTCTCAAGAACTACTTGGAAAATCGTGTTCCACTAAAAACAAATAATCAAAACTAATGTTCAGCGTTAGTTGATGGTATTATACCAACGCTAATTCTTAGTTCTGTAGATGTTCTAATGATATGTAAGATTTTAGCAGTTGGGGAAGATTAATATAGGACATAAAAAAAAAAAACTGTACTTTTTTGCAACTTCTGTAAATCTAAAATTATAGGAAAATAAGAGGTTAAAAATAAAAGTTCAAATTCTCAGCCCTTTCTTCCTTTTATTAGTGAACGTGCCAAGCAAGAAAAATGCTATTTTAGGTTTCCCTAAAATGTTGACTTAGCCATCAGATACGTTATCAAGCATACAATAAACTTAGCTTTATTTTGCTATAGTAATTACCATGAATACACTAAGATAGATGAAGATTTCCTAGAGAAACTGAATAAAGTTAACAAGAATTTTGACCCAGATTGATACTAAAACTCATTCCACTTAATTTTAACTGTATGTTTGAGTCTAAGATAATTGTATGTAGATTTTTATTTATGCAACAAATTCAGAGGTTCACAGGAATAACAAAGGAAACAGAATGGTCCCTAGTATAACCAGACTAAATATATAAATTGTGAGTATATAATGTATAGGTAATACATTATATATAAAGGTGAGTGGTTTGTAACTAACTCTTACATGAATAATACTCTTGCTTTAAATAATAGTTCAAGGGTACATATTACATATTGCTTAGGGGGAAAAACCTCAAGAAGGAATGATCAGTAAAGGGCCTAGTAATCATTACTTCAAATCAAATCAATTATCAATCCTTACTCTAGATTCCACGTCTCTAAATGAACTCAGGTTCCAAAACTATGAAAAGTTAAACAAATTTAAATACAACCCCAAGTACTAGAAATGCGTATTTCGCTTGGGTCCAATCTCCACTGCAAAAATTTCTTGCCATGGTATTTTAGTGTCATTAAAGCTGGCTGCCAATTTTTCTGTCTTTGTATGTAACACAGCTAAACCATTTAATAATTACACTAACTATATCTAATAGTTATTTATTTGTTAAGGGTAATAGACTTGAGAAACACTATTAACTAAAACTGTACTTCTGCAAACTTTTCAAGTCCATTAATACCAAGAAAGAAAAACACTCAAGGAGCTTAAGAAATAATTATTTTAATCTACATAAACATAATTCATACTCAAGTGTATTAAGTTTTGCCATAGTTTCTGCCTTCATAACATGTCTTAATTTCAGTTTCCTTTGTGAACTCTGCACTGCCTCAATAACTAATCATCCTTTAATGGGTTCAATTAGCATAAACTATCTAATTCTGTGATACCTATGTTTAATCAAGTACAATATATAATCAACACTGTATCACTAGAATTGTCAAGCTGTTTGTGAAAACTTAAAAAAAAATAAGCTATTTTGTTTATTTCACATGTAATAGCTGTCATAAAGCGAAGTTTAAGTATTTACTTTTCTGATACCTTAATGTATTTCTAAAGGTCTTTTAGCTTGCAATTTTATGGACAGTTTTCCACCAGGGAGGCCAGATAGTATATACAATTTATTTTTATAACTAAGAAAAGATTCTAAGAGGGCACAGACCATAAATTAGGTACAATTCAGTCGTAACACCATACAAAGACCTTACGAATAATTAGGAAAGAGATGTTTAACACTACTGTTTAGTCTTATAAAATGGTGAATTTTAATCAAATTGATACCTTTTAATTCTTATTTATGATGTTTCCTATACTCAGATCATACTGCTTGGCAAGTATACAGGTACTGATGTAATTTTTAATCCAATTAGTTGTAAATGAATTCTGATTTGTTAATCAATGTTTATATTTCCTTGCTACTACTTACATACTACACTACTGTGAGTTAATCCCCCTACAAAATGTTATTGTTGAGTGGAAAAGCAATGCAGAGCTTCATCTCTTCCTTAAAAGATTTTCAAGTATCATAGGAACACAAATTCATGAAAAAGCCAATTAAAAATCTGACATTCCATCTTGCTTTAGTGATTATAAGATAAAAGAAAGAGATGTAAAAACAAATGTTTCTCTACCTTTCTCTGATTAATGCAATATTATGCTAAGAAATATTGTAACTGTTATGAACTATTTTCTAGCTTCTTCAAGTATAGGACACAACTACAGTTCTATTAGTAAGGAGAAATGAATAATTAACTTAGGTAACTCAAAAGCGATAAGGGAGGCACAAAAAGATAAACCAACTTTGGCTTTAACCTACTGCAGACCCTGAAATGCCAGATTCAACAACAACAAGAAAACAAGAGTACAGCAGCAAGCCACCACTTCACCACATAGTAAGAATTCTGAAACAGCCAGTAACATTTCTTTCCCTTCCCAACTCATTCTGCTGTCTCTTCCTTTTGTTTTTCCTCGGTTTTGGCTGCAGGCAATTCAAGGCTTGCCCACTGCATAGGTTCAGCTTTTCTCATTGTGATCTCGATCTTCGTTGCAGTCATAGTTACGTAGCTTCGCTTTACATCAATCACCTGTAACATTAAAGAAAATGACAGTATTCTGGACGGTTTTACTAATTTTAGAGGCAATAGGTTTAAATGATACACAAGATTTCATGTCTATGCCTATTGCTAACAGTCAAAACTTCAAGCTTCTAAGGTCATCTCTAACCTTAGATGTAAACTCCTGGGTAAGAAATAATGCTAAGTTATATATCTACTCTGCATCAATGCTTATCTAAAGTACTGTCTTTTATTATAAAATGGCATTTTAAATACTGAGAAAAAAATTCTGCTGGATTTATAATACTTACACCCCATAATTTCACATTTTGATGAAATTCCTTCTCTCCTTCAAATACAATGTGTACATTTAACTGAAAAAAAAAAAAGTTGATCAATGGATCAAAACTGAAGATTTATGATATTAAAACAGTGATTATAAAAAGACAGATAAAAATCATTTAAGTTATTTTAAGGAACTGCCAATACTATACTTTATTTGAGAAAACCACTAACAGTGAAAAAAATATTAACGTGGAATTTCATATTGAGAACTAAGTATCATTATTATCTGATAAATCTAAGCCATTACAGTACTTCCAGGATAGAAATATCCTGCTTTAGAAATATCTTGCTGAAAACGTTCACTTAAAGTAGTTTCTAGGAAAGCAATTTGAAATTATTGTTTTGAATTGGAGAGACTTTTAAAATCTTAAAACAGCTCAAGATCAACATTTTATAATACAGTAAGAATAATGTATAGTGACTTCCCTGGTGTTCCAGGGAACACCACTGGAAGAATCCGCCTCCCAACACCGGGATGAAGGTTCGAGCCCTGGCTGGGGAGCTAAGACACACACCACAGCTGGAGAGGGCCCGTGCTACCAAGCGCCCGCACAGCAGCACGGAGGGCCCTGCACATGGCAGCTGCGACCTGACGCAGACAAAGCACACACACACACTTACGATGGGACAACGCACAAGACAGAGCTGCTCAGTGTACTCACCAATGTGCTATTTGCTACCACTTGGCTGAGCTCTGGAAGTGAATTTTTCGCATATACTGAAATGGTGACTTCACCCCCAGTCTGATGCCAGTCATGTCTACAAGGAACAACCTTTTTCCCCTGCAATGTAAGAGAAACTTTATGAATTTACGAAGTGTCTTAACCTCTTAAAAAGAGTAATCTGACCCATTAAAATTGAGAATACACCACATAAAATTGAGCCCTTAATATTTATAAGCATAAACAAATTCTAAAGCCATCAAGAAGTTTAACCAATAAAACAAAATACTAGCTTTATGACTTGAGAACATACTTTTGAGACTGAAGTAGAAATATTTGCTTAACAATATGAACTAGAAAACATCTTAACCTCATGCATAATAACTTTACAGTTATTTTCTACAGACTGAAATTTGAGGAAAAATAATTGACTAGTTATAACTGTCTATTGTTCTTATTGAATATTTTCCTCTTACAATAACATGAAAAAAAGGTAAGAATCTGTGGAAGTAATCTTTTGATTACTATTATGGAAATAGATTATTACATATGAATGATACATTGCTATAACAATAACTACTTGAAAGATGAAGTGTGATGTGTCTTATAACTGAGGGTAATTTAATGCATGAGATTGTGAGACACTATTGTTTGAAAAAACAATATTTACATTTTTGTATAATTATGCCAACTGAATTTAAATTACTTACACCACTTACATTTTTTTGCCCTGGCTTAGTCACTCAATAGTTGACAACTATATGCATTAAAAGATAATAAATAGGTGTTTTTCATCAAGGGTCATACTATGAAAACTTAAGCACACAAAACAACATTTTATTTTTTCAAAGCAAAACTTTCAAATTTTCGTACCTTGGAGAAAATAGTGAGATTTCATTTTTTACTAACAGAACACTTATAGAAGTTTTGTGGTAGACAAATCATTATAACTTAACAGATACATTTATAATATCTAACCCAAGTGTTATTAAAAAGCAGACATAATAATATATGCTAATATACACTGAATTCCTAAAGTAATCTAACATAAAGATACACTGAAAACATCACTGTCGGGGTTTTTAGTGCCAATACAGCACATAAAACTAATTTAATGTATTAAAAGACACGTTAATAAAAGCTAACAAATATGTATTTAGCAATGAGTTGCTTGCCTTCTTACAGTTTAATGGGATTTTCTGAGATTATTTGCATAGCTCCAAGTCTTTTGAAAATGCTATTAGGGAAGTAGGAACTGATGCTTTCTCTTTTGATAAAGTTTCCTGGTAGCAAGCAGAGGCTGATTCATATCAATGTATGGCAAAAACCACCACAATATTGTAAAGCAATTAGCCTCCAATTAAAATAAATTAATTAATTTTAAAAACACAAAAACAGAAACAATCCCACGGAAACAAGTCTACAATCCTACCATTTGGCCACTAGATGGAGTGTCTGTCATGTGTAAATGGTTGAATGGCCCAAAGAGCATCAGAGGTCTCAATGGTAACTCAAATGACCAGAAAAGTGATTTTTAAACAGAAAAAGTTGAGACAAAGTATGCAATTACAGAAAAATATGCTTCAGTTTAGACTAGCTTACGTATTTCACAAAAATCTACATATTTGCAATCAACATACACAACAGTTATTCTGATCAAAGAGCAGTGTGTTAAGAGCGTGACTCAAATTAATTTTAGATTTTAGTTAGGTTCATCAAACTTTACTGTGAGGAACTTTTTTTTTTCTTAAATCTAAAGACAGAGTAATCTCAAATGTCTTCAAAATGACTCAGATAAATACACTCCAATAGGCTATTTTTAAAACATTACTTACAGCATCCTTTTTAGTCCACATGTGTTTCCCAGTTGTACAGCCCTCTTGGGCTAAGAATGTATTAAAATCAGACGTTTTTCTTCTACAACAGCTCCAGTATTTCATCCTTTAAATTATCATAGAGAAATTTTAGAAATAAAATCTGACAATTAATTAAATTTGGAAGTGTTATAGTGATAAGTACCTTAAAAAAGTAAGCATGTAACTTTAGTATTTTACAAGTGTCTAAATTGCTAAAGGATGGCATCACCGACTCAATGGACTTGAGTTTGAGTGAACTCCGGGAGTTGGTGATGGACAGGGAGGCCTGGCGTGCTGCAATTCATAGGGTTGCAAAGAGTCGGACACGGCTGAGTGACTGAACTGAAGTTGCTAAACAGTTAACACTACCAGAAGACTAATAACCAGAATGCCATTTAGTAGCAATTCTGGCATTCCTGAGTGAGGATTCTTAAAACCATCACAACATCCAAAATCAGCTTTTCACTGACAGTTTCCATCTCAGTTTCCTCATGAAGCTACTATGAAATGGTTGATCAAAGACTGAAGACCTTCATATTCGAATAAACCAGGAAAGTGAGAACATGCAAACAATCTAAAAACTAATGTTTACATAACCTGTGATAGTCAATCCTACGGTAAGTAAAAAACTAACTTGAGAAAAATCTAACACTATTTACTCCTAACACTATTTACTTAAGAAAGATCTAACACTAGAAGACAAAAATTACAGTAAAACTTTGGGTTTGCATCCTGAAGATATGGAAACAGAGTGGAAGATTTTCACAGTACTGTGTTTCTATAAACTACAGTGTAACATAATGAGAGAGGCGCTTAGCTGAGGGCTGTGGAAAAGTATTGGTTTTCTCAGATGCCACAATGTTGGTGTCTTAGTGTCCCAGGGCCCAAAATTCCAAATGTCCTACCAATGGGCAGGACAGCCCTTCAACAAAACAACACAAAACACCTATTTAGCTTAAAGAAAAAAGTATTCTATTGTAATATAAAGGAATATAAAAAAAACATGAGGTTTGAATCACAGAGGTCACTTCAACCGTAACCTTGTTTCAGTTTTCCCACATGTAAAAAGAAGACAAAACTCACATTTCTATGTTATTTTAAAGTTTAAATGACAATGTAAGTAAAATACCTAATATTGTTGCATGGCAAATAATGTTTAAAGGCATATTAACATTTCTAACATCTACCATAAAGTTTTCATTAGTCAGGTTTAAGTTACCCTTCGTGGAAAATGGGTACTCCAGAATGATATACACAAACTTCTTCTAGACTCTGTGGACCCTGGTATGTCTACAAGAGAAGAAAAAGAGGGAAAAAATTAGTTTCATATCTCATTGTTACATTTCACACGTATTTGTAAGTACTGGTGACCTCTATGAACTATGAAAATGCCCAAGAGGTAACAATTACCTAGAACATTCATAAATTCACCTCAGGCCATTCTAATAAGGAATGAAAAAAGATTCCAGTTTAGATATGCTTAAATTTCAGTTCCCTGTGAAAAAGGTAAATATTAAAGTAGGCAATAGGATGTATCAGATGTTTTTTAGACTTTTGGGTATGAGGACACATCCCAACATATTCCAAACATATTTAGGTATGTTCTGTAAATTTACAGGCCGATACTAAAACCAAGAGATTAGTGTTCTCATCAGAAACATAGTTATAGCATGATTATGTGCACAGTAAACTTTGTGAGCTTTACGAATTGAAATGGAAAATCGAATAAGCAATTCTGGAAGTCCAGAGTGATGACTTCTTATCCCTACAAAGGGTAAAATGAGCTGCAGACCTATATATATATCCAGGGTTTGTCTGGAAGATCCGGGCCCCATTGCTGCTGTAGATGAAGGCTCTACAGATGAATTCACAAAAAGTTATGTTAATAAAACATAGATGCAGCCAGTAGTATATTTTCTGTCTACTTTGGTATTTAAAGCAACATCCTACAGTTACAGAAAATAAAATTCTGTACATTTACTTTTTGTAAATTCAGATTACGGGGTGTGTATATCTCCTGAAGATATTCCATGGGCACCCAAGACTCAGCGCATTAAGATTCTCAACTTCTATCACTATCGTTCCCAGACCTCCCACTCTTCTTCCCCATCTTATCTGATGGCACCATATCCATTGAGTCTCTCAAAGTAAAAATTCTCCAAGTCCTCTTCAGTTTCTCTTTACCTTCTACCCTCATGTAGTCTATCACAAAACCCTGTCAACCTGAATTAAAAAAAAATCTTACCAGTTTAATTTGCTAAACTTCCTCAAGATCACTAGCAGATTCTAGGCAATGAAACTCTGTTAAAAGATTTTGATGAATTTCTCTGCCTTCAGTTTCTGGACTTGACCATCTACTTAAACATGTACCACTCTCTTGTTTAAAGCCCTTTAAATACCACTACCTCAAACCATATACAACAATCAGTGCCAGTGGTTTGCACATTTAAATGTGCCTCTAAGCCCTAAAAAGAAACAGATTTCCTAAAGAGGACAGAGAAAGCCTGTCATGAAGGAAAAGATGAACAAACTGAGTTTCATTAAATTTAAAGACTGTTTATTAGAAGCCATTATTAAGACAGTGAAAAAATACAGTCTCTCTGACAAAGGACTTGCAGCTAAAACATATGAAGAATCCCTAAAATCATTAAGAGAAAGTCAACTTAATAGAAAAACCGATACAGATTTTGGACAGTGTCACAAAGAAGGACATCCAAATGGCCAATAGGCATACAAAAATGCAGTCAGCATCATCAACAGGTAAGTGCGAATCAGAATCACAATGGGAACATCCCACATTCACCAGAGTGGCTAAATATAAAAGACTGATATTACAAAAGTGTTACCAAGCTGTAGAACAAATGGACCCAGCCTCATATATCACTGGTAAGAGTATGAACACAATCACTTTGTACTCCCTGCTAAAGCTGCAGACACACACACACACACACACACACACACACACACGCAAAACTATTTCTAGTTATCTCCCTAAAAGAAATGTGTAAACGTATCCCCGAAGTCATACACAAATATGTCCATAATAACATGAATCAAAAAACCTCACAGGACAGCAGAGAGAATAAACTGCTTGGTATGCTTTAAAGCATTATAAAGGAACAAATTACAGCTACATGAAACCAAGATAACCAAAAACAGTTAAGCAAGGAAGACAGACTTAAGTACCTGTTCTATGATTCTATTTACAGTAAATTTAGATGTAGGCAAAACTAATCTATGTTGAGAGAAAATAGTAGTTACCTTTGGGAAAGGAAATAATGGGTGAGAGGAAGCATGTGCACTTTGCTTAATAAACCTGTATTTATATATATTCAATGTTGTATTTCAATGAAAAAACTTTAGAAACATTTCTTCGACGGCCACTGTGACCTAAAGGAAGGCCTAAGCTGTGAGCAGCAAGCCTTTCAGGATCTAGCCTGATTTTCCTTTTAATTTCAACTTTACATCAGCAAATTCTGGACATCATTGACTACTTTTGATTTTTGTACATGATTGCTATCTCTGCTTGGGATATCCTTTCCTATTTTGTCCATGTATAGAACTGTCATTCATTTCTCAAAATTCATCTGGGATACCTTCACTCTGACATGCCTACAGACCCCACCACCTGCACTGCACCTCCTACACCCAAAGAATTAATCGTTCTCTTTCTATCTACTACGTCTACCTTAAATACATGGGAATGCATCTGTATTTCCATCTCTAAATGAACAAGGTGATCCCAAACTCAGCATCAAAGAAGACTACAAACCTGCTCCCAACCCTAACTCCAATCTCTCCTCCTCAGTTAATGGTGCACTGAGATGCTTCACTTCTGGTTTATCAGCAGGTCCTGCTAATACTTCCAGGTGTCATTCATTCTAACGTGCTTGTCATGGGCTGGGCACTGTTCTAAGCACTCAAGACACAGAAAAGAGAAAATGTTTTCCTTTCAAATCTTACATGAGTGAAGAAGGAAAGTAAAATCTGTAAAATAAGTAGTATGGAAAAAGTCTAAGTGCTGTGGGGAAATAAGGAGAGTATGGAAATAGTAGAGAGGGTGTAATATTACACAGAGTGGGCAGAAAGAAGCCTCAATGAGATGTCTGATGACATCCTACATGTAACTGCTTCTCTAAAACATATGCCAATGCCTGGTCTTTCAAAATAGCACCCTAGCTGGTTTTCCTTCCCTTGATTCCACTCTTGCACCACTAAATTTACCACTCATCAGCCAAAGATATCCTTTAAAGTCCCTCCTTAAACAGACAATGGCTTTATATTATACTTCCTAAAGCCTGAACTCCTCATTGTGACATACAAGGACCTCTATAATCTTGCCTGCCTTTCATACCCTGTTTCACACCCTTGATCAATCCTCCACTGACTTTTCTTATAATTTCTTGAGTAGCCAAGCTCTAAAGCCTCTAAACATACTGCTCCCACATCTACTCCAAAGTTTACAGAACTCATCTGCTAAATCATTCAGATTTCCGACTTAGTGTCACCATATCAAAAAAGACTTCCCAGATAAATGCACATAAATAGCTTTACTCTGTATCTCGTCAGCTTTATTCTTTTCAAGTCTACCTAAATTCACAGCACTTAAGAACTTATTTGTTGTCTTCCCCCCAAATCAGAATATCAGCTCCCCAAGAACAGGGATTTTTGCTTTATTTAATACCACATTTCCAGTCCTTAAAACCATCTGTGGCACACAAGGAGTGCTCAGTAAATGCTAGGGGAACTAGACCTGTTTACTCCTGTGTCTATCAGATGTGCTCCTCAGGGACAGGCGCGCTTACCCATGCGCATAGTCCTGCTCCATGGAATAGTGCCCAACACCTAACAGGCACATAAACGTTTGTGTCTAATTGAGTCAGTAAATTACTCTTTTCTCAAAATGAAAATTTTACTTCCAGATATAACACAAATTTTATAATATATACCTTTGAACACCCTCCATTTTTACATGAGGTTCCAATCTTAATTTCATCACTGTCTTCTTCTAAAAGAAAGAAAAACAAAATAGAAACATTAAAATAGAACACTTTTACTATAATGCTATTCTTAAAAAGTACTCTTTTCTTAAAATGAGTATTTAAAAAAATAATCTAAATACAGAAAAACTGCTATTTTACAATGATTTTACTTAACAGTTTTCTGTGTGACCTTTCATGTAACACACATAAAAGTGAATCAGAAGCCAACTATTTTGATTAAGTCTTGCCTATATTCCCAAAATGACACGACATGATGCATTTCTATTCTATAATGCACCTTATATCCAGTATATTTACCTTATGTAAAAGAGCAATCATGATTCTTTTTCCCCAGATAACAGGTATGGGTCAGAGAATGCTGAATATATTTTATATCATGCACAATGAAACATTTACAAAAAAGCTTAATTCACTGTTAAAAAGTAGTGAGTAACAGAAGAAAAAAAATTAACAGGTTCTCCTTTTTAATAAAGACAAAATGAATCACAAATTCATCCTGTGGTTTAACAGGCATTCAGTAAACAAAAAAATTCTTTACTACAAAGTACTATTTTTTTATATTTATAATGCTATAAACTATACTGCTACTGCTTCTTTTAGATAACTGGCTAACTTTACAGAAAAATATAAAAAGCAAAATCTTACCTTTCTTATTTTCTTCATTCCCTGATGACAGTTTAAGTTTATCAAGTGCTTGCTTTAGGGAGGCAGATATCTTTAATTCCAAATTTGTCATTGGTTCATCCGGGCTGGAGATTTTGGAAACTTTATTACCATTATTGAGGTACAAAAATATTTGTTTGTACTAAAAATAAATATACTTGAGTCTACTTATGATAAACCAAAAGGTTTGTGAATCAAGTTTTTCTAATTAAAAAAGTATTTTACAATAACTGCTATAATATAGCTACGTTTCTAAGTTTTAGTGGAAAAATGTTGATACTAAATATCAAATAACCATGCTACTTTCAACACAAATTGTGCTAATGGGAAGGAAGCAAAGACTAAGAATCCAAATTTGCCAAGATGAGCAACTCCATGGAGGGGACTGTGAAGTACCTTTACATCCCACGCCCAAGGAAAACAGGGAGCGCGCAAGTCCGGACAAAGTGAACAATTATGCACTAAGTGCTTTACTCAGTAGGGACACAGCAAAACTCCAGGGCAGGTTTGTTCACTGTATGTGCAGCTCGGGTGAGGGAGCCACACGTCTGTCTTGTGCCTTGGCATGTATCGTTTTCACTGCGGCATAGTGGAATTCTCTAAGGGAATCGTCCTTGTCAGGGCATCAGTTTGAGTTGAAAAAGAACTTGGAGGCTTTCCTTTCCATTCTACCACTGTTTGTTGAATATTTTTTAAGACATTCTTCATAGAAAAACATTTCCTTTCCTTTCAAAAATTCTAATAAAGAAGAATTTTATTTTAAAGCAGCTCATTTTATCATTACATCAGTACATAACTGAATAATTATGTACTAAGGCAATAATTATGTACAAAGTGAATCCATATCCCTACTGGTGGAGACAGCTCACTTCACGTGGACACTACTACACACACCTATTCATGCAGTTATATCACAAGGCAGTTGTTGTAGGCTTAAAAAACAGTAACGACAATGTCCCCTAACATTTTGTAAAGTACTGTATGTAGAATTTATTTAAGGCATTCAGTAAGTATTAAGAATACTAATAACTGTAACAATAAAGCTAAAAATCCTAGGTTATTCATTCTACAACCTCAATGAAAAACCTACTGCATAGGAGGCACTAATAAAGTACATAAAACCTGTATCCTCATAATCTCTGTAATACCATCCAATGAATTCAGGATAGAATACTTAATTTTTCTTTCTCTTATGTGAAGTTATTATTTTCAAAAATATTACCTCATACTGTCAATTACAATAGACTCAACTATAATATTTAATAATGATCTATGTCAAAATTCTTATCTTTTTATGACTTCCCTCCCCCACAACTGGCAAATCAATCAGTAAGACATTTGATAAAATTTTTCATGATTATGAATAAGGTGGATATAGAATAAAATCATTCTAAGTAGTTTGGTTAAATAAACAAAATAAAACATCAGAAAGTCCCTGAGGGTTTTTTCTTTGTTGGCTATCAGTCAAGATGCTATAAACTTATTTATTTATGATTAATAAAGAAAAAATTGGGGAAATCAATCCATGGTATGAATATCAACAAAGGTTATGTTTGAGGCCAAAAACTATCTTTTTTTTTAAGTCCTGTATTTTGATTCTAAAACAATTAAGTACTCAAGGGCCATGTGAAGAAGACCTGGTGTAACAGTGATATCCAACAACAATCCCAGCATATGTGGGATTATAAAACAGAGTATAGTGGGTAAGTATGAAGAATCTGTGCAATTCTACTGCAAAATGAGCAAAATACATTTTAAAAGTACTTTAATAGATTCGCCATGTAAATCAAATACATTAAGAATTGATCAGTAATGAGACTAACAGTTTTCAGACAACCGGGGGTAAAAGATGAATGACTAGGCTTATTCTAAGTGGCAAAATATGGACAAATAAATAGAATTTGACCCAATACAAAGGAAATTTATATACTCAATTAGTAATGATAAAATGAGCTGCTTTAAAATTCATTAGAACTTTTGAAAGGAAAGGAAATGTTTTTCTATGAAGAATGTCTTAAAAAATATTCAACAAACAGTGGCAGAAATGAAAGGAAAGCCTCCAAGTTCTTTTTCAACTCAAACTGACTCCCTGACAAGGACGATTCCCTTAGAGAATTCCACTATGCCACAGTGAAAATAATATATGCCAAGGCACAAGACAGACGTGTGGCTCCCTCACCCTGAGCATAACTGCATATACAGTGAACAAACCTGCCCTGGAGTTTTACTATGTGTATGCCCTCAAGGAAATAGAAGTGAAAAGGTATTATCTAAGAGAAAATGTATTTATAAGCAGAGTACACCATGAGAAATGCCAGACTGGATGAAGCACAAACTGGAATCAAGACTGCTGGGAGAAATATCAATACCTCAGATATGCAGATGACACCACCCTTATGGCAGAACTAAAGAACCTCTTGATGAAAGTGAAAGAGGAGAGTGAAAAAGTTGGCTTAAAGTTCAACATTCAGAAAACTAACATCATGGTATCCAGTCCCATCACTTCATGGCAAATAGATGGGGAAACAATGGAAACAGAAACAGACTATTTTTGGGGGCTCCAAAATCACTGCAGATGGTGACTGCAGCCATGAAATTAAAAAGACGCTTGCTCCTTGGGAGAAAAGCTACGACAAACCTAGACAGCATATTAAGAAATAGAGACATTACTTCTAGTCAAAGCTATGGTTTTTCTAGTAGTCGTGTATGGGTGTGAGAGTTGGACTGTAAAGAAAGCTGAGCGCTGAAGAATTGATACTTTTGAACTGTGGTGTTGCGGAAAACTCTTGAGAGTCCCTTGGACTGCAAAGAGATCCAACCAGTTCATTCTAAAGGAGATCAGTCCTGGGTGTTCACTGAAAGGACTGATGCTAAAGCTGAAACTCCAATACTTTGGCTACCTGATGTGAAGAGCTGACTCATTTGAAAAGACCCTGATGCTGAGAAAGACTGAAGGCAGAAGGGGACAACAGAGTATGAGAGATGGTTGGATGGCATCACCGACTTGATGGGCATGAGTTTGAACAAGCCCTGGGAGTTGGTGATGGACAAGGAAGCCCGGCGTGCTACAGTCTATGGGGTTGCAAAGAGTTGGACATGACTGAGCGACTGAACTGAAGGAAAACCAAATGGTTCAAAAGTTGGTGACCTACAGAAAGGCTACAAATGATATGATGCAAAATTGTAAAAGGTAATACCAGGAACAAATGCTGTCATTAAGCGTAACACGAGTATATAGCTACATAAAGTGTACCTTGGTCTTTTTATTGCTTCTACTGGTTTAGGGGCCTGAATGATGTGCTCCTGAAATTTGGGTTTCAATTCAGATAATTCTTTCTTCTCAGTAGTCTTCACTTCAGGTTTGACTGGCTCAGGTGGCTTCTCACTGTTATGCCTTCCTTTCGTACAGCCCTGTTGGTGAAAGGTATTCATTCACGGAGAATTATCCTAGTATCTATTTCACATGCCGTAACAAATATTAATTTTCAATTCTTAATTCATAAATTCAAGTCCATGTTTTCTCCACTTTTAACACACTGACTTATTTTAAGAAACTAAAAACAGAACTTCAGACTTAATATATTTGTAAATGATTTCTTACATGCAGAAAAATGCATTAAAAAGAGGCCTTTAAATTAGACCTAACAAATTTCTACTTTAATTATTCTATTAAAGGAACAGCATAAACTTGTTTACAGGAAACAAATTCTGGAGATCTCACAGAGAATTCTACAAATTATTTACACAAAAGGGGCTCAATCTGAGTCTCAGTTCTCCTGTTCCTAGCTATATGATCTTGAACAAGTTATTTTTTAAACTTGTTTCCTCATCAGTAACACTGAGGCAATTTTTGAGAGGATTAAATAAAAAAATACAATAGAGTCAATAAATGCTAGCTCCCTTTTCTACATACCATTGACGTACACTTTAACGTCCCTGAAATCATAAGGTCAAAGGTATGTCATTTAATCAGCAACTTTAGTCTTCTTTCTTAAGGGTACACAAAATAATAGTGCAACTCCATGGTATCTGAGATACAATAACTCACTGTTCCTAACTGAATAGGATTTAAATTGTTGCCCCCTCATGGAGTTCTACTCAAGACTACTAACGTCAAATAGCAAGGAACTACCGCATAGCAGAGGGAGCTGCATCAGCGTCTTATGATAACCTATAATGGCAAAGGATCTGAATAAGAAGAGGTATACATGTGTAAGCGAATCATTATGCTGTATATCTTAAACTAAAAGAACATTGTGAATCAGCTATACTTCAAGTAAAAAATAAATAAAAAGCTAAAGAAAAACTAAGCTGTAGGAAAAAATTCTAGAGTGTAATTTAGATGTATATAAGTACACTAGAAATGAAAACAAAAAAAAAGGACTACTAACATTAAAAACAAACATAAATTGACAAGTAGTTAATTAACATCTTAAAACTCTAATCTCTAAAACAGATAAATTCCCTACTTTAAGTGCCACAGAAGGGAGGTGACCTCCATTTTAAAAGAAAGGGACTATCTGTAAGTTAACAAGGACTAGACAAAAGTTGTCCAAAATCAGACCTTCCCATAATATGTACGTTTTAGGGGGTAATCTAAGAGAAAAAAACATTAATACTTACTACAATACTTAAAAAATCAGAAAAATCAGTTGTTCTTCTCTTACAGCAAGACCAACCCTAGGAAACGTAAGAGCCAAAAGAAAACAAAGTGAAAACTCTTCGTAAAAGAACCGTAACTCACTGAAATGCCACTTGCACTTACCTCCTTGGGTCGCAAAGTGACCTGTATATATATAATTTTATAGTATTAAAGCGTTGTAAATAATTAATCAAGTTAAATGTTTAGTCTTTGACTAAAAAAAAAATGAATTAACCAATGTTGCTGTGATCCATCATAAAAGGAAGCACCTTAAAATATGGAAACAGAAATTGCTTCTGTTTTAGAATAGTACTTGATTTTTAGAACAAAAACATTTTATAATTTATAAAATTAGGTATTTTAAGGAATCTAGGGTGCAAGCAAAGTGCTTTACTTTAAAAAGGAAGATATATTAAAATCCAGTAAATTAAGAGATAATAATTATAATAATTCAGTTTCTAAACAAACTCAGGCTAGCTGTTTCTCAACAATAAGCATTCTATTTTCAGAAAAACACTAATTAATGTAGCAGCTTAAGCACTGTTAGATCTTTCAAGGTTACATGAGTTTTTTAGTTAGAAGCATACAAATATAGAAACTATAAAGTAGTATGAGATTGCTAAACAAAGTATCAAGTAGCTAACCAAAACCACTGCTTTGTCACCTAAAACTCCAATATAGTACATGAAAAAGGAAATAAAAATGCAGTAGTCCCAAAGCTTGGGATGTCTCAAATTCAGACTAAGGGCCAGCTTTGTACATACCCACCTGGGCCTCACTGGTTCTCTCAATATATACATAAAGAATTTGGTAGTGTCTTTTTTCATAATACACACTTAAAAGTTTTTTTTAAAAAGATGTGCCAAATATTCTACAATTCATATTTTCCTTTATTCTGAAATTTCATTTTCTTCTACTCTGAACTGAGATATGGATGAAAAATAACCAGTACAAAATTAAAGGTTTAGTTAGTATAGATAATATTGTCACCAGTAAAGCTATTTTGTATGTAGAAAGTTTTATTATCTTAATCCTATATGAAGAATTAAGTATTCTGGGAATACTGGGATATACATATGACATAGACTAGTTGTTCCCAATGCCCACTCGAGATGGTCTTCAGTCAAATGTGAAAAGGAAAGTAAAATTTAAGTTTGTGAGTATAATGCTGCAAACTGTCTTTTCTTAAGAACTTTCTTTTCCCTGAATGTGCCTCTTCTAATAAGAATAATTTGGAAAAGGAAACAGCAACCCACTCCAGTATTCTTGTCTGGAAAATTCCATGGACTGAGGAGTCTGGTGGGGTACGGTCCATGGGGCTGCAGAGAGTCAGACATGACGGAGCATGCATGTACAACTTGAATAGTAAAATGTTTTTCTCTTCTGCTCATGCAATGTTTAATTTTTTACTTGGCTACACAGAAAACTGACAACAGTATACAATCTACTGATTTATATATTTTGCTTAAAATATACTGGGCTGTGAAATTCAGTAGTATTGGAAAGTGTAGGTCTTCAAGAAATGTTATAAAAACAATAAACGGAACCAAATTAGAACAGAAAAAGAAAAATACTTCCAAGTAAAATCATTAAGTTTAATTAGAATAATTAACAGTTGGATATAAACAGAGGAGCAATGGACTGAATGACTAGAATGTTAGTGGTATCATTACTAGCAGCAGCAGCAAAGGCAGGTTATTTTTGGAATAAGGGGTCACTTCAGAACTTATCTGTAGTTGCCAATGACACACATAAATGAAAATACATTGTAGAAGTGAAGTAAGGACAAAATAAACTGAATGAGAGGAAAAAAGGAAGCCAAAACTGAGAAGTGAAGTATGCCCATGGTTATAAGATATGAGGAAAAACATCATCGGGAAACACAAAGACGTTAAGGAGTCAGGTCACAATTTGGTATTGAACGTGTGTTCCGTTTTTCTCAGTTAGAAGTAACCAGATTAATATAGGCTTGTTATTTCCTTGTATATCACTTTTTTTTACACTTGGGTAACAGCTAAACACCAAGGTCTAATTACTCCCTGAAAGGTAAAATTAAAAATTCAAAGGACATTGATAAATATAAACATGATGTACTGCTTATGTTCCTAAGAAAATCCAAAACCATAGCAGCCATGTTGCAACATTTTCTTTTGAGATACACAATGGGAAATATACCACATTATCATAAATTTTAAAGACCAATAAACCCAACACAAAAATCCTCATCAAACCATATTTTGTATGTCTCTAATTCTTCAGAACATCAAGGAAAACTGGTGGCATCTCTCTTCTGTACTGTATTACTCTAAACTTAGATGTCTGTCCTGAGTCGGACTGCTAAGTGTTTGTAACAATCTTTCCTAAAATTCAGAGCTGCTCTTATGAGCCAATAGCTGCCCAAAATGTTGAAAGACTAAGAAATCAGTATAGTTGCTTTCATTTCCCCTCAAAGTTAGGTGAAGAAATGAGGGACATAGAAAATTAGAGTTGGGATAAAAATAATAATTTTGTTTAACTGGAAAAACCCTTAAGATTGCTGTCTCCTTTGACTCTAGTGGAACACTTGCTTAAAGCACTCCAAAATGGTCAATAAGAAAGCATAAGCTGAGGGGAAAAAAAAAGATCTAGTATTATACCTCTGAATTTAATATACAAATGTTACAACAAAAATGTATCAAGCTCCTACCTTTAATGCATCATGAAAGACTGGAACTCCTGGGTGGTATGTGCAAGCATCTGGTCAAAAGCAAAGAAAAAAGAAAACACTTCACAATGAAGAAAACCCATTTTCCTTCAGTGTTAACATATAATCCTTTTTCCATATGCAGGTAATACTTCACTAATGCTCCAGTTTGATGGATGACACACAATGCTTAATATAACACTGTATTAAAATAGTAAAGGTTAAAATTCTAATTTGAGTATGACAGCTATAAATAAAAATACACATAGTTCAAGTAAAACAAATAATATTTTGTATTCTAATCTTTACAGTAAAATGTTTAGTACCCAAACTTTAGTACTGTATTTCAATTTTGTTTTTACAAAAATATTATCAAATTTAAACATTCTTATGTGTATTGATCCACAAAAGTCACCCAAGAGATATCCTAAAAAGACATTTTTGAAGAATAGGTTCAATTTTCTAAAAACTGATGTTATCAGTAATATCTAATTGCTAATTTAATTTTCCTAAGTAGGTGTCAATTTCTAGATATAAACCTTACTAAAAAGAGGCTTAAATTTTACAGTTTTCAGGTTTGTCACTGATTGTTAGTCTATTATTTCCCTACCTCCGCCCCACTACACCATCAATTTTTACTTAACTCTCTTACAAATATGGAATTAGTCTGCAATATGGAGTATTACATTTAAAAAAATGATAATGGACACACTTATTCCATAGTTAGATAGAACCATAAACTCAGAAAAAGACCAGCTCCACACTTGTGCAATTTTCTTATAAGGATACTTTGCTCAAACTTTCATGTCTGTTTAGCAATCAATTGACTACAACCTCTGATTCCTGGAATTACCTTGCTGCTGCTGCTAAGTCACTTCAGTCGTGTCCAACTCTGTGTGACCCCATAGACGGCAGCCCACCAGGCTCCCCCGTCCCTGTCCCCCTTCTCCAGGCAAGAATACTGGAGTGGGTTGCCAGTTCCTTCTCCAATTCATGAAAGTGAAAAGTGAAAGTGAAGTCGCTCAGTCGTGTAGGACTCTTGGCGACCCCATGGACTGCAGCCCACCAGGCTCCTCTGTCCATGGGATTTTTCCAGGCAAGAGTACTGGAGTGGGGTGCCATCGCCTTCTCCGATGATACATTTCTGGTACTTAGAGAAAAATCTCCTATCCCTGTATTAAGTCAGCATGGTTTCTTTGGTTAGTAACCAGGTACTACATAGAGACCATACTAGCTAATAAAGAGAAAGTGTCAGGTTCATGGTACAGTACCTAAGCCCAGATTCAGAAGATCTAATTAAGGGTAGTAGTGGAATTGAGGGCTGGAAAAGGAGACTCAAAGTAGAAATGAATACGCAGAGGAACAGGAATTTGAGAGGAGAATCAAAGTAGAGAACAGAGAGCATATTTCATATCAAATTTACATACAGTCAGAGGCACACAGTGCATAATGTCTGACACAGGCATTTACAATAATGGACATTCTGGCAGGAGAAGAGCAAGAGTGAGTCAGGCCTTAACAATACAACTAGTATAAACAGTACTTGAAAATCACTGCTAAATAACATGCAGATGGACATCCTTCTCTCTAGTCGTTAAAAAAAAAAATCAAGTTTGACACTTTCGCTCAAGGTAATATTTTATGGGTAAAAAGCTACAAGACAGCAGTGGTTAAAAACCAGGGCTTTTAACATTGAGTCTGACCCAGGCTCAAATTTTGGTTCTGCCTCTTGGTTGCTATTTGTTTCCTCAAATGTGTGTACTGAATACAATATTGTTCGATGGCACCCCACTCCAGTACTCTTGCCTGGAAAATCCCATGGTTGGAGGAACCTGGTGGACTGCAGTCCATGGGGTCCGGAAGAGTTGGACACGACTGAGCGACTTCACTTTCACTTTTCATGCATTGGAGAAGGAAATGGCAACCCACTCCAGTATTCTTGCCTGGAGAATCCCAGGGATGGGGGAGCCTGGTGGGCTGCCATCTACGGGGTCGGACAGAGTCGGACACGACTGAAGCAACTTAGCAGCGGCAGCAGTGAAGAAATGCTTCCTCTAGAGAAGCTGTTTTAACACATGCAGATCACCAAACCAAAACACTCCTTTAGCTTTTGTACCTCCATTTTCCATCAATCCACCTACCTGTAGTACTTTAAGTCCCTACAAAACCCTGAGCTTCCCTGGTTGCTCAGACAGTAAAGAATCCACCTGCAATTCAGGAGACCTGGGTTTGAAAATCCTGGGTCAGAAAGATCCCCTGGAGAAGGGAATGGCAACCCACTCCAGTATTCTTCCTTGGAGAATTCCATGGACAGAGGAGCCTGGCGGGCTACAGTCCACAGGGTCGCAAAGAGTCAGACACGACTGAACGACTAATTTTGTTAAAGCTAATAAACTTTCAGCAACCTTAAAGGCGTTCCCTACTTAATTCAGCGCTGTGGATGCTCAATCCTTGAGACTGTCTACTCCACTGGCTTCCCTTATCCCTTTCCTAGGCACTGAACCATTTCACACACACACAGAGCTGACTTCCAAAACATTGGCTGTATCTCCCCTTAAAATTAGGCTGGTACATTACACCCTATAAACATACATATTATCAGAGGTGAAAGAGAGTTTTTAAAGTATTGATTCTAATTCCCTACACAATGAAGAACCTTGTTGCTAACTTGTTGCTGTACTTCTCGTATTAACTGGGTATAATAAACACTTCACAGGGTTGTTGTAAAGATTAAATGAGATAACGTAATATATATTAAGTGACAGACCGATGTCTGGCATACAGAAAACATACAATAAATGCTAGTGGAATTTGAGAAAGTGTTGTAACTGCTCAGTTTTCAAGGAATCAAGTCAGTCCTTTACTCCATTCACCTACCAAAATTCAAATCCACTGGTCAGTTTCTATCATTCACCTAGTCAGTAACTCTCAAGTTTACATCCTTAATTTTACAGCTGGGTGCTAGAGAGCTGCACCTCTTGGGCACCTGGCCTTGGGAGACAACTTTTCCACCCGCTAACGGTGGGGGTGGGATGGGAGACGGTTTCAGGATGATTGAAGCGTTACATTTATTGTGCACTTTATTTCTACGAGGACTACATCAGCTCCGCCTCAGATCATCAGTCATTAGGTCCTGGACATTCAAGCACAGTGTCCTGCAGGCGGCGCAGTATAAGACGGGAAGGCCATGCAAAAATACCCAAGGAACACGGACGGCTATAAAGTAACGGATGACGAATGGTATCTCCCATGGAACAAATGTATCAAAACCTAACAGCGTGACCATTCAAAAGAATCTGAACCAAGAAGTTTTTTTTTTTTTTTAAAGTATGGTTAAAACAGTGAGTCAACTGAATGCTAGGATAAGCCGCCCGCTGTCCAACCCTGAGGTCCATGTCTGTCTCTGACACACACACGCGCGCGCGGATCCACGGCACGGCGACCCCAAGGCACCTGGCTAACTCCTCACCGCTCCGAGACGCGCGGGCGGGGCTCTGAACCCCGCGCACAGGGAGAGCGGACGGCGGGGAGCATGTGCGCCGGGCGCTGTGCCGAGGGCGGGCGCCGGGTGCGGACGCCGGCGCCGGGTCCCGCAGAGCGGCCCCGCACCCGGGGGCAGTCCGGGACGCGGCCCGGCGCGGTCAGCCTGGGAGGCCCCGGGCGTCCCCTGGAAAGGATGCGGTTGCCCGGCGGGGTCAGCCTGCGAGGCCCTGGGCGTCCCGGGAGGAGGTGGAGGGGAGGGGGCGGCGGCGCCTCTCTCACCGTCGGAGTTGGTCTCGGGGTCGAAGCGCTGGCCGCAGCCCCGGTTGTAGCACAGCAGGGCCATTCTCCTTCCCGGACTCCGGAACCGCCGCTCGCTGCCTCTGGAAGCCCCCGCGCGCGACCCGGGCCTGCGGGCGCGCAAGCTGCCGGCTTCCGGGAACGGCCAGCTCCGCCTCGGGAACCTTCGCGAAGGTTCCGGCCGCGCAGGCGCAGCGGCGACGGGAAGCGGCGAGGGAAGAGGCGGGGACCACGCAGGTGGGGCTCCGCGGGGCGGCGGGGGAAGCGGGTGGCTAGGCTGGCGGACGGGGCGGGGAGGGGCGGACCCCGCAGGTGGGGCTCCGCGGCGCGGCGAGGCTGCGGGCGCGACGGGAAGCGGCGGGGAAAGCGCGCGGGCGAGGGAACAGGGTGGGGGCCCCGCAGGTGGGGCTCCGCGGCGCGGCGCGGGGACTCGCGGGACAGACCTCGCAAGCCGGAAGCTGGGCCTCCGGGCGCGCCCCACCTCCCTCGCCGCTGCGGGCTGCCTGTCCTCCGCGCAGCCCGGGGACCGCCCTGCTCCCCGCCGCCGCCGCCGCCCAGCAACCTCCTTCCTCTTCGGACTGGGGTGAGGCCTCTACGCGCGGCCGGGAAGTTGGCTCCTGAGCGTTCTGAGAACGACCGGAGAGTCGTGCAGCCTTTCTGACTCCTCTTCCCCGAACGTTCTTTAATAATTGAGCGGGATGGTGGACGAATCTCCCTCAGGTTCCACTGTTCCGATCTCCGAAGCGTGGAGAGGGTGTAGGCATCGGGAGCGATTTCAATAACAGAGTTCAGTTTAGTTCAGTCGCTCAGTCCTGGCCGACTCTTTGCGACCCCATAAATCACAGCATGCCAGGCCTCCCTGTCCATCACCAGCTCCCAGAGTTCAATCTCCTGTCCATCGAGTCGGTGATGCCATCCAGCCATCTCATCCTCTGTCGTCCCCTTCTCCTCCTGCCCCCAATCCCTCCCAGCATTAGGGTCTTTTCCAACGAGTCAACTATTCGCATGAGGTGGCCAACGTATTGGAGTTTCCGCTTCAGCATCAGTTCTTCCAATGAACACCCAGCACGGATCTCCTTTAGGATGGACTGGTTGGATCTCCTTGCAGTCCAAGGGACTCCCAAGAGGCTTTTCCAACACCACAGTTCAAAAGCATCAATTCTTCAGGGCTCAGCTTTCTTCACAGTCCAACTCTCACATCCGTACATGACCACAGGAAAAACCATAGCCTTGACTAGACGGACTTTGGTTGGCAAAGTAATGTCTCTGCTAGGTTGGTATAATTTAGCTTCCAAGGAGTAAGCGTCTTTTAATTTCATGGCTGCAGTCACCATCTGCAGTGATTTTGGAGCCCCCCAAAATAAAGTCTGACACTGTCCCTGTCTATTTCCCATGAAGTGATGGGACCAGATGCCATGATCTTCATTTTCTGAATGTTGAGCTTTAAGCCAACTTTTTCACTCTCTTTCACTTTCATCAAGAGGCTTTTTAGTTCTTCACTTTCTGCCATAAGGGTGGTGTCATCTGCATATCTGAGGTTATTATTTCTCCCGTCAATCTTAATTCCAGCTTGTGCTTCCTCCAGCCCAGTGTTTCTCATTATATACTCTGCATAGAAGTTAAATAAGCAGGGTGACAATATACAGCCTTGACTTACTCCTTCTCCTATTTGGAACCAGTCTGTTCCATGTCCAGTTCTAACTGTTGCTTCCTGACCTGCATATAAGTTTCTACGGGGCAGGTCAGGTGGTCTGGTATTCCCATCTCTTTCAGAATTTTCCACAATTTATTGTGATCCACACAGTCAAAGGCTTTGGCATAATATAATAATATAATGATAATATGATTAGCATCCTTATATACAAATATTTATATCTTCTTTTTTCTCAGCCTAGTTTCTTGAAACTGGAATTTCTAGCAATACAATATGAACATATTTAAGATTAAATATACAGCTATGTTACTTTTTAGGTAGATTATACAAATTTACACTCCCAACATCAATACATGAAAGTCCTAAATTCACAGCATCCTTCATTAAGTACTATAACTATTAATAATTTTGTTTTCTTTGTATATTGTGAATTCACTACTCATATTTAATCATTTTCTATGGAAAACTAAAGATTTTTATTTTAGTTGTAAAGAGAATTTTGTATAATTTTAAAATATAAACTTTTTTATTCATAGTTGACCTTATTGTTTTTTGCTACATGGAGCAATATTTAATTTTACATATATTTTATACAAAAAATTATGCAGTCAAATTTATGTATATTTTTCTTGGTGTTATTTTTTTCCCAGTGTTTTTATACTTAGGATCATTAAGTCAACTACTCCCATAATACTGTTTATGAAAACACAGGTATATCTACTCTGGGTTATTTTTAGGTTTTCTATTCCATTCTATTATTATCTTCTCTGTTTCATGTATTATTTCATCTGTTTTCCTTAATTTATTTTTTGTTAGGATAAAAGCCTTAATTTCGTTTTTCCTCCTTGTTCACTGATGAAATTATTCAAGGCTGCAGATTTGCATTCACATATTTTAGCTCCATTTTACAAATTATGTGGTGTTATTATTCTACTATTTTACTAAATAACCTGAAGTTGTGGTTATATATACATTTTCATATCACAAGAATATGAGGTCTAGGTGTTTAGAAACTTGAAATTTGCAATGATAACCTAGCTTTTAAATATAGCATATGCATTTTATACTGGAGAAGGAAATGGCAACCCAGTCCAGTATTCTTGCCAAGAGAATCCTGTGGATGAAGGAGCCTGGTGGGCTGCTGTCCGTAAGGTTGCCCAGAGTCAACACGACTGAAGCGACTTAGCATGCATCCATGCATGCATAAATTTTATATAATAGATTAGAGGGTGACAATATGAATACCAGTTTTGTTGGAGCACAACATCATGAGACAAACGCTGTTTTTATCAAATTCAGAAATTTATGAGGCACAAATGTATTTGGGCTTAGTGATTGTGCATGTACAATTTTATTTACTTAAGCTGTGATGGTTTACTAATTACATTAGAAAACTCATAATTTGCAAATTTTCTTACATGGAATAATTGAATTCTTTTTTTGTAATGAAGCCTATGTTGAATTAAAAAAAAAAAAGACCAGCCTTATCATAATATCAGTTTCTCTTTTTAATTCCCTGCATCAATCACATTTTTAGAAATGTTATTAATTACTACTCTGTAAACCAGTATAAATACCATATAATATTGCATATTTTGTAAATGATTCTTCCAAAATTTGGTTACATTTTTCAAAAGAGGCTGAACATCTTTAACTGAAATAGTTTTTAAATTTGGATTCCCAAAACCCTTCAGCTTTTGAAGGCTTTTGAAAATTGCAATTAAAGAAAAACAACAACAAAGATTAGAAACAAAAATATGTTGAAATCATTCCTACCAAAAAAAGGAGGGAACAAAATATAAATATTGAGAAACTAGAAATGATAATTTCATATTTTAAATATGATAACTTTATACTCTTAGCGTGAGTTATTTGAACTGCAGTTCAGTTCACTTCAGTTCAGTTCATTTCAATCTATCAGTTGTGTCCGACTCTGCAACCTCATGAATCGCAGCACGCCAGGCCTCCCTGTCCATCACCAACTCCCGGAATTCACTCAAACTCCTGGCCATCGAGTTGGTGATGCCATCCAGCCATCTCATCCTCTATCGTCCCCTTCTCCTCCTGCCCCCAATCCCTCCCAGCATCAGAGTCTTTTCCAATGAGTCAACTCTTCGCATGAGGTGGCCAAAGTATTGGAGTTTCACCTTTAGCATCATTCCTTCCAAAGAACACCCAGGGCTGATCTCCTTTAGGATGGACTGGTTGGATCTCCTTGCAGTCCAAGGGACTCCCAAGAGGCTTTTCCAACACCACAGTTCAAACGCATCAATACTTCAGTGCTCAGCTTTCTTCACAGTCCAACTCTCACATCCATACATGACCACAGGAAAAACCATAGCCTTGACTTGACGGACCTTAGTCGGCAAAGTAATGTCTCTGCTTTTGAATATACTATCTAGGTTGGTCATAACTTTTCTTCCAAGGAATAAGCATATTTTAATTTCATCTGCAGTGATTTTAGAGCCCCCCAAAATAAAGTCTGACACTGTTTCCACTGTTTCCCCATCTATTTCCCACGAAGTGATGGGACCAGATGTCATGACCTTCGTTTTCTGAATGTTGAGCTTTAAGCCAACTTTTTCTTTCTCCTCTTTCACTTTCATCAAGAGGCTTTTTAGCTTTTCACTTTCTGCCATAAGGGTGGTGTCATCTGCATATCTGAGGTTATTGATATTTCACCTGGCAATTATAATTCCAGCTTGTGTTTCTTCCAGTCCAGCGTTTCTCATGATGTACTCTGCATATAAGTTAAATAAGCAAGGTGACAGTATACAGCCTTGACGTACTCCTTTTGCTATTTGGAACCAGTCTGTTCATGTCCAGTTCTAACTGTTGCTTCCTGACCTGCATACAGATTTCTCAAGAGGCAGGTCAGATGGTCTGGTATTCCCATCTCTTTCAGAATTTTCCACAGTTTATTTTGACCACACAGTAAAGGCTTTGGCATAGTCAATAAAGCAGAAGTAGATGTTTTTCTGGAACTCTCTTGCTTTTTCCATGATCCGCAGATGTTGGCAATTTGATTTCTGGTTCCTCTGCCTTTTCTAAAACCAGCTTGAACATCTGTAAGTTCACTGTTCAGGTATTGGTGAAGCCTGGCTTGGAGAATTTTGAGCATTACTTTACTAGCATGTGAGAAGAGTGCAATTGTGCCATAGTTTGAGCATTCTTTGGCATTGCCTTATTTTGGGGTTGGAATGAAAACCGATCTTTTCCAGTCCTGTGGCCAGTGCTGAGTTTTCCAAATTTGCTGGCAGATTGAGTGCAGCACTTTCACAGCATCATCTTTCAGGATTTGAAACAGCTCAACTGGAATTCCATCACCTCCACTAGCTTTGTTCGTAGTGATGCTTTCTAAGGCCCACTTGACTTCACATTCCAGGATGTCTGGCTCTAGGTAAGTGATCACACCATTGTGATTATCTTGGTCGTGAAGACCTTTTTTGTACAGTTCCGTGTATTCTTGCCACCTCTTCTTAATATCTTCTGCTTCTGTTAGGTCCATATCATTTCTGTCCTTTATCGAGCCCATCTTTGCATGAAATGTTCCCTTGGTATCTCTAATTTTCTTGAAGAGATCTCTGTCTTACCCATTCTGTTGTTTACCTCTATTTCTTTGCATTGATCTCTGAGGAAGGCTTTCTTATCTCTTCTTGCTATTCTTTGGAACTCTGCATTCAGATGCTTATATCTTTCCTTTTCTTCTTTGCTTTTCACTTCTCTTCTTTTCACAGCTGTTTGTAAGCCCTCCCCAGGCAGCCATTTTGGTTTTTTGCATTTCTTTTCCATGGGGATGGTCTTGATCCCTGTACATTGTCTCCTGTACAATGTCATGAACCTCAGTCTATAGTTCATCAGGTACTCTGTCTATCAGATCTAGGCCCTTAAATCTATTTCTCACTTCCACTGTATAATCATAAGGGATTTGATTTAGGTCATACCTCAATGGTCTAGTGGTTTTCCCTGCTGCTCCTGCTGCTGCTGCTAAGTCGCTTCAGTTGTGTCCGACTATGTGCAACCGTACAGACAGAGGCCCACCAGGCTCCCCCGTCCCTGGGATTCTCCAGGCAAGAACACTGGAGTGGGTTGCCATTCCCTTCTTCAATGCATGAAAGTGAAAAGTGAAAGTGAAGTAGCTCAGTCATGTCCTACTCTTAGCGACCCCATGGACTGCAGCCCACCAGGCTCCTCTCTCCATGGGATTTTCCAGGCAAGAGTATTGGAGTGGTTTTCCCTACTTTCTTCAATTTACATCTGAATTGGAGATTCCCTGGTGGCTCAGACGGTAAAGTGTCTTGTTTACAATGCGGGAGACCTGGATTCAATCCCTGGGTGGGGAAGATTCCCTGGAGAAGGAAATGGCAACCCACTCCAGTACTCTTACTGGAAAATCCCATGGACAGAGGAGCTTGATGCAGGGTAGTGTCCATGGGGTCACAAAGAGTCAGGCACGACAGAGTGACTTCACTTTCAGTCTGAGCCACAGTCAGCTCCCAGTCCTGTTTTTGCTGACTGGATAGAGCTTCTCCATCTTTGGGTGCAAAGCATATAATCAGTCTGATTTCAGTGTTGATCATCTGGTGATATTCATGTGCAGATTCTCTTGTGTTGTTGGAAGAGAGTGTTTGCTATGACCAGTGCTTTCTCTTGGCAAAACTCTCTTAGCCTTTGCCCTGCTTCATTCCGTATTCCAAGGCTAAATTTGCCTGTTACTGCAGGTGTTTCTTGACTTCCTACTTTTGCATTTCAGTCCCCTGTAATGAAAAGGATATCTTTTGGGGGTGTTGGTTCTAAAAGGTCTTCTAGGTCTTCATAGAACAGTTCAGCTTCTTCAGCGTTACTGATTGGAGCATAGGCTTGGATTGCTGTGATATTGAATGGTTTGCCTTGGAAATGAACAGAGATCATTCTGTTGTTTTTGAGATTGAATCCAAATACTGCTAGGTGACTCATTGGAAAAGACTCTGATGCTGGGAGGGATTGGTGGCAGGAGGAGAAGGGGACGACAGAGGATGAGATGGCTGGATGGCATCACTGACTCGATGGACGTGAATCTGAATGAACTCCATGAGTTGGTGATGGACAGGGAGGCCTGGCATGCTGTGATTCATGGGGTCGCAAAGAGTCGGACATGACTGAACGACCGAACTGAACTGAACTGCGTTTCTGACTACTTTGTTGACCATGATGGCTACTCCATTTCTTCTGAGGGATTCCTGCCTGCAGTAGTAGATATAATGGTCATCTAAGTGGTCATATAAATTCATTTCATTTTAGTTCGCTGATTCCTAGAATGTCGATGTACTCTTGCCATCTCCTGTTTGACCACTTCTAATTTGCCTTGATTCATGGACCTAACATTCCAGGTTCCTATGCAATATTGCTCTTTACAGCATCGGATCTTGCTTCTATCACCAGTCACATCCACAACTGTGTATTGTTTTTGCTTTGTCTCCATCTTAATTATTTCTGGAGTTATTTCTCCACTGATCTCCAATAACATATTGGGCACCTACTGACCTGGGGAGTTCCTCTTTCAGTATCCTATCATTTTGCCTTCTCATACTGTTACCGACACTTGGTCAGGGTTGCACCCTTGCATGTTTATTCCTACCACTTTCAGGTTTGGTAAGCATCAGAAGGGGTGACTGGATTCCCCTGGGCATTTTACATATCAGCACCAGGGAAATCTGAGGTTAGAGAATGAAACGTGATTTTCTTTCTGATGAAAGAAAACATTAAGTTGCATCCACAAAGACTAGAATACAATGATGGGCCAGAGAGTGTGCGGTGGGGCATGAAACAGGTGTTACCATAACATTACCCATATTTGAATTTTCATATAAACTGCAATTCTTGATGGAAGTAACTTATTAAATTCTCCTATAAAATTTGAAAGTACTTTTTCTTATAATAAATTCTCCATGATTTGTTTTTATTTTTTAAATTCCTACCTCAGGTGGTGCCCTTGTTAGTTTCAGCAGCTTCCTGAAATGAAAGGTGAGAATCATGCCTGTTGGTGAAAGTGAAAGAGGATAGTGAAAAAGCTGGCTTAAACTCAACATTCAGAAAACTAAGATCATCCAGTCCCATCACTTCATGGCAAATAGATGGGGAAACAATGGAAACAGTGACAGACTTTATTTTTTTGGTCTCCAAAATCACTGCAGATGGTGACCACAGCCATGAAATTAAAAGATGCTTACTCCTTGGAAGAAAAGCTATGACTAACGTAGACAGCATATTGAAAACCAGAGACATTACTTTGCCAACAAAAGTCCATCTAGTCAAAGCTATGTTTTTTCCTGTAGTCATGTATGGATGTGAGACTTGAACTATAGAAAAAGCTGAGCACCGAAGAATTGATGCTTTTGAACTGTGGTGTTGGAGAAGACTCTTGAGAGTCCCTTGAACTGCAAGGAGATCCAACCAGTCCATCCTAAAGGAAATCAGTCTTGAATATTCATTGGAAGGACTGATGCTGAAGCTGAAACTCCAATACTTTGGCCAGCTGATGCAAAAGCTGACTCATCCTCATGCTGGGAAAGGTTGAAGACAGGAGGAGAAGGGGATGACAGAGGATGAGATGGTTGGATGGCATCACAGACTCAGTGGACATAAGTTTGAGTAAGCTCCAGGAGCTGATGATGGACAGGGAGGCCTGGTGTCTGCCATCCATGGGGTCACGAAGAGTCGGACACAACTGAGTGATTGAACTGAACAGAACTGAGATGTTATTTTCTATGAAGAAACTCCATTTTAGTGACAGTTTCTTCTATATCTTCCTTCCTTCTAATTAGAAACTCTATCCAGTTTGTTATAGTGTATAACAAAGATGTTTTCAAAGAACATCAAGACAAACAAATCCACTTTATATGTCTAAAATGTAAAATCCTTGAAAGCAGAGATTTTCTCTTTTATTCACTACCATGTCTTGAACACTTAAAACATTACTGACACAAGATATGCACTCAGTATGTATTTATTAAATAAATTGAATGAACTCATGTACTTAGAAAGGAGCTGCTGCTGTTGCTGCTAAGTTGCATCAGTTGTGTCTGACTCTGTGCGATCCCATAGACAGCAGCCCACCAGGCTCTCCCATCCCTGGGATTCTCCAGGCAAGAACACTGGAGTGGGGTGCCATTTCCTTCTCCAGTGCATGAAAGTGAAAGGTGAAAGTGAAGTCGCTCAGAAAGGAGGTAAAAGGCAATAAATTCACAATTAGTTTATAGCTGACATTTTCCTTTAGCTTGTAGAATTTGGAGTAAAAATAAAAACATTTAAATATAAAAATTAATTTACAGATATTTATATTACAAAGAACAAGACAGCATTAGATTCCAAAAAAGATATAGATTAAAAAGTCTATGTAAATTGAAAAGTCACTTTACATAAAGACAGAAGAAATAGTTTTAAATGTTAAGGATTAAGATGAAATTTATTATTTTTTAAAAGACAAGTTTATTTCAACTTTTTTTAAAGTTTCTTTTTAAAAGACAAAGTTTAACTTTTTAAAAAACAGGTTGAGATTTATTATTTTTAAAGACTGAATAATTACAGGTTCAATGAGTCTTAGCGAAACTTAAATGGTGTAGAGTATAAATGTTTTTTTTCCAGAAGATGGCAGCAATAGTTTATTTTAGAATCACTAGACACCCTCAGTCATCATACCAAGTGATGTACATCTTTAAAAGCTATAGCATATCAGGAACGTTGGGGATATTTTTTATTATTCCTTGAAGGCACCACTTCATCAAAAAGATCCTCTTATTGATGGCTAAGGTTTCTGTGATTCCTTATACTTACCTACTGTCTTTTAAACACTCCACCTGCATTTCATTTTTTATATACTTCCCAATAAATCTTAAATTATATGTCTGAATATATCACTCCATAACTAAAATAAAACAATTCCGTAAACCATACAGAATAAAGAATAATGCTTTTAGTTTATCCATTCAGTCAGTTCAGTAACTATATTCTATTTACAAAGCACTATGGTAGGCCCTAGGATTTGAAACAGGATATTACATGAAGCTTTCCAGTTTGGGAATTGCAAGTATGTAAAGATAAAGGTGCAGGAAAGCAGTTCCCTAGAGAAGAGTACTGTCTGGGGACTGTTGAGGCACAAAAGAACAGGGGGGAGAGTTAAGTATGACTAAAGTCACCCAGGTTTGTAATTCAGGGCAAAATTTTGAGCTTTAGGGAATAATAAACATGTAAGTATAATTAAACAGAACTTCCCTGGTGGCTCAGATGGTAAAGCAATGCAGAAGACCAGGGTTCAATCCCTGCATTGGGAAGATCTCCTGGAGAAGGAAATGGCAACCCACTCCAGTATTCTTGCCTGGAAAATCCCATGGAGAGTGGAGCCTGGTAGGCTACAGTCCATGGGGTCACAAAGAGCTGGACACGACTGAGCCACTTCACTTTCTTTCACTTTCTATAATTAAACAGCACAAATCAAATCCCTTATGATTATACAGTGGAAGTGAGAAATAGATTTAAGGGCCTAGATCTGATAGAGTGCCTGATGAACTATGGAATGAGGTTTGTGACATTGTACAGGAGACAGGGATCAAGACCATCCCCATGGAAAAGAAATGCAAAAAAGCAAAATGGCTGCCTGGGGAGGGCTTACAAATAGCTGTGCAAAGAAGAGAAGTAAAAAGCAAAGGAGAAAAGGAAAGATATAAGCATCTGAATGCAGAGTTCCAAAGAATAGCAAGAAGAGATAAGAAAGCCTTCTTCAGCAATCAATGCAAAGAAATAGAGGAAAACAACAGAATGGGAAAGACAGAGATCTCTTCAAGAAAATTAGAGATACCAAGGGAACATTTCATGCAAAGATGGGCTCGATAAAGGACAGAAATGATATGGACCTAACAGAAGCAGAAGATATTAAGAAGAGGTGGCAAGAATACAGGGAAGAACTGTAGAAAAAAGGTCTTCACGACCCAGATAATTATGATGATGTGATCACTAATCTAGAGCCAGACATCCTGGAATGTGAAGTCAAGTGGGCCTTAGAAAGCGTCACTATGAACAAAGCTAGTGGAGATGATGGAATTCCAGTTGAGCTGTTTCAAATCCTGAAAGATGATGCTGTGAAAGTGCTGCACTCAATCTGCCAGCATTTGGAAAACTCAGCAGTGGCCACAGGACTGGAAAAGATCAGTTTTCATTCCAATCCCAAAGAAAGGCAATGCCAAAGAATGCTCAAACTATGGCACAATTGCACTCATCTCACATGCTAGTAAAGTAATGCTCAAAATTCTCCAAGCCAGGCTTCAGCAATACATGAACCGTGAACTCCCTGATGTTCAAGCTGGTTTTAGAAAAGGCAGAGGAACCAGAGATCAAATTGTGAACATCCGCTGGATCATGGAAAGAGCAAGAGAGTTCTGGAAAAACATTTATTTCTGCTTTATTGGCTATGCCAAAGCCTTTGACTGTGTGGATCACAATAAACTGTGGAAAATTCAGAAAGAGATGGGAATACCAGACCACCTAACCTGCCTCTTGAGAAATCTGTATGCAGGTCAGGAAGCAACAGTTAGAACTGGACATGGAACAACAGAGTGGTTCCAAATAGGAAAAGGAGTACGTCAAGGCTGTATCTTGTCACCCTGCTTATTTAACTTATATGCAGAGTACATCATGAGAAACGCTGGACTGAAAGAAACACAAGCTGGAATTATAATTGCCAGGTGAAATATCAATAACCTCAGATATGCAGATGACACCACCCTTATGGCAGAAAGTGAAAAGCTAAAAAGCCTCTTGATGAAAGTGAGAGGAGAGTGAAAATGTTGGCTTAAAGCTCAACATTCAGAAAACGAAGGTCATGGCATCTAGTCCCATCATTTCATGGGAAATAGATGGGGAAACAGTGGAAACAGTGTCAGACTTTATTTTTGGGGGCTCCAAAATCACTGCAGTTGAAATTAAAATATGCTTACTCCTTGGAAGAAAAGTTATGACCAACCTAGATAGTATATTCAAAAGCAGAGACATTACTTTGCCGACTAAGGTCCGTGTAGTCAAGGCTATGGTTTTTCCTGTGGTCATGTATGGATGTGAGAGTTGGACTGTGAAGAAGGCTGAGCACCGAAGAATTGATGCTTTTGAACTATGGTGTTGGAGAAACCTCTTGAGAGTCCCTTGGACTGCAAGGAGATCCAACCAGTCCATTCTGAAGGAGATCGGCCCTGGGATTTCTTTGGAAGGAATGATGCTAAAGCGGAAGCTCCAGTACTTTGGCCACCTCGTGCGAAGAGTTGACTCATTGGAAAAGACTCTGATGCTGGGAGGGATTGGGAGCAGGAGGAGAAGGGGACGATAGAGGATGAGATGGCTGGATGGCATCACGAACTCGGTGGACATGAGTCTGAGTGAACTCCAGGAGATTGTGATGGACAGGGAGGCCTGGCGTGCTGTGATTCATGCGGTCGCAAAGAGTTGGACATGGCTGAGTGACTGAACTGAACTGAATACACATTGAAAAAAGCTAGAAATGATTAATGTGAGATTCACCCAGAATATCTGCATTGCCTACTAGCATCTTGGTATACACATATTTATAGTCTTGGCTTACACAGACGCAACTTATTTGTGCATACTCTAAATATCTAAATATACAAATGCATCATACATGGGTCATAATAGAATTCTGTTTTTGTAACTTCAGTTCACTCAACAGTAAGTCATGAAAGGGGAGTGGGACGGGGCAGCAAATGAGACTTAAAGGAATGGTGAGGAAGCAGTCTAAGAATGGGGAGAATGGTGCCAGGGTCGCAAGAATGGAGCAACTCTTAGGAATGGAATAATTTAGCATCAAATGCTGTAGAGCGGATTAGCTGAGAAGAGACCTCTGAACAATTAATTGGCTGGATTTGGCCATTAGTTTCCAGGAGGGTGACCTCTGCTAGAACAGTGTTAGCTCATCTCTTGCGGGAGGAGGAGGGATGAGATGGAAAGAAGGGATGAGCTATTCCCAGGAGAAGTCCCTTCCGAAAGACAAGATGGGATAGTAGCTTCATATGAAGTCTGAATAGAGGAAGAGGATTGATTGATTGTTTTGCTTGTTTTAAATGGAGGAGATTAGAGCAAGAATATAATTTATGAAGAAACAACCCAGTAGGCAAAGAAATGGCTAAAATATAAGAAAAAAGGGGAATTGCTAAAAAAGCAAGATTCTGGAAATTTTTTTCAGTCTGAAAGGAATGATGTAAAAAATGAGTGTAAGTATAATTCAGTTTTTAGGTGTAGGATGAAGAATTTACATTCAAGGATCTTCACACCATGGTCTCTACACTTCATGATTACACTTTGTGTGACTTACGCATGAGTCAAACCGAATTCCTTCCTCTTGTCCTGAGGTGTCCTGCAGTTTCCGTAAGGCTTTGTTTAATTCCCATTGGCTTTTTTCTAATCTCTTGTTTAAAGCTTATACATTCTTTGTTGTTGTTTAGTCACAGCAGTCACGTCCAACTCTTTAGTGACCCCATGGATTGGGATTTTCCAGGCAAGAATACTGGAGTGGGTTGCCGTTTCCTTTCACTAGGGGATCTTTCCCACCTAGGGATCAAACTTGCCTCTCCTGCATTGCAGGCAGATTCTTTACCATTGAACCACCAGATACATCCTTAAAATGCCAAAAAAAAAAAAAAAATTATACTTCCTACTTGGAGTTCTCCTCACCATACAACCCAGTTCAAGTATGATTTCGCATACCTGGAAGTTACAGGTTAAATAGTCAGTGGAACACAACCAGTATAGAATACTGGAGGCAAACAAGACATACATTAGTGTGTATGTGTCTGTGTGTGTTGGGAAGGGAAATGATAAGGGAAAAATCTTTCAATATATGATCTTTCATCGTCTGACAACATAAGAGAATCTATTCAGTAGTAGAAAGGGTTCTTTGTTTTAATCTGGTGCAGTAGTTTCTCTTTTTTGTTAAATGTAAAATGTGTATTTGATTTGCTAAAAAGTAAGGAAATATTTCTTTTTGTTTTATTTCTGTTTAAGTTTTCCAAAGGTAATTCTAAAGTTTCGTTAAATTATTTATATAACCTGTGAGTTTTTATCAATCTGTAAGAAAAATAAAATTAAGGAATATATGAAAAGCAATTGGATACTAATATAGCAATCAAAAAAGTAGTCATTCATAGAGCTTAGATTTGGAGTGAGAAGTCCCGACGTTGAACCCAAATGTATCATCTTGGACATGTTGGTTTACTTCTCTGGTTCGCATGGTTTCTAACCTAACAACAGGTTGTTAGGAATATCACTTGAAAAAATTTTTTGAAAATATGTTGTGAACAATCAGGTCTTGAAAAAATATTAGTAAGTTTTTAGAGGCATTCATGTAAAAGTATATCACAGTTTTATTTAAGGATCTTTACTATTATTACTATATATAATTTTCTCTAAGTTTTACAGATTTTGATATTCATATTTACAACATTTGCTTCTTATATTGATGATTAAAAGTCCCTCAGCAATTTTTGCCAAATGAATTAATAGTGAATACTTGGTTCTATCCTGAATCTTTATCAAAATAATTTGTTTTCATTTTTTAAAATCAGAAGATCTTTAGTAGGTTTTAAATACTTACTGTTTTAAGCAAATAGTTTAAGCAAATTTAACTTTAGATTTTGCTCCTAAGATCATTTTGCCTTTTGTTCGTAAATGTAAGACATTTTAATCAGAGTTATAACAACAATTGATTTTTTTTGGTAAAAATACTTGGAGGAAAACAAGAATGTATTTGGCTGGGTAGATGTCATTATGTGAGTTTAATCTGTTGACCAACATCCAGCTAACCGTTCACTGTTCTGCCATTTCCTTTTAGGCGAGTGAACTGACTTTATTTTTGGCTGTGTTTGGTCTTTGTTGTGCACAGGCTTCCTCCAGCTGGGAGGAGCAGCGGCTGCTCTTCTGTGGGTTCTCATCGCAGCGGCTCCTCTGGCTGCAGGGCGCAGGCTCAAGGGCGCGTGGGCTGCAGGAGCTCCAGCGTGTGGGCTCAGGGTTGCAGGGGTTTGAGAAGCTGTGGCGCATGGGCTTTGTTGCTCCGCAGTGTGTGGAATCTTCCTGAACCAGGGATTGGACTCGTGTTCCCTGAATTGGAAGGCAGGTTGTTATCGACTGTACCGCAGCTGCTGCTGCTGCTACTGCTGCTAAGTCGCTTCAATCGTGTCAGACTCTATGCGACCCCATAGACGGCAGCCCACTAGGCTCCCCCATCCCTGGGATTCTCAAGGCAAGAATACTGGAGTGGGTTGCCATTTCCTTCTCCAATGCATGAAAGTGAAAAGTGAAGGTGAAGTCGCTCAGTCGTGTCTGAATCGTAGTGACCCCATGGACTGCAGCCTTCCAAGCTCTTCCGTCCATGGGATTTTCCAGGCCAGAGCACTGGAGTGGGGTGCCATTGCTTTCTCCACTGTATTGCTAGGGAAGTCCAATGATTTTTTTAAATAAAGGTTTTAAACTAAGAGTTGATCCATTTACTGGCTTTTGTCTGTATAAAATATTATCATTTATAACTCCTACTGTTGGAAATTTTATTTGGTCGTCATTATTTCTACCAACCCAATGTGCTTGCATTAAATTTTATATATCATAATGTTATACCCAGAGTTTTATCTGTTACAAATTTATTTCTCTTTCATTTGTACCAGTCATAATCATAAAAATTTCAAAGACTGCAAGTATGTATTTATTTCTTGGCTAATCTTAGAAAAATATATATAGAACAATTACCTTCAGATAATTTAAGATTAAGCTAATGTCCATGGCTGGTTTATTGTATGGAAAAGCCAATTCTTCCTTAATTTTCCAATCGTTCTGTGTCCTAGCAATGTTTCTAACTCAATGTTTTGCTATATTTATGACACCTTTTCTTAAAGTCTGCAGAATGAGTCATCTTAATAGATATCATTTAAATAGATGTTTAAAAATAATATGTCCTATCAATTATCTGTGATTCTGAGTAACATATCCTTATGCTTTTCTCCAGTTCTTTTAGCAGTTGAATTAATATATATTATTTTATAAGAAATTAGCGATAAACTACTCAGTTGGTCATGAGATAATTGAGTGAGGAATTCATAAAAAAACAGAATGTGTTTAAAGGACTGATGAAAACAGATAATATTATAAGAACGGAAAGTTTTAAATAAAGAGTTTCAGAAATATAATAGTCTAATACTAAAATCATGCTATGAAATATTTTCCCATGGGAACTGTGAACATATCAGTTATTCAAAAGCAATCTGGAAACAGCATTAAAAAAAATATACCCTAGGGAGTAATTTTATACAGTGGTTGAGCCAGATAGGAGTCTAATGGCCTTTACTCTAGCTACTTGGTATGACATGTAAAATAGCAAGTTTATATAGTACTTGTCATTGGAAAATAGAAGTTATAAAGTAACATGACCAACACAGGTAACTCGATTCTGTTAATAAAATGCAGTCACATTTTACTAACCTATAAAATAATAGGAGTAATGATGACCTTCAAAAAATTTTGCAAGTAAAAAATGTTATGAAGCATTGTCAGACTCTACTACATATTTTATTGACACATATTGCTTCTCTGGAAAAATAATTCAATAAGCTGGAAAATGGGAAAGAAAGGGAACTAATAAAATGAAGAGGAAAAAAATAAGGAAAGCAGAAAACATTTGCTAGGCGATCTAATGAGTGTCAGGCTGCTATGGGACCTGCTCAAGGATATTTATTCATACCAAGATAGAAAAGAAATCCAGATATTTCTCTTCGCAGTGTGTTAAAGGCCTTAACACTCTCTGTTTTTTCAAATACTGATCTTTTACTGCTAGCAGTGTCATTTTCAAAATCTCTCACAAATATTTCTCTGGTTACACTTTTGCATGTCTGTTTCATAATATTTCAGTTCATTTTTCATCATTAAAAATAAGTATGTCTGAAAGACAGTGACATAAACTACAACTCTAGGAGCTGAGTACTGTTGACCATTGAGCACCATGGGTTTGAACTTTGCAGGTCCGCTTAGCAGATTTTTCCGTAGTAAATACTACAGTACTACACAGTCTGAGGTTGGTTGCATCGTTTATTAGGGCTACAGATATGGAGGGACTCCCAAGTACAGAGAGCCAACTCTAAGTTATACTTGGATTTTTGACCTTGCAGAGGGTGGGGAGCCCTAGCTCCCAACCCACATTGTTCAAAGGCCAGTAGTATTTCAGTCAGCATATGTTTTTGTAATACAGTATTCCATATTTATTTTTTAAAATCAGGGCTCTTTAAAAATACCAAAAGCTAACTAAATAAGGTCTAAATATGTGCATATTTATACTTCAGTTGAGCCATCCAAATTTGATTTCTCAATTTTTAGCAAAAGCTGAGAACATGGGATTGCTGTGTTCTTTTACATTCATTACCATCTCCAACAACAAAAATCCAGTACTTACTCTTCTTCAAGCTCTTTATATTAAATAACCTTCACAAAAACTGTGATGAATATTTTATTACCCCAAGTTTTCAGATTAGGAAAATGAGGCATAAGCGAGTTAGCTTACTTGCCTAAGTTATCACAGCTGGTAGGTCTCAAAAACAATTCAAACTTGTGCATTCTGAATCCAGAGCTCATATTCTGGGGCTTTGTCTAAAGCATTTAGAATAAGTTACTACTACAGTATCTAGCAGAGAAGGCAATGGCACGCCTCTCCAGTACTCTTGCCTGGAAAATCCCGTGGACGGAGGAGCCTGGTGGGCTGCAGTCCATGGGGTCGCTGAGGGTCAAATACGACTGAGCGACTTCACTTTCACTTTTCACTTTCATGCATTGGAGAAGGAACTGGCAACCCACTCCAGTGTTCTTGCCTGGAGAATCCCAGGGGCGGCGGAGCCTGGTGGGCTGCGGTCTACGGGGTCGCACAGAGTCGGACATGACTGAAGTGACTTAGCAGCAGCAGCAGCACAGTATCTAGGAGTTACGGAGTTAACACAGCAAAATACTAAAATGTTTTGTAGCACTTGTGCAATTAATTTGAAGACACTACAGATGGAATTGGCTATTATTAGCTGTTCAATAAGTGTTCTCTTGTTGCCAGAGTTACGTCTTACTTTCTTTGCTACATGCCTAGTACAATATCATTACATAGGTCTGGGGATACACAGTGCATATTTGTTGAATAAGTTATGTATTAAAATTTCACAGAGAAAGCTGCTCAAAAAAAAAAAAGGAGGAGGAACAATATTTGAAAGATACTTTTATTCTATGGAGCAGGCTTTTAAGATAATTGAAATTTTATTTTGTGATAATTGAAGAGTAACACAAAGTTGTGAAAAAAACAATATTGGGAGCTCCCTTGTACCTTTACCTGGTTTGTCCTCATGATGATCTCTTGGAAAACTACAGCACGAACACCATGATGAGGAGATTGATATTGACACAGTCCCATTCATCCTTAAGAGTTTTCCAGTTTTAGATGTACAGATCGTCCCTGACTTACAATGATTAGACTTACAATTTTTCACCTTTACAATGGTGCAAAGGGGATATGCATTTAGTAGAAACTGTACTTAAAAAATTATTAGAATATATTTGCTTTATATTTGCTTTATAAACTATGTGGTAGTTTCTGCTGTACAGCCAAGTGAATTATTTATACATACATTCACTGTTTTCTAGATTTTTTTCCCCATGTAGATCATTATAGAGTACTGAGTAGAATTCTTGTTTCTGTGCTATACAGTAGGTCCTTATTAGTTATTTATTTTATATATAGTAGGAGGGCCTGGCAAACCCACTCCAGTATTCTTGCCTGGAGAATCCCATGGACAGATGAGCCTGGCAGGCTACGATCCATGGGGTTGCAAAGAGTAGGACACAACTGAGCAAGTGAGCTGAGTGAATTGAAATGAACTGATGGGGCTGAATGTCATGATCTTAGTTTTTGGAATGTTGAGTTTTAAGCCAGCTTTTTCACTCCCCACTTTCATCAAGAGACTCTTTAGTTCTTCACTTTCTGCCATAAGGGTGGTATCATCTGCATATCTGAGGTATTAATATTTCTCCTGGCAATCTTGATTCCAGCTTCTGCTTCAGCCAGCCCGACATTTCACATGATGTACTCTGCATATAAATTAAATAAGCAGGGTGACAACCTACAACCTTGATGTACTCCTTTCCCAATTTGGAACCAGTCCGTTGTTCCAGGTCCAGTTCTAACGTTGCTTCTTGACCTGCATATGGATTTCTCAGGAAGCAGGTAAGATGGTCTGGCATTCCCATCTCTTTAAGAATTTTCCAGTTTGTTTTGATTCACACGGTCAAAGGCTCTGGTGTAGTCAATAAAGCAGAAGTAGGTATTTTTCTGGAACTCTCTTGCTTTTTTGATGATCCAACGGATGTTGGCAATTTGATCTCTGGTTCCTCTGCCTTCTCTAAATCCAGCTTGAATATCTGGAAGTTCTCAGTTCATGTACTATTGAAGCCGGCTTACAGAATTTTGAGCATTACTTTACTAGCGTATGAGATGAGTGCAATTGTGTGGTAGTTTGAACATTCTTTGGCATTACCTTTCTTTGGGATTGGAATGAAAACTGACCTTTTTCAGTCCTGTGGCCACTGCTGAGGTTTTCAAATTTGCTGGCATATTGAATGCAGCACTTTCACAGGATCATCTTTTAGGATTTGAAATAGCTTGACTGGAATTCCATCACCTCCACTAGCTTTGTTTCTAGTGATGCCTCCTAAGGCCCACTTGACTTCTCATTCCAGTATGTCTGGCTCTAGGTGAGTGAGCAGACCATCGTGGTTGTCTGGGTCATTGAGATCTTTTACATATAGTTCTTCTGTGTATTCTTGCCACCCCTTCTTAACATCTGCTTCTGTTAGGTCCATACCATTTCTGTTCTTTATTGAGCCCATCTTTGCATGAAATGTTCCCTTGGTATCTCTAATTTTCTTGAAGACATCTCTAGTCTTTCCTATTCTATTGTTTTCCTCTATCTCTTTGCATTGATTTTTTTTTTTTTTAACTTGGCAAAGTTCCTTGGAGACTTATCTAAGTTCTTACATGTAGGAACACTGCCGTTTTATGCCTGACTAGGAGAAGGCAATGGCACCCAAATCCAGTACTCTTGCCTAGAAAATCCCATGGACAGAGGAGCCTGGTAGGCTCCAGTCCATGGGGTCACTAAGTCGGACACAACTGAGTGACTTCACTTTCACTTTTCACTTTCATGCCTTGGAGAAGAAAATGGTAACCCACTCCAGTGTTCTTGCCTGGAGAATCCCATGGACAGATGAGCCTGGTAGGCTGCCGTCTGTGGGGTCGCAGAGTCAGAGACGACTGAAGCGACTTAGCAGCAGCAGCAGCAGCACTCCATAATATGTATGTGCCATAGTCTATTTAATTTTTCCCCACTGAAGGACATCTAGGTTGTTTCTAGTTTTTATCCATTACAAACTTCTGCCTACATATCTTGGCATGAGCTTAAGTACTCATTTCTCTGGGATAGTTGTCCAGGCATGCAATTGCTAGGTCATATGGTAGTTGGAGAAGGAAATGGCACCCCACTCCAGTATGCTTGCCTGGAGAATTCCATGGACAGAGGAGCCTGGTGGGCTACAGTCCATGGAGTCACAAAAGAGTTGGATAGGACTCAAGCAGCGTTATAAGAAATCCACAAACTGTTTCACCGTGGCTATACTATTCTACCTCTCCACTGGGAATGTAGGAGTTATTCAGTTTCTCTGCCTACTTGTAACCATTTGCTGTTGTCATCATTTTAAATATTAGCCATTCTGGTAGATATGTAGTATCATCTCATTGTAGTTTTAATTTTTGTTTCTCTAATGGCAAGCCATGTTGACCATCTTTTCTCATGCCATCAATTATCCTTTCTGGTGGTATACAGAAGGCAAATTTTATTTACAGTTACATCTCTTTTGTGAAGTGTCTGTCTTTTGCCTGTTTTCTAGCTGGACTGTGCTTTACTGGTGAGTTTTGAGAGTTCTTTATATGACCCAGATACTTATTTTTGGTCTTTTGTGTATTCTAGAGACTAGTCCTTGTGTAAGATGCAGATCACAGTTCATCTTTTAAATTTCTTAACAGAGGTTTTTGTAGAAAAAAGTTTTAAGTTTTGATGAGATCTAATTTATTTTTTCTTTTATGGATCATGAATTTGGATAAAGTGTAATAATTCTTCCCATAGCTCAAGATTCTGAAGATTTTTTTTTTCCTAAAAGTTTTACAGATGTATTTTTACATTTAAATTTGTGATTAATTTTAAATTAATTGAAAAAAATTTACACAACATTTAAGGTCTAGGTTGTAGTTTTGTTTTGTTTTCTTTTGGTTTTTTTTTGACTATGCATGTTCAGTTGATCCAAGACCATTTCTTGAAAAGATAATCTTTTTCTGTTGAATTTTTTTTTTCTAACTTTGTTAAAGTTGGACATAATTTGGACATAATTTGTGTAGATCTGTTTTTTAAAATTCTCCATTCTGTTCTGTGGAGCTATGTGAAGATATTTTATGTATATTTAATACCAAGAACAAGAGAAAATTCTAGAGTTGTGGTTAGCAAATGTTTTCTGTAAAGATTTTTGCTTTTGTAGTCTGTCAGTCAGAACTTCTTAACTTTGTCATTCAAGCAGAAGCCACCATAAATAATACAAAATGAAGGGGCGTGGCTGTGTTCCAATTAAACTTCATGTGCAAAAATATGTAGCAGGTTAGACTTGGCCCAACAGCTACGGGTTTTGAGTGATGTGGCATTTGCCAATGTTTCTTCTAAAGAAGAGAAGAATAGTCGAGGTAAAAGTCTCGTTGTCCAGAAACTATTGGATATTTTAAAAATACTGCTAAATTCTTTCTAGCCACTACACTGTTTCTGATGTTAATGGCCTTGTTATTATCTTAATCAGTGTTTCTCATGTGAGAAATGTAAGGAACCATTTTAAAGAGAAAGCACTCATGTATATTGCTAATGGTTATTTAAATTACTCTTTACTATGGTATTACTTAAATATATAAAGCATAGGAAGAAGTATAATTTTCTTTTGTTTAAAGTTCTTCAAGGTTTCCCTAGTGGTCCAGTGGATAAGACTTCCCTTTCCAGTGCAGGAGATGTGGGTTCCATCCCTGCTCACAGAGCTATGATCCCACATGCCTCAAGGTCAAACAACCAAAACATAAAAACTCTGTTGTATGTTGTAATGGTGTATTGCTGCTGCTACTGCTGCTAAGTCGCTTCAGTTGTGTCCGACTCTGTGCGACTTCATAGATGGCAGCCCACCAGGCTCCTCCATCCCTGGGATTCTCTAGGCAAGAACACTGGAGTGGGTTGCCATTTCTTTCTCCAATGCATGAAAGTGAAAAGTCAAAGTGAAGTCTCTCAGTCGTGTCTGACTCTCAGCGACCCCATGGACTGCAACCTACCAGGCTCCTCCACCCATGGGATTTTCCAGGCAAGAGTACTGGAGTGGGGTGCCATTGTCTTCTCCAGTAATGGTGTATTGCTGTATTAGATTGGTGCAAATATAATTACAGGTTTTCCATTGTTGGACTTTACCATTTGATATTGGAACGCATTCTTAATACATGTAGGTTATGTTATACATCATTTTAATGTGCATTTTTTGCTTTGTTTTTTTGCTAATAACATTACTTATGCTGTTTATTTTATATTTATTTTAGACTATGAAAATGATGGGGCTTCCCAGGTAAAACTAGTGGTAAAGAACCTGCCTACCAATACAGGAGATGTAAGAGACGTGGGTTCAGTCCCTGGGTCGGGAAGATTCCCCTGAGGAGGAAATGGCAACCCACTCCAGTATTCTTCCCTGGGAAATCTGTGGACAGAGGAGCCTGTCAGGCCACAGTCTATGGGTTCACAAAGAGTCAGATGCAGCTGAAGCGACTTAGCACATGGAAATGATGTTAGACAAAAAGCAGATTTGAGTGGTTTTCTTATTTGAGTTCAGAATGAGTCAGAAAGCAGCAGAGACAACTCGCAACATCGACCACACTTCTGGCCCGAGAGCTGCTAAGGAATGTACAGGGCGGTGGTGGTTCGAGAAGGTTTGCAAGGAGATGAGAGCCTTGAAGATGAGGAGCCCGGTGACGGCCCATCTGAAGCTGACACTGACAAACTGAGAGCAGTCATCAAAGCTGATCCTCTTACAACTTATATGAGAGGTTGCTGAAGAACCCAGTGTCAACCATTCTATGGTTGTTGGGCATTTGAAGCAAATTGGAAAGGCAAACAAGCTCGAGAAGTGGGAGCCTCTTGAGCTGATTGAAAATTTAAAAAAAATCGTAATTTTGAAGTTGTCTTCTCTTATTCTATGGGTTTCCCTTGTGGCTCAGCTGGTAAAGAATCTGCCTGCAATGCTGGAGACCTGGGTTCGATCAGTGGGTTGGGAAGACCTCCTGGAGAAGGGGAAGGATACCTACCCCAGTATTCTGGCCTGGAGAATTCCATGGACTGTATATCCATGGGTCGCAAAGAGTCGGACTCGACTGAGCGACTTTCACACTTTCTTTCTTCTCTTATTCTGCACAACAACAATAAACCGCTTCTGCATCAGATTGTGATGTGTGATGAAAAGTGGATTTTATATGACAACCAGGGACAACCAGTTCAGTGGTTGGAAGGAGGAGAAGCTCCGAAGCACTTCCCAAAGCCAAACTTGCTCCAAAAAATGGTCACGGTCACTGTTTGGTGGTCTGCTGCCCATCTGATCCACTACAGTTTTCTGAATCCCAGTGAAACCATCACACCTGAGAAGTATGCTAGGAAATCAATGAGATGTACTGAAAACTGCATTGCCTGTAGTGGGCATTGGTCAACACAAAAGGCCCACTTCTCCACGACAATGCATGACTGCATGTCACACAACCAATGCTTCAAAAATTGACGAGTTGGGCTGTGAAGTTTTGTCTGATCCACCATATTCACCTGACCTCTTGCCAACTGACTACCACTTCTTCAAGCATCTCAACAACTTTTTGCAGGGAAAATGCTTCAATAACCAGCAGGAGGCAGAAAATGCTTTCCAAGAGTTTGTTGAATCCTGAAGCATGGATTTTTATGCTACAGGAATAAGCAAACTTATCTCATTGGCAAAAATGTGTTGATTTTAATGATTCATATTTTGATTAATAAAGATGTGTTTGAGTCTAGTTATAATGATTTAAAATTCATGGTCTGAAACCACAATTGCTTTTGCACCAACCTAATAAAAATGGTCCACATCAAAAAAATCTTTTAAAAAAAAGAGCCCTAGTATATTTGTATAAGCAAAAGTATGAAGCCAAGGACTTCCCTAGTGGCTCAAACAGTAAAGCGTCTGCCTACAATGCAGGAGACCTGGGTTCGATCACTGGGTCCGGAAGATCCCCTGGAGAAGGAAATGGCAACCCACCCCAGTACTCTTGCTTGGAAAATCCCATGGACAGAGGAGCCTGGCGAGCTACAGTTCACAGGGGCGCAAAGAGTCGGACAGAACTTAGTGACTTCACTTTCACTTTCATGAAGCCAATAAAACTAATACTAACACAATTCATTTGATGTAATGAATGAATATCTTGTTCAGATAAATAATTTTCCCAGGTTGAAAATGGTCTTTTAAACAAGGACTACTTTTAGTTTGAAATGACTATGTGATGACTCAAGTCTCCATAACTTTTTTCTGTTGAACTACTTTGAATATTTTGTGTAGTCAATATACTGATGTAGTTGGCCTTTACTTAGCACAATGTACTAGTTATATATAAATGGTCACTTTTTATTATACTTTGACAATTAAAAGCTCTTTTTTGTTATACTATTTTCATAAACATCAAGGGGTACTAAGCTCATAAAGCCATTCTTACATTTAAGGTGGTTTTCACAAGACCTGGAATACACTTACATTAAATATAATATAAAAATTAAATCATAAAGTTAAAAAATCTTATAGAAAATAATCCTTATAAATACATGCTGCTGCTGCTGCTAAGTCGTGTCAGTCATGTCCAACTCTGTGCGACCCCATAGACGGAAGCCCACCAGGCTCCTCCATCCATGAGATTTCCCAGGCAAGAGTACTGGAGTGGGGTGCCAAACGGAAGAGCCTGTTTGGCTACAGTCCATGGGGTCGCAAAGAGTCAGACACGACTGAGCAACTTTACTTCATTTCAAACTTATCTACAGACTTTGGGAGAAATGGGTACGTGTAATTTACCTACAGATGTTTACTTTTATATAATTATTTTGAGAGATTTACATGGAAGCCTTGTCATCAGATTCTGAATTCTAATTAGTAATATAATGTTCCTCTGAGATATAACACAATGCATTTTTGTACTGTTATTTAACAGGTATTCCTGGAGGAAGGAATGGGATTCCACTCCAGTGTTCTTGCCTGGTAGGTAAGTCCATAGGGTTACAAAGAGTTGGACATGACTGAGTGACTGAGTACACACACATTAACAGGTGTTCGTTGAATATCGACTGCATGCTAGTACTGGAAATGAAAATGAAATTAATGCTTAGTCCTTGCTCTGGAGCAGTTTATTAACCAGTTTAGAAAACAAGACATTCATATTAAATTTGTTGTTATCAGTAGCAAACAATTATCAAAAGCTTACTATTAAAATTTCCAGGTTCTATTCTAGGTTCTTTACATGTGTTAAATTATTTACTCATACAAATAACCTTACAAGGTGAGTTTTATTTATTATTTTCCTTCCTTTATAGAAGTAACTAAAAGACAGTTTAAGTAATTTGGTCAAGATCTCACAGCTAATAATTGGTGAAGCTACCATTCAAATCATAGCAGATAGATGGGGAGAAAAATGGAAGCTGTGACAGACTTAATTTTCTTGGGCTCCAAAATCACTGCAGATGGTGACTGCAGGCATGAAATTAAAAGACACTTGCTCCTTGGAAGAAAAGCTATGACAAACCTAGACAGCAGAGACATCATTTTGCTGACAAACGTCTGTCTAGTCAAAGCTGTGGGTTTTCCAGTAGTTGTGTATGAATGTGAAATTTGGACCATAAAGAAAGCTGAGCACCAAAGAATTTATGCTTTTGAAATATGATGCTAGAGAAGACTCTTGAGAGTACCTTGGACAAGAAGGAGGTCAAACCAGTCAATGCTAAAGGAAATCAGTCCTGAATATTCATTGGAAGGACTGATGCTGAAGCTGAAGCTCCAATACTTTGGCCATGTGATGTGAAGAGCCAACTCATTTGAAAAGACCCTGATGCTGAGAAAGATTGAAAGCAGGAGGAGAAGGGGATGACAGAGGATGAGATGCTTGGATGGTATCACTGACTCATGGACACGAATTTGTGTAAACTCTGGGAGCTGGTGATGGACAGGCAGGCCTGGTGTGCTGCAGTCCGTGGGGTCACAAAGAGTCAGACATGACTGAGCGACTGAACAACAACAAACCATTCAAATCAATCAATCTAACTCAATAGCCTGTGACTTTAATTCTTACTCAGTATTGTTTCTTCCAAAAGGAAATTAGTATCATCCAATTGGCTGGTCAGAGCCAACCGTTTAGTCAATTGATTCTACAGGTTGCATTTTACTGTCTAATACCCCTTTGCCAGTCCAGTCAGCACACTAACACAACCGTTTTTGGAAATTATACATAATTGGGGAAATTATTTGGTCATTATAATGACTAAATTTGATTGCATTTTTTGGGAAAAGTCTGCTACCTAAGCATGTTTAGTTTTCTTTTGAGAGGCTCTTTCAGAATGACTGACCCTTTTATGGATTGCCCTAGGTTGGACTGGAAAAGGCATTGAATTTAATGTAGAGATTTTATTTCCTGTCTAGCCATGTTGAACATAAAAAAGAATCAGGAGTTAAATGTATTGAAGTCAAATAAACCTACTAGAGTTGGAAATTATTTGGCTTATTTTGATATACTTTAAAGACTGTTTCTTAATATATTTAAGTGGTCACTTGACACTTTTAACTTTCATGAATTAGTCCAAAGAGGATAAGAGTAGTTTTGTTTGTTTGATTTTTAATAACTTCAAAAATAATATTGACAAAACAAAAGACAACCCTCAGAATGGGAGACAATATTTGCAAACAAAGCAACCAATAAGTAGTTAAGCTCCAAAATATACAAATAGCTCATGTAGCTCAATATATATATATATATATAAAATCCCAGTCAAAAAATGGGCAGAAAATCTAAATAAATATTTCTCCAAAAAAGACATACAGATGACCAAAAAGCACACGAAAAGAAGCTCAACATCACTATTCATTAGAGAAAGACAAATCCAAAAAATACCCTGAGGTACCACCTCACACGAGTCAGAATGACTAGCATCAAAAGAACTGCAAAGAGTAAATCCTGGAGAGGGTGTGGAGAAAAGGAAAATCTCCCATAGTGTGTTGATGGGAATGTAAATTGATACAACCACTATGGAGATTCCTTTTAAAAAGCTAAAAATAGAACTACCATATGACCCAACAATTCCACTCCTGGGCATATATCTAGAGAAATCTATAATTTGAAAAGATACACACACCCTAACGTTCAGTGGGTATGTGTATATTTTCATTTATAATAACCGTGGAACCAACCTAAAAGTCCATCAACAGAGAGATTGATAAAGAAAGTGTGACACTATACACGATGGAATATTACTCAGCCATAAAAAGAACAAAATAATGCCATTTGCAGTAACATGGATGGACCTAGGGATTGTAATACTGAATAAAGTAAGTCAGACACAAAAAGACACATGTCATATGATATCACTTATATGAGGAATCTTAAAAAAGGATACAAATGAACTTATTTACAAAACCGAAGTAGAGTCCTGAATGTAGAAAACAAATTTACGGTTTTCAGTGGGTGGGAGAGGAGGAAGAAACTGGGAGATAGGGACTGACATACATACACTGCTGTATATAAAGTAGATGACTAATAAGAACCTGCTGTATGGCACAGGGAACTTTACTCAGTATTCTGTAATGGCCTGTATGGGAAAAGAATCTAAAAGAAAGTGAAAATATGTATGTGTATAACTGATTGACTTTGCTGTACATCTGAAACTAATGCAACATTATAAATCAACTATACTCCAATAAAACTTAAAAAAATTGATCAGTAGAACTTGAATTTGATGAAATATTTTTCACTGAGTACATTTTTTTCAATATTATTTAGTGAAGAAATTGCAAATATAAAACTTAGTTAACCTTTTTTAGTGATGACTTGATAATTTGGGCTTTTTCTTCCTCTAAATCTGAGCCATTTAATAAACAGCATATCACTATAATTTTATATTTGCTTGTCCCCATAACTACTAAACCACAGAAACAAAGTATTTATAGAATAATACCTTAGTTACTTTAATAAAATAATACCTTAGTTATTTTGTAGTCTTATTTGTTGTGCCTATTTAATTGTTAATATAACAGTGAGGATATACAAATAAGATTTGTTTGGTTATAGTCCTCAGAGAAGAAATGGCATATACTTGATCCTTTAAAAGATGTACTTATTTAATCATTTTAAAACCAAAAGAATGGTAGCCTGGGGGCAGCAGGAGTACTCAGAGTGATGAAATTGGTGGAGAAATAGAATGAATTTCAATAAAATGTGAACACTTATAACTGAATATAAAATTTATATATATAAACATATAAAATTTATATAAATATATATACATATATGTGCATATGTTTACAGCCCAAAGCTGTATTATCTAATTCTCTCTAATTTTATCTAACATTATCTAAGTTCTAATCACACACATGTATGTGTGTATTCAGTTGCTTCAGTTGTGTCCGACTCTTTGCGATGTTATAGACTGTAGCCCACCCGGCTCCTCTGTGCATGGGATTTTCCAGGCAAGAGTACTGAAGTGGGTTGCCATGCTCTCTTCCAGGGGATCTTCCCACCCCAGAGATCAAACTGTGGCTCCCATGTCTCCTGCATTGCTGGTGGATTCTTTACTCCTGAGCCGCCAGGGAAGCCCCTGTTATATATAAGCACAAGTTAATGCATGTGAATGAGATTGTTTTAAGTTACATAGCAGCTTAAGGAACAATTGTTCAAAATGTTTTCTATTCTGTGCAATTTTAGTAATTTAATCAGCAGATTTTAGTAAGGGACATTTTAATTTGATTCAGAGAAACATTGTTTCCACATTTTAACTCTTTTTTTTCCCCACATTTTAACATGTTGAAATTGAGGTGCATTGTATAATTGCAGTTTCATTCACAGCCCAATGACAAAACTTGGTAAAGAAATAATTTGTCATGTTGAAACGGAGCAGGATCCTATGGTCCTTGCCACGCCCTCACGCCCCACTCTGTCCTCTGTCTACCTTTTGCCTGTGAAACACTTTAGTTAAAAAGTGTCCTTAATCAGAGAAGTGAGAAATGCTGAAACACAGGAAAACAGTCAAAGGAGACTAAATAATACTAATGTAAGCATTAAGCATAGTCAAGGACCTTCAGTTCTTTCTCAGGGTTATAGATAAGATTCTGAGCCACATCCTGTGAGCTGTCTTATAGATACCAAAATACCAGGTGGAAAAGTTAACTACTTGATGATCAGACTGTACCCAGGACAGTGAGCTGCCACAATTCCAAGAACTAACCACAAAGAAATGGGAACAAATGTACCTTGGAACTGAAGACTAATGGTACCTAAAACAACTGAGATGATATTGTTCAGACCACAGATGACCAATTTGAAGATGACGGTTTGAGATGACTGTGCTGCTTCTGCATGTAACCCCCCGCCCTCCAACTCTGTCGCTAAAAGCTCTCAACTTCTGCTAGTCAGGGGGATATCGGCCTTTGGACAGATGTCCACCACCCTGCGCTCCTCAGTTGCTGGCATCTGAAATAAAGCAAACTTTCCTTTTCACCAATCTGGCCTATCTATAGGCTTTTGAGTGGCAAGCAGCCAGACCCACAAACACATACATCTTTCGCTAACAATGTGGTCCAACTTGCCTACGAACCTAACGCTGTAGGTGTAAGTGTATGTTTATCTAATTGTTTACTCAGCTAGGTTATTTGCAAGTTGATTGAAATTCAAACAAAAGGTTGAATTTTAAATTAATTTGGAACCATAATTGTAACCCCAAATTCATACAAATTATTATATTGAGATGCAACACATAAATGAAAAATATTAGATTTAAAAGAGCATAACATAGATCTGTAGGATGAAAATTGATTACAAGTTGAGCAAATATCTGTTGCTAGAGCATTATCTGCATATTTTTAAAGCATCAACCAAGTAATTTACAGAACCTACTTAGAAAATACACAAGAAGATAAAGTTGAGTTTTGTTTTGTCATTGAGACATTTAAAAAGGATTTCTGGTCACACTCCAGGCAATGCAATTAAAGAGAGGAGAAATTGCCAAATCTCTTGGAACAGATCACAGAATTTTCAAAGCTAGGAAAAGTTGGTATGATGACTCATACATCATGAAACTCTATTCCTTAGATACTGAACATGTAACATTCAAAGGCTTCCAGCTGACTTCCAAAAGAAGCTGTTAACTTCCAGGGATACATAAGTCCTATAGGGAGAAAAGGAAACCTTGAATTTAACTAAATTGGAAATGCAGAGAAAATCTTGATATTCTTTGATATGCCAGAAATTATATAGTCCATCCTAAATGTGCTAAAGCAGTCAGGTTCATGAGCATTGACTATAAAATGCAGTATTTCTGTGTTGTGTAATTGCATATGCCTGGAAGTGATTCAGGAGAACCTTTGAATTCTGAATTATTATAATATTCCTGTATTCTCTGGGATAGGAAGACTTATTTCACAGCTAATGTCCAAAGGCTTCTAGCCTATAAATAGGACATTTCTCTTGTCTCCTAAATCAAGATTGTAATTCAAACAACAAAAGGGAGACCTAGAGCAAAGGCTGAAGAGTGAAGTGTGCTGTGCTAAGTCACTTCAGTCGTGTTCAACTCTCTGTGACCCCCAACTCTTTGTAGCCTGCTAGGCTCCTCTGTCCTTAGGATTCTCCAGACAAGAATAGTGGAGTGGGTTTTCATGCCTTCTGCTAGGAGATCTTCCTGACCCAGGGATCCAACTCAGGTCTCTTGTATCGCCTGCATTGGCAGGGGGATTCTTTACCACTGGCTCTACCTGAGAAGCCCAAAGAGTGAGGAGGAGATGGTGAGAGAGAAGAGTGAGGCGAATAGAGGGTCTCCCGAGCTTGAGAGTCTGAAAGGAGAGCCACTGAAAACAGGCCAAAAGGATGTAGGCAGAGAGAAGGGAGGAAGTGGAATGTAGTGTCAGGAAAGTGAAAGTGAAAGTTGCTCAGTCGTGTCCGACTCTTTGCTACCCCACGGACTGTACGGTCCGTGGAATTCTCCAGGCCAGAATACTGGAGTGGGTAGCCTTTCCTTTCTCCAGGGGATCTTCCCAACCCAGGGATCAAACCCAGGCCTCCTGCATTGCAGGCAGATTCTTTACCAGCTGAGCCACAAGGGACGCCAACAAGTGTCAGGAAAGCAACATAAAATTAATGTTTCAAGGAAGGAATATTCAGTCGCTAAAAGCTGCTGAGATACTGAGTAGTATGAGGCAGAAATGTGCCCACTGAATTTAGTTATAGAGTCAACTGAAACTCAAGAAAGTGGTTTTCACACAGAGTAGGACACTAAAGATTAAATTGATCTGAGAGGTTAACTGGACAAAAAAAGTGCAGATTAAAATAACTTTTCTGATAAGTTTAGATGAATGAAGGACATGAGCTGAAAGAATATTGGAGGTAATTTTTATTTTTTTTAATTTTTAGATGGAAAGAATTTAAAGATAAATTTGTATGGGAATGTGTCAGGAAGCATTTAACAGGAGGGTTCCTGTGTGCTGTTTTGGATCTGTCAGGAATTCTCTGTTCCTTATTAATTCCTGAATATTCAGAAATTAAGCGGAGAGGCAAGCCTAGTTTTTCTATATGGTGATAAGAACCCTCTTCCTTCTTGTGAACCATACGGTAAAAGTGATTGTTTACAACTCTGTCTCTCTTTAATATGGATCGCCTATGTTTTGTAAGTCTGGAATTTTAATCTTTATCTTTGCTGAGAACAACTACCTTGTAAGACAGTATATATGCCCACACCATGTTGATTAAAACACCTTTGCTCCATCAGAGTTTTGGTCCCCATGTCTGTCTTTCTCTCTCTCTTTCTCTCTCCACCAGCCACCACCGCCCCCCCCCCCCCACCCCTCTCCTTTTCAGGCTGATCCCCCGGAGCACAGAGGCTCTCTGAGTTCACTTTCCTGCTCCGGCTTCTAAGACCCTCTCAAGAAGGCACCTTGTGCCTTCACCCCATCGAGAGGGCGCCTGAGGCCTTCGAGAGCAGAGCAAGCTCTGTGCAGGGGCTTTATTGGCTTTCTGCGTAAACCAAGGAATATCAGCCTCTTTCTCTCTCCTTTACTTTCTTATCAGTTGACTCCAGACCACCAGGTTCTGGTCCATTAAAGGACCTCAACAGGAATAGAATAATTCACTGTGGTTTGAACTGTAGGTTATGACTTTTTAATGTGTTGTAACATTAATTCAGTGAGTGGTGACCAGCATTAATTAAAAAAAAAGATAAAATATCAGTGTATCATGCCTGGTAAGGTAATCTTGTCTTGTAAGAAATTTTTTTTGGTAAAAATTGTCTATTGCAAGCCACAGTGAGATATATTTTGTATATTTATACATGATATTTATATAATATATATAATGTGAATGGGCTTCCCAGGTGGTGCAGTGGTAAAGAATCCACTTGCCGGTGCAGGGGACACAGGAGACGTGGATTTGATCCCTAGGGCAGGAAGATCCCCTGGAGAAAGGAATGCCCACCCATTCCAGTATTCTTGCCTGGAGAATCCCATGGACAGAGGAGCCTGGCGGGCTACAGTCCATGGGGTCGCAAAGAGTTGGACACGCACACACATAATGTGTTTATAATGGGTCGCAATGTAATACATGTATTCCTGGTTGTGAGTCTTAGTAAAGAAAAAAAATACTCTGACAGTAAAAGCATTAAATATTAGCATAGATTCTGAAGAATATGGGGTGAACTGAGACTCAGATTTCATGTAGAAGAATTGGCCTTCAAGAAGAGGAGTAATGTGTACTTCTTTGTATCAGAAAGGCACAAGGAGAAGATTGTTACGCATGCAGGTTAATGACAGATTTGGCAGCCGAATATTGAAGGAATCCCTGTGTGATGGCTCCAATCATTTTACTTAAGTACAATGCAATCATCTGCTGAGAAGTGTAGGGACCAGGTATCAGAGTTTGTAGATAGACGTTAGAAATATATGTTATGGAAATTAGGTCAAGATGATCAGAGAATTACACTGACTGTGTGTAGGTGAGGTTGATGATTAAATTGATCAACCCATTTGTGTGTTACCAATCCATTTATGAGTGTTTCGTTATCTGAGAATACATACAGATGCTGGTAACAAAGATGGATGGAATCGGGATGGGGACTTTTCTCACTGGAGACTTTAAAAGGATAAGTGGACAAGGGAGATAAGTGCATTGGCACCAAAACGATTGATGTGAAAGACTAGAAAGGTGTAAGAAGTTTCATATTTGGAAGAAAGGGAGTGATCAATGGAGCTGAAGGCTCAGAGACTGCAAAACAGTGAGAACTGGGGTTCTGAGCAGGCAAATGGAAATTTTCATAAGAGAATGAAATGTTTATAATTTTGAAAGTGGAAATTTTTTCAGTAAAGTATAAGGGATTGGTGGAGTTTGAAATATGCCATTAACAGTAAGAAAGTCTGGAAATAATTAAAATATGATGTTGGATAGGTTGTCTATGTGAACATTAAATTTCCTGAGATGGTGGTAGGAATGGAGAATGAATGTAATATCCTGAGCTGAATACCAAAATCTTTAGTGAATGAGATGAATTGGACAGGGGGTTGGTAGATGAAAACAACAAAGAACAGGAGTTTAAAAAAGTGGCTGGCAGAGCTTCTGTGAAACAAGGCAGGCAGTGAGAGCAGGGAGAACTCGCGCCCCAGTTCTAACCCATGAGGAGAAGGCGTTGCCTGAGAGTTCCAGCTCTGGGTCCAGACTGCTTGGGTTCCACTGCTGGCCTCATTGCCCTCTACTTCTATGACCTTGATTAGTCTCTCTCTGTCTGAGTTTCACACCTCTAAAATATGAATAAAATGTCTACTTCGTAGGATTGCTACAATAATTATATGAAATATGGCTATGAAATTAATTCATGAATTAAGTCCGTGTACAGTAGGGCTTACATAGAAAGTGCACACTAAGTGCTTGCTATTATTATGTCTATTATTTTCTAGAATGTTTGACAATTTCTACTTAAGAGAGCTGTGGAAGGTTTCTCACTAGTAATCTAGTTTCAGTTAAAGTAATGCTTGGAGAAGCTGCTAGGATTGTAAGGATTTGCTGGTTTCACTGGGAGTGTTCCAGAAAGGACAATGGGGTTGTTCTGGAAGGAAACTAAGTGTGAGTAGGATGGCAGGTGAAGGATCAGACATGCTGAGTATCAGAGATGAGAATAGAGCTAGGAATAACTTAAAGATCCTGTGGCTTCATAACTGCAATGAGAAGTCACAGTCGCTACCACAGTGGCACATCATTCACACAGACTCTGCATGGAAACTGCAGTAAAAACAAGGATATGAGGCATTTAGTGAATTTAGTACCAACAGTCTTTTGAAAGAGGAGAGATATTTTGGCCTTACAGAATTCATGCATGTGTGATACATGAAGGAAAGGAGGCCTTGTAAGTGTGGGGCGGGGTGAAATATTTCCTTTCCTCCTGATGTCGTTGTGAGGGTAACTGTGACTGGGGCTTTAGGTAAATGAGCATAAGCCACACTGACTCTCAGGGAAGTAAAACAGGATGCGCTTTGACTATAATCTCCATGCATATGTAGTTGATAGAGCTGCCCATCACCCTAATCGCTACTGTCTTTCTATTTCCAGAGAAGTCATTGCTCAGTTGTGTGTGACTCTTTGTGACCCCCATGGACTATAGGCCACCAGGCTCCCCTGTCCATGGAGTGTCCCAAGCAAGAATACTGGAGTATTCTTGTAGAATACAGGCCTATCATGTCTATACCCTGAGGAAACCGAAATTGAAAGAGACACATGTATCCCAGTGTTCACTGCAGCACTATTTACAAAAACTAGAACATGGAAGCAATGGAGAAGTCCATTGACAGATGAATGGATAAAGAAGCTGTGGTACGTGTGCACAGTGGAATATTACTCAGCCATAAAAAGGAACACTTTTGAGTCAGTTCTGATGAGGTGGATGAACCTAGAGCCTATTATACAGAGTGAAGTGAGTCAGAAAGAGAAAGATAAATATCGTATACTAATGCATATATATGGTATCTAGAAAGATGGTACTGAAGAATTTATTTGCAGGGCATCAGTGGAGAAACAGACATAGAGAACAGACTTATGGACATGGGGAGAGGGGAAGAGAGGTGAGATGTATGGAGAGAGTAGCATGGAAACTTACATTACCATATGTAAAATAGATAGCTAATATAAGTTTGTCGTAAGTCTCAGGGAACTCAAACAGGGGCTCTGTATCAACCTAGAGGAGTGGTTTGGGCAGGGAGATGGGAGGGAGGTTCAAGAGGGAGGGGACATATGTATACCTATGGCTGATTCATGTTGAGGTTTGACAGAAAACAATAAAATTCTGTAAAACAATTCTTCCATTAAAAAAAAAGAATAGGAAATAGAAAAAAAAAAAGAATACTGGAGTAAGTTGCCATTTCCTCCTCCAGGGAATCTTCCTGACCCAGGGATCTAATCCATGTCTCCTGCATTGCAGGCAGATTAAGGTCATTGTTTCCTTTCTTGTTTGTTCACTGTTGAATGTGAAATAACAAAAAGCAACACTTCTGTCTCTTGTTTACCATAGCATCTACAGCACCTAGGCAGTCACCATTCTTTCTTTCTTTTTTTATTTATTTTATTTTTATTTATTTATTTATTTTTTAAATTTTATTTTTACCTTATTTTACTTTACAATACTGTATTGGTTTTGCCATACATTGACATGAATCCGCCACGGGTGTACATGAGTTCCCAATCCTGAACCCCCCTCCCACCTCCCACCCCATATCATCTCTCTGGATCATCCTTGTGCACCAGCCCCAAGCATCCAGTATCCTGTATCGAACATAGACTGGCGATTCGTTTCTTACATGATAGTATACATGTTTCAATGCCATTCTCCCAAATCATCCCACCCTCTCCCTCTCCCTCTCCCTCTCCCTCAGAGTCCAAAAGTCCGTTCTATACATCTGTGTCTCTTTTGCTGTCTTGCATACAGGGTTATCCTTACCATCTTTTTAAATTCCATATATATGTGTTAGTATACTGTATTGGTGTTTTTCTTTCTGGCTTACTTCACTCTGTATAATCGGCTCCAGTTTCATCCATCTCATTAGAACTGATTCAAATGTATTCTTTTTAATGGCTGAGTAATACTCCATTGTGTATATGTACCACCACTTTCTTATCCATTCATCTGCTAATGGACATCTAGGTTGTTTCCATGTCCTGGCTATTATAAACGGTGCTGCGATGAACATTGGGGTACATGTATCTCTTTCAATTCTGGTTTCCTTGGTGTGTATGCCCAGCAGTGGGATTGCTGGGTCATAAGGTAGTTCAATTTCCAATTTTTTAAGGAATCTCCACACTGTTCTCCATAGTGGCTGTACTAGTTTGCATTCCATTATTCCTTAAATGGAGAAGACCCTCCATTCCTTTTCAATTCAGGTGATTTATATAATTCTGAGAATGCTATTCCTCAGTTTAATCTGTGAAGTTACACTGCCTTTCAAAAATTTCTTACTGCTGTTAAGTGCCTACTACTTGGTATAATTTCCTTTTTTGAATTTCTCCTTCTTGTGATACAAAAAGTGGAATCATGATGAATGATTAAGCATGGGTTTGTTGTACCATGGTACACATAATTATATTCAGTCTAAATTTAGAACTATTTTCAGTGAAACTTCATACATTTTGTTCTTTTTATTAGTCCTCAGCAAGGAAGAACATTTGGCTCTTCCAAATGTTCTTTACTTGAAATGTGCTATACTGGAAAGGAGGTGGAGGAAGCATGACAACTTACTGATGCTTTTCTCTCTAAACTGGCCTCTGCTCTGCTACAGCCCTCCTTGGCTTTCCCTCATGGCTCCTGAGATGAATGGAAATTAGCTTCAGGACTGAAAAGTCCAGTAGCTTCTTGAAGAATTCAGAATCATAGCATTTATTTTTTTTTTTCCCTTGGAGCAAATGGTCAGCTGGAAACCTTTCCTCAGTGCAAGTGAATAGACACTTTAGAAAGCACAGCTTTCTGAATAATAATAAAGTAGTCAAAGTGTTGGTTGCTCAGTCATGTCCGACTCTTTGTGACCCCATGGACTGGAGTCCTCCAGGCTCCTCTGACCGTGGAATTCTTCAGGCAAGAATACTGGATTGGGTTGAAATTCTCTTCTCCAGGGGGTCTTCTCAGCCCAGGGATCGAACCCATGTCTCCTGCATTGGACGTGGATTCTTTACCATCTGAGTCACCAGGGAAGCGACAGCTTTCCTGTGATGGTAAAGAGTTTGCCTGCAATGCTGGAGACCCGGGTTTGATCCCTGAGTCAGGAAGATCCCCTGGAGGAGGGAATGGCAACCCATTCCATTTTCTTGCTTGGAGAATTTCATGGACAGAGAAGCTTGTTGGGCTACAGTCCATGTCTCTCAACTCAATAAAGTAGTACCTTCATATTTATATATATATATTTGCTTTGACAGTCCTAAGGGATTGAAGATGTCTTTTGATAGCAGAGACCACATTTAACATTTGGAAATTAAGCATCTCATAAGATTCTTCTTTATTATTCACTTCTTGCAATAGGGTTATAGTGAATATTAGCAATTCCTATATTTTGTTCCATTTCAGTCTACTTTGTTAATGTTCCTTAGGACTTGATCTGGGTCTTGCTAAATTCTCTGTCTGCACTCATCCCTTACCTGTTCTAATTTCAATATTCACATATAGATAGATATATTGATAGAACTTCCCAGGTGGTTCAGTGGTAAAGAATCTGCCTGCCAGTGCAGGAGATGCAAGACATGTGGGTTCAATCCCTGGGTCGGGAAGATTCCCCGGAGGACGAAATGGCAACTCACTCCAGTATTTTTGCCTGGAGAATCCCATGGCCAGAGGATCCGGATGGGCTACAGTCCATAGGGTTATAAAGGGATACACACACACACAGACATACACACACATATAACTGTAGTTCATACATTTCTCCTAAGATTCAGATTCATGTATCCAATTGTCTTGCTGACATATTCACTCAAACAGGCTTAAGTTGTTTCAAATTTAACAATTATGGATTTAATTGATTTTCTTATTCCTCAAACCCAGTTTAGGTTTCTTTCTTACACTGTTTGGCACCACCATCCATTCACACTCTCTCATAAAACAAAGTCTGAAGTATTTTTCCTTATTATTTCCATCTTTTCCAATATGAAGGCCAGTCAAATCTACTTCAAAGATATGTTTACAGTTAGCCCTCTCTTCTCTTTCTCCTTATCAAGTCACCATCCTCTCTTTTAGATTACAGTTGACTTTTGAATAGTGCAGAGGTTAGAGTCTCCAACTCTCTACCCAGTAGAAAACCTGAGTGGAACTTTACAGTTGGCCCTTTGTATCCGCATGCCACACCTCACATTCAGCCAACTGCAGCTTTTGTAATACTGTGCCTGCGTGCCTGTGTGCTCGTTCATGTCTGACGCTTCATGACCCCATGGACTGTGGCCCACCAGGCTCCTCTGGCCATGGGATTTTCCAGTTAAGAATAGTGGAGTGGGCTGCCCAAGGATTGAACTCCCGTTTCTTGTGTCTCCTGCATTGGCAGGAAGATTCTTTATCATGGTGCCACCTGGTGGGCCCTTTGTAGTACTTGCTATGTATTTATTTAAAAAAAAAATTCCACATAAAAGTGAACCTGTAGAGTTCACACTCACTGTTGTTCAAGGGTCAGCTGTACCACAATGACTGAAGCCCAGGCACCCCAGAATCTGGGGTTCACAACAGAAGGAGCCACTGCAATGGGGACCCCGGACACTGCAGTGAAGAGTGGCCCCCACTCACCGCAACTAGAGGAGAGCCTGCAGGCAGCAAGAGAGATGGAGCGCAGCCATGAACATAAATAAAATTATAAAAAAGCTCTATAAGAAATACTCACTCATGCTTTTTATTGCATTTAGACTACTTCTCCAGCACCTTTTATTGTCCGTTAGACCGTGAGATATCAGGAATATGCCCACCATTCAGTCTCATTCCATGCCACTAACTCCCTCATGCACTTACACTCTTAAATAAAAGTTCTTTTTGTGGCAAAATTATTTTCCCACCCTACTACATTTGCACTTGCTGTACTCTTTTCCTGCAGACATCTTGTCCCTACTCTTGCTATCCTATTATTTCATATCCCTCATGTCACAGTGCAAACGTCACTTCTCGAGAGAGACTCTCTCTGCTACTCACAGCCACATTCTTAATTTTCTATTATAGAGTCTATTTCTTTCCTTCTTATGCTTCTCCCAAGCTCTAAACATCAGTTGCTATTGCACGTCTTCCTAAATGCAATATAAGCTCCCTGAAGAGAGGAATTAAATTACTATTTTTTAAAACTCAGAATTTACCACAATCTCTCTGGGTCAGTATAGTCTGAATCACGAAATCCCTAAGGGCTATTTATGCCACTATTCATTTTTTATATCTTCTTACACAGGTCACTGCAATATTGTATAATATTTGTAGTATCTAATTGCTTTACTATTAAAGTTTTATAATGTGTATTCTATACGAGCATTAACAAGTTTCTCTTATTTGAATCAGTTACTCAGATAAAATAATTCTTTTCCTATATTTAAGAAATGCCTTTTAAAATATCACTCATCTGTCGCTCCCTGTACAACTAAATTATATTACATTCCTTCTCTACAACATATATATCTAATTTTATCTACTTTAAGATCAATATATCCTCCAGTTATTCTGTCACGTATGCTTTATTTTTCTGGTTTCTTTGTATTTTCAATACCTCACAAGGTCTGAAAGGGTCATATTTAGAGTCTAGATGATAATTTATGAAAATGTAAGATAAAGCAATAGGATATCTTTTAAACTATCAAAGGTAGAAGGGACAAAATACAAGTGTTTCCGTTTGTGAAAGTGAAGTCACTCAGTCATGTCTGACTCTTTGCAACCCCATGGACTGTAGCCCACCAGGATGTTCCGTCCATCGAATTTTCCAGGCAAGAAGCCTGGAGTGGGTTGCCATTTCCTTCTCCAGGGGATCTTCATGACCCAGGGATCGAACCCAGGTCTCCCACATTGTAGGCAGACGCTTTACTGTCCGAGCTACCTTGGAAGTTTCTGTTCGTACTGTGGAATAAATTCAACTAGAAGTGTAGAAACTAACAATGCTCACTGTATAGACAATATCTGTAAATATGTCAGAAAGAAGAGGCTAGTGATATTTTCACTGAACTGTACAATTATAGTCATATGAGACTCTGTCCATTCCTTTTGTGTGATATAAGGCTTTTTATTACTTATTTTTAGAGTACATAGAATATAATTTTTGCTAAATTTTTGGTAATATTATTAACTTTTAATAAGTTAAATAATAAAATGCTTTTAAATGAGAATTATGTAATTTACCAGACTTTAAAAACTTTTAATGATGAACTAGAGTATAAATTACTTTTTAGAAGTGGTGTATGTATCAATTTATAATTTTTGACTTAAAATTTAATGTGAAAGCTATTACTATAATGTATAGCGCTATTAGTAACATTTGTATGCTCTATGTTTCTCAGTTGGAAATCAAATTGTTGTCAGGGGCTATGCAGCAGACATGTGGAAACAAGTCCAGTGGCATAATCCCATGGAAGAATCAGTAACCAGAATTTTCAACAAGGTACCAAGAGCTCTTGCAGTGATGTGGGCAGGCACAGGAATTAAAGGAACAGACAGGCATTGTGCAACGGGGGACAGTATCCAACTTCACTGATGATAAAGTGGCTTTTGTATGGTGGATTTTGTCCAGGTAATTTTTTAAAGCACTGTTCTACTCCTTCCAAAAGCAGTTGCATATTTGTTAGGAGGTAAATCACCTGTCTGTGGTCATTATACCCAGATCCTTATAGTTCATAGAATTGGGCTTCAGGTGTTTCAGAGCTTATCAATAACTCAGTACTAAAAGCCTTCATCTGATGATTGTAAGGGATCTCAAAGATAATATAATCTTTTAAAATTACTAGACTTTATCTTTTAGAGCCATTTTAGATCTATAGAAAAACTGAGCAGAAATTATACAGCGCTCTCATATTGCTCCTCTCTTCCTGCACAGTTTCACCTATTATCATCTTTCATTGTTTTTAATGTTTCCTTAATTCTTGTGCCAGACAACCTGAAGGATTTTAATATGATCTCTATAAATAAAATTTATTCCAAACATCTCTGCTCCTGCTAAGTTGCTTCAGTCGTGTCCGACTGTGTGCAACCCCATAGACAGCAGCCCACCAGGCTCCCCCGTCCCTGGGATTCTCCAAACAAGAACACTGGAGTGGGTTGCCATTTCCTTCTCCAGTGCATGAAAGTGAAAAGTGAAAGTGAAGTCACTGAGTCATGTCCAACTCTCAGCAACCCAATGGACTGCAGCCTGCCAGGCTCCTCCGTCCATGGGATTTTCCAGGCAAGAGTACTGGAGTGGGTTGCCGTAAGCATCTCTAGATCTACGCATTTGGAGTAGTGGTTGAACGTGTGGTCTTTAGTATCAAATAGTTGCATTTGTGATCAAATTCTGGTTCTGTTGCCTGCTAGCTGTGGTATCTTGAACAAGCCCCTTATGGTTTTTGAGTCTCGAATCCATTGTCTATAACATAGGAGTAACAATATCTGCCTTGATAGGTTGATGTGGGAATTAAACCAGGTTGTAACACAATATCTATGTTAAGAAAGAGTGGGTGCTGTTATTTCTATTACAAATAAATGTCCCCCCCCTCTCTTTTTGTTTTACAGGTAACATTATGGAATTTCAGGAACATTGAAGGAAAAATTTTTAGGAAAAGTACAGTAGTGTAGTACAAAAGAAAAATCAGAGGCTTTGAAATGAAACTGTTTGAAACTGGGTGACTTTGGGAAAATAGTTTAAAGGGCCTGGTCCTCTATTTTTTTCAACTTAAAAATGGAAATAGTGTTAATTATATTTTCTCTTGAGAATTAAATGAGATGATACATGTAAAGTATCTTCCAAAGTGTATTTAACATAACTGGCCAAAATATATGACTATGCCTCTATAAGGAAGATACATATGTAGTCTTTTCAGATTGTCTGAAATAATAAAATACAAATATGGTAAGTGTGGGGCTTCCCAGGGAGCGCCAGTGTTAAAGAACCCACCTGCCAATGCAGGAGACATATGGTTCAACTTAGGTTCAGTCCCAGGGTTTGGAAGATCCTCTGGAGGAGGAAGTGGCAACCCACTCCAGTATTCTTGCCTGGAGAATCCCATGGACAGAATAGCCAGGTGGGGTACCATCCATGGGTTGCAGAGTTGGACACGACTGAAGCGACTTTGCATGCACACATGTGCAAGACCTACTATAAGTTATAATAAGATTTTTGACTGTGCAGAGGGTCAGTGTGCCAGCATTGCTCAAGGATCAACTGTAATTTAACATTTTTAATGGCAATATTTGATAATTTATGTAGGGTTTTACAAACAGCACTAAGTGATGCGATGATGTAAAATCTAAGTTCTGAAAGATGTAGAGGCAAATAAAGACGTTGAATTTTAAGTAGGTTAGAATTTTGTTTGAAATCTTACAACTATTAGTGACCAGAGCTTGGACTAGAACCCAGGTTTCCTAGCCAACTGCTTTTCTCAGGAAATCATGCTGGAAAGTAGTAGGTGATGTTTTATGTTATTAAGTGCAGAAATACATTTACAGAAAAATGCTTCCAACAATATCTACATGCATAAATATTAAGATTTAAGTAAGCATTAATTTTTCAAAAGGAATGTTTTACAACTGCTGAAAATATTTGAAGAGTAATTACTCATAGTTGCTTGGGAATGGATCTGTCTTTGCAGGACTTGGAAGAGGGTGATAGGGAAATTTCTACATGAATAGGTTTACTGGTTTGGGCCCTCAGCTTGTAGTACTGGAGTGGGTAGCCGCTCCCTCCTCCAGGGGAGCTTCCTGACCCAGGAATCAAACTCGCCTCTCCCACACTGCAAGCAGATTCCTTACTGTCTGAGCCATCAGGGAAACCAAAAAGTTTCACTGTTTTTCTGTCTGGAAGCTACACATTAAAAGATAAAGCTCTGAATGATTCTAGTAAAATAATCTTTTTCTATTTTCCAATCAGTTCAACTGTTTGATAGTATTTAAAAAAAAATAGGGACTTCCTTCATGGTCCAGTGGTTAAGACTCTGCACTTCTACTCAGGGGACACAGTTTGATACATGGTCAGGGAACTAAGATCATGTGCTCATGGCTTAAATAAATAAAAATTAAAAATACATTAAAATACCTATTTAATGAGTTTCAGTGTTTATGCAGTGCTGAACATTTTTGCAACATCTCACAAAAATGTAAAATTCATTTGTTTATATATTTAAAATATGTACATTGTGATTTTTTAAATAAAATCTAATATTTGTTTAGATGTGTAGAAATAGATAAATGCATGAGGAAAGGAAATGAGCCATAAACTCATTGACAAGTCATGAAAAATGACTGTTCACAGCAGTGTATATTACCCAGAATACTTTTTTTAAAAAAGCATTTCTTAAAGCATAATGACATGTAAATATAAAGAACAGTAAAAAAAGAAAGCAAAGTACTGAATGCTCTGTAAATGAAATTTTCATAATCTTTAATGACAAACATTAGAATATTTGCTGAGACTAGATCACGGGCATTTCTTTAAGTGCCTAGCGGAGTATCTTTCTAAGTAGGAAATAAGTACTTTACAGTGTGTCACTGAATTTATTATTATGCTGGTTTATTTTCTTTCTAGCATTTATACTTGGTATTTGAATTTCAATTTACATTTAGTAATGTACTCAAAACACTGTCAGTTTTGTGCTGAATACAGTTTTTCTGGGTATAGCATTTGCTAATGAAGGCAGGGAAACCTTGCATATCAATGAAGTGTGACTTTGTCAGGGTCAATCAGACTCACTCTTCAAATGCTGCTGCTCATACTACACTGAATGTCACATTTATGTGGTTCAGGCAGACTGATGTCTCTAATCACTGGACAGCATTGTTTATTCACAGAAGACTGCGCCTTCCATTCACAAAAGATCGCATCTTACATTCACAAATATCACATTCTCCAATGCCTTCATCTCAGTCTTGGCCCACTTGGTTAACTTTCAACTAGGCTCTTTTGATAATCCTGATTTCTTTATATTTTGTTTATAGCTTTTCCAATTTTCCAATGTCCAACCTAAGCTAGATCATAAATGCATTTTTTTGTTTGTTTTTGGTTCTTACTCCCAATCTTCAGAGCATTAATGGTTTCAGCCACAAAATTGGCCTGATTAATGTTGAGTCCAGTTTTATCTCCCTTGCTAAGTATGTATGGGTCAATTCTAGAGAAATAAAAGAGAGAAACTAGTATAATGTATTGAGATCCTGTCAAGAGACTGGCCTGGAGTTGATATTTAACACATATTTTTAACCAGTTCTATCTGCTTCCCTGGTGGGTCAGTGGTAAAGAATCGGCCTGCAATGCAGGAGCCACAGGGGACATGGGTTCAGTCCCTGGGTTGGGAAGATCCCCTGGAGGACATGATGCCAAACCACTCCAGGTTTCTTGCTTGAAAATTTCCATGGACAGAGGAGCCTGGTTGGCTACAGTCCATAGGGCTGCAAAGAGTCAAACACGTGTGAAGCGACCTGGCACAGATGCACACACAATAGTTATGAGAGTCACCTCCTCTTCTTTACCGTTGCCTCTACACAGATTAAGGATCCCAGTTATTCTTGGATTATTGGTTTACTACACAAAACCTGCAACAAATTGCCCTATTTCCAGGATATCTATTTAGATTAACTTTAGATGTTGCCTTCAGGTAAATCTTTCTATGATATAGTTATCACATTATGCTTCTGTTTCAAAATTTGTCGTGGCTTGCCATTGTCTTACAGTACATTCCAAAGAAATAAGAGCATGTTTAAGTGAAAGCACAAGCGCTAGGATATGGGAAGAACAACACTAAAGCTTTATTTGTATTATTATAGTAATAAATAATTTATATTTTATAAATAAGTAAATCAATATAAAAGCGGGGGGTGAGATAGATACGGTTTCATGGTTGTTAATAATTGGAAACTGTCATGCCATAGAATGATACCCAGGCACTCGTCTCCTCTGGAAACTTTACCCCAACCATCACTTTCCTGCTGTATTCAGTCTTTATTATAGTCAAACGCAAGTTACCTTTAGCCACAGAAATTCGCTACTTTCCTATTCTTTCAACCTGGATTGCCTCCTCTCATCCCTTTAGGCTTCAGCCTTGACCATTTTTCAAATTCTAGCTCAGACACTCCTTTGTGAATTTTTTAGCAGTTAGAACAGAGAACCACTCCAATTGGTGTGATTAATAAAAGAAATAACGGCTCACGTCAGTGAACTATTAAGGTAAGAGAAGGCTCCAAGAGTAGTTTGTCAGGCCCCAAAGCCATTTCTTCATGTGGCTTTCCTCCTCAGGTTGGTTTTCTTTGTGGTGACACAGGATGCCGCAGCTGAAAGCCTCCCAGGTGCATTCCACACCACACGGAGCAGGCCAGGAAGAGACTCCTCAGCGCCCCTCAGTGGTGCCCAATTCACTAAAAGCCCTTGGCTTCACACTGAAGTAGCTTAGGTCATCTTCTCACCAAAGAAATGCTGATTAGATTAGGTGAGCCAGGCCCTACATTTTTTACTTTCATTTGAAAATATTTGTATATTTATCTGGCCACACTGGGTCTTTAGTTGCAGCATGTGGCATCTAGCTCCCTGACCAGGGTTTGAACCCAGGCCTCCTGCACCGGGGGTGCAGAGTCTTGGCCACCGAGCCACCAGGGAAGTCCCAGCCCTGTCTCTGTGTTAAGCTAGCCGGGTTCCCCTCACCCAGTTCTCCTCCTCCCCCTTACCATTCCCTCTCCCCACCCCCCTCTCCAGCTTGCCCAGAGTTTGTAGGTTATCAATTTTATGGCTGCTTCTTAATGGAAATAAAACATTATATTCTGAGTAGGGAAAACAATATCCACCAGAAGTCTTAAGTCATTTACCAGCTAAAAGTGGGCTTTTCATCTCTTGAATTACTGTGATATTTTATTTATGCACTTTCTTTTGTTCTTATTTTTTCCTCATACCATTGCAATTTTTATTTCATATCTTTCAGGTTTTAAGCTGCTTGAGGAGCAAGTACCTATATCTAATTCATCTTTTTATTCAACTTCCTACTGTCTAGCATCTAGCAAAATGTGTTGTTACTATAGTCTATGTAGAGCTAATGAAGAAATACATTAATGAATAAATAAATGCATGATTGAATGATTGTATAAAATTATTTCCTTGAAATATAGGTTCTCTTTTATTAGAAGAATTCAAGCAAAGTTTGGCATAACATATTTAGATATGTTTGGCATAACATATTCAGATATTCAAGAAAGGACTCATTCATTTTTAGAGAAAAGCTGGATGCAATGATCTTTAAGACAACTTCCACTTCAACAATTCATTTACTTCTTAAAGATTTGATCTTTTGGGAAGAGGAAGTGTCTTTTAAAGAGATTCTTCTTAACTGCTTATCTTTTGTAATTCACAGCTAGTTTGTTAAGCAAACAAACAAACAAACAAAAAAACAAACAAAAAAACCCACCTCTACTTGTACAGAACAAAAAAAAAAGGAGAGTACGAAGTGGTTGGGAGGGTTGGAGGGTTGTTGCTCAGTCACTAAGCCATGCCCACCTCTTTGAGACCCCCTAGACTGCAGCACACCAGGTTCCCCTGTCATCCACTGTCTCCTGGAATTTGCTCAAATTCATGTCCGTTGAGTCAGTGATGCCCTCCAACCAGCTCTTCCTCTGCCAACCCCTTCTCTCCTTCTCCTTGTTCTTGTATTTAACTGTTCTTACTCATTCTCACTTGTGTTTAAATGTATAATGCTCACTTAAAACTATTATTAGATAAGTTAGTTAATTTTCTCTTGAAAAGGCAATTTCTTCTCATTAGAACTTTAATTTAATGACTAAAATGTACATAGTTTTTAAGCTTCCAGATTCACTTTGGTTAAAGTGAGCATAAAAACTATACTTAATGATCACAAAATGTGGAAGCTATAGTTAATGAAAACTGTTTTTAAATATCTTTACTTAGACACCTTGCCTCAAAATACTTCACTTGAGGATGACGCATTAAATCCAAACTGATCTCAAAAACTCATATTTATAGTGGCTTATTTGAACACTCCATGTTGGTGCCTCACAGTCAGAAACTGAATCTATGATCAGCCCCATCAAACCAGTTTCTCTTCTAAAGTTATCTGTCTTTACTAAGTGACTTTTCTCATCCATTGAGTTCTTTTCGGAAATCTGGGAGTCATCCTTGACATTCCCTTTTCTTAACTCCCTTATATCCAATTCAAATCTTGTCAAGTCTTTTCCCAAATGTGCAAAGTGTCTTGATTGTGTTTACTTCTCTCAGCTGTTCTTGTTGCTACTCCAAACCACCATGATCAGCTGCCCGGGCTTGGGCAAATAACCTCCAAGTTAGTTTTCCTCTGTCTAATCTTGTCTTTCTCCATTCCAGTACTCACACTTTCACCAGGGTGCCAAACCTCTCCTTAAAGCCTTTAGTAGCTTTCCATTGCTCTGTGGATAAGCATACACTATAAGATTTAGATACTATTGTTCCTGCCTGTTTCTCCACCCTCACTCATCTCTCTTCTTCACTTGGCTCCATCTACACCAACCTTCTCTGTTTCTGAAATGTGTTCTTTTGTTTTTATAGTCCTTGCACATCCTATTACCTGCCTATGAGGTATTCCCTTCACCTTTTTCTCTTCTTGTCTGTCCCTTCCGCCACCCCCTATACACATATTTTTCCTAGCAAAGCTAACTTCTACTCATCCTTCAATGTCTCAAATGAAAGATTTGCCAGGGAATATATCAGATTTCAATTTGCCAGGGAATATTTCTCAGAATCTCTTACCAGTTTAGGTTAATTCCACCTATCATATAAACTTTCATAGTCCCCTATACTTTTACCTAATATTATGTATAATGGTCATATTAAATACTTATTTGTGCAATAATTTCTCAAACACATATTGTCTCTTTTACACTAGAACTGCCATGAGGGTAGTCACTTTGTCTATTTGTTCATTATTGTAGTCCCATTACATGCTGTAGTGCCTAACATTTAGTATATATTGAATAAATACAAAATAAGTTAATAATGAAAGCATTACCAAAGGAAAAAGATTTACTAACTGATTCTGTTTATCAAAGGGTAGCTCATAGAGAAAGGTAAGATATGACCAGCTAGGAAGGGAAAGTGTGAGGCAACAAGTCATAACAAAATTGTTGCCCACTTGGTTAAAAACCTTTTTTTTTAGCTTGTCTATTTTTAGTTGGAGGAGAGTTTCTTTACAATGTTGTGTTGGTTTCTGCCATATATCAACATGAATCAGCCATAGGTACACATAAGTCCCCTTCATCTTGAGCCTCCTTCTCACCTTCCACTCCATCCCACCCGTCCAGTTGTCACAAGCACCAGATATGAACTCCCTGTGTCACACAGCAAATTTCCATTGGCTATCTAGTTTTACATATTATAATCTAATGCTTACAACTCTATGAGCAATGCTTTGACAAACAGAATCCTAAAAAATCTCCCCAAAACATCTTTCTACCACAAAATTGTATAGCACTCTGATGCCAGATTAATCTTCATAAAGCAATTCTCTTCATGTCACCCACGGTTCAGAAGTCTTTGTTCTTCAGTTCAGTTTAGTCGCTCAGTTGTGTCTGACTCTTTGCGACCCCATGAACTGCAGCATGCCAGGACTCTCTGTCTATCACCAACTCCTGGAGTCCACTCAAACCCATGTCCATAGAGTCGGTGATGCCATTCAACCATCTGATCCTCTGTTGTCCCCTTCTCCTCCCCCTTCAATCTTTCCCAGCATCAGGGTCTTTTCAAATGAGTCAGCTCTTTGCATCAATTGGCCAAAGTATTGGAGTTTTGGCTTCATCATCAGTCCTTCCAATGAATATTCAGGACTGATTTCCTCTAGGATGGACTGGTTGGATCTCCTTGCAGTCCAAGGGACTCTCATTCTCCAACATCACAGTTCAAAAGCATCAATTCTTCAGTGCTCAGCTTTCTTTATAGTCCAACTCTCACATCCATACATGACCACTGGAAAAACCATAACCTTGACTAGACGGACCTTTGTTGGCAAAGTAACATCGCTGCTTTTTAATATGTTGTGTAGGTTGGTCATAACTTTCCTTCCAAGGAATAAGCGTCTTTTAATTTCCTGGCTGTAATCACCATGTGCAGTGATTTTGGAGTCCAGAAAAATAAAGTCACTGTTTCCACTGTTTCCCCATCTATTTGCCATGAAGTGATGGGATCAGATGCCATGATCTTAGTTTTCTGAATGTTGAGCTTTAAGCCAATTTTCTCACTCTCCTTTTTCACTGTCATCAAGAGGCTCTTTAGTTCTTCTTCACTTTCTGCCATAGGGGTGGTGTCTTCTGCATATCTGAGACTATTGATATTTATCTTGGCAATCTTGATTCCAGCTTGTGCTTCCTCCAGCCCAGCATTTCTCATGATGTACTCTGCATAGAAGTTAAATAAGCAGGGTGACAGTATACAGCCTCAAGGTGCTCCTTTTCCTATTTGGAACCAGTCTGTTGTTCCATGTACAGTTCTAACTGTTACTTCCTGACCTGCATACAGGTTTCTTAAGAGGCAGGTCAGGCGGTCTGGTATTCCCATCTCTTTCAGACTTTTCCACAGTTTATTGTGATCCACACAGTCAAAGGCTTTGACATAGTCAATAAAGCAGAAATAGATGTTTTTCTGGTACTCTCTTGCTTTTTTGATGATCCAGTGGATGTTGGCAATTTGATTTCTGGTTTCTCTGCCTTTTCTAAAACCAGCTTGAACATCTGGAAGTTCACAGTTCATGTATTGCTGAAGCCTGGCTTGGAGAATTTTAAGAATTACTTTACTAGCGTGTGAGATGAGTGCAATTGTGCCATAGTTTGAGCATTCTTTGGCATTGCTGTTCTTTGGATTGGAATGAAAACTGACCTTTTCCAGTCCTGTGGCCACTGCTGAGTTTTCCAAATTTGCTGGCATATTGAGTGCAGCACTTTCATAGCATCATCTTTCAAGATTTGACATAGCTCAACTGGTATTCCATCCACTCCACTGGCTTGTTGTAGTGATGCTTTCTAAGGCCCACTTGACTTTACATTCCAGGATGTCTGGCTCTGGGTGAGTGATCACACCATCATGATTACCTTGGTCATGAAGATCTTTTTTGTACAGTTCTTCTGTGTATTCTTGCCATCTCTTCTTAATATCTTCTGCTTCTGTTAGGTCCCTACCATTTCTGTCCTTTATTGAGCCCGTCTTTACATGAAATGTTCCTTTGGTATTTCTAATTTTCTTGAAGAGATCTCTAGTCTTTCCCATTCTGTTGTTTTCCTCTATTTCTTTGCATTGATCGCTGAGGAAGGCTTTCTTATCTCTCCTTGCTATTCTTTGGAACTCTGCATTCAGATGCTTATGTGTTTCCTTTTCTCCTTTGCTTTTCACGTCTGTTTTCACAGCTATTTGTAAGGCCTCCTCAGACAGCCATTTTGCTTTTTTGCATTTCTTTTTCTTGGGGATGGTCTTGATTCCTGTCTCTTATACAATGTCATGAACCTCCATCCATAATTCATCAGGCACTCTATCAGATCTAGTCCCTTAAATCTATTTCTCACTTCTCAATCAAATAAGGGATTTGATTTAGGTCATACCAGAATGGTCTAGTGGTTTTCTCCACTTTCTTAAATTTCAGTCTGAATTTGGCAATAAGGAGTTCATGACGTGAGCCACAGTCAGCTCCCGGTCTTGTTTTTGCTGACACTATAGAGCTTCTCCGTCTTTGGCTTTGACATCTATAAATGTAGGCAGCCTACTTTGGCCTTCATTGCCTTAGTCTCATTTCTTTCATCTGTTTCTTATGTAAATTATCTGTATCAGTAGTCACACCATATATTCTCACCTGAACAATTTTGTTCTTTTTTTCGCTTCTTTTCTTTCCTACTTTACATGTTTTTCTTTTTATTTTTCAACTCCAAATTGTATTTCCTGATTTCTCTTGCTGATAGCCATGTACTTTTTCCTCTGAAATTTGTTCTAATCTACATTCTAGGATAACCATATAGGATAATCTATGTAATATTTTCTATTATTTATTTTATGATAATGTATAGGAGATGAACCCCCAACTGAATTGTTAATCATCTGAGAATTTTATTGAAGTCACAGCATCTAGAATAGTAACATCTAGAACAGTAATAAATTGTAGTTTCTTATAAATCATGGTAATACCAGCACTTAGAATGATATTTAGCACATAATATAGCTAATGAATATTTAGTATTGACCATAATGGAAATCACTTAGTGAAGGGAGGTGGGCCAGATGAACAGAATATCTCAAGAAATACCAAACATGCAGAATATTGCTAGTAGAGTTTATAAGCTTTGAGATTCCTAATGTTTTGTTGGTATCAGCATTAGCTGAATTATTCCCTGATGCAAGAGAGCATGAACAAAGGGCATGTCAATGAAAAGAATGGCATACAAAAGGCTCATGTGTATGAAAGATGGATTATTATTCTTTTTATGACTGAAAATATTTTATTTTATTATTATTATTTTTTATAGTATACATGTTACAATGCCATTCTCCCAAATCTCCTTTTGAGAAAAAGGAGAAACTGCTCACCCCATGTGAAGGTGAAGGTGAAGGTGAAGGTGAAGTCGCTCAGTCGTGTCCGACTCTTTGCGACCCTTTGGACTGTAGCCTACCAGGCTCCTCCGTCCATGGGATTCTCCAGGCAAGAAAACTGGAGTGGGTTGCCATAGACCATTAGATTGTTATCCATTTTATTTTATTTATCTTTTGGTAGGAGGGGGAAAGTCAAGCTGTATTTAGGTGAAAAGAAAACCTTTGTAAAACCTGCATAAATAGAATCTTCTTTCCTATACCAAGCTATTTTGTAGATAGGGAAAGTGAGGAAATTTTGGCCAGGAAAAGAAGAGAATTGGAGTATGTATAGGTATGTAGCAAACTAGATAAATAAAATGATACAAACTGAAAAAAAAATCTGAGCCAATTTCCCATGTTCTTACATCCACATTTCAAATTGTATCTCATTTTCCTGAACAGATAAATAAACTATTTCTTGATATTGATGTATGGTAAATATTGTTGCTTTACACATCCAAATGATTACTTTTATAATAATTTGGGTTTTTTTCCTGTCCCTCAATGAGATGTTGGTATTAATCAATATTTAACTAGAAGAGAGAAAAGTTAAAATACTTGGAATTCAATAAATATAAAAATTATCTTCTATTTTCTTATATTTGAGGATGAAAAGTAATCTATTAGGTCAATAATTAATGAAAGTTGATTATTTTCTGATTAAGAGAAGTCTAACACATCAAAACTATATAAATTGGTTTCTTAATGGTAAACTAGTATCTTGCTCTAATATTCAGAGGAGCATTTGAAATTTAATATGCTCTGTTCCTCTGGTCCTTAATACAAGTTGTTTATATATTTACAAACCTTTTACATGTTATCATGCTGATCAGAGAGGCTTGAAAATTAATTTTGTTTGCTCTGCAAGTAACTTGGTCTTTTAAGATTGCTTTCTCAGGGTTTTATCCTTGAAGTTTTGTGGTTTTGATTCCACTTACTTGAAAGAGCTCCCAGATCTTTGCTTCAGGACTTACTAAGTAATGGAAGAGTGAATTATGGGAAGCAGGCAAGCAGGTTATTTTGCTTTGTTTTGGTTTTGCTAAAAGTATGAGCTTGGGGGCTTTTAAGGCATTTAAATTATTATGTGGGCTGCTTAACCACAGACACTCTAAGACAGAGACCTGTAAAATCATTCACATCATCTTAATTTGCCTCCATATTTACCCGTAGTGACCAATGTCACATGTAGTGACAAATTTGTATTTATCAATTGCCTTATTTTTAATTCTATAGTCATAGTCAAGAATATAACAATGTAGGACAAAGCACAGAAGTAAGGTACATGAAACCATGAAGACCCCTCCTCAAATTCATTCAGCTTTTTCCTTTGTGACCTAGCAACCTATGAATCACTTTTTATATTGGAGCAGAAAACAGTGACATTGTAACATCAGTTGTGGTTAGGTGGTAATATCATTGTATATTTGATGTGTGGTTGTATGAAGCTGAAAAAGCCACCACTTCTAGAAGCTGTCATCATGAGAAAGTGAGGAGACCTTGAGAAAAGTCGAGGCTTCCTTGGTAGACAGATTAAGTCCCAACTTGTCCTTCCTCCAAGTATGAGTGTTGGAAGGCAGAAAAAGTGTATGGTTTTGCTTTTTGTCACAAACACTCATTGCTAGCTGAGTTAAATATTTCCTTTGGATTGATTTTAAGAACTTTGGAAAGTACTGGTAATGTATATTACACTTCCAGTGGCCTAGCTGACATGACTATGGTGTGGAAGGTTGAATACATTGAGTGCCCATTTAAAAAGACCTAATGATCCTAGAAAGATGGATCACTGTTTCTGGTTTGAAATTACATTTTAATAGAATTCCAGAAAAACAATATGCATTTCAATAAGTTTTATGAAAGGGCAACATTTTCAAAATGCAAAAGAAATAGAAAGAATGACAGTAGTATTTGACCCAGAATATGAAACTTGAAAGTTCTGAGAAATTATGACAAGCTACAGAATGTGTAAGTTGTGTCCTGGCTATACCTTCATAGTAATAAAGAAGGAATTTGAAAGATTTACTGTCAGGGTCTCAGAAACACAGGATGTACACTATTGAAAAAGGTTATTGTTTTCAAGACAGGGAAGAATGTAGGGAACAGCCATGAAGTGGGTGAGAGATGAATTGCACGTGCATTGTCAGAGAACACAGACTGTGGTCTGTGAGTAATGTCTCACACGTTTTCATGCTCCTGCTTATCCCCATTATCTATGCATGTGTTTAGATCAAGAGTTGGCAAATATTTTCTGTAAAGGGACAGATGGTAAATATTTGAGGCTTTCTAGGTCGTATAATTACTGCTGCAACCACAACCACTATAATCATAGACAATACATAATAAAATGGGTGTGGCTGTGTGTTGACATTAACTTTATTCCTTTTTATTTTCAACAACATTTGTTTATTTATTTGGCTGCACTGGGTCTTAGTTGTGGCACTCAGGATCTTTGATCTTTGCTGCATCTATGAGATCTTTAGCTGTGGCGCGCAAACTCTTAGGTGTGGCATGCGGAATCTAGTTCCCTGACCAGGGATTGAACTTGGACTTCCTGCACTGAGAGCATGGAGTCTTAGCCACTGGATCACTGGGGAAGTTTCTCAACATGACTTCTTACAAAAGTAGGTGACAAGCTGACTTGCCCACTCCTTGTTTAGATTCTTGCTCACCAAGTCAAATTTTGCCCAGTCCATGACATTAGTTTCCTTGCTATTTGTAAATATAGTCTCATCTCTTCATTCGTTTATTCAAGAAATTTTATAGAACATCAAGTACATACCATATCTCATATCATACACTGTGATACAGTAGTGAAAGAAGACCATTTCATCTAGAAGTTTTTATTTCTGAGAAATAGATGATAAATAAAGAAGCAAGTAAATGAGATAATATAACTAATTTTATTGCAGAGGAAATAAAGACTATGATATAAAAGCAAGTAATTGGAGGTAGGAGCCCAACTTTTAATAGGGTAGTTAAGGAATGCTTCCTGAAGAAGGTGACATTTAAGCTGAAATCTGAATGATGGAGAAAACGAGGCATCTCATAAGCCTGGGGAAAGAGTATTCCAGGAAAGGGAAATAAAAAGTATAAAGGCTCTGAGATAGAAAGATGCTTGGTATATTCTGAGAACATAAGGGAAGACTGTGTGTCTAGAATGTTGGATATAAAAAGAGACTGCAGATGAAGATAGTAGCCAGATGAAGCAGGGCCTTGAAGTTCATGGTATTGTGTGTGAAATGTTTCCTAATTGCAATGAGGTACAGCTGAAAATGCTTCATAAGGGAGAGAATGGGATATCACACCTATTTTAAAACTATTCTAGCTGCTAGATAGTGAATGAAAGAGAAAAAAGGGAAGAAGTAAAGAGATGAGAAGTTTCTGAGTGGTTCAGAAGAACGGTTCTGAGAGTGGCTGTAGTTTAGAGAGAGACAAGAGATTGGATGGGATATGTACTGAGAGCCAAAGAATTGATGTTTACAAACTGGTCTGGAGAAGACTGTTGAGAGTCCCTTGGACAGCAAGGAGATCAAACCAGTCAATCCTAAAAGAAATCAGTCCTGAATATTCATCGGTAGGACTGATGCTGAAGCTGAAGCTCCAATACTTTGGCCACCTGATGTGAAGAGGTGACTCTTTGGAAAAGATCCATATGCTGGGAAAGATTGAGGGCAGGAGGAGAAGGGGATGACAGAAGATGAGATGGTTGGTTGGCATCACTGACTAATGGACTTGCATTTGAGCAGACTCCAGAAGACAGTGATGGACAGGGAGGCTGGCATGCTGCAGTACACGGGGTCACAAACAGTCAGACGTGACTTAGCGACTGAACTGAACTGAACTGAACTTGAAATACAATAATAGGAATGCTAGTGTATTGGATATGACAGTGGAGGAAAAGATGAATGAAAGATAACTCAAGATTTTTTGAATTGAACATCTAGGGGGCTGGTGGTGACATGTTACTGATATTAGGATCAATAGAAGAGAAATGTGTAGGAGATGGGTGAATCAAGAGTTTGCCGCGTGCTTTGGATAAGTTGACTTCTCTGAATCAATTTGATTTAGAATGTCAATGAGAACTTAAGGAAACATAAAATGGGAAATTGGATATGTGTTTGTAGTTCAAGGGAGAGTGCTGAACAAAAATTTTAATTTTTAGTGGTATTAGCATATACATGGTATTTAAAACATTGTGTTAGGCATCTGCTTCTGACCACATGGGCATACCTCTACACCTCAAACAAATGAAAGTAGGACAAAAATATAAGAAGCAATGTGTTTTTTTTTTTTTCAGAAATTTAACCACCAGCATCTGAGAGAGGGGAAACAAATGAGGTGAATCCTAGTATTGATCCAACTTATCGCCCTAAGAGAATCTCTAGGAGGCAGTGCAGAAGGAAGGAACCCAAATGGGCCCTCACAGTTCCCCTGAGTTGAGGAAACAGAGCTGAGAGTGTAGAGAGAAATTTACAGTGCAATGCACAGAAAAGGGAGGTACGTGGAGAAGACAGAGCTCCAGAAGATGGAAAAGACTTCCCTTTGAGCCTTCCACTGAGCATTGATCAGACTTGATCTGAGACTGGGCAAAGAGGCACACATACTTTGACACTCTCTCCTTCTTCCAGAGGTAGAGTTAAAAGAGGAGAAGCCTGGAGATATAACTTTTTTAAGTGACTGAAATTAACATCAGCAGTAATGATACATATTGGTATTATACAGCTCCCTGAGGTGATGCGCTCAGTCATGCACTGCTCCTCTGTGGTCTTATTTCCAAAAATCTGTAACACCTGGCAAACTAAACATTAGACAAACTAAAAGTCCATGACTAGTATTCTTCTGAAGTATGAAGAAAAGATAAAGAAAGACTAAAGAACTGTCTCTTCATGGCTGCTCCAGCAAAGCGCAGCCACTGCTCCTTACCTTGGACGAGGGGTATCTCCTTACTGCCGCCGTTCCTGACCTTCAACGTGGGATAGCTCTTCTAGGCCCTCCTTACAAGGTAAGAGAAACCCAAGTAAGACGGTAGGTGCTGCAAGAGGGCATCAGAGGGCAGACACACTGAAACCATACTCACAGAAAACTAGTCAATCTAATCACACTAGGACCACAGCCTTGTCTAACTCAATGAAACCAAGCCATGCCTGCGGAGCAACCCAAGACGGGCGGTCATGGTGGAGAGGTCTGACAGAATGTGGTCCACTGGAGAAGGGAATGGCAAGCCACTTCAGTATTCTTGCCTTGAGAACCCCATGAACAGTATGAAAAGGCAAAATGATAGGATACTGAAAGAGGAACTCCCCAGGTCATTAGGTGCCCAATATGCTACTGGAGATCAGTGGAGAAATAACTCCAGAAAGAATGAAGGGATGGAGCCAAAGCAAAAACAATACCCAGTTGTGGATGTGACTGGTGATAGAAGCAAGATTCAATGCTGTAAAGAGCAATACTGCATAGGAACCTGGAATGTCAGGTCCATGAATCAAGGCAAATTGGAAGTGGTCAAATGAGATGGCAAGAGTGAATGTCGACATTCTAGGAATCAGCGAACTAAAAGGGACTGGAATGGGTGAATTTAACTAAGATGACCATTATATCTACTACTGAGGGCAGGAATCCCTCAGAAGAAATGGAGTAGCTATCATGGTCAACAAAAGAGTCCAAAATGCAGTACTTGGATGCAATCTCAAACACGACAGAATGATCTCTGTTCGTCTCCACGGCAAACCATTCAGTATCACAGTTATCCAAGTCTATGCCCCAACCAGTTATGCTGAAGAAGCTGAAGTTGAATGGTTTTATGAAGACCTACAAGACCTTTTAGAACTAACACCCAAAAAAGATGTCCTTTTCATTATAGGGGACTGGAATACAAAAGTAGGAAGTCAGGAAACATCTGGAGTAACAGGCAAATTTGGCCTTGGAATGCAGAATGAAGCAGGGCAAAGACTAATAGAGTGTTGCCAAGAAAAGGCACTGGTCATAGCAAACACCCTGTTCCAACAACACAAGAGAAGACTCTACACATGGACATCACCAGATGGTCAACACCGAAATCAGATTGATTATATTCTTTGCAGCCAAAGATGGAGAAACTCTATACAGTCAACAAAAACAAGACCAGGAGCTGACTGTGGCTCAGATCATGAACTCCTTATTGCCAAATTCAGACTCAAATTGAAGAAAGTGGGGAAAACTGCTAGACCATTCAGGTAGGACCTAAATCAAATCCCTTATGATTATACAGTGGAAGTGAGAAATAGATTTAAGGGCCTAGATCTGATAGATAGAGTGCCTGATGAACTATGGACAGAGGTTCGTGACATTGTACAGGAGACAGGGATCAAGACCATCCCCATGGAAAAGAAATGCAAAAAAGCAAAATGGCTGTCTGGGGAGGCCTTACAAATAGCTGTGTAAAGAAGAGAGGCAAAAAGCAAAGGAGAAAAGGAAAGATATAAGCATCTGAATGCAGAGTTCCAAAGGATAGCAAGAAGAGATAAGAAAGCCTTCTTCAGTGATCAGTGCAAAGAAATAGAGGAAAACAACAGAATGGAAAAGATTAGAAATCTCTTTAAGAAAATTAGAGATACCAAGGGAACATTTCATGCAAAGATGGGCTCGATAAAGGACAGAAATGGTCTGGACCTAACAGAAGCAGAAGATATTAAGAAGAGGTGGCAAGAATACATGGAAGAACTGTACAAAAAGATCTTCACGACCCATATAATCATGATGATGTGATCGCTAATCTAGAGCCAGACATCCTGGAATGTGAAGTCAAGTGGGCCTTAGAAAGCATCACTACGAACAAAGCTAGTGGATGTGATGGAATTCCAGTTGAGCCATTTCAAATCCTGAAAGATGATGCTGTGAAAGTGCTGCACTCAATATGCCAGCAAATTTGGAAAACTCAGCAGTGGCCTGAGGACTGGAACTCAGGACTGGAAAAGGACAGTTTTCATTCCAATCCCAAATAAAGACAATGCCAAAGAATGCTCAAAATATGGCACAACTGCATTCATCTCACACGCTAGTAAAGTAATGCTCAAAATTCTCCAAGCCAGGCTTCAGCAATATGTGAACCATGAACTCCCTGATGTTCAAGCTGGTTTTAGAAAAGGCAGAGGAACCAGAGATCAAATTGCCAACGTCCGATGGATCATGGAAAAAGCAAGAGAGTTCCAGAAAAACATCCATTTCTGCTTTATTGACTATGCAAAAGCCTTTGACTGTGTGGATCACAATAAACTGTGGAACATTCTGAAAGAGATGGGAATACCAGACCTGCCTCTTGAGAAACCTGTATGCAGGTCAGGAGGCAACAGTTAGAACTGGACATGGAACAACAGACTGGTTCCAAATAGGAAAATGAGTATGTCAAGGCTGTATATTGTCACCCTGCTTATTTAACTTCTATGCAGAGTACATCATGAGAAACGCTGGACTGGAAGAAACAGAAGCTGGAATCAAGACTGCTGGGAGAAATATCAATAACCTCAGATATGCAGATGACACCACCCTTATGGCAGAAAGTGAAGAGGAACTCAAAAGCCTCTTGATGAAAGTGAAAGAGGAGAGTGAAAAAGTTGGCTTAAAGCTCAACATTCAGAAAACGAAGGTCATGGCATCTGGTCCCATCACTTCATGGAAAATAGATAGGGTAACAGTGGAAACAGTGTCAGACTTTAGTTTTTTGGGCTCCAAAATCACTGCAGATGGTGACTGCAGCCATGAAATTAAAAGACGCTTACTCCTTGGAAGAAAAATTATGACCAACCTAGATAGTATATTCAAAAGCAGAGAAATTACTTTGCCGACTAAGGTCCGTGTAGTCAAGGCTATGGTTTTTCCTGTGGTCGTGTATGGATGTGAGAGTTGTACTGTGAAGAAGGCTGAGCGCCGAAGAATTGATGCTTTTGAACTGTGGTGTTGGAAAAGACTCTTGAGAGTCCCTTGGACTGCTAGGAGATACAACCAGTCCATTCTGAAGGGGATCAACCCTGGGATTTCTTTGGAAGGAATGATGCTAAAGCTGAAGCTCCAGTACTTTGGCCACCTCATCCGAAGAACTGACTCATTGGAAAAGACTCTGATGCTGGGAGGGATTGGGGGCAGGAGGAGAAGGGGACGACCGAGGATGTGATGGCTGGATGGCATCACGGACTCGATGGACGTGAGTCTGAGTGAACTTCTGGAGATGGTGATGGACAGGGAGGCCTGGCGTGCTGCGATTCATGGGGTCGCAAAGAGTCGGACACGACTGAGCAACTGAACCGAACTGAAAGAACTGTCCCCTGGAGAAGAGAATGGCTACCCACTCCAGTATTCTTGACTGGAGAATCCCTTGGACGGAGAACCCTGGTGGGCTATAGTTCATGAGGCTGCAAAGACTCGGATGTGACTGAGCAACTAACACTAACTACAAAACTGTCAGAAATTAGAAGAGATTAGAGACATAACCACTGAATCTGATATATCCTGGAATAAAAAATGTGTTATCAGTGGGAAAGCTGGAGAAATCCAAAATAAATGTCAGTAGTATTATAGTAATGCCAAATTCTCACTTTTAATACTTATGCCTTGGTTATGTGAGATGTTAACATTAAGGAAAAGCTGAATAAAGGTTATAAGAGAACTCTCACTACAATCTTTCAAGTCTTCTGTTAAGTCAAAAATTATTTCACCAGATTTTTTTAAAGAGCAAAATTAAGACTTTACAAACAACAAAGCAGAGCACTGACACATTACCGGTTGGAAACCTCTCTAATTAACCACACACACGCATACAAACCAATGATGTTCATTGAGTCCTTTAGTATAAATGTACTGGGGACCTATAATGGATCAAGCACTATGGGGTTTACAGGAGCAAATGAAAGATACATGATCTTTTAGTTGTCAAAGGGGATGATGAGTGTTATTATTCATGAGTAGAGGGAGACTGAGAAAGTTTGAGTTTGCAATAATGAAATTGCTTTGGGGGCTCATTCAAAAGAGTCTTTGAATCATCCTCAAATTTTGGTTATCTTCAAGGTGGATGTGTATTGGGAAAACTAACGTTTTGTAGGAAAATAACAAAACCATGTAACTGAAATACTTCTAATCTCTAATGGTTGTGCAAGAACCGTTTTTTTCTGGTCTTTGATGATCACATGTACCATAGGCTTCTTCATTACCTGAGTGAGTTTTGGGTTTAATTTGAGTCAGTAGTGTTGGTATTGGGCTCTTCTGGTGGCTCAGATGGTAAAAGATTTACCTGCAATGCAGGAGACCCAGGTTTGGTCCCTGGGTCAGGAAGATCCCCTGGAGAAGAGAATGGCAATCCACTCCAGTATTCTTGCCTGGAGAATTCCATTGACAGAGAAGACCGGCGGGCTACATTTCATGGGGTTGCAAAGAGTTGGACCTAACTGAGCAACTAACACACACACACACACACACACACACACACACACACACACACACACCCAGCTATCAAGGCAGGCTTGCCAAAATGCCCCAGGTGTATGCCAAACATATTTTTTAAAAGTTAAGCAGTTTCTTTTTTATTATTTTTAAATTAAAAAAATTAACACCAAAAACATTTTATATTGGGGTATAGCTAATCAACAACAATGTTTTGGTAGTTTCAGGTGGACAGTAACGGGACCCATATACATATATTAATCATTATTAATGTTGTGAAATCAATATCCATATGAATACTTTTCCCCACTTCCAATACTCCTGCTCTGCATCTTCTATTAGAGGACACATTTAACAGAGCTACTTTTCTATCTTCTCTTCATTAGTTTGTGAATGGTAATATTTAAGGGCATTATAAATACATTAAAACAAGTAGGCTGAATTTCGAATTAGTGAAGAAAGAGTTATTTATGAGATTTCTATGCTTCTGGAATCCTCCTGGGAGCTTTTGCTGGCAGTATAGCCTGAACATATTTAATATTTTCCAGAAATTATCCTCAGAGGCTCAATCCATTAACTCAAGAGCATGCTACAAAACAAATTCATATACTATTGACAGTACATGAACAGAGGAAGGAAAGAAAATGGAATGAGTTTTCTATCAAGTGGCATGATTTAGTCACCTCTGTGTCCTGTGGATTTAGTTCAATTCTTGGCAAAACTAGAATTTATAAATCCAATTTTGCTGAAATTAGTGAATAAATGAATGAACATATAATCAGAAGCTTCATTTAAAGCGCTTAAAGCATCACAATCTTTTTCTTTTGTCTCCTGGAGTGTTCTTGGCAAAGACAATTTCTAGTGCAGTTTAACTATTTCAGGATTGTTTCCCATATACCAGTAGATGGCAGTCCCTCTTCACGTCCCATTTTTATTTAACAGAGAGAGGAAGCAAGAGATTGAAAAAGCAAGGGATGGAAATGAAAATGGATAAAGATAGATTTTTAAATTCAGCACATTGTGTTTATTTAATTTGTACAAATGGATTTTTTAAAGCAAACTAAGAAGAAAGGACAAGTAAAATATGTCTTAAGTTAATTTGAAATAAGTCATCAAACACAATTGACTTTGTGCTAGCTCATCAAATTTCATACCAATGTGTTATATTTTGATTAAATGGCATTGTGTATTTTCTTCTGAAAAGTAAGCTCATCAAGAGTCATGTGAAATATATATTATTTCCATGTAAACGGCACCTAGTTTCTTGCCAAGCTGAGTTGATTTTTAGGATTTTGGGGGTCCACTTTGTCATCAGCCTGATACCTTGGAGAGTGCTTAGGGAAGGCCTCAAACTATTTCCCTCTCCAAAATGTTTGAAATTTGTTGAGCATCTCAGGATGGTGCCGACATCCGGACAAATACATGCCCTAGCACTGAAGCATAATAAGGAAAACTGTCCCAACAGGAGGTCATTATACATTTCCACGGAGATTCCCAATATGTGAAACACATTGATGCATTCAAATTACATCTCTGCTACAGTAGTTGCTAGGGAGCAAACTGAGATCACCAATTTCATTTCCTTTAGAAAGTGTCTTCACTTGAAACTTAAATCATGAGTTCCAGAATAATTTCCTCAACTTCTTCCCCTCATTACATTCATCACTCTTCCATCTACTTCAACCCTCTCATGCTGACCCTACGCCAATATGAAAAAGCACAACAGAAGCCTGGGGAATAATTCAGAATTTTAAATACCAGACCCAGTTTCAGCTTGATTTTGGTATCCTCTTCTTTAGCCTATATTACAATTTGTCAATAGCTAAAAGCACAACAACCTTAAACATTTTTCTAATTTTAACCATTTTTAACTGAAAAACACAGTCATGGGAAAATACATTTTTCTTAAAGAGGAGTGTCTTCTCATTTATTTCTCATGAAATTCATTCATCTGAAAGTAAACTGTTACAGGGATAGTTTGAGCAATTTTATATTGTATTCAGATCTGTATTTTATCTAGTTATCAATATTTAGGGGATATATAAAACCAACTACATAGTTATAATAGAAATAGGAAATAAATTGCAAAGGATGCAGAACGATACTTCATGTACACAATGAACATATGTGTTTTCCCTTGATTGACCTGGAAATGACAGAATGAAGGCACATCAGCCAACCACTGCACATACATACTCTATTATAATTTCTGATGTTTGTGTGTTTCCCCATTAGACTGTGAGACAGTTGAGGGCAAGAAATATTCACATTAATTGATTCATGCAATTGTTTTTATCAACCATTTATTGGGAATAAAATAATGAATAAGACATAACATCTGCCTGTAAGAAGTCTAAAGTATGAAAAGGCAAAGCCGACACATAAAGGTAAGGTCAATAAATCACAGGTGCCATGATGGAAGTATGTATTGGTTGCAGTGGAATAATAAAAGATAAATCTTTTCTGTCTATTCAGATCTAAGGTGGAGTGATGGAAAACTTCATTAAAGAGGAAGTCAAACTATTTTGAAAGTTTTATAGGAGTTCACTAGATTGACTAATTGTGAAGTATAATAATTTACACAGAAGGACAATTGTGGAAATTTTCAAAGGGTGTACATAGCATGGTTTATTTGAAAATAGATTTGTGTAAGAAAGAGCAAAATATAGTAAATGTGGATAGCAAAATGATCAGGAAAGCCTTTCATGTCATATCAAGAAATTTGGACTTTATTATGTGGGTACTTAGAGTCAAGAATGAGTTCTAAGAAGAAAAGTGACATTTTAATTGCATTTTTGAAATTTCACTCTAACAGAGTGTAGTGGATAGATTGACGGGTGGGAATTAGGGAGTAAGGAGATAAGTTGGAAAACTTTGCAGTAGTTTAGCAAGAGCTGGAGAATGAGATGAGTCCAGGAGAAAAAAATAACAGGCTCAGTTTTGGATAGATTTCAATTAAGAAGCTTGTTGAGATTCCAAGAAGATATATATAGCAGTGTTTGGAATCAAGGGAAAAGTCTGGATTAGAAATGTGGCCTTGGGAATCTATCCATGTATAAATACTCGCCGAAGCCATGGATATGGATGAGATCCTCTAGTGAAAATGAGAAAAGAAGAAAGGACAATCCATTGGAAAATGTAACATTTAAGTAAATGAGTAAAATGGAGCGCTAAGACGAACAATATGAGAAAGGTGGGAACAAAAGAAGGAGAAAATGGCCTTGTGGGAATAAAAGTAGAAACATGACCAATGCAGACAGGAGGTAAAATAGGGTAAAAATTGACAAGAGTCTATCGAGTGTGGCAATAAAAGAGTAACAGGATCTTTCCCAGAGTGGTTGATATGGAGTAATAGGCCTGATGGTTGAAGGCTGAAGAGGGAATGACAGATGAGGAGGAGGAGATAAATATATAGTTTATTCTTTCAAAGAACTTGATAGAGGGAAAGTGAAAGAGATACCAACTAAGAGGGTATTACTGTATATATTTGGAATCGACATTATCAGGCATACTTGGTCATCATTACAATATTGTTTGCAGACACAGGTGTGACCCATATAACACTCAGAAACATTTATGTTCTATAAGTGGATATAATTCCCAGAAAACTTACTGATATAATCAGGTGGAACAATCAGGTGTAGTCTGATCAAAGATGAAAGCTTATCGTCATGTAAGGGGAAACAGTGTGGAATTCATAGCTCTACTTTTGAAAATTCTCTCTGAGTTCATCAGATGGATGGGATTTGTTTTTGCTCAGCATCGCTTGGTATTGTGAGATGGAAGCAGAGAACTCCATGAGCTATTTAAATGTATGACTAAATGGAACAAAGTGTGTGTGTGCTTAGTCACTCAGTTGTGTCTGATTCTTTGTGATCCCATGGGCTGTAGCCTGCCTGGTTCCTCTGTCCATGGGATTCTCCAGGCATGAATACTACAGTGAGTGCTATTTCCCTCTCCAGGAGATTTTCCCAACCCAGGGATTGAACCTGCATCTCCTCCATCTGCTGTAGTGCAGGTGGATTCTTTACCACTGAGCCACCTGGGAAGCCCAAATGGAACAAAGAGGAGCTGTTAACTCATAAAATGTGAAAGCTGGAAAAGTCCTCAACAGTTATCTGACCACGAAAAGGCCGGTACTCCGAAAACTATAAGAAACCATGGAGAAAGAAATTGAAGTTGACGCAAGCAGATGGGAGGATATACCATATTCTTGGGTTGGAAGAATCAATATTATTAAAATAACTGTACTACTCATGGCAATCTATAGATTCAAGGCCACCTTCATCAAAGTACCAATGACATTTTTCACAGAACTATAAAAAAATTAAAATTTGTATGCAAAACAAAAGACCCTGAATAGTCAAAGCAACCTTGATAAAGAAAAAAAAAAGTTAATAGTCTTATTAATCGAATCTTGTTTTCCTGAATAAATTTCTGTAATGCCAATATACAACACTGATAAAAGTGGAATTTAGTTTAAACTTACACATTTAGATTTATAATAGTTATATATCTTGAACTTAAGAAAATTAGTCTGTTTTAATGAACACAAATGTCTAAAAATCTGAATTGGAAAGTTGCAATTATATTATCACACAACATCCAATTTATTTGTGTATTTTTCTTTGTACTCTTCAGAGGAAATCCTGAGTCACACAGGTAGGTTGTTATAAATGGAAATAATTTTTAAAACAGATCATTTTGGAATCTTAGGAAACTCATCAAATAAACTATCTGAAAGGAGAGGGACACTTAATATTTGTCTATTCATACGCAGATTATAATTAAGACTATTATGAAGTACCCATTAAGATGTTTTATTATATGAAGACGTTTGAGCCTTGTTGTTCAGTTGCTAAGTTGTGTCTGACTCTTTGCAACCCCAAGGACTGTAGCATGCCCGGCTCCTTTATCCTCTACTGTCTCGTGGTGTTTGCTCAAATTCATATCCATTGGGTCAGTGAGACTATCTATCATCTGACACTCCCATCTCTTTTTGCCTTCAATCTTTTATAGCATCAAGGTCACTTTATTTTAGATACTTACAAACATTTAAAAATTTAAAGAGATATTTGTATACTTGTGTTCATAGCAGTATTATACAAGATGCTTAAAAGGCAGAAGAGACCCAAATGTACATCAATGGATATATGGATAAATAAATGTACTATATAAGTGTGGCATGTATATGCAGTGAAATATTATTCACCCTGATAAAGGAAGGAAATGCTGACACAGGCCATAGGAACAAGTGGCAGGAAATAAGCCAGTCACAGGAGGGCAGAACTGTTGTGATCTCTCTCAGATGAGGTGCCTAGAGTAGTCATTCTCTTAGAAACACAAAGCAGATTGGTGGTTAACAGGGTTGGGAGGAGGGGGACATCAGGAGTTGTTTAAAGGTATAGAGTTTGAATATTGCAAGATGAAAAAGTTCTGGAGATTTGTTGCATACCAGTGTGAATACACTTAATCCTACTACACCATGAGCTAAAAAATGGTTAAGATGGTAAATTTTATGTTATGTGTATTTTACGATAGTTAAATATATACATATATTTTAACAATAAACTAGAATAAATGATTTGTGGAATCCCTACAGACACTCTGAACACAACTGAAAAGCCATTGCAGGGCAGGAATAGATGCAGATACAGAGAATGGACGCGTGGACCCAGCGGGGGATGAAGAAGGTGGGACACACAGAGCAGCATCATACCACCGGGTATAAAATAGGCAGCTGGTGGGAAATTGTTATATAGCACAGGGGGCTCAGCTCAGTGCTCCAAGATGACCTAGGAGGGTGGGGTCTGCCTTGGGAGGGAGGCTCTAGAAGGAGGGATGTTTGTATGCTTCTAGCTCATCCACGCTGTTGTGCAGCAGAAACACAACAGTGTAAAGCAATTGTCCTCCAGGTAAATAAACAATCTATGATAAACCATTATGGACAAGGATATTAAAAAAATGTATATATGTATGTGTAACAGAATCACTTTGCTGTACAACAGGAATTAACACAGAAAATCAATTGCACTTCAATAAAAATAAGTAAAAAAAGAAGCCATTGCTCTACCACAACCACCTAGATTTGAAACTTTAATGTAGAGCACCTAACCAAGTTGCTCATGTGTGCCAACAATGTTTGTGGAATCTTTACACATGACTCTGAGTTGAGTTCTTTCTGAAATAAAATACTTTTATAAATCCCACTTTGTCCTAAGAAAGTCCATTTCTATTATTAGCACTCCTATAAAGAAAATAAGTATCTATTATGTCTGTTTTGATTTTTCCTTTGTTGTGGCAGATAGAAAACGTACTATATTTGACTCTTGATTTTGGAAAGAACACTAGAAAAATACAGACCCCAAATATATATTCAGATTTAAGAGATATATGAATTCATTTCCATATTAATAATTAAATAAGTATCTTTATAAACTTGAATATCTTTGCTTCTTGTGGTATAAGCGCTAATATATTTGTTTGATTTCTTTGAGGTTAAATTGTGGTCATAAACTGATATTACAAAACAAATGAGCAAAAACTGGATTTTCCATGGGGCTTGACTTAATTATTGTATGAGAGGTTTTATGCCATTTTAGAAATGAGTGGCACCATAGTCTACAAATACAGCATCTTGTAAAACTAAATGGCAGAAAATTAAAAACAGATTGAGAACATGTTTAAACTAAAAAAAGCCCTTATACTCCAATACATTTAACTGCGTAGATTAACTCCGGGGAAACCTATAACCACTGCAATTTGCTTAGTTGTGTTCACGTGCCATGTTATAACCAGAATGAAGTCTGCAATTATGCAAGTAGTAAATGTAACAGCCGTCCTTGAAAATCAATTGTACATGTCATAATATAATAGTATACACTGAATTCATTTTGTCTATATCAACAGCTATATTTGAATTTGTAAAGAAAAGTGCTTTTTTGTTGTCTAAATAGTAAGACCTCTTAAGCAGTATAGTGTCACAATAATTGCAATACATTGTAATGCTGCTAAATATATTGCAATGCAGGAAGTACTTTGAGGCTTAAAGTTGGCTTAATAAAGGATCTCCCCTCAAACGGTTAATGAAGGAGAAAGACTAAACATTTCTCTTCGTGCCTTTCCTTGATTCGCTTTATCTTTTGCATGTTTTTTCTTCTCCCATCCTCCTGCTTTTCTGCTTTTCATGTTTGATCTGGTTATCTGTTACTTCTTTCCTGTTCATTCTTTTCATTTTTGTATTCATGCCCTAATTATATAGCTTTTCCCTTGATATACAAATGTTTTATTTGTTCTCTGTGACTGACTGTAAGAGACAATTAAATGTGAGAAGTTAAGAGAGTGAACAGTGGCAAGTGGTAGATAATTGTGTGAAGTGGCTGAAAAGATTGAGGCTTTTCATTTGAGTCATAAGAAGGTCACTAGTTACCTTTGTAGATTAAATATCTAGTATTGAGTAGAATGCTGCAAATAGATGTTTGAGAGATGAATTTGAAAGGAGGAATAAAAAATAGATATTGATCTTTGCCTAGAAAATGTAATGAACAAATGGAAAAACAGTGCTTTACCACATGTAAAGAGACAAACTCAATCCACGTTTTTCTACAAAAATTGTTAATTTTAACAAGAAAAACATTGAGAAATATATATTTGACTATGTCTGATACTGATTACCATGTTTCCCTGAAATTAAACATATAATTATTTAAATTTAAATAATTAAATTTAGAATTTAAATTGTATAATGGTATGATAAATCTCCATTTTCCCAGAATGATATATGCTAAAGCATTTTGACTAATGGAGAATTCTTGTTAACTGGGTTTTGCCAAAGAGCTCATATTTTTCACTGGATCCTAATGTTTTGAAATCTGTACCTTCAATAATTACCAGTTCATTAGCAAAACTTCTTAAACATTTAAAGTATAGAATTAGAATTCTTCAGACCTCTGTTTTGTGTTCTATCATTCTTTAAAGGTATAACAAATTTAATGAGAGTAATAAATACATTTTTAAAGAAAGCTGAAGTATGAGGAGGCCTGGCATACTGCATGCAGTCCATGGGGTCACAAAGAGTCAGACACAACTGGGTGACTGAACAACAACAACAACAACAGCAACAACTTTATACAGTTGCTTTGTAACACACTCCTTATTCATAATCAGCTAGTGCTTTCGTAAAATACTGTGTATGTTCAGCTCTGAATATCTCGATTGCAGGGACTTAAGGTGTTCCTCTTTGAATCCTCAGCATACTTCTTTGCATGTAACAAATAGTAAACATTTATAAACCTATTGAACTTGTGATTTAGGGCTTTTCATTCTGACACAGGAAAGAGGCAAAAATCCTAGAAGCCTACCTAATTATAACCCTCTTGTTGAGGGTCACTTGGGCTCCAGAGCACAAGCTCAATAGTTGGGCCATACTGGCTTCGTTGCCCTGTAGCACTGTGGGACCTCCCATATCAAGGATCAAATCTGTGTCTCCGGAATTCGTAGGTGGATTCTTTACCACTGGGCTTCCGTGGTGGCTCTCAGTTCAATTCAGTTGCTCAGTCGTGTCTGACTCTTTGCAACCCCATGAACCACAGCAGGCCAGGCCTCCCTGTTGTCACCATCTCCCAGAGTCCACCCAAACCCATGTCCATCAAGTCAGTGATGCCATCCAGCCATCTCATCCTCTGTTGTCCCCTTCTCCTCGTGCCCTCAAACTTCCCCAGCATCAGGGTCTTTTCAAATGAGTCAGCTCTTTGCATCAGGTGGCCAAAATATTGGAGTGTCAGCTTCAACATCAGTCCTTCCAGTGAACATTCAGGACTGATTTCCTTTAGGATGGACTGGGTGGATCTCCTTGCAGTCCAAGGGACTCTCAAGAGTGTTCTCCAACACCATAGTTCAAAAGCATCAATTCTTTGGCACTCAGCTTTCTTTATAGTCCAACTCTCACATCCATACATGACTACTGGAAAACGATAGCCTTGACTAGATGGACCTTTGTTGACAAAGTAATGTCTCTGCTTTTTAATATGCTGTCTAGGTTGGTCATAACTTTCCTTCCAAGAAGTAAGCGACTTTTAGTTTCATGGCTGCAATCACCATCTGCAGTGATTCTGGAGCCCAGAAAAATAAAGTCAGCCACTGTTTCCCCATCTATTTGCCATGAAGTGATAGGACCAGATGTCATGATCTTAGTTTTTTTTTAAGTCAACTTTCTCACTCTCCCCTTTCACTTTCATAAAGAGACACTATAGTTCTTCTTTACTTTCTGCCATAAGGGTGGTGTCATCTGCATATCTGAGGTTACTGATATTTCTCCCAGCAATCTTGATTCCAGCTTGTGCTTCCTCCAGCCCAGCATTTTTCATGATGTACTCTGCATATAAGTTAAATAAGCAGGGTGACAATATACAGCCTTGACATACTCCTTTTCCTATTTGGAACCAGTCTGTTGTTTCATGTCCAATTCTAACTGCTGCTTCTTGACCTGCATACAGGTTTCTCAAGAGGCAGGTCAGGTGGTCTGGTATTCCCATCTTTTCAGAATTTTCCATAGTTTATTGTGATCCACACAGTCAAAGGCTTTGGCATAGTCAATAAAGCAGAAATAGATGTTTTTTCTGGAACTCTCTTGCTTTTTTGATGATCCCACAGATGCTGGCAATTTGATCTCTGGTTCTTCTGCCTTTTCTAAAATCAGCTTGAACATCTGGAAGTTCACAGTTCACGTATTGCTGAAGCCTGGCTTGGAGAATTTTGAGCATTATTTTACTAGTGTATGGGAAGAGTGCAATTGTGCGGTAGTTCAAGAATTTTGGGATTGGAATGAAAACTGACCTTTGCAGTCCTGTGGCCACTGCTGAGTTTTCTAAATTTGCTGGCATATTGAGTGCAGCACTTTCATAGCATCATCTTTCAGGATTTGAAACAGCTCAACTGGAATTCCATCCACTCCACTAGCTTTGTTCGTAGTGATGCTTTCTAAGGCCCACTTGATTTCACATTCCAGGATGTCTGGCTCTAGCTGAGTGTGAGTGATCACAGCATCATGATTATCTGGGTTGTGAAGATCTTTTTGTACAGTTCTTCTGTGTATTCTTGCCACCTCTTCTTAATATCTTCTGCTTCTGTTAGGTCCATACCATTCCTGTCCTTTATTGAGCCCATCATTGCATGAAATGTTCCCTTGGTATCTCTAATTTTCTTGAAGAGATCTCTAGTCTTTCCCATTCTATTATTTTCCTCTATTTCTTTGTACTGATCACTGAAGAAGGCTTTCTTATCTCTTCTTGCTATTCTTTGGAACTCTGCATTCAAATGGGTATATCTTTCCTTTTCTCCTTTGCTTTTTGCTTTTCTTTTTTCTTTTTACAACTATTTGTAAGGCCTCCTCAGACAGCCGTTTTGCTCTTATGGATTTCTTTTTCTTGGGGATGGTCTTGATTCCTATCTCCTGCACAATGTCACGAACCTCCGTCCATAGTTCATCAGGCACTCTGTCTATCAGATCTAGTCCTTTACATCTATTTTTCACTTCCACTGTATAGTCATAAGAGATTTGATTTAGGTCATACCTGAATGGTCTAGTGGTTTTCCCCACTTTCTTCAATTTAAGTCTGAATTTGGCAATAAGGAGTTCATGATCTGAGACAGTCAGCTCCCGGCCTCATTTTTGCTGATGGTATAGAGCTTCTCCATCTTTGGCTGCAGAGAATATAATCAATCTGATTTTGGTGTTGACCATCTGGTGATGTCCATGTGTAGAGTCTTCTCTTGTTTTGTTGGAAGAGGGTGTTTGGTATGACCAGTGTATTCCCTTGGCAGAACTCTATTAGCCTTTACCCTGCTTCATTCTGTACTCCAAGGCCAAATTTGCCTGTAACTCCAGGTGTTTCTTGACTTCCTACATTTGCATTCCAGTCCCCTATAATGAAAAGGACATCTTTTTTGGGTGTTAGTTCTAGAAGGTCTTGTAGGTCTTCATAGAACCATTCAGCTTCTTCAGTGTTACTGGTGGAGTGATAGACTTGGATTACTGTGATATTGAATATTTTGCCTTGGAAACGAACAAAGATCATTTTGTCATTTTTGAGATTGCATCCAAGTACTGCATTTCAGACTCTTTCATTGACTGTGATGGCTACTCCATTTCTTCCAAGGGATTCAAGCCCACAGTAGTAGATATAATGGTCTTCTGAGTTAAATTCACCCATTCCAGTCCAACTTACTTCACTGATTCCTAGAATGTCAACGTACACTCTTGCCATCTCCTGTTTGACCACTTCCAATTTGCCTTGATTCACGGACTGACATTCCAGGTTCCTATGCAATATTTCTCTTTACAACATTGAACCTTGCTTCTATCACCAGTCCCATCCACAACTGGGTGTTGTTTTTGCTTTGGCTCCATCCCTCCATTCTTTCTGGAGGCTCTGGTGGTAAAGAATCTGCCTGCTGATGCAGGACACGCAAGAGACATGGCTTTGATTACCAGGTCGAGAAGATTCCCTGGAGAGGGAAATGGCAACCCACTCCAGTATTCTTGCCTGGAAAATTCCATGGACAGAGGAGCCTGGCTGCCTACAGTTCATGCAGTCACAAAGAGTAGGACACGACTGAGCACACATGCCTTCTTTTCTGCTGAGATGCCTGGGAAACCCCTACTCTAATTTTTGAAATAGCTACAGTTGGAACTTTTGGTTCTCAGCCTCAAGAATACTGTACCTCGGCTGAAGACAATGTAGGGAGAGTACACATAACTTTCATTAGCAGAGATCAGCAAGTATAGGCTTTAATTTGACCTTGTTATAAAAAGTATCTTACATTAAAATTGAATAAGAGTCCTAGAGGGGAAAGTAGTTTTGGACCTTATTTTCCTCTCATGACATTAAGTATTTAAGTGACTGTGAAACTTCCAGTCTAAGAAAAAGGAAAAACAACAAGAACAGATTTACATTTCTGTGATTATAATGGTTCTACATTTAAGAGTTATATTGGAACAATAGCCAAATTGCAGTGGGATTACTTAAGTAAAAATCTATACATCCTCCATTTCCTATCATGATTATATGAGCTTCTCTATGTTTGCTGAGGAGAGAACAGTCCGGGATATTCAGCTATTTAACTATGATTTTTGTGATTAATTTCCCAAGAGCATAATATTTGTACATGAGGTTTGTGATGACTAGAAGACTTATATGTTTGTCATAGGTTATTCTATTTATTTGCTCAGTTAAATAGAATGCTTTTATTTAATGGAAAATTGGATTTTCTAAGTTAGGCTGTTAATGAATTTATTAATTTTGAGAAAATTAAATCAGTGCTCTATAAATGATTACCATCATATAATCACCATGTGTGGATTTTCTGGTTATAAAGATCATTTTGACTAGCTTTGTTCCATACCTGTCAAAAATTAGTATTCCTTTGATAGATCTAATTTAAACACAATGTGCAACTTGGAGCATTTTACACAAACTTGGAGCATTTTACATGGGTGACAACAGCTTAAACTTTAGGACTTTTAGTTAGAAAACATAAAATCTGGGAGTAGCAATCACCCAAGATTCATGAAGATAATGGATATTGTTAGCATTGAGTTATTTACTTGGAAACACTCAAACTTGAAAGATTAAACCTGAGACAAATGAGAATATGCAGGTGAATACTAAGAAATGTTAAAGGCTTAAACATGAATTAGGCCAAGATGATATTAGTTCAGTTAATGACAGATGAAGTCAAGATTAAGGTAGGGGAATATCATTAAACCTTCTGAGTTTGTATTCAGAAAAATTACTCTGCTTCTTCTCCAAAACATCTTTATATGCTACCATCGAAGTATTATTGGATTAGATAAAATAAATTATTCTGTCTAGTGTCCGAAATCTATATATGTAAGAAATACATTAAATATTTGCCATTAGATGATAATTCTTACAATATTTAAAAAATGTTCTAACAGCATTACCATATTATCCTGCAATCCTATTCCTGGGTATATATCTAGAGAAAAGTCCAATTTGAAAAGATGGTTGGACCTCGACATTTGTAGCAGCACTATTTACAATACAATAGCTAAGACATGGAAGCAACCTAAATGTCCATAAACTGTAAATGAATAAATAAGATGTGGTATAATACATATACACACATATATGCATATATATTAATATATAATAGAATATTGTGTGCTCAATCACTCAGTCATGTCCAACTCTGTGTGACCCCATGGACTGCAGCCAACCAGGCTGCCCATTCATGGGATTTTCAGGCAAGAATACTGGAGTGGGTTGCTATTCCTCCTCCAGGGAATCTTCTCAACCCAGGGATAAAACGTGCGTCTCCTGCATTGGTAGGCAGATTCTTTACCACTGAGCCACTTGAGAAGCCTTATAATGGAATATTACTCAGCCATAACATGAGTGAAATAATGCCATTTGCAACACCATGGATGAACCTAGAGATTGTCATATTAAATAAACTAAGTCCGATGGAGAAAGACAAATATCATATGATATCACTTGTATGTGAAATCTAAAAAAAAAAAAAAAAAACAAAGAAAACAACAACAACAACCATACAAATGAACTTATCTACAAAGAAGAAAAAGACTCAGAGATGTGGAAAACAAACTCAGGGTTACCAAAGGGATAGTGGTGTTGGGGGGGAAGATAAATTAGGAGTTTGGGATTACACATACACAGTGCTATATATAAAAATAAAAACAGTAATGATCACTATATATCACAAAGAACTTCTCAGTACCTTGTAATAACCTATAATGGAAAAGAATCTGAAAAAAAATTCACAACTGAATCACTTTGCTGTACACTTGAAAGTAACACATTTTAAATCAACTATACGGTAATGAACAAAACATATTCTAACTTTCACCTTCTAACACGCTCTTTTTGAAATCTCCCTTTCCTGTCTCAGGCAATCCCATAAATTTGTGGTCATATTTGGATTAAAAAAAGGCTAGTTCAGTTAAGTACAATCTAAATCAGCTGAGTATTTTAAGGTCATATTCTTCCCTCTAATAACTCTTGCTAAACCTCAGCCTGAGGGACTCATTGCAAAGGTGGGCAAAATCAACTCTTTAACTACGTTCCTGCCTTCTTCTAGGATCAGAGATGGGGAAATGGGCAGAAATCTTGTGGCTTAATTGATGTCCTTCTAGTCTTCATGGTTTTCAATGAGATGGATATGGCCAGCATTTAAATGATGACTCTTTCATGGAGATACTGTGAGATCATCTCAGATTTTGGAGGTTTTTCCACTGAACAGTTTCATATTAATAATACAGAAGCCATCTTTTCACACCTTCTTTCAGCTCTCTCTCTCCACACTATATTCTTCTTTTGCTGCTGGAATCAGCTTCTGAATTGACGCCAAAGCCAATTTACCTTTTTATCTGGTTCATGGGAAATTCCCACACCCTTATCATGCCAAACAGTTGGTCTTTCTGCCATCTCCACTCTTCGCTTTGCATGATAACTCCATTTCTCTCTTCTTCCTTCACAAATAACCTTGAGGGCCATAGACAGCTGTCCACTTAGACACTGAGATGCTATCTTGTCTTCTTATGTGAACCCCAGTTACTGTAAGTAGTTCTCTGTGAGCCTCCTTACTGGGATGAGAGAAGCAACCTTTATCCTCCCTTTGTGAAGGGAGGATGTAAAACTTTACTCTGGTATATACACTTCCTGGGGCTTGCTTCCATCATAGCTCAGTCAGTAAAGAATTTGCCTTAATGCAGGAGATGCAGGTTCAATCCCTGGATTGGAAAGATCCCCTGGAGGAGGAAATGGCAAGCTACTTCACTATCCTTGCTTGGAAAATCCCATGGAGAGTAACTGATTTTTATTTTACTGGGCTCCAGAATCACTATGGGTGGTGACTGCAGCCATGAAATTAAAAGATGCTTGCTCCTTGGAAGGAAAGTTTTGACAAACCTAGACAGTATATTGAAAAGCAGAGATGTTACTTTGCCAACAAAGGTCTGTATAGTCAAAGCTATGGTTTTGCCAGTAGTCATGTATGGATGTGAGAGTTGGACCACAAAGAAGGCAGAGTGTTGATGAATTGATGCTTTCAGATTGTGGTGCTGGAGGAGATTCTTGAGAATCTCCTGGACTGCAAGGAGATCAAATCAGTCCATCCTAAAGAAAATCAGTGCTGAATATTCATTGGAAGGACTGATGCTGAAGCTGAGACTCCAATACTTTGGCCACCTGATGCAAAGAGTCAACTCATTGGAAAAGACCCTGATGTTGGGAAAGATTGAGGACAAAAGGAGAAAGGGGTGGCAGAGGATGAGATGGTTAGATAGCATCACTGACTCAATGAACATGAATCTGAACAAATTCTGGGAGACAGTGAAGGACGGGGAGGCTGGTGTGCTGCAGTCCATGGGGTAGCAAAGAGTCAGACATGACTTAACGATTGAACAACAACAACTACACTTCCTACAACTCTATTAATGGACTCTTATATTTATTTTTTCTCTTTTGTGGTCTCCGCGGATACCAGTAGGGTTGATGGTATCTATTTCTCTCAGTTAACACTCCCATAAACCTTCTTTAGAATACTCATGGTTGTACTTGAATGCAACTCTAAAGCAATAGGAAAAGTCATATTAACAATTGATTATATATATATTGAGCTGGAGATTTGCAGGAATACTTTTTATCCAATTTTTTTTAATTCTTCCCCCTCTCCAATTTCTAGATACATAAATTACTTGAAGAAGGTGCTCTTTAGTGAAATAGTAAAGACTTTAGAATCATCTATTTTCCACGCTTTCTCTCTCTAAACCTGGAGAAGATTCATCTATCACTCAAAATTTAAACCTCTTTTTCCAATTTCTCATTCAATTAATTATTCATATAAATAATTCTCAACTTCGTATCCTTGGAGACCTATGATTATATTATGATAAAAAAGAGTAAGTTTTATCACTGTGAACATTTTTTATAATATTTATTTAAATGTTTGGAAGAATTGTAGTTCATTTCTATCTCACAAACATATAAGGGCCAATACAGATTATGTATATCTATGGAAAAAGAGATTAAATTCACATACATGTCATGCTTGAAAATTATTTTTATTAATGCTTTAATATGTATTTTATAGGGTTCATAATGAAAATAACTTTCCTCTCCTTTCAAAAAGAGTCTATTTCTAAGGAGATTAAGCTAAGAATGTTTCTTTCATTTGAAGACAAATTTTTATTTTGAAAAGTAAAATATGCTTGCTTATTAAAAATTCAGTTTGTTTAATCCGATTGAAGATTCAGTCCAAAGCTGCTTTGAAAGACTGGTATTTTAACTGTATGCTATAGTTTTTTTATGCATTTATTTTATGCAGCTGTCTTTCTGTTTTGTGAAACAGTCAAGCAGTTGATAGGTATATTGAATTTAGTAAGACTGCCTTCCTTACTTAAATGATGTATTTCCATTGAACTGCCAGTTAAAGATGACCTCATGCTTGCTGACATATTATTAGTGATTGATTGTTAAAGAAATGCTGATATTTCCTTATGCTGTTTATTTTGTTTCTTCATATATCATGTTGACCTTATTTTTTGGTCCTTTGCACACTTTCTGTTTTCTTCAAGATGGACACAGATAAATGTTCATAAAACAAGTTATGAATTATATCAGGGAAAAAACCAAATATGAATTAGTTGCTTTAGAAATGAAAATTTTTCTGCTAAAATATAAGAAATAAAATCTCCTTTTTGTAGGTCAAAACTTTTTCTTATTTATGCTATTTATTTCACCTTTGAGTTACAATTACTATGTATTTAACATGAAAGACTTTAAGTTTTTCCATTATTTTCTTATAACACATCTAACTGAAAATATTTTTAAAATTTTTAATTGAGTTGGTAACATCTCAGAATCACTTAATTCATTCATCCTTCTATTCAACGTCTATTTCTAAACACCTGCCATGTGCCAGCATTGAGCTAACTCCTAGAGATACACCGGTAAACCAGAGACAATGTCTCTGCCCTTGTAGAGCACTGCAGAGTCTGGTTATGGAGGAAGGAAAAGAAAAACAACTAGAAAATGTATAAACTAGAAAGTTAAGGGGGAACTGTAAAGATGGTGGAGGAATAGGACGGGAAGACCACTTTCTCCCTCACAAATTCCTCAAAAGAACATTTCAACGCCGAGCAAACTCCACCAAACAACTTCTGTAGGCTGGCAGAGGACATCAGGCAACCAGAAAAGCAGACCATTGTCTCCAAAAACAGGTAGGAAAAAATATAAAAGACGAAAAAGGAGACAAAGGAGGTGGGGAGGGAGCTCCGTCTCGGGAAGGGAAGCCTGTCCCGGGAAGGGAATTTTAAGAAGAGAGGTTTCCAAACACCAGGAAACACTCTCCCTGCCGAGTCTGTGGCGAGCCTTGGAAACACAGAGGGCAACATAACAGGAAGGAAAAATAAAGAAATAATTAAAACCAAGAGATTACAAGCCCAACAGTAACTCCCCCAGCGGAAAAGCAGCACAGATGCCTGCATCCGCCATTGGGAAGTGGGGGCAGGGCAGGGAAGCGCGGGAGGCGCAGGCTGCAGAGCTTTGTAAGAATCGGGCAGGAATGCCCCACGCGCAACCAGAACGATCTAACTTGGGCTAGCAAATCAGACTGTGGGATAGCTACCACGCGAAAAGCTCGAACATAAGACCCCGCCAGGACCGAGCACAGAACAAAGGACGGAACGGAAAAAGCCGGCTGCAGACCATCCCCCGCCGGGGACAGGCAGCCAGAGCCGTAAGGACTGAAAAGGGGCAATTGCAGACCCAGAGAGACTTCACTTACCTAACTGCAAGCAGGCTTCTTTGCTAAGACTTCTGGGGGTGCTGGACAGTCACCATCTGCCTCACGGGGGGCGCCAGCGGTCCACCCAGAAAGCTGAGCGGCAGCGGCAGAAAAGGTGACAAGCCGCGGCGATCGTGCTCGCCAAACTCCTGAGCTACTCGGACCTGGGAAGGGCACAAAGCGCAGTCCCAGCCGAATCTGTGCCTCTGAGGGCTGCCTGAGCGCCGAACCTGAGCGGCATGGACCGGGGAAGTGCACGCAGCCTAGGGCCGGCCCCAGACGGTTCCCGGCTGAGCATCGTAGAGCTGGAGCGGTTTGTGCGCCGCGAGAAAGGACAGGTCAAGCGGGGCTGAGATACTGTGTGCACACGACAGTGCTATTTGTTTGCAGCATCCCCCCTCCCCACAGGGCGACTGAACTAGCAAGCCTAAAAAAACAGCAAACAGAAGTTAAACAGAGGGAACCACCTTGGAAGTGATTCCACATGGCCCACAACATCAGAGAAGGGCCAGAAAAATTTTTACTATTTTAAAAATCATTCCTTTTTTTTCTAACTTTTTTTTAATTGTTAAGTCTTCTATTTCTCCTCTAACTTTTATTTCTATAACCTACTATTACTATTTAAACCAAAAAAAAAGATTTTTTTTTTTTAAGGCAAACACCATATATAGTCTTTGGATGGTTGTTGGTGGTTTTGTTTGTTTGTTTGTTTGTTTTTTGTTTGTTTTTTAATAATTCTTTTTTTTCTTTCTTCCTTTTTCCTTCTGCTTCTTTTCTTTAATATTGTATTTTTGAAAATCCAACCTCTACTCTAGATTTTTAATCTTTGCTCTTAGGTTTTTGTTGTCAATTTTGTACATTTAAAAACCCAAACTTCACTACCCAAGTTTACCTGAGAGCGAGATTACTGGCTTGACCACTCTCCTCCTCTGGACTCTCCTTTTTCTCCACCAGGTGGCCTCTGTCTCTTTTCTCCCCCATCTCTTCTCTATCCAACTCTGTGAATCTCTGTGTGTTACAGACGGTGGAGAACACCTAAGGAACTGGTTACTGGCAGGATTTGTCTCTCTCCTTCTCATTCTTCTCTCTTATCCTCCTGGTCACCTCTGTCTACATCCTCCCTCTCCTCTTCCCCGTATAACTCCGTAAATACCTCTGAGCGGTCCAGACTATAGAGCGCACATAAGGAAGTGACTACTGGCTAGCTTGTTCTCTCCTCTTTTGATCTTACCGCATCTAATTCCAGTTACCTCTAACTACCCCCTCCATCTTCTCTTCTCCTTGTAACTCAGTGAACCTCTCTGAGTGTCCGTCAATGTGGAGAAACTTCATCTTTAACCTAGATGTTTTATCATCGGTGCTGTATAGATGGAGAAGTCTAGAGGCTACTGTAAAAATAAAACTGAAAACCAGAAGCAGGAGGCTTAAATCCAAAGCCTGAAAACATTAGAGAACTCTTGGATTCAGGGAACATTAAGCAATAGGAGCTCATCAAATGCCTTCATACCTACACCGAAACCAAGCTCCACCCAAGGGCCAACAAGTTCCAAAACAAGACATACCACTCAAATTGTCCAGCAACACAGGAACACTCCCCTGAGCTTCAATATACAGGCAGCTCAAAATTATTCCAAAACCTTTAATGTCTCATAACCCATTACGGGTCACTCCACTGCACTCCAGAGAGAAGAAACCCAGCTCCACCCACCAGAACTCCAACACAAGCCTCCCTAACCAGGAAACCTTGACAAGCCACTGATAGAACCCCACCCACAGTGAGGAAGCTCCATAATAAAGAGAACTCCACAAATTACCAGAATTTAAAAAGGCCACCCCAAACGCAGCAATATAACCAAGATGAAGAGACAGAGGAATACTCAGCAGGTAAAGGAACAGGAGAGTTGCCCACCAAACCAAACAAAAGAGGAAGAAGTAGGGAATCTACCTGAGAAGGAATTCTGAATATTGATAGTGAAAATGATCCAAAATCTTGAAATCAAAATGGAATCACAGATAAATAGCCTAGAGACAAGGATTGAGAAGATGCAAGAAAGGTTTAACAAGGACCTAGAAGAAATAAAAAAGAGTCAAAATATATTGAATAACACAATAAATGAGATCAGAAACACTCTGGAGGCAACAAATAGTAGAATAATGGAGGCAGAAGATAGGATTAGTGAAATAGAAGATAGAATGGTAGAAATAAATGAATCAGAGAGGAAACAAGAAAAACGAATTAAAAGAAATGAGGACAATCTCAGAGACCTCCAGGACAATATGAAACGCTCCAACATTCGAATTATAGGAGTCCCAGAAGAAGAAGACAGAAAGAAAGATCATGAGAAAATCCTTGAGGAGATAATAGTTGAAAACTTCCCTAAAATGGGGAAGGAAATAATCACCCAAGTCCAAGAAACACAGAGAGTTCCAAATAGGATAAACCCAAGGCGAAACACCCCAAGACACATATTAATCAAATTAACAAAGATCAAACACAAAGAACAAATATTAAAAGCAGCAAGGGAAAAACAACAAATAACACACAAGGGGATTCCCATAAGGATAACAGCTGATCTTTCAATAGAAACTCTTCAGGCCAGGAGGGAATGGCAAGACATACTTAAAGTGATGAAAGACAATAACCTACAGCCCAGATTACTGGACCCAGCAAGGATCTCATTCAAATACGGAGAAATCAAAAGCTTTACAGACAAACAAAAGCTGAGAGAATTCAGCACCACCAAACCAGCTCTCCAACAAATTCTAAAGGATATTCTCTAGACAGGAAACATGAAAAGGGTGTATAAACCCAAACCCAAACAATAAAGTAAATGGTAATGGGATCATACTTATCAATAATTACCTTAAACGTAAATGGGTTGAACGCCCCAACCAAAAGGCAAAGACTGGCCGAATGGATACAAAAACAAGACCCCTTCAAAGAGGACACTAATAGATGGAGAAATATACCATGTTCATGGATCGGAAGAATCCATATAGTGAAAATGAGTATACTACCCAAAGCAATTTACAAATTCAATGCAATCCCTATCAAGCTACCAGCCACATTTTTCACAGAACTAGAGCAAATCATTTCAAGATTTGTATGGAAATACAAAAAACCTCGAATAGCCAAAGCAATCTTGAGAAATAAAAATGGAACTGGAGGAATCAACTTGCCTGACTTCAGGCTCTACTACAAAGCCACAGTCATCAAGACAGTATGGTACTGGCACAAAGACAGACATATAGATCAATGGAACAAAATAGAAAGCCCAGAGATAAATCCACACACATATGGACACCTTATCTTTGACAAAGGAGGCAAGAATATACAATGGAATAAAGACAATCTCTTTAACAAGTGGTGCTGGGAAAACTGGTCAACCACTTGTAAAAGAATGAAACTAGATCACTTTCTTACACCATACACAAAAATAAACTCAAAATGGATTAAAGATCTAAATGTAAGACCAGAAACTATAAAACTCCTAGAGAGGAACATAGGCAAAACACTCTCAGACATAAATCACAGCAGGATCCTCTGTGATCCACCTCCCAGAATTCTGGAAATAAAAGCAAAAATAAACAAATGGGATCTAATTAAAATTAAAAGCTTCTGCACAACAAAGGAAAACATAAGCAAGGTGAAAAGACAGCCTTCTGAATGGGAGAAAATAATAGCAAATGAAGCAACTGACAAACAACTAATCTCAAAAATATACAAGCAACTTATGCAGCTCAATTCCAGAAAAATAAACGACCCAATCAAAAAATGGGCCAAAGATCTAAATAGACATTTCTCCAAAGAAGACATACGGATGGCTAACAAACACATGAAAAGATGCTCAACATCACTCATTATTAGAGAAATGCAAATCAAAACCACAATGAGGTACCACTTCACACCAGTCAGAATGGCTGCAATCCAAAAATCTGCAAGCAATAAATGCTGGAGAGGGTGTGGAGAAAAGGGAACCCTCCTACACTGTTGGTGGGAATGCAAACTAGTACAGCCACTATGGAGAACAGTGTGGAGATTCCTTAAAAAATTGCACATAGAACTACCTTATGACCCAGGAATCCCACTTCTGGGCATACACACCGAGGAAACCAGAATTGAAAGAGACACATGTACCCCAATGTTCATCGCAGCACTGTTTATAATAGCCAGGACATGGAAACAACCTAGATGTCCATCAGCAGATGAATGGATAAGAAAGCTGTGGTACATATACACAATGGAGTATTACTCAGCCACTAAAAAGAATTCATTTGAATCAGTTCTGATGAGATGGATGAAACTAGAGCCGATTATACAGAGTGAAGTAAGCCAGAAAGAAAAACACCAATACAGTATACTAACACATATATATGGAATTTAGGAAGATGGCAATGACGACCCTGTATGCAAGACAGGGAAAGAGACACAGATGTGTATAACGGACTTTTGGACTCAGAGGGAGAGGTGTAGGGTGGGATGATTTGGGAGAATGACATTCTAACATGTATACTATCATGTAAGAATTGAATCGCCAGCCTATGTCTGACGCAGGATACAGCATGCTTGGGGCTGGTGCATGGGGATGACCCAGAGAGATGTTATGGGGAGGGGAGGTGGGAGGGGGGTTCATGTTTGGGAACGCATGTAAGAATTAAAGATTTTAAAATTTAAAAAAATAAAAAACCAAAACAAAACAAAACAAAACAACAACAAAAAAGACAAGACCCCTCTATATGCTGCTTACAAGAGACCCACCTCAAAACAAGGGACACATACAGACTGAAAGTGAAGGGCTGGAAAAAGATATACCACGCAGATAGAGACCAAAAGAAAGCAGGAGTGGCAATACTCATATCCGATAAAATAGATTTTATTTATTTATTTATTTTTATTTTTATTTTTTTAATTTTAAAATATTTAATTCTTACAGGCGAAACAAAGGCTGTGAAAAGAGACAAAGAAGGCCACTACATAATGATCAAAGGGTCAATCCAAGAAGACGATATAACAATTATAAATATATATGCACCCAATATAGGAGCACCGCAATATGTAAGACAAATGCTAACAAGTATGAAAGGGGAAATCAACAATAACAGAATAATAGTGGGAGACTTTAATACCCCACTCACACTATGGACAGATCAACTAAACAGAAAATTAACAAAGAAGTGCAAACTTTAAATGATACATTAGATCAGTTAGACCTAATTGATATCTATAGGACATTTCACCCCAAAACAATGAATTTCACCTTTTTTCAAGTGCTCATGGAACCTTCTCCAGGATAGATCACATCCTGGGCCATAAATCTAAACTTGATAAATTAAAAAAAATCAAAATCATTCCAAGCATCCTTTCTGACCATAATGCATTAAGATTAGATCTCAATTACAGGAGAAAAACTATTAAAAATTCCAACATATGGAGGTTGAACAACACACTTCTGAATAACCAACAAATCACAGAAGAAATCAAAAAAGAAATCAAAATATGCATAGAAACTAATGAAAATGAAAACACAACAACCCAAAACCTGTGGGACACTATAAAAGCAGTGCTAAGAGGAAAGTTCATAGCAATACAGGCATACCTCAAGAAACAAGAAAAAAGTCAAATAAATAACCTAACTCTACACCTAAAGCAACTAGAAAAGGAAGAATTGGAGAACCCCAGAGTTAGTAGAAGGAAAGAAATCTTAAAAATTAGGGCAGAAATAAATGCAAAAGAAACAAAAGAGACCATAGCAAAAATCAACAAAGCCAAAAGCTGGTTCTTTGAAAGGATAAATAAAATTGACAAACCATTAGCCAGACTCATCAAGAAGCAAAGAGAGAAAAATCAAATCAATACAATTAGAAATGAAAATGGAGAGATCACAACAGAAAACACAGAAATACAAAGGATCATAAGAGACTACTATCAGCAGTTGTATGCCAATAAAATGGACAACGTGGAAGAAATGGACAAATTCTTAGAAAAGTACAATTTTCCAAAACTGAACCAGGAAGAAATAGAAAATCTTAACAGACCCATCACAAGCATGGAAATTGAAATGGTAATCAGAAATCTTCCAGCAAACAAAAGCCCAGGTCCAGACGGCTTCACAGCTGAATTCTACCAAAAATTTCCAGAAGAGCTAACACCTATCCTACTCAAACTCTTCCAGAAAATTGCAGAGGAAGGTAAACTTCCAAACTCATTCTATGAGGCCACCATCACCCTAATACCAAAACCTGACAAAGATGCCACAAAAAAAGATAACTACAGGCCAATATCACTGATGAACATAGATGCAAATATCCTCAACAAAATTCTAGCAATCAGAATCCAACAACACATTAAAAAGATCATACACCATGACCAAGTGGGCTTTATCCCAGGGATGCAAGGATTCTTCAATATCTGCAAATCAATCAATGTAATTCACCACATTAACAAATTGAAAAATAAAAACCATATGATTATCTCAATAGATGCAGAGAAGGCCTTTGACAAAATTCAACATCCATTTATGATAAAAACTCTCCAGAAAGCAGGAATAGAAGGAACATACCTCAACATAATAAAAGCTATCTATGACAAACCCACAGCAAACATTATCCTCAATGGTGAAAAACTGGAAGCATTTCCCCCAAAGTCAGGAACAAGACAAGGGTGCCCACTTTCACCACTACTATTCAACATAGTTCTGGAAGTTTTGGCCACAGCAATCAGAGGAGAAAAAGAAATAAAAGGAATCCAAATTGGAAAAGAAGAAGTAAAACTCTCACTGTTTGCAGATGACATGATCCTCTACATGGAAAACCCTAAAGACTCCACCAGAAAATTACTAGAGCTCATCAATGAATATAGTAAAGTTGCAGGATATAAAATCAACACACAGAAATCCCTTGCATTCCTATACACCAATAATGAGAAAGTAGAAAAAGAAATTAAGGAAACAATTCCATTCATCATTGCAAAGAAAAGAATAAAAACTTAGGAATATATCTACCTAAAGAAACTAAAGACCTATATATAGAAAACTATAAAACACTGATGAAAGAAATCAAAGAGGACACTAATAGATAGAGAAATCTACCATGTTCATGGATCGGAAGAATCAATATAGTGAAAATGAGTATACTAGCCAAAGCAATTTACAAATTCAATGCAATCCCTATCAAGCTACCAGCCATATTTTTCACAGAACTAGAACAAATAATTTCAATATTTGTATGGAAATACAAAAAACCTCAAATTGCCAAAGCAATCTTGAGAAATAAAAATGGAACTGGAGGAATCAACTTGCCTGACTTCAGGCTCTAATACAAAGCCACAGTCATCAAGACAGTATGGTACTGGCACAAAGACAGAAATATAGATCAATGGAACAAAATAGAAAGCCCAGAGATAAATCCACAAACATATGGACACCTTATCTTTGACAAAGGAGGCAAGAATATACAATGGAGTAAAGACAATCTCTTTAACAAGTGGTGCTGGGGAAACTGGTCAACCACTTGTAAAAGAATGAAACTAGATCACTTTCTTACACCATACACAAAAATAAACTCAAAATGGATTAAAGATCTAAATGTAAGACCAGAAACTATAAAACTCCTGGAGGAGAATATAGGCAAAACATTCTCCGACATAAATCACAGCAGGATCCTCTATGACCCACCTCCCAGAATTCTGGAAATAAAAGCAAAAATAAACAAATGGGACCTAATTAAAATTAAAAGCTTCTGCACAACAAAGGAAAATATAAGCAAGGTGAAAAGACAGCCTTCTGAATGGGAGAAAATAATAGCAAATGAAGCAACTGACAAACAACTAATCTCAAAAATATACAAGCAACTTATGCAGCTCAATTCCAGAAAAATAAACGACCCAATCAAAAAATGGGCCAAAGATCTAAATAGACATTTCTCCAAAGAAGACATACGGATGGCTAACAATCACTCATTATTAGAGAAATGCAAATCAAAACCACAATGAGGTATCACTTCACACCAGTCAGAATGGCTGCGATCCAAAAGTCTGCAAGCATTAAATACTGGAGAGGGTGTGGAGAAAAGGGAACCCTCCTACACTGTTGGTGGGAATGCAAACTAGTACAGCCACTATGGAGAACAGTGTGGAGATTCCTTAAAATATTGCAAATAGAACTACCTTATGACCCAGCAATCCCACAGCTGGGCATACACACCGAGGAAACCAGAATTGAAAGAGACACATGTACCCCAATGTTCATCACAGCACTGTTTATAATAGCCAGGACATGGAAACAACCTAGATGTCCATCAGCAGATGAATGGATAAGAAAGCTGTGGTACATATACACAATGGAGTATTACTCAGCCACTAAAAAGAATTCATTTGAATCAGTTCTGATGAGATGGATGAAACTAGAGCCGATTATACAGAGTGAAGTAAGCCAGAAAGAAAAACACCAATACAGTATACTAACACATATATATGGAATTTAGGAAGATGGCAATGACGACCCTGTATGCAAGACAGGGAAAGAGACACAGATGTGTATAACGGACTTTTGGACTCAGAGGGAGAGGTGTAGGGTGGGATGATTTGGGAGAATGACATTCTAACATGTATACTATCATGTAAGAATTGAATCGCCAGCCTATGTCTGACGCAGGATACAGCATGCTTGGGGCTGGCGCATGTGGATGACCCAGAGAGATGTTATGGGGAGGGAGGTGGGAGGAGGGTTCATGTTTGGGAACGCATGTAAGAATTAAAGATTTTAAAATTAAAAAAATAAAAAACTAAAAAAAAAACTAAAAAAAGAAAGAAAGAAAGTTAAACATTGATGAGCATCTGAAGAAAACAAGAGGCACAGGGTTCTTTTAGTCCTTGCTGCTGCTGCTGCTAAGTCGTGTCAGTTGTGTCAACTCTGTGCAACCCCATAGATGGCAGCCTACAAGGCTCCGCCATCCCTGGGATTCTCCAGGCAAGAGCACTGAGTCCATTGCAAATTACATGATAAACTCAGTTATTTGGTGTCAAATATGCAAAGCACAGAGACATACACTTTCGCTCTCCCCAAAATCACTATAGTTTACTTGAACTTTAAAGAGTCAGTCAAATACAATTTTCCAACTATGATAGCTTTGTTATTTTTAGAAAAATTACACATTCACAGATGAGGCAAAATGGGCACTTGACAAGAAATTTAGTTTTCATGAATTGTCTGTGACAGCTATGAACAACACGGGATACATGTGCCCCTAGAAAGAAGCCTAATTCTGCAGCCTTATCTCCCATTGGTCCTCGGTTACCCTTCCTCACTCATGTTCCAGTCGTAGTGAAGTCCTTCACTACAGTATACATAGTTAGTTCTTTCTTGCCTTTGGCCCTCTGAATGTACCATCTATATTCCCTGCATTCCCTATACTTTCTCTCTCTCCCTCCCCTTACAGAGCTATCATGTCTCAGTTTAGACAAGAATTCTCAAGATGTGGTCCCTAGAAGCATCAATATAACCTGGTCTTGTTAGGGATGCAAAAGCTCAAGTTCCACCTGGACAATGGACTAGGGTACTCTGAGGTGGGACCCATTAATTTGTGTTTTAACAAGCCTTGTAGGAGACTGACACACATGCCCACTATTACTTGAGCAATTCTGGCTTAAACTTTTTCTACTGTCTCTGCAAACCCTCCATGGACAAGTGAGGCTGTATACATAGACTCTTATGTATATTTCTAATACAAGGTTGGCCAAACTATAGCTCTCCCCAGACCAAACCAGCTTGCAACTCATTTTATTTTAAAATAAAAGTCATTGGAATAAAATCACATCCATTTGCTATGTCTTGGCTCTTTTGAGTTATAATTACAGGAGGCAACAGAGACTGTATGGTCTCCAAATCCTAATTCATTTCGTATCTGGCCCTTTGCAGGAAAGAAAAATAAGACTGAATCCTGCTTTAGTAAGAATAGCATAGCATTTATTGCACTAATTTATCGTTAGCTGTTTACTTACTATTCCTTTATTGCTAGGTACATTTCTGAGTTCTGGGATGCATTCACCTTCGTACTTACATTCTGGTATGGGTGGGATGAACGGTAAAGAAATAAATATTATTCCCTTATTCAGTAACAGGATGGGAACTGTGTAGTTTCACCATGGTGTCTAGCACAGTGTCTGGTCCATAGTGAATTTACCATAAATATCTATTTTTTTCCATTTTTAAAAATTGAAGTACAGTTAACTTACCATGTTATGTTAGTTTCAGGTGGACAGAAAGTGATTGAGATATGTATGGCTATATATACATATGCAAAATCTTTCTTAGATTCTTTTTCATTATAGGTTATTACAAGATCCTGAGTATAGTGCCTTGTGCTGTATACAGTAAGTCCTTGTTTATCTGTTTTATATGCATAGAGTGTATATATGTTAGGTAACTGTAAGCTTGTTTTCCATGTCTTTGAGTCTATTACTGTTTTGTGAATAAGTTCACGTGAATCACATTTCTGAATTACTCATGTAAGTGATACCTTATGATATTTGTCATGGTCTGACTTACTTCACTTTACATGATCATCTCTAGGGTAAATGTTAATTAAATGAATTGCCAAATGAATGAAAGAATGTCACAGAGTGACAGAAAAGGCAGTTCTGCTTATACATTGAGGGTCAGAGGTACATGTAACTGACCTATCTTGGGATTACCTTACTCTTCCCTGTTTGTAGCTAATATTTTGAGATTTTACATTCAGTGAGTCTCAACCCTCATTTGGTATTTGATCGCCACAAAAAGTGTTACTTACTTTGAAAGTGAAAGTTGCTCAGTCATGTCTGACTCCGTGCAACCTCACAGACTGTAGTCCATGGAATTCTTCTCCAGGCCAGAATACTGGAGTGGGTAGCCTATCCTTTCTCCAGCAGATTTTCCTGACCCAAGAATCGAACTGGAGTCTCCTGCATTGCAGGCAGATTCTTTACCAACTGACTTATCAGGGAAGCCGTTACTTACTTTAGACAATATTAAAAAAATAAAATAAGCTCAGCTTTAAACATTTTGAAGTAAATATCCCTTTAGGAGAGGAAGCAAGGTTCATATATATGGCAAGCATAGTGACTCATGAGTCATTTCTGCAACTCCTATAGTTGGGAAGTACTGTATTCTTTTTTTTTCTAATTGTCTCATCTCATGATATGTAGGATCTTAGTACTCTGATCAAGGGTGGTCAAACCTGAGCCTCTTTCAGTGAAAGGGCAGAGTCTTAACACTGCATCACTATGGAAGTCCTGGGAATTATCATACCCTACTTTGTTATGGAGTTTTAAGATATAGGCTATAAATATGAAAAGATACTTTAGATCTTGGTCACATAGTTCACTATTTGAAGCACAAGGATAGTCCTTTTTTATTGTAAATTTATTTTAACTGGAGGCTAATTACTTGACAATATTATATTGGTTTTGCCATACATCAACATGAATCCACCACATGTAGCATATCCTGAACCCCCCACCTCCCTCAGATAGTCTTCTGTAAAATAATATTTATCTGTATTGGGAGAGTAGACATTTTACTTTATATTGTTTACATCAAGAAAAATTAATTTCAAATCACTACCAATTATATATCAATCATACTGATGATAAAAATTCTGATCCCAAGGTATTACTTTGTTCATTGGCAAATTCTATCCAATATGACCAAATAAGAAGGGGTTTTATTTTATTTCATCTGTATCAAAGGCAATGAAAACTGCTGCAAAAGTAAATCAGAAGCTTTAAGTGGTTAGTGAATTTCAGATGGAAATAAGAAAATCATGAACAGCTGAAGATTTCCCTGCGTTTGGAAGCAATTGCTAACACTACCTATGAAACTAGTGTTGACAATGAGCCATTGAAAGCACCATATTATTTGTACCTTAAAATACCTATTTTGATTTGTTTTTTGATTAAACAAAATGGAGGAGTTATCCAATGTGGTTTCTAGTGGCCATTTCTAATTATATGACTCAATACTTAGCCTGTTCACAGAAAGACCCAGCAATGAGATATACAGCCCCTTAGGTGAGGGAATTAAGGAGATGGAGGGGCTTGGCCCTTTATCAAGCACATGGGTATTCAGCACAACGTTGTACATATGAAACCCATATGAAGTACTTAGCAGTAAACAGTCAGTAAATTATGGCCATTATTATTAGCCAGAATCCCAAAACTGACTTTTCAGATGGACATATTTTCTGATTCAAAGATGAGAGAGACCATCCCAAAGATTTCCTGTCCCTTAAAAAATAGAATCACAGGGGGATAACATTAGAGTAAGTCATATAAATAGTAGTTAATGTTTGAGAGATGTAGATTTCTATCCACATCTACATTTCGGCTGTTCTCTCCTTCCCCTTAGAATTACTCACTTTGGAGTGGAGCAGCTTCCAAAGAAAACAGCCTGGAGAGGGATAACAGGGTCTTGCCTTTGAGGAGATCTGGGAGGAAGCACGTACATAGGGCTTAGTTCTTATCCAGGCCTGGCTAGATAATACAGAGATCTCTTTTTGCACCAACTAGAGCTCTGTGCTTCCTGAAAAGAGGCTGGCCCACAGAGAGCTATGGAGTACTAAGAAAAAAGCTAGAACCTGCCCATCTATATTTTCTGTAAGAACTTATTGGTCCCTCTGGTTCCTAAGTAGCTCCCACAGTGCTGAAGAATTTGGAAAAGTTCCCTTTATCTCTTTTATTAGAAAGGCGTTAATCATTATAATTCATGGGAGTAGGGGGATTTTCACTTTCAGACTCAAAAGGTGGTCAAAAACCCTCAAGTTGATACACCCACTGCTCAGAGGACCAGATACAATATGTTCTCCATCAGTTGTGGGATTAGCATCACGTGGGACTGAAAGCAATGAGAGAGGAATGCATTAAAGAGAGTGCCCCTGGAAAGGAATGGGTAACCATTATTAGATACAAAATTTTAGTAGAAGCTCGAAACTGATGAGAGGAAAAAGATAAAGATAATTTGATCAAAGAAGTAAAAACAAGTATGAAAAATATAAAAGAGAAAATTTATAATGGTAGAGAAATTATTGAATAAATTATGCTGCATCTGTGCTTTGGAAGTTTATGCAGCATTAAAGAAAATTAATACAAGCTATATAATTTAACCTGGAAGTCAAATTTCTGAGGCATTCATGAAAAAAAAATTGTAGAGAATTATATATAATGTGATCACATTTTTATAAAACAAACGATGGAAGATCTAGATGATTATAAGCTTGTGTATGCAGATAAATTTGGTTGGTTGCTATATGATTATACAAGCATGAAGAATAATGTAGACTAATAGATCCTAGATTTCTAACATGACTTATAGGATGAAGGGTAAGAAGGGGTTGTATTGACAGGAGATAATAAGTATAAATATGCAGAAAGAGAGGGGGGCTGAGGGAACCAAAAAACACAGGAACAGGATAATTAACAGTTTGATCAAACAAGAAAAAAAATAGGCTATGGTTTAAAAATTTCACAAAAATGGAAAACGATTATGCAATTAAAATAATATGAACATGTTCATGTGTGTTTTCAAAGGAAAACTTGGAATAGGTGAAGGTGACAGATTAGAACCAGACAAATTAGAACCAAAGAAAGGCAGGAGAAGCAAAACTGGTCTTAGATAAGCTAGGAATTTTAGGTTGAATAGGCTAAAAAGAACCTTGTGAGATAATAAAATGCAATTCTTTATGGAAAAGAACAATAATAAACTTGTATTTTCCAAGTAACACAGCAGCCAATTATATGAAAACAATTTGTCAAGAGAGAGGAGTATTTGATTAAAAAATTAAATTAGGATATTTGGGTTTACCTTTATAGATTATGCCAAACCAGGTAAGCAAAAAGAAGACAAGAAGAAACTGAATAATATAAACACTCTTGAGAGTGTATATGTGTGTGTGTGTGTGTGTGTGTGTGTCTGTGTGTGTAGGGAGAAAAGAGAGAGAAAAAAAGAGAGAGAGAGAACTTTGCATCTCATAAGTAGGAGACAACTAAAATTTTCTTACATCCATGGAATATTTTTAAAATTAATATTATGCTTGTTGACAAAGAATAAATGAAAACATTTTAAAGTAGAGATTTTATAGATCACATTCTCTGATAGTTAATCATAACCTAGAAGTTCTGAAAAATCAGTACTTGGAAATTACAAAACATTTTCTTAGATAACCCTTAAAGGAAAGAGTAATTCAAAGTGAACTTATTATTAACTATTTAGAAAATTATAAAAGAAAAACTCTTTAAGCAAAACCCATGGGACACAGCTAGAGCTATTTTCATTGAAAAAAACAACATTTTAAATGCTTCTTCAAAGGAAGAAAGATAAAAAATATGAGAACTCAGTCTTAATCTTGAGAATTTAGACAAACCAAGAATATGCTAAAATAAGCAGCAGAAAGAATGAAATAATGCCATTTGCAACAATACAGATGAACCTAGAGACTGTCATGCTGGGTGAAATAGTCAGAGAGAGAGAAATATTGTATGATATTGCTTATACGTGGAATTAAAAAGAAAGATACAAAGTTATTTACAAAACAGAAACAGACTCACAGACTTAGAGAACTAATACATGGTACCCGAAACTAACACAACACTGTCAATCAACTATCTGTTGTTTAGTTGCTAAGTCGCATCTGACTCTTTTGCCACCCTATGGACTGTAGCCTTCCAGGTTCCTCTGCGCAAGGGATTTCCCAGGCAAGAATACTAGAATGCATTACTATTTCCTTCTCCAAGTGATCTTCCCCACCCAGGGATCTAAATCTCATCTTGTGCATTGCAAGTGGATTGTTTACCACTGAGCCACCAGGAAAGCCCATTAAAAAAAAAAAAAGATTTATAGAAGACTGGTTTATACACTAGGACAATAAATCGCATGCATTTAAGAAGTATTATATCTGTTTTATTTCTGTGTTAACACAGGGGCTTGAAAAAGAAAGATTTTGATTATGTGTCTGTAATCCTCTCCCCAGCCCCAACCTACATTGGCCTTCTAACAAGTATATATACTCCAGAATATACTCCAATATAAAAAGTTAAAAAAAATCCTATGGCTGACTATGCAAGCAATAATCCTTTCTTCATAGAATGCTAGTAAAATAAGAAACAAAAGGTACTTTCTTAGGATGTCCTGTCTTAGGATAGGATAAATAGTTTTCACTTGTAAGCAATGAGAAGACCACTTGGACTATTATTATTTACTTTAAACAATACATCCTAGCAAATACAATAAGAAAGCAACAGTAAATAATCAGTACTGATGCTGGAAAGGAAGAGTAAAATTATCCATATTTTTGATAAAATAAAGCTAAGAAAGCTAAGCCTGCTGGTCCTTTTAATGGAAAACTTTCAAAGTGGCTGTGTATATCATAAATAAGCAAACATTAATAGATTCTTCTTTATATTTTATTTAACCAGCTATAAATGAAAATGAAGTTAACCTATTCAAAATGGCAACAGAAACTATAAAATAATTAGAAATAATTTTAACAAGACCAGTATAAGACCTATATCAAGAGACCCACAAAATATTTCTGAAAGAGACTAATCAAAATATAGACTAAAGGAAAGATTTACCACATTTCTTCATAACACAATAGCAAAAATGTGACAGTGTTTCTCAAGTTAAAACATGAATTATGAAAAATGTTAGTAGAAGGCCTAATATATATTTTTTGGAATTGGATTCAAGTTATCTACAATTCTTTTGAAATAAAAATATTCAAGGATATAATATTGGCTTAGAATGTGTAAATAAGTAAAACAGGAAATAAAATAATAGGCTACAGAGTATGTGAATATGTGTGCATATATATGTGTATGGTAAAGACAGTATCTCTGCTCACTGTGAAATGATGATCTTTTTGTTTGTTTTTTACAAATAATGCTGTTAAAATTGTCTATCCTCCTGAAAGAAAAGAGAATTGGATCTCCCTCCTAAGACTACACTCACATACATACGCTTGGCACATGAAGTTAAATAAATAAATGAATGAATGAATAAATAAAATTATTGTAAGTTAAATATGGAAAAGTCATCATAATCTTAGAAAAACTGTTAGTATTAATAGAATACTTGTATATTCTATGAGACTGAAGACTGTTAAAATAACAAATCCAGAATCCAAAGAGGAAAAGTACATATTTAAGTCTAATCAAGTACATGCTTGATCGTAAGAAAATTTCAGGGCACATAAAAGTTATAGCATTAATACTTATTCCATGTAACTAGCTCTTACATTTGACAGCATGCAGATGACCAACCATAAAAATAGGCAAGGTACTGGTTAAAAGACACAAATGACCAAAGAACAAATTCAAATAAGCAATAAGCACATAAAAAGATTCTCAGACTTACTAATAGGAAAATACAAATGAAAATAATGAAATATCTCTTTTTACCAATAATCATATTGGCAAAAATCACTTTGAGACTGGACAGCAGTTGGATCCTTTTTCAGATGAAGCCATGGCATTTTCTCTATCGACCAGTCAGGCCACAGGACCATTTTGCTCTCTTAAGTGCTAAGACTGTGTTTGTATATCTTAGGATGACTAGCAAATTTCCCTCACAGAAAGTTGAGTATCCAGCAATGATTAGATAGTTGAATTCAAGTGTTTTTATTGTTTATCATCTATACACTGTCTTCCCAGTTCCTTGACAGAGTGACTATGTTAATCTGCAGATATGAATAATCTTGTCCATTAACTCCTAGTATAAATTTACAAAATATCATTTGGAATTTTTTTTAAAACATAAGTTTCTTAAGGTCAAATGAGTATAAATCTGTCCACCAAACTCAATCTTTATAATAACCTTTTTTCTTCTTTTCTCCCCTTCCAGTTTTATTAAACTATAATTGACATACAGCACTATATGTTTAAAGTGTATAGCATAATGATATGGCTTGTATACATAATGAAATGACTACCACAATAATGTTTAGGGAACATCCACTATCCCATATGATACAAAATTAAAGAAATAGAAAAATATTTTCTTTGTGATAAGAGCTCACAGATTTACTGTATTGATAATTTTCATGTATAGCATACAGCAGCGTTAATTATATTTATCATGTTGTATGTTATATCACTAGTACTTATTTATAACTGGGAGTTTGCACCTGTTGATCACCTTCATCCAGTTTCCCCTTTCTCGACCCCACCCTCCTCCACCTTTGGTAACCACAAATATGAACTTTTTTTCTATAAGGTTGTTTGGTTTTTAAGTATAATTAACCTGCTTATAACAGATATGGAGATGACACCACCCTTACGGCAGAAAGCAAAGAGGAACTAAAGAACCTTTTGATGAAGGTGAAAGGGGCATGTTGATGTATGGCAAAACCAATACAGTATTGTAAAGTAAAATAAAGTAAAATTAAAAAAAAAAAGAAAGAGGAGAGTGAAAAAGTTGGCTTAAGCTCAACATTCAAAAAATGAAGATCTTGGTGACTGATCCCATCACTTCATGGCAAATAGATGGAGAAACAGTGACAGAATTTTATTTTATTGGTCTCCAAAATCACTGCAGATGGTGACTGCAGCCATGAAATAAAAAGACGTTTACTCCTTGGAAGGAAAGTTATGACCAACCTAGACAGTATATAAAAAGCAGAGACATTACTTTGCCAACAAAGGTCCATCTAGTCAAAGCTATGGTTTTTCCAGTAGTCATGTATGGACATGAGAGTTGGACCATAAAGAATTGGTGCTTTTGAACTGTGGTGTTGGAGAAGACTCTTGAGAGTCCCTTGCACTGCAAGGAGATCAAACCAGTCCATGCTAAAGGAGATCAGTCCTGAATATTCATTGGAAGGACTGATGTTAAAGCTGAAACTCCAATACTTTGGCCACCTGATGCAAAGAACTGAGTCATTGGAAAAGATCCTGATGCTGGGAAAGATCGAAGGCAGGAGGTGAAGGGGACAACAGAGGATGAGATGGTTGAATGGCATCACCAACTCAATGGACATGAGTTTGAGAAAGCTCTCAGAGTTGGTGATGGACAAGGAAGCCTGCAGTCCATGGGGTCACAAAGAGTCAGACATGACAGAACGACTGAACTGCACCTACTTATAATAGTTTTAAGCCCCTATAAGACCTGCACTCCCTCCAGCCCATCTGTTACCTGTCCTCCGTCACCACTCTGCCACTTTGCTTCATCTCCAGTGTCCTCCTGGTTTACTTAGAATGTATGAAAACTGCTCTCAGTCTAAGGCATTTGCACTTCTTGTTTCCTTTACCTGGAATGCTTTTCCCCCCTCCTTTCAGGTTTCTCTCCAAATGCTTTCTTTTTAGTGGAGAGATCATTATTGACTACTTTTTAAAATAGTAACAATGATGTCACCTCACTCCTCTCTTTGCAAATTATTCTGCTTTATTATTCTATTCATGTACAAAAGTTCACAAGCACATGAAAAGATGCTCAATATCACTGATCATTAGTAAACTGTAAATTAAAACCATAATGAAATACTATTTCATACTCACAAAAATAACTATAATCAAAGAGACAGATAATAAGTGTTGACAAGGATGTGGAGAAAATGAAAAACTGCTGGTCAGAATGTAAAATGCTACTGTCACTTTGGAAAACAATTTGGTGTAATATGGGAAAGTTAAGGCATAATATGGGAAAGTTAAACACAAACTTATACAGTTCAGGTATTCTACTCTAAGAATCTACTTAAGATAAATGAAAAAAATCTATTCATGCAAAGTCTTGGACATAAATGTTATATAGCATTATTCAAAATAGTACAAAACTTGAAGCATTCCAATATCCAAATGGTGAATGGATTAAAAATGTGGTATATCTTTACAATGGGATATTATTTAACAACAAAAAGGAATGAAGTTCTGTCAAATATTGCAGCATGAATGAATCTCAGAAATATGTTAAGCAAAAGAAGCCAGATGCTAAACACTACATGCTGATTCCAGTTATATCAAATGCATAAAAAATCAAATCTGTGGATACAGATATCAGACCAGCAATTAATTGGGGCTGAGGTAAATGACAGAATTGACTAAAAACAGGATGAAGGAAATTTTTAAGGGGTAATGGGAGTGTTCTAAAATTGGATTTTTGTGATGCATATACAATTTAGATTGCAGAGTACTGAGTAGTTCCCTGTGCTATTCAGTAGGTCCTCATTATTTATTTATTTTATATATAGTAGTGTGGCATCATTGACTCAAGGGACTGGTGTTTAAGCAAACTCTGAGAGATGGTGTGCTGCAGTCCATTGGTCATGAATAGTTCGGCACTACTTAGTGACTGAACAACAACAGCAAATATTAATGTTAATCCCAATCTCCCAATTTATCCCCCCTTCATCCCTGCTGCTGCTGCTGCTGCTAAATTGCTTCAGTCTTGTCTGATTCTGTGTGACCCCATAGACAGCAGCCCACCAGGCTCCCCTGTCCCTGGGATTCTCCAGGCAAGAACACTGGAGTGGGTTGCCATTTCCTTCTCCAATGCACGAAAGTGAAAAGTGAAAGTGAAGTCACCCAGTCGTGTCCGACTCTCAGCAACCCCATGGACTGCAGCCTTCCAGGCTCCTCTGTCCATGGGATTTTCCAGGCAAGAGTACTGGAGTGGGGTGCCATTGCCTTCTCCACCCTTCACCCCTAGTAACCATTAATTTGTTTTTACATCTGTGACTTTATCTCTGTTCTGTAAATAAGTTCATTTATACCATTTTTAAAGATTTCACATATAAATGATACAATAATTGTCTTTCTCTCTCTGACTTCCTTAACTCAGTATGACAATCTCTCGGTCTATCCATGTTGCTGCAAATGATTTTATTTCATTTTTTTCATGACTGGGTAACATTCCATTGTATATGTGGATCACATCTTTATTCATTCCTCTGTTATAGATATTTAGGTTGTTTCCATGCTTTGACTATTGTAAATAGTGCTGGTATAAACACCTGGGGAGCATGCATCTTTTTGCATTATGGTTTTCCCCAGATAGTTGTCCAGGAGTGGGATTGCAGGATCACACAGTGGTTCAGTTTTTAGTTTTTTAAAGGAACCCACATACTGTCCTCCAAAGTGGCTGTATGGTTTTACATTCCCATTAATGAATGGTATAGGAGGGTTTCTTTTATGCAAAAATGCTCAACAAAATAGTAGCCAACCAAATACAACAACACATTAAAAGAATCATATACTATGATCAAGCCGGATTTATCCCAAGCACACAAGAATTTTTCAGTATCCACATGTCAATCAGTGTGATACTCCACATTAACAAATTGAAGACTAAAAACCATATGATCATCTCAATAGGTACAGAGAAAGCTTTGATAACATTCAAAATCCATTTATGATAAAAGATTTCCAGAAAGTGGGCATAAAGGAACCTACCTCAACATAATAAAGGCCATATATGATAAATCCACATTTGACATCGTGGTCAAAGGCGAAAAACTGAGGGTGTCCCTGGTGGTCCATGGTTAAGAATCTACCTTGCTATCCAGGGACACTGGTTCAATGCCTTTTTGGGGAAGAGCCCACATGCCGTGGAGCAACTAAACCCATGTGCTGCAACTACTGACCCATGGACTGTAACTCCTGAAGTCTGTGTGCCTAGAACCATTCTCTGCAACAACACAAGCCACTGCCTTGAGAAGCCCATACACCGCAGCAAAGAGTAGCCCCCACTTGCATAGCTAGAGAAGGCCTGTGTGCAGCAAGAAAGACCCACCACAGCCAGTAAATAAATAAAGAAATCTTTTACAAAGGGTTGAAAGCATTTCCTCTAAAATCAGGACTAAGACATGAAGGTCAGTGCAAAATTTTTTATGACAAAGCCAGAGCAGGGTCCCCTTGCTCCCATTCTCCCTACTACACTTGTGTTAAGTGCTGTAGGCATAAGAATTGACCAGAAATTTAACAAATAGATTAAAAAATCATATTTTATCACTGTCATTTTCAGACTAACTCGTGTCTATGTATGGCCAACATTCGTGTCACTTGAGACAATAGCCATTGAGAGAGCTTAGGGGCTACAGGAAATTCACCCGACAACATTCTCTTCCATATTCAAAATGGAAAGCATCCTAAAGCTTATCACATGCTCCTTCACATTTCCCTACAATGTAATTTCATCCTTGTTAGCTAGAAATATTATTGAAGGGAATTGAAACTGACAAGCCTCCTTGGTAACAGTTTAGGAAACTAGATTAAACATTCATTGATTAGCAAATGAAACTTCGTGCAGCACTTCAAAGTAAACCATTCACTAATTTTATTACAGGAGAAGGCAATGGCAACTGACTCCAGTACTCTTGCTGGGAAGGTCCCATGGATGGAGGAGCCTGGTAGGCTGCAGTCCATGGGATCGCTAGGAGTTGGACACGACTTCACTTTCACTTTTCACTTTCATGCATAGGAGAAGAAAATGGCAACCCATTCCAGTGTTCTTGCCTGGAGAATCCCAGGGACGGGAGAGCTGGGTGGGCTGCCGTCTATGGGGTCGCACAGAATCGGACACGACTGAAGCGACTTAGCAGCAGCAATCTTATTACAAGATTCCTTGTGGCTTCCCTTGTGGCTTCCCTTGTGGCTCAGACGGTAAAGCATCTACCTACAATGAGGGAGACCTGGGTTTGATCCCTGGGTTGGGAAGTTCCCCTGGAGAACGAAATGGCAACCCACTCCAGTATTCTTGCCTGGAAAATCCCATGGATGGAAGAGCCCGGTAGGTTATATATAGTCCATGGGGTCTCAAAGAGTCGGACTCAACTGAGCGACTTCACCTAAAGTAGTCCAGACACATAAATCCCTTAAATCATACAATGTAACGTGTGAAGAGATCAAAGTATGAGGTATCTTATGAATAACAAAACAGAAACTTTTTCCCCTATGCTAGAAATCGGGTTCTGTCAATATCCATGCTTGCACTGAGGACAGGGGACCACTCAACATAAACTAGGCATTCCTGCAGTGACTGTAACAGGAGTACACAGACTAATAGATTGAGGGTTTTTTTACTCCTCTATTTTACATATATTTAAGGTAAATTACAAATAAATGAAATGTTCTAAAGGGATTTGAATATTGTTTTCACAGTGACTGAACTGACTTCAGGGTTATTTTAGTCAATGGAAGGAAGTGGGTACATTTTTTGAAGAGCAGTTCAAACTTTTGTAATGTACCTTATTTTTAAAAACTTGCTCTGTGACTTCCCTGGTGGTCCCGTGGCTAAGACTCCGAGCTCCCAGTGCAGGGACCTAGGTTCCATCCCTGGTCAGGGAACTAGATCCCACAGGCCGTAACAGAAGATCGCTCAGCCACAGTGAAGATCAAATATCCCGTGTGCTGCAGACCTGGCATAGCCAAATAAATAAACCAATAAAGTATTTTAAAAATATGCTCTGATTTCAGAATTCCTGTTATTATGAAATAAAAATATTGACTATTTGCTATCGACACCCCTCCCTCTCTGTTGGGCTGCACTCGGCCCAGATTCAAGACTGAAGAAATAGCTGGCTGTCAGTGACAGAAGCAAGGTCTTGGAGTAACACCCCACAGCATGCCCTGGGCAACTGGCAAGAGCTGGCTTCAGTTTTTACTTCTGGGGGAGAGGGGGAGGGCCTGTTACAGGGGAAATTGACATCAGGTTAGCTCATCAGTTACCAGAGAAACCCAGAGTGCCCACCCTCTGCCACACTACCCCTTGATAAATCCTCCAGGTGGAAATGTTCTGATCTAAAGGTTAGAATGGCTTCCCTGGTGGCTCACAGTAAAGAATCCGCCTGCAAAGCAGGAGACCACCTGCGACGCAGGAGATGGGGCTTTGATCCCTGGGTCAGGAAGATCCCCTGGAGACAAAAATGGCAACACACTCCAATATTCTTGCCTGGGAAATCCCATGGACAGAGGAGCCTAGTGGGCTACAATCCATGGAGTACAAGAGTTGGACATGACTTAGCGAATAAACCACCACCAAAGGTTAGAACAATCATTAGCTGGGGTCTGGGGCAAGTATGTAGAAAGGTCAGTCCTGCAAGGAGGGTGTAGGTGAAGCAGGCACTGGGCTGGCAGGGGATGGACAAAGAGCAAGAGAACAGCCATTTTGGGTGGCCTGACCGTACACGCACCTTGGCAAGATTATAATCCTCAAGAACTTTCAACTGTCACTATATATGAGTGGATCACACTAAAAAATATATTCACATAAAAATTGGTATTAAGATTCTAAAATATTTACATGTGAAAAGACTATAGGAGATAATTATATAAGAAGTAGTGATTTTTAATATTGTTTATATTCTTATATATTCATTTAGTTGGCTAATGTTAATTAGACATTTATTTTAAAAAAAGCCATGTTTTCACCAGGTGTTGGAAATATAATGATTAAGTAAAACACTCTTCCTGCTCTAATGAAGCTTAAAATATCACATTAGTAAATTGGCAATTATAATTGATGTCTTGAGCTGGCCAAACGATGAGTTTTGTGGTCTCCACTGTTGATCCATTAAAAAGATTGTTAGATTCCTATTTTGTAGATGTCATTTTTATTATTTATTATGGGGATGTGGGAAAAATTGTGGTAGATTGCATTTTCTAAAAATGTTCATAGCAATATCTCTGTTCTTGCATGCTCTTAACAATCCCTGTCACACCAACATCAAGACAAGGAGTGCATTTTCTATCCCTTTCAACTTGGAAGGGGTTGTATATGCTTTGAGCAAAAGGGTACAGCAGATATGATACTATGTAGCTTTCAAGGCTAGATCTGAAAATTACACAGCTTCTACCTGCCTCTCTCTTGGGATACTCAGCCCTGGAACACAAACACCACCTTGTTAGGCAGCTCAAGTTAAGAGAAGGGTTGTGTGTACATACTTCAGTTGACATTCCTGGTGAAGGTCTCAGCTGATAGTGAGACCAACTGTGAGGTGTGGATGAGCAAGTCTTCAGTTACCCGTAGGCCCCAGTCTTTAAGCTGCCTCAGCTAAGTGGGGGCTTCCCTGGTGGCTCAGATGGTAAAGCGTCTGCCTGCAATGCGGGAGAACCGGGTTCGATTCCTGGGTCGGGAAGATCCCCTGGAGAAGGAAATGGCAATCCACTCCAACACTCTTGCCTGGAAAATCCCATAGACAGAGGAGTCTGATAGGTTACAGTCCATGGGGTCGCAAAGAGTTGGACACGACTGAGCGACTTCACTTCAGCTAAGTGGAGCCAAGATCAACTATTACCTCCCAAACCCCAGTCAAATAGTGCAGTTGTGAGCAAATAAACACTTTTGATGTTTTAAGCCATTAAGTCTGAGATTTTTTAAATGCAGAAATTGATAGTTGGAAAAATGTCTGTATATCTAAACTTCATTTCAGTAAAATGAATATTACAATACTACTAGGAAAAAAAAATGCTCCTTGGAAATTGACCGCTGGTGCTTGCTTACATTTTTGTTTCCCCAAATTAATTTCCGTTTATTGAACTCTTTCTTTTCCTTTTTATTGATATATGCAGTTTATATTTCCAGTCAAATGTAATTTTTCATTTTTGCCTTTTATTCATTCATTCCAGAGACATTTATTGAACATCTACTATGCCGCAGGCATTTTTCCTAGGTATCAGTTTTCCCCAGACACACTATGCTCTTTCTCAGCTCTGGATCTGTTTGTTCTACCAGAATATCTTTCTGTATGTTCTCTGAGATACTTCAACTCATCTTTCTATAACCAGTACAGATGTCACCTTTATTGTTTTCTTTATAGCTCTTGCATACAATTATGATCCTCAGTTTTAGTCTAACTTCTTCCTAGATCTTAAATTTCTGCAGGTCAAGAAAAATGTGTTTTTAATCTGTAAATCTCCTGCACTCTGTACCACAGTGTCAGCAATGTATTAGTTTCATAATACACGATGGTTGGATATTGTTAAATGATTTTAAAGTGTTCATTAGGCAATGGCATTTTAAAACTAATTTTAGTACTCTATGAGAGTAAAATATTACACATGGTAACAATTACGTCAGTAGCTAGTGCAGGTACTGAACTGAGATCATCAACAAATTTCATGCATGTCACCATGAGCCAGTCAGGTAGTCATAGATTTTGTCCACAACTAGCCTTAGAAGATTTTAACAACCTGACAGAATACTGAAGATTTCATTGCCTGTTTCTAAACCCCAAATATATTTAGCTCTCAGATAGCCCTAACATTATCTGTTAAGAAAGACTTTTCATTAACCTATCAAGCTGCACCAATGCGTAAAAGGGCCCCTTTATGTACCACTAAGATATATTTTTCACAAAGTATTCAGAACATTTTCTGCTTAACAGAATGTTTCATCTAAATGAATTGGTATGATTGTTAATGAGACTTTTGTTTTTAATCATGAGGTCCTTCTGAATTAAGAACTGAGCTGTTATTTAGTGAGCTACAGTTCACTGGAGCCGAGACAGAGATAAAATCCCTCTCTGTGATCTTTCCTATTTTAAAGCTCAAACGGAAGTACCTTATGTACTTTTTAGTCACTTACATTCTAACAGGGTTCATTAAGAAATAATGCCATAAAAATCAATGATGTTAGAGTTTCAGCTTTGTGAACACAACCATTACCAGTTATGTAGGAAACCTCAGGGCTCTTAGGGGAAAGTTTCCTAAATTATGAATGCTACTTGGATTGGTATCTCTTAGGAAGAGAAAGAAAAAGTAAATAAAATGACTAATTAGGACTCTGCAAAACAGCCTAGTTATGTGGAATGAACCAAACGGTGTCCTTGACAGTGAGAACAGTTTTTTTTCAGAGTTCAATCACTGAGATGTACATTGTAACAGAACAGTAAGTGGTTCACGGGGCAAAAGATTTTGATTGTCTTCTAGGGTTTAGTTTCACGTGTCTTAGTTGTCTGTACCAGAGAGACTTTGGGAATATTGCAAACACAAAGCTATCTTACTGAGGAGACAGCTCTAAGAGAAACGCATTTTTCATAAGTCAAATTGTTACACAGACTGCATTTTCCCCTAAGTTGCATAGGTGCCTATGCACCGTGACTTTGGGAACTCTGATAATGCCTCTTACTGTTCTCCAAATATGTACACTCCAATTTAACATTCTCTGGTGGCTGAAATTTTTTAACAAGAAAGATTTTTTATTTCATTCCTGATACTAAGATTGAAAATGTGAATATTCTAGGGAAAAGAAATTGATAGAACCACCGAGAACTGTGGAGTTACCAATAGCATCTTTTTTTAAAATTCTATTTTCAAGAAACTAATTGTGATAGAGTGGACCATGGACTCTGGAGAAGAAAGAGAGGCTTTTTCTTATAGAGAAGTTTTTCCATTTTATGATTTTGCCTAGGACCAACTGCATCCCCAAATAAATAAAGCTTATCCATTTAAACAAGATCACTGCAGATGGTGACTGCAGCCATGAAATTCAAAGAATGCTTGTTCCTTGGAAGAAAAGCTATGACAAACTCCCAGCATATTAAAAGCAGAGACATCCCTTTGCCGAGAAAGGTCAGTATAGTCAAAACTACGGTTTTTCCAGTAGTCATGTATGGATGTGAGAGGTGGACTGTAAAGAAGGCTGGGTGCCAAAGAATTGATGCTTTTAAATTGCAGTGCTGGAGAAGACTCTTGAGAGTCCCTTGAACTGCAAAGAGATCAAACCAGTCAATCATAAAGGAAATCAACCCTTAATATTCATTGAAAGGACTGATACTAAAAGTGAAGGTCCAATAATTTGGCCACCTGCTGCAAAGAGTCGATTCATTAGAAAAGACCCTGATGCTGGGAAAGATTGAAGGCAAAAGTAGAAAGGGACAGCAGAGGATGAAATGGTTAGAGAGAATCACTGACTCAATGGACATGAATCTGAGCAAACTCCTGGAGATGGTGAAGGACAGGGGAGCCTGGAGTGCTGCAGTCCATGGAGTAGGAAAGAGTCAGACATGATGTAGCCACTGAACAACAGCAATTCATTTAAACACTGGGCTATATTTTATATCTCATAGAAATGGGACTAAAATGTATTGTGCATTTCCTTGATTTATTAAAGAGAGCATACTTCACAGAATATAAACTTTCTTCAGGACCAGAGTCATTATTTCATTTGTCCTGAAATTAGATTGCTGTATTGTGTTGTAATTCTGTTGTCTGGCTTTTAATGGCAGCCATCCCATCTCAGGGCTGCTTGTTTTAGCAACAAGCTCTCGATTCTTCTCTGTTCTTCACTATTTCTCATGTTTCTATAACTTTAGAGTGGCAAAGTCCTAGGTTTCATTCTGAATACAGCATTTAGAGGTGGTTACTTGACCTTTTTAAGGTTTGTTTCAGGGAGCTAATGTTAGTACTTCCTACAGGGACGATAGTAACAATCCAACTAAAAATACACAGGAAGCCTGAAGCCTTTGGCTATAACTTATTTAGCTGCCTGTGGTAGCTTAGAGACAATAAAATATGCCAAATGGAATGAAGTCTCCAAGCTTATTAAGTAGGCAACTCAAATTCTAAATGTGATTTTGAAGTCATGAACATCTCTCCAGAGGGCACATTGATTACTTTTCTCTGTCATAGAATGTTTTTAGGTGGTTAGAGGTGTTTTCCACTAATATTTAAATTTAAATGATGTGTAGGAGAGGGGGGATTGTAGAGGATGATTGCAAGAAAAATGGGTAGAACTGTATTTTACATACTAAAATCTAAGAATAATGTATAAGATTTTGTTCAATGTATAATTATTATCTCAGACGCATCATTTGTCTCTCTAACTATACCACAGTCCTTTGATGTTACCACCTGTCTTTCGTTATTGCATTAGTATCATACACCCAACTTGGGACTCTTTGCAAAAATAACAGGTACACAAGCAAGTGTGAATAATTTTAGGACAGATGGGAAAAATGAAGTGTGGTAGGGAACTTCTCTAGCTTTGGATATCATGGGTTTACCCTTCACTTGAGTCCAGGAACTGTCTTAGGAATTTGTACTCCAAAGTATCATTTCCTAGTTGAAAGACTTTGGGAAACTAAAGTGAATTTTTTTAAAATTTATTTTTTATTGAAGGACAATTGCTTAAAAGAATTTTGTTGTTTTCTGTCAAACCTCAACATGAATCAGTCATTGATATACATATATCCCCTCCCTCTTGAACCTCCCTCCCATCTCCCTCCCCACCCCACCCCTCTAGGTTGATATAGAGCCCCTATTTGAGTTTCCTGAGACACACAGCATATTCCCGTTGGCTATCTATTTTACATATGGTAGTGTGTTTCCATGTTACTCTCTCCATACATCTCACCCTCTCCTCCCCTCTCCCCATGTCCATAAGTCTCTATTCTGTATGTCTTTTTCTCCACTGCTGCCCTCTAAATAAATTCTTCAGTACCATTTTTCTAGATTCTGTGTATGTGCATTAGAATATGATATTTATCTTTCTCTTTGTGACTCACTTCACTCTGTATAATAGGTTCTAGCTTCACCCAATTTATCAGAACTGACTCAAATGCGTTCCTTTTTATGGCTGAGTAATATTCCATTGTGTATATGTACCACAACTTCTTTATCCATTCATCTGGCAATGGACATCTAGGTTGCTTCCATGCTTTAGCTATTGTAAATAGTGCTGCAGTGAACAATGGGATCTCTCTCTCTCTCTCTTTAGTCGCTAAGTAGTGTCTGACTCTTGCGACCCCATGGACTGTAGCCTCCCAGGCTCAACTGTCCATGGGATTCTTCAGGCAAGAATACTGGAATGGGTTGCCCTTTCCTTTTCCAGGGGATCTTCCTGACCCAGGAATCAAACCTAGGTCTCTTGCATTGCAGGCAGATTCTTTACCAACAGAGCTATGAGGGAATCCCCGAACAATGGGATACATGTGTCTTTTTCAATTTTGGTTTTCTTAGGGTATATGCCTAGAAGTGGGATTGCTGGGTCATACAGTGGTTTTATTCCTAGTTTTTTTTTTTTTTTAAAGAATCTCCATACTGTCTTTCATAGTGGCTGTATCAATTTACATTCCTGCCAACAGTTCAAGAATGTTCCTTTTCTCCATACCCTCTCCAGCATTTATTGCTTGTAGACTTTTTGATGAGGGCCATTCTGACTGATGTGAGGTGATATTTCACTGTGGTTTTGATCTGCTTTTCTCTAATAATGAGCGATGTTGAGCTTTTTTTCATGTGTTTGTTAGCCATCTGTATGTCTTCTATGGAGAAATGTCTGTTTAGGTCTTTTTCCCACTTTATGATTGGGTTGTTTGTTTTTCTGGCATTGAGTTGTATGAGCTGCTTGTATATTTTGGAAATTAATCCGTTGTCAGTTGTTTCATTTGCTATTATTTTCTGCCATTCTGAGGGCTGTCTTTTCACCTTGTTTATATTTTCCTATGCTGTGTAAAAGCTTTTAAGTTTAATCAGGTCCCACCTGTTTACTTTTGTTTTTATTTCCATTACTCTAGGAGGTGGGTCATAGAGGATCTTGCTTTGATTTATGTCATTGAGGGTTCTGCCTATGTTTTCCTCTAAGAGTTTTATAGTTTCTGGTCTTACATTTAGGTCTTTAATCCATGTTGAGTTTACCTTTGTGTATGGTGTTAAGAAGTGTTCTAATTTCAATCTTTTATATGTAGCTGTCCAGTTTTCCCAGTACCATTTATTGAAGAGTCTTTGGGGCTGTCTTTGCCCCATCGTATATTCTTGCCTCCTTTGTCAAAAACAAGGTGCCCATAGGTGTAAGGGTTTATTTCTGGGTTTTCTATCTTGTTCCATTGGTCTATATTTCTGTTTTTGTGCCAGTACCATACTGCCTAGCTTTGTAGTATAATCTGAAGTCAGGAAGGTTGATTCCTCCAGCTCCATTCTGCTTTCTTAAGACTGCCTAGGCTATTCGGGGTCTTATGTATTTTCATATGAAATGTGAAATTTTTTGTTCTATTTCTGTGAAAAATGCCACTGGTAATTTGATAGGGATCACATTGAATCTGTAGATTGCATTTGGTAGTATAGCCAGTTTCACAGTATTGATTCTTCTTACCAAGGAAGATGGAATAGCTCTCCATCTGTTTATGTTTTCTATGATTTCTTTCATTGGTGTCTTATACTTTTCTGTGTACAGTTCTTTTGTTTCCTTAAGTAAGTTTATTCCTAGATATTTAATTCTTTTTGTTGCAATGGTGAATGGGGTTGATTCTTTATTTTCTCTTCTGATTTTTCATTGTTAGTATATAGAAGTACAAGTGATTTCTGTATATTGATTTTGTATCCTGCAGCTTTGCTAAATTCACTGATTCAGTTCAGTTCAGTTCAGTCACTCAGTCATGTCTGACTCATTGCAACCCCATGAACTGCAGCACACCAGGCCTCCCTGTCCATCACCAACTCCCGGAGTTCACTCAGACTCACATCCATCGAGTCAGTGATGCCATCCAGCCATCTCATCCTCTGTCGTCCCCTTCTCCTCCTGCCCCCAATCCCTCCCAGCATCAGGGTCTTTTCCAATGAGTCAGTTCTTCGCATGAGGTGGCCAAAGTACTGGAGTTTCAGCTTTAGTATCATTCCTTCCAAAGAAATCCCAGGGTTGATCTCCTTCAGAATGGACTGGTTGGATCTCCTTGCAGTCCAAGGGACTCTCAAGGGTCTTCTCCAACACCACAGTTCAAAAACATCGATTCTTCAGCTCTCAGCCTTCTTCACAGTCCAACTCTCACATCCATACATGACGAATGGAAAAACCATAGCCTTGACTAGATGGACCTTAGTCGGCAAAGTAATGTCTCTGCTTTTGAATATGCTATCTAGGTTGCTCATAATTTTTCTTCCAAGGAGTAAGCGTCCTTTAACATCCTGGCTGCAGTCACCATCTGCAGTGATTTTGGAGCCCCCAAAAATAAAGTCTGACACTATTTCCAGCTCTAGTAATTTTCTGATATTATGTTTATGGTTTTCTATGTACAGTATCATGTCATCTGCAAACAGTGAGAGCTTTACTTCTTTTCCAGTCTGGATTCCTTTTATTTCTTTTTCTTCTCTGATTGCTGTAGCTAGGATGTCTAGAACTATGTTGAATAATAGTGGTATAAGTGGAAACCCTTTTCTTGCTCCTGATCTTAGGGGGAATGCTTTCCGTTTTTCACCATTGAGAATAAGGCTTGCTGTAGGCTTATCATATATGGCCTTTATTATGTTGAGGTATGGAGAAGGCAATGGCACCCCGCTCCAGTACTCTTGCCTGGAAAATCCCATGGATGGAGGAGCCTGGACCATGGGGTCGCTAAGAGTCAGACACAACTGAGCGACTTCACTTTCACTTTCACGCATTGGAGGAGGAAATGGCAACCCACTCCAGTGTTCTTGCCTGGAGAATCCCAGGGACAGGGGAGCCTGGTGGGCTGCCATCTATGGGATCTTACAGAGTCGGACATGACTGAAGCGACTTAGCACTTAGCATGTTGAGGTAGGTTCCTTCTATGTCCATTTTCTGAAGAGTTTTAAACATAAATAGGTGCTGAATTTGGTCAAAGGCTTTTCTGCATCTATTGAGATTATCATATGGTTTTTATCTTTCAATTTGTTAATATGGTATATCACATTGATTGATTTGCATATATTGAAGAATCCTTGCATCCCTGGAATAAACCCAACTTGATCATAGTATATGAGGTTTTTGATGTGTTTCTGAATTCTGTTTGCTAAAATTTTGTTGAGGATTTTTGCATCTATGTTCATCAGTGATATTGGCTTGCAGTTTTCTTTTTTTGTGTTGTCTTTGTCTGGTTTTGGTATCAGGGTGGTGGTGGCCTCGTAGAATGAGCTTGGAAGTGTTCCTTCATCTGCAGTTTTTGGAAAGAGTTTTAGAAGGATAGGCATTAGCTCTTCTCTAAATGTTTGATAGAATTCTCCTGTGAAGCCATCTGGTCCTAGGCTTTGTTTTTTGGGGGATTTTTGATCACAGCTTCAATTTCAGTGCTTTCAAAATTGGGTTGTTCATGATTTCTATTTCTTCCTGGTTCAGTCTTGGAAGATTAAACTTTTCTAAGAATCTGTCCATTTTTCCAGGTTATTTCTTCTATTGCCATGTAATTATTCATAAGTGTCTCATAATTCTTTGTATTTCTTTTTTTAAAAATCTTTTTATATTTTAAATTTTAATATCTTTAATTCTTACATGCGTTCCCAAACATGAACCCCCCTCCCACCTCCCTCCCCACAACATCTCTCTGGGTCATCCCCATGCACCAGCCCCAAGCATGCTGCATCCTGCATCAGACATAGACTGGCGATTCAATTCTTACATGATAGTATACATGTTAGAATGTCATTCTCCCAAATCATCCCACCCTCTCCCTCTCCCTCTGAGTCCAAAGGTCTGTTATACACATCTGTGTCTCTTTCCCTGTCTTGCATACAGGGTCATCATTGCCATCTTCCTAAATTCCATATATATGTGTTAGTATACTGTATTGGTGTTTTTCTTTCTGGCTTACTTCACTCTGTATAATCGGCTCCAGTTTCATCCATCTCATCAGAACTGATTCAAATGAATTCTTTTTAATGGCTGAGTAATACTGCATTGTGTATATGTACCACAGCTTTCTTATCCATTCATCTGCTGATGGACATCTAGGTTGTTTCCATGTCCTGGCTATTATAAACAGTGCTGCGATGAACATTGGGGTACAAGTGTCTCTTTCAATTCTGGTTTCCTTGATGTGTATGCCCAGCTGTGGGATTGCTGGGTCATAAGGTAGTTCTATGTGCAATTTTTTAAGGAATCTCTACACTGTTCTCCATAGTGGCTGTACTAGTTTGCATTCCCACCAACAGTGTAGGAGGGTTCCCTTTTCTCCACACCCTCTCCAGCATTTATTGCTTGCAGATTTTTGGATCGCAGCCATTCTGACTGGTGTGAAGTGGTATCTCATTGTGGTTTTGATTTGCATTTCTCTAATAATGAGTGATGTTGAGCATCTTTTCATGTGTTTGTTAGCCATCTGTATGTCTTCTTTGGAGAAATGTCTATTTAGTTCTTTGGCCCATTTTTTGATTGGGTCGTTTATTTTTCTGGAATTGAGCTGCATAAGTTGCTTGTATATTTTTGAGATTAGTTGTTTGTCAGTTGCTTCATTTGCTATTATTTTCTCCCATTCAGAAGGCTGTCTTTTCACCTTGCTTATATTTTCCTTTGTTGTGCAGAAGCTTTTAATTTTAATTAGGTCCCATTTGTTTATTTTTGCTTTTATTTCCAGAATTCTGGGAGGTGGATCATAGAGGATCCTGCTGTGATTTATGTCTGAGAGTGTTTTGCCTATGTTCTCCTCTAGGAGTTTTATAGTTTCTGATCTTACATTTAGATCTTTAATCCATTTTGAGTTTATTTTTGTGTGTAGTGTTAGAAAGTGATTTAGTTTCATTCTTTTACAAGTGGTTGACCAGTTTTCCCAGCACCACTTGTTAAAGAGATTGTCTTTACTCCATTGTATATTCCTGCCTCCTTTGTCAAAGATAAGGTGTCCATATGTGTGTGGATTTATCTCTGGGCTTTCTATTTTGTTCCATTGATCTATATGTCTGTCTTTGTGCTAGTACCATACTGTCTTGATGACTGTGGCTTTGTAGTAGAGCCTGAAGTATTCTTTGTATTTCTACATTGTCTGTTGTAATCTCTCCTTTTTCATTTCTAATTTTGTTGATTTGATTCTTCTCTGTTATTCTTGATGAGTCTGGCTAAAGGTTTGTCAATTTTGTTTATCTTCTCAAAGAACCATCTTTTAGTTTTATAAATCTTTACTATTGCTTCTTTCATTTCTTCTTCATTTATTTTTTCTCGGGTCTTTATGTTTTCTTTCCTTCTAATTTTGGGGATTTTTTGTTCTTCTTTTTCCAGTTGTTTAGGTGTAAATTTAGGTTGTCTGTTTGATGTTTTTCTTGCTCCTTAAGGTAGGATTTTATTGCTATAAACTTCCTTCTTAGACTGTTTTTGCAGCATCCCATAGGTTTTGAGTTGTGTTCTCATTGTCAACTGTTTCTAGAAATTTTTTTTGTTTTCCTTTTGATTTTTTCAGTAACCTGTTGGTTATTTAGAAACGTGCTGTTTAATTTCCATGTATTTGTGTTTCTGACAGCTTTTTTCTTGTAATTGATATCTAGTCTCATAGCACTGTGGTCAGAAAAGATGCTTGATATGATTTCAATTTTCTTAAATTTACTGAGGTTTGGTTTGTGACCAAAGATGTTGTCTATCCTGGAGAATGTTCCATGTCCACTTGAGAAGATGGTGTATACTTCTGCATTCAGATGGAATGTCGTGAAGATATCAGTGAGCTTCATCTCATCTAAGCTATCATTTAAGACTTGTGTTTCCTTATTAATTTTCTGTTTTGATGACTTGTCCATTTTTGTGAGTGGGGTGTTAAAGTCTCCTACTCTTATTGTGTTACTGTCAGTTTCTCCTTTTATGTCTATTCGGTTCAGTTCAGTCGCTCAGTTGTGTCCAACTCTTTGTGACCCCATGAATTGCAGCACGCCAGGCCTCCCTGTCCATCACCATCTCCCGGAGTTCACTCAGACTCACGTCCATCAAGTCAGTGATGCCATCCAGCCATCTCACCCTCTGTCGTCCCCTTCTCCTCCTGCCCCCAATCCCTCCCAGCATCAAAGTCTCTTCCAATGAGTCAACTCTTCTCAGGAGGTGGCCAAAGTACTGGAGTTTCAGCTTTAGTATCATTCTTTTCAAAGAAATCCCAGGGTTGATCTCCTTTGGAATGGACTGGTTGGATCTCCTTGCAGTCCAAGGGACTGTCAAGAGTCTTCTCCAACACCATAGTTCAAAAGCATCAATTCTTCGGCGCTCAGCCTTCTTCACAGTCCAACTCTCACATCCATACATGACTACTGGAAAAACCATAGCCTTGACTAGACGGACCTTTGTTGGCAAAGTAATGTCTCTGCTTTTCAATATGCTATCTAGGTTGGTCATAACTTCCTTTCATGGCTGCAATCACCATCTGCAGTGATTTTGGAGCCCCCCAAAATAAAGTCTGATATTGTTTCCACTGTTTCTCCATCTATTTCCCATGAAGTGATGGGACCGGATGCCATGATCTTCGCTTTCTGAATGTTGAGCTTTAAGCCAACTTTTTCACTTTCCTCTTTCACTTTCATCAAGAGGCTTTTGAGTTCCTCTTCACTTTCTGCCATTAAGGTGGTGTCATCTGCATATCTGAGGTTATTAATATTTCTCCCAGCAATCTTGATTCCAGCTTGTGCTTCTTCCAGCCCAGCGTTTCTCATGATGTACTCTGCATACAAGTTAAATAAGCAGGGTGACAATATACAGCCTTGTCATACTCCATTTCCTATTTGGAACCAGTCTGTTGATCCATGTCCAGTTCTAACTGTTGCTTCCTGACCTGCATATATGTTTCTCAAGAGGCAAGTCAGGTGGTCTGTTATTCCCATCTCTTTCAGAATTTTCCACAGTTTATTCTGCTGTGGTTTGGTGGTACTGAATTCTCTTAACTTTTGCTTCTCTGAAAAGCTTTCTATTTCTCCATCACTTTTGAATGAGATTCTTGCTGGGTACAGTAATCTTGGTTGTAGATGTTTCCCTTTCAGTTCTTTTAATATATCTTGCCATTCCTTTCTGCCTGCAGAGTTTCTGCTGAAATATCAACTGTTAAGCACATGGGGTTTCCCTTGTATGTTACTTGTTGCTTCTCCCTTGCTGCTTTTCAGATTCTTTCTTTATGTTTAGTCTTTGTTAGTTTGATTAGAATGTGTCTTTGTGTGTTTCTCCTTGTGTTTATCCTCTATGAGACTCTTTGTGCCTCTTGGACTTGATTGGCTATTTCCTTTCCCATGCTCGGGAAATTTTCAACTATAATCTCTTCAAAATTTTTCTCATATCCTTTCATTTTCTCTTCTTCTCCTGGGACCCCTATAATTCGAATGTAGGTGCATTTGACATTGTCCCAGAGGTCTCTGAAACTATCCTCAGTCCTTTTCTTTTTCTTTTTAAATTTTATTCTGCTCTTTAGAAGTAATTCCTACATTTTATCTTCCAGCTCACTGATTCATTCTTCTGCTTCAGATATTTTGATATTGATTCCTGCTGCTGCTGCTGCTGCTGCTGCTGCTGCTGCTGCTGCTAAGTCACTTCAGTCATGTCTGACTCTGTGTCCGACTCCATCAGACCCATAGATGGCAGCCCACCAGGCTCCCCCATCCCTGGGATCCACCAGGCAAGAACACTGGAGTGGGTTGCCATTTCCTTCTCCAATGTATGAAAGTAAAAAGTGAAAGTGAAGTTGCTCAATCATGTCCGACTTTTAGCGACCCCATGGACTACAGCCTACCAGGCTCCTCCATCTGTGGGATTTTCCAGGCAAGAGTACTGGAGTGGGGTGCCATTGCCTTCTCCTTCTAGAGTATTTTTAATTTCAGTGATTGTGTTGTTTGTCTTGTATGTTTATTCTTTAATTCTTCTAGGTCTTTGTTATTTGATTCTTGCATTTTCTCCATTTTGCTCTCAAGATTTATGATCATCTTTATTATCATTATTCTGAATTGCTTTTCATGTAGTTTCCCTATTTCCTCTTGATTTATTTGGACTTCTGTGCTTCTAGTTTGTTCTTTCATTTGTGTAGTATTTCTCTGCTTTTTGATTTTTTTTTTTTTAACTTACTGTATTTGAGGTCTCCTTTTCCCAAGCTTCAAGGTTGAATTCTTTCTTCCTTTTGGTTTCTGCCCTTCTAAGTTTTGTCCAGCAGTTTGTGTAAGCTTCGTATAGGGTGAGATTTGTGCTGAGCTTTTGTTTGTTTGTTTGTTTGTTTGTTTTTCCTCTGATGGGCAAGGCTGACTGAGGTGGTAATCCTGTCTGCTGATGATTGGGTTTGCTTTTTTGTTTGTTGTTTAGATGAAGCATCCTGCACAGGTTGCTACTGGTGGTTGGGTGATGCTGGGTCTTGGTTTCCTTTGTGTGAGTTCTCACTATTTGATACCCCCGAGGGAGAAGGCAATGGCACCCCACCCCAGTACTCTTGCCTGGAAAATCTCATGGACAGAGGAGCCTGGTAGGCTGCAGTCCATGGGGTCGCTAAGAGTCAGACACGACTGAGCGACTTCACTTTCACTTTTTACTTTCATGCATTGGAGAAGGAAATGGTAACCCACTCTGGTGTTCTTGCTTGGAGAATCCCAGGGACGGCGGAGCCTGGTGGGCTGCCATCTCTGGAGTCGCACAGAGTCGGACATGACTGAAGCAACTTAGCAGCAGCAGCAGTGGGGTCAGTTCTCTGGTAGTCTAGGGTCTTGGAGCCAGTGCTCCCACTCCAAAGGCTCAGGGCTTGATCTCTTGTCAGGAATGAAAATTCCACAAGTGGTTTGTTGTGGCATTAATTGAGATTAAAACAAATACTCAAAAATGAGAAACCAAAGATGAACCCCAGACAAATAGCTGTTACAAAATCAGGAAAATAATAATTAAAATAATGGACTATACACCTATACATATACACCCATGAGCAAAGTCAAAACAGTCCAACAAAAATAAAGTACAATAGATTGACCCAGTAAACAAAAGAAATAAAAAATTATATTTATCAGTTAAGAACAAAACTAACTGAAACACAAAGTAGAAAACAAAACTAAGTAAGGTGCCAAGTGGAGAATAAAGCAATAAAAAGAAAACTAACAAACACGTTGAGGGGAAAGGAAAGAAAGAAAGAATAGATGTGCAAAATTAAATAGTGGTAGATAAAGAAGATTTCTATATGTTAAAGATTAACTGGAAGGTGAACAGAAAAGTCAGAAAAGAAAACAAAGGAATAATGTAGAAAATAATAATAATAGGTTTAAAAAATTTAAAATTTAAATTTTAAAAGAGGAAAAAACAAAACAAAATAAAAACAGACTTCCCCAGAACTGCAAAAGCCCAAAATAGAAGCAGAGGTTTATAACAAGAAAAATGTGACCAAGAGGAAAAAAAAAAAAAACTAAAAAGTTTAATTAGATTTCATAGTGCCAATAAAATCAACAAATACAACAGAGCAGGGAGAAAAAGGGAAAAAAAAAGAAAAGAAAAAAATCAAAAGAATCTACAGAGTAAGTCAAAACATAAGAATAATAAATGCTTTTCTTGAGTCACTGCTGTCAGAGTCCTTTCCCTTGCTGGGAGTCACAGCCCACCTCACCTTCCTATGATGCCCTCCAACACTGTGCTGGTCCCTGGACCTGCTGTGGGGGCAGCTCAGATTCTAATCTGGTCCTACTTCTCTCTGTTCTTGCCTCCAATGTCCACAGCTATCAGAATGAGTGTGTTTTCTTTTGTGGGAAATCTCAATGACCTTTTATATATTCCACAGACACAGAGTACGCCTAGTTGATCATGTGGATTTAATCTTCAGCTTATAGAGCTTGTGGGAGGGTTTTGGGTCTTCTTCCCTAGGCACACTGCTCCTGGGTTTCAGTTGTGGTCTTATTTCCACCTCTGCATATGGATTAACCACTGGGGCTTGCTCCTGAGGCTGCTCTGGAGGACTTAGGTTTGCCCCAGTGAGGACAAGGTGTGGAGGTGTTGTAGCTGCTTGGGTCACAGCAGTTCTGGCAACACCAGGTACTTCGGGGGTGGAGGAGGTGGCATCCAGGGCAGCAGGAAATACAGTGCTCTAGAAGGGTATGGCAACCAGTATTGGCCAGTACACTCCAATATTCTTGCCTGGAGAACTCCCCTCCTTGACAGAGAAACCTGGCAGGCCACAGTCCACAGGGCTGCAGAGAGTCGGACACGGCCAAAGCAACCCTGTGTAGATAGACACGAAACATTTTTTGCCTGTGGCAGCTCTGCCCCAGTGAGAGTTGAGGGTGAAGGTGGTGTAGCTGCTTGGCTTGCGGGGACCCTGGTGGCGCCAAATGTGCAGGGACATGGCCTGCCTCCGTGGCAGGAGTTACAGCCCAATCAGAGTCTTTTCTCGAGCCTCTGGTAGCTGATGATCAGAAGGCCTATTTGGCCATTTTTTCTCCATAGCTCTTCTGGTTCAGGCACTTATAGGGCTCCCTTGCCTGGGGTCCTTCTCTGTTGTTCAGTGGGTCAGGCACATAGAGGGGGGCCCCTGGCTGGGGTCCTGCTCTGTGGTTCAGGGTGTCAGGCACTTGATGGGCCAGCCCCTCTATTGTTTAGCTGCCCATGCTGGCCTGTGGGAGGAGAGAGGCTATGGTGATGGCTCCACCCCTACACATGACTCAGCAGTATCACCTTGCTTCCATGGTGCCTGGCTTTCCTCCACCCTCATTTCTCACCACAATCTCCTCCCTCACATCCCCTTGATCTGTCTCTCTGCAGTCAACAGCAGCCCTTGCCCTGGGATTGCTCCACGATCCCTAAACTCCAGCTCCCAGCCGCTGCACCTTCCAGGGGACCTATGTCCCTGCCTGAGGTATGCATGGCTGTGGCAAGGACTGTCTGACTGTCATTTATTTAGGCTGCCACAGGTCAGCTGTTTCACTCTCAGCCTTAAATGTTTCTCCTCTGACTCAGACAATTGCCCTGATGTGGGGATCAGACCCCGCTTCAGTTCCCCAACCTGCCGAGGGCAGGTCCAGCCCTACTAACACTCCTGTATTTTCCCCAGTTCCTTCGTCTTACCAAGTTTTGAAAGTGAAAATGCAAGTCACTTAGCCATGTCTGACTATTTGTGACCCCATGGACTATATAGTCCATGGAATTCTCCAGGCCAGAATACTGGAGTGGGTAGCCTATCCCTTCTCCAGCAGATCTTCCCAACCCAGGAATCAAACCAGGGTCTCCTGCATTGCAGGTGGATTTTTTACCAACTGAGCTATCAGGGAAGCCCATGAGTTTTGCATGGATCTATATGTTCTTTTCCGCTGGTCAGGTATTCCTGTCCACTCTCAGCGGGTGTTCTGCATGCACTTCTGTGTCTGAAGGTGTGTTCCTGATGTATTTGTGGAGAGAGACATACTCCACATCCACCTACTCCTCCGCCATCTTGTTCTCTATCTAAAGTGAATTTTTGAGAGGTCAGTCTTTAGTTGCTTATGGCCTACCTTTTCTTCCTCTTACAGTTATTGCTGACATTCAGCATAGACACAGAGAATATCCAAGTAAGAGTCGTGCTTGGCAAGTCACCTTTCAATTCCTATATTTTATTTGTCCCCTAGCATCTATTTGGAGTGCCACCATCTTGGAACCTTGAAGGTATATGATTTTTATTATAATGGCCACTCTCCAAGGAAATAAATGTTCTAAAATAAAAGGCAGGCCAGTGTGACAAAAAGTATCTGGACTTCCACCCTCCCAACAGATCACTGCACATAATCTTCAGGGCTTGTCTTTTTCTGGTCTTTATTTTCCAGTTGGGACATTAGCAAAGAACAATGGCACATTTATAAGTCAATTACTTGAGGCTCTTTCAGCCTGAAGGTTCTCATACCAAATGATTTTGGCACCTTGTGTGTAGTCAATTAGAGTTTGAGGGGAGGAGTTGATATTGATTGAATTAGAGTTCATCTATCATATTATTGCCTAGGAGCAAGTCAGAGAATGAGCTGTGCACTTTGTTCTAAGGTCAGAGCTTCTCAATGGGAAGTTCTCAGGTGGTTGAGAGGGTAGTACTGCCACAGTACACTGGTTTCTGAGAATTACACTTGACAAAATTAAAACAACTAAGGCTAACTGGCATTTTGTTAAAATATCCTAGTGAATCAGAACACCAAGGTGATGAGAAGAGTTTCTTGCTTGTTTTGAATCCTAATAAGATTGCTTCCTTTTTCTACTGCTTTCCACAGAAACCTCTTGAAAAAAACTATGATTCCTTTCCAGACAGTGCTATTTTGTCTGATGAGATCAGAATATTGAAGTTATGGTCTTATCCTTAAAAAATAGACAGAAGATTTTGCTTTTAAGAGAAGAAAAGTGGTAGATGTGTAGTTAGATATTGACAGCTTCTGGGCATATTCAGATGTAGGTTTTAAAGACTTTTGGTTAGAAACCATCTATCTCTAAGTCTGCTGCAATGTGATTTGACAAGATATTGACCAAAACGTCTCCTGATTCATCATAATTGAATAATTGAAAAGGAATAGCTCAATTAAAGAAGTTAAAGCTCATTTTCTCTGAAGTCATTCTTTGCCCTTTCCTTTCATTCCCAGCACTGATCATTATCAATAGTCCAAATCTTAAAATTTACTCTGCAAGTTGAGTAGTCTTGACACAAACACTGCCAAGCAGCTTAGGGCCTATTTTAAACCTATGCAATGCTATGCAATTTAGACTGATATTTTAACACCAAACATTGTAACAGAGAATACTCATGAAATAGCAAAAATGCTATTATTGGGGATTAAGTTTGCTGAAGGAATTGGAAGTAAAGAACAAAGGAATACAAGCAGGGAATATCTATTGTAAACTGGCAGTTTGTTTTAGCTATTTGGCTTTGGATATAATGCTTAGTAATTTCATGTACACACAGAGAATAACACTGGTAATTTGTTATTATACCAGGAAAGAAGGCCAAGTATGCCTGCTTTTATAATATTGCTTTTGTGGTGTCATCATTACAGATTCTTATGATCATTAGTTTTGTTGAATTTCCTTAGGAACTGATGTCCCCATACATATCTTGGGGAAAAATCATGTGGGTCACTTTTTTAGTAGAGAAAAACCAGCAGATTATGTTCAAAGACTAGCCACAGTGGAGATACCAAGGAAGTAGTGCTTGAAGAACTGATTTGGGAGACAAAACACACAATCATCCAAGATGACTAGTGATAATAATTGTATGAAAACAATGATACAATGTGTATATCATGATTTTGAGAAGTTTAGCAAGAGCAATGAACATCAGGAGCTAAGCTTGTCAGGAATGTTGTTACAAAAGTGGAGCTTCAGTGGATAGATGTGGATAACATACAGGGGAAGAAATAAATGACATCCCAGACAGAAAATGCTGGGGCAAAGCTCAGAGGCAGGGATGTTCAAAGGATGTATTACTGTTGAAATGTACATTTTACACTGGAATTGAAGAGGGTGATTGAAAAATTAAGGGGATCAGAAATCAGAAGGACTGCATGAGCTTTTGAGGGCTGCCTTAGCAAAATACCACAGACAGGGTGATTTAAACAACAGGAAATTATGTTTTTTCACAGTTCTGAAGGCCTGAAGTTGTCAAGACTGGCTCGACAAGCAGGGTTTCTGAAAGCGCAATACGGCGAGAGAATGAGAAACGAGACACAAGAATTCAGTGAAAAGCGACTATTGGGACCAACACCACTCCAGGGTGAAGGTCCCGAGAGTGAATCCAAGCCAGCTTTATTATACTTTCAGCCATGAATGAAAGAATATGTGGGGAGTTAAGCTATAACGCATGTAGCCTTCAGGGCCAAAGAACAAAGTGATCATTAACGATTGAGTAACTAAGAAACAGTAATCAATAACAAATTAGTAACTAAGAATAATATTCTTATCTATAAATTTTCCACCAAATACATAAAACATATGACTCTGAGATGCCAGTTGAGAAACAGGTTTTCCGACCCCAGGATCATATCTTGTTTTCAAGACTATGAACTGTTTCCTCTGGACTTGTTCCAAGAGTCTCATACCTTATAGCCTCCAGTTTATCAATAACTAGGAGTTTCTTTTGCGGCCCTTGCCAGGGCCTGCTTTTCTTTTGTTCTTCCTGTCTCCTTCATGAAGTCAAGAATGAGGTTTTGTGGCCTGTTTGTTTTCTTCTGAGGCCTTTCTCCTTGGCTTGCATCTGGTCATGTCTTCACACGATTGTTCCTCTGTGTGCAAGCACCCCGGTGAATCTTCTTATTTGTCTAAATTTCCTCTTCTTATAAGGACACCAGTTAGATTGCATTAGGGCTCACTCTGTGTGTGCGTGTGCTTGGTTGCTCAGTTGTGTCCAACTCTTTGCGACCCCATGGACTGTAGCCTACCAGGCTCCTCTGTTCATGAACTTCTCCAGTCAGGAATACTGGAACAGGTTGCCATTTCCTGCTCTAGAGGATCTTCCTGCCCCAGGCATCAAACCTGTGTCTCCTGCAGGGGCAGGCAAATTCTTTATCACTGTGCCACCTGAGAAGCCCAGGGCTCACTCTAACAGCCTCTTTTAAACTAGTCACCTCTTTAAAGGCTCTAAAATAGTTAAAATATTCTGAGTTTCACTCGAATATTCCTTTGTGCTATGTCTGAGAATTCTCTTTTTACCAGGATTTACCTGTATTTCAGGCTTTTCAGGTGGCTCAATGGCAAAGAGTCTGCCTGCCGATACAGAAGATGTGGGTTTGCTCCCTGGGTCAGAAAAATCTCCTAGAGAAGGCAATGGCAGCCCATTCCAGTATTCTTGCCTGGAAAATCCCATGGACAGTGGAGCCTGTTGAGCTGCAGTCCATGTGGTTGAAAAAAAAATCGGATACAGCTGAGCTACTAAACAACAACAAAACCCAATATTACAGTAGACAAATTCTGAGAAATGCTGCTTCTAAAACAAAGGTGGCTTATCTGACTGAACAGGTGAAAGCATCATTTCTGCTTTATTGAAACCAGCAAGAGAAACTGATTCAAAACACATGCTACTTTATTGTCTAGTACAAGTCTCAGACAGTGAACCATGTGCCTCACTTTATATTTTGCTAATACAAATAATGGAAATGGCAACCCACCCCGGTATTCTTGCCTGCAGAATACCATGGACAGAGGAGCCTGGCGAGCTACAACAGTCCATTGGGTTGCAAAGAGTCAGACATGACTGAGCAACTAAGCACGTAATGCAAATAAACTAGTTAGGGGGGTTGAGGACCCAAGTACCTAATTTATTGCTCACTCACACTTGGTAAGTGTTTTAAAAGGAAAAGTACTTATATTGTCTGCCAGGAATGTAGGAGTGTGCAACATAGAACTACATAAGAGTTTGTATGTTCTCTTTTATGATGGAACCTCATGAGAATTTTAGTTTCAAGAAGACAGGTGTTTCACCTGAGGTCTAGAAGTTTGGTGGAGGTGAGAACTATTTCTGGACTGTGAGGTATGTTTTATGATCATGAAACACGTTGAAAGAAATAAGCACATGGATCTCCATCTTCAAATTTAAAACCATAGAGTTTAAGAGTGTAATCTGGATAAATAAATTAGTATGAGCATTTTTGTTTTGTATGATTATCAAACAGTAGCACAGAAAGAAAGTAGGTTTCCTGAAACACACTGAAAGCATTTGCAGTAGCAACTGAACTTTCAATTTCAAAGTAAGAAAATTACATGGATGTTAATGGGGGGTATTTTGTTAGTAGGGTTCAATCTTGATTTGTAAAGGGTTCAATGAAGAAAAAAAAGATAAGAGCACCAATCTTGGACTAGGGTACCTGGTTACTTTCCTTAGCTATATAATGTTGGGCAAAATACTAACTCCTTTGTTTATAAAAGGAGAAGCCAGGATGATCCTTAGATGATCCAGCCTGAGATCCAAAGATCCTTAGCCTGGAGATCCTTAAATGATTCTTAATGTCTTTCTACTCGTAATACTTTCACAAAATTATAAGCAATGATTTGGAGAATGTTAATATAAGACTCATACGTCTGGTCTCCTATAATTCCTCCCTCTCTCCCCATCCCTTCTTTGCCTTCCTTCTTTCCCCTTTCACAGATATTTATGAAGTTTGTATACCAGGTTTTGGTCCTGACAAGCAAGACAAAGTCCTTGATTTTAAAGAGCTTTTAATTTGGTGAGGCAGTTATATAGCGAATTGGAAATTATAAAGCAGTGTGACAAGTTGTACCAAGGGGATAAATACCATGGGAGCAAATAGAAGGCTTCCTTAATCTTCTCAGGGAGTTTATAAAAAGGAGATATTTACCTAGTTTACAACAGAATGGCTGAGCCCTTTACAAAAATGGTGAGCTCTTCTTAATGATTTGATAATTCGCCTCTATCTGTACTCCCAATTATTTCCCCTTACACTTAAAAAAAATTTTTTTTTTTAATTTTTACTTCATTTTACTTTACAATACTGTATTGGTTTTGCCATACATTGACATGAATCCACCACGGGTGTACATGAGTTCCCAACCCTGAACCCCCCTCCCACCTCCCTCCCCATAACATTTCTCTGGGTCATCCCTGTGCACCAGCCCCAAGCATGTTGTATCCTGCATCGGAAATAGACTGGCGATTCGTTTCTTACATGATAGTATACATGTTTCAATGCCATTGTCTCAAATCATCCCACCCTCTCCCTCTTCCTCTGAGTCCAAAAGTCTGCTCTACACATCTGTGTCTCTTTTGCTGTCTCGCATACAGGGTCATCATTGCTATCTTTCTAAATTCCATATATATGTGTAAGTATACTGTATTGGTGTTTTTCTTTCTGGCTTACTTCACTCTGTATAATCGGCTCGAGTTTCATCCATCTCATTAGAACTGATTCAAATGTATTCTTTTTAATGGCTGAGTAATACTCCATTGTGTATATGTACCACAGCTTTCTTATCCATTCATCTGCTGATGGACATCTAGGTTGCTTCCATGTCCTGGCTATTATAAACAGTGCTGCAATGAACATCGGGGTACACGTGTCTCTTTCAGTTCCGGTTTCCTTGGTGTGTATGCCCAGAGGTGGGATTGCTGGGTCATAAGGCAGTTCTATTCCCAGTTTTTTAAGGAATCTCCACACTGTTCTCCATAGTGGCTGTACCAGTTTGCATTCCCACCAACAGTGTAGGAGGGTTCCCTTTTCTCCACACCCTCTCCAGCATTTATTGCTTGTAGACTTTTGGATCACAGCCATTCTGACTGGTGTGAAGTGGTACCTCATTGTGGTTTTGATTTGCATTTCTCTAATAATGAGTGAAACTCTCACTGTTTGCAGATGACATGATCCTCTACATAGAAAACCCTAAAGACTCCACCAGAAAATTACTAGAGCTAATCAATGAATATAGTAAAGTTGCAGGATATAAAATCAACACACAGAAATCCCTTGCATTCCTATACACTAATAATGAGAAAGTAGATAAAGACATTAAGGAAAAAATTCCATCCCCTTACACTTTGGATACTCAGGTTTTTCTCCAGAGACATTCCTCCCACACCTTGTCTCGACTCTGCTGCCGAGGGGTTAATCTCTGAACTCTGTAAGCCTTCTATGACTCTGTCACAGTGATATCGCCTCTGTCCTTGCCAGCAGGTACCAGTGCTTAAGTCATATTTGTTCAATGCTTTTAATATCACCTTTAATTCATAGACTGACTCTTGGGAAATTGATTTATAAAAGATATTTAGGAGTGAAAGAGAGAAGGGTGATTGAGAACATTTCAGACAAAGAGGTCAATGTGTATGCAGGTTCACTGGTGAGAGAAAAATCAGTAGGCTTAAGAAACTGCAAAGAGTTTAGCAGACCTGTTCTGGTGAGTACTCAGACATTCTTCATCCATCTCTCTGTTGCTGTTTCTAGTTTAATTTCATGGTGGTCGGAGAACATAATTTGTGTTATTTCTATTTTTAAATTTTGTTAAGGTGTGTTAGAGTCCCAAATGTGGTCTATCTTGGTTGAATGTCCCATGAGATCTTGGGATGAATTTATACTCTGCTGTTGTTAGATGGAGTGTTCTATAAATGTCAGTTAGAGCAACTTGATAGAGACAGTGCTGCTTATGTCATTTAAGTCTTTATTGATTTTCTGCCAGCTTAATCTATCGCTTACTGAAGAGGGCTATGTGTTGACGTTTCCAACCATAATACTAGACGTGTGTGTTTCTTGTTTCATATTAGTCTATTTTTGCCTCATGTATTTCAATGCTTTGTTTCCAGAGCACACTTGTTTGAGACTATGTCTTCTTGGGGTGTGACCTCTTCATTCATTGTAGTGTTCCTTATTCTGAAGTCTTCTTTGCATGAAATTAATATACCTACTCCAGCTTTCTTTTGGTTAATGTTAGTATGCTATGTTCGTTTCCATCTTTTTACTTTTAACCTGACACTTTATATTTAAAGGGAATTTCTTGTAGACAATATATAGTTGGGTGTTATTTTTTTCCACTCTAATAAATTTTGTCCTGTAATTAATGTGTTTTGATCATTAAGATATAAAGTGATTATTTATATGGTTGGATTAATGTACAAACTTTGGTTCATTGAATTTGCTCTGTTTCTTCCTTCCACACCTTTTTCTACTTTCTCTGGCTTTAACTGAGTATTTTATGTGCTTCTCTTTTATCTCCTTCCATAGCATATCATTCATACTTCTTTTACATAGGCAAAACTCTATCCGACATAAATCACAGCAGGATTCTCTATGATCCACCTCCCAGAATACTGGAAATAAAAGCAAAAATAAACAAATGGGATCTAATTAAAATTAAAAGCTTCTGCACAACAAAGGAAACTATAAGCAAGGTGAAAAGACAGCCTTCGGAATGGGAGAAAATAATAGCAAATGAAGCAACTGACAAACAACTAATCTCAAAAATATACAAGCAACTTATGCAGCTCAATTCCAGGAAAATAAACGACCCAATCAAAAAATGGGCCAAAGAACTAAATAGACATTTCTCCAAAGAAGACATACAGATGGCTAACAAACACATGAAAAGATGCTCAACATCACGCATTATTAGAGAAATGCAAATCAAACCCACAATGAGGTACCACTTCACACCAGTCAGAATGGCTGTGATCCAAAAGTCTGCAAGCAATAAATGCTGGAGAGGGTGTGGAGAAAAGGGAACCCTCTTCTACTGTTGGTGGGAATGCAAACTGGTACAGCCACTATGGAGAACAGTGTGGAGATTCCTTAAAAAACTGGGAATAGAACTGCCTTATGACCCAGCAATCCCACTGCTGGGCATACACGCCGAGGAAACCAGAATTGAAAGAGACACGTGTACCCCAATGTTCATTGCAGCACTGTTTATAATAGCCAAGACATGGAAGCAACCTAGATGTCCATCAGCAGATGAATGGATAAGAAAGCTGTGGTACATATACACAATGGAGTATTACTCAGCCATTAAAAAGAATACATTTGAATCAATTCTAATGAGATGGATGAAACTGGAGCCGATTATACAGAGTGAAGTAAGCCAGAAAGAAAAACACCAATACAGTATACTAACACATATATATGGAATTTAGAAAGGTGGTAACAATAACCCTATATGTGAAAGAGCAAAAGAGACATAGATGTATAGAACAGTCTTTTGGACTCTGTGAGAGAGGGAGAGGGTGGGATGATTTGGGAGAATGGCATTGAAACATGTATACTATCATGTAAGAAATGAATCGCCAGTCTAGATTTGATACAGGATACAGGATGCTTGGGGCTGGTGCACGAGGAAGATCCAGAGAGATGATATGGGGTAGGAGGTGGGAGGGGGGGGGTTCAGGATTGGGTACTCATGTACACCCGTGGCGGATTCATGTCAATATATGGCAAAACCAATGCAGTATTGTAAAGCAAAATAAAGTAAAAATAAAAATTAGAAAAAAAGTTGTAGTGATTTCCTCAGAGTTTATAGTATACATTTAAAACAAGTCTAATCCATCTTTAAATAACACTAGCATACTCTTTCACATGTATTACAGGCAAATTGTAACAGTATTCTATATTCCTCCATCTCATCTTTGTGATATTATCTGTTTCACTTTCCATCTTTATGGGCTTTCCTGGTGAACTCAGACGGTAAAGAATCTGCCTGGAATCCAGGAGACCTGGGTTCAGTTCCTGGGTTGGAAAGATCCCCTGGAGAAGAGAATGTCTATCCACTCCAGTATTCTTGCCTGGAGAAATCCATGGACAGAGGAGCCTGGTGGGATGAAGTCTGTAGGGTTGCAAAGAGTCAGACACAACTAAGTGACTAACACTTTCCCTTTCCATCTTTTATAATCACATGATATATTTTAATCTTTTTTTGTTTTAACTAACAGTTGTCTTTTAGATTACTTAAAAATAAAATATTTATTTTACTTTCATTTATTCCTTTTCTAATATTCTCTTTCTATTGTAGATCCAAGTTTCTAAGGGATTTTTTTTTTTTTTCAGATCTCATTTGGAGAACCTTATGGGTTTCTAAAAAGAAGGTATGGACATTTTTTATGGACTCTAACACTGAGGCTGTAGAAGTTGGTTTCTCACTCTTAATCTAGTCTACCTCAGCCTCCAGCATCTAATCAAAATTGCTATTTAAATATTTCTACCACTTAGACTCCAGCAACTTCTGTTTCAGATAATCAGATCACAGTTTCTGTATCTCTCTGTATGAACCTATCTCTCCAGATTTTGGAGTGGCTAGTCATCCTGAAACCTCAGTTTTCTAAAAGGTGCAAGAAAAGTCTTTAATTTTTATTTAAATTCAGTGTAAATTTTACTATTATTGTAAAGATTGAATCAATGGCTTCCAAACTCTGCATATCAGAACTTTCATTGATACCTTGGAAAATAAAAAATATAGGTTCCAATTAATTATATAAATAAATTTACCTTTAGATAAAAGGAAAAAAAATTAGGGAAATTAAACCTCTCTTTGTCTGTATGTGCTTACTTACATATCTCTCTCTGAGGAAGAAGACTAGGATGATAGAATGCTCACAATACCGTTAATGCTGGTCATTACATATGGTTGGGGGATTTTTGGATTGTGTTGGTTCCCTCATTAAAAAAAAATTAATACTTCTTTAATTAGATTATTATATTTTAAGAGTTGTGAATTTTTTTTGCCAGAAGCATTTATCACTTATGTTCATAAATATTGATGACAAACCTTTAAAAGTCGTAGAGTTCTAAATGCTATGCTAAGAAGTATGACCTTTATTTAAGACACAAAGGGGTGCTACTGATGAATTTTGAGCAGAAAAATGATATCATTTGATTATGCTTTTAGAAAACTTATTTAGCTTGTATGTGTTGCATGGCCTGGAATATTGAGGAACTCATTTTAGAAGGCTATCAGAATTATGATAGCAATAATATTTTCTATTTGTACTGTGTTTCAAAATTTATTGAGCACTCTCACAATTCACACTGTGAACCAGGCAGATCAGAGAGTTTTACCTTACTTTGGAAACACTGACATTAGTTCTAAGTAAACCAGACAACGTACCTTGACCACACAGTTCGTATGTCTCACAACTGGGGAGAAAATTCTGGTTTCATGCTCTTTCTTTTCTACATGGAATATCTGCATAAAACCAAGCAAAAATAGCCCTATATTTTTTTGGTAATAGAGTTTACAAAGTGCTTTCATGGAGTGATCTCAATTAAGGTGAAAATAATATAAATGAAAACAAACAATCCATGCCTAAAACAAACAAAAAGGATGCTTGAGAAAAGTGAATAGATGAAAGAAAGTAGGAAAATAAGTTAATATTGTTTTTAAACTTTAACTTTTAGTACACCATTAGTGCTCTTTATTGAGGTGATTAAATCTGCATTTTGTAGAGGAGGAAATAGAATCTTAAGGAGGTTGAATAACTTGCTCAAAGTAACAAAACTTTTTCAAAAGACACTGCTGAGATATGAACCCAGGTCTGTTGGATTCTATGTATGATACCATGTTGCCTCTTGTGAATGACTGACATGCTTACTGTAAATATTCGACTGCATTGTTTTTGTTAAACCTTTTTTCAAGATACTAAAATAAAGTACAGGGAGAAGACTGTGGTAGACACGTCAGTGTAATACCCAGACCGCCTTGCTGACCAGATGTGGGGAAGGCCATCAGCAGATAGCCTTTAGCTGTCAGCAACTTCATGCTCTATTTCAACTGTGGAGAGCTGTCACCGGAAGCCAAGGCATGTAGCCCCTTGATAGTCATTTAGTCATGTTTGACTCTTTTGTGACCCCATGGACTGTAACCCACGAGGCTCCTCTGTCTATGGGATTTCCCAGGCAAGAATATTGGAGTAGGTTGCCATTTCCTTCTCAAGGGGATCTTCCTGACTCAGGGATCAAACCTGGGTCTCTTGAATTGCATGTGGTTTCTTTATCAACTGAGCCAACAGGGAAGCCCCATCACAATTCAGATTCTTCCTCTGCCAAATGTTGCTTCCTTTCACTTCCTTTCATAGATGTCCTTAATAAACATCTTGCATCCCAAACTCCATTTCAGCATCTCCTTCTGGAGAAATAATTTTGTGACAGTTGATACCAGGAGTGGCCCAGGCAAGAGCAAAATAATTAGCGATTTGGAAATTAGGTCAGTCTTTGTTACAGTGAAGACCTGTTAGGTAGAATGCAGACAGCCCCAGGCACAAGATGACACCCCTCACCAGTGATGGATTGTGATGGTATGCCAGTGGGAGAAAATGTACTTGAGGGTGCGATATTAATATATCTCTTGAGAGATACAAAAGAAATAGTAACTATAAAGATAATGGCATTGATGGTTATTTTGTTATTGATATATTACAGAAAGATAACAATTGATTCTAAGTAACATGCTAACAATGTTAACCAGAGAGTTTCTTTGGTTGAATAAAATGACATTTTCATCTTCAGCAGTGGAGTTCAGTTCAGTTCAGTTGTGTAGTTGTGTCTGACTCTTTGTGACCCCATGAATTGCAGCACACCAGGCCTCCCTGTCCCTTACCAACACCCGGAGTTCACTCAAACTCATGTCCATCAAGTCAGTGATGTCATCCAGCCATCTCATCCTCTGTCGTCCCCCTTCTCCTCCTGCCCCCAATCCCTCCCAGCATCAGGGTCTTTTCCAATGAGTCAGCTCTTCACATGAGATGGCCAAATACTGGAGTTTCAGCTTTAGCATCATTCCTTCCAAAGAACACCCACGACTGATCTCCTTTAGAATGGACTGATTGGATCTCCTTGCAGTCCAAGGGACTCTCAAGAGTCTTCTCCAACACCACAGTTCAAAAGCATCAATTCTTCAGCTCTCAGCCTTCTTCACAGTCCAACTCTCACATCCATACATGACCACAGGAAAAACCATAGCCTTGACTAGATGGACCTTTGTTGGCAAAGTAATGTCTCTGCTTTTGAATATTCTATCTAGGCTGGTCATAAATTTCCTTCCAAGGAGTAAGTGTCTTTTAATTTCCTAGCTGCAATCACCATCTGCAGTGATTTTGGAGCCCCCCCAAAATAGAGTCTGACACTGTTTCCACTGTTTCTCCATCTCAGCAGTGGAGTAGGGAAAGCTAATAGTCAAGCCTAGGACTTAAGAGAATGGATGAACTTGAAAAACTTAAATGGCTAACTAAGACATATTTCTTATGCCAAGGGACCTGGCTGGGAAAACCTAGGACACTGATATATTGTATAGTATTTCTGTGAGGATACTTTCAAATATTTTAATATCCTAGAAACCTCTGAATCTTCTGAGCCTGCAGACAAAGTTCACCCTTCTTGATTAAGAGCTAAAATACCCTGAGGAGTCCAGTTTCACTACTTGGAGAAGAAATTAACATTGTGTTTCATCTTGAACTTTTCTCACATTATTACTGCTCTGCATAGTAGATATTAAATCTGTATTTTATAGATGAAAAAAAATCTATATGTGATTTTTCATACCTAACCCAAGGCAGTTACAAAGCTTTGCCTAGCAGGGCTCATGGGGGAAAGCTGCCTGTCCCATTTCCAACTTGCACTGCAGTTTTCTGGAGAAAGTTCAGTCAAGGATTCAGGCACTCTGGGCCAGCCATGTTCACATACATATCTGCATTTGAGCCAAGGAGCCTCTACCTACTCTTTAGGGAGCCTTGGCTGAGCACTTTTGAGCACCTCCCCACTTGTATGTAGCCTTTCCTCCTCTCCCTACCCCTGGTCTATGACTTCATAAAGACATTGCTGTTCAGTCGATAAGTTGTGTCTGACTCTTTGTGACCCCCATAGACTGTAGGCCACCAGGCTCCTCTGTCCATGGGATTCTCTAGGCAAGAATACTGTAGTGGGTTGCCATTCCCTTCTCCAGGGGATCTTCCCAACCCAGGGATCAAGCTTGCATCTCCTGCATTCCCAGGTAGACTCTTTATTACTGAGCCACTCCTAGAGTGGAATAAAAGCTGTCAGCGGACCCTGCCGCTGAATGTGTCTACTGGCTATTGTTATTTCTGTGCAGATCCTTGCTGTCAGTGTGTGTCCTCTGACACAGCAAGTTACTGAGACTTGGCCTCCAGGGGAAAAAGCACGCAGAGCCCTTTGGAATTATTTGCCTACCAGCCCAAAGAAACCTTACAGACTTGGTTAGTTTATTTCCACAATGAAACCTTAGAAAAGGAAAATGGCATCATGTAGGGTATGTCACCACAAACTCCCTCTTTCAGAGTGCCCTGACAGAGGCCATTTGGCCATAGGAGGGAGACGGAGCAGGGAGAAGAGAGAGGAACAACATCCAAGCTCTTTCCCTCCTGCAGATGGGTATAATTTCAGATCTGAAAAGTTTGGCCCCCTTGTGATGAAGCCCTTGTCACTGAAAAACAGGCCTTCCTGTCCTCACAGAGGGGGTCCAAAGGGCCACCTGATGGTCTCTTGGCTCGACAGTGCATGGCTGGAAGCAGCAGGGGATTAGAGTGCTCACCAGACCCAGATTTCCAGTTTGGCCCCCACGCTGTCCCTGCTGATGGGTGGTGGTTTGGTCACTCAGTCGTGTCCAACTCTGCGACCCCATGGACTATCGCCTGGCAGGCTCCTCTGTCCATGGGGTTCTCCAGGCAGGAGTGCTGGAGCCCAATTAAATCTCCTCGCGAGGTCAGGCAGAGAAGGCAATGACACCCCACTCTGGTACTCTTGCCTGGAAAATCCCATGGATGGAGGAGCCTGGTAGGCTGCAATCTATGGGGTCGCTAAGAGTCGGACACGACTGAGCAACTTTACTTTCACTTTTCACTTTCATGCACTGGAGAAGGAAATGGCAACCCACTCCAGTATTCTTGCCTGGAGAATCCCGGGGACAGAGGAGCCTGGTGGGCTGCTGCCTATGGGGTCGCACAGAGTCAGACACAACTGAAGCGACTTAGCAGCAGCATCAATATGAGGGCAGGTCAATCAGCCTATGACTCACTTTGAGTCTTAACTGGCAAATTCTCATCAAGGAAAACATGGTCACATCAAGATAGCAAAAATTCAGCAGCAGAAAGAGCAGTGTACGAGTGGCAAACAGGCACCCTTTCCTGGACAACTGGGGCCAGAACTTCTCCCAGAGATATTTGGGTGTGTTTACTTGATAATGGGTCTCAAAGAAGGAGATGGGTGGGTTCTCCACCAAGGTATTCATGACCAGGTACCTGGCTATGGAGATGCCTGACAGGTGACCTAGTGAGGTTCTGCATAATGATGGGCCCTGTGACGGTCAAGTGCTTCCTCCTCCCAATGGGACCTGACCGGTGAGTCTGGAGATGAATCAGAATGCCTTAAATAAACCTATATGGGACCTCCCCTGGGGACTCAGTGGTAAAGAATCACCTGCCAATAAAGGAGATGCAAGACATGCAGGTCTAATCTCTGGGTTGGGAAGATCCCTTGGAGTAGGAAATGGCAACCCACTCCAGTATTCTTTCCTGGAGAATCCCATGGACAGAGGAGCCTGGCGAGCTAGAGTCCATGGGATTGGAAAGAGGTGGATATGTCTGAGTGACTGAGCACACAGCACCCATAAATCAACCTGGACTTCTCAACTTTCAAAAGTAAGAGCGTGGTTCTTATAAGCTTCTCTGTCCCCAGTGTGATCAGGGGCTTTTGCCAAAGTTTGGGTTCAGTTGTATTTTTGAGCTTTTTGGATACTGGAGTCACTGTGACCCAAGTCTCTGGAATCCCTAACCCCAGGATGAGGGGAGGACAAATACTGTGCTCTGGTCTTGCGTCTGGGACCACCATCACCAGAACCCTTGCTTAGGCCTGGCTATGAATGGCTCCGTTTGGGTTCCTATAAAGCTCAGCTGTTATGGACCTGCTACTGAACATATTATTGGTATAGTTGTATTGCCTACATGCAATCCTTCTTACCCACACTCTGATGGAATTAGCTGCTTATATTCCTAATAGAACAGTGAAGATTATTTCCGTGGAGCTATGGAAACTGTCATAAAGTGCCAGTGTTTCTAAAAAATAATTTTAGCTGCCTGTGAGAGAAAAGGAAACAGCTGTTTTTACCATTGAGCTTTAAGAGGCTAAAGTTCCCTGTGAGACTAGGCCTTCATTCAGTAGACACATCTAGCTTGTAGATAAGACCTCTAGTATCTGAAAACTCACTTTAACAACTGTCAACTCAAGGCCACAGTGCCACTCTTGATGTATGCAGTACTGACGTTGTGATTATTGCCAAGCAGAGGGAACTTGGCATGTGGGAACTGATACCATAGATACTTTTTCCAGCCTTTCTTTACATAGCAATCTTGATTAATTTGCCTTTTTGTGGAATGAGTTACAACACACTTTTTTTTATTTCCACAAATGTTCAATTAGTTTACTTATTTATTTTTAAATTTAAATTTATTTATTTTAATTGGAGGCTAATTACTTTACAATATTGTATTGGTTTTGCCATACATCAACATGAATCTGCCATGGGTGTGCATGTGTTCCCCATCCTGAACCCCCCTCCCACATCCCTCCCCATACCATCCCTCTGGGTCATCTCAGTGCACCAGCCCCAAGCATCCTATATCCTGCATAGAACCTGGACTGGCAGTTCGTTTCTTATATGATATTGTACATGTTTCAATGCCATTCTCCCAAATCATCTCACCCTCTCCCTCTCCCACAGAGTCCAAAAGACTGTTCTATATGTCTGTGTCTCTTTTGCTCTCTCGCATACAGGGTTATCGTAACCATCTTTCTAAATTCCATATATATGCATTCAGTTCAGTTCATTCGCTCAGTCGTGTCTGAAACCGTGTGACCCCACGAATCACAGCAAGCCAGGCCTCCCTGTCCATCACCAACTCCTGGAGTTCACTCAGACTCATGTCCATCGAGTCAGTGATGCCATTCAGCCATCTCATCCTTGGTCGTCCCCTTCTCCTCCTGCCCCCAATCCCTCCCAGCATCAGAATCTTTTCCAATGAGCCAACTCTTCACATGAGGTGGCCAAAGTACTAGAGTTTCAGCTTTAGCATCATTCCTTCCAAAGTAATCCCAGGGCTGATATTCAGAATGGACTGGTTGGATCTCCTTGCAGTCCAAGGGACCCTCAAGAGTCTTCTCCAAAACCATAGTTCAAAAACATCACTTCTTCAGTGATCAGCTGTCTTCACAGTCCAACTCTCACATCCATACATGACCACTGGAAAAACCATAGCCTTGACTAGATGGACCTTTGTTGGCAAAGTAATGTGTCTGCTTTTCAATATGCTATCTAGGTTGGTCATAACTTTCCTTCCAAGGAATAAGCGTCTTTTAAATTCATGGCTATAGTCACCATCTGCATTGATTTTGGAGCCCCCCAAAATAAAGTCTGACACTGTTTCCACTGTTTCCCCATCTATTTGTCATGAAGTGATGGGACCAGATGCCATGATCTTGGTTTTCTGAATGTTGAGCTTTAAGCCAACTTTTTCATTCTCCTTTTTCACTTTCAGCAAGAGGCTTTTGAGTTCCTCTTCACTTTCTGCCATAAGGGTGGTGTCATCTGCATATATGAGGTTATTGATATGTCTCCTGGCAATCTTGATTTCAGCTTGTGCTTCTTCTAGCCCAGAGTTTCTCATGATGTACTCTGCATATAACTGAAATAAGCAGGGTGACAATATACAGCCTACGTATGCCTTTTCCTATTTGAAACCAGTCTGTTGATCCATGTTCAGTTCTAACTGTTGCTTCCTGACCTGCATATAGATTTCTCAAGAGGCAGGTCAAGTGGTCTGGTATTCCCATCTCTTTCAGAATTTTCCACAGTTTATTGTGATCCACACAGTCAAAGGCTTTGGCATAGTCAATAAAGCAGAAATAGATGTTTTTCTGGAACTCTCTTGCTTTTTTGATGATCCAGTGGATGTTGACAATTTGATCTATGGTTCCTCTATGTTTTCTAAAACCAGCTTGGACATCTGGAAGTTCATGGTTCATGTATTGCTGAAGCCTGGCTTGGAGAATTTTGAGCATTACTTTACTAGCATGTGAGACGAGTGCAATTGTGTGGTAGTTTGAGCATTCTTTGACATTGCCTTTCTTTGGGATTGGAATGAATGCTGATGTTTTCCAGTCTGTGGCCACTGCTGAGTTTTCCAAATTTGCTGGCATATTATGTGTAGCACTTTCCCAGCATCATCTTTCAGGATTTGAAATAGCTCAACTGGGATTCCATCACCTCCACTAGCTTTGTTCGTAGTGATGCTTTCTAAGGCCTACTTGACTTCACATTCCAGGTTGTCTGGCTCTAGGTGAGTGATCACACCATCATGATTATCTTGGTTCTGAAGGTCTTTTCTGTACAGTTCTTCTGTGTATTCTTGCTACCTCTTCTTAATATCTTCTGCTTCTGTTAGGTCCATACCATTTCTGTCCTTTATCAAGCCGAAAGATGGAGAAGCTCTATACAGCAAAAACAACAACAACAAAAAAAGACCAAGAGCTGACTGTGGCTCAGATCATGAACTTCTTATTGCCAAATTCAGACTTAAATTGAAGAAAGTAGGGAAGACCACAAGACCATTCAGGTATGACCTAAATAAAATTCCTTATGATTATACAGTGGAAGTGAGAAATAGATTTAAGAGACTAGATCTGATAGTAGAGTGCCTGATGAACTATGGACTGAGGTTCATGACATTGTACAGGAGATGGGGATCAAGACCATCCCTATGGAAAAGAAATGCAAAAAAGCAAAATGGCTGTCTGAGGAGGTGTTACAAATAGCTGTGAAAAGAAGAGAAGCAAAAAGCAAAGGAGAAAAGGAAAGATATAAGCATCTGAATGCAAAGTTCCAAAGAACAGCAAGAAGAGATAAGAAAGCCTTCCTCAGCAATCAATGGAAAGAAATAGAGGAAAACAACAGAATGGGAAAGACTAGCGATATCTTCAGGAAAATTAGAGATACCAAGGAAACATTTCATGCAAAGATATATGGGTTAGTATACTGTATTGGTGTTTTTCTTTCTGGCTTACTTCACTTTGCATAATCGGCTCCAGTTTCATCCACCTCATTAGAACTGATTCAATGTATTTTTTTAATGGCTGAGTAATACTCCATTCTGTATATGTACCACAGCTTTCTTATCCATTCATCTGCTGAAGGACATCTAGGTTGCTTCCATGTCCTGGCTATTATAAACAGTGCTGTGATGAACATTGGGGTACACGTGTCTCTTTCAATTCTGGTTTCCTTGGAGTGTATGCCCAGCAGTGGGATTGCTGGGTCATAAGGCAGTTCTATTTGCAATTTTTAAAGTAATCTCCACACTGTTCTCCATAGTGGCTGTACTAGTGTAACAGAACATGTGTAAGAGTGTTCCTTTTTCTCCACACCCTCTCCAGCATTTATTGCTTGTAGACTTCTGGATCGCAGCCATTCTGTCTGGTGTGAAATGGTACCTCATTGAGGTTTTGATTTGCATTTCTCTGATAATGGGTGATGCTGAGCATCTTTTCATGTGTTTGTTAGCCATCCTTGTGTCTTCTTTGGAGAAATGTCTATTTAGTTCTTTGGCCCATTTTTTGATTGGGTCATTTATTTTTCTGGAATTGAGCTGCATAAGTTGCTTGTATATTTTTGAGATTAGTTGTTTGCCAGTTGCTTCATTTACTTTTATTTTCTGCCATTCCGAAGGCTGTCTTTTCACCTTGCTTATAGTTTCCTTTGTTGTGCAGAAGCTTTTAATTTTAATTAGGCCCCATTTGTTTATTTTTGCTTTTATTTCCAGTATTCTGGGAGGTGGGTCATAGAGGATCCTGCTGTGACTTATATCGGAGAGTATTTTGCCTATGTTCTCCTCTAGAAGTTTTATAGTTTCTGGTACATTTAGATCTTTAATCCATTTTGAGTTTATTTTTATGTATGGTGTTAGGAAGTGTTCTAGTTTCACTCTTTTACAGGTGGTTGACCAGTTTTCCCAGCCCCACTTGTTAAAGAGATTGTCTTTAATCCATTGTATATTCTTGCCTCCTTTGTCAAAGACAAGGTGTCCATAGGTGCATGAATTTATCTCTGGGCTTTCTATTTTGTTCCATTGATCTATATTTCTGTCTTTGTGCCAGTACCATACTGTCTTGATGATTGGCTTTGTAGTAGAGCCTGAAATCAGGCAGGTTGATTCCTCCAGTGCCTTTCTTCTTTCTCAAGATTGCTTTGGCTATTCGAGTTTTTTTGTATTCCCATACAAAATTGTGAAATTATGTCTTCCGTACAAATTGTGAAATTATTATTGTGAAAATACCACTGGTAGCTTGATAGGGATTGCATTGAATCTGTAGATTGCTTTGGGTAGTATACTTATTTTCACTATATTGATCCTCTGATCGATGAACATGGTGTATTTCTCCATCTATTAGTGTCCTCTTTGATTTCTTTCACCAATGTTTTATAGTTTTCTATATATAGGTCTTTAATTTCTTTAGGTAGATATATTCCTAAGTATTTTATTCTTTTCATTGCAATGGTGAATGGAATTATTTCCTTAATTTCTTTTTCTACTTTCTCATTATTAGTATATAGGAGTGCAAGGGGTTTCTGTGTGTTGATTTTATATCCTGCAACTTTACTATATTTGATTAGCTCTTGTAATTTTCTGGTGTAGTCTTTAGTGTTTTCTATGTAGAGGATCATGTCATCTGCAAACTGTGAGAGTTTTCCTTCTTCTTTTCCAATTTGGATTCCTTTTATTTCTTTTTCTGCTCTGATTGCTGTGGCCAAAACTTCTAAAACTATGTTGAATAGTAGTGTAAAGACACTTTTAATGTAACATAAACTCCTCGGCTATCTACCATCAGTAGGTAGACAGGAACTTGAAGAAAAGTTTCTCTTCCAATGGGAACACTATACTTACTGATGACATACTCCTGATGGGCCCAGAGAAGGGTCCTATCTAATAAGGAATGGAAGCTCTATTGGTCCACAAGCAGCAACATTGTTGGTATGTTAACACGTACATGTGTGTGTGCTAAGTTGCTTCAGTCATATACAACCCTTTGTGACCCCATGGACTATAGCCTACCAGGCTCCTTTGTCCATGGGATTCTCCAGGCAAGAACACTGGAGTGGGTTGCCATGCCCTCCTCCAGGGGATCTTCCTGACCCAGGGACTGAACCTATGTCTCTTACATCTCCCACATTGGCAGGGGTTTCTTTACCACTAGAGCCACCTGGAAGCCCGGGACATTAACATTGATGAGGTTAATGAATACAGGAGAAGTTCTGGGATGTAATCTAGCTAGGGGGTGTGACTTCTCATTTCATTACAGATTTCTGAGCTTTTGATTTTCTCTGCACCAACAAATGAAAAAGAGGTCCAGCAATTGCTGGGTCTGTTCAGCTACTGGTATACTCTCATGGGCCCCACATGTTGATTTGGTGGCACTTATCTACCAACTTTGTGTGGAGATCTGACCTACAGGATGCCCTGGAGGTGCTCCAATGGGTCACCCAGGGTGCTCTTTCCCTGAGACCCGGTGATCCGCATTTCCCATTCAAGTTACAGGTCTCTTCAGCCTCTCTGTTCACCAGTTGGAATTACAGCATGAGGACATCACCAGGCCAGCAGCACCACTGAAACTTTTGGATCCATACACACCTTTTGAGAGGCAACAATTGACTTGTCATTACATTGTAGTATACACTGAATGTATGATCCATGGCTGTGAAATAGTCCTATAACCAGAAGTCCCAATCATGCCATGAGTCTGACCAGAGGCCTGAAATTGCCAGATGGAAGTGGCTCAGAAATCCTTTCTAGTGAAGTAGAAATGGTACACACAAGCCTGACCAAGTTGGGGTCATGTAACCATGACAAGATCTCTGAGACCAAGAAAAGTCTCAGGGATGCCCTTCTGGCCCACAGGTATATAGCTCTAGGAGCTGCTATGGGTCCAATGGGGATCCGAATATAGAGACCTCTAGGACCACACATTGGCCTGGCTCACTATTTGCTTCTCCTGGTAACTTCTACTGGAATGAAATGGGGTGGAGCTACCGCCTGACTTGAAAGAGGCCTGCCCCTTGCAGAGGATGGTAAAAGATGCTCAGGACAATTGGCAGAGCTTCAGGAAGTTTGGATGGATCCAGGTCACCTCAGCAACTAAGCTGTGTTATGTTTTCACTGGCTTACAGACTATGACTAATGCTACGGTTATTTGGCCAGGTCACTGGCAAGCCCTATAAACAAGCTTATCCTGTGGGGATAAGGCACTTGGATAAAAATTGCTTTTTTTCCTAATAAGTGTTTTGTTACTCATGCCACCAGAAAGACTGCTATACTAATGAAGGGGCACATAATGAGCAGACTCTTCTCAGCTAAATGAGATGACTGAATTATGCTCTACCCCAGAGCTAGCAGATGTGCAACCATATTTGGATCCATGAGAAATAAAAATTCAATCACCATTCTAGACAGAACCTACATGCATGGATTGCCCTTGTTCATCTGACGATGCTTAAACAGCATGGAAAACTGCTAGACCCTGTCTAAGGATAAAAATACTGCTTAGGTAGTTTCTTGAACCAACAAGCAGAGTGTTCTTGGCAGATATATCACCTTGAGCCTCTCATCCTATCTGGAAATTTCTCCTGGATCCTATCTGAAGTTGATACTTTCTCTAGATTTGGCCTAGCTGTGTTCATGCCTTCCACTGACTCTAGGCCAACAAGGCCACAATTTTCTTGTTTGGGTTCAATGAGCACATTTCATCTTATAATAGATCTGAATGTATGGCTCAAGCTCCTTGGCAGTGGGGTGATTGTCCCAGTTTGCTTTGCATCTACCTCACTTTCTCTTGATTCTGTTCTGTTGGGGGAAAATGGAATACCAGGGAGCTGGCACCCTCTTTTTGCCTCTTGCTTCACTGTTATGGTGAACGAATAACCACTGGATTGATGCTTAATTGTCCTAACTGGATACAAAACACATGATTGTACAGTCCCTGCACCCACACCCCTACCTTTCCTTGAATGAAGACGTTTTCTCATACCTCAGGTTCCCTCCTGACTGTGTCCAACAACCAGAGCTGAGTGGTAGCACACCCAGCTGAGGAGGTGCTGAGACTGAAGAGAAGGCAGAAGGATATACATCCCAAAGTACCTGTGAGAGCTAGCCAGACAGCACTAGCAAGAGCTGGAGGAATATGCATGGGACTAGATTTGAAATTTCTAGATTAAAGTGGCAGGAAGATGAATTTGGATAGAAAATGGTTTGTTGACTTGAGAGTACTCTCCTGACATACATGATTTTACACCCTGGCATGAACCCCAGACCATGCAAGTTTGCTACCAGCACACCTCCTAGAGTATACAGTAAGAGATATGGCCAACACTTAGCAAGGAAAATGAAAGAAAAGATGAAAGGCTTTGGGGAAGTAGAAGTAGACCTGTTGAAATAGATATACTACATATGTCCATAAGACTTTTCAGTTGATTATATTTCATGGGAAGACTATAGCATTTATCAAAGCCATATAAAGAAATTTGCTGATGAAACAGGCAAAAGAATCACTACAATTAGGCACCTTGCTGCAATTATGGTGACTGTCTTCTTTTCATGAGGGCTGGTGGCAGGACAGGCTATTACCAGAATCTGAATCATGGAAAATGAAGACAGGACTCTGAAATAGTAGAGACCATGTTGGCACTCTGCTGCCAGATGCTGGGAGCTCATAATCATTGTAATGAGCATTAGGGGCCAAGTGGCAGTTGAGGGGCTGACCTGCATCTGAAGAGTTATAAAGGTGGTTAACAGAATGCAATTTTCCTAGAGCAGAAGAGATGGGAAGCTATATCCATCTTACTTAGCTTGTACCAGCAGAAGAAGTTAAGGACACGTTACTAGGTAGATTCCTGAGAGTAGCCTCCCAAATAAAATGTCAAAATCCTTTATCCAATATCCAAACATGGGTTAGTTTTCAGTCTAGCTTTCAGTAAAACCCATTGACTGGTGAAGATGTCCTTTCTCTATGGGAAAAGACACCACATTACCATAGCAACTATACACAGTAATGTTCTTCCCAGTTTTCCTCAAAAGAACCACAGGTGTTTTATTCACTAGGGCAAAGGTTTAGGTGTCTTCTGAGTTGTTGTAAGTAGAATCTGAATTAATATTTTGTATTTGGAGAGCTGAAGCAGCATCCTTGCTTTCCTGTTAGAGTGAGAATATATGAGGCCTGAAGATGCACAAAGCTCAGAACAGTTCTAGCTTACAATGGATCCCATAGGCCTATTTGCATACAGGTTGCAATACCTTCAGGTCCCAAATGTATAATTCAGATACATACTTTGTAGTAGATAGTGCAACCCTCACCATGCATCCTGAGCCTGTGAGGAATGGCTATTATAATGAGAAACCCCAAGTGGAAACCGCTGAAATTCTCCTCCTACTGAAGCCCAGATAGTAAATCAAAACCAGTACTGCATGGGAGAGCTGGGGATAGGGTGTGGGAGTGGTCCCTGAGGCATCTAAAGCATTTAATAATGATTGTCCTCATCATTGGGCTTCCCAGGTGGTGCTAGTGGTAAAGAACCCCCCTGCCAATGTGGGAGATGTAAGAGACATGGGCTCAATCCCTGGGTCAGGAAGATCCCCTGGAGAAGAGCATTGCAACCTACCCCAGTATTCTTGCCTGGAGAATCCCATGGACAGAGGAGCCTGGTGGGCTATAGTACATAGGGTTACACATAGCTGGACATGGCTGAAGCAACTTAGCATGCACACAAGTCCTCATGATATTGATGTTTAATTCAGCAGACCATCCCCTGTAGAAACAGAATAAATCCTGGAGAGTGACTGTAGACTTTACAAACTCAACTAAGTCATAGCCACTATGTCCATGGCTGTGCCAGATATGAAGTCTTTGCTAGAACACATCAGTGCGGTTCAGACTCCATTTCAGCATCTGCTCCTAGAGAGACCAACCTGCAGCAGAGAGAGATGGATGGCAGAGTTTGGAGATCTGTGTTCTCATTTCACAGGGAAAATCAAGGCAGTCATAGTTTACAGTGAAAGGAAAAAAAAGACGTAAGTGTGTCTCTCAGTCTTCCTCTGTGGCCATCAGCTCACTTTGCTTCTAATATGCACTAGAAGCAACTCACTCTCATACATGCATACATATATACCTATGTACGCTTGGACATACACATCAATACATATATCCAGGCTTTCTATTTCCAAGCTAAGTATGCATGCCCAGCCCTAGCTTCAGGGAAATACTATTTATGAAACTCAGCATGCATGATGTATTGATACTAAGCTGTCAAAAAAACATGAATCTCAAACAATTTAGAAGATATTGAGTTCATCCTGCTTTCAACACTGTTTTGTTAGACTTACATGTTTATTACTTTATTATCTGAATGCTTTTTCTTTGTAATATTAGAGGAAAGTTATATTAACACAAGATGCTTTCTGTGGTTTGGGAGCCAACTAACTAAACATTTAGAGGCTTTTCATGGGGACCAGAAGAGCTTACATGTATTTATCCTAAAGAAATCTGACATCTGTCACTAATTCTGTGAAAGAACATTTGGGCTATATGTATAGCGGACAATTGTATTTATTTCTTCATTCAGATGCCCCCACCCCCCCCACCACCACATTCTTTGTTTAAATAACCATGAAATAATTTCGCCTTTGTAGAATAATTTAATATTTCCAGCTTTTGTCTGTTTTGAACAGCTTGTTTTCTCCTGGGCCAGTGACAACAACCAACTCTGCTGCATTGTTTTGGTTTTTTTCAGGTGCTTCCCTGAACAAGGACCCCTGAAGAAGGAACACAGAGGGGTGAAATCTTGCCGTGAACCCTGCCTTGGCATTGGGTTTGAGGAGAGTGGTGCCTTTCTGTGATTTATTTACTGGGAGAAGGCAGCTTTTTCTAATTTACATAAAGGCATTTTATATACTATTGGTGACTCTGCTTCTAAGTCAACTCAGGAAGTCAAATTATTTATTGATATTTCTCCATTTAAAAGTTAAAAAAATAAATTAGGGTTTTATAATTGCTACTTATAATTTGAGATACTTTTATCTCCATGAGTGAAATCTTAAACATATAAATCTGAAAAAGCATGCTTTCCTTTCTTAATCATTCTTTGAAATTTTTATATTTTGCTAACTTATTTTCCACAGTGAAATATCAGCTATTAATTTCATAGTTTCTTCCTTGGGAGCTTTCCAGACTATTCCAGCTTTAGTCATCAGTAATAACTTAGAATTTTATAAGTAATTTGCCCTTTTTAATGTAAATTAAGGTAATGATAAATTCACTTTTTAAAGCTTATATTTTCCAGCCTCGAGGGAAGACAGTATCAATGATTTGAGGCTTTTGACAGGAAGAGGAGGGAAGAAAGACTTCTGCGCTAATCATAAAGAACTTGGTTTCTGTCATTTTTTCACTTCCCAAAGCCCTTTAAACACCAAACTCAAAACTCACTAGAGTTTTTTTAGAGTGTAAAACTGCTTAAAAACAAAGATTTTAACTTGTTGGCACATAGAATAGTGCCAGCATATACCAGGCACTCAATAAATATTTGTCATATAAAGCAATGCAATAAAGCCCTGTGAGGATCATGCCTCTAAGTTGGGAAAAAAAACCCCTAAATTTTGCAGATTATATTTTCATTACTATACCTATTTCTTATTTAAAGATTTAACCTCAATAAAGCAGACTTTCCCTGCTAACATATCAAGGGATCTGAGTACCCATTGCAAAGGACTGCTATGAGGAGTAAATTTGATTACATGAAATATGTTTTTTCCAGACATTAAATATTTTAATGTATGGGACATTATACACTTTTAATATATATCAAAATATGTATGGTAAGGTAATACACTATACTTGATGTAATATAAACATTTGCTTTGTTTCTATTTCTCTTATTTTTGATTGTAAAAAAAATAGTTCCTATCCATTTGAGTGATTTTCATTCATTAAACAAATACTTTTTTCCTATATTCTATGTCATATTTTTTGTATCATCCAGCATTTTAGATGTTTTCCTAATTTATTGAAAACACATTTCAATATTTATTCATCAAACAAGTCAGTAGAGTAGAATCAGTTATTCTTATTCATACTCTAATATAATAATGAAAACAGAATAATAGACTGATTCAATTGTTTCAAAGAAATCCTTTAGTTAATTTTTATTTTCTTAGATAATCATATGCTATGCTCCTTCAAATTACCTCAAAATTAGCATTACTTAGGTTCAAACTTCAATTCTATAAAAATACAGAGAATTAACTTTTTAACTAGCAATGTTCAGTTAGATATCTTTTAAGAATTTCCTCCAAGTTCCTTTATAGGTTTTTTTTTTTTTTAAATAAAGTAATAAGGTCTTAAAAAAAAAGAATGTGAGTCAGTGTTAAGTTCAGAAACATTATGTCTAAGTATGTAAATGTACAGTTTCTACATAGGGAAACTATGGATTTAATATTGGCTATGTATTCTGGCTATTACTGACACATATACAGATTTCTAAAATCTATATGTCAACACTATGTTAAATATTAAAATATAGAGTTAATGTATCTTTAGTAATCTCTGTCACTTAATATCAATAAAGTTCTTGTTCAGTCACTCAGCCATGTTCGACTCTTTGTGACCCCATAGATTGCAGCACGCAAGGCCTCACTGACCCTCACCATCTGAAGGATGTTAAATATAAAAATGAATAGTCAATGTACTTTTAGTAATCTCTGTCACATTATTATCAATAATACATCGTGTTTAAATCTTGACAGTAAAATGTTGCTTAACATATCGACAATCAAATTATACAGTAATTGTTTATCTTGTCCAGAAATAGAACACAGATTTGAAAATATACTGCAGGCGGGGTACTTCTTCCTTCTCAATCTGTTATAAAAGTAGGCATTAACAACATCAGAAATCAAAGCCCATTATGCTGGCAGGTATCTAGTTAACTGATTTGCTAACTTATGTCCAGAAAACCTGCACACCAAGGTTTATAGTACATTTATTCATAATCACCCAAAACTAGAAGCAACCAAGATATTCTTCAACAGATGATTGGTGGGCGTTGCTTTTCCGTAAAGTGTAAATTGCTTGATGTAAAGAATTATGATTTTTGCTCTCTGCTTCTCAAAAAGAATGCCTTGTACAGAGTAGATACTTAGCAACTCAACAGTTGCAGTTCATTCACTACTAAATGAACTGCAGTTGCTCATGCAGCATAATGTATTTCTTTATTGTTTTATTTATTCAGTCAGATTTTACTAGTATCTTGTGTGACATGCTCTCTGCTAAATGTAAGCGACTTTAAAATTTATATGACAAAAATTCCCACCTTAAAAAAAATCATAGCCTAGTGGAGAGGCAGATCTATGCTAATAACTGTAATATATTTTCAGCATTTAAGTTGGAAAAATGCCATGGACAAGAGGAGCCTGGTGGGCTACAGTCCATAGGGTCCCAAAGAGTCAGAACGACTGAAGCAACTTAGCACAGCACAAGTATGGTTTTAATATAATATCAATGTGGATACACAGAGTGAATAATGCTAGAAACATAAAAACCAAAATGGCACTGTTTTTTAATTTATCAGATATTTTTAGGAAGCAGAAGTTTTCTTATCCCATTTAACTTTCATTTCATTAATAACACAAAATAAAACAACCAAATTACTTAAATATATCTTTGGACAAAAAGAATAGTACTCTGTTAGTGACTTCTACGGACAGCATCCACAATGGTAAGTAAAAGAAATCCACAGAAATCTCTGCATCCTTAGCTTAACTCTCTGTGTTGCAGATGACTCTCTTGGGGCTAAAATCATTTGTTCCGCTGTCATTTTTTATGGAGCTGCTTGCATTTAAAATAAAAAACTCCATATGAAGTTGTTTGCTACCATATATCATATAGATTAGGTGGTTCACATGGTAAAGAATCCACCTGCAATGTGGGAGACCCTAGTTTAGTCCCTGGGTTGGGAAGATCCCCTGGAAGAGGGCATGGCAACCCACCCCAGTTTTGCCTGGAGAATCCCCATGGGCAGAGGAGCATGATGGGTTACAGTCCACGAGGTTGCAAAGAGTTGGGCATGACTGAGCAATTAAGCACAGTGCAGCACGGCACAACGTTTTGACTCTTGTCCTTAGCTGAATGGAAAATGCTGGCTAGTTCTATCTTTCTCATATGCAAGTTCAATTTTTTTCAACAGGCATTTTTATAGATGTTCTTTTATGTAATCCAGATATTTATACTCTTTTATTTTATATATTGGAGAAGGAAATGGCAACCCACCCCAGTACTCTTGCCTGGAAAATCCCATGAATGGAGGAGCCTGGTAGGCTGCAGTCCATGGGGTCGCTAAGAGTTGGACACAACTGAGCGACTTCACTTTCATACATTGGAGAAGGAAATGGCAACCCACTCCAATACTCTTTTCAAGATGTAGACTTGTGATGAAGACAAGGCCATAGTCCTTCTTTTGAAATATTTCTTTTGTTTACTCTTTCGAGACAAGTAAGCATCTTCTTAAGAGAGGTGGCTTTATTTGTAACTACTTAGTTAAAATTTTTTTATTTCTTTGTAATTTTTAAATTTTAACTTAATAATTATTTCACACTGTTTTTACAGAATCAAAGTCTTGGACATTGTTCTGTGCTCCAACCTTTCCAATTTCCGAAATCCTGTTTTTGAGGCAAATTCTATTAACTCTTTATTAGTTTCTTCCAGAAACTTCCTCTGTATCTGTAAGGAAACTTGCTTATTCTTGACTTATCAATTTTAAGACAATCCTATGATTTCTACGTACAATAGCTGAAGATTAAACTATCTACACCACTTGCACATTTTGCAGTAGATTCGTTGTACTGCTGTGCCCAGTTTTTACATTAATACCTTGCTTGTTCACACCTTTTGGAAGTTATCACCTCATACTGACTTTGAACTTGATCATAAAGTTTTTACACTGGGACTTTAGCAAAACTGATGCAAAGAGAGGCTTGAAATAGCACTAGTCCACTTATACTTCCTCTCTTGGATCTCGGCCAATGCCAGAGAATGAGCCGTTATCTAGCCTGCTGTAGGATGAGAGGCTTTATGGCTCCAAAGAAATTAGTCTGAGCCATTCTTCACCTTCCAGCTCTCACCTGACTGAAGGTGCTTGAGAAAATCTAGAATCACTCCAGCAACCTTTGGACTCCTAAGATGGATCTACTAAGTTTTAGAGTGAAACTCAGTCTTCACTTTCTCTTTTAAAATATAGTTTTATCATATTCTATCTGTCTCCTTCCTTTCTCCCCATCTTTCGTTTTGTTTGGAGGCATCTTACGTCATGCTTTAATTTGAAATTGTTCTCTAGATGTGATTCATCCTGGAACTTCTAGTTGCCACTCTTCCAGGTTGAATATTCAGCTATTACCTGGAATCTTTGACTTTGTTCTTTTTTGGTTCACTCCCTTATGTTGGAGGGTATATTTTCCAATTCCATTTAAGAAAGCATGCATGTGATGTACATATTCTGAGTGCTTATAAATCTGACACTGTTCTATAGTCAACTCATTAGATATTTTGATTTCCCAAGTAGAAAATTATTTCTGCTGAGAAATTTGAAAGTATTTATCCTAGGTCTTTGAGCATGCATGTCACTATTTAAGAGTCCATGTTTTAGTGTCCTTCCTTTGTATATGACCTGCACTCTGCTCTCTGTAAGTATTTAGAATCGTTTTCTCTGAATGTCTTCATTGCATCAAGAAATAATAAACTGAGCAACAAAATAGCAAAATAGGTTTGTTTAGAAGGATGTTTGGAAAACTAGATCTATCCATTGAGAAAAGTGGTACTGGATTTATACTAACACCATAGATTCATAGTAGAAATCAGTTGAGTAAAAGCCCCGAATGAGAAAGGTAATAATAAAAAAAGTTAGTAAATGAAAACGTAGGAAAATGCTTTTGTGATCTCTGAGTTACGACGAACTCTAAAAAATTTTCAAAAGTATAACCTTTTATACCTAAAGGTTAAATTTGCCATTTGGAAGGGCAGTCTGAACTGTATCTATTTATATTTCAGTATTAACATCCCTTCATTGACTAAGAATGAAGCCTTGAGATCTCTACTTTAATAAAGTAAATCCTATTTCCACATCATCCATGACATTGAAGTCCTTGTTTCTTATGTAAGTATTTGTTACATTACCTTTTATTTTAAAAGGAGAAAAAAATAAGAAACTACTAGGTCTGTTGAAAAAAAGATTTTGTTGTTCACCGAAGTGTATCATAGACAAAATTAAGAGATGACAAACATGGATACAAGACCAGCAATGACTAAAAATGAAAAGAAGACAGAATACTAAGTATCTAAGAAACTATGCATTCAACAAGGAAAATCAGTAATCTCACTAGGAGAATGGGCAAATGAAATGGAAAAGATCATTAATAAGAAACCCAAAAATCTAATAACCTGAAAAAGAGATGACAAAAAATTGTTAGTAATCAGGGAAGTTGGATTTTAAAACTGCAGTGTGATATCACTTACATCTATGGGATTAGACCAGAAATATTTAAAAAAAAAACTAAATAATGCCAAATGCTGTTAATATATTGGGGATATATTAATAGAAACTGTCATTCTCTGCTAGTGGAAGTAGAGATTGGTATAGCTGTTCTTGAATGAGTCAAAATAAGCACGTTAGACATGACTGAGCAACTTTCACTTCACATCATATACTAAGCACTATGGTAAACTGAGAATATAACGATGAATAAGACAAATTACCTTTGGCTCCCTGAAGGTTACATAATTAATTAGTATTTGGGGGGAATGAGGGTGGAGCCAGGTATATGAGAACCTCTTTATTCACAGTGTCATTAAACAAATATTTTCTTGTGTTTTTTTTTGAAATGTAATTGATAAATTTATGTTCTACTCTCAGCATTTCAATTATACATTAATGTGCTATTAATTATAGTCACCATGTTATGCATTAGATCCACTGGTAACTTTTTAAATCTCTATTTCTCTGTTTGACTTTTTGTTTTTTAAGACTTCACACTTAAGTGATACCATTCAGTATTTGTCTTTCTCTGTTTTAACGTAATGCTCTCCAGGTCCATCCATGCTGTTGCCGTTGCAGTATTTTCTTCTTTCTCAAGGCTGAATGCCATGCCACTGACTGTATCTACCACATTTCCTCAATCCAGTCACTCATTGATGGATACTTAGCTGTTTCTGTACCTTAGCTATTGTGAATAACGCTGCAAGGAACATGGGAGGACACATATGTCTTTGAGATGAAGATTTTCTTTCGGAAATATATACCCAGATATATACCCAGAAGTGGAATTCCTGGATCCTACGGTAATTCTATCTTTAATTTCTGGAGGAATATCCTTAATATTCTGTACAGTGGTTATACCAGTCTACATATCTACCAAAAGTGTACAAGGGTTCCCTTTTGACCATATCCTCACTAGCATTTGTTAACTCTTATCTTTGATAATAGCTGTTGTAATATGTGTGATTTGATAATGTGTTTTTTTTCTTATTCTGGTTTTGATTTGTATTTCTGTCATGATTAGTGACATTGAGTACCTCTTTGTGTCACTGTGGATCTATCTTCTCAGGAAAAGTGTCTATGCAGTTCCTTTGCCCATTTTTTTAAATTGAGTAATTTAAATAAATTTTTGTTACTGAGTTGTGTAAACTCCTTGTATATTTTGGATATTAATCCTTATTGATTACTTGATGTGCAAACATTTTCTCTCGTTTCATAGATTGCCTTTTAATTTTGTTGATGGTTCCCTTTGATGAACAGAAGTACTTTAGTTTAATGTTGTCCCACTTGTTTGTTTTTACTTTCGTTGTCTCTGTTTTTGGGAATAAATAATGTTGCCAAGATCAATGTCAAAGAGCTTATGTTCTCTTCTAGAAGTTTTACCTGTTAAGTTCAAATCTTTAATCCACTTTGAGTTGTGTTTTTGTATTTGAGCTGATGATTTAAGATGCACCACTTTTGGATTTCTCCTGCTGGGTGCCCTAGTGGCTTTTAAATGCTTGACCTGCATGCACATCTTTGTAGCAGTAGGTCTGTAAATGGGACAGACAAAAAGGAAGAAAAGGAGAAAGAGAGAGAGAGCAGAAAAGGCAGGGAGTACGGCAGCACCTCTCAAGTGCAAGGGAAGTAAGAACCTGAGGCCTACCAAATTCTCCTGTCTGGCTCCTCAAAGATGTTCCTGGGGGGTAGGTTCTTGTCTCTTATTGCAAAAAATAACTCAGAGACCATACAGGGAGCTCAGGAAAGAAGTAAAGTCTTATTTAAGTGACCTTAAGGGAAGAGGGGGCAGGCTTAGGTAGGTAGTTGCTCTGAGTTTCTTTGGCAAACCCATCATGTGGGGCACGGAGTAAAGGGGCAGAATATTCACTGGGGAGAGAGGGGCTTGCGAGTCTTCCTCCCTGATTTTCATCCCAGCTCCACCTCCCTGAGGAGCGCAGGGATTTACATTCTTAGTCTTGGCATCGGTAGTACTTCATATCTGTAAGGCTAATATCATTGTAATGGGGCTATAATAAGCAAAAGGTTACATTTGGAGGCTAGAGACCCCTGCCTTTCCCCACCTTTGTCTGCCTCCAGGACACATCACCCTCAACTGTGTGGTTTGCTGTCAGTCTTGAGGTTACTGCTTTTCTCTGCCCAGGACCCTGGTGCTGACAGGGTGCCTGGTTTCCTGCTGTTTGGCCTGTGCTCCCCTTTCTCTGCTCATATCTCTCTGACTGACTGCTTCGACATTAAGACTGTTTCTTCGACTGCTACAGCCCCAGGGAACCATGAATGGAAGCCCCACTGACCTGCAGAGCAGGACATTCTGGCAACCTGTCACCCGGGCAGCATCTGCACAACCTGGAGCACAGAAGGAGGTATGAGCTCCTCTCAGGGAGACACTGGCGACTTGCAGGAGGCTTTGGAGAGATGGCAGGGGAGTGCGGGGGTTGCTCTGTCTCCAGGGAACGTTGCAGGCTGCCCCTAGGTATGTGCTGAGAAGTTTAATCCCAAGGCAGCAGTTTTCAAAGTATTTACATGGACCCCTTTCAAGGAAAGACTGGGAGATGGGTAATTTTACCTGTTCCCTCTAAACTGAGACCCATAAGTAGAGCCATAGCAAGTGCTTGTATGCCTGTTAACAACTGCCTTTATGTTTCCTACTGTCTTTTGGGTCTCATGGAAGCAAGCCTCAGTGGCTTTTAGAGCTAGATGTTTCAGGGTCCCATCTCTTGGGTGAGTCTTCAAAGTTGTGGTGCTAAATATAGGACCCAATCCCTTTGATGCTTAGGGAGAAGCTGGTAGTTGGGAATTCCCTCTTTTAAAAAAAACATTTATTTATTTATTTTTGGCTGTGCTAGGCCTTTGCTGCTGCTGCTGCTGCTCACGGGCTTTCTCTAGCCGCAGCAGGCTGGGGTTCTTCTTCGCTTCGGTGCGCGGGCTTCTCATTGCGGGGGCTTCTCCTGGTGCGGAGTGTGCGCTCTGGGGCACCCGGGGCTCAGGAACTACAGACGTGGGCGCTGCGGTCCAGCCCCCGGGCTCCCGGGCACAGGCTCAGTAGGTGCGGGGGCACAGGGTTAGCTGCCCCAGGGCCTGTGGGATCTTCCCTGTCCTCTGCATTGGCAGGTGGATTCGTATCCACTGTACCCCTGACTTAGCAGCAGCAGCAGCAGCAGCAGCAGTACCCCCACGGGAGTCCCAGGAATTCCCTCTTGATGGTATAGTGTTGTTCCCAGGGTGGGGCTTGTGGTCAGACTGTGTCTCAGCCTTTCTTCCCCTTTGTGATGCGGGCATTTTTTGACTCACGTGGTGGGTAAAAGCCTCTCCGTTTCTGGATTTCTTACAGAAGCAATAGCTCCATGTGTACCCTGGGTGCACCGGCGGGAGGAGGAGACTTCGGGAGCCTGCTATGTCACCGCCTTTGCTGACCTCTTGACACTTTTATCCTTAGAAAGAAAGGAAACAAATCACGAATAACAATAATATGGTCGGCCCTTGGACAACACAGGCTTGAACTGCACAAGTCCACTTATATGAGAAATTTTGAAATAAATACATACTACAGTACTCCACAATCAGCAGTTGGGTGAATCCATGGGTGTGGAACCTTACCAAACCTTAAAGTTTATGTGTGGAATTTCATCTACATGAAGGCTGGGCCCCGACCCCTACATTGTTCAAGGTCAACTGTACTACTCACTATTTACTACACATACCAGCCTATTTGGTATTGTCATTGTACCTGGGTGCTGTATTTTATGACTGAAACAAAGAATGAGAGTGTGGCATAATAAAACATGAGGGAAATACAAGTTTATTCCTCTTTTGTTACACAATCACTGTGATGTAGCTTGATTTAATTTATACAAATTTATTCCTACACATACATGCACGTGCAAACACAAGTGGCAAGATCTCCTCAAAGAATACAATTGTGAGTTTCTTCAGTAGCAGTCATACTATTGATGTAACCCCATTCAATTTATTTTTGTGCCTTCAATGCTTATTTTATATTATACATTGAATCATTAGAAAGAATTTCTAGGATGTAGGAAAATTTATAAAGGAATAGAGAACAGATTACACATTTTCCTACCACCAAGATACAAACAGAGGTAGTATTTATGAATTGCCTTCAAATATTTGTTTCACTCAGCAGCGGTTTTGAAAAAACTCCCTTGTGATTGTTCTCTATGCTATTCCCATAAACACTTGTGCAAAACTGGCAAGAGAAGAATAGAGAACATGATCTGGTGAGTCATATTTCTTTTATCTAATTTTTATTTTGAAATGAAGTAAGACTTCCTTGTAACATCTCTAATATTAAACAACTTTTTAAGCAAGTTAGACTGTCTACAAGGCTTTTCATAATATCTATGCTAGGAATTTTGACAATCACTCCTTATTTAAGTTCTTTCAGAAAAATTAATAATGAACAGTAATTTGCAGGAGAGATGGAGGTTAGAGAGCACAAAACAGAGAATGAAATTAGGTTTTTAATGAAATGACTGGCAGTAAATTCCATAAAATTCAATAAATACTTATCAAATATTGGAAGAAAGAAAAATCAGTAAAGGAGGAGACACTCTGTATGATGATTGCATTTTAGTTACCATTGAAGTGGATTTGGGCACAAGTTCAATAGTTAACTCCTTATATTGCCAGAAAAAAGACATTCATGGAATATATCTCACTAGGAAGCCCTTCTCACAAACAGTAACAGGATTTTTCAGGATGCCCTGTGATAAACGGGCCTGGAATGTAAAAGCTATCCTTATTACCTTCTAAATATATCTCGATAGAACTTACCCTAAGATATACCCAATGATCTAAATTAGATTCATGGATGCCTGATCCTTAATAATTCATCCTCATTGCAGGGAGCATAGCCTATACAGTTGCACAGAGATTCCTGTCGAAGGGCTTAACACTTTATTTAATTCTCAGCAATTTTCCATCCTGAAATTCTTAATAATTTTTGAACAAGGGGTCAATTTTTTAAAGGTCATTAAAAAATAAAAATCTGGTAAGATTGGTCATATATTGCTTTGTTTCGCTCTGAGTTAGTATCAAGGAAAAGTAATCACATCACATCATGTTCTCCGCAAAAAGAGAGATTCCTTTTCCTTTTCTTTCTTTTCTCACCTCACAAATTCTCTTCATTTCTATGTTTTACTTGCATTGTTTACAGTACATAAAATCTCATTTCATGACATTGTGTTTTCATTTGGATAAGATGTTTCTCATACTAAAGGTATTTTATTGTTACTGAATATTGGAAAATGAAGGGACTATGGGTTCTGAGGATTAGATAGCGTAAGTATATTTTTCTTAATTCTCTAATGAAATGACACGTTTTCAAGGGTATAGTGTTTGGATCAATTTTATAATGTTGCAGGGCTTTCCATAGGCCCATTGTAGTCTTCTTATTTATAACCTTTCTCTTTCGCACAGCTTCTGTATATATTGAAACAGTGATGGTAGCTTAATCATATTAGAAAACAATTACAGCAACAAAAACTATCCTTAATTTTTTATTTTGATTTGATTATAACATGAAGATCACACACTTTTGCTAAACAATCTGCACAGAGTGCATATCTATAGTTTCATAAATTAACCCACCAGATAATGTTCCAATTTCTGTCCTTGCAAGTAATGCCACTTATGCTTGTGTGTTTCTGGATTTTTGGTTGAAGTTTTAATTGTGGTACTATCCTGTCTCTAGGTAATTGTAAAGTACGTGGAATCTGTTCTTCTCACAGGCATATCTGTCTTTTGGCTCCATTCTGCTCTGCTCCCCATAGATCACTAATCTTGACACTGAGTGTCACATTGCTATAAGCAGGTTATTACAGTTTTTTTTATTTATTTTGCTTCTATTTACTCTTCATTGCATTCTCATTATTGGCATTACTAGGATCTAGCAAAACACCAAATAAAAATATTAAATGTTTATTAGTCTGCTAAGACTGCCAAAACAAAATACCGCAAACTGGTGGTTTAAGCAACAGATATTTATTTTCTAGCATATTGACTAGAGGTCTAAGATCAAAGGAACACAGGCAGTTTTAGTCTTCTGAGGTCTCTCCCCTTAACCTGCAGATGGCTGTCTTCTTGCTGTGTTCTTACAAGACCCTTCCTTTTGCACATGTCCTGGTGTTTTTTCCAATCCTTATAAGACACCAGTCACACTGGGTTAGGCCCCACTCTAACACCCTCGTTTTAACTTAATCACTCCTTTAAAGACCTTATCTCCGTATGTGATTACATTATGTAGCTACTGGGGTTTGGACAGCAACACAGGAGTTTTGGGTCTTCCTTGGTGGCTCAGTTGGTAAAGAGTCTGCCTGCAATGCAGGAGACCTGGGTTCAATCTCTGTATTGAGAAGATCCTCTAGAGAAAGGCCATGACAACCCACTCCAGTATTCTTGCCTGGAAAAATCTGTGGACAGAGGAGTCTGGCAGGCTACAGTCCATGAGGTAGCAAAGAGTGGGACATGACTAAGAGACTAACACTTTCACTTTTATACTTTCATATGAATCTTAAGGTGACACCACTCAGCTTATAACAGAATGGAACCTCAGAAGATCAGCAGAGACTCTCCTCATGGCCCAGTGGTTAAGAATCCACCTTGTAGTGCATGGGACTTGGGTGTGATCCCTGGTCACACCTGATTTACCTGCCATGGGTAAACTAAGCCTAAGCACCATAGCTAGAGAGACTGTGTGCCACAAGGAAAGAGCCACCAGATGCAACTAAGACCCAATGCAGCCAAATAAATAAATATTTTGATTAAAAAACGGTCAGCAGCTAAAGGTCTAAGCATTTTGAGTCTATAAAATGAAGGCAGGGATATTGATTTCTATGACTCTCTGGTAGGGGTAAACATATTAGTGCTAAAGCATAATAGTCAAACGTGTTTTAAACCTTTAGCTTTGAAATCGCCAAAACTTTTGGGCCATTAAAATATGTAGGTACTATAAAATTATAAAGCAAAAGATATGTTTGATCTTTGCAAATTTTCTTAGTTGAGTTCTTACTAAATTACCTCAAGCAGTCTTATTTTTAGGTGATTCAGTTTTATAAGTTAAAACAACAGAGATGTTTTAAAATTTAAAGATATGATACTTTTATTCCCATTTACTTTGACAAAGGTTAATTGGATGTTTACTGTGTGACACTGGGCTGTTCCCTGGTCTATATGGCCTGACATTTTTCTAGACTCTTATCAACCACTAACTGGGAGAATCTATAGGAAATCTGTCCCATTCAAGCCTTTTCAGTTTAGGCTGAAGCTGTGAAAGCTGGAGAAGACTCACACAGCAGACATTTATTTTGACATAATATTCCCTTTTGACATGACCCTGCTTTATCTTCCTCTTTGCCTTCCTAAGAAATTCCTCCCCTGACCCCCAGTCCCACCCTGTGATCAATATCAACCTCCTTGATCCTTCCTTCTCCAAAAAGAGAATCAAATATGATTTCACCTGTGAATTTCAAAATTCACACCCTTTCCTCAAGCAGAACAATTTAGTGATGAGCATTACTTTACCTCAGTATTATTTCCGGAATATCAGCTTCTCTCCCCACATAAATGAGTTATCTACATAGTTCCAATTTGCTAAATGTTGATAAATTCATATTTGAAAAATTCTGTGTGCATGCATGCTAAGTCACTTAAGTCGTGTCCAACTCTTTGAGATTCTGTGGAGTGTGGCCCGCCAGGCTCTTTTGTCCATGTCTGTGGGATTCTCAGGCAAGAATCCTCCTCCAGGAGAACCTTCCCAATCCAGGAATCGAACCCAGGTTTCTTGCTTGGCAGGTGGATTCTTTACCACTGAGCCACCAGGGGAAGTCCAAAATTCTGTTTTCCTTCATGGGGTCACAAAGAGTCGGACACAACTGAGCAACTGAACTGGACTGAGCTCACTCTATTTATCTGTTTCTACACTCATACTCATCTAAAAATCATTTATCCTATGACCAACTTGTTACCATTATTGTAGTCTTTTCAAAAAATAGAGTATGATTTCTTTACAATGTTGTGTTAGTTTCTGCTGTACAATGAAGTGAATCAGCTATGAAAAGTGAAACTCGCTCATCCATGTCCCACTCTTTGCGACCCCATGGACTGTAGCCTGCCAGGCTCCTCTGCATGGGGATTCTCTAGGCAAGAATACTGGAGAGGGTTGCCATGCCCTCCTCCAAGGGATCTTCCCAGCCCAGGGATTGACCCCAGGTCTCCCACATTTCAGACAGGATTTTTTACTGACCAAGCCACCAGGGAAGCCCGGAAATACTAGAGTGGATAGCCTATTCCTTCTCCAGGGGATCTTCTTGACCCAGGAATCAAACAGGGGTCTCCTGCACTGCAGGCGGGTTCTTTACCAGCTGAGCTACCAGGTATCAGCTATAGATATAAAAACATCCTCTTCCTGTTGAACCTCCCTCCCATCCCTCTAGGTCATCACAGAGCACTGAGCTGGGCATGCAAATAGGTTCATACCATTTTTCTAGATTCCACATATATTTTCAGGTCATGTAATTTAGTCCAACCCTCTTACCCTATGGATGAAATGAGAGGGTGTCTGATGTGTGCTCCTCGGATAATTGGTATCAGGGCTAGAATCAGACTTTTATCGCTTGATTCTTTGTCTTGATCTATATCTTGATTGCCTCATCTATTACATAAGAATAATAACAAAGGCAAAGGGCTGCAGTTGACAATTTTAATTCTCATTCACTTATTTAAGTCCTGTCTATCCTCACAGTTTATACTTGAATTTATTTACCTATGGTGTGCTCTCCAAACTTTCATAGAACTTGATATCTTCCTTTTCAATTCTCTGATTTACTTTGTTCAGTTCAGTTCAGTCGCTCAGTTGTGTCCGACTCTTTGCGACCCCATGAATCGCAGCACACCAGGCCTCCCTGTTCATCACCATCTCCTGGAGTTCACTCAGACTCACATCCATCGAGTCAGTGATGCCATCCAGCCATCTCATCCTCGGTCGTCCCCATCTACTCCTGCCCCCAATCCCTCCCAGCATCAGAGTCTTTTCCAATGAGTCAGCTCTTCGCATGAGGTGGCCAAAGTACTGGAGCTTCAGCTTTAGCATCATTCCTTCCAAAGAAATCCCAGGGTTGATTCTCCTTCAGAATGGACTGGTTGGATCTCCTTGCAGTCCAAGGGACTCTCAAAAGTCTTCTCCAACACCATAGTTCAAAAGCATCAATTCTTCGGCGCTCAGCCTTCCTCACAGTCCAACTCTCACATCCATACATGACCACAGGAAAAACCATAGCCTTGACTAGATGGACATTAGTCGGCAAAGTAATGTCTCTGCTTTTGAATATACTGTCTAGGTTGGTCACAACTTTTCTTCCAAGGAGTAAGCATCTTTTAATTTCATGGCTGCTTACTATAAAATATCTCTGTATTAGTTAGGGTTCCTGACTGGAAACAAAACCACCATCTCTGTTTCATATAAGCAGAAAATAAATTTATTAAAAATGGTGTTATGAAGACCACATAAATTTAAGGAATAACAAAACATTGCTGGGTGTCTTATCCACTCTTCTATGAATGACTAACCTAGGACACGATGATTGGCTCTGTTGCCAGTGGACCCTGGCTATCTCAGGAGATTATACTCTGTGCCACTGCACTCAACTTGACTGTATTCACTGTGGGTAAATTCTAATTGACTAATACGTTGTACTACCTTTCCAAGATTAAAATTTCTAGGTGGGAGCATCTGCTTAGCTGTGACTGAATGACGTACCTAAAGTTCTATGCTGAACCTGATGTCACCACAGGTTCTAAGCTGTGGTGCTCAATACTGTGGTTGTGAAAGGTATGAGGATACTGAGCACTTGAAATGTGTCTAGTCTGAACTGAAATGGACAAGTGGAAAATTCACACCAGGTTTTGAAGATTTAGCACCTTTCTTCAAATAAAATATCTCATTAATAACTTTTATGTGGAATGCATATGGAAATAATAATATTTTAAATATATTGGAATAATATTTAATGCTATTTTATTTAATATTATTAACTCATACTAAAATTACTTTTTTCTTTTCAAAATATGGCTTCTAGAAAATTTAAAATTGCATATGTGACCCACATTTGTTACTTGATTTATATTTCTAACGGTTTTATCTGGAATCCTCATGTTTCAGCTCAGTTCAGCTCAGTCGCTCAGTCGTGTCTGACTCTTTGCGACCCCATGAATCGCAGCACGCCAGGCCTCCCTGTCCATCACCAACTCTCAGAGTTTACTCAAACTCATGTCCATCTAGTCGGTGATGCCATCCAGTCATCTCATCCTCTGTCCTCCCCTTCTCCTCCTGCCCCCAATCCCTCCCAGCATCAGAGTCTTTTCCAATGAGTCAACTCTTTGCATGAGGTGGCCAAAGGTGAGCTTCAGCATCATTCCTTCCAAAGAACACCCAGGACTGATCTCCTTTAGAATGGACTGGTTGGATCTCCTTGGGAAGATAAAATCAACCCCCTATTGGCATTAAACCAAATAGGATCCATATCCATCCATAATAACTTCAACCAGTTTGTTTCATATTCTCTGATTTTTTTCTTTCTCCTTTAAACATGATGAAAATTCAGTACATAGATTTTTCTCACTTATGTGACCCTTCAGCACAGATTTTTGCATGGGACCCAACAGATCTTCAGTATCTATTTGTTAAATTTGTTAGCTGTACATCCATGATTTTATAGACTTACTGAAATGTTTTGGAATCTCTAATTGTTATGCAGTTAATTTAAGCAGGACACTAAAATAATCCTTTAGAATTTGAGAAATAACTTATTATACAGAGTGAAGTGAGTCAGAAAGAGAAAGATAAATAGCATATTCTAACACATATGTATGGAATCTAGAAAAATGGTACTGAAGAATTTATTTACAGGGCAGCAATGGAGAAACAGACATAGGGAATAGACTTATGGACCTGGGGAGAGGGGAGGAGAGGGTGAGATGTATGGAAAAGTAACATGGAAACTTACATAACCGTATATAAAATAGATAGCCAACGGGAATTTGCTGTATGGCTCAGGAAACTCATACAGGGGCTCTGCATCAACCTAGAGTGGTGGGATGGGGAGGGAAATGGGAGGGAGGTTCAAAAGGGAGGGGATATATGTAAACCTATGGCTGATTCCTGTTGAAGTTTGACAGAAAGCAACAAACTTCTGTAAAGCAATTATCCTTCAATAAAAAAGTAAATAAAAAAAATGCTCTGGGAAGGCAGAGTATGTACTTACTACTATTGTTTCTACTTCTGTAATAGAAGGTTGAAGCAAGAATGTGTGGCTTGCACTAGGCAGCTTCACTTACAATATCATTTAACATGCTTCATAATCTGGTCATACCAATTTTAATGATCAACTAATGAGATTATGAAAAGTTCACTAACTTCCTGAAGATTTTATAACCCCTCAATTGGCCAGACTGAAGTTTGAAGCCAATATTGTCAGACCACCTAGCTTAGGCATGTTGTACTATGTATTCAATAACAATGACATTTAAATATTTAACATTAAATTTTTTTAAATGATTAAAACAAGTTACTTTTGAAAAAGAAAACTAGTTATATCAAAGGCTGCATGAGAATCATGTAAACATTTTGCTAAGCAACACTTTTTAGTAAATTAAATATACATAGCCAGAAAATAGCTGTATCTTCAGTTTTCTTATAAATACATTTTAAATTAGAGACAAAAGGCATAGGAAAATATAATTTAGTATTATTGAGTCCCTAATGCTTGACTATATCTTAAGATCTCTTGAAATTCTGCAACACAGCTGGGCAATGTATCTTGGCATAATTTATTTTTTTAAAGCCACTAACACCTGGTTGTATTTTCAATGTACTGGGTTTTGTGGATTTACTTTTTCACAAAAAGCACTTATGCCTAGTCAAAATTCATTCTACTCTAAATGAAGAAATCCCTAAGGTTCACAATGAATATGGCATCATAGCAATGGTCTGTGCCATGATTAAAGCAAATTATTTTTATATGACATTCATTTAAACAGTATAGTATCCATTTCGTGCTCTGGAAGTAATTTTTAGTGAGCATTTTGCCATTTCCACTAATGATAAAGTAATGGAGGACACTGATGGAGATTTAAAAATGCCTGGATTCAAATTTCTCATTAATATGGCATTTTAAAGACAAATAGCACTATGCCTGTCTCTGGTGAGGGAGATTTCTTACTTTGGATATGAGATCACCTTTCTGTGCTTGTAACACGTGAGTGCAGGATTTTGCTCCTATAATAGAAATTCTAAAAAAAAAAAAAAAAGACAAAAAAGACATCGCATAATTAAAATTGGCATTTCCAAAAGTATATTTCTTGATGTTAATAGTTTTTTTTTTTTTTTTTAGCCAAAGAGCCAAAAACCTCAGGGCCTTATGATTATTTTGGATCCTTTGTTTGCAAGTGACAAAAACTCCAACTCAAATTGTAACCAGGAAGAAAAGAGATCAACCAGGCTTAAAATCTTCAGCTCACTTGCTATTCTGTCTCTCTGGTCTTTGCTTCTTACTGTATATTATACAAAATGATTACAGTAAGCTCGAGAAATCACTTTGCCAACAAAGATCTGTATAGTCAAATCTATGGTTATTCCAGTAGTCATGTATGGATGTGAGCTGGACCACAAAGAAGGCTGAGTGCCAAAGAACTGATGCTTTTGAGTCGTGGTGCTGGAGAAGACTCTTAAGAGTCTTTTGGACAGTAAGGAGATCAAATCAGTCAATTCTAGAGGAAATCAACCCTGAATATTCTTTGGAAGGACTGATGCTGAAGCTCCAATACTTTAGCCCCCTGATGGGAAGAACTGACTCATTGGAAAAGACCCTGATGTTGGGAAAGACTGAAGACAGAAGGATAAGGGGACAACAGAGAATGAGATGGTTAGATAGTATCGCTGACTCAGTGTACATGAGTTTAATCAAACTCCTGGAGAAAGGGAAGGAAAGGGAAGCTTGGTGTACTGCAGTCCATGGGGTTGCAGAGTCAGACACGACTTAGTGACTGAACAATGACAACAAGTTCCAAACTGACGCTGTTAGTGTCTGCACCAGCAAAGATAAAGGACTCTTCCCTAACCAACTGAAGATAGAAAATACTGCTGAAGGATTTGATTGACTCAGCTTGGGTCACAGACCCATTCTTAACTGAATTTTTGTGCCATGGAATATGGACAGTTATTTTCACATGTTGGGGGAGAGATCTGTAACCAGAAGTTCTATATGGGAAAGTAGCATCAGCAGACAAAATTATAACAGAATTCAGAAACACTTGAACTGACTTATGTACTCAAGACCCTTTAAAGTCTGTAATATGCTAATATGGATTATGGGTCTTGTAGACAAGAAGGTTTCCCTGATGGCTCAGTGGTAAAGAATCTGCCTGCCAAGGCAGGAGATGCAGGAGATGCGGGTTCAATCCCTGGGTCAGAAAGATTCCCTGGAGGAGGCCATAGTAATCCACTCCAATGTTCGTTCCTGGAGAATCCCATGGAAAGAGGAGCCTGGTGGGCTACAGTCCATAGGGTTGCAAAGAGTCAGACTTGACTTAGTGACTGAGCATGCAGGTCACAGACAAGAAGGATATCTTATCCAATGTTTTCTGGATATATTTGAATACAGAAATTTCTTTTTAATGGGACATCATGTGAGATTAATGTGCTATATGTTCTCAGATTTACTCACACATAGCTTCTTCAGTTTCTGTTATCAGTCTAATAATTTTCTTGAACTCCTACACTGCTGAGTGGAGGCTCTAAGGTGTGTATTTATACAGCACGTGGGTGGTGAGTATGTGGGTGTGGGTAACTTTAGTTGCCAATCAAAGATATCTCAGAGTTTTCAAGTTTACATAGTCTCTTTTGATAAGATCATCTCCCTGGATGAAATGCAAAATTAGTTAAATCATCTCCTTCATCTCTCAAATCAATGTCTGACTGTATGTAAGGATGGTCCTGTTTATCTTACCTCTTGGCAATGGAGTCTGTGATCTTTCCTGTGGATTCTTGCCAGCCTTTACTATGGGATGATCAATCTGGGTCCTTGGTTCCTTTTGTGAGGGTTTGTTGAAATGTGGCTGGTGACCTTAGAGTTTATAATATAGACTAAGTTGGACTTTTTGGCCTTCTTTTAATAACTGGCTCTCCCTCAGTTCTTGCTAGTGTTATACACATTTATGTTGAAATAGCTTGCCTTCTATCCCTGGCCAAGGCTGTCTTGTCAATAAAATGAATGATCTTTCCCCTTACCATGGTCATTTCATGAAATATAATGGGTCCTTTACTCAGCTACTTTTCACATATTCCCACTCTACCTCCTTGGATCGAACAGGCAGTTCTGGAGACTTTTCACACTACATCAGAGTTGAAGGTGGTTGAGGAGTGTAAACTCAGAACTTCTGTTTCCTTAACCAAATTTGCTACCTTTTCTATGCTGAAGCTTCCTCCCCATATTGGCAAATCAGAGTGTTTTTTGGTTTGTTTGTTTGTTTGTTTGTTTTTACTTTTCCCTCAACTGCAATGCAGGAGACCTGGGTTCAGTCCCTGGGTTGGGAAGATCCCCTGGAGAGTTCAGTTCAGTTCCGTCGCTCAGTCGGGTCTGATTCTTTGTGACCCCATGAACCGCAGCATGTCAGGCCTTCCTGTCCATCACCAACTCTGGAGTTCACCTAAACTCATGTCCATTGGGTCGGTGATGCCATCCAACCAACTTATCCTCTGTCGTCCCCTTCTCCTCCTGCCTTCAATCTTTCCCAGCATTAGGGTCTTTTCAAATGAGTCAGCTCTTCACATCAGGTGGCCAAAGTATTGGAGTTTCAGCTTCAACATCAGTCCTTCCAATGAACACCCAGGACTGATCTCCTTTAGGATGGACTGGTTGGATCTCCTTGCAGTCCAAGGGACTCTCAAGAGTCTTCTCCAACACCACAGTTCAGGGAATAGCAACTCACTCCAGTATTCTTGCCTGGAGAATTCCATGGACAGAAGAACCTGGTGGGCTACAGTCCATGGGGTCACAAAGAGTCAGATAAGATTGAGCAACTAACACGCTCACATTCAGCTAACAAGGGCTTCCCAGGTGGTGCTAGTGGTAAAGAATCTACTTGCTAATGCAGGTGATTCATGTTCTACTACTATACCGATCCCAGGCTACAGTCCATGGGGTTACAAACAGTTGGACACAACTGAAGTGACTTAGCATGGAAGCAAACTAACAAAGCCTGCAGACTATCCTCACTCCACTAGTCATAAGGGATGTTCTTATTGTGTTATTATAGGTAAAATTAGCTTAGAATTTTAGCAATCCTTTTTTTTTTTCCAGTGACAAACTTTATTCCTTACACTGTTTTCTAGAGATTGATTAGAAAAAAATAATGAAGTCAACTTTGTGATTCAAACCTAAAGAAGAGTCCCATAGTTTCAGGTAGAATTTGCTCTTACCCTGAGAAGACCAATGACATTGACTCAATGGTTTGGAGGGTACACAGTATAGATTTATTGGTTATGAAAGTACATATGAAAATATTTCAAAATATTTCAAAAGGATATTATTGTCACTGTAAATTTTTCATAGCACAAGTTTTGGGGTATGCTGACTTAGTCCAAGCTCTTAATTAGCTAATGAGAGAAGGAAGCCTAAGAGATGTGTTTTGATTTTGCAATGTCAAACAACTCTTCAGTGTCAGGGCTAGAACCCAAATCTCCTATTGCAGGATCATCTTGGTCTTCACTTAACATTTTTAGTTTGTTTTTTAAATATAGTCCTTCATGATGTACTTTTTAAATTTATTTTTATAGAAGGATAATTGCTTTACAGAATTTTGCTGTTTTCTGTCAAACTTCAACATGAATCAGCCATGTGTATTATGTGTGTTAGTCGCTCAGTCGTGTCCGACTCTTTGCAACGCCCCAGAGTATATCCCGACAGGCTCCTCTGAATCAGCCATAGGTATACATATATTCCCTCGCTTTTGAAACTCCCTCCCATCTCCCTCCCCACCCCACCCCTCTAGGTTGATACAGATCCCCTGTTTGAGTTTCCTGAGCCATTGCAGCACTATTTACAGTAGCTAGAACATGGATGCAACCTAGACGCCCATTGACAGATGAATGGATAAAGAAGTTGTGGTACATATACACAATGGAATATTACTCAGCCATAAAAAGGAACACATTTGAGTCAGTTACACAGAGTGAAGTGAGTCAGAAAGAGAAAGATAAATACCGGAGAAACCTATACGCAGGTCAGGAAGCACCAGTTAGAATTGGACATGAACAACAGACTAGTTCCAAATAGGAAAAGGAATATGTCAAGGCTGTATACTGTCACCCTGTTTATTTAATTTATATGCAGACTACATCATAGAAACGCTGGGCTGGAAGAAGCACAAGTTGGAATCAAGATTGCCAGGAGAAATATCAATAACCTCAGATAGGCAGATGACACCACCCTCATGGCAGAAAATGAAGAGGAACTAAAAAGCCTCTTGATGAAAGTGAAAGTGGAGAGTGAAAAAGTTGGCTTAAAGCTCAACATTCAGAAAACGAAGATCATGGCATCTGGTCTCATCACTTCATGGGAAATAGATGGGGAAACAGTGGAAACAATGTCAGACTTTATTTTTTTGGGCTCCAAAATCACTGCAGATGGTGACTGCAGCCATGAAATTAAAAGACGCTTACTCCTTGGAAGAAAAGTTATACCAACCTAGATAGCATATTCAAAAGCAGAGACATTACTTTGCAAACAAAGGTCCGTCTAGTCAAGGCTATGGTTTTTCCAGTGGTCATGTATGGATGTGAGAGTTGGACTGTGAAGAAAGCTGAGTGCCGAAGAATTGATGCTTTTGAACTATGGTGTTGTAGAAGACTCTTGAGAGTCCCTTGGACTGCAAGGAGATCCAACCAGTCCATTCTGAAGGAGATCAGCCCTGGGATTTCTTTGGAAGGAATGATGCTAAAGCTGCAACTCTAGTACTTTGGCCACCTCATGCGAAGAGTTGACTCATTGGAGAAGACTTTGATGCTGGGAGGGATTGGGGGCAGGAGGAGAAGGGGACAACAGAGGATGAGATGGCTGGATGGCATCACAGACTCAATGGACGTGAGTCTGAGTGAACTCCGGGGGTTGGTGATGGACAGAGAGGCTTGGCATGCTGCGATTCATGGGGTCGCAAAGAGTCGGACAAGACTGAGTGACTGAACCAAACTGAACACATATATACAGAATCTAGAAAAATGGTACTTCATGATATTTTGAATTAAGCAGTACTACACAGATACTGGGCTTCCCTGGTGGCTCAGTGGCAAAGAATACACTTGCAATGCAGGATAAGCAGGAGTGGCAGGTTCAGTCCCAGGGTCAGGAAAATCCCTTGGAGGAAGGCATGTCAACTCACTCCAGTATTTTTGCCTGGAGAATCCCATGGACAGAGGAGCCTGGTGGGCTGCATTCCATAGGGTCTCAAAGAATCGGATTGACTGAAGGGACTGAGGCCACACGCACACAGATATTAACAACTTCAACCTTTCAGAAGATTCCAACCAAGAACAGATATGGAGGGAACATGAAAGCCTAAAAATCTCTCTAGGTAATAATAGCTAGTGATTTCAGCATTCTTATGTGCAGATGCTGTTTTGAACCCTAGTTATATTAAATCATTGTTCACAACAATTCAGTGAACTAAAACTATTTTCACCCCGATTTACAGATAAGAAAACTGAGGCACAGAGAGACTGTATAACTTGCCTTCTGTTACATAGTGAGTGAAAAATCTAGGGATTGAACCTAGATGGTCCTCCTCCAGAATCCATGTTTTGCCCACTACATCTACTGTTTCTTACAAACCTTTCCAGGAACCATATCAGACTTCATCTGACTGAATTTCCCATTTCTCAAAGATCTGACTGACGAGAAGTGAAATAAAAAGTGGCTATGATTAATTACTTTATTCAATCATACAGTTGTTTCAACTGCTCAGGTAGGGAATGAGAGAGTTCTAGGTTCAAATGTCATAGGGATTTTAAAAAATTTCATGCGCCATGACTCAAACCATTCTTAATAAAGCAAGATTTGGGAAGTAGGAGATAATATTAAGGGGGAAGCTCAAATACCAAAAATAAATTCTCTCTTATGGTAACCATTTGTGGTACTGTCTTGGGACATCCAATATCATGATTGGAGAAAAGCTTTTTATTCCTTTCCCCTCACTGCAGTCCCTGAGATCTCTCAATCCTGTTATCTCTACACGGATAATAAATGATGCCATCTAGGGAGAGGAGACAATTGAGATTCCACATGTGAGTATTATTAACAGTGTTTTAATTTTTCCTGACAACAGAACCCAAGAAAGGTCTTGTTTGCAAACTTTCTGAATGCTGAATTTCAATTGTGGTCAGATATTAAGGCTTGGGATAGCAAGTCAGTTATGGGTCCTTAACATTTTGGGATAAGTATACTCAATCACTCTGCAGGGATGAGCTGATCATCTGAGATGCCAAAAAGGAAGCTCAACTTTGTCCCAGCTGTCCAATCCTTTTACTTTTTCAACTGCCTTATTTTGGAAGAGCCCTCCAACAATGGAGGTAAATACCATTTTATAATGGATTATGAAATGCCGTATGAGAAGAATTGGTGTGATAGTGTGAAGAGCACTGACCTTGAATTTGGGTTGATCTGACACAAATCTTAGCACTGGTTCTTATTTCCTATGTGATGTTGCTGTATCTCATTCTCTTGAGCTATAAAATGGAAATAATATCTTTTCCTAAACTTTTCTGGGAATTAAATGCAGCGACTTTGACAAAATGCCTGCTGCTGCTGCTAAGTCGCTTCAATCATGTCCGACTCTGTGCGACCCCATAGACGGCAGCCCACCAGGCTCCCCCATCGCTGGGATTCTCCAGGCAAGAACACTGGAGTGGTTTGCCATTTCATTCTCCAAAATGCCTACCACATATTAATTTTTATTTTTAGTATAAGGTGTGCCTTGATTTAGGATTGTAAGAATTTTTTTTCTTCTTTAAAGTATTACTTTTCCTCCAGTTTTATGGAGATATATTTGCCATATAACATTGTATTAGTTTAAAGTGTACAGCATAATGATTTGATATATGTTTATATTGCAAAATAATTACACAATAAGTTTAACATCTATCACCTCATGGTTTGCAATTTTTTTTCTTATAAGGAGAATTCTATCTACTGTTAATAGCCTAACATGTTAGAGATGATGGAATAAGAAGTCTTAACATAGATTTTAATATAATGAAGAAAACTGCAGATTTTGTCACTGAACTAATCTGATTAACTCTAAGCTAGGTAGCCCAGATATTTAGAGCTGTGTTTATCATTATTTAACTTAAATTTATCCTGTTTATCTAACTTATATGCAGAGTACATCATGAGAAATGCTGGACTGAATGAAGCACAAGCTGGAATCAAGATTTCCAGGAGAAATATCAATAACCTCAGATATGCAGATGACACTACCTTTATGGCAGAAAGCAATGAAGAACTAAAGAGCTTCTTGATGAAAGTGAAAGAGGAGAGTGAAAGAACTGGCTTAACACTCAGTATTCAGAAAACTAAGATCATTTCATCTGGTCCCATCACTTCATGGAAAATAGATGGGGAAATATTTTTGGGGGCTCCAAAATCACTGCGGATGGCGACTGCAACCATGAAATAAAAAGACACTTGCTCTTTGGAAGAAAAGTTTAGACCAACCTAGACAGCATATTAAAAAGCAGAGGCATTACTTTGCCAACAAAGGTCCATCTAATCAAAGCTTTTTCTGCTACTGCAAAGGTTTTTGAAGTAGTCATACATGGATGGGAGAGTTGGACTATAAAGAAAGCTGAGCACCTAAGAATTGATGTTTTTGAACTGTGGTGATGGAGAAGACTCTTGAGAGTCCCTTAGACTGCGAGGAGCTCCAACCAATCCATCCTAAAGGAAATCAGTCCTGAATATTCATTTGAAGGACTGATGCTGAAGCTGAAACTCCAATGATGTCAAGAACTGACTCACTGGAAAAGACCCTCATGCTGGGAAAGATTAAAGGTGGGAGGAGAAGGGGACGACAGAGGATGAGATGGTTGGATGGCATCATTGACTCGATTGACATGAGTTTGAGTAACCCCTTGGAGTTGGTGATGGACAGGGAAGCCTGGCGTGCTGCAGTCCATGGGATCACAAAGAGTTGGACATGACTGAGTGACTGAACTTATCATTGCAAAGGTTCTCAAGTGGGATATATGCTCTCAAGGTTTGTTGCTGTTTCTGTTCTTTTTTCCTTTTCCTATATCAATGGTAGGCAATGAAAGTATTTTGGTTACTTCAATGTTAGAAATTGTAGAATATTTAATAGTAAAGATTTAGTGGAGAAACTATATGAAACACTATATGAGATACTGTTTCAGGAAATCTGGAGAGGTGATTACCATAACAATAAGCTTCTTGAATTACTTACTCTACCTAATTTAATAAATTTCTAAATCTTTTCCTTTTCTAGATCATATTACATAGCATCTATTTTTCTTTAATAACTGTTTTAGTGACTTGTTTTGATTTTTTAAAAAAGACCTATTTTATGCTTTGATATACAGTGTCTCAAAAGTGTTAACATCTGCAGCTAAATGTCATATCCTCAGAAACATGTATCATGTATGGCTCTTCTCTCTTATGTTTGTTATCCACTTATCAAACTGGGTTTAATGGCCCTTGCTGCATCTCTTCTTTCCTGTGAGACTGTACTCTTTTATTTCCTATACAGTTCAATTTTTTTTCAATAAATACTTATTGAGTGCCCATTTATTATTCAAAGTTAATAATCTGGGACAAAGTGAATAAAACTTAGTCAATGCCCATGAGAAAACTTTATTTTACTTTATGTTATTTTTATTTTTTAAAGGTTTCATTTAATATTAGATCATAGTTGATTAACAATATTATGTTAGTTTCAGGTTTACAGAAAGCTGATCCAGTTATACACACACACACACACACACACACACACATGTATTTATTCTTTTTTAACTTCTTTCCCCATTTACATTATTACAGAATATTGAGCAGAGTTTCCAGTGCTATGCAGTGTGTCCTTGTTGGTTATCTATTTTAAATACAGTGGCGCGTACACATCAATTCCAAACTCCCAGTCTATCCCTAGCCCCCCAACTCTTCCCCTTTGGTTTGTTCTCTAAGTCTGTGGGTCTGTTTCTGTTTTGTAAATAAGTTCATTTGTATAATTATTTTTAGATTCTATATATAAGCAATATCATATGATACTTGTCTTTCTCTGTTGGACTTGCATCACTCAACATGATGACATCCAGGTCCACTCATGTTGCTGACATTATTTCATCCTTTTTTAGTGGCTAATATTCCATTCTTTACACATACCACATCTTCTTTTCCATTCGTCTGTCAGTGAACATTTAGGTTGCCTCCATGTTTCGGCTATTGTGAACATTGGGGTACATGTATCCTTTGAAACCATGTTTTCTTCTGGTTATATGCCCATATATGCCCAGGAGTGGCATTGTTGTATCCTATGGTAGCTTTGTTTTGTTTTTTAGGGAACCTTTGTACCATTCTCCATTGTGGCTCTATGAATTTACATTCCCACCAACAGTGTAGGAGGGTTCCCTTTTCTCCACACCCTCTGCAGTGTTTATTCTTTGTAGATTTTTTTGATGATGGCTGATTCTTTCTGGTGTGAGATGGTATCTCATTGCCATTTCAATTTGCATTTCTCTAATAATTAGCAATGAGGGAGACAAACAAAGGAAAAGATAATCGAAGTCTAGAGTGATGAATTGAGATACATCTTTTCTGCTTTTATTTTCTTTGCTGCTATGGTACCTAGTTTACATGGTCAGTACAAATTGATAAAATTATGATATAATAATGTATCCATTCCTTTGGTGGGGACTGTAATGAATGAGATAAATATAGTCCCTACTCTTTAGGATTTACCTGACTAGTGAATAAAACAGAATTAAAACAAAAAACTACAAATACTTAAATAGTTACAAATACTCTATATCTTATAAAATGGAAGAAACCAACAGATATTAAATAAATGTTTAATTTTAAATCAATTAAATTTGACCAATAGAAAACAAAAGCTCATAAACAGCTGTTTATCTGTAATGTTATTTGTAACTGAGCTTTAGCCTGTAAAGTTAACACATTTGGCTAAAACACATTTTTCTCCTATTGAAAGCAGAAGTTTTTATTTAATGTTGATTATACTTCATGGGTATAAAACTTGTAGGCTTTTTCCTTGTAAAATTCTGATTAAATGTTTCAACCCATTTTCTTAGTATAGAACCATCTCATTGGGTTTATAAATGTCATGACAAGTTCATTTTACTTCATATACCACTTAGTTCTTCCCAAATGCTCTGATGTTCTTGTGTAATTTGTGAATGGTTTTATATAACATAAAGGAAAAATAGTAACTATAGTCAATTCCTGAGTTCCATGAATGGTGCATAGGAGGTTTTCAGTTACTGTGAAAATAACTATGCCCACTCTATTTTGATTATTTCCCACTTTTCTTCTATCTCTTATATTTCTAAGAACAGTAGGCATATTTTAAAAATGTTCTATTTAAAAAATTTGTCAACAGTAGCTATCTTTTTTGCTTTGTAGTTTGTGTTATCAGTTTTTATGAATCCTCCATGCTTCCGGTGCTTGCTGTTTTAGAGGTAGCTGTACTATCATGCCATCATGGAAAGAGAATTGGATTCAGTTTACAAATCAACATTGTAGTTCTGATTCTGTTACCTACTAGCTGTGTGACTTCAGAAAAGCAATTCTCTGGGCTTCAGTTTCATCATTAATAATATGGGCATGGCTATACCTGCCATGCTGAGTGTGTTTATATGAGACTTGACTACCTGTAAAGCCAGGTCATCAGTTTCTTTTTTTAAAATTACATTTCCCATCATGTCTTAAGAATGTTAATTGTTGGTACCACATAAAAAGAGGAAAGAGTGGTATTCCTCTGTATGCTGGAGTGGGGCACATTTTAATTGATTTTTTTGTATATACATTTTGCAAAAGTTTATGAGAATTCTGTAGTGCTTATGAAGAAGTCATCTCAGAATTATTACTCCTGGGTGATATGCGTGAGCTAAGTTTCTTCAGTTGTTTCTGACTCTGTGCGACCCCGTGGACTGTAGCCCGCCAGGCTCCTCTATCCATGGGATTCTCCAGGCAAGAATACTGGAGTGGGTGGCCATGTTCCGCTCCAGCGATCTTCCCAACCCAGGGACTGAACCCATGTCTTTTGCACTGGCAGGAGGGTTCTTTAATACTGGGGCCACCTTGGAAGCCCTGCATCAGAATCATGTCCTAAAAGTGCAAAGAGAAGTGTGCGTGAACATAGAGCTTCCTTTCTTCTTTTTGTCTCTCATTCACTTCCTCCTCCACCTCGTCCTTATTTTCCCTCTCTCTCTCTTTTTTCTCTTTCTTTGTTTCTCTCGTTTCTTTCTTAGCCTGTAAAGAAAGCCATTTACTGCATAAGCATCAATGAGTTACCAAAATCAGTCTTATGCTCATGTTTCCAAGAGAAAGTACTCTTTAGAAAGATTTCTCTCTAGCTATTAGCATTTAAACTCTTATTAATCTTAAAAATATAATGTCAAAGAGAATATCTATTATAACTGTTTTTTTGAATGAAAAAGATACAATATTTTTACAAGACTTTTGGGGCTGAGGAAAAAAAAATATCATGATTATTCCACTACCTTAAACTACACAATTTTTGTAAATTTTATGTTTCTTTATAGCACAAACATGCACATATACATATATGCATGTGAAATTTTAATTATTTTAAGCATAATTTACATAAACATTCATATCTTGATTAAAAAAAAATTGTATCCAAGAACCACTTTAATCTCCATAAGGGTTTCCCTTTCAACATGAGGTAATGTTGGAAAGATGAGCTGAAGCTGGATATTTGGTAAAGTACTTTCCTAAGTTAAGGAGAGACACGACAGGGCACTGGCTTCTCATAGTGATAAATATTTACCTCAAAATATGTCTCTCTAACTCTGCACACTGTGATTATGGTTTAGTTAGACTGTGGTCTGTGTTACCATCAGCTGTGACCTAGATAACTTGATTTGCTTCCTACCTTATTTTTTGCTCTGATTTTTCATTCTTCACGGTATTATTCTCCACAAAGCAACTTATGCTATTTTTTTTTTAAGTTTTAATTGGACACTTTTCCCCTACCCTCCTTCTGCTTAAAACTCTCTCATGTTTTGGCATCCTAATTAGAATAAATTAAACAGTCATTTCTTTAGTTTGACAGGATTCAGCCGTTTGTATTCTCTGGCGTCATTTCGTCACATTCTCGGCTATAACTCTACTTCTGCCCCTCTGGCTTTTCATCTTTCTGCATGAACCCAATTTCTTCTCACCTCAGGCTGTTAACATTTGCTCTTCCTCCTGCCTTGAACCCTCTTCAGGAAGGTCTTCCCTTGGTCTTCTTTGTCTTTTATTTCTCAGCATACAGGTAATTTTATCAGAAGCGTTTCTTGATAAAACAATTGAAAAGTAATACCACCTTCATCTGCTACTCTTCCAAAGTATTGGTTTTCTTTCTTTTTTTTTTTTTTTGCCCTGTTAAATTTTAGTTTCTTTGTTTTTCATGAAGAGACAAGTATCAGTTGATTCTTTAGAAAAACATATCATTCCAGATTAACTGAAATAATAATTAAGAACTAGGGACTCTGGACCCAGGCACTGGTTTTGCACTTTTTAGTTGTCTTCCCTAGACCAAATTATTTAACCCCCCGTCATACACTTTCCTTGTCTGTGGTCATTGTAAAGACCGTAACTAACTTATTGAATCACTATGAAAATAATACACTATTAAGATAGTGTTTGGGACATATAAGCACCCAATAAATGTTGATAATAATTATCATTGCTTCCTATTACTTAGTTACACTCTCTAGAGTATAAAATCTATGAGGATAACCATCTCGTCTACTTCATCTCTATTGTGTCCCCAGCACCTACAAGAGGGACTGGTACATCATAGTTGCTCCACAAATATTTGCTGAATAAATGAAAAAAAAAAAAGATTGAATGATGTTTAGTATCTCAGAGGTTCCTACTAACTTTTGAGAGAATTGACTGGGTTATTTATGAATCAGTTTCTTTTTCTCTTATTCTGTGGGAATTCATCATTTATTTACAATCTGTAAAACTGCTTGCACGCACGCTAAAGTCGCTTCAGTCATGTTCGACTCTGTGCGACCCTATGGACTGTAGCCCGACAGGCTCCTCTGTCCATGGGATTCTCCAGGCAAGAATACTGGAGTGGGTGCCATTCCCTCCTCTGGGGGAATCTTCCCGACTCAGGCATCAAACTGCGTCTCTTACGTCTCCTGCATTGGCAGGCAGCTTCTTTACCACTAGTGCCACCTAGGAAGCCCGTAAAATTGTTTGGTGCCCTTTTTGTTTTGTTTTTATTGAAGTATAATTGCTTTAAAAGGTTGTGCTAGTTTCTGCTGTACAAGAAAGTGGACCAGCTATATGTGTACAAATATATATCCCCTCCCTCTTGAACTTCCATCCCAGAGGAGTGGGGGCATCACAGAGCACTGAGCTGAGCTCCCTGTGCTATGCAGCAGCTTCCCATTAGCTATCTATTTTGCACAGAGTAGTGTCTATGTCAGTTCTCCTCTCTTAATTTGCCCCGCCCTCTCCTTCCCACTCTGCATCTTCAAGTTCTCTATGTTGAGTTCAGGTTCTTTGATGTATCACAACTGGTTATTATTTACTGTGTTGTTTGATAACTGACCCTCTGATGGTGACCAAGCCAATTCTTGCAGTTTGCTTCACAGTGTGATTGTAACACTGGCTTCCGCAATTCCTGGTACTGACTATTGGCTCCACTGCATATACGTAGAATAATGTCAAGTCTTGAAGTTTTTCCTATGTAAAATGATGGTAAAATTTTTTACATAAGACTTATTGAGAAAACTGTCTTCATCACAGCGATTGATGTTTCTCTAAGGAGGGTTGAATAAATCATTTCAGACAGAAAAAAATATACTACTCTTAAAAATCTACTGTGAAAGGGATATGAGCGCTTTTTGAAATTACCCAAACTACTGCTTACATCTTCTCAGGAAATTCTTTCCTTTGCCTGGAGGTGGTTTTGGCATATCCTTTATCAAGAAAGTATTTGTTTAGCAGACCACCCTCTATGTGCATACTCTCAGAGCCCCCAAAGAGGATTTTTTTTTAAATTCAGAGGGATCATGGATATTTTGAGATGCAGAATCTTTTGCTAAGAGTGGGGTGACCACTTTTCCCTTAAGAACCATTTATCTCCTTCCACTCTCAAGTCTAACACTTCTTGTATGGGACTTAAATCCTTTCTAATGCAATTTAAGCAGATTTCCTGAGGTGTGTCTTACTAGGGATGAAGAGCAGGTGGCCACAATTTTCTATATAATAAATCTCTGCATGCTTTAAGTTTGGTTTTTAATTTGCCACTCTTTCTAAGCAAACTGTGACTACATTGTTTCTTCCTCCCCCTGGTCTTCTGCCCCAGTAGTCCCAACATTTTTGGTGCCAGGGACCAGGACAATTTTCCCATGGACTGGGGATGGGGGGCTGATGGTGTCAGAATGATTCAAGGGCATTGCATTTTTGTGCACCTTATTTCTATCATGGTTTCATTGTGATATGTGATGAAATGATTATACAGCTCACGATGGTGCACAACCAGTAGGAGCCCTGAGCTTGTGGTCCTGTAACTAGAGAGTCCATCTGCAGTGCTGGGGGAGAGGGGCAGTCCCTCCCCAATGCCACCGTCACTACCCCTCTTCCACCTCAGATCTTCAGGCATTAGATTCTGTTAAGCAGATCCCCTGCGTTTGAAGTCCACGGTAGAGTTTGCACTCCTCTGACCACCTAATGCTATGGCTGATCCGATAGGAGCTGGCATTCAGGCAGCCACGTGAGAGGTACGGAGGTGCTGTAGATACAGAGGAAGCTTCGCTTGCTTGACCACAGCTTATCTCCAGCCACGCGGCCAGGTACTGTCAGGCCACAGGCCAGTACTGCTCTGCGATCTGGGATTGCCAACCCTCCTTATACTTCCTGTAGACCTGTGTTTTTTACCCACTAATTTAACTAATTTACCTACTAGTTTAATCTTCATACATTGCCAGTCAAATTTACTACTGTACCCAACAGCTATAGTTCAGTTCAGTTCAGTTCAGTTCAGTTGCTCAGTCATGTCTGATTCTTTGCGACGCCGTGAATCGCAGCACACCAGGCCTCCCTGTCCATCACCATCTCCTAGAGTTCACTCAGACTCACGTCCATCGAGTCGGTGATGCCATCCAGCCATCTCAACCTCGGTCGTCCCCTTCTCCTCTTGCCCCCAATCCCTCCCAGCATCAGTCTTTTCCAATGAGTCAACTCTTCACATGAGGTGGCCAAAGTACTGGAGTTTCAGCTTTAGCATCATTCCTTCCAAAAGAAATCCCAGGGTTGATCTCCTTTAGGATGGACTGGTTGGATCTCCTTGCAGTTCAAGGGACTCTCAAGAGTCTTCTCCAACACCACAGTTCAGAAGCATCTACAGTGTTCACATTATATGTAGGTACACACAGAACTTTTCCAAAATCGGCCATACATGCTTTACAACAAAACAAAGTTTTAACAAATTTCAGAAGATTAAAAGTCCACAGAATGTATATCCTCTGCTGCTGCTGCTGCTTAGTCGCTTCAGTCATGTCTGACTCTGTGTGACCCCATGGACTGCAGCCTGCCAGGCTCCTCTGTTGATGGAATTCTCCAGACAAGAGTACTACAGTGGGTTGCCATGCCTTCCTCCAGGGACTCTTCCCAACCCAGGGATCGAACCTGGGTATCCTGCATTGCAAGCAGATTCTTTACCACCGCATCATCAGTATCCTCTATTATATAATTAATCTAGAAATCTAGCACCAAAAATCTAATTAGAAAATAAATCCCTAATTCCCAACATTTTGAAACTGTGATAAAAGGCTAACACTGAAGGTTAAATAAAATCACAATGAAAATTAGACAGAAAATGAACTGATGGATAGAATTTTCAGAATAAGTTGTCAAATAAGAGAAGAAAAGTGTAAGTAAAATGGTAAGAATTAGGAAATATACCATATCTATTCACTTTTGCAACACCCCCACCCCCCAAAAAAAACAAACCCAAAACAAATCAGAAACAGTAAGTCACAAACATGCTGTTAGTTGTCCACAGAAGGTGTGTGGAAATAAGATCACCTAACCACTCCAGTGTTCATGCCTGGAGAATCCCAGGGACAGGGGAGCCTGGTGGGCTGCCGTCTATGGGGTCGCACAGAGTCGGACACGACTGAAGCGACTTAGCAGCAGCAGCAGCAGCAGCAGCAGCAGCAGAGAAACAGAGAGCAGAGGAAGAGTGCTCTCTCACTCCTCTGAGTGAGACTTTTTGTACAGTTTTGACTATTAGAGCCAAGTCATTATTATTATTTTTTTTAGAAATTAAATCAACAAGGGATTACAAACAGAAACAGATGAATCAGATTGTGTTTCAAATGTATAAATTAGTCACATCTGTAAAGGATGAAGGAAAGACATGCCCAAGTAACACTAGAGCAAATATTTTTACTAAGCATCATGGAGCTAAAAAAAAAAAAGAAGAATCAAACTGTAAACAATATCAAATTTTTAAATAGAGATATGGGTTAGGGATTCTCAAGTTAAATATGTACTCTGCTGCTGCTGCTAAGTCGCTTCAGTCGTGTCCGACTCTGTGTGACCCCATAGACGGCAGCCCACCAGGCTCCCCCATCCCGGGGATTCTCCAGGCAAGAACACTGGAGTGGGTTGCCATTTCCTTCTCCAATGCATGAAAGTGAAAAGTGAAAGTGAAATCGCTCAGTCGTGTCCGACTGTTTGCGACCCCATGGACTGCAGCCTACCAGGCTCCTCCGTCCATGGGATTTTCCAGGCAAGAGTACTGGAGTGGGGGTACCATTGCCTTCTCCAGTGTAACATATATTCTTATGTAGAAGGAGCCAGATTTTTCACTGTTAGAAAAGGGGATTAGAAATATGCAAAGTCTAGAATAAATCTTGTGACAGCTAATTGAAAATTTAAATATCCATATGAATCCATGCTTAGATTGTTAGGTAGATAGAATGATAGAGAGAGAACAATTTTAAATTCTAAATTCTATTCTCTCACATAGGACATCCAAGCTCATTGGAAACAAGGCTGACTCCAGGGCTAGGCCTGGCAGAGTGTATGATGAATGTAGAACATCTTGCTTTATCAGAAAACAGGAGGCATTTAAAATTATGGAAGCATGTCACAAAGCACAGAAGCCAGAGTTCAAGGGCCACAATTGATCAAATCAAGATCAAAAGAAATAGGTATATTAGTGGATCATTACTCAGAATAAAAATAGTATAAGCCCATATTAATATAAATAAATGAATAACTAAATTAAATGTAGAGAAAGAAATATTCTCCTTACAATAGAATGCCAATTATTAATTGCAGAAGAAAAGATGGCACAAAAAAACCATCAGGATTGGCAACCACTGTTGCAATACTGGGCATGTACTTGCTAAAACTAGAAAGTGAGAGTTTGATGAGAAAAAAAGATATCCAAGTAATTTCAAAAGCACCCTCTGACAGGATATATATTAATTTAAAAAAGAAAAATATATATTGTTATGATGGGAAAACTTGACCAATGTCACCTTAACCAAGTGACCAAATGTAACATCACCAGCCATGGGACAAATAGTATAACACATGCCCCCTGACATGTTGTGGTCAAGGCATAACATCACTTCCATGGTTGGTATTCCTGCTAAAAATGCATAAAATGAATCTAATTATGAGAAAATTATAGGCAGATCTAAATTAGGGAACATTCTATAAATTGTGTTTATCTCTTCAAAAATATCAAGGTCATGAAAGACAAAAAGTGACCAAAGTATTTTTCTAGCTATAAGGAGACTAAAGATCTATAACCATTAAATGTAATACTATTTTTTATATAAAGGAAATTAATGGGTTAATTGTCAAACTTTGAATACTCTCTGTAGGGTGGATCATTATACTATATCAATTACACTGTATTAATTTGATGTCCAGTGGTTATATAAAAGAATGTATTTTACAATTAAAATATGTAGGGAGAAAGGGCATGATGTCTACAGCTTGGACTCAAGGTTTCTTACTTTGGGAATCTATTTTTCTTACTTTCTCTTCTGATAAAACTAATGTGGTAGAATATTAACATGGGCAGAATGTGAATGAGGTATATATGAAACTTTATACTACTACTTAGATTGTTTCAATAAAAGTAAAAAAAATAGATATTTCATACCTCTTATAGCAGAATCTGTTGTCAGCCCTCCCTATATTCCAAAGGGAGTTTACATGTAAATGTAAAAGGGAAAGCAATAATATTATTAAAAAAAAAGAGAGAGTGATTTGCTATAAAAGATAAGATAATTATGACCTCTGGAGATACAAGGGGCAGTAATCTGGATTCAAAAGAGGGGAGTTCTGAAGTCAGAAGATCTCTGTTTCTTGTCCAAGGATGTGTGTACATGGATGTTCAATTTATGGTAATTATTTGTGCTACATGTTTTAGCTCAGCATAAATTTTTGCATGTGTTCTGCAATTCACATTTGAAACTAAATAAACAAACAAACAAAAAAAAAAACAAAGAAGATAAAGACAGCATTTAGCATTTGATGCCAGCAGTACTGAAGCCATGGATGGTTCACAAGCAGTCACTAATACTGCATTCTTACTGTCCACATTCATCCAGATGAATGCTCACATCTGAAGCAACATGAGCTGAGCCCAAGAGCAAATGTTTAAGGAAGCATGCAACAGGGCTATGCCTTGTCATTTTTTTGATCCATAGTCACAAATAAACAATCTCTAATAATCTTTTAAGAGCCCAGTATTGCGTGCTTGAATCAGTTGGCTGCCTAAGAGGATCAGAAAGGCTTTGAACAAACTATTCCCCATGCTCCTTTTCTTTGAGAAATGAGAGGAGTAAGATTGCATTTCTGAACCCATGTTTTCCTGGTTCCTTCCTCTACATCTTTTCTATCCCAACAAACCGAAAGTTTGTTAAGTTGGCCTAAAGCTCAACATTCAGAAAACTAAAGTTATGGCATCTAGTCCCATCACTTCATGGTAAATAGATGGGGAAATAGTGGAAACAGTGATGGACTATTTTTGGGCTCCAAAATCACTGCAGATGGTGACTGCAGCCATGAAACTAAAAGACACTTGTTCCTTGGAAGAAATGTTATGACCAACCTAGACAGCATATTAAGAAGCAGAGACATTCCTTTGCCAGCAAAGGTCCGTCTAGTCAAAGGAATGGTTTTTCCAGTGGTCATGTATGGATATGAGAGTTGGACTATAAAGAAAGCTGAGTGCAAATAATTGATGCTTTTGAACTGTGGTGTTGGAGAAGACACTTGAGATTCCCTTGGACTGCCAGGAAATCCAACCAGTCCAACCTAAAGGAAATCAGTCCTAAATATTCTTTGGAAGGACCAATGCTGAAGCTGGGGCTCCAATACTTTGGCCACCTGATAGGAAGAACTGACTTATTTGAAAAGACCCTGATGCTGGGAAAGACTGAAGGTGGGAGGAGAAGGGGACGACAGAGGAGGAAATGGTTGGATGACATAACTGACTTGATGGACATGAGTTTGAGTAAACTGTGGGAATTGGTGATGGACAGGGAAGCCTGACATTTTGCAATCCATGGAGTCACAGAGTCGGACACAACTGAGCAACTGAACTGAACTGACAGATTTTTCACATATTAATGCTCAGTGAAAAGGCAAAAAAAAAAAAATTGTACACACACGTATATGTATATACACAGCTAACCCTTAATCAGAATGGCATGTGTCCACTTGTATGTGGATTCTTTTCAATAAATAAACACAGTACCACATGATCCATTGTCGTTGAATCTGATTTGGAACTACAGTGGGATGACTATGGAACTTGAGCATATATGGATTTTGGTATCCATGGTGGGTCTTGGAACCAGTCCCCCACAGACACCAAGGGAGGAATATGTGAGTCTGTGTGTATACAATTTTGTAATGCTACGCATATTAAGATGACTATGCAACCAAAAGTATCCAGAAATTCCTGTTTGTATGTTGTGCAGTGGCTTCTAACCAATTTAGTGTTTGTCATTATGAAAGTACCCCAAACTATGGAAAATGGTGACTCCTTCCCTCTATCTTTATGTCTATAGTTATGGAAAATCTTTTCTGCCAGTTATCTAGTCATTCTCATTGATACTTGCTCTGCAAATAGTTGCAATTTTGGTGTGTGCATGGGAGGAGGTGAACTCAGGATGTACTTCCCCCAACACCATATACTTGAGATACATTAAAAAAAAAAAAAACGTACTTTTAATGAAATGACTTAAAGGCTAGATTTTGCTTCAGTTAAATATGAGCGGGAAAAGACGATGGAGGAGAGATGAAACAAAATGTGCATGAGTTGATAATTGGTGAAGCTGGATAATGACTATATTGAAGTTCATAGTATTTTATCTATTTTGTATATTTGGAATTTCCCCATAGTATCACTTAAGAATCATAGATTACAATTATCATTGAAAATGGTATTTCATTATTTTTTAAATTTGCTTTCCTCTGAGTATTTTTAATATTTATTTTTCAATTAAAGAATAATTGCTTTACAGCATTTTGTTGTTTTCTGTCAAACCTCAACATGAATCATCCATAGGTATACATATATCCCCTTTCTTTTGAACCTCCCTCCCATATCACCCGCCCATCCCACCCTTCTAGGTTGATACAGAACCCATGTCTGAGTTTCATGAGACACACAGCAAATTCCTGTTGGCTATCTGTTTTACATATGGTAATGTAAGTTTCCATGTTACTCTCAACGTATATCTATCTCACCCTCTCCTCCCCTTCCCTCTCCGCATGTGCCTGTCTATTCTCTATGTCTTTTTTTCCATTGCTGCCCTCCAAATAAATTCTTCAGTACCATTTTTCTATATACCATATATATGTGCCTTAGCATATGATATTTATCTTTCTCTTTCTGACTTACTTCAGTCTGTATAATAGGCTCTAAGTTCCTCTATCTCATCCTCTGGATATTTTTGAAAGTGAAGGTGTTAGTCACTCAGTTGTATCCAGCTTTTTGCGACCCCACAGACTGTAGCCTACCTACCATGCTCCTTTGTCCACAGAATTCTTCAGGCAAGAATAGTGGAATGGGTAGTCAATCTTTTCTCCAGTGGATCTTCCCCATCCAGGGACTGACTCTTGCATTACAAGCAGATTCTTTACCGTCTGAGCCACTGGAAAATTGAGGGCATATAATTTTCTTAAATTATCAGCCAGTTTTGGTGGTACTCTGAGGAAATATGTGGCAGATTTGTGTTTTCCTCATATAACTTTGTGTTTTATTCTTATGTTCCTATTTTTTTAAAAAACAATTGTAAACCGTTCGAGCTTTTCATCACTACTTAGAGTAAAATTCAAGAATATGTTAACTACTGAATATTCAAACTTATGTGTTTGGAGCATGCTAATATTTTAAACTTCTGTTATGGTTTTTCCCTGGGTATGTACTGATAAGCTTTTTGTTTTCTTAGAATCTTCTAAATATATTTCTCAGCAAGGAGTGTAGCAAGGGGACAGATTTCAACAAGTTTCTAAGCTTTATTGAATTATCTTCTCAGCTGGCCTATTGAGAAATTGCTTTTTGATAGCCTGAGGATTTGTACTCCTACCTTTGTAGAACAAATTGTTCTGATTCATGGTCTAGTTCATGACACCTAGATGGTAGTGATGAGATAAATAGACTATTCTGGATATGAGTTATCACTGTTTCATTTTTTTTTCCAACTAGAAAATTTTGAATTCACCAAAAGTTGTTTTTTTTTTTTTTTAAATAAAACTATAGAGTTAATTTCAGGACTAAAAGACCTAATGGTTCAGCATGTCTTGCCTTTTTTCCTAAAAAAAGCAGCAATTTATGAATTCGTCCCAGACAAAATGGAGGTAATGCAAGGGTCATTGGTGCATGAACCCAAGGAAGAGCAATTATGGATATTGTCCTAAAGAACAATAGAAATAAATATCTGGACAGGCTATACCACTAGACTGGAAAACTCAGTTAGGGTGAGGATATAGGTTTCATGAAGCAAAACAGTACAGAAACCAGTTGGAAGGAACATTTCCTACTTGGAATGAGGAAAGAAATGGTTTTATTGAGATAATCTACCTTCCCATTCAAAGTGTGAATTACAGACATAACAATCTTATGGTTACCCAAAGGGTAAGAGGGGGTGGGGAAGGAAAAATTAGAAGTTTGGGTTTAACAGATATACACTAATATATAAGAGTAAAAACAACAAGATTGACAGTATAGTACAGGGAACTATATTCAATATCTTCTAGTAATATATAATGGAAAATAATCTAAAAAAGAAGATATCTATGCACACACACGTATATAACTGAATCGCTGCTGTACACCTGAAACTGACGCAGCACTGAAGATCAACTATACTTCAATACAAAACTTTTTCAAGTGTGAACTATTTTCTTTCTTCCTATGAATAAGGAGTGGGACCTAACAGCAGAAAGGTCAATCTTTGTAATAATGATGATGATGGTGATAAGAAAAACATCTGTTGAGGGCCGATTTTAAAGCCTACTATTGTGTGACAGCTTTGTCAAACATATACCACTATAATTCTCATTCCTTTGAAGGTAAAATTCTATGCTTATCCCCATTTTATAAATGAGAAAACTGAGGCAGAAAGAGGTAAAGCAAATGTCTGAAGGTTACTGAATAAAAGAACCCAGATTTAAACTTGGGCAATATCAGTCTGACTCTGGACCCAGTATATCTATAACAGCTCTATGAAATAACTGGATAATTATACAAAAATGTCCCTAAAGCAGTAACACCAAAATATATATCTTTAACTGAAGAAGTTTAGATTCAATTAATAGGTATAGAAAACTTTCAATGGGTCAAGTTCTACATTGGTAAATTTTAATATATTTTTGTTTTATTTAATCTCCATAAAATATCTATTAATAAATGGTAGCAACTAATAAGTAATAAGGCTTGATTTTGTATTATTTTTCAGAGTCTGTATTATTTCCATGCTGTCTTCCTCTAAGAAACTATCAAATTGTTTATATTGCTCTTTCTTTTAACTTGTTTCAAAATTTTTAAGGTGTTAAAATATGATGTAATTCAACTTTAGTGACCATACATTTACAAAGTTGTACAACTATCACTACTATTTAGTTCCAGAATATTTTTTCATCACTCCAATAGGAAACTTCACATATATTTAGCACTCATGTTCAACACCTTCTACCTCCAAGCCTTTGCGACCACTAATCTGCTTCCTGTCTCTATGGATTTGCTTATTGTTAATATTTATGTAAATGGAATCACACATGTTGGCTTTTGCCTCTGGTTTCTTTCACTTAGCCTAATGTTTACAAGGTTCATTCATTCTGTAATATGTATAAGTACTTCATTCCTTTTTATGGCTGAGTGATATTCCATTATCTGAATATCCCATGTGTGGCATATTCATTAATCAGTTGATGGACCTTTGGGTCATTTCCTTGATTTGGCTATAGTGCTGCTATGAACATTCATGTGCAAGTTTTTGTTTGAACACCTGTTTTCATTTCTCTTGGGTACACACTCAGAAGTGAAATTGCTGGAACACAAGGGAATTCTTTGTTTAAACAGGAATGACTAAGCTGTTTTCTGCAACAGCTGCATAATTTTACATTCCCACCAGTAATAAGAAAAGTCCCAGTTTTTCCACATTTTCACTAATGCTTGCTATTTCCCATTTTTTTTGTAGTTGTTCTACTGGGTGTGAAGTGGTATCTTATTATGGTTTTGATTTGCATTTGCTTAATGACTAAGGATGCTGCTGCTGCTAAATTGCTTCAGTTGTGTCCGACTCTATGCGACCCCATAGATGGTAGCCCACCAGGCTCCCCTGTCCCTGGGATTCTCCAGGCAAGAGTACTGGAGTGGGGTGCCATTACCTTCTCCGAATGACTAAGGATGTTGGGCCTCTTTTCATGGACTTGTTGGGTATTTGAATATCTTCAGAGAAAATATTTAACAATAGGCCTACTCTGCTTTTTAGTGCATTGAATTGTGTTTCAATGTATATTTACAGTAATTACTAAAAAGAGAGGACTTCTGCCATTTTTCTATTTGCTTTCTTATATTTTTGTTCCTGAATTTTCATTAATGCTTTATGTTTTTCTAACTGACTTTTTCTAGTGTATCATTTTGATTCCATTCCCATTTCCTTTTAACTATCCATTTGTCTTCATTCTTTTATCTTTCTTCTCAGTCTAGATAGTTTCAATTGACCTATCCTCAAGTTTGTTGATTCTTTTGCCTGCCCAAATCTCTTATTGGGCTCTTGTAATGAGATTTTCATTTCAGTTTTGTATGTCTCAACTCTAGCATATTTATTTGGCTCTTTTTAATAATTTGTAGGTCTTCATTGATATTCTTCTCTGGTGGCTCAGTAGTAAAGAATCCTCCTACCAGTGTAGGTGACCTGGGTTTGATTCTTGGGTTGGGATGATCCCTTGGACAAGGAAATGGCAATCCACATCAGTATTCTTTTTTTTTTTTCTGCGCCTTTTATATTTATTTTTGATCCAGAGAGATGATACGGGGTGGAAGGTGGGAGGGGGGATTTCATGTTTGGAAATTCATGTACACTCGTGGTGGATTCATGTCAATGTATGGCAAAACCAACACAGTATTATAAAGTAAAATAAAGTAAAAATAAAAATTAAAAAAAATAAAAAATATTTTTTAAAATATATAAATTTTAATTGGAGGTTAATTACTTTACAATATTGTATTGGTTTTGCCATACATCAACATGAATCTGCCACAGGTATACACGTGTTCCCCATCCTGAACCCCTCCCTCCTCCCTCCCCATACCATCTGGGAAATCTCATGGATAGAGGAGCCTGGCAGGCTACATTCCATGGAATCACAGAAGTGCTGGGCACCAACCTAGTGACTATACAACAAATTGAAATGCTCTATTAGTGATAAAGATTAGTATATTCTGTAATAGTTTTCCTATTTTCCTTTGATTTTTGTCCATGGTTTTCTTTAGCCCTTTGAGCATGTTTAAGACAGTTGTAAGTCCAATGTCTCTGCTTCCTTGAGAATGGTTTCTGAAATTTCTTTGATTCTTGTTGCTGCTGCTGCTGCTAAGTCGCTTCAGTCGTGTCCAATTCTGTGCGGCCCCATAGACGGAAGCCCACCAGGCTTCCCCGTCCCTGGGATTCTCCAGGCAAGAACACTGGAGTGGGTTGCCATTTCCTTCTCCAATGCATGCAAATGAAAAGTGAAAGTGAAGTCGCTCAGTCGTGTCCGACCCTCAGCAACCCCATGGACTGCAGCCTTCCAGGCTCCTCCATCCATGAGATTTTCCAGGCAAGAGTACTGGAGTGGGGTGTCATTGCCTTCTCTGTTGATTCTTATTAATGAGCTCTATTGTCCTTGTCTCATAATTATTTTGTTTAAAAACTGGAGAATTTGAATATAACAATGTAATAACTAAAATTCAGATCCTCCCTCCTCCATCCACTCCCAGCAAGTTTGCTCTGTTGCTTTTTTTTGTCTGCAGTCATCCAGACTTTTCAGTGACTTTTCCAAACTATTTTGCAAGACAGTATTTCCTGTCATGATGTTATGGAGTCTCCATTAGCTTAGCAGTCAGCCAATGACCTGACAGAGATTTCTTTAAACTCCTGAAGCCAAAAAGAAAAACAAATGAAGCAAAAACTACTCTCATTCTTTGTAGATTGGTTCTGAGTTATAGCACTCCAATCCTTAGCCAGGGCAGTTAACTCTGCCTCAGCCTTTTTCTTCTGCTTATTCAGTGCTAATATATCAGCCAGAAGTTGAGTCCACGATCCCTTGAGGACTTTTATGGGCCTATATTCATCCCTGAGCATGATGTTGCTCTCTGATGTGAAAAGCCCTCATTTCCCCATGTATCTTCTTCCTTAGCCTCATTTTCCTCAGTCTTTTAGTCCTGTTTTAGAATATCTTGCCCCATCGTCTCTGCCTTGCCACAGGTGGCTGTTATAATACACATTTTAAAATATTTTTGAAAAGTTCTTACCAAGAGGCCGTTCTAGCGCTGACAGAGTTCCAAGGGGTTGCAAATAAAGGCAAATCTCAGAGTGAGTCTGCCAGCTAACCACCAAATAAGTCAAAATCATAATCACAATAATTCACAATTATTTGAGAACAAGGTTCAATTGATCCATGAGGTCACACCAGGAATGAAAGCTGTGTTCCAGTGGCTGCTGAGGAATGGAGGTGGTAGGCTGGTGAGCAAAAATGCCATAATAATCATTGTACTTAATCTGTAAATTTGCAGTAAAAAATACCTCATAATTAGTAAAGAGAACTAAAGTAGATAATGTCTGATTAACTCTGAGTATGTCCAGTAATTGTTCAGTAAATGCATGGTAGTATTACTATTTTTTATGAAAAGATTTTTTTTTTTTGATGCTATGTTGTAGGCAGAGAGCAGAGTAATTCTTTCTGAACACATTGGACAACTTTCTGTTTTTAATCATTTTTTTTACTACTGACATAATCAATAGTTATCAACTAATGACGTATGACTAGCCAGGAAGAATTCATTATTACCTCCATCCACCCTCCTCTTCCTCATTATTATGCCTGTCACCATGGCTAGATATTCCCATTTATGAATGTTACCTTGATAGAGAATTTTGAAGGACGAAAGATGGCTCCTAGCTGCCTGTAGAGAAAGAACAATTGTAGACAAGATGGCGTGTTCAGACTCTCTCACCCCAGGATTTGTAAATAATGGCTATGTAACAGCTGAGATCATTTACAGCACCGCACACGTGCGTCACAAGGTACCTGCTTGGTCCCGGACTACTCTGTGCTGCATGCCTGTATAAGCTTCACCTGAAGAAACGGTGGCATCACTGCTGTGTTACGCCTGCATCCATTAGGTCAGTCATGAGAGGAGAGACCCTAGTGTATCTACTGTGAATTGTAGTCAATGATTTGATGCATTCAGCTCTATGAAAGTTTTTCAAGCGGTCTCACCAGCTGTGAATGAAATCCCTGGAGCCATGGTATTCAGTCCTGCTTCCTGGGTATAGATTTAAGTCAGCTGATGTCACAGCTACTGTTGTACACATTTTTAGGCCAAATCAAAGAAATTAATTACTTGTGTTGACTGCATCTACTCTACTGACATTATCTCACTGTAACTACATTTCAAACTTGAACCTCTTTATTGTACTGTAAAGGCAAGTTCAGAATGTAGATTCTCTGATCTCTTAAAAGGTATCATTTTTGCCTGAAGTATAGATGTAAGCATTTGAAGTCCACATTGAACTTCCCAGTGAGAACCCAGTACTTACTGACTACTGACACCTTGATTGTATTCCTGCAATTTAGCTGTGCCCAGAATCCTAATCCACAGGAAATGTTAGATAAATGTGAAATTATTTTAAATTGTTTTAAACTGCTAAGTTTGTGGTAATTTATTATGCAGTATAGAAAACTAATTCAACAATTTAGTGTTAGCCTTATAATCATGCTGCTTTGGGAGCACAAGTTATGTGCACTGAAATCATGCTCTAGGGTCAGGAAGAATTCCTGGAGAATGCAAATCTTGAGCTAAAATTAAGAGGATATTAGGAAAAAAGAGAGTCATCAGAAAATTTAACTAGGAGTTAGCTAGAAGAAAGAGGAAGAGCCTTTAAGATATTTTTATGATATGGCAAAACTGATGGTATTTAGTTTAGTGTAAAGAGAAACGAAAGGTAGTGAAGGACTAGAATTTATACAGACTTCTATCTTGGTCAGATGTTCTAATTTATATGATGGGAGACTGTTAATATAATTTAAACTAGGAAGGTGTGATCAGATTAATGTGCAAAGTCAATTTAGCTTAGCAGTTGTAATATATGAGAATCAAAAGCCAATTCTAGCTTTAAGAGCAAAGAGTACAGGAATAAGAAGCAAGTGGCTCCTTTCTCCTTTCTCCCGCATTGTGCATCTGAGAATCTATACGAGGACCTCACTTCGTTGTATTGAATTTATTTACCAGGCTCTCTAAGAGACTGTGAGTTTCTAGTGGGCAACTACCACATCTTATTCACTTCTGTTTCCCTGGGGGCTAAAACAGTACCAGGTACATGACTTACATCACTACAAGATAAATTGTTATTGGCTTAATAGACCATTCAGGAATGGTTTTTGTGAAATTGAGAATAAGTTTAGAATAAATAAGAGAGAAAAAGAACAAATTAAAAGGTAAGAATTTCCACTTCAGAAAATCTGCTCAAAGCATACTTGAAATAAATGATAAAATAGTGGACTTTGCTTATTTCGCAAGCCTAATATGTAATGTGTATACATTTTTATAGGCTTATTTAAAAAACTGTTTTGAAATGAACAAAAAAAGAAGCAATAATATCCACTGTGGCACTTAAATAGTCTTATTATATGCAACAAGCTTTTGAGTACATGTCAGGCTGTAATTTGGATTGGAAAGTGGGATCAGGGCAATAATTAGCAACCATATTTCTTGAATCAAATTGCATTACAGACTTCTGGGAGGTCACTGAGGTATACTGAGCCTTACCCTACTTTGAGTCATGCTGAAATATTCTTAGAAATCCCATATGATGAGGCATCATCCTTCCCTTATTCTCTGTCTTTCCAACTTGACTGGTGTAGTCTAGCCACAATTTCTTCCACATCTGAATTATTGAACTACCTTCATGGTTGATCTCGTGTCAAAACTAGACTAATAGTGAGGAAGGACAATGGATTTTTAAGTCAAATAGATTCAATATTGAAACTGAGCTCTTTATCCTTTTGTCAAATAATTTCTTTGACTCTCTTTAGGTGGAAAAAAACTGTTCACTATTTGTAAGGATTATTGGGAAGATTAGATAGGAAATCTTTATATGTTTATAATCACAGTAAGTAAAATTCTCAGATGTTATTATTTCTGATTTTTTACCAGTTGAATAAGCCCAAATAAAATAAGTAGATTTTGATGAGAGGTATCACGGGACAGGGGAAAAACATGAGCAGTTGGACTTCATTTACAATCCTGTCTTTATTTTCTTATTTTCACATATATTACCCTCAAATAGTGTGCAGCTGGTGAGCAAAACAAGTAATTAACCAACCAAAGTTGAGTGAAACTAGTCTTAGTATTGGCTAACCTCTCTGCATGAAACATAAGATGGGAAATTTGAGTCTTTTAGGTTACTATTCTGCTATGTTCATTAAAACAGCCTCAAAAGAGTAATAAATATAATAGTAGCATAAAATATATATACATATAATTAATATCCAGTTTATTCCAAGTGAATGAGGACTTCATAAAATGTGATAAAAGTTGTTTCCTTGTATATCTAAAAAGCGCTGTTATTATGTACTTTGAACATCTTTTTTGGCTGTAGTTCAATCTAAACTTGTCAAAAGTCAGGAGTAAGCTCTCCATCATCATCGTCGTCAATTTTCTTAAGTTCTAGAAACAATATCATACACATGTGTAATTTAAACTTTTTTGACTGTGGTAAATTTGAGAACAATTTAGCTGTCACAGCAGGAATCATGGGTAATATAGAATGAAGAAATGAGAACAATGACATGCCATTATTACTGATAAGTATAGTCTAAAATTAGCTGATGTAGTGATTTTAAGTTTGAATGCGCAGCTGTACCTTATACCTCTGAGAATTGTTTGCCAGGATCCAGTTTCAAGAGCTCAGCTTTAGCAATTACCTTTTGCAGACTTTAGTCATTATCTGTTAAGATTTATTTTTTCCCTGTATCAATTGCGAATCTAGAAATTCTAACAAGGTAACATTAAAATATTTTATTCATTAGTAAGTATTCAGATTTTATTAATTACTATTGAATTAGACAATGTTTTTGAAAGTAATTTGCATTCTTTTAAGTGTTTTATCAGGTAATACTCGGTATCTCACACAGTAGGTCCTCAAAAAATGTTTTTCAATAAGTGAAAAATGTACTCCTCTGCCTTTCTTTCTTTTACTTCTTCTTTCGTATATGTATTGAGCAATGCTTGCTTTCTCTCCAGCTCCCCAATATTCCTACCATGATGAACACTGGCTTACAACTAAGATGAAATTAAGTGCTTTTGGAAAAATAAAAATTTTCCCTCAAAGAATTATTAAAATTTAAGGACTTGCACATATTCAAATACGCAGAAATTTGTATATATTTTAAAGAAGTAAGTCTCATCTTTCCCTCTGCTCAAGTTCACTGTCAGGTTAAGACTGCAACGGATAGTATATTCTTTGGAAAGAAACACTGCATGGATATGAGAACTACTAGAATGAGATACGGCATCTGAAGGTTTAATTTACAAAGGAGTTAGAAAGCTGGTTATATTGGGAGATGAAACTGAAAAGTATTTGAACATTTAGAAACTTACGTGGCAGGGCAGTAAAGAAGTAGGGTGAATAAGTAGCTCAAGGTAGTTAAGCTGTTTTGGGTGCAGACCAAGAGATCTGATGATTAAACTTGTAACTCAGATGACAGTGAGTTAGAATCTATACTGTTGGCTGGCTCATATACTGTGGAGTCCCATCCGGACAAATATTACAGATCACTTTCTCATCGCAGGTGACTCTCTTGGGAACTGACGTAATGGGAGGATTACCGGTCTTACATTAGAAATCTCTAGTTCTGCTGTGTGTACTGGTGACTTTAGCCAACTTACCGATCCAATTTGATCTTGATTTCTTCATATTTATGTATATTTTAAATATTCTATTTGTTTATTTTTGGCACTGGTGGGTCTTCGTTGCTGTGCAAGCTTCCTCTCTTGCCAGGGGTTGGGGCTGCGCTCGAGCTGCGTGGCGCACCTTCTCGCTGTGGGAGCATCTCTTGCTGCAGAGCAGGGATCTCGGGCACACGGTCCTCGGTAGTCGCGGTGGAGCTCGGTGGGTGCTCCCGGCCTCTAGCGCGCAGGCTCAGTAGTGTGGGGCACAGACAGTTGCTCCCTGGCAAGTGGGATCTTCCTGAATAAGGGATCACACCTGTGTCTCCTGCATTAGCATGTAGATTCTTTACCACCTAGCCACTAGGGAAGCCCAATTTCTTCATATTTAAACTGACAACAAAAGGACTCTAAAACCATACCACGTGGTATTGATATTGTAATAGTAATATGAAATAGTAATGTGAATCTGTCTACTACCCAGAATGGTTTTATTTTGATAATGTATATAAAAGAGAGAAAAAAATGTAGTTTTCTGGTGAATACAAAGCATCAAGTTTTAGAATTTTTTTTTTAACATATGTGGGTTTTTAATTCTTTTGACCCAATCCCTTTGAGTCAAAAGCAGAGACTGATTCTTTAATTAAATTTTATGTAATATATGGGAAATAGGTTATCTTTAATTAAATTCCTCTGAGGATTTTTCTTCAGAGACTAGGGCAAGATCCTAAATTCACTTTGTGGAAAGTACTGTTTAATTATTAAAATGTAAAGTATTTTGAATCAACTTAAAATTGCCCCCAAAGATTCTTGTCCTATTAAAACAATGTTTGGGAAAGGAGAGTTAAATGTCAGTTAAATTATATAAAACCTTCCACAAAAATAGATGAGATTACTAAACAACTAGTTTAAGTCAATATATGCCTCGGAATTGAACTGCCTTATATCCTGATGCTGGGAAAGATTGAAGGCAAAAGGAAAAGTGGGCGGCAGAGGATAACATAGGTTAGATAGCATCACTGACTCAGTGGACATGAATTTGAGCAGACTCCTGGAGATATTGAAGGGCAGGGAAGCCTGATGTGCTGCAGATCATGGGGTTACAGATAGTCAGACACAACTTAATGACTGAGCAGCAAGAACAAATGGCCAAAAGAAGTTTAAGGTATAGGCATACATGCTTTCCACGGGAGCTCTATATGTCAGAAAAGCAAGACATTGTTTCAGAGTGAAGAAAGCAGAGTGATGGAAACCAGCGAGGATCTCATATTGTTTTCATTTCACAGTGACTAAGGAAGGAGACAGAGAAAAACAGACTCACTCCGCTAACAACAGCTTGACAGGAACAACCAATTGAGGGGAAGATTTACTCTGACAGTGCTGTGATGGTTCAGCCCTGCATCGGGGAGGGCATGGGCAAGGATGAAACTCCAGGACGAGAAATCCTGGAAGTGCTGACGTACAGGGTGAGAACAGACATTATTAACACTTATTTTAGGAAAAAGTGGCTCAATAAGAGGGTATTGTGGAAGATAACTGGGACTTGTGCAATGGCAAAGAAGTTCTTCTGAGATTTACACTTTACACTGACGTCTCATTTACTATGAATTTTTATTATATGTTCTGCCGAAGCTAGCGCCACCATAAATTTCTGAGACTCCACGGCCTCCCTGGTGGCTCAGTGGTAAAGAATTTGCCTGCCAGTGGAGGAGCCACAGGAGTCGCAGGTTTGATCCTGGGTGGGGAAGATCCCCTGGAGAAGGACATGGCAACCCACTCCAGTATTCTTGCCTGGGAAATCCCACAAATGGAGGCGCCTGGAGGGGTATGGTCCACGGGGTCACAAAGAGTTGGTCGTGACTGAAGCAGATGAGCACATGTTGAGCACATGGTGCCTTTCAGCCCTCAAGTTTCTGTGGCTTTAAGAAGTACGATGTTGATATTCTTGTAAAGATCTGATTTTGTTTAAAAGAAATAAAATAGTAACCTGACTGAATGTCTCTGAGCCTGACCATTTGTTTTGGGGTCTTCAACCTGAATTTCTATGCTGGGCTTTCCAGGTGGCACCCAGCCGTCAATGTAGGAGATGTGGGTTCCAACCCTGGGTCAGGAAGATCCCCTCGAGTAGGAAATGGCAACCCACTCCAATATTCTTGCCTGGAAAATTCCATGGACAGAGGAGGCAGGCAGGCTACAGTCCATGGAGTTGCAAAGAGTCAGTCATAACTGAGCGACTGAACACACACATAAAATGACAGGGAAGGACGTAGGACCACTCCTGAGATCCAGGGCAAACATCATGGAGAAAATTAAACCTTCCTGTAGGCTGGTATATAGACGAGGTTTTACAAAACACTTAAACAATTCCACTCTTACAAATAAAATTTGGAATGACTTTTAATGCTATTGCTGTTGTTTTTCGATTTCCTACTTACAACTCCAAGGGGTAGGTAAATGTTTTTCACACCATTGTCATCACAGAGAGATCAACTTTTTCAAAATGCATCACAAGATAAGAATCATATCCTAGTTGAAGAGCAATGTTGGAAACTACTATATTAGACTTGTTTTTTTTCTAATATTTATCTATTTGGCTGCACCAGGTGAGTAGTGGGATGCAGGATTTTTAGTTGTGGCATGCAAACTCTTAGTTGCAGCCTGTGGGGTTTAGTTCCCTGATCATGGATTGAACCCGAGTCCTCTGCACTGGGAGCTCAGAGTCTTAACCACTGGACCACTAGCAAAGTTCCTAGACTTTCATTTAAAAATAAAACATTTGATTAATCCATGTGATGGGAGTTTACTTGATATTCTATAAACTTACTAGAAGGCTTCCCCAGTGGCTCAGTGGTAAAGAATCCATGGGCAAGGGAGCAGCCACAGGAGACTCGGGTTCCATCCCTGAGTTGGGAAGATCCCCTGGAGGAGGGCAAGGCAACCCCCTCCTTATTCTTGCCTGGAGAATCCTATGGGCAGAGGCACCTGGTGGGCTAGAGCCCATATTGCCACAAGAGTCAGACACAACTGAAGCAACTTAGCAGGCACGTGCATGCAAACTCACTAGAAAAGAGGATGGAGCTGAAGGTCCAGACTTTCCCCCATTGTTCTGACACTCTGCCCACTCTCTGTGGACATGTACTGTGAAATTGATCTATTTTTCAGAGTTGTGGGTTATATAGTGGCAATATTTCAAGTTCTTGTTGATATCGAGAACATACCTAAATCTTTTACAGTGCATACATGCATGCTAGGTCATCTCAGTCATGTCTGACTCTGCGACCCCATGGACTGTAGCCCACCACGCTCCCCTGTCCCTGGGATTCTCCAGGCAAAAATACTGGAGTGGGTTGCCATGCCCTCCTCCAGGAGATCTTTCCTATCCAGGGATCAAAACTATGTTTTTTATGTCTTCTGCATAGGTAGGTGGGCTCTTTACCACTAGTGCTACCTGGGAAGCCCAAAACTTTTTATAGTATTCCATTGTGATTCACTGGAAAAGGAAATGGCAACCCACTCCAGTTCTTGGTGTGGCTAGCTGTTGGTGAAAATAGATATCTCTCTATAAAATTACATAGACAGATATTATTAACTTAAAATTTACATTGTCATGCTGTATATAGATATATATTCTATAACCAGTTTTCACTAGATGATATGACAAAAACATCAGTCGTGCCATTAAATAAAAATCTATATTGTAGATACCTGGTTCATAGTTTGGCCATAATACTTTATCTATTCATTCATATGTAGATGTACATTTAGTTCCCCTCCCTAGTTTATTGCTATTATAAAATTGACTGATTAACAAATATATAGACACAGTTTTGTGCATATATCTATCTGGTTATTGCCTCTAAATATATTCCAGGAAGTAGGGTTGCTAAATTGGGGGATATATTATTTTAAATAGCATTGATACATAAATTGTATACTCAACATAGCAACCAACAGAGAATGAGGGCATTTCCTTATACCCATCCTTTCTAGACTTTCTAATAGATTTTGTTGTTCTTTTAAATATTTCAAAACCTTATTGGCATTGAAGGGGATCAGAATATTCCACCCTCCAAAAAAATGCCATTTTGGCATAGGGATTATTTTGAGCTGAAGGGATTGGAAAACGGCAAACACAAGCTTGTTGCCCTCCATCCTCCTGCCTGAGAGCAGGGCATAAATTGCCCCTTACAAAGGTAATATGCATTTCCATTTGTAAAGGTGTTCCCTCTCCCGTATCAGGAATACCTGAGATAGCACTGAAATGAGTCTATAGGATGCCTCTTAGTAAACAACCCTTACTTATACATTTCTTAGTCATCTTCCACAACTTATTGCTCTTTTTTAAAAAAATTTACATAAACTTCTGGCACACTTTATTGATTTAGGGGCCAAACAAGGCAGCATTAGGACAGTTAAGAAAATGCCTCCTTGAAAATGATGCATCCTAGGGCTGTTGAGTGATGTCAGTCACAGGATTTGAGGATGAAAAGGACAGTCTTTGGATGATGTTGCTTAGGATACTTGCTCATTTATTAAAAAGGATCCTTTTGCACGACGTGGATGGAAGAAGGCAAGAGTGTAGGGCTGTGATGTGAGCTGGGTGGTTGCCGTGAGCTTACCCACTAGGGCAGGTGGGCTGGTAAATCAGTGCTGAGTTGGGAAGGGAGAGACACCAGCCTGTCCCACCTGCCTCCTGAAGCCAGTAAACTTGATTAGTTGAGCCACTGACCCTGGAACACACTCTGTGTCCCTTTCCAGTGTGAAGATAACATTTTGATCACATGCTATGGGGAACCAGGGTTAGTAGTCAACTTCCGCCCTGATCCAAGCTACAGGATGGCAAGGTGACAGTGGGACTTCCTGCATACCTGGGTTGGCAGGAGGCTTTGATAAAAGCTGAAGTCTTAGGGCACTGGCTTTGTGAAATATTGTCACCAGTCCAGAGTAAACGAAAATGTGATTCCTTACAAATAATGCTACATCTCCATTTCTACCTATACCCTCCAGATACTGTTTTTACAAATTAGTTTTCCCCTTTGTCTATACATTTTTAAGACTCCGGCTTCATGAAAGGAATTGATTCACCGCAGCATGGCTGCTCTTTCTGTCTTGTGCCCTCCATCTCCTCCCCTCCAGCCTTACCCTGATCACCCTCCCCTCTGCACAGCGCCTATGGGCAGGGACCAGGCCATGCGGTGATGAGCAGCGATGCGGTCCTGCCTGGCCTTCTGTTTCTGGGATGTGGCTTTGGACAATGCTGCTAGGATGCTGCAAACAGGACATCACGGGTCTGGGATGCGTGGATGGCAGAGTGGAGCCCCTTTACTGTCTTACTCCACCGATGGATGGTCTCACTGTGGTAGGTCTCAGGGTGGATTTTCAAGGCCTTGACCAGGAGTTGACTGTGGCTCAGCTCATGAAATCCTTATTACCAAATTCAGACTTAAATTGAAGAAAGTAGGGAAAACCGCTAGGCCATTCAGGTATGACCTAAATCAAATCCCTTATGATTATACAGTGGAAGTGAGAAATAGGTTTAAGGGCCTAGAACTGATAGATAGAGTGCCTGATGAACTATGGAATGAGGTACGTGACATTGTACAGGAGACAGGGATCAAGACCATCCCCATGGAAAAGAAATGCAAAAAATGCAAAAATAGCAAAAAAAGGTCTGAGGAGGCCTTACAAATAGCTGTGAAAAGAAGAGAAGCAAAAAGCAAAGGAGAAAAGGAAAGATATAAGCATCTGAATGCAGAGTTCCAGAGAATAGCAAGAAGAGATAAGAAAGCCTTCCTCAGCAATCAATGCAAAGAAATAGAGGAAAAGAACAGAATGGGAAAGACTAGAGATCTCTTCAAGAAAATTAGAGATACCAAGGGAATATTTCATGCAAAGATGGGCTCAATAAAGGACACAAATGGTATGGACCTAACAGAAGCAGAAGATATTAAGAAGAGTTGGCAAGAATACAGAGAAGAACTGTACGAAAAAGATCTTCACGACCCAAATAATCATGATGGTGTGATCACTCATCTAGAGCCAGACATCCTGGAATGTGAAGTCAAGTGGGCCTTAGGAAGGATCACTATGAACAAAGCTAGTGGAGGTGATGGAATTCCAGTTGAGCTATTTCAAATCCTGAAAGATTGATGCTGTGAAAGTGCTGCACTCAATATGCCAGCAAATTTGGAAAACTCAGCAGTGGCCACAGGACTGGAAAAGGTCCGTTTTCATTCCAATTCCAAAGAAAGGCAATGCCAAAGAATGCTCAAACTACTGTACAATTGCGCTCATCTCACATGCTAGTAAAGTAATTCTCAAAATTCTCCAAGCCAGGCTTCAGCAATACGTGAACCGTGAACTTCCTGATGTTCAAGCTGGTTTTAGAAATGGCAGAGGAACCAGAGATCAAATTGCCAACATCCGCTGGATCATGGAAAAAGCAAGAGAGTTCCAGAAAAACATCTATTTCTGCTTTATTGACTATGCCAAAGCCTTTGTTTGTGTGGATTGCAATAAACTGTGGAAAATTCTGAAAGAGATGGGAGTACCAGACCACCTGACCTGCCTCTTGAGAAATCTGTATGCAGGTCAGGAAGCAACAGTTAGAACTGGACATGGAACAACAGACTGGTTTCAAATAGGAAAAGGAGTACCTTGAGGCTGTATACTGTCACCCTGCTTATTTAACTTCTATGCAGAGTACATCATGAGAAGTGCTGGACTGGAAGAAACAAAAGCTGGAATCAAGATTGCCAGGAGAAATATCAATAACCTCAGATATGCAGATGACACCACCCTTATGGCAGAAAGTGAAGAGGAACTCAAAAGACTCTTGATGAAAGTGAAAGAGGAGAGTGAAACAGTTGGCTTAAAGCTCAGCATTCAGAAAATGAAGATCATGGCATCCGGTCCCATCACTTCACGGGAAATAGATGGGGAAACAGTGGAAACAGTGTCAAACTATTTTTGGGGGCTCCAAAATCACTGCAGATGGTGACTGCAGCCATGAAATTAAAAGACGCTTACTCCTTGGAAGAAAAGTTATGACCAACCTAGATAGTATATTCAAAAGCAGAGACATTACTTTGCCGACTAAGGTCTGTCTAGTCAAGGCTATGGTTTTTCCTGTGGTCATGTATGGATGTGAGAGTTGGACTGTGAAGAAGGCTGAGTGCCAAAGAATTGATGCTTTTGAACTGTGGTGTTGGAGAAGACTCTTGAGAGTCCCTTGGACTGCTAGGAGATCCAACCACTCCATTCTGAAGGAGATCAGCCCTGGGATTTCTTTGGAGGGAATGACGCTAAAGCTGAAACTCCAGTACTTTGGCCACCTCATGAGAAGAGCTGACTCACTGGAAAAGACTCTGATGCTGGGAGGGATTGGGGGCAGGAGGAGAAGGGGACGACAGAGGGTGAGATGGTTGGATGGCATCACTGACTCAATGGACATGAATCTGAGTGACCTCCATGAGTTGGTGATGGACAGGGAGGCCTGGTGTGCTGCGATTCATGGGGTCACAAAGAGTCGGACACGACTGAGCGACTGAACTGAATTGAATTATCATCTGATCAGTGGATCAAGGGTTGCTCTGTGATACCATCTTTCGTGGATGCCTTTAGGGGATTGAACTCTTTGTGTAGGAATGTCCATTCTGGGGGCCTTCCTGTAAGTCTCTGGATTGGCATAGAGCCTGGGATGCTGAACTCAATCACAGAATCAAGCTTCTCTCCTCTTCTTGGTGAAGTCACCAAGCCTTTCTGCCTGCCTCACAGTCTGAGAGAAGCCATCTAGGAGAATATTATTTCTGCATGGAGAGATCTCCCAATTCTTCTCAATGAGCTCTGTGGCTGTTTCATCACTCATCAGTTTTCCAGCATCCTTAGTTGCCTTCAGCTTTTCTCCCAGATCTGAGCCAGAAGACCCTTAGCATGTCCCCAGTAGCCAAATGGGAGACACAGAAGTTTTCAGTAGATTTGGGTGCCTGGGAACTCTTGCCGGCTCCAGGTGGCCCAGGTACCTTGGGATACTCTTGAGTTGGTGTTGCCTCAGGCACGTTGGTGGCCTCCGAAGCCTCTCACTGCTCATCCCACACCCCGTTGCTCTTTTTAAAATGATAGATAAGCCCTCAGTTAAACACTTCTTTGGGTTTTCACTCTTTTCTGTAGAGTCTCCATGTACATAAAATATGTATGCCTTTCTCCTCTTAAACTGTCTCTTGCCAGTTTAATTTGCATGTCTCAAATACAGAACCTAAGAGCATAGAGGAAAAGCTTTTCATTCCTTTTAGCATAAAATACCTTCTTGTGTGTGGTGTCATAAAGTTGAATTGAGAAGGTATTAAAGTTTAAAAAATTTAAACAGTTCTCAAAATAAATTTCACAGTATCTTGCTTATAGTAGAGAATGGCTGTCTAGAAATAGCTTTCAGATAGCTGTTACTCCAGCCCAGCAAAGCAAGATCCCCAAAGCTCATAATGAGTAATAAATAATTGCTTCCCTCTTTCTTATCTTCCTCCCTTCTCTCTCCCTCCTCTTTCTGTCTTCTATTCTGTTGAAAACCCCAACTGAAAACACACTTGATCCCTCAATTTCTTAGGTGCTGGAACTTGAAGTATGCATGTCTCTCTCTAGGAGTTTATAAATGATGGTGTGCAGACAACTGCAATAAAACAAACGGTCTTGATAACAGTGACTTCCTAAGATCATGGCATCTGGTCCCATCACTTCATGGGAAATAGATGGGGAAACAGCGGAAACATTGTCAGACTATTTTTTTGGGCTCCAAAATCACTGCAGATGGTGATTGCAGCCATGAAATTAAAAGATGCTTACTCCTTGGAAGGAAAGTTATGACCAACCTAGATAGCATATTCAAAAGCAGAGACATTACTTTACCAAAAAAGGTCTGTCTAGTTCAGGCTATGGTTTTTCCTGTGGTCACGTATGGATGTGAGAGTTGGACTGTGAAGAAAACTGAGCACCGAAGGATTGATGCTTTTGAACTGTGGTGTTGGAGAAGACTCTTGAGAGTCCCTTGGACTGCAAAGAGATCCAACCAGTCCATTCTAAAGGAGATCAGTCCTTGGTATTCTTTGGAAGGACTGATGCTAAAGCTGAAACTCCAATACTTTGGCCACCTCATGTGAAGAGTTGACTCATTGGAAAAGACTTTGATGCTGGGAGGGATTGGGGGCAGGAGGAGAAGGGGATGACAGAGGATGAGATAGCTAGATGGCATCACTGACATGATGTATATGAGTTTGAGTGAACTCCGGGAGTTGGTGATGGACAGAGAGGCCTGGCGTGCTGCGATTCATGGGGTTGCAGAGTCAGACACGACTGAGTGACTGAACTGGACTGAATGGTTTAATTTAATAGGTGGCAAAAAGACTTTCCCACTGTAGGAGTTTTCCTGGGGAAATGAACAAAGTCTTTGGAGTTAAATGGCTGTGCTTGTTCAGTTGTGTCTGACTCTTTACAACTTCAAGGACTCTAGCCCGCTAGGCTCCTCTGTCCATGGAACTTTCTAGGCAAGAATACTGGAGTGAGTTGCCATTTTCTACTCCAGGGGATCTTCCTGACTCAGGGATGGAATCCTTATCTCTTGTATCCCCTGCACTGGCAAGTGGGTTCTTTACCACTGCTCAGATGAGTGTGAGTTTAAAGTCTGTCTCTTCCACTTGGTAATGGAGGCAAGCCTCTTAACTCTTGCTAAACCTCAAGGTCCTCATTTGCAAATTAATCATGACCCAGAAATTCTTTGATAATTAAAGATATTTTAGATCACATAGCCCAGGTTTTGCATTTGGTAAATATTATTTTCATTCTTTATTAGTGCCTGAAACTTCACAATAAAAACTACAGAAGGTTAGGGCTGGTAGAATTTACCTTTAAAGAAAACCAAGTTTGGGTTCATCATGGTAAGTTAAAAACAACAAGACCAAAAAAAAAAAAAAAAAAGAAGCTTAGAATGGGCAAGGATATATAGTGATTAGCTCAGGGTTACACAATTTGAAAGTTAAAAGACTCAGGGTATAGTGCTTACATGAGATCAATTCTTTAAGACTTTATCCCCTTTCAAAATTCAAATTACCTCAGAGAGAGATAACATCCTGAGTCTGGTTATCAGTTATAATTTAGTGCTACTGTTTATAGACCCAGTAAAGCGTTTCCTGAGATAATCATAACTTTTACATTTCATATAAAATCAGGAACTATAGATAAAGATGAAACAAATCACATACTCTGAGGGGGAAAAAGAACAGCAGGAAGAGGGCCCATATAATTCACCAACAGAGGGAGGGGGAGTCTCTCTGCTAGGCATTTTCCTATGGAATTGCATTACCTTATTTTGTTGTTGTTTTTACTCCTTTGATAATATGAGATGGATGACATTATCTCCATTTTGATGAAAAGATCTGAAGTTCAGTGAAAAATTTGGTGATGAGCAATAGAGTCTGTTCTCAGAAGTGTATCAGCTTGACTTCAAATCCCATGGTATTCCCAATGTAGCACAATGCCTTCAGCCAAGTCTGGCTTCCTAATTAACAGCTCTGCAATGAAAGTGAACGTGTTAAGTCAGTCAGTCCTGTCTGACTTTCTGTGACCCCATGGACTGTAGCCTGCCAGGCTCCAGTGTCCATGGAATTCTCCAGGCAGTAATACTGAAGTAAGGTCAACCTAGCTGCTCCATCCAGCTTGTAGCCGAACATAAATTGATAGGCATTTTTTGGGGGCAATTCAGAACAAAGTGATTCCTTTAATAGAAAGGATCATACCCAAAAGAAAATGGGAGCTTAAACTTATAATAAAAGTAGAAAAAACTTAATTAGACCTAATACTTAAGAAAAGGGCTTCCTTTGTGGCTCAGCTGGTAAAGAATTCAACTGCAATGCAGGAGACCTGGGTTTGATCCCTGGGTTGGACAGATTCCCTGGAGAAGAGAAAGGCTACCTACTCCAGTATTCTGGCCTGGAGACTTTCAAGGACAGTATAGTCCATGGGGTCACAGAGAGTTGGACATGACTGACCGACTTTCGTTTCACTTCACTTAAGAAGAAAGCAGGCTATATATATATATATCAGATCAGAAGAGTACCCAAGTTTTGTCTCCCAAATCTCTTCTGTCCTCATTGTCCTTAATAGAGACACACTTCTTGGGGTTTGTCATAACACTCATTCTTAAATTGATGTAGCACTTGACACTTTGCCACACTTTGCATCTCTTTGTTAGCACCTCTGCTTTCAGTGACAATCCCCACAGAGAAGATAGAAGGGCAACTGAGGCGTTTTATTTCCAGGCTTCCAGATCTGGTTAGAGTTATAGGAAGAGTGCTAGAGAGGATGAAAACAAAACGGAGGGGACTTAGGGGCATGACACAGGCAGTTCAAAGGACAGTTTGTCTCCTATATCGATTTCTTACAGTAAGCCTTGGGGTGAATGAGTAGGAAAAAATCTAGATAGGCTCTACACTTAGGCCTTAGTAACCCAAGTGTTTGCTCTGCTCAACTTCATTGTAAAAGATTATTGTTTATTTTGTGATTACATCTGTGAAGTAAACATAGTCATTATCATTATCCACAATCGTAGATTGAACAGATATTTTTTCATGTGGGGAGGACACAGAGAAGCAAAGTGATTCCCAGTTCCCAGAAAGTGGTAATAATCAGCAATAGCTCAAGTTCGTCTTGTTCACCTTGTAACTTGGTGCCTCAGGCCAAGTAAATTGCTGCATGCTTGTAGAGGACTGTGTTACTTTTCAGCAACACCTTTTATAGACACTTTTTATATCCTGATTTGTTCCTGAAAGTGAAAGTCGCTCAGTCATGTCCGACTCTTTGTGACCCCATGGACTATACAGTCCATGGAATTCTCCAGGCCAGGATACTAGAGAGGGTAGCCTTTCCTTTCTCCAGGGGATCTTCCCAACCCAGGGATCGAACCCAGGTCTCCCGCATTGCAGGCGGATTCTTTACCAACTGAGCCACAGGGAAGCCCAATTTGTTTCCTATGGTACTACAAATGTGGAGGGTTATATACCTTTGTCTATTGAACCCAGCCATATTCACATGACTTTCTTTGACCAATAAAATTTTGTCAGATGTGACATGTGGCATTCCATGAAATTGCTTTAGGAACTGATATTTGGTTCATTACTATCTCTGTTTTCTCTGCATCTGCGATCATGGAAGAATAAGGTGAGATGAAATCCCTGTCAAACTGGTCAGTGAGTGTCCACAGTCAGCAGAACCCTCTTATGAGTGCCACAGAACCCTCTTATGCATATGCAATAATAGTGTGAGTAAAAGATTTATTGTTTTAAGCCACTGAGTTTTCAGGCTGTTTATCTTTGTAGCATAATCTCACGAATCCTGACAGTGACTAAGTAATATTTCTTGAATAAATGAATAATAACCTAATTCCATGGACAGAGGAACCTGGTGGGCTACAGTCCATGGGGTTGCAAAGAATCGGAAATGACTGAGTAATTAACACACCACACACTCACACACACAACCTTTTTTAAATGTGTAATATTCACAGTTGACTCGCTATTTGCTATAGGAAGTTAAAAGTTGAATGCTACATTTTGCAAATAATTTATAAATATACTTATAAAGCATAATTTATAAATTATAAATTATAATCCTATCATCTGATCAGGAACAGTTTCATTGAGTAGTTACTAGGCAACAGGATTTTTGTAAGATTACAATAAGCATGTGAAAGGAAAGGAATTAATTTACTAATTCTTTAAATATTTACTGAGTGCCTACTGTGAGTCAGACATTTTGTTTAACATTTCCCATTATTCAAATATATAATACATGAGCCTGTTGAGCAGTTATTTTTTTAGTTTTCATAGGGAGCTGCCAGGTGAATTCAATCCTAGCATTTAGGGAAGAGACTACATTTTAATCTATTCCATTGTTTCCCTCCCCCAAAGAGGATAAATGCCTACTGGGAGACATTTACACTTAAAGACACTCTGATTATTAAGGCAAACTTGATAGCTTAATGTTAGTGGAAAGGATCATTAAAATTTATACACCCACTGAGAAGGGCCAGCCAGTTCCTCTCCAGAGCAGAAGTTTATTGAATCAAGAAGTCAGAAAAAGTCAAGGCTGGGAAAATCAGAGGACACATCATTGATTATGAGGCTTGGTGAAAAGGAAAGCTCTGGTCCCGAATGGAACTGAAGTAGCAGAGGAGCAGAGCAGCAGGAAAATAGATAATGCGGTTCAATTAAGACATTTTTAAAATTTCAGCTTCCAAGACTGGATGCTATTGAACTGAGCTGGAAAATGGAAATTGCTTTTCCTTAGAGATGGGGGAGGGGAGTAAATAATTCTGTAAGAGCAAGATGAGCAAGGTGTTTGTGTTGGAAGTGACCCTGGAAATCCCTCAGATATTTCTGATTGAGAAACTTGCATAGTGAGACCTCATGAACTGGCCAGGCTCACTTAAGCAAACAGGCTTTTATGGTCATCCCTGCAAACAAAGACAACATCTCCCTCACAAGGCATGATGTATAGGATCTTTGTAGGAAATCCACTTGAGAAGATTAGTTATTTGGGTAATTATCAGAATTTTTTTTTAATTTAAATTTTATTTTTTTACTTTACAATACCATATTGGTTTTGCCATACATCAACATGAATCCACCACAGGTGTACATGAGTTCCCAACCCTGAACCCCTCTCCCACCACCCTCCCCATATCATCTCTCTGGGTCATCCCAGTTCATCAGCCCCAAGTATCCTGTATCCTGCATCAAACCTAGACTAGCGATTCATTTCTTACATGATAGTATACATGTTTCAATGCCATTCTCCCAAATCATCCCACCCTTTCCCTCTCCCACAGAGTCCAAAAGTCTGTTCTTTCATCTGTGTCTCTTTTGCTATCTCGCATATAGAGTTATCATTACCATCTTTCTAAATTCCATATATACGTGTTAGTAAGCCAGAAAGAAAAACACCAATACAGTATACTAACATATATATATATATAGAGACTATTTTAAGTAAAACTATATAGCAAGATACAAAAAGCCATGGAGAAGCCATATAAATTATCTGGAGATTCTCACTGCCTTTGATCCTGTCTTTATCTCCTCCATGAAGGACAGAGAACAACTTCACACACTGTATTCCACTGACTGTAAATTCTACCCACTCTTCTCAGCCAATTTTAAGTTTTACCTCCTTAAAGGATCTTTCCTGCTGCCTTAAACTGTATATATTTCTTTTAGTAAACAATTGTAAAATTTGAAATATAACTTATCATGGATGCCCTTTACAACTGCAGGGAAAGTCCAAAGATAGTAGAACCATTGTCTTACTTTATCCCAGAGCTTAGCATAGTGCTATGTATATAATAAGTGCTTCATTAATATTAATTTGCTTTGATTTCACGTTTTGTTTATAAGATTATAAATTTAAGGTTGTGAGAAATTTCTTTGACTAATATATGATGCATTTTCTTAAAAAAATGGAAATGTATTAAAGTTTGATGGTGAAAACTTAAACCTACAAGTGGTACTTTTTGAATTTCAATGATATATACTGCTCAGTTCAGTTCAGTTCAGTCACTCAGTCATGTCTGACTTTTTGTGACCCCATGGACTGCAGCAAGCCAGGCTTCCCTGTCCATCACCAACTCCTGGAGCTTCCTCAAAATCATGTCCATCGAGTCGGTGATGTCACCCATCCATCTTAGCCTCTGTCATCCCCTTCTCCTCCTGCCTTCAAACTTTCCCAGCATCAGGGTCTTATCCAATGAGTTGGCTCTTTACATTAGATGGCCAAAGTATTGGAGCTTCAGCTTCAGCATTAATCCTTCCAGTGAATATTCAGAACTGATTTCATTTAGGATGGAGTGGTTTGACCTCCTTTCAGTCCAAGGAATTCTCAAGAATCTTCTCCAACATCACAGTTCAAAAGCATCAATTCTTTGACATTCAGCTTTCTTTATGATTCATCTCTCACATCCATACATGACTACTGGAAAAGCCATAGCTTTGACTATACGGACTTTATCAGTAAAGTCATGTCTCTGCTTTTTAATATGCTGTGTATGTTTGTCATAGCTTTTCTTCCAAGGAGCAGACATCTTTTAATTTCGACTGGGTGCAGTCAAAATCTGCAGTGATTTTGGCGCCCAAGAAAATAAAGTCTGTCACTGTTTCCATTGTTTGCCCATCTATTTGCCATCAAGTGATGGGACCAGGTGCCATGATCTTAGTTTTGTGAATATTGAGTTTTAAGCCAGTTCTTCCACTCTCCTGTTTCACATTCATCAAGAGGCTCTTTAGTTCCTCTTTGCTTTCTGCCATAATGGTGGTGTCATCTGCATATCTGAGGTTATTGATATTTCTCCTCACAATCATGAATCAAGCTTGTGCTTCATCCAGCCTGGCATTTTGCAAGATATACACTTGATGTAAGTTAAAAAAGCATGGTGACAATATAGAGCCTTGGCGTACTCCTTTCATGATTTGGAACCAGTATGGTGTTCCATGTCTGGTTCTAACTGTTGCTTCTTGACCTGCATACAGGTTTCTCAGGAGGAGGTAAGGTGGTCTGGTATTCTCATCTCTTTAAGAATATTCTGCAGTTTGTTGTGATCGACACAAAGGATTTAGTGTAGTCAGTGAAGCAGAATTAGATGTTTTTCTGAAATTCTCTTGTTTTTCTATGATCCAGTAGCTGTTGGCATTTTGATCTCTGGTTCCTCTGTCTTTTCTAAATTCAGTTTGAATCTCTAGCAGTTCTTGGTTTACTGTTGAAGCCTAGCTTGGAGAATTTTGAGCATTACTTTGCTAGCGTGTGAGATGAGTGAAATTGTGCAGTAGTTTGAGCATTGTTTGGCATTGCCTTTCTTTGAGATTGGAATGAAAATTGACCTTTTCCAGTCCTGTGGCCACTGCTGAGTTTTCCAAATTAGCTGGCATATTGAGTGCAACACTTTCACAGCATCATCTTTTAGGATTTGAAATAGCTCAACTGGAATTCCATTACATCCACTAGTTTTGTTTGTCGTGATGTTTCCTAAGGCCCAGTTGACTTCACATTCCAGGATGTCTGGCTGTAGGTGAGTTATCACACCATCGTGATTACCTTGGTCATGAAGATCTTTTTTGTGTTGTTCTTCTGTGTATTCTTGCCACCTCTTCTTAATATTTTCTGCTTCTGTTAGGTCCATACCATTTCTGTCCTTTATTCTGCCCATCTTTGCATGAAATATTCCCTTGTTATCTTTAATTTTCTTGAAGAGATCTCCAGTCTTTTCCATTCTGTTCTTTTCCTCTATTTCTTTGCATTGACCACTGGGAAAGGCTTTCTTATTTCTCCTTGCTATTCTTTGGAACTCTACATTCAAATGAGTCTACCTTTCCTTTTCTCCTTTGCCTTTTGCTTCTCGTCTTTTCTCAGCTTTTTGTAAGGCCTCCTCAGACAACCATTTTACCTTTTTTACATTTCTTCTTCATGGGGATGGTTTTAATCATAGCCTCCTGTACTATATCATAAACCTCCGTCCATAGTTCTTCAGGCACTCTATCAGATCTAATCCCTTGAATCTATTTGTCACTTCCACTGTATAATTTTAAGGGATTTGATTTAGGTCATACCTGAATGGTCTAGTGGTTTTCCCTACTTTCTTCAATTTAAGTCTGAATTTGGCAATAAGGAATTCATGATCTAAGCCACAATGGGCTCCTGGTCTTATTATTTTTGCTGACTTATAGAGCTTCTCCATCTTTGGCTGCAAAGAATATAATCAATCTGGCTTTAGTATTGACCATTTGGTGATGTCCATGTGTAGAGTCATCTCTTGTGTTGTTAAAAGATGGTGTTTTCTATGACCAGTGCGTTCTCTTGGTAAAACTCTATTAGACTTTGCTCTGCTTCATTTTGTACTCCAAGGTCAAACTTGCCTGTTACTACATGTATCTCCTGAATTCCTACTTTTGCATTCCAGTCCCCTGTGATGAAAATGACATCTTTTTTTGTGTGTGTTAGTTCTAGAAGTTCTTGTAGATATATACTGCTAGAGATGTTTTTTTTTAGGTAGCTATTTTTTCAGTAGAAATTTTATTTTCAGAAACAAAAATCAGCCTCTAGAAAATGCTCATCAGCCTTCAGAATGGTGACTTTAATCTCTTTGCCAGTGTTTGTCTATGTATAAAAGAAAGTGCTTCCTGGAGTTTCCATACTTGGTACCAGAGCACTAAATTTTAGGCATTTTCATTAGCTAAAATTCAAAGAAACAGTCAAAGAGATAGTTTGAAATGGGAACCCCTCTTGTTTGGTCCCTGACTGTTGCTGTGGTTGTGGTTGCTATATTTGCTCTTCTTGCCTGCAACCATGGCATTGGCAGTACAAAAGTCATTTGAGTACTATAAGCTGAAAATAACATGGTTAAGAGCCATGTTTGATGTTCATATGTGTGGTTTTTTTTTTTTTTCCATCTCTGTGCAGACCCATCTGTTTGATGGCAGAATGTCTACACACAAGGTAGTATGCCTGTCTCTTTGGAGGGTAATTTAGAGTGGTTCTCAGGGGGAAAACTGCCAAATGTTACAAGGACCATCTCCTTGTTGAGGCTTCTCTTTTGTCTCTATATTTCCACATTGAATATAAAGACTCCTCGAATCAATCTAATTCCTGGATTTTCCTTTTTCTTCTTTTTTTTTGGCAGGAACTACTTGGACATGGGCTATAAATTCAAAATTGAGGGACATATCAAAAGGACATATTTAAAGGATACTATGGGCAGTGTATATTAATCATACTCATTCTGAAAGAAAATTATCAGTGAAATCAGATACAGTTTAGAAAGATAATAAAGTCATAAAGTCATTTTTCTTTAGATTCATCTTTTCTTAATATATTTCAGCAGAAGCAGTACTCAAGTACATATAAATAAAACAAGTTATGAAATGCATAAAGACATAGAGAACAGTGAATAACCAGTAGTTAAATTAAATCACTATAGGTACAAAATTGATCAGGTGAAAATGTAATACACTGGAAACCAGATTTTTAAGCCATAGATCATGAGGTCAGAAAGAAATCTAGTGAGGTGTCAGTGGCAAAAGGAAAGATAGTCATAAAAGCATCTGCAGATAGATAGTGAAGGCTAAATGTTTGAAATTACTCATCTTTGTTAGGAGTTTTAGAAATTAAACTGAAATCAATGTATATTTATAAAGCATTTATTCATGCTGGATGATGGTAGTGGGGGACTATTGGGAGGATACTAGAATAAACCTCAACATTGGCCCTTAAGGACCATATAATCTAATAAAGTAAGCTAAAAAAATTACTTTTGATGTAAGACAGAGCAACCTATACACGCTAAATAATGGAAAATAACACGTTTTGGAAACAGAAAGGAGGAAATATTTATGATCATTTCACCATGGAAGACTTCCAAAGAAGAGTTCACAGATGAGTTGAGTTTTTAAGGAAACAATGTTTTCCAGTTAGCAAAGAATAAATGGGAACCAGGAGGAAATACTAAGCTAAAGGTCACTGTGAGTAAAGGAATGGAGGTTAAAGTTTGCTCTTGAAGGGTTAAAAGATGCTTGCTCCTTAGAAGAAAAGCAATGACAAACCTAGACAGTGTGTTAAAAAGCAGAGACATCACTTTGCCAACAAAGGTCTGTATAGTCAAAGCTATGGGTTTTCCAGTAGTCATGTATGAATGTGAGAGCTGGAAAAAGACTGAACACCGAAGCATTGATGTTTTTGAACTGTGGTGCTGGAGAAGACTCTTGAGAGTCCCTTGGACAGCAAGATCAAACCAGTGCATCCTAGAGGAAATCAGTCCTGAGTATTCATTGGAAAGACTGATGCTGAAGCTGAAGCTCCAGTACTTTGGTCACCTGATGGGGAGAGCCAACTCACTGGAAAAGATCCTGAGGCTGGGAAAGATTGAAGGCAGGAGAAGGGGAGGACAGAGGATGAGATGGTTGGATGGCTTCACTGACTCAATGGACATGGGTTTGACAAACTTCAGGTGATTCTGAAGGACAGGGAGGCCTGGTGTGCTGCGGTACCTGGGGTCACAAAGAGTCGGATATGACTGAGTGACTGAACAACAGGAGGAAATACTAAGCTAAAGGCCATCATGAGTAAAGGAATGGAGGTTAAGGTTTGCTTTTGAAGGGTTTTCACCATGAGAAATCTTGAAAGTGTTACCAAATCAAACTTGATTCTACTCATCAATTCGCAGTAAAGCCAGTCTGTGGATATCAGGTCGTAGTCAAAGAGAGTGTAATGTTTATTGTAAAGTGCCTAACCAGGAGTCTGGGGCATCTAATCCTGGAAAAACTCAAACTCCCCAGTGGGTTTCAGGGAAGCATTTTTAAAGGCAAGGTGAAGAGGGGAGTCTTGCATATGTGATGTGCTTGTGCGCAGCTCTCTGATTGGTGGATGGTGAGATATCAGGGTAGTATCGTAGAGCTTAACATTACGAGTCCTCTGGTTTCAGAGAGTGTGGCATCTATGTGCTCATGGTCATCAAGTAGCTAATTTTGGACATTTGGCGGGGGTTTTAGCATCATAAACTTAGGAAATGTGCATCAGATACTTATCTAGGTACTTTTCAGAGGAACTAATGATTCTATGACTTCCATATGGCTGATTTACTGTTTAAATCCTTACCAGAGCCTTGACCCAACTGCTGTTTTTGTTTCCATATGTCTATGTCCTTTCAATCTTTAATTCTTGAGCCAGGCTCTTGTGACTCAGAGGAGGCCTGGCAGATTGTAGTTTTTTACAAACAGGAGACAGGCAGAGGATGTGGGGGGAAGGGTGTCCCAGGAAGGCCCTGAAGGGTCCTGCTCAGTTCCCAAAGCAGTGGGGATACAGTGCAGGCTCAGTGTGAACAGCAGAGAATCAGGACAGTTATTTTAGAGAGGTAACTTTGGCAGCAGCATGAAACATGTTTAGGAGAGGTGAGAAGCTTGAATTATAGGTGACTGTTTTAGGGGAAAGTTACTGTGACAAAATCCCTCTTTGGTACTATCTGCCACTTGGAAGGTATAAATCTCTTTAAAACCATTTTGTCCAGTTTGTGTGGACAGACAAGAAATTTGAACTTTAGATGCAGATTGATTAGCTGAATAGATCTTAATAGAAGAGCAAGAGTTGTAAATATTGTATACACTTTACATACCATGGAATGAAATAGAGGAGCTTTATATAAAATGTAGATGATAATAATATAAAAGTCAATATATGAGTTATATTTCTTGATGTGGTAACAGCCACCATATATGATTATATTTCTTAAACATTTTTTCCTGTAGTGAATGGTAAGTAAAGACAACTAGACTTTATTCTACTTTACTTCTTAGAATAATTTACATAATGGGCTTATGGAAGAGGAGAGACATTAAAAAAAAATAAAAAGAGTTAAGTAATGAAAAATAAATCTGATCACCCAACCATCAGCAATAAGGGAAAGAAGGAGATTTAAAAGCAGGTAGCAGTACTTGTAGGCGTATCTGATAGAGACTGAGAGAAGGTCTTTTTAACTTCACTTTACCATTTACCACATTTCAAGATGAAATTTGCCAATGACATCACCCTACTCAAAAGTGATTATATTGCCTCAGGGAGCTTATCTGAGCCTGAGGTTGCCCAGTGGAGACGAGAACGGAAAGATTAGATAAGTGTGCTTGTTTTAGCAATGTATAATTCTGTGAAAATTCAAGGTCTTCTAGTATTGTTAATTAATAGCTTCATGAATTCCACTTCAGCCTTTTTCCCATAGGTTTTACTCCTTTGTGCTTCTATGCTCTCATCCCAGGTAACCCAAATGTATTAACATTTAATGCATGGTGGATGTGTATCCATGGAGAAGCCTATTTGGAGTAAGCAGATTTGAATTACAAGAAGCCAGAACAGTATTATGCAAATGTCCCATTAAAATTACCCTAAAATTGAATTTAAATTATACCTTTCCACATATAATTAGGCTTTAAAAATGAGGATAGATGTGAAATGCACTGGGTATTGAAAGATCTCTGTGGCTCTGCCTTTGCAGCCAGAGGAAAGGTAATGGGCAACAAGACAATTCAAAGGAAAAGAGACAGAAGCACATGGAAAGAGCCTAATAGGAATGGGAGACCAAAGAATCATTAACAGCTGATGCAACATTTTAAGGCACAAACTTTTCCTACATATTTCATTAATAATAATCTTATTACATTGCTGCAATGCCTTTATATTTCTTCCCTAGGAGAATATGTTGCCAGTAAGCACTTTGAGTATAGTAGTATAGAAATTACAGTCTTTCTATTATACTTATCAAGACCATTTACTTGGTCTTCTAAAACAGGCTTAATTTACCTGAAGATAATTACTTGTCTTATGTTTGGGAAACATCTCCATTATTCAAAGGGCAAATATTTTCATTGTTATGAAGGACAAAAATAAAGATACCTTATTTAGGAGTAAATCATGGGTATCAGTTCAGTTGCTCAGTCGTGTCTGACTCTTTGCAACCCCATGGACTATAGCCTGCCAGGCTCCTCCATCCATGGGATTTTCCAGGCAAGAATACTGGAGTGGGTTGCCATTTCTTCTCCAGGGGATCTTCCCAACCCAGGGATTGAACCCCGGTCTCCCTCATTACAGGCAGACACTTTACCATCAGAGCCACCAGGGAAGCCCTAATCATGGGTATGGAAGGTAATAATACCCTTTAAAACTCACTGTTCTTAAATCATTGGAATTATGCAAATATTTAAATGCTATAAATTGGATGAAAAGTTTGATTTCAGTTAGATATGGATAGCACACTTTGTCTGATAAAGGGACACAGCCTTCCAGGGCATAATCCATTTCTTGGAAAGAACTTCTTTTTCTGCTCTTTCTCAGTCATCTCTGAATATGCCTTTAAGGACAATCCAGTCAATAAAGTCCAATCTGGTCTGTTGGGGTAGTACAGGGCACCTGCAGCAGGTGCCTCCAATTTCCTGTAGCTGGATGCTACTATTCTTATCTTCCATTGATTAACGGTCTTATAATCAGTATTACTGACAGAAGGCGAAGAAGAACTAAAGAGCCTCTTGATGAAAGTGAAAGAGGAGAGTGAAAAAGTTGGCTCAAAGCTCAACATTCAGAAAACTAAGATCATGGCATCCGGTCCCATCACTTCATGGCAAATAGATGGGAAAACAGTGGAAACAGTGACAGACTTTTATTTTGGGGGCTCCAGAATCACTGCAGATGGTGACTGCAGCCAGTAAGTTAAAAGATGCTTGCTCCTTGGAAGAAAGACTATGACCAATCTGATCAAAATAAATAAATTTGAATTAAAAATAAATAAAAAAAGGAAAAAAACCCCACAAAAATCAGAGACATTACTTTGCCAACAAAGGTCTGTCTAGTCAAGGCTATGGTTTTTCCAGTAATCATGTATGGATGTGAGAGTTGGACTATAAAAAAAGTTGAATGTTGAAGAATTGATGCTTTTGAACTGTGGTGTTGGAGAAGACTCTTGAGAGTCCCTTGGACTGCAAGGAGATCCAACCAGTCCATCTTAAAGGAAATCAGTCCTGAATGTTCATTGGAAGGAGTGATGTTGAAGCTGAAACTCCAATACTTTGGCCACCTGATGTGAAGGGCTGACTCGTTTGTAAGGACCCTGAGTCTGGGAAAGATTGAAGGCAGGAGGAAAAGAGAAGACAGAGGATGAGATGGTAGGATGACATCACCAACTCAATGGACATGAGTTTGAGTAAACTCCAGGAGATGGTGATAGACAGGGAGGCCTGGCGTGCTGCAGTCCATGGGATCACAAAAAGTCAGACATGACTGAGTGACTGAACTCAACTGAATTGGTATTACTGTTGGGGTGGGCATGCTTATCTGAAAACCTCAAAGTGGAAAAATAGTGTGGGAGGGATTGACATTTTACCACTCTAGTTTTTGTTCAGGATAGACATTAATAATCAATCACAGCAGTGTTTTCCATTGAGTCAGGATGTGGCTTCAGATCCTACTTAACACAGAATTCTGGAGAGCCTCACTAGTCAACAAAATTTTCCATGAAAGAAAAAAATCTGTATTTTTTTTTCTTTTTTAATATATGTATAGATTTTAAAATCAGAAAACCTGGATTCTGGTCCCTGTTCTGCCACTTGGGCAAACCTTTTCTGACTATGCATGAGGTCAAATGGGATACAATTTTGCAAGCTGTAAAGTGCTATTTAGATATAAGGTATCTATTCATTTTCAACCAGATTGGAAATGCATAACAGAATGCTTTCTTCACAGCAGTCAGTTTTCCACCTTCCCTTCTTAGCCTTATTTAAGAATGAGTCGGGGAGCTTTCTGCTAACTTATGGTCCTTTCCTCTCCCATTCAAAGAGCAACTTAGAGAAACGTTTTCATAAAGATTTAAGGGGTCCAAAATGTGACAACATTCCAAGTCTCCTCTCAATAGATCTTGCTGCCAGTTGTTCAGTCACTCAGTCATGTCTGACTCTCTGCGACCCCATGGACTGTACCCAGAACTTGCTCAAACTCACGTCCATAGAGTCAGTGATGCCATCCAACCACCTCATTCTCTGTTGTCCCCTTCTCCTCCTGCCTTCAAACTTTCCCAGCATCAGGGTCTTTTCCAGTGAGTCAGCTCTTCTCATCAGGTGGCCAAAGTATTCAGCTTCAGCATCAGTCCTTCCCAGTAATACTACATAATTAATCATCCACATGACCATGGTGGAGATTCCAACATTTCTGACGGTGTAGCCTTTCTATCGATAAGATCAGCATCTTGCTTTTGAAGATGACTGGTGTTTGGAGACTGGTGATACACACTTGGGGTGTGTATAATTCCAAAAGGATTCACAAAATTAGAAGCAAGTTAGATAGTGGCATCTGAAGGAATATTTTTAAGGTCTAAATGAAATATTAAATCTTTCAAGTTCTTTTAGTTAAAGGGAGTTCCAACAAATGGGATTTATTGATTCTCTTTATAATATCAGATCACCATATAGTTATTAATCTTGTACCTCAAAAACATTTATTTTCTACCTCAGTATGATGGCAAGTATACAAATAACAGCTAACTTGTGAATATGTGATTTTATTTCATCCATAGACTTCCCTGGTGGCTCTGGTGGCTCAGATTGTAAAGAATCTGCCTGCAATGCAGGAGACCTGGGTTCAATCCCTAGGTCAGGAAGATTCCCTGGAGAAAAGAATGACAACCCACTTCAGTATTCTTGCCTGAAGAATTCCATGGACAGAGGAGCCTGCAGGCTGCAGTCTATGGGGTCCCAAAGAGTTGGACACGACTGAGCGACTAACACTTCCATGTTCTTTCATTTTCTAAAATAAGAGAAAGATATACTTTAGTTTCAGGTACTGTTTATTCCTTTGTTAACAGCTATTGAGCCTTCCAAGTGCCAGGCCCTGTACTGGAAAACTGTGTATATCTGCCTTCAAGAAGCTTAAGTTCTGATGAGGGAAAGAGATGGGTTATACATACCACTGTTTTGTATGGAAATACTAGAGATAAGTTACAGATACTTTGGAGCATAGGAGAGGAGGAGGATTTGTTTTGTCTTTTTACTTTCTTTTCTCTACATTTTTCCATCATCTGTGCTCTCAAGTCTCTCACCGCTGTCAGTTGTACTAAATCTCTCAGTAGCTTCTCTAAGAATGTTGAGTAACTAGGAAAATAGTCTCTTTAGTCATGCTTAGGGGACTCTATTTTGAAAAAAAATGATTGTACTTATTACTTCCAGTTTTTGAAGGACAACATCATATTTGTTACTCAGGAACTACTTTCAAAATACCTTGGCAACTTCATGGTCAAAGTTAAGAGAAAATAAAGGTGACTGTCTGCTATTCCTTTGAGCCTTCCCTTTCAGTTCTGGGTTCCAGCTTGAGAAAACTCTCATTTTCAGGATGTTGGCACAGAGTATGACCTCACTATTCGAGTGTAATCCTATTCTCTTCCACAGCATAGAGAGTTCATATTTGAACTTTTATGAGTATAATTGCCATAGAATGCCACAACCACAACTATCATGTAATAATAACTCCAAAATCCAGTTATCATAATAGTATTCCCTCTCTCTCTATTTATAAACATGGAGTGATTTCTGATTACTTGAGTCTCCTTGTAAATTTCTTTTATTCCTGGTTTCTTGATGGATTGTATTAACCTAGTTAGAAATGTATTTTCTAGCATGGAAGTAGTTTCAAATACTTTTTGCCACATAAATGAGTGACACATACACAGAGACACATATTCACAAAAGCACTGATATTGAATAGAGTCCAGTTTCCTCAGCGTGTCCCATTTCAACAGTTGGCAAAACCTCCATCTTATGTAGCCTGTTGGTTGTAGAACTAATTATTTTGAGATTAGCCAGCATCTGGAGTCTGATGCTCAAGAAGCTGGAGGATTAACTATTTAGAGGCTCAGCTGCAAAAGCAGGAATAATCTACTAGCCCTTGTAAAAGCTACAGTAAAACACAACTCCAAGGACTTTCCTGACAGTCCAGTATTTAACACTCCACAATTCCACTGCAGGGGACGCAGATTCAATCCCTGGTCAGGAAACTAAGGACCTGCATGCTGTGTGGTGCAGCAAAAAAAAAAAAAAAAAAAAAGCTTGTCAAAATAGAGTACTGATCCCTAATTCATACCAAATATCATTTCAAAATTTTGTCAGTCAAACTTCTATCCATAACCTGTGATAATTTTGAGACCAAAAATTAGTAGCTCACTACAAAGTAATGTTTTCTTGAAGGGCCCTCAAGTGTGGAGATTGGCCTGGGTGCCTTAATGAACATGCGTGCATTTCCAGTATGTCTTTCCTAACTTGATGAGAGAAATCCAGTGATAACACTCAACCTGACCCCCTCAGCCCTTGTCAGTATTTAACATGGAGTAACTATCTCGTCAGGCTTAGTTCACTGGTTCACTCATAGAAGGTAATGTTGCATTATAGTCATTTACGTACACGGCAGCCCACTCAATGATGAACCGTGCCTCGTTGCTTATTCTCAAGCACGTTTCACAGGACCAGGTATATAGTCTACTATCATCCATTTGGTCTCTTGACTATTATGGTCTACTGAATAGCTTAAACAGTCAATTTCTACCCAGAATCTTAATTGTCCCTACACCAAATCTTAACACTCCCCATTTCATATTTTCTTCTGCTCAGTTCCTTTATTCATTCAGTGACTATATTCTTTGGTTTCTTATCATAGTCTTATCAAACTCATAAGTTATTAAATATACATACACAGCTGTCTTCATTTAACTGAAATATACTTATTATTGGAATCTAAAAATAATAAGATAATAAATAATCTTTGTCTTGAATGCACATTATTTTCCCCATCATAGGACATTTAATATAGAAGTTTCTATTTTTTGTGATGTCAAATCATTATAATATTCTTGTTATTTTTTTCTCTCAATCTCATCTCCACTTGAAAGAATATTACCAATTATAAAATTAGAATTGGTAGTAGGAATAGTATAGCAAACAGAATAAACTTAATGAATTGAGATTGTAGCTTTGAGGCTAATATTTATTATTATGTTTATGAACTGAAGGGATATTTTCATTTTTTGAAAGAATACGCTTATAGAATCATCATGTAGCTATGGGAGAAAAAAATATCTTTAGTGCTTTCTTCATTATTACTTTCTAAAATATGACTTTGAATTAATCTTAACTGGGTTTACTTTCTTCTCTCTCTCACTATAGCTCATTCCCTTTTACTTAACCTCTCATTTGTTTTCCTCATTTCTAAAGTAGGAAAGTAAGTAATAATACCTATGTTTCAAGGGCAATGTGAAGATTAAATTAAGCAAAGCAAATTCTTCTAACTGTACAATGATATACAAGTCTATTTCTGTTATTTCCATTGTAGGAATGCTTAGGTATTATAAGATACACAAGGGACAATTCTTATTTGGCAGCTGTCTTGTAACTCCAAATAAATTTATTTGTCATGTATTTATTGAGAGATTTACAGCCTCTAGAGAATTTTTTCTGTGAGAGTGATGCTTTTGATTTTTCTTTTGTTCTTTTCCCCTCACTCTGGCTAGTTGAAATCTCCAAAGACAAATCATGTCCTTGGCTGGGCAGCTAAGATGTAACTGAAGTTTCCAGGGATTTCTATAGTATGGATTCAGCACTTATGGAAATTTAATTTTAAAATGGAAAATATCCCTTAACTAGAGAAATATCTGCTTAAAGTTTCCGGTTTATAAATGTTGACTGTCCTGAGGTCTGACATGCATTGCTGCCTTTGCTTTCTGTATGTTTTTCTATGTTTTAGGTCTATTTTCTTGGCCTAATGAGATTGCAAGCACCCCAGTGTCATTTTTATTTCTAGTATGTTGGTCTCTGTGAGATGTTTTGATTTTGTTTGGTGACAAAGAAATAATAGCAATGATAATGACAGTCTTAGTTTAAATGTTGTCAAGTGGTACAGTTGAGAATTTAATTGGTAGAAATGATATTTTTATCACCATGAAATAAATTATGCACAGGGAGAACTATTTTAGAAATAACCTTCCATAATAGAAAGGCTCTTTTGTACAGTAGTCTTCAAATTTGGTTGAAAATCACTCGAGGACACCAAAAAAAAAAAATTTCTTTAGACTAAGGCTTTATTTTTATTTCATTTCATATGGTCTATTGAATAGCCTTGTCACATCTGAGTGATGTATTTTCTTTAAAACTACTAACAATACATATATAGACCTATGACATGAAGTGTATATGAATATCTGAAGTAGAGAAAAGCAGTAATTATTTAACTTAAAGAAATGACAGAGTTTTATAGTGCTTGCTATAAAGTAACAAAATATATCCAGTCATAGCCAGAGACCATTATTTAAAAGTTATTATCATACCATCATGATCTCTTCTGCACTTGCATTATTTTGCCACAAAACTCTAAAAGAAAGTTTTTAAGTTTCATGGCAGGCAGTAGATAATGATTATATTCAAGAATAAGAAATATTTGAAATTGACTTACATACAGATTTGTAGTGATCAAAATGAGTGTGAGATCTCCAGTTTTATCCTGTTACTTTGGAGGTTTTCAGAACAACTTCTCTCAGATATTCACATTTAAACCAAAAAACAGCATGATTGATTAGTCATTGAGTTGTTCATGCTGGGCCAGAAAATTTATCATGGAGACTTAGTTCTGAAATGAAGTTGAGCAAGAAATGCCTTTCAGAAATTTATAAGAAAATATTTTGACAGCTTTCCTTTGAGAAATGAGAATGTCAAGCTGTAAACTTGTTAATGACAGAAGTGAAATACCATGCTTAACTAGATCAGTACTTGTAATTGCTCATAACATTTTTACTTTGAGCATACTCAGACCTAAAGTTATTTTTCCCCAGTCAAGTTTTTATTTAAACGGAAATTTACATTTTACAATGTGAAAAACATCCTACATACTTTTGAGCTCCATTGATCAAAATCTCAACATATGTTTTATTACGTTTTCATGACAATAACTATATGTAGCTGGAATTTTTTATGTATTTTTTCAGCTTTTTTAGTCACTGATATTTGTATGAATTTTATGTAAAATATTGCATGAAGTCATACATATATGGAATGTACACTATCCATGGTAGGAACTTGGTATCAATAGAAAGAGATTCCCTGGTGGCTCAGCTGGTAAGAATCCGCCTGCAATGTTGGAGACCTGGGTTGGATCCCTGGGTTGGGAAGATCCCCGGAGAAGGCAACAGCTACCCACTCCAGTATTCTGGTCTGGAGAATTCCGTGGACTGTATAGTCCATGGATTTGCAAAGAGTTGGACACAACTGAGAGACTTTCACTTTCACTTTCGTATCTCCTGTGGATAAACTGTTATTGTTACCATTAGAAAGATAGCTGTTTTAAATAACCATCTCTAGTAGCTAACTATTATGTGTTTATGGTGACGGACAGGGGGGCCTGGCATGCTGCGATTCATGGGGTTGCAAAGAGTCAGACACGACTGAGTGACTGAACTGAACTGAACAGATTATGTGTTTAGAAAGGCACAGCAAAAGAGGAAATGGAGATAGGGAAAATAGATACATCTTGGAAGAGTTTTGTTTTAAGCTTACTCATAAGCCACCGAACAATAACAAAAAGATTCATATAAAATTGTGAAAGTGAAAGTCACTCAGTCATGTCTGACTCTTTGCAACCCCATGGACTGTAGCCTGCCCTGCTCCTCTGTCAGAATACTAGATTGGGATCAATGCAGGTGGATTCTTTACCATCTGAGTCACCAGGGAAGCCCAAAATATAAAATTAATTTAAGCTAATTTATGGAATAACATCACAGTGGATATCGAGTAGAGTTAAAGTGTGCATTTAGACTTTCAACAAATGATGCTGGAAAAACGACATCTGTAGAGAATAAATGAACCTTGACCCACACCATGTACCACATTAAAAATTATCTTGAAATACCAAGTACCAGAGTGCATGCTAAGTCACTTCAGTCATATCCAACTCTTTATGATCTTATGGACTGTAGCCTGCCAGGCTTTTCTGTCCATGGGATTCTCCTGGCAAGAATACTAGAGTGGGTTGCTATGTCCTCCTCCAGGGATCTTCCCAACCCAGGGATCAAACTTGCATCTCCTACGTCTTCCTCATTGGGAGGCAGGTTCTTTACCTCTAGTGCTACCTGGGAAGCCCCAAGTACCAGAGACCTAGATGTAAAAGTGTAAAACTATAAACATCAAAGGAGAAAATCTTTGGCTAAGGTAAAGATGCATTAGACACCAAACAAAAAGTATGATCCATAAAAGAAATCAGTCCTTATCAAAGGTAAAAAAGAAATCTACTCATAAAGGAACTGTTAGTATAATAAAAAGACAAGCCCAGATTAGAAGACAGTACTTGTACAACTTTATATCTGATAAGGGGTTCTATGCAGAATATGCAAACTCTGGGAGTTGGTGATAGACAGGGAGGCCTGGTGTGTTGCAGTCCATGGAGTTGCAAAGAGTCAGACGTGACTGAGAGGCTGAACTGAACTGATGCAGAATATATATATTGTAGATAACTCCAAAATAATAATAAGAAAATGAACAAAACACCCACAATGAAAATGGCAAAGAATTTGAACAGACATTCACCAAAACAATACACAAATGGCAAATAAGCACATGAAGAAAAAATGCTAAACACAGTCATTACAAAAATGTAAATGAGATATCTCTACCTATACCAATTAGATAAAATAAACATACCAGACAATTCATAAAGCTGATGAAAATGTAGAATAAGGAGAACTAGCACACATTGTTGGTATAAATAAAAATTGCACAGCCACTTTAGAGAAGAGTTTGGCAGTTTTGCGTAAAGTTAAGCATATACCCCATCCATCCTACATCCAAGTATTTAAGTAAGAGAAATGAAAAGTTGTGATCATCCTAAAACCTGTACATGAATCTTTATAGCAATTTTATTCATGACTATCAAAAACTGGCAACAACTTAAGTTCCTTCCACTGATAAACAGATAAACAGTAACATATCCATATAATGGTATGCTGCTCAGAAAAATAAATAAACAAAATAAAATGAAAAGAAACTGATACTCAACATCACAGATAATCTCCAGTTATGGTATGTGAAAGAAGCCATACTCATAAGGCCACATAGTATATGATTCCATTTGTATGACATTCTGACAAAAAATATGTGAATAAAAAAAAAAAAACACAGATCAGTGGTTGCTAGGGGCTGAGAGTGGAAAGGTGTTGATTCTAAAGGGTACAAGAAAATTTGGGGGGATGATGTAAATGATCTATATTTTCAACATAGAGATGATTCCCTGATTTCAGGCATTGGCCACAACTGATAGAACTGTATGTTTGAAAGGGTGATCTCCACTGCATATCTCAATAAACCTGACTCTCTCTCCTCCAAAAGAAAACTGACTTGGTTATCATTGGTATATCCAGGGATATAGCTAGTTACCTTGATTATTGCTGAACCATATCACTTGGACACAAAATAGCTGTTGATAGAAAAGTTTCTCTTCATAGACTTACTCCAGTTAATAGATACAAAAAGAATGATAGAACAATAGTGTTTTACAAATGTTTGCAGATCTAACCAAGAGGGTTAACAGCCTCGGTAGGAAGGCCAGAGGTCCCCAAGTGGCAGGGGGAAGTGAACTGTAAGTGGCAGAGTTTTCTCTTTTTCTTTTCTCTTCTAATCTTGTGTTGCCATGATGACACCTGGTTCTGCCTGAACTTAACTTTATCTCAAACCTTGAGCTAACCAATGTGTTTTTCTTATGGAAATATTTTTTTCTCAAGCTATATTAATGAAACCCTATTTGCTTGGAAAGCTGCCTTTCTTCAAGACTTATGGCAATTGTTTTATGGCCCATGACTTCCCTTGTGCCTTTCTATCTCAGAATGCACGTTGTGGGATAGGGGCCTGGTGCCACTCTCTCAGTCTTGACATATTTCTTTTGTCTGATTAGCAGCTTACTAACAGGTATGAAGCGCCTTGCTAAAAACTAGCAAGAGAGCACTCTTTTTGTCCCCTTCTGATGTCGATGTCAGAAGCTTTCTCTGTCTCTTTTTACACTTTAATAAAACTCTGATGGCAGTCCTAAGATGGTGGAGGAATAGGACAGGGAGACCACTTTCTCACCCACAAATTCATCAAAAGAACATTTCAAAGCTGAGTAAATTCTACAAAACAACTTCTGAATGCTGGCAGAGGACATCAGGCACCCAGAAAAGCAGATCATTGTTTTCAAAAACAGGTAGGAAAAATATAAAAGATGAAAAAAGAGACAAAGGAGGTAGGGAGGGAGCTCCATCCTGGGAAGGGAGTCCCATCCCAGGAAGGGAGTATTAAAAAGAGAGAAGTTTCCAAACACCAGGAAACACTCTCACTGCCGAATCTGTGGCGAGCCTTGGAAGCACAGAGGGCAACATAACAGGGAAGAAAAATAAATAATTAAGACCAACAGATTACGAGCCCAATGGTAACTGCCCCAGTGGAGAAGCAGCGCAGACACCTGCATCTGCCACTAGCAAGTGGGGGCTGGGCAGGGAGGCGTGGGCTGCAGTGCTTTTTAAGAATCGGGCTGGAATGCCCCGAATGTAACCAGAGCGAACTAACTTGGGCTAGCATACCAGACTGTGGGATAGCTACCATGCGAAAAGCTCTAACATAAGACACCACCAGGACTGCGCACAGAACAAAGGACGGAACAGAAATAGATGGCTGCAGACCATCCCCTGCTGGTGACAGGCAGCCAGAGCCATAAGGGCTGGAAGGGGGCAATTGCAGCCCCAGAGAGACTTTACCTACCAAACTGAAAGCAGGCTTCTTTGCTAACTAAGACTTCTTGGGGTTCTGGACAATCACCATCTACCTGACAAGGGGTGCCAGCAGTACACCCAGAAAACTGAGCAGCAGGGAAAGGCGATAAGTCACAGCGACCGTGCTCACCAAACACCTAAGCTACTCGGTTCTGGGAAGGGCACAAAATGCAGGCCCAACTGAATCAGCACCTCTGAGGGCTGCCTGAGAGCCAAGCCTGAGCGGCTTAGACCGGGGAGGTGCATGCAGCTTAGGGCCGGCCTCAGACGGTTCCCAGCAGAGCAACAAGAGCCCGAGCGGTGTGTGCTGTGTGCAGGGACATGCCCAGCATGGCTGAGACACTGTGAGCACACGCCAGTGTTATTTATTTGCAGCATCCCTCCCTCCCCACAGCACGACTGAACAAGTGAGCCTAAAAAAAAAAAAAAAAAAGTGTCTACCACCGCCCCCCTTGTGTCAGGGCTGAAATCAGACACTGAGGAGACCAGCAAACAGAAGAAGCTAAACAGAGGGAATCACCTTGAAATGACCCCACACTGCCCACAACACCAGAGAAAGTCCCAGAACTATCTTTACTATTTTTACGTCCATTCTCTCTCTCTTTCTTTTTTTTTTGTTGATGTTGTTGTGTGATTGTTTTTTCTTCTCCTTTTTAAAAAACATTTTTAAAGTTTTTAAGTCCTCTATTTCTCCTTTAATTTTAATTTTTATAACCTACTATCATTTTTCAAAAAAAAGACCCTATTTTTAAAGCAAATGCTGTATTTTTTTTGTGTGGTTGTTATTGTTCTTTTTTAATAATTCTCGTGACTTTTTTTTTTCTCTTGTTCTTATTCTTTAATATTGTATTTTTGAAAATCCAACCTCTACTCTGGATTTTTGATCTTTGCTTTTTGGTATTTGTTGTCAATTTTGTACATTTAAAAACCCAATCTTCAGTACCCAATTTTACCTGAGAGTGAGATTACTGGCTTGACCACTCTCTCCTCCTTTGGACTCTCCTTTTTCTCCACCAAGTTGTCTCTGTCTACTCCCTCCACCTTCTCTTCTCTACCAAACTCTGAATCTCTGTGTGTTCCAGACAATGGAGAACACTTAGGGAACTGGTTACTGGCTGGATCTGTCTCTCGCCTTTTCATTTCCCTCTTGTATCCTCCTGGCCACCTCTGTCTACTTCCTCTCTCTCCTCTTCCCTGTATAACTCTGCGAACACCTCTGAGCGGTCCAGACTGAGGAGTGCACATAAGGAAGTGATTACTGGCTAGCTTGCTCTCTCCTCTTTTGATTCCATCTCATCTCATTCCAGTCACCTCTAACTACCCCCTCCCTCTTCTCTTCTCCATGTAACTCAGTGAACCTCTCTAGGTGTCCCTCAATGTGGAGAAACTTTTCACCTTTAACCTAGATGTTTTATCATCAGTGCTGTATAGAGGGAGAAGTCTTGAGGCTGCTGTAAAAATAAAACTGAAAACCAGAAGCAGGAGGCTTAAGTCCAAATCCTGAGAACATCAGAGAACTCCTGAATCCCAGGAACATTAATTGATAGGAGTTCATCAAATGCCTCCATACCTACACTGAAACCAAGCACCACCCAAGGGCCAACAAGTTCCAGAGCAAGACATACCATGCAAAGTCTCCAGCAACACAGGAACACACCCCTGAGCTTCAATATACAGGCAGCTCAAGTTACTCCAAAACCATAGACATCTCATAACTCATTACTGGTCACTTCATTGCACTCCAGAGAGAAGAACTCCAGCTCCACCCACCAGAACTCCGACACAAGCTTCCCTAACCAAGAAACCTTGACAAGCCATGGATACTATCCCATCCACAGCGAGGAAACAAAATAATAAAGAGAACTCCACAAATTCCCAGAATATAGAAAGGCCACTCCAAACACAGCAATATAACCAAGATGAAAAGACAGAGGAATATCTAGCAGGTAAAGGAACAGGAGAAATGCCCACCAAACCAAACAAAAGAGGAAGAGATTGGGAATCTACCTGAGAAAGAATTCTGAATAATGGTAGTGAAAATGATCCAAAATCTTGAAATCAAAATGAAATCACAGAAAAATAGCCTGGAGACAAGGATTGAGAAGATGGAAGAAAGGTTTAACAAGGACATAGAAGAAATAAAAAAAGAGTCAATATATAATGAATAATGCAATAAATGAGATCAGAAACACTCTGGAGACAACAAATAGTAGAATATCGGAGGCAGGAGATAGGCTTAGTGAAATAGAAGATAGAACGGTTGAAATAAATGAATCAGAGAGGAAAAAAGAAAAATGAATCAAAAGAAATGAGGACAATCTCAGAGACCTCCAGGACAACATGAAACACTCCAACATTCGAATTATAGGAGTCCCAGAAGAAGAAGACAAAAGAAAGACCATGAGAAAATCCTTGAGGAGATAATAGTTGAAAACTTCCCTAAAATGGGGAAGGATATAATCACCCAAGTCCAATAAACCCAGAGAGTCCCAAACAGGATAAACCCAAGGCGAAACACCCCAAGACACATATTAATCAAATTAACAAAGATCAAACACAAAGAACAAATATTAAAAGCAGCAAGGAAAAAACAACAAATAACACACAAGGGGATTCCCATAAGGATAACTGCAGATCTTTCAATAGAAATGCTTCAGGCCAGGAGGGAATGGCAAGACATACTTGAAGTGATGAATGAAAATAACCTACAGCCCTGATTACTCTACCCAGCAAGGATCTCATTCAAATATGAAGGAAAAATCAAAAGCTTTACAGACAAGCAAAAGCTGAGAGAATTCAGCACCACCAAACCAGCTCTCCAACAAATGCTAAAGGATATTCTGTAGACAGGAAACACAAAAAGGGCGTATAAACCCCAACCCAAAACAATAAAGTAAATGGCAATGGGATCATACTTATCAATAATTACCTTAAACGTAAATGGGTTAAATGCCCCAACCAAAAGGCAAAGACTGACTGAATGGATACAGAAACAAGACCCCTATATACGTTGTCTACAAGAGACCCACCTCAAAACAAGGGACACATACAGACTGAAAGTGAAGGGCTGGAAAAAGATATACCACGCAAATAGAGACCCAAAGAAAGCAGGAGTAGCAATACTCATATCCGATAAAATAGGCTTTATAACAAAGGCTGTTAAAAGAGACAAAGAAGGCCACTACATAATGATTAAAGGATCAATCCAAGAAGAAGATATAACAATTATAAATATATATGCACCCAACACAGGAGCACTGCAATATGTAAGAAAAATGCTAACAAGTATGAAAGGGGAAATTAACAATAAGGCAATAATAGTAGGAGACTTCAATACCCCACTCACACCTATGGACAGATCAACTAAACAGAAAATTAACAAAGAAACGGAAATTTTAAATGATACAATAGACCAGTTAGACCTAATTGATATCTATAGGACATTTCACCCTAAAACAATGAATTTCAACTTTTTCTCAAGTGCTCACGGAATCTTCTCCAGGATAGATCACATCCTGGGCCATAAGTCTAACCTTGATAAATTCAAAAAAATCTAAAACATTCCAAGCATCTTTTCTGAGCATAATGCATTAAGATTAGATCTCAATTACAGGAGAAAAACTATAAAAAATTCCAACATATGGAGGCTGAACAACACGCTTCTGAATAACCAACAAATCACAGAAGAAATCAAAAAAGAAATCAAAATATGCATAGAAATGAATGCAAATGAAAACACAACAACCCCAAACCTGTGGGACACTATAAAAACAGTGCTAAGAGGAAAGTTCATAGCAATACAGGCATACCTCAAGAAACAAGAAAAAAGTCAAATAAATAACCTAACTCTACACCTAAAGCAACTAGAAAAGAAAGAAATGGAGAACCCCAGAGTTAGTAGAAGGAAAGAAATCTTAAAAATTAGGGCAGAAATAAATGCAAAAGAAACAAAAGAGACCATAGCAAAAATCAACAAAGCCAAAAGCTGGTTCTTTGAAACGATAAATAAAATTGACAAACCATTAGCTGGAGTCATCAAGAAACAAAGGGAGAAAAATCAAACCAATAAAATTAGAAATGAAAATGGAGAGATCACAACAGACAACACAGAAATACAAAGGATCATAAGACAATACTATCAGCAATTATATGCCAATAAAATGGACAACGTGGAAGAAATGGACAATTTCTTAGGAAAGTACAACTTTCCAAAACTGAACCAGGAAGAAATAGAAAATCTTAACAGACCCATCACAAGCATGGAAATTGAAACTGTTATCAGAAATCTTCCAGCAAACAAAAGCCCAGGTCCGGATGGCTTCACAGCTGAATTCTACCAAAAATTTCGAGAAGAGCTAACACCTATCCTATTCAAACTCTTCCAGAAAATTGCAGAAGGTCAACTTCCAAACTCATTCTATGAGGCCACCATCACCCTAATACTGAAACCTGACAGAGATGCCACAAAAAAAGAAAACTACAGGCCAATATCACTGATGAACATAGATGCAAAAATCTTTAACAAAATTCTAGCAATCAGAATCCAACAACGCATTAAAAAGATCATAAACCATGACCAAGTGGGCTTTATCCCAGGGATGCAAGGATTCTTCAATATCCGTAAATCAATCAATGTAATTCACCACATTAACAAATTGAAAAATAAAAGCCATATGATTATCTCAATAGATGCAGAGAAGGCCTTTGACAAAATTCAACATCCATTTATGATTAAAACTCTCCAGAAAGCAGGAACAGAAGGAACATACCTCAACATAATAAAAGCTATATATGATAAACCCACAGCAAACATTATCCTCAATGGTGAAAAATTGAAAGCATTTCCCCTAAAGTCAGGAGCAAGACAAGGGTGCCCACTTTCACCACTACTATTCAACATAGTTTTGGAAGTTTTGGCCACAGCAATTAGAGCAGAAAAATAAATAAAAGGAATCCAAATTGGAAAAGAAGAAGTAAAACTCTCAGTGTTTGCAGATGACATGATCCTCTACATGGAAAACCCTAAAGACTCCACCAGAAAATTACTAGAGCTCATCAATGAATATAGTAAAGTTGCAGGATATAAAATCAACACACAGAAATCCCTTGCATTCCTATACACGAATAATGAGAAAGTAGAAAAAGAAATTACGGAAACAATTCCATTCACCATTGCAACGAAAAGAATAAAATACTTAGGAATATATCTACCTAAAGAAACTAAAGCCTATGTATAGAAAATTATAAAACACTGATGAAAGAAATCAAAGAGGACACTAATAGATGGAGAAATATACCATGTTCATGGATTGGAAGAATCAATACAGTGAAAATGAGTATATTACCCAAAGCAATCTACAGAGTCAATGCAATCCCTATCAAGCTACCAGCGGTATTTTTCACAGAGCTGGAACAAATAATTTCACAATTTGTATGGAAATACAAAAATCCTCGAATAGCCAAAGCAATTTTGAGAAAGAAGAATGGAACTGGAGGAATCAACCTGCCTGACTTCAGGCTCTACTACAAAGCCACAGTCATCAAGACAGTATGGTACTGGCACAAAGACAGAAATATAGATCAATGGAACAAAATAGAAAGCCCAGAGATAAATCCACACACCTATGGACACCTTATCTTCAACAAAGGAGGCAAGAATATACAATGGAGTAAAGACAATCTCTTTAACAAGTGGTGCTGGGAAAACTGGTCAACCACTTGCAAAAGAATGAAACTAGATCACCGTGTAACACCATACACAAAAATAAACTCAAAATAGATAAAGATCTAAATGTAAGACCAGAAACTATAAAACTCCTAGAGGAGAACATAGGCAAAACACTCTCCGACATAAATCACAGCAGGATCCTCTATGATCCACCTCCCAGAATACCGGAAATAAAAGCAAAAATAAACAAATGGGATCTAATTAAAATTAAAAGCTTCTGCACAACAAAAGAAACTATAAGCAAGGTGAAAAGACCTTCTGAATGGGAGAAAATAATAGCAAATGAAGCAACTGACAAACAACTAATCTCAAAAATATACAAACAACTTATGCAGCTCAATTCCAGAAAAATAAATGACCCAATCAAAAAATGGGCCAAAGAACTAAATAGACATTTCTCCAAAGAAGACATACAGATGGCTAACAAACACATGAAAAGATGCTCAACATCACTCATTATTAGAGAAATGCAAATCAAGACCACAATGAGGTACCACTTCACACCAGTCAGAATGGCTGCGATCCAAAAATCTGCAAGCAATAAATGCTGGAGAGGGTGTGGAGAAAAGGGAACCCTCCTACACTGTTGGTGGGAATGCAAACTAGTACAGCCACTATGGAGAACAGTGTGGAGATTCCTTAAAAAATTGCAAATAGAACTACGTTATGACCCAGCAATCCCACTTCTGGGCATACACACCGAGGAAACCAGAATTGAAAGAGACACATGTACCCCAATGTTCATCGCAGCACTGTTTATAATAGCCAGGACATGGAAACAACCTAGATGTCCATCAGCAGATGAATGGATAAGGAAGCTGTGGTACATATACACAATGGAGTATTACTCAGCTGTTAAAAAGAATTCATTTGAATCAGTTCTGATGAGATGGATGAAACTGGAGCCGATTATACAGAGTGAAGTAAGCCAGAAAGAAAAACACCAATACAGTATACTAACACATATATATGGAATTTAGGAAGATGGCAATGCCGACCCTGTATGCAAGACAGGGAAAGAGACACAGATGTGTATAACGGACTTTTGGACTCAGAGGGAGAGGGAGAGGGCGGGATGATTCGGGAGAATGACATTCTAACATGTATACTATCATGTGAATTGAATCGCCAGTCTATGTCTGACGCAGGATGCAGCATGCTTGGGGCTGGTGCATGGGGATGACCCAGAAAGATGTTATGGGGAGGGAGGTGGGAGGGGGGTTCATGTTTGGGAATGCATGTAAGAATTAAAGATTTTAAAATTTAAAAAAATAAAAAAAAAGATGAAAATAAAATAAAATAAAATAAAATTAAAAAAAATAAAAATAAAAGAGACGTAGAGATATGAAGGACAGATTAACCAATTTAAATGCATCAACCTTATTTGGACCCTGATTCAGACATACAAATTAAAAAAAAATAAATACTTTCAAGAGATAATGGAAATTTTATGAACACAAGATGGCCAAACTTTCAAAAAGTGATAATGTTGTCTTTTTTTTTTTTTTTAAGTTTTATTATATGGAGAGAAACACTAGATTTCCACAAATGAAATAATCAGTTCAGTTCAGTTGCTCAGTCTTTGCAACCCCATGGACTACAGCACACCAGGCTTCCATGTCCACCACCAACTCCTGGAGCTTACTCAAACTCATATCCATCGAGTTGGTGATGCCATCCAACCATCTCATCCTCTGTCGTCCCCTTCTCCTCCTGTCTTCAATCTTTCCCAGCTTCAGGGTCTTTTCCAATAAGTCAGTTCTTTGCATCAGGTGGCCAAAGTATGGAGTTTTGGTTTTAGCTTGAGTCCTCCTAATGAATATTCAGGACAGATTTCCTTTAGGATGGACTGGTTGGATCTCCTTGCAGTCCAAGGGACCCTCAAGAATCTTCTCCAACAGCACAGTTCAAAAGCAATTCTTTGGCACTCACCTTTCTTCACAGTCCAACTCTCACATCCATACATGACCATTGGAAAAACCATAGCCTTGACTAAAGAGACCTCTGTTGGCAAAGTAATGTCTCTGCTTTTTAATATGCTGTCTAGGTTGGTCATAACTTTTCTTCCAAGGAGCAAGTGTCTTTTAATTTCGTGGGTGCAGTCACCATCTGCAGTGATTTTGGGGCCCAAGAAAATAAAGTCTGTCACTGTTTCCATTGTTTCCCCATCTATTTACCATGAAGTGATGGGACCAGATGTCATGATCCTAGTTTTTTTAATGTCAAGCTAACTTTTTCACTCTCCTCTTTCACTTTCATCAAGAGGCTCTTTATTTCTTCTTTGCTTTCTGCCATAAGGGTGGTGTCATCTGCATATCTGAGGTTATTGATATTTTTCCTTGCAATCTTGACTCCAGCTTGTGCTTCATCCAGCCCAATAAAATAATATGATTGATTTTCTGGATTTGCATCAGAACAACTAGAAAATGGGGAAAATGGGTCTAGGAAACAATAAATAAAATTCACTATGAAGGTATAGTGTTGAGGTTGAGTGATGGATTGCAAGGATTCCTTTATATAATCTTATTTCTTGTTGTATATGTTTAAAATTTTCCATAATAAAACTTAAAAAAAAAGGAAAAAGAGTGAAAGAAAAGGAGAAATGCAGAAAGAGAGGAGAGAAGTGTTTGGAAAAAAGAATAATACTATTTGACTTCCTTGGTGATCCAGTTGCCAATGCATGTGACATGGGTTCAGTCCCTGGCCAGGAAGATTCCCCATGCTGCAAGACAACTGAGCCTGTGCACAGCAGTTACCGAGCCTGTGCTCTAGAGTCCATGAGCCACGGCTGATGACTTCTGTTTGTCCCAGAGCCTGTGTTCTGCAGCAAGAGAAGCCAGTGTGATGAGAAGCTAGAGCACTGCAGCAAAAAGTAGCCCCTGCTCACTGCACCTGGAGAAAGCCCGCACCCAGAAGCAAAACCCAACGCAGCCAAAGATAAAATGAATGAATAATTTAATTAAAAAGAATTTTTTAAAATTTAATAAGCAAATATTGCTGCTGTTGCCACAAGACATTACAGAAATGTTCACATTCGGTATCCCGGATCAAAAAGATGACTTGATTCTCAGTTTCTTTCCTAACCACTTTTCTGCAGGACACAGGATACCTGCATAGGTTGATACCAAGTATGACAAACATAAAAGACACTCAGTAAACATTCATCAAAAAATGAAAACAAGGTACAAGAAGGGAGATTAAATTTAGGTAATATGAGAGCAGTCCTTTTGCTGAGACAGGTAAAAAGTGAATGACACATATAAAGTTAGGGAGTAGTTTTGAGGCAGTTGTGAGGAGTGGCTCTTCAGTGTGGTGTGGAGATGCTGGCTGTCTGTGCATGGGATGGAGGTTGGATGTGGCAGAAGAATAGAATGTGGAGGTTGACTGAAATGGGGATATTTGTTGTGGATGACAGTTTGTGGATTCACTAGGAATATCCCAGGAGGAAATAGAGATTCATTAGTGTCAAGGCGCTTTAAAATTATTATGTTTATCTTGTTCATAGAAGGGTTTATTTCCTGGAACAGATTTGACCAATCTGCACTTTTTTACATCTCATTTTACTTCATGTGACTACTAGTGGCATGCTCTCTTTTCACCCACTCTACTTTAAATTATCAATAAACTTCTGATTTAGTTTTTCTTTCTAATAAATCTTTGTATAGATCTATTGATAAGAATATAGTTGTTAAATCATTGCCAAATACTGTTAAACATCTGTGGAAAAATATAACAATATACTCATGTTAGATGGCAAGAGATAGATGCAGGAACAATTATCATTGGAACTTGGGTTTGCTCTATGAATATTAGCTCAGATTTTTAAAAAAGATTAATTCATTTGAAGAAAACAGATAAGTGAAATAAGCCAAACCAAAACTAAGAAGACAATGCCTTCATGGTCAGTTGCTTCAGTTGTGTCCAACTGTTTGTGACCCTATGGACTGTAGCTACTCAGGCTCCTCTGTCCATGAGATTTCTAGGTAAGAATACTGGAATGGGTTGCCATTCCTCCTCCCAGGGGATCTTTCCTGACATAAGGATAGAACCTGCATCTTCTGCATTGCAGGCAGATTCCTTAGCCACTGAGCCAGCCAAGAAGTCCAAATAGCCAGTAGAGACTGGCAGTTTCTAATATTTCAGCATGAATGGCAGAGGGGTTTTCATGAAGGGCCACAAGCCTATTTGGTGGTAGGTGTTACACATCAAACTTTGGAGCTGGGCAGATAAACTCCAGCAGTATTATTTTGGGCAAATCATTTAAAATTTTTGACATCCGTATGTCTTCTTTGGAGAAATGTCTATTTAGTTCTTTGGCACCAGAATTGAAAGAGACACATGTACCCCAATGTTCATTGCAGCACTGTTTATAATAGCCAGGACATGGAAACAACCTAGATGTCCATCAGCAGATGAATGGATAAGAAAGCTGTGGTACATATACACAATGGAGTATTACTCAGCTGTTAAAAAGAATTCATTTGAATCAGTTCTGATGAGATGGATGAAACTGGAGCCGATTATACAGAGTGAAGTAAGCCAGAAAGAAAAACACCAATACAGTATACTAACACATATATATGGAATTTAGGAAGATGGCAATGACGACCCTGTATACAAGACAGGGAAAGAGACACAGATGTGTATAACGGACTTTTGGACTCAGAGGGAGAGGGAGAGGGTGGGATGATTTGGGAGAATGACATTCTAACATGTATACTATCATGTGAATTGAATCGCCAGTCTATGTCTGACGCAGGATGCAGCATGCTTGGGGCTGGTGCATGGGGATGACCCAGAAAGTTGTTATGGGGAGGGAGGTGGGAGGGGGGTTCATGTTTGGGAATGCATGTAAGAATTAAAGATTTTAAAATTTAAAAAATAAAAAACTAAAATTAAAAAAATTAAAAAAAATAAATAAAATAAAATAAAATTTTTGACAACCTTTATACATGCCTAAACATGAAAACTACCCCAGGTTGATGGGGGAAAATAAAAGATTTTAGAGCTAGGAAATACTCTGATATGCTCAATACAAACAAAGGCAAAATGGCCTCTATCAGTCACAGGGGAAATGGGATTATTTCATAATAGCAAAGGCAACAGGACGATGATACATGATCCATATTAGAGTGTCAGTCAGACAACTATGTCAATTTGGATTAGATATTTCTTGGATCCTGTTTCAATTTTTTAATGATAAAATATTAAATATAAAATTTATAGATTAAGACTTGAACTTAAATTTTCTGATCTATAAATGGTGATTAGTGTGAGGATTGAGGTAGTTAAGATGGCATTTAACTTTGTATGTGTGTATGTGTTAGCGGCACAGTTGTGTCCAACTCTTTGCAACATTGTGGACTGTAGCCCACCAGGCTTCTCTGTCCATGGAATTCTCCAGGCAATAATACTGGAGTGGGTATCCATTACTCATTGTAATGAAGTAACTAGCCTTCTCCAGGGGATCTTCCCACCCCGGAGATCGAAACTGGGTCTCCTGCATTGCAGGCAAACTCTCCCATCAGAGCCACTTACTTTGTATACCATGAATTCCTACTGTTTTAATCCTTGCACTGCATACATGCTCAGTCATATCCAACTCTTGGCAGCCCCACAGACTGTAGCCCACCAGACTCCTCTGTCCAGGGGACTTTTCCTGGTAAGCATACTGATATTACAAATATGATGATATACCTGCTGGTTGCTGCCAACGTTTTCAGGCCAGTAGGGTCCTATTGCCCACTGGGGATTAGGAGAGCATGAAAAAGAGCTGTGTGATCACAACAAAGTGTGGACAATTCTGAAAGAGATGGGAATACCAGACCACCTGACCTGCCTCCTGAGAAACCTGTATGCAGATCAGGAAGAAACTGGACATGGGACAACAGACTGGTCCCAAATAGGTAAAGGAGTACGTCAAGGCTGTGTATTGTCACCCTTCTTATTTAACTTATATGCAGAGTATATCATGCAAAATGCCAGGCTGGGTGAAGAAAACAAGCTGGAATCAAGATTGTTGGGAGAAATATCAATAACTTCAGATATGCAGATGACACAACTCTTATGGCAGAAAGTGAGGAGGAATTAGAGAGCCTCTTGATAAAGGCGAAAGAGGAGAATGAAAAAGTTGGCTTAAAACTCAGCATTCGAAAAATGAAGATCATGACATCTGGTCCCATCATTTCATGTCAAATAGGTGGGGAAACAATGGAAACAGTGATAGACTTGATTTTCTTGGGTTCCAAAATCACTGCAGATGATGACTGCAGCAATGAAATTAAAACATACTTGCTCCTTGGAAGAAATGCCATGACAAACCTAAGTGAAAGTTAAAATGTTAGTCACTCAGTTGTGTTTGACTCTTTGTGACCCCATGGACTGTAGCCACAAGGCTCCTCTGTCCATGGGATTCTCCAGGCAAGGATACTGTAATGGATTGTCATTTCCTTCTCCAGGGGAACTTCGCAACCCAGGGGTTGAACCCAGCTCTCTTGCATTACAGCAGATTCTTTACCAACTGAGTCACCAGGGTCCATATGACAAACCTAGACAGCATTAAAAAAAAAAAAAAAAAGCAGAGACATTACTTTGCCAACAAAGGTCTGTACAGTCAAAGAAATTTTTTTTTTTTCAGTAGTCATGTATGGATGTCAGAGTTGAACCATAAACACAAAAAGAAAACTGAGTGCCAAAGAATTGATGCTTTTGAACTGTGGTGTTGGAGAAGGCTCTTGAGAGTCCCTTGGACTGGGAAGGAGATCCAACCAGTCCATCCTAAAGGAGATCAGTCCTGAATGATAATTGGAAGGACTGATGCTGAAACTTCAATACTTTGGCCACCTGATGCAAAAAGCCGACTCATTTTAAAAGACACTGATGCTGGGAAAGATAGAAAGCAGGAGGTTAAGGGGACAACAGAGGATGAGATGGTTGGATGGCATCACAGACCTAATGGACATGAGTTTGAACAAGCTCCATGAGATGGTGGAGGACATGGAACCCTGGAGTGCTGCAGTTCATGGAGCTGCAAAGAGTCTGACATGACTGAACAGCTGAACAACAAAAAGAGCTTGAACAGCTTTTTCCCCAGAGGAAATTTCTTTAACACTTTCTGTTGCACTTAGGTCCTTTCATGTGAGACCAGACTTTCTCATCAAAGTGCTAAGATAACACAATGATACCTAAGTGATTGATAATGGCTCTTTCTCTGAGAACAAAATTTGATAAGGAAAGAGAAGTTAGAAAACTGAGGACACTGTGTCTTGAAGGAGTGGTAATACTCCTCCTCCACCCAACGCACTCCCTACCTACCCCCAGAAAGAGACTGGGCAAGGGAAGAGGAGACTATTAAAGGAAACACTACCTAGTCAGTGGGGACATCAATGTATTTCCAAAGATCAAGGGGAGAAGCATTAGCTGCCTGGAATTACTTTAGCTGCTGTTTCAGCAGAACAAGCGAGGAGCTAACCACATGCTTCATGTCTATTATTCCCTTTTCACAATGTAGGCGCTCTTCCCTGGCTTTGCTAAGGCATTGGGCAGAAATATTGGGCTTCTCTGGTGGCTCAGATGGTAAGGAATCCACCTGCAATTCAGGAGACCCAGGTTTGATCCCTGGGTCGGGAAGATCCCCTGGAGAAGAAAATGGCAACCCACTCCGGTGTTCTTGCCTGGAGAATCCCATAGACAGAGGAGCCTGGCGGGCTACAGTCCATGGGCTCGAAAAGAGTCAGACACAACAGAGCAACTAACACTTTCACTTTTCTTGGGCAAAAATATTAGTACTAGTTTTCAAATGACGTCTTAAAACTTGCAGCCCTACTTACAAAATAGAAGAGGAGCAAAAAAGAAACAAAACAAAACAAAACAAAAAACACCTCCTATCTAGATCTGTCAACACTTAAACTCTCAGAATTGTACTAACTTTGAGACAGATTTGAGTCCTCACACAACCAAAGTGTCAATCAGAAAATATTTTGCCAACTTATGGATTCTGATTTCAAGACAGCCTAAAGCAGGTTGGCATCATACATTGTGACCCTCATTTCATGCATATTGATTAACTGCCATTGCTTAAATTCCTTTCTAACAATAATTTCTAACATATACTAAAAGTTGTAGTCACTGTGGGAAGATTAGAATTTCTTTTCTCCTTAAAAGAAAGGGCAGTATTTTTTTTTTCTTTTCTAAATGATACTAATTAGTTGCATATAATTTCAAACTCATCAGAGTTAAAATATTCTCTACCAGCAGAAAATGCAATTCACCATATGTGTTGGAAATATGCAAGAAAGGGTTTTCCTGTGCTATTTTTTGCAGTTGGAGTTTGGTCTTAGATTATTTGTGGGTTTCCAAGTATTTGAATTATGCAAGCTGGTTGACTGAGTGGCCTCAAGCATTCAGGAGACAAACTTTTTCAGCTCATAATAAAAAATGAGTTTCTCTGCAAATGTATATCAAAATTTGCAGTTTCAATTTTCAGCAATTTTGGAGAGTGTAAGAAACTTTTTTCAGTTAAATTTATATGCTCAGAGCTACTTAACATGGAGATTGCCTGAGGCTTAAAAGACAAAAAAAAATGAAGATAGAAATCTTGAAAATGGTCTTCAAATTATAAAATAACTCAAGAATAATGTCAGATGAACATAGTTTTGCATATTCATTCATCTTGTTATAATTTTAAGCATGTGTCTGTAAGCCTCTGATGAGCAAATGCCTAATGTAGAAAATAATTGATGAACAGAACAATAGACATTTAACATGTTCAAAAACATTTAGTAGTTCTCAGTGAAGACCTGTTCTATAGGTAGCCTATCAAAAAAAAAAAAAAAAACCAGAATAGAGAATGAAGATTGGAAATGTATTTCCTCATTTCTTACTGTTATTTTTACAAAACCTATATTTAAAATATTTGCCCAGTATTTCTTGCTCTGAAACCTCATGTCTTATGTCAGAGTTTTACATTTCTGAGTTAATGTTCTTAAACTCTTTAGTTATCTTGCTATGAAATATTCCTTTGGGTAACCAAACCAAGGCTTTAGAGACTTCATTGAGATTAAAAGTCTTTTTTTTCTCTAAATCTAAAACCATTTTTTTAAAATTTTAAGTTGCATATTTAATCTAGTTATAGCCACTGCTTTAAATTTACCTTTATCTTTTATCTGTGGGTAAGAACTACTTAAATGATAGTTGTGTTGTTAGAACTCATATATTTTCCATGATTATAATAGTAATTAACATAATGTTTAAATTTCTGAATAAAAATATGCATTCATATCAAGGTCAAAGAGACTGTTTTAAAATCTCTCAGGTTTTCATCCATTTTATCAAAGGGTTATATTTGTTCCGAGAATTGCATTCTCCAAAATGGTTTGGATTGTTTTCTTTAATGCAACAGAAACCCTGTCATGTTTTTACTTTACTTTTAATCAAGGTTGAAACAAAGATTTGACAATATAACATTTGGTCCAAAAGTCATAGGATTTTCCCTGAGCACTACTTCAGCTTTATATTATTTACGGCTCTTTAGGTCAAATGTGACAGAAAATCCAACTGAAACTGCTTTCAGCCAAAAACTAGTATTTTGACTTATGTTACTGTTAAGTCCCAAGGGTGGTGTTGCCTTCAAAGGTGCCTGAGTAGGGCTCAAACGTTTTCCAAAGAACCTAGTTTTTGTTTGATTACTTCTCTACCCACCTCTGTAAGTGAGCTTTCTGGTGCTACCAGCTTGGGCTCATGGTCTCTTCAACTCTAGCCTATACTAACTTCACTCAAGTCTTGTAGAAAAAAGATTGTCTGGTTTTATTTCATAACTTTCAGCAAAAATCTCCTTGGTTTTAGGGTTTTTGATTCAATCATATGGACATTCTTGAAACAGTTGCCCTGGCCAAAAGAATGTAAAATATAGATGGGTTTAACTTAACCAGGGCATATTTCTGGAGCTATGTTTCAACTTCTCCAAAAGTTATGGACTGAAAATATAGGAGTGGTGACAGTCACCATGAGAATACGGAATACATGCTCAGTTGCCAAAAGGACATACATTCATGAAAGCTCTATCTCACATGTTTTTATAAGCTGTATTTTAATTATATTGCTTTCAATATGTTCTACACTTTTGGTTTTTGTTTCTCTGTGAGGCAAAATTTATTTATTAAAGAGTTTTAAAATATTCAGGTGGTGTGATATATTAGTCTGCTCAGATTATCACAACAAAGACCAGGCAGTTTAAATAACAGAGACTTTTTTTTTTTTTTTTTTTTTACTGTTTTCTTACTGTTTACTGTCAGCAATTTGATCCAGAGATCAAATTGCCAACATCCATTGGATCATAGCAAAGGCAAGAGGTTTACAGAAAGACATCTATTTCTGCTTCGTTGACTACTCTAAAGCCTTTGAGCATGTGGATCACAACAAGCTGTAGAAAATTCTTACAGAAATGGGAATACCAGACCACCTTACCTGCCTCCTGAGAAACCTGTATGGAAGTCAAGAAGCAACAGTAAGAACTGGACATGAAACAATGGACTCGTTCAAAATTGGGAAAGGAGTACGTCAAGGCTGTATATTGCCACCCTGTTTATTTAACTTATGTGTAGAGACATTATGAGAAATGCTGGGCTGGATGAAGCACAAGCTGGGATCAAGATTGCCGGGAGAAATAGCAATAACCTCAGATATGCAGATGACTCTCTTCTTTTTCCATGATCCAGTGGATGTTGGCAATTTGATCTCTGGTGCCTCTGCCTTTTCTAAAAACAGCTTGAACATCAGGAAGTTCATGGTTCACATATTGCTGAAGCCCGGCTTGGAGAATTTTGAGCATTACTTTACTAGCACGTGAGATGAGTGCAATCGTGGGGTAGTTTGAGCATTCTTTGGCATTGCCTTTCTTTGAGATTGGAATGAAAACTGACCTTTTCTAGTCCTGTGGCCACTGCTGAGTTTTCCAAATTTGTTGGCATATTAAGTGTAGCACTTTCACAGCATCATCTTTCAGGATTTGAAATAGCTCCACTGGAATTCCATCACCTCCACTAGCTTTGTTCATAGTGATGCTTTCTAAGGCCCACTTGACTTCACATACCAAGATGTCTGGCTCTAGGTGAGTGATCACACCATCGTGATTATCTGGGTCATGAAGGTCTTTTCTGTACAGTTCTTCTGTGTATTCTTGCCACCTCTTCTTAATATCTTCTGCTTTTGTTAGGTCCATACCATTTCTGTCCTTTATCGAGCCCATCTTTGCATGAAATGTTCCCTTGGTATCTCTAATTTTCTTGAAGAGATCTCTAGTCTTTCCCATTCTATTCTTTTCCTCTATTCAGCAATACATGAACCATGAACTTCCTGATGTTCAAGCTTGTTTGAGAAAAGGCAGAGGAACCAGAGATCAAATTGCCAACATTTGCTGGATCATGGAAAAGCAAGAGTTCCAGAAAAACATCTATTTCTGCTTTATTGACTATGCCAAAGCCTTTGACTGCGTGGATCACAATAAACTGTGGAAAATTCTCAAAGAGATGGGCATACCAGACTGCCTGACGTGGCTCTTGAGAAATCTGTATGCAGGTCAGGAAGCAACAGTCAGAACTGGACATGGAACAACAGATTGGTTTCAAACAGGAAAAGGAGTACGTCAAGGCTGTATATTGTCACCCTGCTTATTTAACTCCAATGCAGAGTACATCATAAGAAACGCTGGACTGGAAGAAACACAAGCTGGAATCTGGAATCAAGATTATTGGGAGAAATATCAATAACCTCAGATATGCAGATGACACCACCCTTATGGCAGAAAGTGAAGAGGAACTAAAAAGCCTCTTGATGAAAGTGAAAGAGGTGAGTGAAAAAGTTGGCTTACAGCTCAACATTCAGAAAATGAAGATCATGGCATCTGGTCCCATCACTTCATGGGAAATAGACGGGGAAACAGTGGAAACAGTGTCAGACTTTATTTTTTGGGGCTCCAAAATCACTGCAGATGGTGAGTCCAGCCATGAAATTAAAAGACGCTTACTCCTTGGAAGGAAAATTATGACCAAGCTAGATAGCATATTCAGAAACAGAGACATTACTTTGCCAACAAAGGTCCGTCTAGTCAAGGCTATGGTTTTTTCTGTGGTCATGTATGGATGCGAGATTTGGACTGTGAAGAAAGCTGAGCACCGAAGAACTGATGCTTTGAACTGTGGTGTTGGAGAAGACTCTTGAGAGTCCCTTGGACTTCAAGGAGATCCAACCAGTCCATTCTGAAGGAGATCAGCCCTGGGATTTCTTTGGAGGGAATGATGCTAAAGCTGAAACTCCAGTACTTTGGCCACCTGATGCGAAGAATTGACTCATTGGAAAAGACTCTGAACCTGGGAGGGATTGGAGGCAGGAGGAGAAGGAGACGACAGAAGATGAGGTGGCTGGATGGCATCACGGACTCGATGGACGTGAATCTGAGTGAACTCTGGGAGTTGGTGATGGACAGGGAGCCTGGCGTGCTGCGATTCATGGGGTCGCAGAGTCGGGCACGACTGAGTGACTAAACTGAACTGAACTGAACTGATGCAGATGACACCACCTTATGGCAGAAAGTGAAGAGGAATTAAAGAGCCTCTTGATAAAGGTGTAAGAGGAGAATGAAACTGTTGACTTAAAACTCAACATTTAAAAACTAAAATCATGGCATCTGGTTCCAACACTTCATGGCAAATAGATGGGCAAACAATGGAAACAGTGACAGATTTTATTTTCTTGGCCTCCAAAATCACTGTGGATTGTGACTGCAGCCATGAAAACCATGAAATTAAAAGACACTCCTTGGAAGAAAAGCTTTGACAAACGTAGACAGTGCATGAAAAAGCAGACATTACTTTGCCAACAAAGGTGCATATAGTTAAAGCAATGTTTTTTTCCAGTAGTCATGTATGGATGTGAGAGCTGGACCGTAAAGAAGACTGAGATCCAAGGAACTAATGCTTTTGAGCTGTGGTGATGGAGACAACTCTTGAGAGTCCCTTGGACTGCAAGGAGATCAAATCAGTCAATCCCAAAGGAAAACAACCCTGAATATTCATTGGAAAGGTTGCGGCTGAAGCTGAATCTCCAATACTTTGGCTACCTAATGTGAAGAGCTGACTCATTGGAAAAGACTCTGGTGCTCGGAAAGACTGAAGGCAGGAGGAGAAGGGGATGACAGGATGAGATGGTTGGATGGCATCACTGCCTCAGTGGATATGAATTTGAGCAAGCTCCAGGAGATGGTGAAGGACAGGGAAGACTGGCATTCTGCAATCCATGGGGTTGCAAAGAGCTGGACATGATTGAGTGACTGAACAACAACAACTGTTTTCTTATATTTCTGGGGACTGGAAGACGAAAGTCAAGCTGCTAGAGAGTTGATAACTGGTCAAGTCTCGCCCCTTGGATTGTAGGTGGCTGCCTTTTCTCTCTGTGTTCACATGGTCTTCCTTGGTGTGTGTGGTGCATGTGAAGTGAGAGGTACATGGCTTCCCTGATGTCTCTTCTTATAAGGATAGGATCAGGGTCCCACCTGCTGACCTTGTTTAACCTAATTCCTTCCTTAGAGGGAATACAAGAGGTGCAGGTTCAATCCATGGGTTGTGAATATCCCCTGGAGTAGGAAATGGCAACACATTCCAGTATTCTTGCCTGGAAAATTCCATGGATGGAGGAGCCCCGCTTCCAGTTCATGGGGTTGCAAAGAGTCAGATACAAGTGAGCATGAATGGATGTATATTATTAATTTTTTTTCAGGTTAAATATAACATGGTGGTTAAAAAGACGAATTCTGGAGCTAAGCTGTTTTGATGTACTATTTACTATTTGTGCATTTTACTTGAATATTTCATATAACATCGCTGTGTTCAAATTCTCTTATCATAAAATATTGATAATAACAGTGCCTGCCTCATTGGGTTTTAGAGGATTCAATTGCACTTGAAACTGTTCCTGGTATATAGAAGAGCTTAAAAATGTTGTTTTCCCTTTTCATTCTCCTCCTTGTCTTTCCTCTTCCTCTTCTACCTCCTTTCTGCTTCTTCATCTTGGATCTACTTTTTCTCCTTTTTAAAGATTTGTTGAGTTTTCCTTTAGTGTGTTAACATTTGGTAATGTTTGCAAATAATTGATGGACTATTCAAAGAAAAGTGTACTCTTTTGTCAGTGATGATTTTGAGAAATTTAAATTAATAGCCTTATTAATTATGTTTTAAGATAATAGTTATATGGATTTCTGGTAGATTTTGCTTTATATATTTTGGCTCTGTATTGTTTGGCACCTGAAAGGTTATGTCAGTTTAAGAAAATAAAAACAATGGTTAGCAGCCTCTAATGAGATGCTCAGAAAGGAGGAAGTATCTTGTCAAAAGTCTCCTGTAAGCTGATAACCAGATCTGATTGACACAGTAATGTGATTACCAGTGAAAAGATAATAGAAAGTGATTTTCTATGAAATGATTTTAGGAGGATATACCTGTTCTTGTAGGCCTAGTAATGGCTCATCAAAGATATTCATGTCTTAATATCTGGAATCTATGAATAGGTTATGCTACATGGAAAAAGGGGTTCACATTTATTGTAATTAATAATCGCATAGTTAAGGCTATAAATAAGGCACTTAGCCTGGATTATCTGGGTGCGCCCAATCTAATCATATGAGCCCTTGAAAGCAGAAAACTGTCCTTTGGCTGGAGTCAGAGAGATATAGCAGAAGGAAGCAGTTATGATGCAACATAAACAAAAATTAGATTTCAAGTGTGAGAAGAATATGATGCATCATTGTGAGTTTTGAAATATGGTGGGTATGTAGGAGGACTGGAGAGTTGCCTCTGGGAGCTATGGGATATTCCTTCCCTACAGAGAGCAAATAAAATTGGGGCCCTTAGTCCTACAACCACAAGAAATTAAAATTGCCCAACCATCTGAGTGGGCTTGGAAAGGATTCTTCCCTGGAGCTTCTGGTAAGAAACATGTCCACGTGACACCTTGATTTTAGCCCTGTAGACCCTTAGATTTCTGACCTGTACAAAATGTGAGATAATATACTTGTATTTAAAGTTGTTAAATTTGGAGTACTTCGTTACCACAGTAATAGAAAGCTAACATACCTGGCTTATCTATGCTGCTTAATTTTAAATTGTGGAATTATGGGAGCAGAATTGGCTGGAGAATGGGATATAGAACAGAGAAATCTATAAGCAAATTTTATTCCCCTATGTAAATAATACATCCACATACATTTCTCAAAATATAAACTGTGTATATTAACTCTGAAACAAAAATGTGTGATAATGAGGGAGAAGAAAGACTTTAATTGGGTACTGAGTCTCACCGTGTGACTTCTCCCAGGGAAGAATGCTTGCTGCCTTGTGCTTGCTGTACCTTTTCATTTATTAGTAAAATTGGTACTGAGATTCATGTGAATCTGATTTGAAAATTAAACCATTTACTCTCCCACACAGCTACATCTTCGTTTTTCACAGCGGCTCTTTTCATTGTAAATCATCTCTATTTTTATCGTATAATAGATTGAATAATATTCCATAGACTGAAATTCATTTCAAATTCATATTTAAACCTGTTTTAGTCCTATTGATTTTATTACTGATGTTTTTCAGATATATCTTTATCCATCCCTGTATTTTTGATATTTCTAAGGCACTAGTTTCAAATGTCTCATGTGTGGCATGTAGTTGCTTTATTTTCAATGCAACATTATGTTCTATTAATATATGTTTTTACTGTTTGCATTAACTTGTATAATAAATATGTTTTGCCTAATATGTCATCTTGATTTGTTTTCTGTTTTCCTTGCTATCACTTTGTTTTGAATCTGTAGTTTTCTTGTTATTAAAAAAAATTTTTTTTTGGTTTCCCTCTCTTTAAGATAATTTTAGGTTTACAGTTTTTTAAAGCATGAATTTTGTAATTTTAAATAAAACATGCAAGCCATTATGTCTTTTTAAAAATCTACAGTTGAAGCAGTGACTATTGACTCTGCAGGAAAAGATGAAAGAATTTTCTTATAACATAATATTGAAATGGATCAGTTCCCTGTGGTCTGCAAGTCCTCTGTCTGCCTATCATCTGTGGAAAAACTTTAGCCAAACAATTTGAATCAGAGAAGTGAGAAAACGCAGAAACAAAAGAAAACAGTCAAAGGAGACCAAATAATGATAACGAGTCACTAAGCACAGTCAAGGACATTTAATTCCTCCTCAAGGCTATAGACAGTATTCTGCGCCATATCCTAAGAGCTGTCTTACGGATACTGAAACTCCCAGCAAGGTGGATGAAGCTAACTAGGTGAAGGGTACAATAGCCATAACATAAGCTGCCACTATTCTGAGAATTGGGCTTCAAGAAATGGGAATAAACCTACCCTGGAATTGAAAATTAATTGTACTTGAAACAATCAAGATGATATCGGTCAGACCACTGCATGACCAATTTAAAGGCAGCTGTCAGAGAGAACTGTGCTGTTTCTGCATGCAGCCTCCTCCCTTCACCTGTGAAAATTCTTGCCCCCTGATTGTTCATGGAGGGAGTCAGCCTTTGGGCAGGAGTGCACCTGCCCCATCAGTGGCCGGCATCCAAAATAAGGCAAACTTTCCTTTTCACCAGCCTTGTCTTTTTATTGGCTTTCAAGAGGCAAGCATTTGGTCCCCACTTTCAATTACAGTATTACAAAGTATATTGGCACAAACTTATTTTACTAGAGATGCAATTTGAGTACAATATCTTGACTTTCATATATGTCAATGTCAGTTACTCCAACTTATTTTTCTAAAAAAACAAAAGCAAGTGAAAACAGCTTTCAGGGTAATCACATGACATGGAATTTTCCATTGCCAATATAGTGACATAATACCTCATTTCTTATCACAAGGAAAGGAGAAATAACAATGTGGTAATGGGTAAGTTGGCTCCTTTTCAGTGCATCAAATGAAAGGCAGATTTTGAATTTCCTTTGGCATTAAGGAAATGTTTCTAGACTACATTAACACAGTAGATTGACCTTCCTGACTCTTGGTTTCTATATGATCAATCTCTCAGGTGATAAGAGTTATCAGAAAATGTGAAAAATCTGGGTTAACTTATTATCTACAATTTCCATGCCAAAAAGTTGTCTTTCAGGATGTAGTTCATATAATTTTTTTTATAGCCTCCACCTGCTCAGCTTATGGATGCCAAAGCAAAGCACTATAATTTACTAAAAGTAACTTTTCAGAGAAAGTCTAAATAAAATTCCAAAACACAGATGATGTTTAGAAACCTGAAGTGTTTTCTCATTGCACATAAGGTAAAATTTAAAGTTCTTATTACATTTTAAAGGTACATTTTAAGAGGATATTTCATTCACATTCTCAGTTATTCCCACTTATGTGTTTCAAAATTCCACTGGATCAAACTACTCACCCTTTCTTTTCACACATTTTCACACCCCTCAGCCTTTATCCAAGCTGTTTCCTTCCTGTTTAATGCCCTTTTCTCTCTCTCTTCATGTGGTGAATTCCTATACCTTTTTTAAGAGCCAACCTGTGAGATCTTAGTGTTCCTCACCCAAAATTAATTCATTTTTTCCTTTATGCATTCATATCACCTTTCACATGCTTCATTGTAATGCACATATTTATTCTATGTCTCCCTCATTGCAATATAGGGAAAAACTTGTGTGTACCACATTTTTGTCTCCATCACAACAATGAAGAGCCTATCCCTGATATATACTTATTTAAGTCAAATACATGAGTGTGTTTATTGTATTATCACTCTTCTCTCTGATCTATGCCCCTGGAGCCAAAACATTTTTGACTATATCAATTGGCTCCATTGCTTTCTAATATCTACCTTGATTCTCTGACTAAAGAATGAAGAAGGGAGTGAGAATTAGGTTTTCAGTCACTTTTTTTCTTCCATTCAGACCCTCAATGGGGTTGGGAGTTGACAATACTAATTTGGGACAGATGGCATAATAACACCAGCAACAACCATTTACTGACTCCTTATGTCATTATCTAGTTTTATTTTTATCCTATTTTTATTGTTGAGAAAATTGGGGCTCAGAGACAGTAAAATCCTGAATAGTGTGGTAACCTGTGATATAAGCTAGCTACACCGTTTATTAGCTTTGAAAATTTGTACATGTCACTTAAGCTCTAAAGCATGCAATACTCTCCTCTGTGTCACGAAGAGTTTAATTGGGTGACTTTGAAGTGCCATTTCAGCTTTAAATTCCCATATTCTAATCCAGCTGAACTATTTCTTTTTACTGTGGTTTAGTTTATAATGATGAGCATGTTCATCATAAGTACAATGCCATTACATACACTATTAATCTTCATTATCTATTATACTACACCTATGGGTATAGTAAAAACAAGGTTTTTGTTTTATGATATCTTTCTCAAGCAAAACACTTGTGAGATGTTAATTTTATGCCATGATTTTTTTTAAAGGGAAATCAAATAAATTAACTGCTCTAAAAGGCTTAACAAAATTTAATGGAATCCCTTTTACTAAGGCAAAGTCACCAAAACAATAAACAAATGGTCTTAAGTCAATAGAAGAAAATCATCTTATTTTCATGAGAGTAAGCAAATAATTCTACTAAACCACGGAAGATTAAGGATTAATTCTTCTGAAAAGTCTATTATGCTACTGGCCACCCAAAATTTTTAGTAATTTTGTTCTTTAATAATACTTTTAGAAAATTATATTAAATATATCAGGGATTATTTCATTTTTATACTATATAGTATATATTTTTTATTGAATATGTTTTGTTTTGCTCAGATACTGCAACTTCTACAGCTTCAAACATTATATCATTTAGTACATTGTTTCTGCTTTAGTTTGCCCAAAATCTATAACTTCTGTAATTTCAAAGTTGTTCAGTTCAGTTCAGTTCAGTCAGTCAGTCGTGTCTGACTCTTTGCGACCCCATGGACTGCAGCATGCCAGGCTTCCCTGTCCATTACCAACTCTCAGAACTTGCTCAAACTCATGTCTATCAAGTCAGTGATGCCATCCAACTATCTCATCTTCTGTCGTCCCCTTCTCCTGTCTTCAATCTTATCCAGCATCAGGGTCTTTTCCAATGAGTCAGTTCTTCACATCAGGTGGCCAAAGTATTGGAGTTTCAGTTTTAGCATCAGTCTGATTTCCTTTAGGATGGACTGGTTGGATCTCCTTTCAGTCCAAGGGACTCTCAATAGTCTTCTCCATTATATTAAAACAGAAGCCATACATCTCTCTTCTAGGATCAAATGTGTATATATTTATAAAATTTCAACTTTCTTAAATGCTATTTTCTCTAAAGTAGGTTTTATTTAGTTCATATACTTAAATTATCAACAGGTACCTTATATTTCATTTCAATATTTTTTAAAGTATTATAGCATGTTGGTTGTTTCCTTATGTGTTTTCATTAGGGAAGAACAAGCAAGGAAACTAATATTTTTGAGTCCTATTATGTGTCAGCGTTGTGCTAGTTTATTTTCCCTTCATGCACGTACATAGATTCTTGAATTGTTTATTAGAATTAATATAGGAAATATTTCACTTTAAAATCTGATTAAATTAGTATTACCAAGACTGAAGGTATGTTTATCAAATAAAACACTAGTATTTAGAGTATGTGCCAGTTTAATTTCCATTAACAGATCCTCACCGAGTAACTTCTAATATGTTGAGTCCCACATGTTTATAGGGGCTTCCAATGTGCCTCAGTGGTAAAGAATCTGCCTTCCAATACAGAAGGTACAATAGATTTGGGTTTGATGTCTGGGTTGGGAAGATCCCCTGGTGGAGGAAATGGCACCCCCCTCCTGTATTCTTGTCTGGAAAATTCCTTGGGCAGAGGAGCCTGGCAGGCTATATACAGTCAGGGGGTCACAAAGAATCGACCCAACAAAGCACATATATACACACGTGGTTATAATTTGAGATTCCAGGATATCATAAGAAAGGACCATCACAAAATATTTAAGAAGCTCACATTTTCAGCACAGATGTCATTTGTTTCTCCCACTATTAGGCAGCTGAAGTCACCTCCTTTACAAAATTCTGCAACGTTCAACCTCATTTTTTTGAGATACTATTAATTTAGCCCTTCCAGACTGCAATTTCTGACTCTAAAAAAGAGGTAGTTTTCACTGTCCTAGGTCAAACCTCTCCTAAAAGTCCTCTCTTTTCTTTGCATCTTAATGCAATTCTGAAACTGAGCCATAACAGTCAATTCTCCAAAACTGGGTTGTTTCCATGTACTCCTGGGGATCAATGTGTTCACTCATCTTTGAGGCCCTTGAGAAGCATTTTTTCCATCTATGTTGTCCCAAAAGATACCTTTCCAAGTTATATGATCATTGTTTCTGCTTAAAATCCTTGGATGCTTCAACATTGCCTAATGATAGAATGAAAAATTCTCAGCATATTGTTTGATTTTTCTGGTCTCACCTCTGTCAAGGTAAAAATTGCATCAGAGTTAAATAGATAAGGGAGAAATTATGTAAGATTATTGTAATAAAGGAGAAAGTCAGAACTCAGTGTGAGTTCAACTCTACCAAAAAAAAAAAGGTCTGCAGTTTTTAATAGTTGGAGTCAGAGTACTTAAGGGCCATCTATGTTGCTAACTGACTTTACCCAAAGGAAGAGTAAACTTTGTTGTATCTTCAAGATAGAAGATGTTTTTACAACTTGGAGGAAGATACCTGTCAATATTAGGTTCCTATCTACCCTTCCACAGAACTTGGGAGATAGAGGAGCTATCTTTCTCGATGATTACATTTCAAAGGGGCAATTCCCAGGACTCTGAGAAGGACATTTCTTAGTTGAAAAGCTTGCAAGATTTTTTTTTTTAAATTTACATTTCAAAGGGGCAGGGAATGAATTTGCAATTATAAGTTTCTGAAGTAAAAGCTGTAAAAAAGAGAGGTCAAAGGTCTAGCATCTGGAAGACTGTCTCAAGTTTTTCCAACCTGAAGGAAATGTTAAGGATGTCTTCATTACCTCTAAATCCTCACTTTGCCTTGCTTAAGCTCATCTGGTTATCATTCTCTGAATATGTTACATGCTGTCTTTTCTTATTTTCTTTCTTTCTTTCTTTTTCTTTCCTTAATATTATCTACCCATCATCTGGCCATCTGTTCATCTAGGATTGAACAAAATGCTCTTCTTTGAGTGGCAGTATCCTCTTCAATAGCTTTCATTGCTCTAAAGATGTAGTATAGAGTCTTTAACATGGCCTAAAAATGGTGCCTATCTGATCCTGACGAGGGTTTCGGCTCATCTTCCATTACTCTCCTCCAGTACTCTACTCTAGTACAAGGTTTTTGGTTGCTGTGAATGGTTGAGTGTATTCTACTTCCTTTTACCAGGTGATCTTCCCACCTACAATACTTTTTCCTGATCTCATCCCTCACTTTGTCTATTAACCCTATCAAATGTAAGCAGGGTAAATTTGGGTTTTGTCTTATATGTTTTTACAGATCTTTATTCTTTGCCTTCATAGAATATATTTCAGTTTGAAATTATACATATATTTTCTTTGATTTATATTTAAATCATTTCTGTCTCCTATATCAGGTTATAGTGGATCAGGAATTGAATATGTAGATAAAAATTATGTCCTTATTGCCTTGCCCAGTGTCTTGAACACAGGATTTCAAAAAAACATAAAAAGAGAGTGGATAAATAAATTAGCTTATGAATTTTTCAAGAGTCAATTTGAATATTATTTTCTTGGTGAAATCTTTTCTCCCCCTTTAGAGTTAGAGGTTACTAGTCATCTGTTTTTCTACTGATCCTTGTTAATAAATTCAAAATTGTATCCACTGTATTGATTGTGTATAAGTGAGTCTCTTCTTTCACTAGATTATGAGATCCTTAAGATTAGGAGCTTTTTGACTTACAGAAATTTATATGTATTTTGCCTCTTAGAGGAACTCCTGATAAGTAGCTCAAGTAGAAAAATTTCAGTTTATTTTTGTGTGCGGTGTTAGAAAGTGATCTAGTTTCATTCTTTTACAAGTGGTTGACCAGTTTTCCCAGCACCACTTGTTAAAGAGATTGTCTTTACTCCATTGTATATTCTTGCCTCCTTTGTCAAAGATAAGGTGTCCATATGTGTGTGGATTTATCTCTGGGCTTTCTATTTTGTTCCATTGATCTATATGTCTGTCTTTGTGCCAGTACCATACTGTCTTGATGACTGTGGCTTTGTAGTAGAGCCTGAAGTCAGGCAAGGCTCAAAATGGATTAAAGATCTAAATGTAAGATCAGAAACTATAAAACTCCTAGAGGAGAACATAGGCAAAACACTCTCCGACATAAATCACAGCAGGATCCTCTGTGATCCACCTCCCAGAATGCTGGAAATAAAAGCAAAAATAAACAAATGGGATCTAATTAAAATTAAAAGCTTCTGCACAACAAAGGAAAATATAAGCAAGGTGAAAAGACAGCCTTCTGAATGGGAGAAAATAATAGCAAATGAAGCAACTGACAAACAACTAATCTCAAAAATATACAAGCAACTTATGCAGCTCAACTCCAGAAAAATAAACGACCCAATCAAAAAATGGGCCAAAGAACTAAATAGACATTTCTCCAAAGAAGACATACGGATGGCTAACAAACACATGAAAAGATGCTCAACATCACTCATTATTAGAGAAATGCAAATCAAAACCACAATGAGGTACCACTTCACACCAGTCAGAATGGCTGCGATCCAAAAATCTGCAAGCAATAAATGCTGGAGAGGGTGTGGAGGAAAGGGAACCCTCCTACACTGTTGGTGGGAATGCAAACTAGTACAGCCACTATGGAGAACAGTGTGGAGATTCCTTAAAAATTGCAAATAGAACTACCTTATGACCCAGCCATCCCACTTCTGGGCATACACACCGAGGAAACCAGAATGGAAAGAGACACATGTACCCCAATGTTCATCACAGCACTGTTTATAATAGCCAGGACATGGAAACAACCTAGATGTCCATCAGCAGATGAATGGATAAGAAAGCTGTGGTACATATACACAATGGAGTATTACTCAGCCGTTAAAAGAATTCATTTGAATCAGTTCTGATGAGATGGATGAAACTGGAGCCGATTATACAGAGTGAAGTAAGCCAGAAAGAAAAACACCAATACAGTATACTAACACATATATATGGAATTTAGGAAGATGGCAATGACGACCCTGTATGCAAGACAGGGAAAGAGACACAGATGTGTATAACGGACTTTTGGACTCAGAGGGAGAGGGAGAGGGTGGGATGATTTGGGAGAATGACATTCCAACATGTATACTATCATGTGAATTGAATCGCCAGTCTATGTCTGACGCAGGATGCAGCATGCTTGGGGCTGGTGCATGGGGATGACCCAGAGAGATGTTATGGGAGGGAGGTGGGAGGGGGTTCATGTTTGGGAATGCATGTAAGAATTAAAGATTTTAAAATTTAAAAAATAAAAAACTAAAAATAAAAAAAAAATAAAAAAAAATAAAATTGAAAATGAAAAAAAAAAGAAAAATTTCAATGAATAATAAGCATTTATTAATATTAAGCACTTACAGTGTCCAATATTAGTACAGAGTGAAATCTGTTGACCTGATATTTATAAGCACTGTGAAAATTTGAATTATTTTTAATTAGTTTTTTAAATGTATGTTTCAATGGTATATATTAAAAATTTTTGAAAGAACTATGCCTGGTGCAGCAGAGAAAATCCGTTCATTATCTTGTGAGCAAAAACATCAGAGAGTTAAGATATGGATGGTGGCACGACTTTAAACAAATATTATTTTAAGGCACAAACTCAAGAATCTTGAGGTTTTTCTTTTTTTTAACTGTCATAAAAATTAATAATAGCATCATTCAGGCAAGAGGTTTTCCTTTCTTATATGTTCCTTACTTTTTGCTTTTATCTTTTCTGGTTTTCTATCCATTTCCCTTATTTTCTAAGTGTGTTTCATTCTTCTCAATTACAAATGTTAAATAGGTACAGTGTAGAAAATTTAGAAAATCCAGAAATTTATAACAGAAATTAAAAATAACATACAATTTTATATTAACCTTCATGGTTTTTTTGGTGTATTTACTTATAAGTTTCACATTTAAACTAAGAATATTTACACAGTTTCTGAAAAAGAGGAAGATAATTGATTTTCCAGATGACCTCCTGATAACTTTCCTTCAATAATTTGCAGAGAATTAACATTAATAAATATACATGTGTCTAAGCACATGTATACACAAGAATTACATTTCCACCTGTGTCCCTTCCAGCTGCAGGTGATGGGATTTCACATGAGAAGGCCAAGTTTCAATATGTTTTCTTTTCTCCACAGTAATGAGATGTGTAGTACCAGGATGTGTGCAAAAAGAAAGGGAATCCTTGGCAGAAAATGGTGCAGTTGCTACTTAAGAAAGTAGTATTTCTATAGAATGTTTCTAGTTGATTCAGAAATACATCTTTTAGGTAGATATATTCCTAAGTATTTTATTCTTTTCGTTGCAATGGTGAATGGAATTGTTTCCTTAATTTCTTTTTTACTTTCTCATTATTAGTGTATAGGAATGCAAGGGATTTCTGTGTGTTGATTTTATATCCTGCAACTTTACTATATTTATTGATGAGCTCTAGTAATTTTCTGGTGGAGTCTTTAGGATTTTCCATGTAGAGGATCATGTCATCTGCAAACAGTGAGAGTTTTACTTCTTGTTTTCCAATTTGGATTCCTTTTATTTTTTTTTCTGCTCTGATTGCTGTGGCCAAAACTTCCAGAACTATGTTGAATAGTAGCGGTGAAAGTGGGCACCCTTGTCTTATTCCTGACTTTAGGGGAAATGCTTTCAATTTTTCACCATTGAGGATAATGTTTGCTGTGGGTTTGTCATAGATAGCTTTTATTATGTTGAGGTATGTTCCTTCTATTCCTGCTTTCTGGAGAGTTTTTATCAAAATGGATGTTGAATTTTGTCAAAGGCCTTCTCTGCATCTATTGAGATAATCATGGTTTTTATTTTTCAATTTGTTAATGTGGTGAATTACATTGATTGATTTACGGATATTGAAGAATCCTTGCATCCCTGGGATAAAGCCCACTTGGTCAACACTGATGAAAGAAATCAAAGAGGACACTAATGGAGAAATATACCATGTTCATGGATCAGAAGAATCAATATAGTGAAGATGAGTATACTACCAAAGCAATTTACAAATTCAATGCAATCCCTATCAAGCTACCAGTCATATTTTTCACAGAACTAGAACAAATAATTTCAAGATTTGTATGGAAATACAAAAACCTCGAATTGCCAAAGCAATCTTGAGAAAGAAGAATGGAACTGGAGGAATCAACTTGCCTGACTTCAGGCTCGACTACAAAGCCACAGTCATCAAGACAGTATGGTACTGGCACAAAGACAGACCTATAGATCAATGGAACAAAATAGAAAGCCCAGAGATAAATCCACACACATATGGACACCTTATCTTTGACAAAGGAGGCAAGAATATACAATGGAGTAAAGACAATCTCTTTAACAAGTGGTGCTGGGAAAACTGGTCAACCACTTGCAAAAGAATGAAACTAGATCACTTTCTAACATCATACACAAAAATAAACTCAAAATAGATAAAGATCTAAATGTAAGACCAGAAACTATAAAACTCCTAGAGGAGAACATAGGCAAAACACTCTCAGACATAAATCACAGCAGGATCCTCTATGATTGACCTCCCAGAATTCTGGAAATAAAAGCAAAAATAAACAAATGGGATCTAATTAAAATTAAAAGCTTCTGCACAACAAAGGAAAATATAAGCAAGGTGAAAAGACAGCCTTCTGAATGGGAGAAAATAATAGCAAATGAGGCAACTGACAAACAACTAATCTCAAAAATATACAAGCAACTTATGCAGCTCAATTCCAGAAAAATAAACGACCCAATCAAAAAATGGGCCAAAGAACTAAATAGACATTTCTCCAAAGAAGACATATGGATGGCTAACAAACACATGAAAAGATGCTCAACATCACTCATTATTAGAGAAATGCAAATCAAAACCACAATGAGGTACCACTTCACACCAGTCAGAATGGCTGCGATCCAAAAATCTGCAAGCAATAAATGCTGGAGAGGGTGTGGAGGAAAGGGAACCCTCCTACACTGTTGGTGGGAATGCAAACTAGTACAGCCACTATGGAGAACAGTGTGGGGATTCCTTAAAAAATTGCAAATAGAACTACCTTATGACCCAGCAATCCCACTTCTGGGCATACACACCGAGGAAACCAGAATAGAAAGAGTCACATGTACCCCAATGTTCATCACAGCACTGTTTATAATAGCCAGGACATGGAAACAACCTAGATGTCCATCAGCAGATGAATGGATAAGAAAGCTGTGGTACATATACACAATGGAGTATTACTCAGCCGTTAAAAAGAATTCATCTGAATCAGTTCTGATGAGATGGATGAAACTGGAGCCGATTATACAGAGTGAAGCAAGCCAGAAAGAAAAACACCAATACAGTATACTAACACATATATATGGAATTTAGAAAGATGGCAATGACGACTCTGTATGCAAGACAGCAAAAAAGACACAGATGTGTATAACGGACTTTTGGACTCAGAGGGAGAGGGAGAGGGTGGGATGATTTGGGAGAATGGCATTCTAACATGTATACTATCATGTAAGAATAGAATCGCCAGTCTATGTCTGACGCAGGATACAGCATGCTTGGGGCTGGTGCATGGGGATGACCCAGAGAGATGTTATGGGGAGGGAGGTGGGAGGGGGTTCATGTTTGGGAACGCATGTAAGAATTAAAGATTGTAAAATTAAAAAAATTAAAAAAGATAATAAAAAAAAGAAAGACAAAAGCCAAAAAAAAAAAAGAAAGAAAGAAAAGAAATACATCTTTTAGTAAAGGGAAGAGGATTGGGATGAGTAAAACCAAAGCTTGGGCTTCCCAGGTGGATCAGTGGTAAAGAATCCCACCTGCCAATGAAGGAGACACAGGCTTGATCTTCGGGTCAGGAAGAGCTCCTGGAGAAGGAAATGGCAACCCACTCCAGTATTCTTGTCAGGAAAATCCCATGGACAGGGGGAGCCTGGTGGGCTATAGTCTATGGGGTCACAAAAGAGTCCATGGGGAGGGACACAGCCCAGCAACTCAACAAAAATAACAGCATAACCAAAGCTTACCTCTTTCTTGATTTGTGTTCCAGGTCAGAAGTTGAAATAGGCAAAAAGAGGTCACTAAATCTTGCCTCTAGAAGACATTCTCCACTGACATTGATGAATTAATAATAGCTAGCCTGTTTTCAGTGCTAATGTGTTTCATCACAGTATTTCTAATAATTCACTGTGATATAGGGAGATGGTACAGTAGAGAATGTTGCACCTATATTTTCTTAAACTAAATATATGACTGCTTTTCCTTTTAAAGAATAACTAGTTTAATGATTTTTTTTACAAGAAATGCTTTTTCACTTTGATTAATAGGTGTTTTTTTAAGCCTCACCAAATATAATTTTGAACAGACTCCTAAAAGACTGCTTTAGTTAACTAGATGATCAGAATTCACTAAGATGCTCTCATACTATAAGTTTTCAAGTGTCTTTTCTCTACTCTTAAGCATCTTTAGAGAGTCGGACACTACTGAGAGACTTCACTTTCACTTTTCACTTTCATACACTGGAGAAGGAAATGGCAACCCACTCCAGTGTTCTTGCCTGGAGAATCTCAGGGTCAGGGGAGTCTGGTGGGCTTCCATCTATGGGGTCGCATGGAGTTGGACACGACTGAAGCAACTTAGCAGCAGCAGCAGCAGCAAGCATCTTTAGAAAATTAATTGCCTTTTTCAGTTTAGCATATAAGCTTGCTGACCTCCCATAGGATTCAATTTTCAAAACAGGTGAATTTAATTATCATCTCTCAAACATTTTTTATTTTCCTCCAGTACTGAACAGTTTCTGCTTCTTGAGAAGTTAAAGTATAAATGAACTAGCAAGTAAAAATTGACAAATCTATCAATAGCAACTTATTATTGCTGTTTGTTTTAGCTTATATTCATTCACTTCATCGCTTCATTACACCAGGTACTTAATTTTAGGCCTACTTTTCAGAATATTCTTTTTAAAAACTTAGCTTATTTAGTTTTTTTTTATGAGTTCCTTTTAGGGTGTGCTAGAGAGTTTTTTGCTTTGTATGATTTGCTTTCTATGTTTCTCTGCCTGGCTCTGTGGCTAAGACTTTGAGAAATATGAGTTCATGTCTTTTAGATTCCAGTTAGTGTTATCCAGTGGAGGGGCTTGCAGGAGATTAGATGAAAGGGGGAAAAATGAAATTGACATAATTATTTTTCTAGCTCCATCACTTCTAAAAAGCTAGTTGTTTTATCTACATTGAAGGATAAAGCTTTTATCAAGTGCATATTCTCTATAATTGTATTGGGTTTAAATTTATGTCCAAATTTATGTCTTTTGGAGTTAGAGTTATGTCTTGGAGTTAGAGTCCTTGTAATGGGTTAAGATGATGTCATACTGGAGTGAAGTGGACCTTAAATTCAGTATAACTAGTGGGTCTATTAGCAGGTGAGAAGAGATACAGAGTCAAAAAGACTCAATATAAGGATGCTGATCATGTGAAGATGGAGATGAATTGTTGGAGTCTTGCATCTACCAGCTAAGAAACACCAGGGGCTGCCAATAACTCCACAAGATATGAGGAGGCAAGGACAGAGCCTCCTCTAGAGCCTTCAGAGAGAACTTGGCTCCACTGATGAGCTGATTCAGATGTCTAACCCACCAAACTGTGAAAGAATATGCTTCTGTCTTTTTAAAATATCACCCATTTTTTGCTGCTTTCTTATGGCAGCCCTAGGAAACTAACAAATTTTTTCCCCCCTTGTCTCTTTGGGTCCCAAAACTGTAACAGCTATACTTGAAATTAATGTCATAGCCTTGTGACTCCCTTGCATTACTACATTTTGCATTACTCCTTTGCATTGTACATTTACAAGGAAAGCCTTCTCAAATTATCTTATGAATCAATATCTTAAACATACCATCTGCTTAACAAAATCCTAATTATTAAGAAATTAGTCTTGCAAGTGGTCAGAAAAAATAAACCATTGAATATATATTTGGAGATTGATTTAGTTCATATTTTTAAGTAATAGGAGAATATTTTTCTTGCCTAGAGAGAATTAAGATTCACCTAACCCTTATCTCTAATGTCAGTATGGGATGAAGTACAAGTAGAGAACCAGGCAAGTGGCCTTTGGGAGATCACCTGGCAGCTAATCATTGTGTCAACATTAGTGATTATAGATTAGCGCTTATGAAAGTGAAAAAGTGAAAATGTTAGTTGATCAGTCGTGTCTGACTCTTTGTGACCTCATGGACTGTGAACCAGTTCCTGCTAGGCTCCTCTGTCTATGGAGTTTCCCAGGCAAGAATTCTGGAGGGAGTTGCCATTCCCTTCTCCAGGGGATCTTCCCAACCTAGGGATTGAACCCATGTCTCTTGCTTGGCAATTGATTCTTTATCACTGAGCCACCAGGGAAATCCCATATTTTCATTATAATTAAAAAATAAAATGAGAGTGATGATGTTGAAGGATACTGATGGAGCTGAATTGCATGATTGTAATTGAAAAAGCAAGAAAGTTCCAGAAAAAACATCTATTTCTGCTTTATTGATGATGCCAAAGCCTTTGACTGTGTGGATCACAATAAACTGGAAAATTCTGAAAGAGATGGGAATAAGGTAGTTCTATTTGCAATTTTTAAGGAATCTCCACACTGTTCTCCATGCCCTCTCCAGCATTTATTGCTTGCAGATTTTGGATCGCAGCCATTCTGACTGGTGTGAAGTGGTACCTTATCCCACTTCTAGGCATACACACCGAGGAAACCAGAATTGAAAGAGACACATGTACCCCAATGTTCATCGCAGCACTGTTTATAATAGCCAGGACATGGAAACAACCTAGATGTCCATCAGCAGATGAATGGATAAGAAAGCTGTGGTACATATACACAATGGAGTATTACTCAGCTGTTAAAAGAATTCATTTGAATCAGTTCTGATGAGATGGATGAAACTGGAGCCGATTATACAGAGTGAAGTAAGCCAGAAAGAAAACACCAATACAGTATACTAACACATATATATGGAATTTAGGAAGATGGCAATGACGACCCTGTATGCAAGACAGGAAAGAGACACAGATGTGTATAACGGACTTTTGGACTCAGAGGAGAGGAGAGGTGGGATGATTTGGGAGAATGACATTCCAACATGTATACTATCATGTGAATTGAATCGCCAGTCTATGTCTGACGCAGGATGCAGCATGCTTGGGGCTGGTGCATGGGGATGACCCAGAGAGATGTTATGGGGAGGGAGGTGGGAGGGGTTCATGTTTGGGAATGCAAGATGGGAATAACAGACCACCTGACCTGCCTCTTGAGAAATCGGTATGCAGGTCAGGAAGCAACAGTTAGAACTGAACATGGAACAACAGACTGGTTCCAAATAGGAAAAGGAGTACGTCAAGGCTGTATATTGTCACCCTGCTTATTTAACTTCTATGCAGAGTACATCATGAGAACGCTGGGCTGGAAGAAGCACAAGCTGGAATCAAGATTGCCAGGAGAGACATCAATAACCTCAGATATGCAGTTGACACTACCCTTATGGCAGGAAGTGAAGAGAAGCTAAAAAGCCTCTTGATGAAAGTGAAAGAGGAGAGTGAAAAAGTTGGCTTAATGCTCAACATTCAGAAAACGAAGATCATGGCATCTGGTCCCATCACTTCATGGGAAATAGATGAGGAAACAGTGGACACAGTGTCAGACTATTTTTTTGGGCTCTAAAATCACTGCAGTTGGTGACTGCAGCCATGAAATTAAAAGACGCTTACTCCTTGGAAGAAAAGTTATGACCAACTTGGATAGCATATTGAAAAGCAGAGACATTACTTTGCCAACAAAGGTCCATCTAGTCCAGGCTATGGTTTTTCCAGTGGTCGTGTATGGATGTGAGAGTTGGACTGTGAAGAAAGCTGAGTGCTGAAGAATGGATCCTTTTGAACTGTGGTGTTGGAGAAGAGTCTTGAGAGTCGTTTGGACTGCAAGGAGATCCAACCAGTCCATTTTGAAGGAGATCAACCCTGGGTGTTCTTTGGAGGGAATGATGCTAAAGCTGAAGCTCCAGTACTTTGGCCACCTCATGTGAAGAGTTGACTCACTGGAAAAGACTCTGATGCTGGGAGGGATTGGGGGCAGGAGGAGAAGGGGACGACAGAGGATGAGATGGCTGGATGGCATCACTGACTCGATGGACGTGAGTGTGAGTGAACTCCGGGAGTTGGTGATAGACAGGGAGGCCTGGCGTGCTGTGATTCACGGGGTTGCAAAGAGTCAGACATGACTGAGTAACTGAACTGAACTGAACTGAATAGGAAAAAATGGAATTTCTGAATGATAGAACTTGATGGCATTGCTTGAATACCACAGTTGAAGTAGAAGCAATTAATAAACTACAACAATTCCAAGGGAAACAGACCGTTTTGACACACAGAGGCTTGTGATAATCAATCCAGGATTCTTCAAATAAAATAAATGGACAGTGGATATGGTTCACCTTTTCATATATAGGTAGAAATTCTAGATCTTCTGTTCAAAAATCCTAATATAGCTAATATTATGGGGATTTAGGTACTTTCTTCTTGTGTCCAGGCTTAAGCCAGTTCACAAATATAGCACTGCTTAGAGAAGGAGACTCATTCCTTTTAAGGAAAATCCCTTCAATATAGTTGTATGATTAGGTCTTTAATCTTCATCTTGATTTTTCAAAAAAAAAAAAAAATGCAATACCAAGTTAACTGTACACTGGAAAAAGAAACCATCCAGGCATTCCTGGAGTTGCTTATTATTGACTTAGATCAGGTGCTTATCCTCAAAGACCCTAAATGCCATAAGCCATGAGTAGTGTAGTCAATGACAGTTGAAAAGTTGACTTAAGTCAGTTTAATGGGGGTTTTAATAGGACCATGAATGAATCCTGTGGTTATTTACCCAGTCCCAGAAAGTACAGTGGGAAATAAATGCATTTTGTTACTGGCAGGGGTTTTGCATTTCTCATTAAACTTTTTGTAGTGAAGATGGAAAGATTATAAAATTCTAATTATGATGATAAAGGTATAAAAATGTTCCATATGAATGTCCTCCCAAGATGTCAAACTAAAAGTAATACTCTATCTCTTGGAAAAATTGCTAAGAGTACTGCCATTAACTTAAATGTGGTGATTTTTACCACATCCCCATTAACTTGCCTGTTTGGCCATTAAAAATGTTAAAAGAGTTATGGAAAGTAATGGTAGAAAATTTAAAAAAAATTAATTATTGGTATCAATTATATCTGTTAATCTGGATGTGATAAGTTCACTGAAGAAAATCAGTAGAGGCCCTGACACATGGCACATAATGATTTAGAGTATACATTTAGTTTTTCAATTCCCACAATAAAAAATTCAGAAATAAATTTAACTTATATAGGAAAGCCAAATATATAGCTTTAGAGGCTTCAACTAGTACTGTCATCCGGGTTTCTATCCTGCTCCATCTTGCCTTATTATTCCAGGTAATATCATGCTAATCCATTTAAGAAATGAGACAGAAACCACAAACATTCAAAATGAACTATGACTCATGAAAAGATAAGCTTTACTAAACCATGGTATGAAATACAATCCAAATTCAGTTTTTAAAACTAATTTATTTTAACACCAAGTAATTCAGATCAAGAGGTTTCATAAGAGTAATACATAATATTATAACAATAGTGAGTTCATATGGATCAATGCATTTCAAATACACAATGCTCCAGCAAGCGTTGTAGTTGAACAGTTCTGTTGAATCAGTTCACTAAAGCTAAAGACAGTTTTCACAGATATGTTGATTGTAGCCTTTTGAGAACTTGAGCAGGTGATCCAGCTAAGACATGTCTGAAACCCTAAACCAAGGAAATTGTGAGATAAGAAATATATATTGCTTAAAGTTCCTAAAGTTTATGATAATTTGGTATACAGTAATAGAAAACTGATAACAGATTTTTTGGTACCAGAAGTGAGATGCTGTGATAACAAATAACTAAATATGTGAATGCTTTGGAGCTAAGCAATGGAGCTGAAATCTTTTTGAACAGGTTTTTAGTAGAAATTTAGACTTGTAGCTAAAGGCTCACAAGGAAGTGACAAACAGGTTATTGGAAACTCAAGGAATGGGGATCGTTATGCAGTGGTAGAAAACTTAGCAAAATTATCTCCTACAGTTATGTGAAAATCAGAATTTTTAAATGATGAATTTGGTATATAAATAAGATTTCCAAGAAAGTTGCTGAAGGTGATATCTGATTTTTTCTTAATTCTTATAGTAAATTGGGAAAGGAGAGAGATACTGAAGGAAGACTATTAAACAACAAGAAAAAGGTGGTTAACAGTTTTGAAAATTCTCAGTCTCTCAGATGGAAAAAAAGATGCTAACATTAAATGATTCACTATCAGAAAAGTATCCTTTTCTGAGGAGGAAATGGGAACACACTCCAGTATTCTTACAGGGGTAATCCCATGGACAGAGGAGCCTGACAGACTACAGTCCATGGGTTCTCAAAGAGTACCTAACACAAGTAGCATGGTAATTTCTCAATAAATATTCACTTAATACATATTAATCACTATCATTATCATAGAAGCTTTCCTGGTGGCTCTGACAGTAAAGAATCTGCCAGCAGTGCAGAAAACTGGGGTTCAATCCTAGGGTTGGGAAGATCCCCTTGAGAAAGGAATGACGGAGAATTCCATGGACAGAGGAGCCTGGCAGGCTACAGTCTTTGGTGTAGCAAGCAGTCAGACACAACAGAGCAACTTTCACTTTTACAAATCACCTCAAGCACTCTCGTGTATAGTCCAGGGGGGTCTCAAAAGAGTAGGACACAACTTAGTGACTAACCAAAAACAGCATGTGCAATTACAACTTGCACTGAATTATATTTTTTAAAGTACTTTTAAAAATTTCTTTTCATATTTTGCTTCAGTTCAATTCAGTCGCTTAGTCATGTTCAACTCTCTGTGACCCCATGAATTGCAGCACGCCAGGCCTCCCTGTCCATCACCAACTCCTGGAGTTGACTCAGACTCACATCCATCGAATCCATGATGCCATCCAGCCATCTCATCCTCTGTCGTCCCCTTCTCCTCTCGCCCCCAATCCCTCCCAGCATCAGAGCCTTTTCCAATGAGTCAACTCTTTGCATGAGGTGGCCAAAGTATTGGAGTTTTAGCTTTAGTATCAGTCCTTACAATGAAATCCTGGGGCTGATCTTCAGAATGGACTGGTTGGATCTCCTTGCAGTCCAAGGGACTCCCAAGAGTCTTCTCCAACACCATAGTTCAAACGCATCAATTTTTCGGCACTCAGCTTTCTTCACAGTCCAACTCTCACATCCATACTTGACCACTGGAAAAACCATAGCCTTGACTAGATGGACCTTAGTCGGCAAAGTAATGTCTCTGCTTTTGAATATGCTATCTAGGTTGGTCGTAACTTTTCTTCCAAGGAGTAAGTGTCTTTTAATTTCATGGCTGCAATCACCATCTGCAGTGATTTTGGAACCCCCAAAATAAAGTCTGACACTGTTTCCACTGTTTCCCATCTATTTCCCATGAAGCGATGGGACCAGATGCCATGATCTTAGTTTTCTGAATGCTGAGCTTTAAGCCAATTTTTTCACTCTCCTCTTTCACTTTCATCAGGAGGGTCTTTAGTTCCTCTTCACTTTCTGCCATAAGGGTAGTGTCAACTGCATATCTGAGGTTATTGATATTTCTCCCGGCAATCTTGATTCCACCTTGTGCTTCTTCTAGCCTAGCGTTCTCATGATGTACTCTGCATATAAGTTAAATAAGGAGGGTGACAATATACAGCCTTGACGTACTCCTTTTCCTATTTGGAACCAGTCTGTTGTTCCATGTTCAGTTCTAACTGTTGCTTCCTGACCGGCATACAGATTTCTCAAGAGGCAGGTCAGGTGGTCTGTTATTCCCATCTCTTTCAGAATTTTCCAGTTTACTGTGATCCACACAGTCACAGGCTTTGGCAGAAATAGATGTTTTTCTGGAACTCTCTTGCTTTTTCAATGATCCAGAGGATGTTGGCAATTTGATCTCTGGTTCCTCTGCCTTTTCTAAAACCAGCTTGATCATCTGGAATTTCACGGTTCATGTATTGCTGAAGCATGGCTTGGAGAATTCTGAGCATTACTTTACTAGCATGTGAGATGAGTGCAATTGTGCAGTAGTTTGAGCATTCTTTGGCATTGCCTTTCTTTGGGATTTGAATGAAAACTGACATTTTCCAGTCCTGTGGCCACTGCTGAGTTTTCCAAATTTGCTGGCATATTGAGTGCAGCACTTTCACAGCATCATCTTTCAGGATTTGAAACAGCTCAACTGGAATTCCATCACCCCCACTAGCTTTGTTCATGGTGATGCTTTCTAAGGCCCACTTGACTTCACATTCCAGGATGTCTGGTTCTAGATGAGTGATCACACCATCATGATTATCTGGGTTATGAAGATCTTTTTTGTACAGTTCTTCTGTGTATTCTTGCCACCTCTTCTTAATATCTTCTGCTTTTGTTAGGTCCATACCATTTCTGTCCTTTATAGAGCCCATCTTTGCATGAAATGTTCCCTTGATATCTCTAATTTTCCTTGTTTTGCTTAAAAATATCTCTAATATTTTGCTTACTAATCTTTAATTATTACTAGCATGATTAATTTGTCGGTATGAACTTCATTTAGATGAGGGAAGATAAAGCCAGAAAGGTAAAACAACCTAACTGAGATCACACTAGAGGCAATTTGTTGAAAAACAGATACAAACTCAAATTATCTGACTATACTAGAGGACTTTGTGGTATATCATCTGCAATATTCTTCTACTCAGAATTTGTATCATTACTACATTACATTTTACTTTTTGCAATGAAAGATAAAATATTGAAACTTGGTTCAATTCTTACATTATGGTGCAAGTTTTTCTATATATCCCATGCCATAAATTGTATAATCAACCCAGCAAAATACTAACCATTGCAATCTCTCCTTAGATTCTCCAAATACTTCAATCTTGTATCCATTAATAGTGGTGATTTTTTTTTTTAATAGTGGGCTGTGAACTGGCAAACCATCAAGAGTACTAAAGTTAGACTTTTTTCCTATTTTTTTAAAAATTTCATTTCCTCATTCTATTTTATGAGATTGGTTTATGTTATTTGATTTCTCATTAAATTTTATATTTGTAGGTTTATTTTATGATATCTCTGATGATGCCAAGATTCCCTTCCTGCAAATGGTAGTAAAAAAAATGTATAACTTTGAGGAGACAGCTTATTTGATAACAAAAATTGTGTCTATATGCTTTTCTATTAAGAGCATTATGCTATATTAATTGTTTTAGGAATAATCTAAGGATTTCTATGTTTGGTATTCTCTTTGGCTCTTTTTAAACCATTGTTTATGTCATGTATGTACCAAAAATACAATTCAGATTTATAAATGGTTTTCATTTCAAATTTTTCTGTTTATGACTACGACTTATATGAGTAAACCATAACTGTAATACTAGGGTGGAAACTACTTAGATCTCTTGGAACCTTGTAACTTTTTTTAATAAAACAAGAAAAATAAATTAACCCTCTATTCTTCATAAGGCTGTTGTGAGAGTTAAGTAAGCAAATTGGAAAATCTAGGGGCTTCTCTGGTGGCTCAGTTGGTAAAGTATCTACCTGCAGTGCAGGAAACATGCGTTCAATCCCTGGGTCAGGAAGATAGCTTGGGTTGCAAAGAGTTGGACACAGCTGAGTTACTAACACTTTCAATTTCATTCTCCACAGAATCCATAACAAATACACACATATGCAACATACTATTTTGCAGACTTTTATAGATTCCAGGTCAGGTATGGGGAGGGAGAGAGGGAGGGGGGTTCAGGATGGGGAACATGTATATACCTGTGGCGGATACATGTTGATGTATGGCAAAACCAATACAACATTGTAAAACAATTAACCTCCAATTGAAATAAACAAATTTATATTAAAAAAATTCCTCTTACAAGCAGAATGACCACATTCTAATATAAAATTTCATCATTCATCATTACATATTTACATTTTATTTATGTAAAGAAAATATAATACAAAAGCTACTAGAAATTAAGATTTAATTTTATATTAATTTTTATTTTATTGTTCACATAGCACTTATATAAATTTAAAAAATAATATGTCAAATTTATATTTTCAACTATAGGTCCTCAAGATATGTAAATAGACTCTCTGTAATATCTCAATGCTTCTGCCAAAATTTACTGTACAATGGTGAGCTCCTGAATAACTAGTATAGCTCTTTTCAGTTCTCCTGGGTTTTTAAAATATGGAGTCATAGACTACAATAGCCCATGAACTACCATGCTTACCATTACAAAACAAAGCCAAACACTCCTCCATGGGCACTATGTAAAAGAAAGAACCAAGTGAACACTGTAGAATACCTTCACACACAAGTAATGATCACCACCAGGGACACGTAGGTAGGAAGGTATGTTTAGTTGCTAACTTCTATCCTACTCTTTGTGATCCCATGGACTGCAGCCCGCCAGACTCCTCTGTTCATGGGGTTTCCTAGGTAAGAATACTGGAATGGTACTCCCCTCTTCAGGGGATAAAGTGGAGAATACATATTTTTAATTCAATTCTTTGAAGTATGAAGTCCACTATTCTGTAAACTTGGAGCAACTAAGCTACCCAGTACATGCTTTCTTTCCTCAGGATGTGAGATAGAGGAAGCAAATTATGAAATTAGTTAAAGATGATACAGAAACATGATTTTCAGTCCCATAAGACTAAGAAAGTCATTCTTCCATTCTTTTGCCTGTTGAATTTAGGATAGAATGTGGTTAAAAGGCAGTAAGACTTCCCTGGTGGCTCAGATGGTAAAGCGTCTGCCTACAACGCTGGAGACCTGGGTTTGATCCCTCGGTTGGGAAGATCTCGTGGAGAAGGAAATGGCAACCCAGTCCAGTATTCTTGCCTGGAAAATCCCATGGACGGAGGAACCTGGTAGGCTACAGTCCATGGGGTTGCAAAGAGTCGGACACGACTGAGCAACATTTACTTTACTTTACTTTAAAAGGCAGTAAATATTCAGGGAAATGGAGGAAATGAAAAGAAAAGTTTAGATATGATCAAACATAAGAAAACTAAATTAACACTATCTAAAGATTGGTAATCACAGTATAGTGAAAGATACTAGGAAATGATAAGCCTGTATTTTAATCTCAGCTCTGATAGAAACAAAAATTTTAGTATTCTAGAATCTTTCGGTTAAAAGTGACAGAAACTCAACTTCACTTAGCTTAAGCCAAAGAGAATGTTTTCTTTTAGATCACTGATATATTTTGTATCATTTTAAATCTTTCGAGTTTTTGACATCTATCTTAAGGCTCAGAATATAATTTATTTGGTAAATGCTCAAAGTGAACCTAAAAGGACGGTTACTCTTCATTTATTGAGGAAATAATTTTGTTAAATATCAGGTAAGTCAATTTGATTGAAAATGTTGCTCAAGTACTTTATATCCTTAGTGATATTCTACTTGTTTTATCATTTTTTTTTATAAGAAAGATACTGAAATTTCTGATTGGACTTGTGGATTTTTAAGTTCTTCTTCTTATTCACATTAATTTTTACTTCAATATCTTGAAACTTTGTTATATAATTGTGAATTTGTCTACTTTTTCTTGCAGTCTAGTAATTTTTGATCCATGTATTTTAAAGTTCTGGTTTTTTTTTTTTTCCTGTATAACAATGTAACAATAGTGGGAAACTTAAATACATCACTTTCAACATTAGATAAGTTATTCAGACAGAAAATTAATAAGAAATCATAGAATTTGAATAACACTATAAACCAATAGGACATACCAAATATATGCAGATATTCATTTCAACACCACCAGAAGAATATACATTCTTCTCAAGTGCAAACAAACAGAACCTTCTTTGAGATTTAATATGTTGGCCAATAAGCTAATTTTAGCAAATTTAAGATTTACATCATATCATGTATTTTTTCTTACTGCAAGGATATGAAACTGAAAATGAATGACAATGAAAAAGAAAATAAAATTACAAATAGATGACAGGTAAACAATACACTTTTGAACAACCAATGGGTCAAAGAATAAATTAAAGCAAAAATAATTTTTAGAAAAATGCAAATGGAAGCACAAAATACTAAAACTTAAAAGATGCAGCAAAAGCATTTCCAAGAAGGAAATTTATGGCAATAAACACCTATACCTACATTAAGAAAAATGAAAAATTTCAAACAACCTAAACTTTACACCTCAAGAATTAGAAAAAGAAGAATAAAAGAAGCTCAAAGATAGTAGAAGGAAGGACATAACAACAAGTAGAAATAAATGAAATGGAGACAAGAAAAGCAATAGGAAAAAAGTCAGTGGAACTAAGATGTTTTTGAACAGATAAGCAGAATTGACAAACTTTTAGATTGAACAAGGAAAATAAAGGACTCAAACAAAATTATAAATGAGAAAAATTAAGCAACCTTGGGGCAAGAACTTCCTAACAATGACTTTAACAATGATTGCTTAGATATAACACTAAAGCACAAGGAACAAAATAGAGAATTCTTTCATGATGAAAACACTTAACAAATTAGGAATAAAATGAAACTTCCTAAATATGGTATAGAGTACTTTTGAAAATCTTATAGCTAATAATAATTCTAGATGGTAATGATTTCACCTTAAAACCAAGACCAAGACTATGATATCCTTTCACCATTTTATTGAACATTGTGTTGAAGATTCTATTGTGGGAAATTAGGTAAGAAACATAAATGAAAAGACATCTGAGGTGAAAAAAAATGTAAATATATTTATTTGAACATGATGTGATCTTTTTTATAGGAAATCATAAAGAAACTGCTTAAAAAAAGGAAACTGATAAAAACTATTAGAATTAATGAGTCCAGTAAGGTTTCAGTATATACAAACTCAGTATACAAATGCCACTTTTATTTCTCTCTACTAGCAGTGAACACTCCAAAACAAAATTTAGAAAACAATTGCATTCATAAAATATTCAAAGATCATAAAAATTTCAGAAATAAATTTTACAAAAGAAGTGCAAGACTTGTACACTGAAAACAACAAAACATTGTTTAAAGAACTTGAAGATATAAATAAATGGAAAGACATCCTGTGTTCCTGGATTGAAAGACTTAATATTGATAAGTGCAAATATTCTGTAAATTGATCTATAGATTCAATAGAATCCCTATTAACATCCAGTTACAGTTTTCTTTTTGGCATAAATTGTTCAACTGATCATATAGCAATGAGTTATTACATATTTTAAAAGGAAGAACTAAGTTAGAGGACTCACATTTTCTGATTTCACAATTTACTCCAAAGCTACAAAGATTAAGAATGAATAAATACAGTATGTTATTAATATATCCACGCAATGATATGTTATTTTGAAATAAAAAGAAATGAACTGATAATACATGCTACAGAATGGATGAACCTTGACAGCATTATGCTAAGTAAACAAATTCAGTCACAAAATATCCCATGTTTAATGATACCTTTCATATGAAGTGGGAAAATATATATAGAAAAAAATTAGCCTAGCGCTACCTAGGACTGGGTTGGGCTTTCCAGTTGGTTAAGTGGGAAAGAATCCACCTGCCAATGGAAGAGATACAGAAGACATGGGTTCAATCCCTGTTTCAGGAAGATTCCCTGGAGTAGAAAGTGGAAACCCACTTCAGTATTCTTTCCTGGAAAACCCCATGGAAAGAGGAGCCTGTTGTGCTGCAGCAGTTCATGGTGTTGCAAAGAATCAGACACAACTGAACACGCATGCATGAGGGCTGGGCCAAAGGGCTGAAGAGTGCTAGATGTGGGCTTTGTTTTGGGGTTTATAAAAATCTTCTAAACTTAGATTGTGATGATGTATGTACAACTCTGTTAATATGCTAGATCCATTTAATTATACACTTTAAATGGGTGAGTTTTATGGGATGTGAATTATATTTCAATAAAGACTTTTTAAAACCATGGAAAGAAGATGAAACAGCACTTTTCAGAGGCAATTTAATGAAAAGAAAACCTTTGATAAGCCATAATAAAAACAGAGTTGGTTTCTTTCTTTCTTTTTTTTTTTTTTCCCAGTATTTTACCTTCAGTTTTGAAAGATATTCTAGTTTTCATGGGTATTTCCTATTAATTTTTTTTTTTCTTTCAGAATTTCAAAACTGACATTGCCTTTTTGGCTTTCAATGTATCTGAAAAGAAGTTTGTTATCATTCTTATCTTTGCTATACTGCATAATTTGCCTTCTCAAACTGTTTTTCAGGCTAAATCAAGTTGATTGAATCAATCTGATTAAGAACTGCCTTTAGCTTCCTTCATATTTTTTATTATTGGGTCTCATTGAACTTCTGAGTTTATTGTTTTATTAAGTTTTGAAAAATTTAAGTTGTATTTCTTAAAATATTTTTTCTAGCCACTGCTCTTTCCGTTTGTTCTGGATACAAATTACATTTACACTGCTTGAAATTGACCCAAAGTTTACTAGTGTGTTTGTTTTATTTTTCAGACTTTATCCCCTCTATGTTTTATTTTAGATAATTTCTCTTACTATGGCTTCAAATCACTGTTCTTTTCTTCTCAATATTTAGTCTTCTTTTATTTCCATCAATAATAGTTTTCAGTGAAGACATATTTTTCATCTAAAGAAGCTGGGTTTTGGGTTATTTTATTCCTTCTGGGTCTCATCTTTTTCAATATTTTATCTACACTCTTGGACTTATGGAATAGTTATAATTTCTCTTTTAATATCCTTCTTTACAAATATTTTATCTATGTCATTTCTTTTAACAATATTTTTATTCCTTATGAACTGTATTTTCCTGCTTTTTTGCATCCCTAGCTATTTTTACTATATGCAATACATTGTGAGTCTTAGCAGCTGAATACTGGACTTTAAAAAATTGTTTAAATATTCTTCAGCCTTTTAGTGGTATATAATTAACTTACATGAAAAAACTCTTATCCTTTATAGTTTTGATCTTATGCTTTGTTAAGTAAAACCAAATCAACCTTTATTCTAGAAATAATTTTGCCCAGCTTTGCACCAATACTCTAGTAGTGATTTATTTCACTCTGGCTATTTATTGTCCTCTGTGTGCTCTGGGTGTGTGTACTCAGTGGGTAAGTCATGTCTGACTCTTCGTGACCCCGTGGTCTGTAGCCCTCCAGGCTCCTTGTGCCCTTGGGCTCTCCTAGGCAAGGATACTGAAGTGGGTTACCATTTCCTCCTCCAGAGGATCTTCCCAACCCAGAGATGGAACCCACGTCTCTTATGTCTCCTGCATTGGCAGGCATGTTCTTTGCTGCTGTATCACCTGTGAGTTCTAGGGGAGTTCCAGTTCTGCTCTTCTTGAGCGTTTCTGTTCCTGGTCTTGTACGTGCATGAGCTTGATAAGTACTTAGCTGAAGATTTCAGGTGTGCATCAGGGGTCTTCAAATCTCTTCAGTGTTTTATTTGTGGAGCTGCCCTCTTTCTGAAGAGAGCCATGGCCTCCTATTTGTCTTTGGATGTTGGATATCATTTTTTGGTATCTTTGGCTTGTTTTTATTGATGATTATTCAGCAATTAGTTGTGATTTTGGTGTTTCTGTAAGAAAGGAGTGAGCTTGAAACCAAGTGGGGCCCTGTAGGGCTCCCAGGGGTGGGGGTAGGCTCCATTTGGTCCCCCCTTTCTGGCAGGAAAGACTCCAGCCTCCATGACTTTCCCTGAGTTCCAAAAGGTGGGCCCAAACAGTTGCTAATCAAGGGAGGAGCAGCCAAGAAATCACCTGAGGTGAGATTAAATGGACAGAGAAGCTCATTGAGATAAGGAGACCTGACCACCTGAGACAAAGGAGTGCAAGCCCTGTTCTCTCTGATGGTTCAGAGGTAAAGAACCTGCCTGCAGTGTGGGAGACCCAGATTGGATCCCTGAGTTGGAAAGATCCCCTGGAGAAGGGCATGGCAACCCACTCTAGTATTCTTGCCTGGAGAATGCCATGGACTGAGGAGCCTGGCAGGCTACAGTCCATGGGGTTGCAAAGAGTTGGACAGGACCAAGTGACTGACACTTTGACTTTCACTTTCAAGCCTCACTCATTCACTAATCTGGTGAGCCCCCATTTTTGAACATCTGTTATAAAACCCTTCATGTATACTATCATGTAAGAAATGAATCACCAGTCCATGTTCGATACAGGATACAGGATGCTTGGGGCTGGTGCACAGGGATGATCCAGAGAGATGATATGGGGTGCAGGTGGGAGGGGGGTTCAGGATTGGGAACTCATGTACACCTGTGGTGGATTCATATCAATGTATGGCAAAACCAATACAATATTGTAAAGTAAAATAAAGTAAAAAAAAAAAAAAACAAAAACAAAACAACAACAACAAAAAAAACCCTTCATCAAATCCTCTGGGGTTGAGACACAGTTTTTCAAGGCAGGAGCCTGATGTGTCTCCCTTGGCCTTGCAAACCAATGTTCTAAGTCACTTCAGTCATGCCCAACTCTGTGCAACTCCATGAACTGTAACCCACCAGGCTCCTCTCTCCATGGGATTCTCCAAGCAAGAATACTGAAGTGGGTTGCCATTTCCTTCTCCAGGCAAAGAAATAAAGCTATCCATTTCTATTTCAGCTAAAACTCTCTATCCAAGATATGATTTTGCACCTGGGTGCAGAGAGGCTGAGCTTCGCTAACAAGCTCATGAGCTTCTACTCTGGCATCTTCTCAAAGGACCCAGACCTTTTTATTTTAGTATTTTTTTAGACATTGCAATATAATACTAATATGAAACAAAGAACTGCTTCAAAATTGGGAAAAGACTATGTCAAGGCTATATATTGTCACCCTGCTTATTGAACTTATATGCAGAGTACATCATGCAAAATGCCAGGCTGGATGAATCAAAATCTGGAATCAAGATTTCAGGAGAAATATCAACAACGTCAGATATGCAGATGACACCATTCCCAATGGCAGAAAACAAAGAGGAACTAAAGAACCTCTTGATGAAGGTGAAAGAGGAGAGTGAAAAAGCTGCCTTAAAACTTAACTTTCAAAACACTAAGATCATGGCATACAGTCCCATCACTTCATAGCAAATAGATGGGGAAAAAATGAAAATGGTGGTAGATTTTATTTTCTTGAGCTCCAAAATCACTGCAGTTGGTGACTGCAGCCATGAAATTAAAAGATGCATGCTCCTTGGAAGAAAATTTATGACAAACCTAGACAGCATATTAAAAACTAATGACATCACTTTTCCAACAAAGATCCATATGGTCAAAATTATGGTTTCTCCAGTAGTCAAGAATCGATGTGAGAGTTGGACTATAAAGAAAGCTGAGCGCTGAAGAATTGATTCTTTCAAATTGTGGTGCTGGAGAAGACTCTTGAGTGTCCCTTGGACTGCAAGGAGATCCAACCAGTCCATCCTAAAGGAAATCCACCCTGAATAGTCATTGGAAGGACTGATGCTGAAGCTGGAGCTCTAATACTTTGGCCATGTGATATGAAGATTCAACTCATTGGAAAATATCATGATGCTGGGAAAGATTGAGGGCAGGAGGAGAAGGGGACGACAGAGGATGAAATGGTTGGATGGTAACACTGACTCAAAGGACATGAGTTTGAGCAAACTCTGGGATATAGTGAAGGAAAGGGAATCCTGGCGTGATACAGCCCATTGGGTTGCAAAGAGTAGGACATGACTTAGTGACTGAAGAACAGCAAATAATCTTTCCTAGAAATTTTTATTTTAAGAAAGTTTAAAGTTTGTATTTTATTTTAGAAAATCATGGTACTTGGAAATAAATCAAACTTATTTAAATACCTGGTCTGTATAGGAAAAGAAGAGAATCTGCCTTTTAACACCATTGACGTACATGTTGCCATTATGTCATAGAACTTTGAAGGATAAAATTAAAGCTTTGCTGTGTACATAATAAATAATGTGATATGTTCAAATAATGATTTTAAATATACACATGCACACATATATCTGTATGTTTATAAGTGTGTTTTATATATATATGTGATATTTATGCATAAGTAGAAACCCCACTCCGGTACTCTTGCCTGGAAAATCCCATGGATGGAGGAGCCTGGTAGGCTGCAGTCCATGAGGTCGCTAAGAGTCGGACATGACTGAGCGACTTCACTTTCACTTTTCACTTTCATGCATTGGAGAAGGAAGTGGCAACCCACTCCAGTGTTCTTGCCTGGAGAATCCCAGGGACAGAGGAGCCTGGTGGGCTGCCGTCTATGGGGTCGCACAGAGTCGGACACGACTGAAGTGACTTATCAGCAGCAGCAGAAATAGAAATATCTATACATGTATTTAAAAATAAATGGAGAAAAATAGAGTATGGAGCTGTATAAATCTCAGACAAAGGATATTTCAGAATGAGAAAATACCTAAAATTTATAATCTCAGTTTACACATGTAGGATGATAGAGAAAAAAGATCAATTTGTATTTGAAGCAAGCAGAAGAAAATAAATAACAACAATTATAGCAGAAACTGGTGAAACTGAAAGCAGACAAGCATTAGGGAAAATGAACAAAACCAAAAGCTTGTTCTTTGAAAAGCTCAATTAAATTGATAAATTTGCAGTTAGATGAAACAAAGCAAGGTTGTTTTTCTTCTCATTATTATTCAGCATCATACTAAAAGTCCTACTTAGTGCAGTATGACAAGGTAAGGAAATAAAAGGTGTACAAATTAGAAAGAAATTAAACACAGAAAAAATGCTGTAACTAATAAGTGAGTATAGGAAGATCACAGGAAACAAGATTATAGACAAAAATCAATCGCTGCACTATATACTGCAATGAGCAAGTAGAACTTGAAAATTAAAAATATACATAGATATGTGCATGGGTTAGTATACACACATATATTTCCCTGTTATGTCAACTGAGACGGTCTAGAAGAGAACACTCCAGTAAAAAAAAAAAAATGCCCGTATCTTGGTTTCTTATAGTGTTTCCCATACAAGAAACCAGGGCTCCTTGGAGAATGGCTGACTTAGGACTGGAGCAGGAGATTTACAAGATGTGCCTAGAGCATTCTGCAGTGCCAGAAAGTACGAAAGTGCTCATGAACAAACAAACACCACATGATGGGGGTATGTCAAAGAGACACAGCCAACTGAAAGAGCTCCCAGTGGCTGAAAGCTAGAACAACTTGAGCAACAAAATAAATGGTTTTGTATTGAGTTACAACTCCAGCATAAAATAAATATTCATGAAACTCTGTTGAAGTAAGTGGAAAAATAAAATAAGTGAAGAAATAAAGAGATGGGGGCTAATCTCTTGCAGAAGCATTCCAAATTATTTATGTAGATACTGATTTGAGGAGGTGGTATACTGCTCCTTACTCCTTATCTGTGAACTGTGCATAATGACTTTCTTACAGAGGTGACAAAGGGCAAGGGAGAAACATCTTGGAGAATCTTGTCAAACACGACCTCAGTCATATGATCAAACTTAACAAGAGAGGTAACATATCAATAAAATGTTCTCTTGATACGATGTGATAACATTGGCACTATCTTTGGGTCCTTCCAAAAATATAAACCTAACTTAATCGGAGGGATTGGGGGCAGGAGGAGAAGGGGACGACAGAGGATGAGATGGCTGGATGGCATCACTGACTAGATGGACGCGAGTCTGAGTGAACTCCAGGAGTTGGTGATGGGCAGGGAGGCCTGGCGTGCTGCTATTCATGGGGTTGCAAAGAGTCGGACACGACTGAGCGACTGAACTGAACTGAACTGAATCATGAGAAAAACATCAGAAAAATTACAATTGAGGGCTATGCTATAAAACATATGACCAGTATTCCTGAAACCTATGAGGTTATGTAAAAGGAGGAAATTCTGAGATATTGTAACAGCCAAAAGAACCCTCGGATACATGAGGTTCCTGGAACAGAAAAATGACATTAGATAAAAATCAAGCAAACCTGAATAAACCACAGGTGCTTCAGTGGCAAACAATCCATCTACCAAACAGGAGACCTGGGTTCAAGTCTTGTGTTGGGAAGATCCCCAGAGTAGGAAATAGCAACCCACTCCAGTATTCTTGCCTGGGAAATTCCATGAACAGAGGAGCCTGGTGGGCTACAGTCCATGGGGTTGCAAAAGGGTCATCTATGATTTAGCAACTAAACAGTGATAATTGATATTTGTTCATTGACTAGAACCAATGTTCCATACTAATGTCAAGTGTTAATAAAAGGGGAAATATGGGTCAGGGGCTTCCCTCGTGGCTCAGATGGTAAAGCGTCTGTCTAAAATGGGGGAGACCTGAGTTTAATCCCTGGGTTGGGAAGATTCCCTGGAGAAGGGAATGGCAACCCACTCCAGTAGTCTTGCCTAGAAAATCCCATGGACGGAGGAGCCTGGTGCAGGCTACTGTCCATGGGGTCACAAAGAGTCGGACACGACTGAGAGACTTCACTTCACTCTGTATCATCTTTGTAACTTTAGAAATTTGACACTCTCCTAAATAAAAATGTATTTAAGAAAGAAAATAAAAGCAAAAGGATTGAATTGTCAACCAGGATGTTATTGAGCCAACTGCAAAGTTTTAGGACCTGAGACCTTCCATATCTGGTAAGCTGCTGATGCTGCTACTGCTGCTAAGTCGCTTCAGTTGTATCCGACTCTGTGCAACCCCATAGACGGCAGCCCTCCAGGCTCCGCCGGCCCTGGGATTCTCCAGGCAAGAGTACTGGAGTGGGTTGCCATTGCCTTCTCCGATATCTGGTAACAGCAGATGTTAACAATGTTAAGTAGGCCTTTACAAGGCAATTGGACGGTGTTCTCATAACTTTTTTTGCAGTCTCAGTTCCTATAATTTTCTAGTGTCTATAATTTGTGTCTCCATTCTTGAAGCATCCTAGGAACATGTAAACACTCCCTATTGTCTCTAACATTAAATAATCCTTCTCAAACTACTATTCAACTTTCTTTCTGGGATCTCACTGTTCATTTCAGAAAACCTGGCTGCAGTAGTAATTGGCTTCACTTCTTCACTCTCCATAGTATACTCAGACTATTCGGTCTGCATCATGCCACTAAAAATACTCTTGTCAACATTACCAGTGACTTCCAAACATTCAATTCAAAGATTTGCTTATCTGATTTTAGCCAAATTCTCAACAACATTTGGCACAAATAACTCTCGCATCTTCTGGAAACACTCATTTTGATTTTCATCGTAACACACCACTTTTTTTCCTGCCTTACTGGCTTTTTCAATTTAGGCTCTTTCCCTTACTTCTCTTTTTCTGTTAGGCCTCTAAATGTTACAGTACATGAGGGCTCTATCTAACGTCCTCCACTGCTCTTCATATATACTATTTACTTAGGTGGTTGTAACATTTCCATTTAGTTATTAATACATATTTCAAATTCAACAAAGTCAAACAGCTCTTGTTTTAATTCCACTGATTTATTTCTCTCTACCTTTCTGACTGCAGTCATGAAATTAAAAGACACTTACTCCTTGGAAGAAAAGTTATGACCAACCTAGATAGAATATTAAAAAGCAGAGACATTACTTTGCCAACAAAGGTCCGTTTAGTCAAGGCTATGGTTTTTCCAGTGGTCATATGTGGATGTGAGAGTTGGACTGTGAAGAAGGCTGAGCGCTGAAGAATTGATGCTTTTGAACAGTGGTGTTGGAGGAGACTCTTGAGAGTCCCTTGGACTGCAAGGAGATCCAACCAGTCAGTCCTAAAGGAGATCAGTCTGGGTATTCACTGGAAGGACTGATGCTGAAGCTGAAACTCCAATACTCTGGCCACCTCATGCGAAGAGTTGACTCACTGGAAAAGACCTTGATGCTGGGAGGGATTGGGGGCAGGAGGAGAAGGGGATGACAGAGGATGAGATGGCTGGATGGCATCACTAACTCGATGGACATGGGTTTGGGTAAACTCCAGGAGCTGGTGATGCACAGGGAGGCCTGGCGTGCTGTGATTCATGTGGTCGCAAAGAGTTGCACACTACTGAGCGACTGAACTGAACTGAACTTTCTGTCTCAGTAAATGGTACAATCATCTATTCTGTTGTTCAGAAAATAAACATAAAATTTTCCAAATCATTGCCAAGTCCTTCTGATTTAACCTGCAAACATTACCTGTTCCCATCTAATATTCTCCATCTACATCACTAATATCTCAATTCAATCATTTTCACCATTTACATAGGATTCTGTAAGATCACTTACAGACCAGTGTCTATTTATCTGTTTATCAATGTTCTATGGTATTTGAACAAAATTTTCTTAAAAACCCCTACCCTGCGTGCAGATGGTAACCCACATCTTTCTACAGGGTATTTGCAAATATATGTGTAGATTCCAATTTTTATAATATTTTCTATCCCTTAGTTTGTAAACCTGATGGACTCTGGTTTAGAGTTCATGTATTTTTAGAGTTGATGTATACATTTAGAGTGCATGTATTTTTCCTCCTCCGGTTGTTTTCTTCTCTGACACATGGCGTTGTGATATGGGACAAAATCTTCTTACAAGGCTTTTTCTCAAGTACACTTACACAAAGCATAGATGTAAATTTTTACCAACATTTAAAGTATTCTGGAAAATCACAATGGAGTACCAAAAGACTCAATGTTAGATATTGTTATTATTAAGAATATCGCAAACATTCTCAGTGCTCATAATCTTCTTAATAGTGTTTTTTTCCCCCTCTATACTCACAAATTGCAATTTTTCATAGCACTTTTTCTTCTCTTACTTAGTTTCCTGTATACTGATATTCCTGTAAATTTATTTTGCAGTCCAGCTTACATACAATTTGTTGTACTGCCTCTTGCCAAACCATGTCTCAGTGGAGGCAGGCAGGAGAGAGAGGGCGTCCTACATCTTTCACATTCAAAGTGATCTATTAAATTATTTTTCTAAATGAAAACCACCTACTCCAGACAGAAACTATTCTACTCCTTAAGGCATAAAAGCAAGCATTTTAAAAGCTCTAATATGCATATATTTATTCAAACGTTTCCTAGCAATGGTATCCTTTGACTATGGAATACACTCCAGATTCTTAAAAATACATAATCTGTTCCTCATATTCTGTTCTTAACGTTGCTGCTGCTAAGTCGCATCAGTCGTGTCCGACTCTGTGAGACCCTATAGATGGTAGCCCACCAGGCTCCCCCGTCCCTGGGATTCTCCAGGCAAGAACACTTCAGTGGGTTACCATCTCCTTCTCCAATGCATGAAAGTGAAAAGTGAAAGTGAAGTTGCTCAGTTGTGTCCAACTCTTAGCGACCCCATGGACTGCAGCCTACCAGGCTCCTCCGTCCATGGGATTCTCCAGGCAAGAGTACTGGAGTGGGTTGCCACTGTTATCTTCTCTTAAATCCCCGTGTTCATATCATGCTGTGGTCAAAACGGTCCTTACAGAAGCAACCTTTCATGCTTCTGTACCTTTCCTTAAACATGTCATTTTCGCCAGGAATATCCTTCCAAGTTGACCTCCCAGAAGAGTTCATGCGATAAGCACAATTCTCATATTTTTCTCTTTAGGCCCCAAGTAGAACAACGTGCTCTTTTCCCAGGTTCCTCAGCTCCTTCTTGTCTATACCACCAATCAAAGTAGATTATAATTATTGATCTGAGAATCTTTTCTTCTTGACAAGACTGTGTATCCCTTGAAAAAAAAATTTTTTTTTGATACCCTAGCAGCAGAGTTCTAATTGTTGATACACATTTCTTTTCACTGTGATTGTTTTTAATGCACAGTTATACTAATTCTTTATTTTGTGGGTTCATAGTTGACCTTTATTCATCTGACCCTTTAGATCTCTGCTCCTGAAAGAAATATCTTCACAATTTCACTTCATATTGTTAGATGGATTTAATTTAAGCTTGCTCCTCAATATCCCTATATTTTTAGGGATGATGGCTAATCTTTCTAACCCTGATTTGTTTCTCTGTACAATGGGCATCATAGTGCCATAATTACAGGTTTTTTTGGAAACACCTACTAGATGATACTAAAATAAATATTCAAAAATGTTTATTAGAAATAAAGAACAAGCTGCATTAATGAAGGATTTCTGAAAATATAGCTCAGTTCTAGGTACCATGTCAAGTATTTTAAGTCCAGTCTTTGTCCTCCACCTCTTACCTTCCCTCAAATTAACTCCTCCCAAACTATAATGAGTAATTTCCTCTTTGAAGAGGACATTTTCTTTTTCAGATTAAATAATTAGAATTATCCGCCCTTCACTTCATGTTTTGACCTCTAAGCATGTGCTTGTAAGCAAAGTTTAAAGCAAGTGTTCTGTCTCAAGGCTGGAATAGCACATCTTTGAATTATGGAATCACTACATTGTTTATTGCTAGAAGTCATATGGCAAAAACAAAAACTTTAGAATTTATGCGGGAATATACATGCGGGTTGCTATGGTGAGGCAATTTTAGGAGTTGAAGTATCATGAAGATAGTTGTGGATTATACATTATAAGGTTTTCTTTTGTACATTTTAGTCATCTCTTTTTGGGCCATAATGGATGCATGCTTTATAAAACCTCTTATTTTTTTGTGACTTGAAATATTTCTATGATGAGAAACAATGGGTTGAAATTCAATAGTCTCATGTCTGTTAATGATTATTTTTGTTCTCAGATTTTCTGATATGATAAAATTAGGTTTTAGTTGTCACAAAATGGATTCCATCTTTTTCATCTTCTGAATGAAATTGTTTAATTATTTCAAGCTGTTCAGTAATTAAAAATAATTTGTTTGCCAATTTAGACACAGTTGATTCAGCCCAGAGCCTTCTTAAAATCAAATAATGTAAACTCGTTTTTTAGCCAAAGGAACAAAACAATCAGATTAAACTACTAAAATATTCAGATAGTTTAATTGTGCTTCTGGAAGCTAGCTCAAAGAGTTAAGCCAGACAATATCAGATTCTTTTAGGGATAATAATAAGTATTTGAAATATGAATATGTGCATAAAAATATTAACATTTTACATTACAGTGCCAGAGAACAGCTTCCAGAGAAAAGTCTCACCCTTGACCTGCACCTGAGAGGCTTCCTCTAAGTTTTTAGAACATTCCACTTCATCAGTGTGTTTTTACCTGAAGTCTTAGGCCACAGGACTTTATTTTGACAGTGTTGTTTATGATTGAGCCTTGGCCTAGGTGGTATCAGCTTGACCTCTGGAGGGGCTGGAGACTGAGATAACTAAAGTCAGCCATGTAGGCAGTCAGCCATGCTGATGTGACTGACCCCTGCACACCAAGACTTGAGTAAGCTTCCCTGATTAAGAATACTTTACGAATGTTGCCGCACATCACTGATGGTAGAGATAAGTGCTCTCTGCATGATTCCACTGGGTAGAAGACAACTATAAATCTGTGCTATTTTCTTCTGGACTTTACCCTGCATAAATTTTCCTTTTGCTGATTTTAGTCTGTGTCTTTTGCTATAATAAACTGTAGCCATAAAGATGGTTTTTCTGAGTTCAGCGCATCCTTCCAGAGAATTATCTAACTTGAAAGCAGATTTGGGGATCCACCAACTGCATTTTTGTACATGCAACCTTGGGTGGTCCAGCAGTTGAGAATCCACCTTCCACTACAGTGGGTGTGAGGGATGTAGGTGCAATCCCTGAGATTCTACATGCTGTGGGGCAACTATGGAGCCCAGCACCACAACAAGAAAGAAATCTTTGTGCCACAATGAAAGAATCGACACACTATAGCAGAAGAACACCACATACATCTACCACCTGATACAGCCAATAAATAATTTTAAAAAATGCATTCTCCAGTAGCTAATGGTCACTCTTCTTTTTATACAAAACCTGCTTTAATTTTCTGCATAGAACATTTTAGGATGACTTATGGATCTATTTTGTTACTTATATCAAATATCAAGAGACTATCCAGAGGGAGTGCTCTGTGATGTCCTGGGTGGGTGGGATGGGGGTGGCTGGGAGGACAGCCTAAGAGGGAGGGTAGATGTGTACACACGTAACAGACTCCCTTCACTGTACTGCACAGCACTTTCAACTTTTTTAGACAAATACCTTTTCTGAAGGTATACAACTATATCCCTAGCAGTTTTGAACGATACATAATACAAGAAGGCATTCAATAAGTACTTTTCAATTGAGTGAATTGATGGCTATCTACCTTGATCTGATTATTTCTTTACTGTGTTAAGAAAGCAAAACTGTTTTCAGGTGATGTCTACCAGTAACCATCTTACCACCCTTATAAATGTCCCATGTCAGCCACCACCCCATTGATCCCACTCCCTTTAGAGCAAAATTCCTCAGAAGAGTTGTCCAGTCTTATAATCTCAATTTCTTTCCTTAAATTTTTCCTAAATTCAATCCCATCAAAATTTTTTTTTTCTTTGTTGTCTCTAGATAGATCCTGGCTATCCAATGATCTTCACATTGCTAAATAAAATAGTCAAGTTCCAGATGTCTTACTAATTGACCATCATTGGTTTTTGTCAGAGTTGATTATCCCCTCTTTTTTGAAAGATTATATTTTTGTTTGACTTTCAGGAAAAGTCAGATCCTGATTTTCCACCTACTTTTTGGCTGATATGTTTCATAATATTTTGTTCATTCTTTCTCTAGTTCTCATTCTCTAAATATTGGAAACATCAGGATTTGTTCTTGGAGTTCTGTTTTTTCTATTTACATTTATATCCATAGAAATCTCATACATTCTCTTGTATGTATATGCATAATCAAATTACTTTGCTGTATAGCAAAAATTAATATGATATTGTAAATCAACTATTCTCCAATTTAAAAATAAATAAGAAACAAGTTTGCCTATTTCAGCCAAGGTGTTTTTTTTTTTTTTTTGGCTGCCATATTCATTTTCTTTTTAAATATTCCATTTTCCCTGCATAACAGGAAAATTGTTTTCCAATAAAGCAAATGGATTATAATTTGCTCCCTGAAAATAAACATGACATGTTATAACAAAAAGAAATTCACACATTCTCAATAATCCTAAGTATCATATTTATGCTGATTATTTTAAATTTCTTATTTCCATGTCAGACATCTACTTTAAACTCTGGATTCATTTATTAAACCACTTAATATCTTCAGCTAGCTATTCAATAGACAAGCCAAACTTACAAGTCTAATTTTAAACATCCAAATATTCATTGCCAAACTCCTGGTATCTCCCCCATATTTGTTCATCCAAAATTTTTCTCCATCTCAGTGAATGGTAACTATATACTTACAGTTTCTTGGTCAAAACCCATGAGCCCCTCCTTAATTTTCCTCTTCATTTTTTCTCCTCAATCATTAGGAAATCCATGCCTTCTACCTTCAAAGGTCTACTATTTCTCTCTACCTTACTATCCGTATGTCACCATTGTAGGCCTAATCATCTAAGCCAGTATCATCTCTTACCCAGATCAGTATGACTATTAGCCCCTAATTGTTCTTCCTGCTACCTCTCTGACTCCTCTACATTTTACTCACAGCAATTAAATGATTAAATAAATGATAGCACAGCAATTAAGTGATATTATTGCAGTGTAAGTTAAATGGGTCATTTCTATTTTCAGGACTCTCAAATGGCTTTATTAAAGGAAAGGTATTTCAAATAGCCTTTAAAACTGCATGTGTCTTCTCTTCACTCATTATGTTATCACTCCCTGATGTTATCTTCTACTTTTTGCTTCTCTTTTCCATAGGCCAGTCACCCAGTTCTCACTGGCTGTTCTTTACATGCTCCAATACTTTGGCCTCCTGTTGTGAAGAGCAGACTCATTGGAAAAGACCCTGATGCTGGGAAAGATTGACCACAAGAGGAGAAGAGGGTGACAAAGGATAAGTTGGTTAGATAGCATCACTGACTCAAAGATCATGAATTTGAGCACACTCCAGGAGATAGTGAAGGACAGGGAAGCCTGGTGTGCTGCAGTCCATGGGGTCACAAAGAGTCTGACATGACTTAGAGACTGAACTATGACAACACAGTCCAGGGATACTTCTTCCCCAGGATATTTACACTCACTGTTCCCTCTGCTCGTAAGGATGCTCTTCAAGTTATCTGCCTGGCTGATCCTTTCACCTCTGTTAGTCCTTTCATCAGATGTCACCTTCTTAATGAAAATCTTCCTTGTCACTCCAAATGAATGAGCAATCCCCCACACACTTCCATCAGTATTTCAGAATTTTCAGCCATTCTACTGTGATTTTTTTTCCTTCTCCCTGTCATTTCTCTAAAACATGGTGGGTCAACAGTTATTCATCATTTTTGTATATTACTTATCTCTCCACTAGAGTATAAGTTCCATGATGACAGGATCTATATTTTTAGTATGTAAAATAAAGCCTGCCACATAAAGGTCATTCAATTTAATTATTGCTGGTTAATCTTTCTATAAAAGAGATTTTTTTTTAAAAACCAGTAAACTAACTAAATAGATATTGAATAGAAGTTACCATAAAAACGTGCAACAATCACCTACTGATTAGCACAGGGAACTCTGCTCAATATTCTGTAATAACATAACTGGGAAAAGAATTTGAAAAAAGAATAGATACATGTATAACTATGTCTCTATCTATCTATATATATCCACCTGCAATGCAGGAGACCCTGGGTTCGATCCATGTGTTGGGAAAATCTGCTGGAGAAGGGGCTGGCTACCCAGTCCAGTATTCTTGCCTGGGGGATCTCATGGACAGAGGAGCCTGGTGGGTTACAATCCATGAGGTCACAAAGAGTTGGAAATAACAAGCTACTAAGCAAATACACACACTCACAACATCATTAATCAACTTCAATATAAAATAAAAAAAGGTTAAAAATGTTGAATAAACATGGGGAATAAGTTTTCAGTCCCCAAATTCTCCTATTTACTAGCAGAGTTGGTTACCCAAAGTTTTTAATCTGTCAAATTATCAGTTTCTTGAAAGATGGCTATAATAATATAATTCCTAAAAAAAAATTGTATGAGGATTGAATCAGGTAACTTGTAGTGCTGGACATTTTAGTACATTTTCAATAATGTTGGTTCTCATTGTCTCTTTAGATATGATGTGAAGTGTGTGTCAGGGGATAGTTTACAAAATAATGTCAGTGTGGTGACAGTGGAAGAGAGAAACAGATTTCAGGGACTAAATCTGATAGACAGAGTACCTGATGAACGATGGATGGAGGTTTGTGCCATTGTACAGGAGACAAGGATCAAGACTACCCGCAAGAAAAAGGAAGGCAAAAAAGCAAAATGGCTGTCAGAGGAGGCCTTACAAATAGCTGTGAAAAAAAGAGAAGTGAAAACTAAAGGAGGAAAGGAAAGATATACCCATTTGAATACACAGTTCCAAGGAACAGCAAGAAGAGACAAGAAAGACTTCCTCAGTGATCAATGCAAAGAAATAGAGGAAAACAACAGAATGGGAAAGACTAGAGATCTCTTCAAGAAAATTAGATACTAAGGGAACATTTCATGCAAATATGGGCTCAGTAAAGGACAGAAATGGTATGGACCTAACATAGGAAGAAGATAAGAAGAGGTGGCAAGAATACACAGAACTGTACAAAAAGATCTTCATGACCCAGATAACCATGATGGTGTGATGACTCACCTAGAACCAGACATCCTGGAATGTGAACTCAAGTGGGCCTTAGGAAGCATCACTATGAAAAAAGCTAGTGGAGGTGATGGAATTCCAGTTGAGCTATTTCAAATCCTGAAAGATGATGCTGTGAAAGTGCTGCACTCAATATGCCAGCAAATTTGGAAAACTCAGCAGTGGCCACAGGACTGGAAAAGGTCAGTGTTCATTCCAATCCCAAAGAAAGGCAATGCCAAAGAATGCTCAAACTACCACACAATTGCACTCATCTCACATGGTAGTAAAGTAATGCTCAAAATTTTCCAAGCCAGACTTCAGCAATGCATGAACCAAGCACTTCCAGCTGGTTTTTGGAAAGTCAGAGGAAGCAGAGATCAAATTGCCAACATCCTCTGAATCATCAAAAAAGCAAGAGAGTTCCAGAAAAACATCTATTTCTGCTTTATTGACTATGCCAAAGCCTTTGACTGTGTGGATCACAATAAACTGTGGAAAATTCTGAAAGAGATGGGAATACCAGACCACCTGACCTGCCTCTTGAGAAACCTGTACACAGGTCAGGAAGCAACAGTTAGAAATGGACATGGAACAACTGGTTCCAAATAGGAAAAGGAGTACATCAAGGCTGTTGGAGATTACGAGTGAAATTACATAAAACAAGACACCCATAAGAGACAGACGACACACACACACTCCGGCCAGAGGAACAGAACTGGGCAAAAAACTAATTGCCGTTTATTATAAAAGCCCCCTAGGCAGAATTCCAGACTGCATGAATAAGCCTTTTCAGCACAGCGCAAGTGCATACATGTTATCGTATAGCAAAGGGGAGTGAAATCCCTGTCTACTACAGAGTCTGCCCAAAGCCCTCATCTCCTTCTTATCTCAGGAAGGGAATGCTCCCTCGTTTGCAAGGGACCATTAAACTCAAGGCTGTGTCCAGACTGTTTGGCAGAACGCCTCGTTTGCAAGGATGCTCAGCCCAAGCAGAGAGACCCGTTTGCAGGCACATCTCTGCTACCCTATTAACCCTTCACAAGGCTATATACTGTCACCCTGCTTATTTAACTTATATGCAGAGTACATCATGAGAAATGCTGGGCTGGAAGAAGTACAAGCTGGAATCAAGATTTCCAGGAGAAATATCAATAACCTCAGATATGCAGATGACACCACCCTCATGGAAGAAAGTGAAGAACTAAAGAGCTTCTTGATGAAAGGGAAAGAGGAGAGTGAAAAAATTGGCTTAAAGCTCTATATTCAGAAAATGAAGATCATGGCATCCAGTCCCATCACCTCATGGTAAATAGACGGGGAATCACTGGAAACAGTAGCTGACTATTTTTTTGGGCTTCAAAATCACTGCAGATGGTGACTGCAGCCATGAAGTTAAAAGACACTTACTCCTTGGAAGGCAAGTTATGAACAAACTAGACAGCATAATAAAAAGCAGAGACATACTTTGCCAACAAAGGTCCATCTAGTCAAGGCTATGGTTTTTCCAGTAGTCATGTATGGATGTGAGAGTTGGATCATAAAGGAAGCTGAGCACTGAAGAATTGATGCTTTTGAAATGCGGTGTTGGAGAAGACTCTTGAAAGTCCCTTGGACTGCAAGGAGATCCAACCAGTCCATTCTAAAGGAGATCGGTCCTGGATGTTCATTGGAAGGACTGATGTCGAAGCAGAAACTCCAATTCTTTGGCCATTGATGCAAAGAGCTGACTCATTTGAAAAGACTCTGATGATGGGAAAGATTGAAGGTGGAAGGAGAAGAGGACAACAGAGGATGAGATGGTTGGATGGCATCACTGACTCAATGGACATGAGTCTGGGTGAACTCCGGGAGTTAGTGATGGACAAGGAGGCCTGGTATGCTGCGGTTCACAGGGATGTGAGTCGAACAAGACTGAGCAACTGAACTGAACTGAACTGAATGCGGTGACATTTCCATTTTTTCTTCTTTCATTTGGACAGACTGAGATGACTGTAGAGGAGAAATTTACCAGGCATCCAGTCTTTGATACTCTAGAGAAGAAACCCTAGCTGTGCAAAACTAAAGAGCAACATCTTCCAAGGTTTGCAGCTGTGAGATAATCACAAGCTTGAGAACATTCTGAGCCAGGAAGCTGACAGCAAAGTGTTTCCTATTCCCAATGCCTACATTTTTCTTATAATGACTACCATTGTCTAATGTCATCCCCCTTACAAGATGGTAGCTTTGCTGAATGGATTTGGAAAGGCAGAGACAGCCCCCAAAATACGTGATCACCATGGTCCTGTAATTGGCAGGCAGGTTAACTGGTCAGGCTGTTCCTTTGGTTCTGGCTATTTTGAAAATGAAAAGAAATACAAGGTAACTGTAGCCCTATCACCAATTGCCTTGGAAACGACAGTCAATTTTCCTTTTGTACTTAGCAGAAACACCAGTGGTATCACCTAGGGGGTGGGGAAACCTTATTGTCTAGGTGTAATCAATGTGGTCTGAGGGCTTTGTGAAATGTCCATTCTTTTGTAAGTAAGTGGAAGTATTCACAAAAGTTTACTTGTCATCTCCTTTTAGTGAAAAATGATTCACTTTCTGTGTGCAACCCCATAGACGACAGCCCACCAGGCTCCCCCATCCCTGGGATTCTCCAGGCAAGAACAGTGGAGTGGGTTGCCATTTCCTTCTCCAATGCATGAAAGTGAAAAGTGAAAGTGAAGTTGCTCAGTCGTGTCCTACTCAGTGACCCCATGGATGGCAGCCCACCAGGCTCCTCCATCCATGGGATTTTCTAGGCAAGAGTACTGGAGTGGGGTGCCATTGCCTTCTCCAAGTAGTATCTACAGATTATATAATATTCATAACTAGGCTACTAAGATCTTAAACTCTCCATGCACTTAACATGAAACTTAGAAAGATGTAAACTATTCTCATGAAAATGCTTTTTCGGGAACCCTCACCAATCCTTTCCCTCACTGTCAAATCCAAAATAATACTAAGAGAGAAAAATTATACAGCAAATGCATGGAGCTAGAGTGAATTATAAATTTTGCAATGTGAATTCTTTAGCACTGCTGCCAAAAGCTGTTGTGGAAAGCTCTATAATTTGGCATAAAGTGGGCTGGCCCTGTGCTGTCAATTAGCTAAGAGAAACCACACACATCTACATCAGCAATACAAGGCTGGAAGAATATCCACATTTTTGTACATTGCTTACTGAGTTGTAATTGAATTTGTCTCTGCTCATTCCACAGGATAAGTTGGTTATCCCTCGTGAAGAAAGAAAAATAAAGGAGAAAATAATATCTAGAAATAATGATGCTACCTCAGCTCTAGGAATGCATTTTTCAAGTGTTTATATAATGTCATTGTTTTAGTAATACACAATCCAATGACAGGGGCTTCCCAGGTGGTTCTATGGTAAAGAAGCTGCCTGCCAAGGCAGGAGACATAGGAGACACAGGTTTGATCTCTGGGTCAGAAAGATAATCTGGAGGAAATGGCAACCCACCCTAGTATTCTTACCTGGAAAATCCCATGGACAGAGAAGCCTGGCAAGCTACAGTCCATACATTTGCAAAGAGTCCTACACAACTGAGAGATGGAGCACACACACACACACACACACACACACACACACACACACACACGATATCCCAATGACAGGCATCTTTAGGCATTCAAGTCCCTTAGCATTTAGTAGTCAATGTCAATTGATAAGTAGCCAATATAAATGAGGACAGTGGGTAGAGATCTCATCAGGGTAGACAATTGTTCCTGAACTCTATCATTGTGTTTGACCTGCCTCTCAGTTGTATGCTCTCGGTTGTCACTTGTCACTTCCCATAACGAACTTAAGTGATATAGTGAATCCTCAGGGATTTAACTGCTTCAAGTGGCGTTTCTTGAAATATGCTACTCAGTACTTCCACAAATCTGCATGCTAAATGTTTTAACTCTCACTCTACACAGGATTGCTACTGGATGTCAGAAGACAGATTAGGAACAAAAGGAGGTGGCTAAGGGGAACAAAAAGAGTAATGACTTGGGATTTATTGCACAGCCATTAACTGATTACTTTCTGTGTACTTCAATGTACAATAAAAGCATCATCCTGTTTCTCTCCTCAAGAAAATTCCAATTTAATAACCTATCAAGCTATCCAAGGAAAGATCAAGTTCTAAATCGTAATTCAGTCCTGCATTAGCCACTTGACTTTTGGCAAATAATTTTTTTTTTCCAGCTGAAGTATAGTTGATTTATAATACTATATTAGTTTCAGATGTACAACAATATGATTCAGTACTTCTATAGGTTATACTCCATTTCAAGTTATTAAGCAAGTAATTGTTTAATTTGATTTAGCATTGGTTTCATAACCTGTAAAAATATCTTGCAGAGAAGTTAAAAACAATGTATGTAAAAGTGCTTGCTGCTGCTGCTGCTGCTAGGTCACTTCAGTCGTGTCCAACTCTGTGCGACCCCATGGACGGCAGCCCACCAGGCTCCCCCATCCCTGGGATTCTCCAGGCAAGAACACTGGAGTGGGTTGCCATGTCCTTCTCCAGTGAAAGTGCTTAGTGGTAGACATATAGTAGACACACACGTATAATTTTTGCTTCCCTTAGGACTGTCATGCGAGTGTATGCTCCTCAGTTTTTGTCTCGTCACATTAAAGCCCCCTTGGCGTGTCACAGCTCTCGGGTCCTGGATATACCATGTTATAGCTCTTAGGTCTCAAAAAGACCGTGTTATAGCTCTTAGACAAATCAGTGTTACAGCTCACTGTTACAGCCCTATTTTATTTAGAGGATAGCAGGAAAATCCATCTTCGAGGCATGCTGCTGCTGCTGAGTCACTGCAGTCGTGTCTGAATCTGTGTGACCCCACAGAGAGCAGGCCACCAGACTCCCCCATCCCTTGTATTCTCCAGGCAAGAACACTGACTGGAGTGGGTTGCCATTTCCTTCTCCACTTCGAGGCATGAGGTCACATCAAGCAAAAGACGCGAAGAGACGAGCACCCCAGTGTGCAGGAAAGGGAGAAAGCTTGCTTTGGCTCCTCTTTTTATGTTTTTCTCTCCCTGGGCCTGTCCTATGTAAACTGGCCCAGCCAGGAGTGTTGTTTGTTTTACCTGAGGTCCTCACTCCGGTCCTCGGACCTTCCTCTGTTCTATTTTCACGGGCTTTTGCCTTCCTTGTCTTTTAGCCACCGCCATTTTGGACTCCTTTTCCCTATACTACCTGCCTAACAGGACAAACTAAGATTATATTATACTTGTGAAATCTCTTACTTATGGCGACTGGAAATAGTGCAAGGTAGATGAAGAGACAAAGATATGAATATTACTCCATCCACTCTCACAATTTTTTTTACATGGGAGAAAAGGACATTGGGCATCTTTCTTTTACTAAGACATGAAAGGCCCCAAAACTAATGATAAATAATCAAGGCAGCACCCACAGGTATTTTAATCACCATATAACTGTGAGTGTTGGATAAGGGAACTTGATTTGATTAGACTCAGTAACTGAGGGAAAAATGTTTTCCCATTCTTTAGGTTCTTTTTGCAAGACAGTACTTCTCACACAGCTGGTTTAAGCTTATTCTTTAGAAAAATATACTCTCTTAATAGATTTAAATCAGCAAGTGATTTGTTAAATTATTTGAAATAACTTAAACAAGTTCTTTCAGAAAAGGGAATAGAGTCCATACTAGTAAGAAGTCTGTTAGTCTAATTAAACAAGAAACTTTATTCCACCAGAGAAATTCTGCTGATTTTTCGTTCACTGAGAATGAGGAAGGGGGAGGGGCTCTCCCTCCATCTGTGATTCCTTCTCAGTAATAACCCAGCCTGCAAGGTCATCTCTACGTTTTTCCACAGCTAGTTGAATTTCTTATACAAAGGCGAAAGATACCAATAACTGATTACTCTTACTCACAATTCAGATTTTTTTTTCTTTTACAATTAAAGAGTAGTTGCTAGCTCATACAATTCTGTAGAAGTTTTTATTCTAATGACATTCTCTATTTTTGCCTCAGGTTTTAATAGGGAACCCTGCTGATTTGCCTCACATTTTTCATCTGCAAGAAAAATACTAATGATTGTGAGCTAGGGTGACTTGGCCCTCTTCTCCCAGGTGGCTCAGTGGTAAAGAATTTGCTTGCCAATGCAGGAGGTGCTGGATATGCAGATTTGATCCCTGGGTCAGGAAGGTAACCTGGAGGAGGAAATGGCAACCCACTCCAATATTCCTGCCTGGAAAATCCCATGGACAGAGGATCCTGACAGGCTACAGTCCATGGGGTTGCAAAGAGTAGGACATGACTGAGCACAACACAGGCACACAGCAGTAGGGCAACTTGGTGGGAGTAGCTAAGGTTAGAAAACAAATGGCTGACTCTTCCACACTGCTGCTTTCTAGCTAGAAGCTTCTGAATGGAGGACATTTAAAACTGTTTTTGTTAGTGCAAAGGTGAGGACACTGAGGCCAAACAACTGAAACACAGAAGTTCAGAACCGAGCAATGTCTACTGCAGGGCCAAGCACGGGGACAGGTGTTTCAGGCTCTAAAAAACCGTGAGCTCTCTAAAGGGCTTTGGTTCAGCAAAGCATTTTATTCATTCATTTATTTATCTATTTTTACTTTACAATATTGTATTGGTTTTGCCATATTTCAACATGAATCCGCCACGCGTGTGCACGTGTTCCCCCCTGAACTCCCCTCGCACCTCCCTCCCCATACCATCCTTCTGGGTCATCCCAGTGCACCAGCCCCAAGCATCCTATATCCTGCATTGAACCTAGACTGGCGATTCGTTTCTGATATGATATTATACATGTTTCAATGCCATTCTCCCAAATCATCCCACCCTCTCCCTCTCCCATATTTTTAAACCCCAGGAATGTGGCAGGGTTTGTGGTCGCTTGTGCACAGTTCTGATTGGCTGATAGTGAGGGAAAAGGGCATTGTCACAGGGGTTGATATCATCAGTCCTTAGGCTGCAGGAGGCCTAGGGCTATGTGCTCATGGTCATCAAGTCATCAAACAGTTACAGCTTCCCTCAGGAAATGTGCATCAAATACTGTTATCTTGGCACTTCAGAGAGGAGCTAATATTGAGGATACGGGGGAGGGGTCTGTTCCAGGAGGACCACAGAGGGTCCTACTTGTTACACTTCTTATTTACAGAAATGACGATTCTGATAATTTATGACAAATATTTTTATGTATTTTTGAGGGTTCGATCCTTCAGTTTGACCAGTTCTGCCCCGAGTTTATAGTTATAGTTACAAATATGACATAAGCAAAAATTTATAGAGATCTGGAAGCCCTGGTGGCTCAGTGGTTAAAGAATCTGCCTGCAATGCAGGAGACAAGAGTTGGAACCCCAGGTCAGGGAAATCCCCGGGAAAAGGAAATGGCAACCCACTCTAATAGTCTTGCCAACGAAATCCCATGGACAGAGGAGCCTAGTGAGTTACAATCCATGAGGTCATAAAAAGAGTCAGACATGACTTAATGACTAAACCACCACCATCTGAGGAGAAGACAAAGAGAAAGCCATGTGGAACACAAAGAAGATATACTTCTGAAACATAAAAATGATGCTTTTACCCTATCTCTCAGAGGAGTGAAAGCAGGCAAAGGGCAGCACTTTGATGAAGGCTTTCTAATAGAGTATTTACACCCAAAGTCCCAGATAACACTGAAATTAAAGTAACAAGCAGAGATAAGAGTTACCTAGACAAAGGAGTAAAAGTCAGTTGCCAAACCAAGGGGAGAACTGTAGATCTACACACAAGGAATATAGCTTGAGAGAGTGAGCAGAAGTGCTTCCCTGACAATTTTTCAAGACAGACATGTGACCACGGCAGATTTTATAGGCTATCAGCAGAAATGTATCAAGGGCCTGGACCAGACTGGGAAATTACAGTGTGGGCCAGTACAGGAATTTCATGAATGTACTCAATAAGTATTCTCAACACTTCTTTGGTGAAGAGGAAGGGTCCACTGTATATCCTTTACATTGTATTACATGTAAAAGTAATTCATGTGTTCATCACCTGAATGTCATTAAGTCCTCCTGTTATCTGTTCTTCATCTGGTCTTTAAATACAAACTGCCTTGAGTTCTCACTCCTTTTCTTGTGGAAAATCTAGCCAAGCTCCCCAATATCTTGCATGGATGGCAATCTATTATAATATCATTATCAAATTCCTTTTTCCATTGAATTCTAAATTTTATACTTTTTGGTTGTTTTCTTCTCTCTACTTTTATATCCCTAAGCACAAAATATTTCCCCTTTCCTCTAGACCTCAGAGTCATTGACTAGACTAATTTGGTGAACAAGTCATAACTTAAAATTGAATCATCAAGCAACTCAGTCCTTTGGACTCTTGGCCTTGTCTGCTGCAGTCTCTTGTGCAACCCGTGCTGTGTCTTGCTAAGTTGCTTCAGTCGTGTCCAGCTGTGACACGCCCCCCAACCTCCCCAGCCTGTAGCCCTCCAGGCTCATCTGTCCATGGGATTCTCTAGGCAAAAATACTGGAGTGGGTTGCCATGCCCTCCTCCAGGGGATCTTCCCTACCCAAGGATTGAACCCACATCTCTTACAGCTCCTGCATTGGCAGGTGGGTTCTGTACCACTAGCGCCACCTAGGAAGACCCTTGTTTAACACTGTCATAGATAACTTTTTCATGGCTACTTTCCTCCCAGGCATACCTGGGGCGCTCCATCTATACTTCTTTATCCATTATCCTCTACATGTCTGATATTTGCTATATTCGATAATTTGTTGATTTCGGCTGCCACTAGTCCCTTTCACACTTTGTAGGAGACAGGGTAGGATAAATAATAATATACAAATAATCACTTTGTATAAATAAGAAGCAATCCATCTAGGTGTACTTTGTTTCCCTCCCCTCAAGCTTTATTGAGAAATAGTTGACATAATAACATAGAGTGAGTTTAAGGCACAATGTGGTGATTTGATGTGAAATGATTGCCACAAAGGTTAGTTAGTACATCCATCATGCCACATAACTGCTAGTTTTTTTGTTTTTTGTTTTCCCCAGCAGGAATATTTAAGATGTACTCTCCTATCAACTTTCACATCTATAATACGAAATTATTAATTATAGGCTCCATGGTGTACATTAGATCCCCAGAACTTATCATTGGAAGTTTCTATCCATTGACCAATGTCTTTCCATTTCCTCTCCACCTCAGCCCCAGAAAACCACGACTCTACTTACTCTCTAATTCTGCAAGTTTGACTTTAAAAAAAACCCGCATGTTACTGAGATCACACAGTATTTATCTTTCTTTGACTTATTTCATAATACATTCAAGGTATATTATGTTGTTGCAAATAGTAGGATTTCCTTCTTTTTATGACTAAATAAAGTCCCATTGTATATGTATACCACGTTCATTTGTTGATGGAAACTTAGGTAGTCTCTATGTCTTGGTCATTGTGAGTAATACTTCAATGAACATGAGGATACAGATGTATAGTGCTAGTAATTTCATTTCCTTTGATATATATGCAGACTTGAAATTGCTGGATCACACGGTGTTGCAGAAACCAGTACTCGAGAAACCAAGCACCACACTCGGAGAGCTGGAGAACTCAGGTTTATTACTCTGTGGGCCCAGAGGAGTTAACACTCCAATCTCTGAGCCCCAAACAAAGGGGTTAGAGTTTTTATAGACAGTGTAGTGGGCAGCACTAGCTGCTAATAGGCTGGTTTAAACAAGGGGTTTCACGTGCGGAAACAATGGTCAACATGGGGAGGGGAATGTCTGACCTGGACAGGCATGATTAAGCAGGATACAGTGGCTGGGTGACTGCAAAGAGGAGGACAAGGGTGAGTGAGATAAACTCCAGTTCCTAGTATTGCAAGTCCCCACTTTCTGAGACTACATGCCCTATGCGATCTAGACTTTGCAAAGGGCAAGCTGAGTTACAGAGGCAGAAGGAGAGGGAGGTCAGGTAAAATTTTAACTTTTCTTCTTCAATAAGTAAGTAAGTGTTAGTCACTCAGTTATGCCTGAGTCTTTGCGACCCCACGGACTGCAGCCCACCAGGCTCCTCTGTCCATAAGATTTTCCAGGCAAGGATACTGGAGTGGATTCCTTGTCAACAGTAGTTCTATTTTTAATTTTTTGAGGAATCGTCATACAGTTTTCCAAATGGTTTACCATTTACATTTTAACCAAAGGTGCACATGTTTTACCTTAACTATTTGTCCTCATCAACCCTTATCTCTTATCTTTTTGATTGATATGATAACTCATTATGGTTTTGATTTGCATTTCCTAACAATTTATGATATTAAGTGATGTTGAAAATGGGATACAAGAAAGGGACTTCTTATTTGGCTGTCTTGCTGATGTCAGTACCCATCTAGGTGCTTTCTTAATGAACAACTATTCATTGTTCATTGATAATACAGCTTGTTCCCTAGAATAACACTCAGCAATAATTGTACTTTTACTTCATTTTTGTTTGGCCATATTTTGTACAGCTTATGGGATCTTAGTTCCCCGATGATCAGGGATGGAAACCAGGTCACAGCATTGAAATCACCGAATCCTGTTATTTAAATATTAAATAATGTTAATATTTAAATAAATATTACTGGACCATCCAGGAATTCCCTGTATTTTTAATATTTATTTTTCTTTCTATTCTGCCATAAAATGTATGTATTGGGAAGCACACATAGTTTTTATCACAGATTTTGGATTATAGGTTCTGTCCTCCAAGTTAAAAGTTGTAAGATATAGGTAATTTTATTAAAACTTGATTAAATCATAGTGAAGAATTTGGTACTCAGAATGAGAAAAATTCATAAGCACATTAAGACTACAATTGGAACATTTTATGAAGTTTGTCAAATCTCATATTTATTATTGTAATTGGGAGATTTTTGTTTTGTTTTTGATATTTTTGGTGCTTGAGTGTGGATTCTATACACAGAAAATAAAAATTAGCTACTTTAACATTTGAAATTAATATTTTCTTCATATTCAAATTAAAAAAACCTTTTAATCCATTAGCTTTTAGTTTTTAAAATTTTTTTTAGTTGAAGGATAATTGGTTTACAATTTTGTGTTGATTTCTGCCATAGATCAACACGGATCAGCCAAATGTATACATATGTCCCCTCCCTCCTGAACCTTTCTCCCACCCCATCCTACACTCTAGGTTGTCACAGAGCCCCAGTTTGAGTTCCCTGAGACATACAGCAAATTAAGCTTCAGTTTTTACTTACAAATGTTGTCATCATATTTAATAAAGCTATAACATGTTAACAATCATTTTTATCAGCATTTATAATACTTAAGTTCTCTTAAAAATTTAAGCTGCCTTTGTAAATTTAACATAATCAGTTTTCTCCTTAAGTACTTAAGTGAAGTGAAGTGAAGTCACTCAGTCCTGTCCCACTCTTTGAGACCCCGTGGACTGTAGCCCGCCACTCTCCTCCGTCCATGGGATTCTCCAGGCAAGAATACTGGAGTGGATTGCCATTTCCTTCTCCAGGGGATCTTCCCGACCCAGGGATAGAACCCAGGTTTTCCACATTACAGGCAGACGCTTTAACCTCTGAGCTATCAGGGAAGCTTTAATTTCTTTGAGCCCCTTTTTTGGGGGGCGGGGCAAGAATATTGGAGTGGGTTGCCATTCCCTTCTCCAAGAGATCTTCCGGACCCAGGGATTGAGCCCGGGTCTCCCTCACTGTAGGCAGACGCTTTACTATCTGAGCCACTAGGGACGTCTAAGTACTTAAACTACCTATCAAACAAAATTTTTCCAAGTACTTAAGTGAGTCATAAATCTAATAGATTAAACTTATTAAACATAAATGTGATAATTTTTATTTTAATACTGTCAAATTTAGTCATTTTTAATCTTTAAAGTCAAACGTTTCATTATTTACTATATTTTCACTATAATACTAAAATCAAGCAATTAAGTACTCTAATGTATAATTTTATATTAAATAGGGTATTTAAAATCTTATATATGTAAATATATAGACACAAATTATTCTTAAGCTTAACATAGTAAAATTAAAACTATAGATGCAATTATTTCTAAATTTTTACAGTCCATTTAATATTAAATATTTTACACCCCAAAGAAACAATATTATTTCAAGAAATTCAGAATTATTTTCCTGAGAAATTTTGGGTTGCATTCTTAATCTAGCTGAGGTTGCGCATCAAACAGATTTTTGGAGAACTGACATCCAGATGGTTCTTTTCAAGACAATAAGTGATACACAGAGCTCACATTTATAATTCCTTTGTATCAATTCCAAGTCCACACTCCAAATAATACTATCTTTTAGATGCCCTGGATTTATGTTGGCTAATAGATTCTTCATATATCTGCTTGAGACTCAAACCATTGTAGATTGCTTCACCTCTAGAATAGATTGTGTTTTTTTTTTTTAACTGCTTATTTCATTCTGAATTATTTCTGTATAATTCTCACCTGGCAGGGCTATAAATCTTAGGGATATTAAACTTACTTCTGGTTTCATTCTGTATGTCTTGTGGTTTACTCTTGCATTATGATCAAGGCACTAAACCACTATAGCGGTTTAAAGTGTGGATTCTTCATGCTCTTTCCAAGGGAATTATATATGTAGTCAGAGATAATATGTTTACAGAATAAAATAATATCTTCATTGTATATACAATGTATATACATTGTATATACAATGTATATAAGTATACATATATACATATGTACATGTATATATTCATATGTATATAACATTTATGTACATATGAATATGTATAAGAATGACATTTTATAGTCTTCTATGAATTAATATTTTCACAAATTCCATCATTTTCTTGTGCATACTATAGTTGATTTATATTATACATATTAATATATAATTTATTATTCATAAAATTTTACCACAGAATTTGCAACAAAGTTTTACATTTTTTGTTTCACTTTAAAGTTTTATATATATTTGTTATACTTACTATATAATTTTTCAAGAAGGAAAATTTATTGAAAGGACTATCCTGAAAATAAAGCAACATTTGAGTCTCCTACTGGCAGACGAGTTCTTTACCACTAGCACCACCTGGGAAGCTATATGTATACACGGGATCATACAGGGCTTCCCTGGTGGCTCAGATGGTAAAGAATCTGCCTGCAATGCTGGAGACTTAGGTTGGTCAGGAAGATCCCCTGGAGAAGGGAATGGCTACCCCCTCCAGTATTCTTGCCTGGAGAATCCCATGGACACACACACATAGGTGTGTGTATCTGTATTCGTTTTAAAATTCTTTTCCATTATAGGTTATTACAAGACATCGTATTCTAAAGCTCATAATAAACTGTAATGGAAAAGACCTAAGCTGATTTTTGTCGGCAGACTAAAGACACCAGATCCTCTTGCTCTTCTCCCGTGTGTCCCGAGACCTCGCTCACGCTCATCCCCCAGCTACTTCCTTGGGGACCGATTTCCTTGACCATGACCGTTTCCTCCTTTGCTCTGTGCGCATGTCCCTGCCGGAGTCCAGGGCTAAAGTTTGGGGGGGGGGGGCTGGGGTTGGCGCAGGAAAGTCACGTTGTTGAGAATGTGGCGGCCCAAGGCCTTGGCAGGAGCTCCTGCGTGGTAAATATAGAACTAAGCCGAATAATAAGAGGAAGCTGGGCCATTGATGATGCTATCCGTCCAGGCGGGGTGGGGGGAGGGACGGGAGGATGACACACCAGTCATTGTGTCTCACTTCTCTTCAGAGAACGGCATAAATGGTCATGGGAATTATAAGTCACACCTCTCCGTATTTGGAAGATCATTTCCCTGGCAGTAGGAGTAATGCGCAATCGACGTTTTGGTAGCAGGGCAGGCAAGAGCGGGTCTGGAAACCCAGTGTGGTCCAGAGCTCTGTGTACTTGCTGTAAGGCCGGGCATTTTCCTCCCAGTCCTCAGGTACAGCCTGGGAACCCGGGGATCACAGCAGCCAAGCATTCTGGCAAAGCATGAATGGTTGGGGCTGGTGCATGGGGATGACCCAGAAAGATGTTATGGGGAGGGAGGTGGGAGGGGGTTCATGTTTGGGAATGCATGTAAGAATTAAAGATTTTAAAATTAAAAAAAAAAAATTAAAGTCATCTTCCTTTCCTTTTCCAAATATATATTATACTTTATACGCTTATACAAATATTGTTTGATACATTTATACATGTTCTTTTATGTTTTGTCTAAATATATGAATGCATTGAATGTAAACACCAAGAAACTTTATAATCTGTTTTGTTGTGTTTTTTATTTTATTTTTTCTCTTTGTGTTTTTGATTCTAAGAGTTCCCAAAGAGAAAATGGCTTGTACCACTTTGGATTTGGGAAAATATTGGAAAATTGAGAAAGGAGTAGAGGCTTCAAAGGTACTGGATTCCTCTAACTACAGACAATCTTAACTTCTTTTTTATTATTTTCTTTCAGGTCATTGTGTACTTATTGGGCTTCCCTGGTGGCTCAGCAGTGAAAGAATGCACCTGCAATTCAGGAGATGCAGGTTCAATCCCTGGTTCAGGAAGATCCCCTTCAAGAGGAAATGGCAACCCACTCCGGTATCCTTGTCAGGAAAATTCCATGGACAGAGGAGCCTGGTGGGCTACAGTCCATGGGGTCACAAAGAGTGATACATGACTGAGCAACTTAGCATGTGTATCTATTATATTACTACTGAAAAGGGTTTCTCTATTAACATGGATGTGATTTTTTCTTATCTACTGATATATGCATTCATAAATTTAAGAAATATTTGGCGGGCTTCATCAAAAAACCTGGAGATATAGAGATAAAATATGGTGCCTCTCACCAAGGAGTTTGTTTGAAAAGACATTTGTAGATGAACAATTAGATAAGATTAACCAAGTTAAATAGAATTTTGATATAGTATTATTGGGACCAATAGGAAATATGGAGAAATGATACTTAGAAGAGTCAGAGGATTCAGCCATCCTTCGTGTTAATTGACAATATGGGGGATTGTGGAGTACTCACATACATATTTACTCATTAAACATATGTAGAGTTCTTATGGGCTAGAAATTGCTCAGACCTAAGGGATACATTAAAAAATCAGAAAAAAGTCCCTGCCTTCAAGGACCTTTTATTTGAAAGAGAGACAGATAAATCACTATATAAGTAAAGTATATATGATATTGTGCCATGTTGCTGTGCTAAGTCACTCAGTCCTGTCTGACTCTTTGCGACTCCATGGACTGTAGCCTGCCAGACTCCTCTGTCCATGGGATTGTCCAGGCAAGAATGTTGGAGTGGGTTGCCATTGACTTGGGTTCAATCCATGGGTTAGGAAGATCCTCTGGAGAGAAAAATGGCAATCCACTCTGACTATCTTGCCTGGACAATCCCATGGACAGAGGAGCCTGGTGGGCTACAGTCCACGGGGTCACAAAGATTCTGACACGACTGAGCGACTTCACACACACACACACACTCCCTCATTGCAGGCAGGTTCTTTACCAACTGAGCCACCAGGGAAGCCCATAAATGATATTATATGAGGTTTAGTGCTGAACGGGAAAATAAATCAAGGAAGGATAAAAACAGTGTTCACTCTAAGATGAGTTGCCTCACTGCAACTCATAATCATAGTCTGGGGACGAGGGATGGGGGAGTCTTCCCATAGACCTGGGGAAGCCCAAGTCCTGGGCTTCTTTTCATGACCGCTGATAACAGGGATTGGCATCATGAGATTTTCCAAGAAGAATTAACGGTGCTAAGGGGATACATTTTGTGGAGAAGGGAATGGTGAGCATTCTGCTAGAGGAACACAAAGTTCTGGAGTGTCCTCTCCAGTGCTGCTATTGTAGTGTGGAAGCCAAGAAAGAGAAATGTTTATTTGGAATACACTGGAGACTCTGAGTTTCCTCTTGACCATTGTCAATGGAGGCAAACAGAATGAGAGAGGCAAGCTTATCTGTATGTTTCAAATTATATTCGGTAGTATGCTTGGATTTTCACTGACATTCCGGTGACGCACAACTCTGACAGACTCAACTGAAACCACATAAAATAATAGATTAATGAGTAAATGGCTCTTCTCACTATTTTACTTAAAGCGAAAAATTGCCTTTTACATGGAATTTGCCTTTGGGTTACAGCTGTTTCCTGCTTGGTCCTCATTTTAGCCTTTCTACCAATTTGTCATGACATTGCAAAGCTACCTTCTCCCTCACTCACATTGACCCTGTAATTTCTTCTGTTTTCTTAGACTTCGTGGTATTATTATTTTTTTTTTTTGCTACTTCAGAGTATAATTCTAATATGCCATTCTGAGAATCAGAGACTCTCATCATGCTAGTTATACAGCTTCAATTCTTATTTTTGTTCATATCTGCCTGTACTTATCTGTTTTACAGCCCTCTTTTGTTAATTATGCCATTTCCTGGCTTTAATTTTCTCCAAAATTTATTATACATATATATGATACTCTGAGAGACACAGCATGCTAAAAATTGTGGGGATTTTTAATGCACAATTGTACATTAATAATTTGGGATAGGTATATTTTAAATAAATGTATTAAGTACTGTTGAGCTAGAAGTTTTCTTAAATTATTTGCCCTGGGACCCACATCACCAGTTTCCCAATACTTCTCACTGATAGTGTATGGCAATATCATTATGCAGAAAACATTTAGAAAAAATTATGACCTATAAGTAATTATATTTGTTCCCTAGATACTTCTTTATAGGTTATATGGTTTCTAGAGCTGAAAATTATGATAAACTTGGCAAAGAGGAGCTAAACATTCTATGCTAAACTTTTTTTTTTTATAATTAAATAAACTGCTGAAGCTTGGCAATAGGTACAATCAATATTTAATTATCTATTTGTGTCTTGATATGGTATATTTGGTTTTACTTAATAAGAGTCTCCTTGTGCTTGGTTACCTTAATGAATATTTTTTATTAGGAAGGTAGGGTAATGATCCACCTAAATATAGTGGTTCTTGAACTGTAACATCAAAATCACCTAATATGGAATGCTGGGTCCTACTCCCAGAGTATCTGGAATGGAGTCCAATAAATTACATTTCTAACAAAGTCTCTTGTTATTGATGCCAGTCTTACACTGGTGCAGAGACCGCATTTTGAGAATCACTATCTTAAAACAATAGCATATGAAATCATTAGATGTTGGTGAGATTCATAAAAATGTGTCCAGGAGTCACTGAGAGCAAAACTAAATCAAGAATCATTTACAATAATTTTCATCTTCTTAATCCTCCATTTCTCTGTCCTTTCCCTCTCAATATTTCAGAAGGATTTGACAATCCTTTTTTTATTTTCAAAATAAACAATTTTTATTAAAGTATACTTAATTTACAATCCTGTATTAGTTTCAGGTGTATAGCAAAGTGGTTCAATTATATGAGAGTATTTCAGACTGTCTTCTGTCTCAGGTTATTGCAAGTTACTGAATATAGTTCCCAGTGCTACAAAGTAGGTCCTTGTTGTTTACGTATTTTATATATAGTAGTGTGTGTATGTCAATCCCAAATTCTTAATTAATCCCTCTCTCTCCCCCACTTTTCTCTTTGATAACCATAAATTTGTTTTCTATGTCTGTGAGTCTATTTCTATTTTGTAAGTAAGTTCATTTGTATGATTTTAAAGATCTACATATAAGTGATATCAAGTGATATTTTGTCTTTCTCTGTCTGACTTACTTCACTTTGTATGATAATCTCAACGTCTTTTTCCACCTAAAAATTTACCATGGTAATTGTTATGCTGTAAGTGAAAGTGAAAGTTTCTCAGTCATATCCGACTCGTTGTGACCCCATGGGCTATACAATCCATGGAGTTCTCCAGGTCAGAATACTGGAGTGGGTAGCCTTTCCCTTCACCAGGGGATCTTCCCAACCCAGGGATTGAACCCAGGTCTCCTGCATTGCAGGCGGATTCTTTACCAGCTGAGACACAAGGGGAGCCCAGATCATTTCATTATGAGTATCTAAATGTGTGTGTTTGTGTTTTCAGTCCTATCCGACTCTTGCAAACTCATGGACTGTAGCCCATGAGGCTCCTCTGCCTGTGGGATGTTCCAGGCAAGAATACTGGAGTGGGGTGCCATTTCCTTCTCCAGGACTTGATAATCTTATATCAAACACTGAAAGATTAAACCCCAGGTCGGTAGGTGCCCAATATGCTACTGGAGAAGAGTGGAGAAATAACTCCAGAAAGAATGAACAGACTGAGCCAAAGCAAAAACAACACCCAGCTGTGGATGTGACGGGCAATGGGAGTAAAGTACGATGCTGTAAAGAACAATATTGTGTAGGAACCGGGAATGTTAGGTCCATGAATCAAGGAAAACTGGGAGTGGTCAAACTGGAGATGGCAAGAGTGAGCAATGACATTTTAGGAATCAGCGAACTAAAATGGACTGGAATGGGTGAATTTAACTCAGATGACCATTATATCTACTACTGTGGGCAGGAATATGTTAGAAGAAATGGCGTAGCCATCATAGTCAGCAAAAGAGTGTGAAATGCAGTACTTGGGTGCAATTTCAAAAATGACAAAATAATCTCTGTTCATTTCCAAGGCAAACCATTCAATATCACAGTAACCCAAGTCTATGGCCCAACTAGTAATGCTGAAGAAGCTGAGGTTGAACAGTTCTTTGAAGACTTACAAGACCTTCTAGAACTAACACCCCAAAGAGATGTCCTTTTCATTACAGGGGACTGGAATGCAATGGTAGGAAGTCAGGAGGTACCTGAATAACAAGCAAATTTGGCCTTGGAGTACAGAATGAAGTAAGGCAAAGGCTAATGGAGTTTTGCCAAGAGAACACACTGGTCATAGCAAACACCCTCTTCCAACAACACAAGAGAAGACTCTACACATAGACATCACCAAATGGTCAATACCGAAATCAGATTGATTATATTCTTTGCAGCCAAAGATGAAGAAGCTCTATACAGTTAGCAAAAACAAGACCAGGAGCTGACTGTGTCTCAGATCATGAACTCCTTATTGCAAATACCAGACTTAAATTGAAATAAGTAAGGAAAACCAGTAGACGATTCAGGTATGACCTAAATCAAATCCCTTATGATTACACAGTGGAGGTGACAAATAGATTCAAGGGATTAGATCTGATAGACAGATTGCCTGAAGAGCTATGGATGATGGTTAGTGACATTGTACAAGAGGCAGGGATCAAGACCATATCCAAGGAAAAGAAATGTAAAAAGGCAAAATGGTTGTCTGTGGAGGCCTTACAAATAGCTGAGAAAAGAAGAGAAGGAAAAGGCAAGGGAGAAAAGGAATGATATACCCATTTGAATGCAGAGTTCCAAAGAATAGCAAGAAGAGATAAGAAAGCCTTCCTCAGTGATCAGTGCAAAGAAACAGAGGAAAACAATAGAACTGGAAAGACTAGAGATCTCTTCAAGAAAATTAGAGATACCAAGGGAACATTTCATGGAAAGATGGGCACAATAAAGGACAGAAATGGTATGGACCTAACAGAAGCAGAGGATATTAAGAAGAGGTGCCAAGAATACACAGAAAAACTACACAAAAAAGATCTTGATGATCCAGATAACCATGATGGTGTGATGACTCACCTAGACAACCTGGAATGAGAAGTCAAGTGGACTTTAGGAAGCATCACTACGAATAAATGTAGTGGAGGGGATGCAATTTCAGTTGAGTTATTTCAAATCCTAAAAGATGATGCTGTGAAAGTGTGCACTCAATATGCCAGCAAATTTGGAAAACTCAGCAGTGGCCACAGGACTGGAAAAGGTCAGTTTTCATTCCAATCCTAAAGAAAAACAATGCCAAAGAATGTTCAAAGTATCACACAATTGCACTTATCTCACACGCTAGCAAAGTCATGCTAAAAGTTCTCCAAGCCAGGCTTCAACAACATGAACCGTGAATTTCCAGATGTTCAAGCTGGATTTTAAAAAGGTAGAGGAACCAGAGATCAAATTGCCAACATCTTTTGGATCATTGAAAAAGCAAGAGAGTTCCAGAAAAACATCTACTTCTGCTTTGTCTGCTATGCCAAAGCCTTTGACTATGTGGATCACAAAAAACTTTGGAAAATTCTTAAAGAGTTGGGAATACCAGATCACCTGACCTGCCTCCTGAGAAATCTGTATGCATGCAGATCAAGAAGCAACAGTTAGAACCAGACATGGAACAACAGACTGGTTCCAAATTGGGAAAGGAGTATGTCAAGGCTGGGTACTGTCACTCTGTTTATTCAACGTATATGCAAAGTACATTATGTGAAATGCCGGGCTGGAATAAGCACAAGATGGAATCAACATTGCCGGGATAAATATCAATAACCTCAGATATGCAGATGACACCACCATTATGGCAGAAAGTGAAGAGGAACTCAAAAGCCTCTTGATGAAAGTGAAAGAGGAGAGTGAAAAAGTTGGCTTAAAGCTCAATATTCAGAAAACTAAGATCATGGCATCTGGTCCCTTCACTTCATTGCAAATAGATGGGGAAACAGTGAAAACAGTGACAAACTTTATTTTGGGGGCTCCAAAATCACTGCAGATGGTGATTGCCACCATGATATTAAAAGACGCTTACTTCTTGGAAGGAAAGTTATGACCAACCTAGATAGCATATTAAAAAGCAGAGACATTACTTTATCAGCAAGGGTCCACTTAGTGAAAGCTATGGTTTTTCCAGTAGTCATGTATGGATGTGAGAGTTGGACTATAAAGAAATCTGGGCGCTGAATAATTGATGCTTTTCAAGAAGATTCTTGAGAGTTCCTTGAACTGCAAGGAGATCTAAACAGTCCATCCTAAAGGAAATCAGCCCTGAACATTCATTTGAAGGGCTGATGTTAGCTGAAACTCCAATACTTTGGCTACCTGATGGTAACTCCAATACTTTGGCCACCTGATGGGAAGAACTGACTCTTTAGAGAAGACCCTGGTGCTGGGAAAGCTTGAACGCAGGAGGATAAGGGGATGACAGAGGATGAGATGGTAGGATGGCATCACTGACTCAATGGACATGAGTTTGAGAAAACTCTGGGAGTTGGTGATGGACAGGGAGGCCTGGCATGCTCCATTCCATGGGGTCACAAAGAGTTGGATATGACTGAGAGTCTGAACTGAACAGATATCAAACACTCAGAGTTCCAAAGGAAACAGAGGGCACATTCAGAATAAGATAATAGAGGAACTAGTTACAAAGGTTTAGGATCAGTGCTACAACCTGGAACTTATTGTAGTAATCAGCCATTCACTTTTTAGGCATAAAGTGATGAAGCCAGATAGAGGATATTGGGACCTGGAGACACAGAGCTGCTTAGAGGATTAGTAACCTTCAATCAGGTCGTCCATGGTGACTCAGATGGTTAAGAATCTGCCTACCATGTGGGAAACTTGGGTTCAGTCCCTGGATCAGGAAGATCCTCTGGAAAAGGTAACAGTTTTTCCTGTCAGTTTTCTTGCCTGGAGAATTCCATGGGCCAGAGGAGACTGGAGGTTACAGTCCACGGGATTGCAAAAAGTCAGATACAACTGATTGACTAACACACAACCTTCAATCAAGGAATACAATCAGCTCAAGATAACTTTACAGGCAAGATCTAATCCCTTCTGATTTTCAATTGGGACTTTTAATGGCCAAATCCAAAAAGAAGTTATTGGATATGGGAGCCCATGTATGTGGGTCATAACCTCTGGCTCCTAGAACAGAGTTTGATAGAAACGTCTGTGTTAACCAAATAAACAGCTGAGGTGACTTGCTGGAGAGGCTGCGTTAATTTGCTCACGTGCAATACAGCAACTTCTGTGGGATTACTGCTTGTAAAAGCTTGTAATAATCTAGCTGTCAATTTGGCACTTTTCATCCAGTTTTGTTGGAAGCCAGACTGGTGGATTATTTGTTAATAGGGTGAAGTCTTCCTATATTCTTTATTTTAGGGTGGCAGCAACCACCATTTTTACCACAAGGATGCAGTACAGCTTGTAATTTGCTTCTTGGGGAGAAGAGGCATTTCAGAGGTTCCATTTGGCTTTCACCACTATGGTACTTATACTATATTTCCAGGAGCTAATATGAGAATTTTGCCAACTATGAGTATATCAATTCAAGTTATTTATTCAGTGACTTGGAAAATAACCAGCAGGCAAATTTGTGAAACTACTTGACCCACTATGAGCTGGATCTGAGCCAGGACTCCGCTATCTTTCCTGCACATGTCCCTTCTCTTTTCCAGACTATGATGGTGCTTTCGCTTCCTGATTCCTATGTCTAACAGCCCTGGGGCTGTTTGGGTATTCATGTATTCCCATAATATGAGTATCCAGTTAAATGACCAAATATCCCTATAGGGAAAGTGAGGGGAAACATTCCTGAATATAATTACACGAGCTTCCTTTTGAATAGCTGGCCTTTTTTTCAGTCAATAGCTTCCAAGTCTATGAATTGACTCCTGGAGAAGGAAATGGCAGCCCACTCCAGTATTCTTGCCTGGGAAATCCCATGGACAGAGGAGCTTGGCAGGCTACAGTCCATGGGGTTACAAAAGAGTCAGATATACTTCATGAATGAACACACACTATGAACCGACTCACACCACGAAATTGGGAAAACTGTAATGTCCTCAGCCTCCATATCATTCATCCTTGATTTCTTTTTATTGCATATATTTAACAAGGTATCTTGACGGTCACTCTCTCCTTCCCTAAAAGGACAGTGCCATCTCCACAGCTCTCTTAAGGTCTGAGACCCCTTGACTGCCATTCAACCTTGTGCATGTTTAACACTCAGTTGGTTTCAGAAAAAAAGCAAAAACGCTAATAATTTGATTCTGCTCAAAACTTCCCCCGAGACTTTGCAAGCTAAACTATTCTCTGAAAGTATGAGAGTGCTTGCAGGACAGATTTTCACCTTCTAGTGTTTTCAATCAAAGATGCTCACATATATGCCTAGGGAAAGTTCCTTTCAGACTGTCTCATAAGGAGCAAACCTTGATGTGGCATTAAATCTTTGGCATGAACTTAAGTGTACATAAATCTGTCCAAACATTTTCCGGGAATTCACTGGCTTGATTAGATGGTGAATTAAGTAAATTGACAGACTCCATCTTTTAAAATTAGTTGTAGAAGCTGAACCTAGGTCTAAGAAGAAAATGAACTGTCTTCCCCACCACTATTTTTTTTTTTCCCAGAGGATTAAAAGAATGGTACAAGTGAAAAAAATTTCTCCTCAGAAAAAAATTTTCTCTTTAAACACAAAATGATAACAAATAACCATAAGTGACACCACATAATTTTAAGCTGAGCTCCGAAGGATTGATGGTTTTGAACTGTGGTGTTGGAGAAGACTCTTGAGAGTCCCTTGGACTACAAGGATATCCAACCTGTCTATCCTAAAGGAGATCAGTCCTGAATATTCATTGGAAGGACTGATGTTGAAGCTGAAACTCCAATACTTTGGCCACCTGATACGAATAACTGACTCTTTGGAGAAGACCCTGATGCTGGGAACGACTGAAGGCAGGAGGATAGGGGACAATAGAGGATGATATGGCTGGATGGCGCCACTGATTCAATGGACATGAATTTGAGCAAATGGTGATGGACAGGGAGGCCTGGCGTGCTGCAGTCCATGGGGTCACAAAGAGTCAGGCACAACTGAGTGACGGAACTGAACTGAATTTTAAAGTGAACATATCCCACAGTGGACATATCCTAATGGGAAAAGATCAGAAAGCATATTTTATTCGAGAGAAAACATAGCCTTCTGGACTGATTTCTCGATAATTGAAACTTTTGTCACAGCTTTGTGGTAAATAGTTCTCTTATCTTGGGTAAGTCCCTATTTATTTTGAGCCTCATTTGAATAGGAAAGGGCAAGATCACACATTTTATTTTTTGTTACTTTGTGTTGCTGCTCATCAACCAGAGGCAAAGTGGCAGATTGCACACATGCTTGGATGGGTACTAGACTGGAGAGACAGACAAAAGTGAAGCAAATGTAGATTTTATCTGGGCTCCACTACTATCCAGTTATATATGATGTGCATAATTTAATTCATCTTGAAGCTTCCGTTTTATCACATGGAAAATGGAAATGATAATAAATATAGGGATAGAATACAATAATATGCTTGTCATAGTTCTTTACACATAGTAAATATTTTGTGAGGAGGAACAGCGACTTAGTCCAACAGTCAGGAGTTCCAACTCTACAGCCCAACTTCCTGGTTCCTATCCTGGGTCTTCTAATCACCATTTGTATGGCTGTAGGCAAAAGTATAATGTCTATCTAACTCACTTTTCTTTTCTGCAAAATAGTGTGTTCATTGGGGTAATTACATAAAACATTAAGCATAGTCCCTGGAAACCAGTAGCTATCAGTCGATGATAGTCGTCATTATCATTAACTCCGATTTGCTAGTGATCCTAATTCATTAGAGACTTAATGCTCTAATGCTAGACCTAATGCTAACGAGACATTAACATTTATATGCGCTATGGTAAGCAATCTTCTTGGCCATCCTGCCATATTTTAACCCATTCTAGGAAGCTAGCAATAATTACTGATTAGATGATTTATTTGAAGCAAGTGGCAGGAAGAAGCCCAAATGCTGAACCACTTACCTAAAGACTGAGTGAAATGGCTTCCCTCACACTAGACTGTGCTGCCGGTGCATGGCAGCCCTGAGGTTATGTGCTACCTGTGTTCTCAGCTCACAGAGCATCCTCCTCACTGAGACCCGGATATTCATCTTTTTCCAGGCACTGTCTTCTTGGCCACAGACTTCTCTTTGAATAGGTTGCTTGCCCATGTTTTTTACTTTTGTTTTTGTCTTGGACCATAAAGAAGTCTGAGCACCAAAGATTTGATGTTTTTAAGTTGTGGTGCTGGAGAAGACTCTTGAGAGTCCCTTGGACTGCAAGGAAATAAAACCAGTCAATCCTAAAGGAAATAAACCCTGAGTATTCACTGGGAAGACTGATGCTGAAGCTGAAGCTCCAATACTTTGGCCACCTGATGTGAAAAGGTGACTCATCAGAAAAAGACCCTGATGCTAGAAAAGATTGAAGGCAATAGGAGAGAGGGATGATAGAGGATGAGATGGTTGGATGGCATCTTTGACTCATTGGACATTTGAGCAAGCTCCGAGAGATGGTGAAGGACAGGGAAGCCTGGCTTGCTGTAGTCCATGGGGGTCACAAAGAGGCAGACACAGCTTAGCAACAGAATAACAGCAACAAATCTTCAACTTGACAAAATGTCTTGGACCCTTGCTTAGAAACAGGTAAAAAATAAATGGGAGCAGTGCACAAAAGTGTCTCCCAGATGCTTTTCAGTACTTTTCTTTTATTTGATATACAACTCCACTTGCTTTTTCTTTTTAGGATATCAGTTATGAGTTTGAAGGGGTTTTCACTGGCTAGTGTGTTTCTCTGAAAAATGTTTTCTAGTGAATTTATGCCCCACAAGCTACTGTTGCTGCTACTGTTGGGTGTGGCACGTGGCATTGGCCATGGCCTTCAGGAGAACTTGAAACCAAAATTTATTGAGTGATGGGAGACTTCTGGAGTGGAATTGGAAGCTCCCAGGCTTTAGATTCAGCTCTGCTTAACTCCTTGTGAAGGTCTCTTCCTATCACATTATCATCGTTTCCTGACTTGGGTATTTTTTTGTCTTTTCTCTATTATATTGTTTTTGTTTGCTTGTTTTTAATATGCCAAATGGAAACAGGGAGGGTTGTATACATAGTAAACAAAATTTCAGGGATAATAAAGATACTTGTGAATTGTTTTGGAAGAGTTAAAAGTGACACATAGTCGGTTATAATTTTTCTAACCAGAAGATTTATTACAAGATGAGGACTAAAATGGAACCTTCATAATCAACTGAAGAGAGTATAAGTATCACTTTGTTGTAGAAGTGAGGCTCCTTGAGGGCTAACAAACAAGAGAAAGTACAGGAAAGAAGGGCTGTGCCTTTGGTGCCTGAGAGACTTGGGTCATTTAAATCAATTTGTTACTCAGAACATATGTAACCTTCAACAAATGTCTTAATCTCTCTAATGTTCAGTTTCTCATCTGTGAAATGGAGATGTTAGTTAGCAATTTCTTAGTATCGTATTGAAGATTAAATTAAATGATGCTTAACACAATGCTTGGGCTTCCCAGGTGGCACTAGTGGTAAAGAATCCACCTGCCAATGCAGGAGATGTAAGAGACGCAAATTTGATCCCTGGGTCAGGAAGATCCCCTGGAGGAGGGTGCGACAATCCACTTCAGTATTCATGCCTGGAGAATCCCATGGACAGAGGACCCTGGCGGCTACAGTCCATGGGGTCATAGAGTCAGACACGACTGAAGCGACTGAGCAAGCATGCGCCACAGTGCTTGGCATACTGTGAATGTCTGAGATTGTAGTGTTATGAGAATTAAAATAATGCTGTTTTGTTCATTGTGTTGTAGGTAAGAGCATAAAAGTGAATTCAGTTTTCTTTTATCTCTATGAGACCATGAACATCCTGACTCACAGAATCATGAATCTCATAAGTGAAGGAACCTCAAGAGATTACTTAGTTCAATCTATGCTTAGGCATAGAAGATATTATTATTTCCAGTTGGGATATGAAGCAACAAAGGCCTGAAAATAGTAAGATTTGGCCATATTGCTGTAAGTATTAATAGGGAGACTTGATTCCAAGTCTCCTGCCTTTTAATATAATGTTCCTTGCATTGCTTGAAGTACTTTTTATAATATAAATGAATATTATTTTCCTGATGGGAAATTTTAGCACCATGTAATGGTTACATGTTGGAAATTTACTGAAACATGTTTTTAAAAATAAATACAGAGTTTCTAATGGGCCAGTCAGTTATCACATCTTCCTAGTGTTGTTCTCCAAATGAAAGAATTCTGTCTCCCAAATTAGAGATGTGACATTTGACCAGGCTATTTTAGATCCTTAATCCTTGTAGATTTCAGCTGTCGCCTCTTCCTTTTCTGAGTAGGAGCCCTCTAAATAGTTTCAAGTATAATTGGGCTGATTTTCCTCCTCTTGTACTATAACATGGTATCAAAGATCCATGGCTCTTATTAAATCAAATTTAAAACCAATGTTTTAGCTATAAAAGATCTTAAAAGTTGCAATTTTATGTGAAGTAGGATTACAGATCCTTTTCTATCTCAAATTCTGGTGTGAAAAACACCCTCTTTGTCCCTCTGTGTCATTTAGCTGAACCTGCATGCTTAATTGAAGACAATGATTTTGCAGTGTTGCAATGAACACTGAAGAGCCACATGAAGAAATTTCTAAATGCACTTTGAGATTTTTAAAATTGGGGAGGATCTTTCTTTGAAAGGAGTTTTCCTTCACAAAGTGGTTTTATTAATTGTGATTATATAACATTTCATCTACTGACAAGGGCCTTTTTATGATGCTAGTAGATTGCAAACTCTAATGCTAAACTCAGATGATAATAGAGCTACTAGTTCAGTGAATAGTGACCTTTTGAGCATTATTATTGCTATTAAATTTTTATTGTCTTGAATTTCTATTTATTGTTTTTATGGCAAATCAATAGCACAAAATATTAAACATTTTCTTGGCATGAAACCATTCTGAAAAAGATTTTCTGATTCATTCCTGAGTCATCATTAAAATCGTTTTTGTCTACTTGCTGAAGAATAAATATATTGAATCGCTTGCCTTGTTTTGTATTTGAAACATCCCCTTTTACATTGTGAAACCCTTTGCTCACTTTCACTTTTGTGGAAAGGTTCAGCATAGTTAAGCATTTTGTGATGATCGTTATTTATTTAACTGGATTCTCTCATGTACTCTGTGCACATGCTTGGTTGCATGGTCTATGTTGTGTCTGCCCACTTACCTCCCATAAAGATGAAAACATTTAGTCTGGTTAGCCATGGTATTAAAAAATGGCATCTGTCTCATTGCCAAGCTCTTCATCAATGAGTCACCATAGTTCTACTGAAAATTTTCTAAAACTACATTTTTGATTTTGCCAGGAGAATGTGACTTTCTATGGCTAAAATAAAGCTATGACATAGTAAATAAAGTTATTCTCTACATCTAAACTTTCTGATAAATAACTCACTGTCACTCAAAACACTGATTTTCCCAGCTCTTGATTCTTCATTTGATATCTTTCAAGTAATTTTTCTCCTATTCTACCTCAAACTCATTTTCATTTGGGGGAAATTCTTCCATTGAGTGAAGTATTGTTGGAAGATAGTTACTGATAGCAATACTATAGCACAATGATACTGCTAGTAGCAGGGATACATTTGCAAAGATATATTATTTTACAAAGGGCTCAGAATTTTAGATCAATAGAACTAAAAGTTCAATACATATTAAAAGGAAAACTGTAGCAACTTTTATAAACCAATCAGAATACAAGTTAATAATAATATATATGGGAGAAGGCGATGGCACCCCACTCCAGTACTCTTGCCTGGAAAATCCCATGGACGGAGGAGGCTGGTAGGCTGCAGTCCATGGGGTCGCCAAGAGTCGGACACGACTGAGCGACTTCACTTTCACTTTCAATAAAATATATGCTAACCAATATCTTTGTAATAACACTGTATCTAGAGAACTATAACGGAGAAGGCAATGGCACCCCACTCCAGTACTCCTGCCTGGAAAATCCTATGGACGGAGGAGCCTGGTAGGCTGCAGTCCATGGGGTCGCTGAGGTTCAGACACAACTGAGCGACTTCACTTTCACTTTTCACTTTCATGCATTGGATAAGGCAATGGCAACCCACTCCAGTGTTCTTGCCTGGAGAATCCCAGGGATGGGGGAGCCTGGTGGGCTGCCGTCTATGGGGTCGCACAGAGTCAGACATGACTGAAGTGATTTAGCAGCAGCAGCAGCAGCAGAGAACTATAAATAACTAGAAAGATTTTAAACCATGGCCGTTAAAGGTCTCACTCTGCCAACAGCAAGCATAGCAGTGTTCCTCCCAGCAGAAAGTGTGGCCAGAGGTAGATTATGGCCCTCCTGGCCCCTGGTGCTATGCCAACAAGTGAGCTGGGAAGGGGCCCCATGGACAGGCCTAGGGCTGTGTCCCCCAGAGCTCGTCTCCGCTGCCCCCCTGGTTGGGCCCAGGGTTCTAAGCAGACGCAGACCTCTTCCCCTGTCCTGACTTCTAAGATCTAATTGCAGCTGGGGTCTCCATGGGTCACAGTTCACATTTCAAAGCTTGGTGCAGCTTATCAGTTACTTACTTAGGAGGTGGGGGAGGTCAGGATTAAGTTGCAAGGACATTTGCACATCATTACTTCCAGCCCTCCTCTGTGGCTGGGACTATTTTCAAAGAAGGTTGTGGGTGGAAACTGAACCTAATTGGTATGGGCTCCAAGATGCATTCCTGTTGATCCTATGCAAATGACTCTCTCCAGCTTAGATGAAAATCCTGAGGAGGGCTGGGTCCTCGGTGCCTGGCGGGGCAGAGTCTGAAGACCCAGCCCGGAGGGCACTGCCAGCTGAGGTCTGCATCACCAGCTGGGCCTGGGCGTTGAGGGGATCCCAGACGAGATGCTGAATGAATGCTCCCAACAGGTTAACTGACCTGCACAGGACACCCTCCTCATAACCAGGGCCTGGACCTTGGAGGGCAAAAGTGGAGCCTTGGGTCCTTGCCCTTTCTTGTCAGAACAGAGGATAACATTCGTTTTGGTGGAGGTTCACAAGAATGTTGTTCTGCCTGCAATACAGAAGACCTGGGTTTGATCCCTGGGTAGGGAAGATCACCTGGAGAAGGGAATGGCAACCCACTCCAGTATTCTTGCCTGAAGAAGCTCGTGGACAGAGGAGACTGGCACTTACAGTACACGGGTTCACAAAGAGTCGGACGTGACTGAGTGACTATTGCTTTTTCAAGAACATTCTGACCTAATTTTAGGGAAGTTAAATGGAGCCTGGTGGGCTGCCATGGGGTCGCACAGAGTCAGACAAGCGACTTAGCGGCAGTCATGTTCAGGCTTCAGAGGAAGCAAGCAGGCCTCTGACCTGCCAGGATACTGCGCTGACTACTGCTGTGAGTTCAGTCTGAGGCACCATACATGGATGGGGTGGATCTTGCAATGGTTGAACCCTTGGAGGGTGATCTGGCCAACCGTGGCCTGCACTTAACAGCAATCTACAGTTTTTGCAAAACAAAACAAACAGCTCCGTAAAAAAGAGTAACATGATACCAGAATGGCAGTTTGCTTACGCATTGATGATGGTATGGGTTTGAGGCCTGGAATTGTGAATGGGAACCCCCAAATTGCAATCTTGAAGTCTCACCCACAGGGCGGAGGCACTACCTGGGGCCTTTTCCCAATTGGAACTCCAGATTGCTGTTACATGGGACTTCCCAGTGCTGTTCGAGTCTGGATGTCAGCGTATCCAACTTGGTGAGTATGCATTACTACTCTCCTTTGCTGTTTCTATTTCTCTTTTCTTTAAATGTTAGTATATTGAAAGTAAGCTAGATAATTCTCCAATAAATATTGAAGTTGTTTATTTGTATATCACAAATGAGTTATTTTGTTAGCAAATCTTTTGAACCTGAGATGAAAATTAAAACTTTTGGCAGAACACTTGTCACCTGACCTCAAGAATAAAGGATCTGACACCAAGAGATGTGTAACAGCTAACTACGACCCTCCCTCACCTTTCTTAAAAAGGCTCTACAGAAAGCTTTTGGGAAGTTTGGGTTTTTTAAGGCATGAGTCACCCATCTCCTTCCATGGCCCCACAGTAAACCTTCCTCTGCTTCAAACTCCTACATTTTGGTATTGTTTGGCCTCACTGAGTGTTGGGAACACAGACCTGTGTTCGACAACAATATGAAATTATATGAAAGGTATGATTCTTAACAGAAAAGCATGTCAGTGTTAGATTATTGTTGAATATGTGGTATGTCTTTCTAAAACAATTTTCAGCTACTAAGCAAGCTTTCTATTTTATGTTGTCAGCAGAATGATGAAGAAATTTTTACTCTATTTAGCAAAAAAATAATCTTTACTTGTTGATAAGCTTAAGAGCATTATTTACCATTTTCTTAATTGATAGTGAACTACAGTTTTACATTACAGAGAATATTTCCAGTTCATCCTATGTCCTTCAGTTTACATGTATAATTTTCAGTACTGGTATTTTTATATTCTACTTGTTCAAAAATATTTGAACTTCAATTGAGGGTTATCCTTCTAAAGAAACGGAACATTGTCAATTGTACTTTTCTGCCTCTTCTGAGAATTATGTAGGCAAAGAAGGATGTCTTTCAAATAAGTATTTTTTGCTTCTAAATATCAATGTCAAATATATAACTCTGGTTGTGATGTAAAATGTGAATGAGTCAAAGTTTATATTTTAAAAAATGTTGATAAGTCAGTTTAAGCTAAAAGGAAGTTAGCATTTTAATACACTTAAATAGTAAGTATGCCAGAGTACAAATCACTGCAGTTTGGTATCATCACTCCTAGTGTGCTTACCCTCTCACTGATGACGTCGCTAGTGACGTCAAAAACTGGAGTCCCCTTCACTCCCCAGTCCCCAGGCCTGGGGCCTAGGCTGTGAGCCCACAACCTAGACTAGTTGGACGGATGTCTCTGGCTTATTCCTGCCTGGATTGTTGGTTCTGGAGAGTGAGGCTTACAACTTACACTGTTGTCATTGTTGCTAATATGGCAATGGGTCAATGGCTAGTACTCAGTTGCTCTGTTGTGTCCAGCTCTCTATGACCCCATGGACTGTAGCCCACCAGGCTCTTCTGTCCATGGAATTTTCCATTCAAGACTACTGGAGTGGGTTGCCATTTCCTCCTCCAAGGGATCCTCCCTACTCAGGGATAGAACCTGCATCTCTTGCATCTCCAGCATTGGCAGGTGGATTCTTTATCACAAGCACCATTTGGAAAGGTTAATGGGGTTTCTGTCTAGATTTTTCTTTCTGCCTAGAAAGTTTCCTGACCATTTTCTGAACCTGTCTTTTATTCTTTTCTATTTTCTGAACTGGATCTTTCAACTTTTTATTGATTCTCTAAGCTCTCAATAACTTTGCAATATATTTATTTTTTCCTTAAGGCTACATGGTCAGTTTATGTAACTTTTAATCAGGATTCTTCACTCATACTCTTCCATTTCTCCAATTCCTACTAATTCTTGAAGGGCCACATCAAAAGCCTTATCTTCTTTCAGTGTTTTTCTCATTTTCAAATTGAGTGTGGATGCTCCTTGCTCTAAATTCTCCCTGATTTAATTGTGCTTCTGTTTTACAATGTCAAATTGTGTTATGTTTTTATAGATGTTCTTTTTTTTTGCAATGATATTTTGGTTCTCCTGTTAGATTGTAAACTCAATCAGGCAGGATTTTTTTTTAACTCATTTTTGCCCCATGCACCTACCCCAAATCGTGCCTTTCTGTATAAAAGAAGAGGCAAATTATTCAGGGTTCATGTTTTCAAAAGTTTGAGAAGCAGTTTAAACTAACATTTTGATAGCTAGTTTACCGAAATAATAAATACAGTCTGCTCTAATTTTAATGTTTTATCAAATTGTGTTTGGGGATACAGGGCTGTTTTATCAGAATTTTTGAATGTTTGGAATATTTGCCACTACAAAAAAAGGATAGGTGAACAGTAATTGCAGTTGTTAGCAAGTTTTATATTTTATTTTTTTGTTCATCATGGCGTGATTTTAAGTAGTGAAAAATCTTTTAAAATTATAATTGAATAAAGTGTCAAAACCCATACAAGTAGACAGAAGTTTTACTGTCTTATTGAAAAGTCACCTCAAATCATTGTCCCTACCTCCCTCCCCCCAGCCCCCACACATTCTCTTTCACTGGAGTCAACCTTGTGGGCTTACAAATTATGGGGATGCTCTTAGATCATGATGATGGAACATGCCTTATGGTTTCATTGGGATGAACAAAGAAGTGAGAAATTAAATCCATTGAAATGAATGAAATACAAATTAAAGAGGAAAGTAAAAAAGTGAAACTATCACATATTTGCAAGTTTAAAATGACAGTGCTAATTAGAATTTTATTTTGTGCATGTGAAGATTGGTTTCCAGTAAACACACTTTCTCTCATCAAATCCTGCCTCATCACTGGAATGAACTTCTGATGATGTTTAAATGATATACGATGTGTTTGCAAAGAGTCTAAGATCTTTAATTTTGCTCTCAGAGGAATGTTTTGCAGAGATAATCCTGCTGCTGACCTAGTGACTGAGACTATTTTATTATCACAAATAATATCTGTATCTTTACTAAAACTTCTTGAAGAGATGGTTATTGGAATTGGACACCCAGTACTTTAATGAGATGGTAGGACTTCCCTGGTGGCTCAGATGGTAAAGCATCTGTCTACAATGTGGAAGACCCGGGTTCGATCCCTGAGTTGGGAAGATCCCCTGGAGAAGGAAATGGCAATCCACTCCAGGACTATTGCCTGGAAAATCCCATGGACAGAGGAGCCTGGTAGGCTACAGTCCATGGGGTTGCAAAGAGTCAGACACGACTGAGCTACTTCACTCACTTACTTACTTAGCAGTCCCATCTGAGATTGTCATCCACAATGTCTTTGTTTATATTTTGTAGTTGGTGAATAGGTTGTAATTTTAACACTTTCAGACAAATATAATGAAGACTTCTGTTTTGTGTTTTATCTACTGTATTTAATGAACTTTTGGATGGGTCATGTTTCTAAAAATATGTACCTTTTCAAGGAGGAAGCATTATATAGCCACTTGTGTCCTAAATGCTTTTCTTTGAACACTTTTATTTTTCTAGACCTTGCTCTTTTTATTCATTGCAGTTTACCAGTATAAGATTTCTTTGTGGGAAACAACATTTTTTGTATAATAGTAGTACTGTTTAGCTAGTTACCAGACCAGAAAGGCACTGTTAGGGGCATTAAAAATATCCACAGAACTTCTGGAAGATAGATACTATGTCAACCTTCTCTTTTTCTTTGCTAATGATATCAGTGGTATTATCTGATCTGTAAGCTATCACTTGTGTGGGAGAATGAGCTGAGATGAAAGAGAATGTTGTTATTTTGCTCAGTGATGTTTCAAAAACCGTACCTCTTAATTTCCATTATTCAACTATTTATGCACTAAGTATTTGGCACAACATTGGTTCTGACTATAAATTTGTCAGTTCCTTCATATATTTTTCCTTTCTCGTCATTGTCATCTGTTCACAATATACTGGTACTACCAATGAGAGCATCTGAGGAACTGGTGAAGTGCTGTGTAACCTGATAACCACAGCTGGCTTAGAAAAGAAAACCTAAAAGCAATGCCTCTTTGTTAGTTGTGGGAGCGAAAGGGGAACTCATGACAACTGTCTCAAGCAGATCATTTTATTTAAACATTGTGTGCAACCCAAAGTAGACTTTCAGAAGTGACTTCTATTTAGACCTATTCAGCCGTGGCAGAGTGGTGGGGGCGACCACATTGTTCCATGCATCTTGATCCCCGCATATGGTGGTGTGTTGGAGTTGACTTGTAGGTTTAGGAGAGCCAGCTGTCAAACTCTTAGGAATTTTGCAAACTAGTTTTCAAGCACAGCCATTATTAACATTTGAATTATGTAATTTATAAGTAAATATATTTAAATTGATTTTATTTTCTTAGGCTTCAAAATCACTTCAGATTAATCAAAGCTATGGCTTTTCCAGTAGTCATGTTAGGATGTGAAAGCTGGACCATGGAGAAGGTTGAGCACCAAAGAACTGATGCTTTTGAACTGTGCTGTTGGAGAAGACTCTTGAGGGTCCCTTGGACTGCAAGGAGATCTAACCAATCAATCCTAAAGGAAATCACTGGAGTATTCACTGGAAGGGCCGATGCTGAAGCTCCAAAACTTTGGCCACCTGATGGGAAGAGCTGACTCACTGGAAAAGACCCTGATGCTGGGAAAGACTGATGGTGGGAGGAAAAGAGGGTGACAGGGGATGAGATGGTTGGATGGCATCACTGACTCAATGGACACAAGTTTGAGCAAACTCTGGGAGATGGTGAAGGACAGGGAAGCCTGGTGTGCTGCAGTCCATGGGGTCACAAAAGTCAGACACGACTGAGCAACTGAGCAACAACAGTATTAAAAAGGTAATAAAGATACAAAACTCATCACTTCCTACTTATTGTATCTTACTGTTGTCAATGCTTTTGAATTTCTTTACATCTATTGTATCTGTGTGGTAGGATCCTAGGTAATGGTGTGCTTCTCTCTGCTCATCTCTTCACAGCTGCACATTTAGTGGCCTCACCTTGGTGCCTGTAATCACCATGGTATAATTGACAGACACTTGAGCCCGCATGTGGCGGACGCCAGCTGGCTGTTACACCTTGCCAGCAGAGTACTATTTAGATTCTGTCTACCGTGAGGTGTTCTTGAACTCAGTATTCTTGGCGGTAACTTCCTGAGTCTTTGTGTTTCTGAATATGTCAGAGGTAGTAACTTTGTTGGACCATAAGTCTGTGGCGTTCTTGGTGTGCTTCCAAGAATCTTTAGCATTGAGGTTTCTCTGCTAACCCTTCCAAAGCATTTGTAAACACTTATTCTTTTGTATTAAAGTTCCTGTTGTTTAAACCACTTAAAACAAGTGGTTTCCTGAACTATCACTAATTCCTTAATTTTCACATTGTTCCTACTTATTCCTTATTGATTTTAGAGTCCTATTGCTGCTTTCTCATATGTGATCTGATAGCAATGAAAAACTGCGGAAGGGTATCATTTATATAACTTGGGATCTTCAAAGTACAGAATTAATAGAACTGATAGTTCAATTTGTCCTGAGATAACAAATTTCTTAACAAGATTCTCTCAGATTTTTACCCAGTTCTTCCTTAGTTAATAATACAAAGATTTAATGAAAGGAAGGTGGTAGATTGCCAGACTATGGTGGAGAGAGTCCTATATAATTTGAATTAAATTTGCTTTGCAGTTGTAAATGGATGTGGTAAATGAGGAACTTAAAATGATTATAAGATGATATATATCAGAGCACATTTATATATGGATAGGAATTATTTAGTTCTGATGAATCAAGAGAAAGAGAAATTATCAAGTTCTTTGGCATGAAAGCAGATGCAGGAACCAGTTCATAAGCAGTATCATTGGCGTATATTGCATATGGCTTATTGAAGGCAAAACAATAAGTAATACAGAGATATAGAGCTGTGTATAGATTTGGTAGTGGACTCATGAGAAAATTCCTCTATTGATTGCTTCCGTTTCCTAAGTGGGGTTCCCTGGTGGCTTAGTGGTAAAGAATCCACCTGCCAAACCAGGAGATGCAGGTTCAGTCCCTGAGCTGGGAAGATCCCCTGGAGAAGGACATGACAACCGTCTCCAGTACTCTTGCCTGGGAAATCCCATGGACAGGGCAGCCTGGCAGGCTACAGTCCATGCGATTGCAAAGAGCTGGATATAACTTAGTGACTAAACAACAACAACAACGTTTCCTAAGTAAAATGAGAAACAAAGACATCAGCTGAAGGTGAGGTGATGGGAGGGAGGTTGGTAGCTTGAAAAGAGAATAAAAGTGTGAAATATATTCAGGAGAGTTAGGGAGTGTGGTGACAGCAGAAATGTTGGGTTTCCACAGAGCACTGAGGGCCTACATGGTATCTGTAATCCTGTCAGTAAGGGCTGTGCATGGCACACCGCAGGTGAGCTCAGGGCATGGGAAGGGGCCGGGCAGAAAAGCAGGTGGGGAGCGGCCTGCGCGGCTGCAGAGGTACCCTTAGACAACGCGATACAGAAATGGAGCGGTTTGGGTAGAGGGAGGCACACAGTGTTGCAGGAACACAGATGGGCATGCAACCCAGTCTAGTGAAGGGGGCCAAACAGTGAGTAGTTAGGGACTTCCAGAAGTGGGCCCTGAATTCAATCCTGAGGAACAAACAGGAGCAAATCAGGCAAAGAACAGTGAGTGGAAGAGCCTTCTGAGCAGAGAAAACCATTAAAGTGTATATTAACTGTACCTCAGATTTGCTTTGTGATATTTAATATTTATTTTTTAATTATATAGCAAATACTAGAGCTGGAAATTGAAGCACTGACAATGTAAAATATTAACAGGAATATCCTTAGAAAACATAAAGCCAATACATTTATTAGATTACATTCAGAGAGGGAGGGAAAGATGGCGGAGGAATAGGACGGGAAGATCACGTTCTCCCTCACAAATTCCTCAAAAGAACATTTCAACGCCGAGCAAACTCCACAAAACAACTTCTGTAGGCTGGCAGAGGACATCAGGCAACCAGAAAAGCAGACCATTGTCTTCAAAAACAGGTAGGGAAAAAATATAAAAGACGAAAAAGGAGACAAAGGAGGTGGGGAGGGAGCTCCGTCCCGGGAAGGGAAGCCCGTCCCGGGAAGGGAATTTTAAGAAGAGAGGTTTCCAAACACCAGGAAACACTCTCCCTGCCGAGTCTGTGGCGAGCCTTGGAAACACAGAGGGCAACATAACAGGAAGGAAAAATAGATAAATAATTAAAACCAAGAGATTACAAGCCCACCAGTAACTCCCCCAGCGGAAAAGCAGCACAGACGCCTGCATCCGCCATTGGGAAGTGGGGGCAGGGCAGGGACGCGCGGGAGGCGCGGGCTGCAGAGCTTTGTAAGAATCGGGCAGGAACGCCCCACGCTCTACCAGAACGATCTAACTTGGGCTAGCAAACCAGACTGTGCGATAGCTACCACGCGAAAAGCTCGAACATAAGACACCGCCAGGACCGAGCACAGAACAAAGGACGGAGCGGAAAAAGCCGGCTGCAGACCATTCCCCGCCGGGGACAGGCAGCCAGAGCCGTAAGGACTGGAAAGGGGCAATTGCAGACCCGGAGAGACTTTACTTACCTAACTGCAGGCAGGCTCCTTTGCTAAGACTTCTGGGGGTGCTGGACAGTCACCATCTGCCTCACGGGGTGCGCCAGCGGTCCACCCAGAAAGCTGAGCGGCAGTGGCGGAAAAGGTGACAAGCCACGGCGATCGCGCTCACCAAACTCCTGAGCTACTCGGACCTGGGAAGGGCACAAAGCGCAGTCCCAGCCGCATTTGTGCCTCTGAGGGCTGCCTGAGGGCCGAACCTGGGCGGCTTGGACCGGGGAAGTGCACGCAGCCTAGGGCCGGCCCCAGACGGTTCCCGGCTGAGCATCGTAGAGCCGGAGCGGTTTGTGCGCCGTGAGAAAGGACAGGTCAAGAGGGGCAGAAATACTGTGTGCACACGACAGTGCTATTTGTTTGCAGCATCCCCCCTCCCCACAGCGCGACTGAACTAGTGAGCCTAAAAACCAGCAAACAGAAGAAGTTAAACAGAGGGAACCACCTTGGAAGTGAGCCCACACGGCCCATAACATCAGAGAAGAGCCAGATATATTTTTAATTTTTAATATTTTTAAAATCTTTTTTTTTTTTTGCTTTTTGCTTTTTTTTTTCATTTTTTTCCGAGCTTTTTTTTAATTGTTAGGTCTTCTATTTCTCCTCTAATTTTTATTTCTATAATCTAGTATTACTATTTAAAAAAAAAGACTTTTTTTTTTTTTTTAAGGCAAACACCATATATACTCTTTGGATGGTTGTTGGTGTTTTGTTTTGTTTTGTTTATTTGTTTTTTAATAATTCTTTTTTTTCTCTTTCTTCCTTTTTCCTTCTGCTTTTCTTTAATATTGTATCTTTGAAAATCCAACCTCTACTCCAGATTTTTAATCTTTGCTCTTAGGTTTTTGTTGTCAATTTTGTACATTTAAAAACCCAAACTTCACTACCCAAGTTTACCTGAGAGTGAGATTACTGGCTTGACCACTCTCTCCTCCTCTGGCCTCTCCTTTTTCTCCACCAGGTGGCCTCTGTCTCTTTTCTCCCCCATCTCTTCTCTATCCAACTCTGTGAATCTCTGTGTGTTCCAGACGGTAGAGAACACCTAAGGAACTGGTTACTGGCAGGATTTGTCTCTCTCCTACTCATTCCTCTCTCTTATCCTCCTGGTCACCTCTGTCTACTTCCTCCCTCTCCTCTTCCCCGTATAACTCTGTAAATACCTCTGAGCGGTCCAGACTATAGAGCGCACATAAGGAAGTGACTACTGGCTAGCTTGCTCTCTCCTCTCTTGATCTCACCGCATCTCATTCCAGTTACCTCTAACTACCCCCTCCATCTTCTCTTCTCCTTGTAACTCAGTGAACCTCTCTGAGTGTCCCTCAATGTGGAGAAACTTTTCATCTTTAACCTAGATGTTTTATCATCAGTGCTGTATAGATGGAGAAGTCTAGAGGCTACTGTAAAAATAAAACTGAAAACCAGAGGCAGGAAGCTTAAACCCAAAGCCTGAAAACATTAGAGAACTCTTGAATTCAGGGAACATTAAGCAATAGGAGCTCATCAAATGCCTTCATACCTACACTGAAACCAAGCTCCACCCAAGGGCCAACAAGTTCCAAAACAAGACATACCACCCAAATTCTCCAGCAACACAGGAACACTCCCCTGAGCCTCAATATACAGGCAGCTCAAAATTATCCCAAAACCTTTGATGTCTCATAACCCATTACGGGTCACTCCACTGCACTCCAGAGAGAAGAAACCCAGCTCCACCCACCAAAACTCCAACACAAGCCTCCCTAACCAGGAAACCTTGACAAGCCACTGATAGAACCCCACCCAAAGTGAGGAAGCTCCATAATAAAGAGAACTCCACAAATTATCAGAATATAAAAAGGCCACCCCAAACGTAGCAATATAACCAAGATGAAGAGACAGAGGAATACTCAGCAGGTAAAGGAACAGGAGAGTTGCTCACCAAACCAAACAAAAGAGGAAGAAGTAGGGAATCTACCGGAGAAGGAATTCCGAATACTGATAGTGAAAATGATCCAAAATCTTGAAATCAAAATGGAAACACAGATAAATAGCCTAGAGACAAGGATTGAGAAGATGCAAGAAAGGTTTAACAAGGACCTAGAAGAAATAAAAAGAGTCAAAATATAATGAATAACACAATAAATGAGATCAGAAACACTCTGGAGGCAACAAATAGTAGAATAACGGAGGCAGAAGATAGGATTAGTGAAATAGAAGATAGAATGGTAGAAATAAATGAATCAGAGAGGAAACAAGAAAAACGAATTAAAAGAAACGAGGACAATCTCAGAGACCTCCAGGACAATATGAAACGCTCCAACATTCGAATTATAGGAGTCCCAGAAGAAGAAGACAGAAAGAAAGATCATGAGAAAATCCTTGAGGAGATAATAGTTGAAAACTTCCCCAAAATGGGGAAGGAAATAATCACCCAAGTCCAAGAAACACAGAGAGTCCCAAATAGGATAAACCCAAGGCGAAACACCCCAAGACACATATTAATCAAATTAACAAAGATCAAACACAAAGAACAAATATTAAAAGCAGCAAGGGAAAAACAACAAATAACACACAAGGGGATTCCCATAAGGATAACAGCTGATCTGTCAATAGAAACTCTTCAGGCCAGGAGGGAATGGCAAGACATACTTAAAGTGATGAAAGACAATAACCTACAGCCCAGATCACTGTACCCAGCAAGGATCTCATTCAAATACGAAGGAGAAATCAAAAGCTTTACAGACAAGCAAAAGCTGAGAGAATTCAGCACCACCAAACCAGCTCTCCAACAAATTCTAAAGGATATCCTCTAGACAGGAAACACGAAAAGGGTGTATAAACCCGAACCCAAACAATAAAGTAAATGGCAACGGGATCATACTTATCAATAATTACCTTAAACGTAAATGGGTTGAACGCCCCAACCAAAAGACAAAGACTGGCCGAATGGATACAAAAACAAGACCCCTCTATATGCTGCTTACAAGAGACCCACCTCAAAACAAGGGACACATACAGACTGAAAGTGAAGGGCTGGAAAAAGATATACCACGCGAATAGAGACCATAAGAAAGCAGGAGTGGCAATACTCATGTCCGATAAAATAGACTTTAAAACAAAGGCTGTGAAAAGAGACAAAGAAGGCCACTACATAATGATCAAAGGAACAATCCAAGAAGAAGATATAACAATTATAAATATATATGCACCCAATATAGGAGCACCACAATATGTAAGACAAATGCTAACAAGTATGAAAGGGGAAATCAACAATAACACAATAATAGTGGGAGACTTTAATACCCCACTCACACCTACGGACAGATCAACTAAACAGAAAATTAACAAAGAAACGCAAACTTTAAATGATACATTGGATCAGTTAGACCTAATTGATATCTATAGGACATTTCACCCCAAAACAACGAATTTCACCTTTTTTTCAAGTGCTCATGGAACCTTCTCCAGGATAGATCACATCCTGGGCCATAAATCTAAACTTGATAAATTCAAGAAAATCGAAATCATTCCAAGCATCTTTTCTGACCATAATGCATTAAGATTAGATCTCAATTACAGGAGAAAAACTATTAAAAATTCCAACATATGGAGGTTGAACAACACACTTCTGAATAACCAACAAATCACAGAAGAAATCAAAAAAGAAATCAAAATATGCATAGAAACTAATGAAAATGAAAACAGAACAACTCAAAACCTGTGGGACACTATAAAAGCAGTGCTAAGAGGAAAGTTCATAGCAATACAGGCATACCTCAAGAAACAAGAAAAAGTCAAATAAATAACCTAACTCTACAACTAAAGCAACTAGAAAAGGAAGAGTTGGAGAACCCCAGAGTTAGTAGAAGGAAAGAAATCTTAAAAATTAGGGCAGAAATAAATGCAAAAGAAACAAAAGAGACCATAGCAAAAATCAACAAAGCCAAAAGCTGGTTCTTTGAAAGGATAAATAAAATTGACAAACCATTAGCCAGACTCATCAAGAAGCAAAGAGAGAAAAATCAAATCAATAAAATTAGAAATGAAAATGGAGAGATCACAACAGACAACACAGAAATACAAAGGATCATAAGAGACTACTATCAGCAGTTGTATGCCAATAAAATGGACAACGTGGAAGAAATGGACAAATTCTTAGAAAAGTACAATTTTCCAAAACTGAACCAGGAAGAAATAGAAAATCTTAACAGACCCATCACAAGCACGGAAATTGAAACGGTAATCAGAAATCTTCCAGCAAACAAAAGCCCAGGTCCAGACGGCTTCACAGCTGAATTCTACCAAAAATTTCGAGAAGAGCTAACACCTATCCTCCTCAAACTCTTCCAGAAAATTGCAGAGGAAGGTAAACTTCCAAACCCATTCTATGAGGCCACCATCACCCTAATACCAAAACCTGACAAAGATGTCACAAAAAAGAAAACTACAGGCCAATATCACTGATGAACATAGATGCAAAAATCCTCAACAAAATTCTAGCAATCAGAATCCAACAACACATTAAAAGATCATACACCATGACCAAGTGGGCTTTATCCCAGGGATGCAAGGATTCTTCAATATCCGCAAATCAATCAATGTAATTCACCACATTAACAAATTGAAAAATAAAACCATATGATTATCTCAATAGATGCAGAGAAGGCCTTTGACAAAATTCAACATCCATTTATGATAAAAACTCTCCAGAAAGCAGGAATAGAAGGAACATACCTCAACATAATAAAAGCTATCTATGACAAACCCACAGCAAACATTATCCTCAATGGTGAAAAATTGAAAGCATTTCCCTAAAGTCAGGAACAAGACAAGGGTGTCCACTTTCACCGCTACTATTCAACATAGTTCTGGAAGTTTTGGCCACAGCAATCAGAGCAGAAAAAGAAATAAAAGGAATCCACATTGGAAAAGAAGAAGTAAAACTCTCACTGTTTGCAGATGACATGATCCTCTACATGGAAAACCCTAAAGACTCCACCAGAAAATTACTAGAGCTCATCAATGAATATAGTAAAGTTGCAGGATATAAAATCAACACACAGAAATCCCTTGCATTCCTATACACTAATAATGAGAAAGTAGAAAAGAAATTAAGGAAACAATTCCATTCACCATTGCAACGAAAAGAATAAAATACTTAGGAATATATCTTCCTAAAGAAACTAAAGACCTATATATAGAAAACTATAAAACACTGATGAAAGAAATCAAAGAGGACACTAATAGATGGAGAAATATACCATGTTCATGGATTGGAAGAATCAATATAGTGAAAATGAGTATACTACCCAAAGCAATTTACAAATTCAATGCAATCCCTATCAAGCTACCAGGCACATTTTCACAGAACTAGAACAAATAATTTCAAGATTTGTATGGAAATACAAAAACCTCGAACAGCCAAAGCAATCTTGAGAAAGAAGAATGGAACTGGAGGAATCAACTTGCCTGACTTCAGGCTCTACTACAAAGCCACAGTCATCAAGACAGTATGGTACTGGCACAAAGACAGACATATAGATCAATGGAACAAAATAGAAAGCCCAGAGATAAATCCACACACATATGGACACCTTATCTTTGACAAAGGAGGCAAGAATATACGATGGAGTAAAGACAATCTCTTTAACAAGTGGTGCTGGGAAAACTGGTTAACCACTTGTAAAAGAATGAAACTAGATCACTTTCTAACACCACACACAAAAATAAACTCAAAATGGATTAAAGATCTAAATGTAAGATCAGAAACTATAAAACTCCTAGAGGAGAACATAGGCAAAACACTCTCAGACATAAACCACAGCAGGATCCTCTATGATCCACCTCCCAGAATTCTGGAAATAAAAGCAAAAATAAACAAATGGGATCTAATTAAAATTAAAAGCTTCTGCACAACAAAGGAAACTATAAGCAAGGTGAAAAGACAGCCTTCTGAATGGGAGAAAATAATAGCAAATGAAGCAACTGACAAACAACTAATCTCAAAAATATACAAGCAACTTATGCAGCTCAACTCCAGAAAAATAAACGACCCAATCAAAAATGGGCCAAAGAACTAAATAGACATTTCTCCAAAGAAGACATACGGATGGCTAACAAACACATGAAAAGATGCTCAACATCACTCATTATTAGAGAAATGCAAATCAAAACCACAATGAGGTACCACTTCACACCAGTCAGAATGTCTGCGATCCAAAAATCTGCAAGCAATAAATGCTGGAGAGGGTGTGGAGAAAAGGGAACCCTCCTACACTGTTGGTGGGAATGCAAACTAGTACAGCCACTATGGAGAACAGTGTGGAGATTCCTTAAAAAATTGCAAATAGAACTACCTTATGACCCAGCAATCCCACTTCTGGGCATACACACCGAGGAAACCAGAATGGAAAGAGACACATGTACCCCAATGTTCATCACAGCACTGTTTATAATAGCCAGGACATGGAAACAACCTAGATGTCCATCAGCAGATGAATGGATAAGAAAGCTTTGGTACATATACACAATGGAGTATTACTCAGCCGTTAAAAAGAATTCATTTGAATCAGTTCTGTTGAGATGGATGAAACTGGAGCCGATTATACAGAGTGAAGTAAGCCAGAAAGAAAAACACCAATACAGTATACTAACACATATATATGGAATTTAGGAAGATGGCAATGACGACCCTGTATGCAAGACAGGGAAAGAGACACAGATGTGTATAACGGACTTTTGGACTCAGAGGGAGAGGGAGAGGGTGGGATGATTTGGGAGAATGCCATTCTAACATGTATACTATCATGTGAATTGAATCGCCAGTCTATGTCTGATGCAGGATGCAGCATGCTTGGGGCTGGTGCATGGGGATGACCCAGAAAGATGTTGTGGGGAGGGAGGTGGGAGGGGGGTTCATGTTTGGGAATGCATGTAAGAATTAAAGATTTTAAAATTTAAAAAAGAAAAATAAAAAAAATAAATGCAAAAAAAAAAAAAAAAGAAAAAAGATTACATTCAGTCTTTATCCAGGTCATCTCCTGGTATAGATTGAATGAGGCAAGAAGATACAGTGATCAGATGCTTTTGGCCTCCTCCAGCTCCAGTTTTTATGTTTGGGTCGTGATCTGACCAAATGTCTGTGGTGTGGTGTTTTAGCATGTTAAAATCGTTACTCTCTAAGTGTGTCCCACTGAGAGATTACAAGACTCTTCAGAATAGCAACCAGTGTAAACTCTAGATGGGAAACAGGTCAGCATCTTTCACGAGAAACTACGCATTTTAAGCCCTAATAAACAATGAGAAAATAATAAAACCATGAAACTAAATATACCACCCCATCCTAAGAGTCATGTGGTTAATTTTGTTTACCCAGTACAGATTATAAATTATTTCATCATATGTATTTGTTATTCTTATAATCAGTTTTGTCCAGTCAAGAAATACTGGCTGTGGTGATATAGGACTGGACGATTAGAAAGCATATATATCTTGATTAAGAGACAGCATTAGCCATCTGAAGATAGGCACTTATATATTCAGACTATATCTTACAAATAGTTTCAAAAAATTTTTGAAAAGATGGATATGTATATGTGTGTGTGCTCAGCTGCTTCAGTCATGTCTGTCTCGTTGCAACACTATACATATGCATATATATTCATGAATATGCATGTTTCTATGTACACATGTTTATGTCCATGTAAACTTAGTATTATACATGTATTTTATACATGTATTTTATACATGTATTTTATAATTGCATCTCCCATAAGTTTTATTATAGCAATGATACATGTTTCTGATTTAAGATTTCAAATGGCATGAAAGTGAAAGTCACTCAGTCGTGTCCAACTCTTTGTGACCCCATGGGCTATCCAGTGCATGGAATTCTCCAGGCCAGAACACTGGAGTGGTAGCCTTTCCCTTCTCCAGGGTATCTTCCCAACCCAGGGATCGAACCCAGGTCTCCCTCATTGCAGGTAGATTCCTTATCGGCTGAGGCACAGGGAAGCCCTTCAAATTGCATGAAAGGGTATATACAAGGTGAGGAAGCTTTCTGCTCTCCCCTCACCCCCACGGCTTCATTGTTGAAGAAAAACTTACGAAATGACTTTTTGTTCCAGGTTTGGGTCCGCTGCTTTCCAGGCCTGATACACAGTTTTCATGTTTGATTTTTGCTGCTGGCTCTCCTAGTTTAGCTCGATCTGCCTAGGGTTCAATATCTTTTTATATGTTGCTCAGTCCTGTCTGACTCTTTGCGACCCCGTGGACTGTAGCCCACCAGGCTCCTTCGTCCATGGGATTCTCCAGTCAAGAATACTGGAGTGGGTTGTCATTTTCTTCTTCAGGGGTTCTTCCCAAACCAGGGATCGAACCCAGGTCTCCCGCATTGCATGCAAACTCTTTAACCTCTGAGCCACCAGGGAAGCCCTTCTACATGTTAGATGTATGTATGTTCCTGTTTGAATATATTCTCAAGAAAACTTTTTGAAGGAAGTGTTTATGAGATATAAAATATCTGAGTCTGTTTTGAATACTTGTTTTTGATTGACAATTGGGTGGATCCAGATTACAAGTTAAAGATTATTTATCTTCGAATTTTGAAGGCATGGCTTCATTATCATCAATCACAGTGTTGGTAATAGCCAATGTGATGCCAATCTGAGTTCTTATTCCTTTGGAAGCAACTTGTTTATTTTTTCCATTGTGAAAGCTTACACAGTTTCTCTTCTGATTCAGAAATTTGCTGAAATACTTTTAGGTTTAAATCTTTTTATTTCATTCTATTTGATAGTCTGCTGATTCTTTATATATTAAAATAATTTCTTAAGATGATTGAAGTTATATTCTTCTGCAGTTTTATCATTTTTATCCTAAATTTTTTATGTTCTCTCATTCTAGAATTTTTATTTAATGGATGTTGGACTGTCTGCCTTGATCTTTTATAGTCCTTAATTTCTCTCATTTTCTCCATATTCTGAGAGAGTTCAGATGAGCAACTTGACTTAAACTCTCTCTGTACCATTGCTTAGCTATGTACCTTTTAAAATATTAGGAATCACATTTGTAATTTCCAAGAAATTTTACTTTTATATAGTTACTTTTTCCAGTGCAGCATCTACTTTTTATTTCCCTAAGTGTAATCATTATATTTTTAAAGTTTTCTTTTATTCTTTAGGATATCTGACTTTTTTTTTTTTTCTTAATTGTTCCAGTTGTTCATCTTGATTTTTCTCTGGCTGGTTTTGGTTTTCTTGAATATTTGATGAGTCTTTATAGTCTACTCATATTTGTGAACAAGGGATTCAGTTGATAAACATAGAGAGATGGCACGGGTTTCCTTCATAGTTTTGTCGGTCCATTTCTCTGAAGTCCCTTCCTCCATGTGGGTCTGTAGAGTTTGTCTGACACATCAAATGGCAGCTTTGTGTCACAGTGACCTAGGGAGGTGATTAAGAGCATGCAACCTTGGAACTAGACTCTGTATTCGCATCTCAGCTCTAACTTCAGTGAGCTTAACCAACTTACTTAAAATTTCTGTGTTCCAGTTTCCTCATCTTTTAGATGAGATAACAATGCTACTGCCTGGTGGCTCAGATGGCAAAGAGCCTGCCTACAATGTGGGAGATATGCGTTCAACCCCTGGATTGGGCAGATCCCCTGGAGAAGGGCCTGGCAACCCACTCCAGTATTTTTGCCTGGAGAATCCCTATGGACACAGTAGCCTGGTGGGCTCCAGTCCATGGAGTTGCAAAGAGTTGGACACGACTAAGTGAGTAAGAACAAAGAACATATGGCTGTTGCAAGAATGAAATAGATTAAATTTGTGTGTAGAATTAAGGATTAAGTACTGACACATATTATTAGGGGACATGGAATGTCAAGAGTAGTCAGATAAGCTGGGGACTCTTCAGATATGAAAATAAAAGGACTAATCTGGAGCAGAGCAGTTGGAGGCACTGTCTTACCTTTTAATCCTCCATGGCCGCCACCCTGTGTTAAATCTCGAGTTACTCTGATCTTCCTTGTTTCTCTTTTAGGCATGAAGATTCACAGCCATTTCTCCCAGGCAAACAGTATAGCGTTTTTACAGAAAGCTCTTTTATGGGTTTATCTTGGGAACGAAAAGGCTGAATACATCTGCTGAACACATCTTCTTCTCTTCAGTTCAGTTCAGTCACTCAGTCGTGTCTGCGAACCCATGGACCACAGCATACCAGGCCTCCCTGTCCATCACCAACTCCCGGAGCTTACTCAAACTCATGTCGATTCAGTCGGTGATGCCCTGCAACCATCTCATTCTCTCTCTGTTGTTGCCTTCACATCCTGCCTTCAATCTTTCCTAGCATCAGGATCTTTTCAAATGAGTCAGTTCTTCACATCAGGTGGCCAAAGTATTGGAGTTTCAGCTTCAGCATCAGTCCTTCCAATGAATAGTCAGAACTGATTTCCTTTAGGATGGACTGGTTGGATCTCCTTGCAGTCCAAGGCACTCTCAAGAATCTTCTCCAACACCACAGCTCAAAAGAATCAATTCTTCGGCACTCAGCTTTCCAACCATACTGGAAAAACCATAGCCTTGACTAGACAGACCTTTGTTGGCAAAGTAATGTCTCTGCTTTTAATATGCTATCTAGGTTGGCCATGGCTTCTCTCCCAAGGAGTAAGCGTCTTTTAATTTCATGGCTGCAGTCATGCAATGTTGGGGATGACTATAGGAGAAAAATGCCTTCTGATCAGGCTATTCTATAGATAATCACCAGTTACCCTGATTATGACCAGCTTGATTCAATTCTTTCTGTAGCTGCTGATTCTAGGTTTGAGCTTCTTCAAACTCACTAGGGAGATGAGTTCCTGCTTTTTGTTGGTCATATTCCAGATTTTGCCACCTTCTGCTTCAATTTCTGTCAAAATAGTCCTATCCAATTATAGACTGCTCTAAAGAATCAACTTCTTTGATGTGCAAATAAAAGCTATTTTCATTTTTAGGGTTGTTTATGGTTATTCACTTTTATACAGCTTTAGTAATATTTCAGTTAAGCAGAGGAGTGAAAAATTAAAACATATATTCAGTTTGAAATCTTTAACCAGAATTCCTGCAAAAAATATGAACTTAGGCAAAAATTTTCTTCCCCAAAACACAAATAACACTTTTATAATCATAAGACTTTTTTTCTTGTTTATATGAACACTCCCTGTCCAAAAAATATGCTTATGTTTTCCTTGTAACATCCTTTTCCATATACAGTATGGTATTTTAAGGCATCTTTCTGCAGTCATTCAAATAAAGAGTGAAAAGTTAAGATGCCTTCTCCAAACAATTTAAAATTATGAAATAGTACCTAACTTAAAAATATAGCTGGAAAAGTTGTGGTTGATAAAGTGAGATGTTATCTCTAATCCATTTCATTCTCTAAAGAAGATATTGTCACTGTAGAACATTTGCTAATAAAAAGGAATATAATAGGATAAAAAAAAATTTGAATGCCAATCACACAAGAGAGGGGTCATAATTTCTATATAAGATAAAAATAAACACTTGGTACTAATATAAATAAACCATTGAGTTGACCACTGCAGATCATGAAAATGCAGAAGGCAGAGTGAGAGTGAGTGCAACCAAAGTGAAGTTTGCATTTCTAGTCTAATGTGCGGTAACAGCAAATCTTGTTATAGCTGAATCTTAGTAGTGAATCCGTGATCATGGTACCATTTCCTTGTCTCTTTGCTTAATAATAAAAATGAGTCAAAGTGGTCCTTTCTAGTTCTCTTGAAGTTTGTTCTCTCCTTAGGAATCAAAGGCAGATATGGCATGCTTTTTGATACAATGGAAATGATCAAATGTTATACAGCAGCAGGCTACATATATGCACACACAGACACATACTCATCCCCATTACCTCATACTTTTGCTGTAGTGAATAGCAATATAGGAGTTAGTTTGACATATACAAAGAAAGACCTGTGTAAAACCCAGGAGACATATTTTTTCACGTATCCCTCCCCCTTGGTGTGTAGCATGTTGCCATTTAACAAAATCATCACTCTTCTACCTGGAGAAGAGAATTGCAACCCACTCCAGTATTCTTGCCTGGAGAATTTCATGGACAGAGGAGAACGTGGTGGGTTATAGTTCATGGGGTGGCAAAAAGTCGGACACGACTGAGTGACTTTCACTCACTCACTCTTCTGTGAATAATTTAAATGAGATTAATTAGTATTTTTAAGAGGAATTAATTTAGTTGCAAAGGATTAATGGTGCTATCCAAGCATAATATAGATTCAGGCAGTGCTGAATTGGGGCTTTTCCCAATAGCCCTGCCAACACAGAGACCGGACCACTCAAGATTTCATCCCTTTAAGCAGCATGAATTGACTTTAGAAACAAAGACTGAATGAGGATTGGATGCATGAAAAGAAACCAAAATGAATTCAACAAAATCACGTCTAGTTGTGCCAGAAGGTGGAATTTTTATGTCTCTGTTCCATGGTTAGGGTCAAGTGATGTAAGTGAGCTTTATAAAAGTAAACAAAATACCAATAACTCCAAATTATCCAAATAGGTGGAAAAATATTCCATATGCTGGTAGTTATGGTGCTATTTCAGGGTATTAAGGAATATACAAGAGTGTAGGAAGCAAAATTTTATCAAGTGAGCAAGTACTTTAAGTAGACAAAGATTTCCTTTCTGTGTATGTACAAAATTAGACTTCAAAAAGTTTGTAGTTTGTTTGTCTAGAATCCAAAATTAAATTACAGACAGACAGTGCTGTTTTTTAGACAGTACTTTCCCACCACCCAAGGCAAATTAGGTATCTTTCAATACCAGCAGTGTTTATTTTGCTGTGATAAATTAAATTTCTCATTCACTCATTTGACATAAACAACCTTCTATGAGTAATGAGAAATGGAGAGGAGAGAATCAGATGAAGGAAGAGTCTAAAGAACTATTTGACAATTTGTCAAGATGTAGGTAGAATACCAGATTTTATATACACACACACACTCACTGGAAGAAAAATTTTTATTTAGATTGCTTCGTCCTTTCTATACTACATTCAAGGAACTGCACAGGGAAGCCAGGAAAAATTCTAAATTCACAATTCTATAACATACATTATTTTGTGTGCATGTGTGTGTTTTAAGGTGTCCTATTTGTGAGTGCTTAAGGATTGCATGGAAGACAAAGTAAGCACTGTGTCTTCCTACTTCTGCTGACAAGCAGTGGAAACTCTTAACAAAGCAGGTCTTTTGCTGATGTTTGAGAAATCTAAAAGAGACTGACATTTTGCTCTGGGGAAAAAAGGAGGCTTTGGATTATTTTTCTTATTTTGTGTCAGCATATCTTGGAGGAATCCACTTAGTATGGGGTTCATGCCTTTAATTGCTTGAAATAGAACATCTGTGGTTGTCTATCATATTATATCATCATCGTGCTATGAATCACAGGAGAGAATTACAGGTAGTAAAGGTTTATCTGTGCACAGACTGTGTTAAAATCAGCATCCTTCATTCTGACATAATATTTCTTGGAAGTCATTAAACATACCTATGCAAGAGGTACATCCTTTTTTAGAATTGCTCGAGTTATCATCTGATTTTACAGATAATAGTTATTTTTTTTCTAAAAAAGCAATAATAATAGCTCGTGTTTACTGAGAACTTTGTGTTAAGTATTGTGTAAAGTGTTCACATAGTCCTATCACATAGTCCTCAAATCCATCCTAGAGGGCAGATATTATTATACTCTCCTTTCCTAATGATGAAACCAATTTAGAGTAGTTAATAATTTTCCTAAATTCAGGTAGTCAGTAACCAACAGAGGCAGGGTTATTACCTAGGACCACTTCTTCACAGTACCTGCATTCTAAATTCTTACATAGTGCCATTTTCCAGTAAATGTTGGGCACATTATCTTACACATCCGTTAAAAGACACTCTATTTTTTAAAAATTTTCTTAGATGTGTTCCCTACTGAGGGTATTTTCCTATCTCAGTAAGACCTCAAACCATGATGAGTCATCACTACAAAGGGGAGACCTAAGAAGCTCCAAGTGATGGATGTTGAAGAGCAATTTGAGAAAGCACATGGGCTTCCCTGGTAGCTCAGACTGTAACGAATCCGCCAGCAATGCAGGAGATCTGGGTTTGATCCCTGGGCTGGGAAGATCCCTGGAGGAGGGCCTGACAACCCACTCCAGTATCCTTGCCTGGAGAATCCCATGGACAGAGGAGCCTGGTGGGCTACAGTTCTTGGGGTTGCAGAGAGCCGAACACAGCTGAGTGACTAAAGCACAGCACACAGCTCAGTGTGACTATGGATCAGTAACATGAGGTAAGGCTGTTTCCTTTGAATAAAAACTGTGGAGATAATAAAAACAGAGATCTCACATAAAGAGAGCGAGACATATTTAAAAAGAAGCATCAGACAACCATCTCATAAACTGCAATGTTTCACAATGGTGATAAAACCAATGTTAATTATCTCAAAATATCTTGTCATATTTTCTTTTATGGTATCTCCATTATGCATTTTTATATAAGGATTAAATATATGCTAGTGTAAAAGGTTATTATAGATTTGTATAAAGAGTTTTTATGTTTATATACAGTTAATATATTTGTGTGTCATACCTGTAAGTAGCAACTGTACGTGTTGCTATATGCAGTCAATACTGGTCAGCTAGGGTCAGGATACAGAATTATCTTTTAGTTATATATGCAATATATTATACACGTAGGATTTCCCTAGTAGCACAATGGTAAAGAATCTGCCTACTAAACAGGAGACGTGGGTTCGATCTCTGGGTTGGGAAGATCCCCTGGAACAGGAAACGGCAACCCACTCCTGTATTCTTGCCTGGGAAATCCCATGGATAAAGGAGCCTGGTGGACTACTGTCCATGGGGTTGCAAACAATCAGACATGACTTACTAACTAAACACAACGACAACAATGAATTACACATGAAAGAGATTATACGTGTTTCCAAACCCTATATATTAATGAGATAATAGATGTATTGCTGTAACTATGCATGTGTGTATACAGCATTAACATCTTTAATATGTGTCCATCTCTTGCTCCAAGCCTCTGTTGACAATTTATCCTTTCTTTCAGCCCTAGTCCTTTCACACTGCATGCGTTTCCAGGCAAAATCTTTCAACTTCCAGCAAAGCTGGTAAATTGTAATGTTAACCAGATCTTAGTGTCATTGACATTATCTGCTTTTGCAGACCAGGAGCTCAGAATAGTAATTTGTGAACTCCTTTTGACTGGCTCATGAAGAGAGTGTTTGGCAGGGATGACTGGAACTGATCTGGAGTGGGTGCTGCTGTGGAGAAATTCCAGAGGGAAGAGCCCCGCTTCCATTAGAGATTTCAGAACACGAGAAGCTTGTCACTGAACTATGTGCAAACTGCATATTTAGACAGCATCTTTCTTCTTTGAAACAGAATTTCCCTTTCTGTTTTAAGACCGCAAGTTCACAATTAATCTTTGTGTAATCCTACAGCACGCGATGCTAGGCAAATGGTTCATCCTGTCACGTAGGCAAATCAGGCACGAGCAGAATCCAAACACTGCATCATCTGACAAACCTGCGATTCAGTGGAAACAACTTGAAATTACAAGGTCTAATGTTCAAGAGGATGAATTGAAAGGAAAAATTCAGCACTCTGAATTCCAGAATAACTCTTTGGATATTTGTCACTACAAAGGTTAGAGTAATGGGTTTCTGTGTTCCTTTTATTACTGTTTCTCAATACTCAAATGCTTGCCCTACCTTGTGGTTGGTATACATTATTTTATATTATTCTGATTGCTTGGAGCAAGCCTGAGGCTTAGCTAAATTTCTCCCATTTTATGGGTAAGTTAACTGAGACTTAGAGTGATTGAATAATTTGTCCAAGATTGGAGAGTTATAAAGCAGTATAAGTGGGATCTTTACCTAAATGTATTAGATGCCAAAATCTATAACCTTTGTATTCTGTCTCATTATTGCATTGCTGGAAACAACAGTCTATTTATCAACTGGGCTAGTTGCTTGATTTTCCTAGTAAAATCTTCCTTGTGCATTTCTTCTGCCTGATATACTTTATGAGTGCACTTTTGAGAAATGCTTTGCATTTTTGATTAAGCATTTACTATACTTTATAATTTATTTAAATTTAAACTGTACATGTAATGTTAAGAAGCCCAGGTCTCCCAGTTTGTATCATGTAAAGTTACAGCTTTCCAGTGTTTCAAAAACTAAAACTTTAGGGACAAATCAGTGATTTTCACGTTAACAGAAAAATTCTAAAATAATTAATATTCTATACATGTTAGAATGTGACATACTAACATGTATACTATCATGTAAGAATTGAATCGCCAGTCTATGTCTGACGTAGGATGCAGCATGCTTGGGGCTGGTGCATGGGGATGACCCAGAGAGATGTTATGGGGAGGGAGGTGGGAGGGGGGTTCATGTTTGGGAACGCATGTAAGAATTAAAGATTAAAAAAAAAATAAACCACATGAGGACAGCAAAAAAAAAAATAAATAAAATAATTAATATTCTATAGACACATTAATTGATACATTTTATCACAAGACCTTGGTATATTTTAACAGCTCTTTTGTTATGGACCTGGTCTGCTCACTAGCCCTAAGGGAGAAGGGACATTCTGATGAAAGAAAAAAAAAAAATGACCCTGAAACTTTGTGATCAAAAGAAACATTGAGCACAAATCACAAGTGCAACTATTTTCAAATGTCATGCTGATGATGAAACTTTTCTCTACTGGGTTTTAACTGTACTATGCACTTTTCTTCAAATCTGATTTCTTATTTCTCTTCATTTTACTTTTATTAGGACTCTCGGTTTCAATGGGAGTTGAGACAGTCCGCTTTGCTATCACTCTCCCTCTTCTTGAGACAGGTAGTCTATTATGTAGATTGCTATGATCTTCAAAGGAAGAAAATGAAAACCAAGAAAGAGAATGTAGGGAAGGCATTAAGGGACTGTGAAGGTTCTATGAACTAGGCAAATTGTGACGGAAAAAGACTCAGAGTCAAATGCTCAGGGTTATTCTTGTAAGATTAGTTCCTCGGTTTTTGAAATGTGCATTTCTTATCCTGCAAATTGCACGCATACAAAAGAGTAGACACCTGTCTTTCAAGGTGACAAGAATTGTGAAAAACATTACCCTTGAGAATGTTAGGCAAAATTATTAATATTAAAACAAAACTTTTTCTGGATCTCAGTATATGCTGCTTTTTTAATACTGAAATATCATTCCCATCTGCCTTTGGAATTCATCTTACTTTATAAAATCCTGCTACTAGGCTACAGCCCCCATGTGAAGCTTCCCTTATTCCCATGCCTCCCCCAGCCCTATTCTACTTCCATCAGATAGAATTAAGTACAACATTCTTTTTCCTTTTCATAGTATGCAACTAGCTTTTCCATTTAACTACTTAACTCTGTCTGGTATTATAGTCAGTTGTGGGTCTATTTTCTGTGCTTAATGTAGAAAGTCCTTGAAAGCATCTTTTTACCCAAACCTACCCACCTATTAATCTTAAGGGCCTGGCATACAGTGGTGGCAGAGTTTTTAAACTGAAATCGAATAAATTATATTTCCCAGCTAATTCTCAGGTCAGTTTTACAAATCATAAAGTGAAGTACAAAACTGAAATTATTTGGCAAATCTGAGCGTTAAAGTTCTATCCAAAGCCACCCTGCAAGTTAATGCTGAGACCACTTCAGACACTTCCCAGAAGCCCGGGGAGCTTTTCAGCAATACAGATAGATCCATGGACCTCAAACTCCACAGTAGCTTCTGATGACTGTACTTCCAATAAAATCTGCTGTTTTTATTGAGTTACAGGCAGGTTTGGTAACCACTGATTACAGGAAAAGCAATATAAAGTATTGAAAAAATAAACAATATTGAAAAGTTGACAAGACAATTTATATATTCAACATCATATATTGATCTCTAATTGCACATGTGCGTGTTACTCCCTCAATCCTGTCCAACTCTTTGTGACCCCATGGCCTATAGCCCACCAAGCTCCTCTGTTCATGGGATTTCCTAGGCAAGAATACTGGAGTGGGTAGCCATTCCCTTCTCCAGGAGATCGTCTCAACCCAGGCATCAAAATAAGTTTCAGGAGTTAAAAATATATTATGGGTCTTGCAACGAAGATTCCTTTTCATTTGATCTTGGGTGGGGACAAATAGGGCAGCTCTGCAAGTAATTCTTAATCACAACCAGTGCTGAAAATACTTCAGTTAAAAAAAGATAGTCAAAATATCTTGATATGGCTCTCAGGGTATTTTAAAATGGAACCCCAATTATTGCCCCATATTCTTTCTCATAAGACATTAAATTCTATTCATGAGTTTGACTGTACTGGTTGCAATTTCCCAAACAAGAAATAACCTTCATTTTTTCCAAGAACTATATATAATTCCCCATTTCCAGAGGGATTCCCTCATGGCACAGTGGTAAAGAATCTGCCTTCAATGTAGGAGACATCTCTCAGTAAGGAAGATCCCCTGGAGGAGGGCATGGAAACCCATTTCATTATGCTTGCCTGGAGAATTTCATGGAGGGAGGAGCCTGGTGGGCTGCAGTCCTGGGGTCACAAAAAGTCAGACATGATTAGAGCAACTGGGCACACTATTTCCTGGATACTCTTTTGTTTTGTCACCTATGTTTAATGAATACAGGTTGTAATATTGACTCAAGACCTAGCAGTAAAGGCATCCATGATATAAATCCACTTATTTTTTTCTAGAATTAATTACTCCCTTCACTATTTTCCCCCAAAGAGTTTGTGCTTCTTATAGCATCCATTTCATGAGATCATGATGCTTTTATTGGCCTTTTCCACTTAAATATTGTGAACTTGTTGAAGCACGCCTACATACATATTTACACATGATTCATTATTATTTCACTGTCTTTTTTTTAATACTAATGGCCACAATTTCATTAAAGATGTTTCAAAATCTGGTAGTTTAAAATCTAGTACTAAATGCTAGTGCTTTAACATCTAGACCCTTGATTCTTGGAAGAAAAGCTAGACAGCATATTAAAAACTAACCTAGATGCCATATTAAAAAGCAGAGACATTACTTTAACAACGTAAGGTCTGTCTGGTCAAAGCTATGGTTTTTCAGTAGTCATGTATGGATGTGAGTTGGACTATAAAGAAAGCTGAGTGCTGAAGAACAGATGCCTTTGAACTGTGGTGCTGGAGAAGACTCTTGAGAGTCCCTTGGACTGCAAGGAGATTCAACCAACCTATCTTAAAGGAAATCAGTCCTGACTATTCATTGGAAGGACTGGTGCTGAAGCTGAAACTCCAATACTTTGGCCATCTGATGTGAAGGACTGACTCACTGGAAAAGACTCTGATGCTGAGAAAGATTGAAGGCAGAAGGAGAAGGGGACAACAGGGGATGAAATGGTTGGATGGCAGCACTGACTTGATGGACATGAATTTGAGTAAGCTCTGGGAGTTGGTGATGGACAGGGAGGCCTGGCGTGCTGCAATCCATGGGGTCACAAAGAGTCGGACACGACTGAGACACTGAACTGAACTATAAATCTAGTACATGTGTATACTTAGGATAGTTGACATTATACATGCTAATTAAGTCTATAATAATAATTAGCAATAAGTTTGTGAGTACCAAACCAATGGAACTGAATTACAATCATGTGCATATTTTAGACGTAATAGTTTGGTAATTGTTTTGCACCTAATTTTCCAAATAATGGCTTTATATCTCTAATGGATTTCTTCAGTTCCTTTTCATTAGTTAGCCAAGAGAGTAAGAACATCTAGTTATATTTTAAGTCCTCTATTACCATATGTTTGCATAAAATCAATGAAATTATGAAGGTGAGTCTATTTTTAAATGTTTCAGTTGGCACTTTATAAGTGTTTGCTAAATAAACTCCTGAATAAATTATTAACATGAAACTATGTCTAAACTGTGATAAGTCAGGTGGTTGCAAAGAAAAAATGTCAGTGAAATATTTTAAGCTTTAACAGCATTTAATGCAATGTTTTGCTATATTAGTGATTTGCAAAATTGTAATTTCAGATAGCTTAACAATCTAACCTATTTTGGTCATTTTCGAAAGAAGGAGGGAATTCTTCCAGTACCATTTATTAAAAGTAATAGAAATGTTACCTCAACATAATAAAGGCCACATATGACAAACCCATAGCTAACATCATTCTTAATGCTGAAAAGCTGAAAGCGTTCCTTTTAAGATCAGGAACATCAAGGATGTTCACTCTTGCCACTTTTATTCAACATAGTTTTGGAAGTTTTAGCGACAGCAATCAGAGGAGAAGAAGAAACAGAACCATCTAAATTGGAAAGGAAGTAAAACTGTCACTGTTTGTAGATGACATGATACTACATGCAGAAAAGCCTAAAGATGCTACTAGAAAACTACTAGAACTCATCAGTGAATTCAGTAAAGTTGTAGGATACAAAATTAATACACAGAAATATCTTGCATTGCTATAAAGCAACAGCTGAACACAAGAAAGGGAATTTAAGGAAACAGTCATATTTACCATTGCATCAAAAAGAATAAATTACCTAAGAATAGGCCTATCCAAGTTGAAAAAGAAAACCTCTACTCTGAAAACTACAAAAGGCTGGTGAAAGAAATTGAAGAAGATATAGACAGATGGAAAGATATTGCATGTTCTTGGATTGGAAGAATCAATATTGTCAAAACAACAGTACTAAACAAGGCAATCTACAAGTTCAATGCAACCCCTATCAAATTACCAATGGTATTTTTCACAGATCTGGAACACATAAAAAAATTAAAATTTGTATGGAGACGCAAAAGAATGGAACAGCAAAGCAACCTTCAGAAAGAAGAATGGATTTGGAGGAATTAGTTAGGCTCCCTGACTTCAGACTATACTACAATGCTACAGTCATCAAGTCAGTATGGTATTGGAACAAAAACAGAAATACAGATCACTGAAATAGTATAGAAAGCCCAGAGATAAATCTGTACACCTATGGTCAATTAATCTACAACAAAGGAAGCAAGAATACACAATGGAGAAAAGAGAGTCTCTACAATAAATGATGCAGGGAAAACTGGACAGCTACATTTAAAAGAATAAAACTAGAACATTTGCTAACACCATACACAAAAACAAACTCAAAATAGATCAAAGACCTAAATATAAGGCTGGACACTATAAAACTCTTGGAGGAAGACGTAGGCATAATACTCTTTAACATAAATCAGATCAATATCTTTTTTTGATCTATCTTCTAGAGAATGAAAATAAAAACAAAAATGAACAAATGGGATTTAACTAAAAGCTGCTGCACAGTAAAGGAAACCATAAACGAAATAAAAAATTACCCACAGAATGGAAATATTTGAAAATGATGTGATCAACAAAGGATTAGTCTCCAAAATTTACAAGCAGTTTATGCAGCTTAATATCATCAAAGCACACAACCCAATAAAAAAATAGGCAGAAGATATAAACAGACATTTCTCCAGAAAAGACATACAGATGGCCCAAAACACACAAAAAAGATGCTTAACATTACTAATTATCAGAAAAATCAGATCAAAACTACAGTGAGGTATCATCTCATACTGGTTGGAATGACCATCATTCAAAAGTCCACAAACAATGAATTCTGGAGGGGTGTATAGCAAAAGGAACTCCCCTTATGTTATTGATGGCAATGTAAATTGGTACAACTACTATGAAGAATAGTATGGAAGTTCCTTTAAAAACTAAAAATTGAACTACGAGATGACCCAGCAATGTTCAGTTGGGCATATACCTGGAGAAAACTATACTTTGGAAAGATATATGCATATCCCCAATGTTCATTTCAGCACTGTTTACAATAGCCAAAACATGAAAGCAACCTAAATGACCATTGACAGAAACATGCATTAAGAAGATGCAGTACATACATACAATGTCATATTACTCAGCCATTAAAAAGTGTAATAATGCCATTTGTAGCAATGTGAATGGACTGATTATCACACTAAGTGAAGTAAGTCACATACAGAAAGACATATATGATTTCACCCATTTGTGGAATCTAATTTAAAAATGATACAAATGAACTTATTTACAAAATAGAAACATTTACAGATATTGAAAACAAACTTATGGTTCAGTTAAGTTCAGTTCAGTCACTCAGTCGTGTCTCACTCCTTGCAACCCCAAGAATCACAGCACGCCAGGCCTCCCTGTCCATCACCAACACATGGAGGTCACTCAAACTCATGTCCATCGAGTCAGTGATGCCATCCAGCCATCTCATCCTCTGTCATCCCCTTCTCCTCCTGCCCCCAATCCCTCCTAGCATCAGGGTCTTTTCCAACGAGTCAACTCTTTGCATGAGGTGGCCAAAGTATTGGAATTTCAGCTTTAGCATCAGTCCTTCCAATGAACACCCAGGACTGATCTCCTTTAGGATGGACTGGTTGGATCTCCTTGCAGTCCAAGGGACTTCTCAAGAGTCTTCTCTAACACCACAGTTCAAAAGCATCATTTCTTCGGCGCTCAGCTTTCTTCACAGTCCAACTCTCACATCCACACATGACCACTGGAAAAACCATAGCCTTTACTAAACAGCTATGGTAAAGTAATATCTCTGCTTTTGAATATGCTATCTAGGTTGGTCATAACTTTCCTTCCAAGGAGTAAGCGTCTTTTAATTTCATGGCTGAAGTCACCATCTACAGTGATTTTGGAGCCCCAAAAAATAAAGTCTGACACTGTTTCCATTGTTTCCCCATCTTAAGTGATGGGACCAGATGCCATGATCTTAGTTTTCTGAATGTTGAGCTTTAAGCCAACTTTTTCACTCTCCTCTTTCACTTTCATCAGGAGGCTGTTTAGTTCCTCTTCACTTTCTGCCATAAGGCTGGTGTCATCTGCCTATCTGAGGTTATTGATATTTCTCTTGATTCCAGCTTGTGCTTCTTCCAGCCCAGCATTTCTCATGATGTATTCTGCATACAACTTAAATAAGCAGGGTGACAATATACAGCCTTGACAGATTCCTTTTCCTATTTGGAACCAGTCTGTTGTTTCATGTCCAGTTCTAACTGTTGCTTCCTGACCTGCATATAAGTTTCTCAAGAGGCAGGTCAGGTGGTCTGGTATTCCCATCTCTTGAAGCATTTTCCATAGTTTATTGTGATCCACACAGTCAAAGGCTTTGGCATAATCAATAAAGCAGAAATACATGTTTTTTTCTGGAACTCTCTTGCTTTTTCGATGATCCAGTAGATGTTGGCAGTTTACCCAAGGGGAAACATGGCTGGGGGGAGGGATAAACTGAGAGCTTAAAACACACACACTATGATTTATAAGACAAAGAACCAACAAAGATATACTGTATAGCACAGGGAACTCTAATCAATATTCTGTAATATGTAATATTCTGTATATGAGAAAAGACTTTTTGAAAAAACAATGAATTTATGTATGTGTATAACTGAATACTTTGCTATACATCTGACTAACACAACATTGTAAATCAACTATAATCCAATAAAGTTTAAAAAATAAAAGTATTAGAAGTTGATTTTTATAAATCATTTTATATTAGAAATCTTTTGAGGTAATATACCTTGAAATGTTTTATAGCCAACCAAAAGGGTTTTGTTTTGTATAAAGATGTCATTTATAATTCTAGAAAATTTTATTTTAAAATATACATCATCACTCTGTATATTTGACATTATTTGAGGTAACTTTTGTTTAATTTTTCATCATTTATTATCGCTATTTTGAGAGCACTATTTCTGATAATTCTAAAGCCTATAAAAGTTCATGTATTATTTTATTATTTAACTTAATGTATTATTTTATAATGAAATTCTTATAATCTATCCCACACATTTTATTAAAGTGGAAGTTGACACCAAGCGAAATAGGTGACTCAACAAAGGTCATACAGAAAATAAATGGCAGAGTTGATATTGGAATTCGTTATTCTAATGATTCATGTGGTGATCTTCATTAACCTATGCTGTCTTTGTTTCAGTTTTCACGGTAAAAGGCATCATCCTCGTTGGTGCTCAAGCCCCGTTCATGATCAGTGTCTTGTTACTCCATGACCTCAGCATTTTCTTGAAATTCACTGTGCAACTATCAAATCTTGTTGATTTATCCTTTTTTTTTTTCCCGCTTCATAGCATATGTTTGGGAAGGGGGTTTGTCTGGAAAAAACATGTTAGCTTGCTGCTGCTGCTGCTAAGTCGCTTCAGTCGTGTCTGACTCTGTGCGACCCCATAGACAGCAGCCCACCAAGCTCTGCCATCCCTGGGATTCTCCAGGCAAGAACACTGGAGTGGGTTGCCATTTCCTTCTCCAATGCATGAAAGTGAAAAGTGAAAATGAAGGTGCTCAGTCGTGGCCGACTCTTTGTGATCCCATGGACTGCAGCCTACCAGACTCCTCTGTCCATGGGATTTTCCAGGCAAGAACCATGGATTTGTTGCCATTTCCTCCTCCAGGGGTTGGTCCCAACCCAGAAATCAAGCCCATGTTTCCTGTAGCTCCTGCGTTGCAGGTGAATTCTTTACCTTTATATATTTTTATATTCTTAGAGCATGCAATAATCCCTGGCACATAAGGGGCAAGCAGGAAACAGTTCAGAAATACTTTTAATGAATTATCGATTATTTGATCTCTCTATGCTGCCCATTCAGCAAATAGACATGAATTTGCAAATAAACAAAGGAGTGATGCAATTAACTAAAAAATTTCTCATGAAATAAACCAAATTTTCAGACAAATTCTCTAAATTTCCAAAAGTTTTATATTATGAAAATGAAAAAGAGTAATTTCAGACTTTCTGTGAGACACCCTCATAGGACCATATTCCTCCGCTTATCAGAAATTATAAAGCTGAACTTGAAAATGCTTTATAAAGTTCTTTGTTAATATCAGTCTTTCCAAGTAGAATGAGAGCTTTGTGAAGACCAGAAATCTGCCCATATTGTTTAATGCTCTTTGTAGAATCTAGCAGTGTCCACAGAGCTACTGAAAGCTCCCTGAAGACAAGGACTCTGCCTGACAAAAAGTAGGGGCTCAACAATTACCTGTTAAATGGATGAATAAATGAACATGCTGAGAAGGTTTCAGCTCTTAGTAATTAAATTAAAATTTAAATTTAGGAGGGGATATTCAATATATTTGTGAATAAGCCAATTAAATGTTACACTATTTGAAAAGCTTTCTGATGATTACTGTGAGGTGATGAGCATCTTACCCTTGAAATTGATTCATTTATGAATATGTTAATGTGCTGTGATAAGCTTTGTTGATTCATTAATAGATAATATCAAATATTCAAAAATTTTCATGTGGATGGATTTTCAAGGAGATTCTGCAAGCTTTTTTTACATTTATTTATTAGAGTTAAAATCTTTAAAAGCTGAAGAGTGACAGCCACTATTTCCTTATGCCTTAGTAAAACTTGTATTTTATATTAGTCTACAGAGCATATTCCACTGAGGGTAGAAAATAATACTTTTGCTTGGTTTCTTTTGAAATACATTTAGCCACAAAAATGGCAAGATTTACTTTGAATCTATAAATTAGAACAAAGAATCTGACATCCTGTTTTCGGGAGTCCTGTTGGCATTTGTCATGTCAGTCTATCTCATTTCACATGGATCTGTAAGCCTGTAACAATGAAAGCACACCTCTTTTTGCTTTTAGGAACATTTTGCTCTAATTTTGTCAAGATTTCTTTGATATTTCAGTAAACAGGAAACTGTACAGACCTATTGTTCCATGTTCTGAAAGCTGTATTTCCCTACTGTGGTGATTTAGTTGCTAAGTCGTGTCTGACTCTTGCAACCACATAGACTGTAGCCTGGCAGGCTCCTCTGTGCCATTCCCTTCTCCAGGAGATCTTCCTTACCCAGGAATTGAGCCTGGGTCTCCTGCGCCACAGGCAGATTCTTTATCGACAGCTACGAGGCTCTACCTTTCCCTCTTATTGCATAGGAATTGTCTTATATTTAGCTTTGGCATTTTGGTATTCTATTTTCACTTTTTAATGCTCATAATACTTATCACAGTTAACTTATTCTGAAGAGTATATTCATTTAAGTACGTATGGCTGAGGAATGCTTTTGATATTCAAATATGATTGTTTTTCATGATACTTAACTTTTTGGTATTTTTCTTAAAATCTGACTATGAAAATTCAGTACAGAAACAGCCATGATTCATTCAACATGCAAGTGAGAAAATTGTTCTTCATTGACATTTAGAGCTATGATTTTCTGAGCCCTGATATGTTTGCAAAAATTTCAGAGTAATTGATCTGCCTTATTCTTAGTTTTTGTTCTGTTTCCTTCTTGTAATGTCACATTATTGAACATTAGTATAAAAGACCAAAATTTTATTCATTATTGTGAAGTTATTTATCATGGAATATTGCTGATCTTTAAGCTGGGAAGTTGGTGGCATATTGGGAGTGTCAGGGAAAATGATTATTTCCAAGAGTCTGGAGAGAAGATTTTAAAAATTTCTGTTGAAATTAAATAATTTAAATCTCTAATAGAAGGAGACAAAAGTTATACTAGATCGTTTGGAATATTGCCTTAAATTATAATTTTATTGATGATGTTAACCAAGTCAGAGGACAAATGAGTCAGTGAATCTGTAGCTAGGAAAACATGTTATAGAGAAGGCAATTTCTTTTTAAAAAATTTTTATTTTGTATTGTAATATAGCTGATTAATAATGCTGTGATAATTTAAGGTGAACAGCAAAGGGATTCAGCCACACATATACATGTATTCATTTTCCTCTGAACTCCCTTTCTATCCAGGCTGCCACATAACACTGAGCAGAGTTCCATGTGCTATACAGTAGGTCCTTGTTGGTTAGTCATTTTAAATATAGCAGTGTGTGCAGGTAATCATAGATTTGTTCCCTAACTCTGTGATTCTCTGTTTTGTAGGTTCACTTGTATCATTTAATTTTAGATGCCACATATAAGGGGTGTCATATGATATTTCTCCTTCGCTTTCTGATTTATTTCACTCAGTATGACATTCTCTAGATCCATTCATGTTGCTACAAATGGCATTATTTCATTCTCTGTAGTGGCTGAGTAATATTCCATTGTATAAGTGTACCATATCTTTATCCATACTTCTGTTGATAGACATTTAGGTTGCTTCCATGTCTTGGTTACTGTAAATAGTGCTGCAATGAACATTAGGGTGCACATATCCTTTCAGATCATGCTTTTCTCTGGATATATGTGCAGTGGTAGGATTGTAGAGCCACGTGGTAGCTCTATTTTTAGTTTTTAAGGAACCTTCATACTGTTCTCCATAATGTCTGTACAAATTTACATTTCCACTAACAGTGTAGGAAAATTTGAGAAGGTAATTTCTTTTCATGTACGTGCCTCAGAGTCCAGGGAAACATAGAATATATTCAACCCTGTACCTATTATCTTCTGTAATAAGTTAATGAACTGTATCTTGCTTGGTGTATCAGTCTTTTTAAAAAATATTTTTTTAAATATAAATTTATTTATTTTAATTGGAGGTTAATTATTTTACAATATTGTATTGGTTTTGCCATATATCCACATGAATCTACCACAGGTATACATGTGTTCCCTCCCCATCCTGAAACCCCCTCCCACCTCCCACCCCATACCATCCCTCTGGGTTGTCTCAGTGCACCAGCCCCAAGCATCCAGTATCATGCATCTAACCTGGACTGGCTATTCATTTCATATATGATATTATACATGTTTCAATGCCATTCTCCCAAAGCATCCCACCCTCTCCCTCTCCCAGAGAGTCCAAAAGACTGTTCTATATATCTATGTATCTTTTGCTGTCTCACATACAGGGTTATCGTTACCATCTTTCTAAATTCCATATTTATGTGTTAGTATACTGTATTGGTGCTTTCTGTTCTGGCTTGCTTCACTCTGTATAATAGGCTCCAGTTTCATCTACCTCATTAGAGCTGATTCAAATGTATTCTTTTTAATGGCTGGCTAATACTCCATTCAGAGAAGGCGATGGCACCCCACTCCAGTACTCTTGCCTGGAAAATCCCATGGATGGAGGAGCCTGGCAGGCTGCAGTCCATGGGGTCGCTAAGAATCAGACACGACTGAGCGACTTCACTTTTACTTTTCACTTTCATGCATTGGAGAAGGAAATGGCAACCCACTCCAGTGTTCTTGCCTGGAGAATCCCAGGGACGGGAGGGCCTGGTGGGCTACCGTCTATGGGGTTGCACAGAGTCGGACTCGACTGAAGCGACGCAGCAGCAGCAATACTCCATTGTGTATATGTACCACAGCTTTCTTATCCATTCATCTGCTGGTGGACAACTAGGTTGCTTCCATGTCCTGGCTATTACAAACAGTACTGCGATGAACATTGGGGTACATGTGTCTCTTTCCATTCTGGTTTCCTGGGTGTGTATGCCCAGCGGTGGGATTGCTGGGTCATAAGGCAGTTCTATTCCCAGTTTTTAAGGAATCTCCACACTGTTCTCCATAGTGGCTGTACTAGTTTGCATTCCCACCAACAGTGTAAGATGGTTCCCTTTTCTCCACAACCTCTCCAGCATTTATTGCTTGTAGACTTCTGGATCACAGCCATTCTGACTGGCGTGAAATGGTACCACATTGTGGTTTTGATTTGCATTTCTCTGATCATGAGTGATGTTGAGTATCTTTTCATGTGTTTGTTAGCCATCTGTATGTCTTCTTTGGAGAAATGTCTATTTAGTTCTTTGGCCCATTTTTTTGATTGGGTCGTTTATTTTTCTGGAATTGAGCTGCAAGAGCTGCTTGTATATTTTTGAGATTAGTTGTTTGTCAGTTGCTTCATTTGCTATTATTTTCTCCCATTCAGAAGGCTGTCTTTTCACCTCGCTTATAGTTTCCTTTGTTGTGCAGAAGCTTTTAAGTTTAATTAAGTCCCATTTGTTTATTTTTGCTTTTATTTCCAGTATTCTGGGAGGTGGGTCATAGTTGATCCTGCTGTGATTTATGTCGGAGAGTGTTTTGCCTATGTTCTCCTCTAGGAGTTTTACAGTTTCTTGTCTCGTTTAGATCTTTAATCCATTTTGAGTTTATTTTTGTGTATGGTGTTAGAAAGTGTTCTAGTTTCATTCATCTGGCTGTGCCAGGTCTTAATTGCAGCACACAGAATCTTTAATCTTCATTGAAGCATATGGAATCTTTAATTGTGGCATGCAAAGTCAGTGATGGTTTGTGGCATTTTGTTCCCTGACCAGAGATCAAACCCAGGCCCCCTGAATTGGAAGTGTAGAGTTTTAGCCACTGGACCACTGGGGAAGTCCCCTGGTGTATCAGTCTTATGTGATTTCAACTACTATAAGTGAAAGTGAAAGTGAAGTCACTCAGTCGTATCTGACTACTATAAGCACACCAAAAATAATCATTTCTAATATATTAATATATAATACTATTATATACTATTATATTTTATACTAACATAAAATATACTAATATATTTTAGATTCTAGGTTTTTAGGATTTGGACCACTCATTTATTATCAAACTATCACTTCTCTATTTAAAATTCAATAGGATTAAAACATCATGTCTCTCCTCTTGCTTTACAAGCTTTTAAAATTTAGCTGGACTGGCCTAGATTATTCAAATATGTGCATGAATTATTAGCTTTATCATCCTTAGAGATGAAAGCTGCTTCTTGTGGAAATATTCTATGTTTAACTTACTTGAGGTTAGTATTTGCCCTGGATTAACAAAGAAAAGTAAGCCAAGAACATACAGAAAGTGTGAATAGGATCAAGTAAATTGTGAAAACAAAGATCCTGATGCAAAGTAAACATAGAAAAACCACAAAAAATATGGCTTAGCCTCACTACGAGCTACACATGGTTGGTATTAGGTTCGGTTCAGTTCAGTTCATTTCAGTTGCTCAGTCATGTCTGACTCTTTGTGACCCCATGGACTGTAGCACACCAGGCTGCTGGGTCCATCACCAACTCCCAGAGTTTACTCAAACTCACGTCCATCAAGTCGATGATGCCATCCAACCATCTCATCCTCTGTTGTCCCCTTCTTCTCCCACCTTCAATCTTTCCCAGCATCAGGGTCTTTTCAAATGAGTCAGTTCTTTGCATTAGGTAGCCAAAGTATTGGAATTTCAGCTTCAGCATCAGTCCTTCCAATGAATAGTCAGGACTAATTTCCTTTAGGATGGACTGGTTGGGTCTCCTGCAGTCCAAGGGACTCTCAATAATCTTCTCAAACACCACAGTTCAAAAGCATCAATTCTTTGGTGCTCAACTTTATTTATGGCCCAACTTTCACATCTATACATGACTACTGGAAAAACCATAGCTTTGACTAGAAGGATCTTTGTTGGTGTTAGGTTAGATCAACTTTTATTGAAAGTAATAAAATGAACCAAATAATTTTTCTAAACTGCCATCAATTTTCTTTAACTTTTTGGGCCTTGGCTTTCTCTGAAAGATTGCCTTTGATGTAAAAACAAATTTAGTGTGTTATTATTAAGAGAAGCCCTCCAGTTATTTATTTAAAATTTTATATTTTTAAAAAAGAAGGGTAGTTTTAGCCATAGGAGAATAACAGGTACTGGATTTACTCACTAGATTTGAACAAATATAATATTGAACAAAATTTACGAATGTTTTCAACTGACCAGACAACAGATAGCAGAGAGCTATAATTTTTGATAGAAGGCAAAAACATAAAGTGGGTTTCAAATTCAGCCTAACTTTCTGCCTGGGGACACTTTCTAAATCATGGCACAAAGCTGAACCCAAACAGATACCAGTGGCTTGTCTGGATAAAGAGAAATTGGAGCTTAGGGCTACTGAGATATGTAGAATTTGTTGGGAGAAGGTTTTCGAGACCTGGGGTGCTTCAGAGATATAACACTGAAATCTGCACTGAGTTTCCTCGAGCATTTGTCAGAATATTAAGCTGCATATTCTTAAAGGGAAAATTTTTGAGGTTCAGCAGAAAATAGCTAATGAGGATCTTTGTGACAAACAGATATTCTGGAGATGACACAGTCCTGGGGGACACTGCATTGCTCAATGGCAGAGTGAAGAGATTTCACTGAATATAGTTGATAGCTGAAAAGGCCATGTCTTTGCAATAAGACTACTTTTTGAGATATGCTTTAACAAAACCTAAATAAATCCTTGGAGGATCAAGCTGATACACCACCAAATTTTCTTCCAGAATAAATGTTCAAATTATTTAAAGGAAGACCAAAAAATGCAAGCACCCAGCAACATAACATTCACAGAGTTCAGAATACAATAAAAGTTACTGGATACACAAAGAAGCAGGAAAAAGTGACTGAGAAAAAAGCATTACTGGATTTTTTTTTTTTTTTTTTTGCAGAAATGGCAAGAAGAATATTGGGACTATCAGGCAAGAGATTTAAAATGACTATTATAAGTGTTTAAAGATTTAGAGTAAAATATGATATGATGAATATACTGATGGGAAATCTCAGCAGGCTTGTAAAAACTGCAAAACAAAGCAAAAAGCCTTGGACATACAAGGACTGAAAAATTAGACTATTAAATAAAAACATCACTGAATTGTCTCAATAGGACATTTGATTCTGTAGAAGGTCTAGTCATCTTGAAGAGAGATGTGCCAGGGAGTATAAAGGGAATTTCTCAACCTTTCTATTTTGCTGTGTGTCTAAAAGTGATTTACAAAACACAGTCTTAAAAATTAGTAATTCAAAAGATGGTATAAATAAGGAAATGATTAGTAAGAATTGGAACAAAGAATAAACAAAACCAATAGATTTACACTTAAAAATATCAAAGTAATCTCATTAAATAATATTTGAATAAACCCATAAAATAAAATGCAGAGGTTTTCAGATTGGATAATGCAAAATAAGACCTAACTGCTTCTTAAAACCAGAGAAGGCAATGGCACCTCACTCCAGTACTCTTGCCTGGAAAATCCCATGGAGTTGCTAAGAGTCAGACACGACTAAGCAACTTCACTTTCACTTTTCACTTTCATGCACTGGAGAAGGAAATGGCAACCCACTCCAGTGTTCTTGCCTTGAGAATCCCAGGGACAAGGGAGCATGGTGGGCTGCTGTCTATGGGGTCTCACAGAGTTGGACATGCCTGAAGTGACTTAGCAGCAGCAGCAGCAGCTTCTTAAAACAGACATTTAATTATAAAGATATAGAGCAAAAATAAAAGATAAAGAGATGTACCATAAAAACTCTTATTCTTGAAAATCTGGAGTGCCTATATTATTATCAAAAGATATTTTAAAACATGGATTATTATCAGAGATAAAGAAGGCCTTTAATGATGAAGAAACATCAATCTGTCAAGAACACTTAACAATTCTTAAACATATCCACTAACAAAATAACACTGGTATATGTGAAAACTTATGAAACCAAATAAATGATTGAATACCCAGCTACAGTGGGAGATTTTAACATTCATCCCTCAGTACATTTAAATATAAGAAACAAGTAAATTAAAGAAAATTAGTAAGATTATAGAAGATTAAAATAAACCAACACATTTAACTAAGTGAATATTTATGAAATCCTACAAAGGAAAAACTGAAAGTATACACATTTTGCAAGTTCATATGGATCATTCATCAAAATAGATCATATAAGAGAATATAAAATAAAGCTATATATTTTAAAAGCTTTAGTTCATGACATGCGTTCTGATCATAATAGAAATAATCAGTAGGCAATGACAAATAGATATATGAAAAAAAAGCCACTACACATTTTGAAATTAAATCATATATTTCTGAATAACTCATGAATCAATGAAAAATTTAAGGTTAAATTAGAAAATATTTAAAATAGAATGAGAATTAAAATAAATGATAATTTTGTCTCTAAGAAGTTTTAACAGTGCTTGGATGGTACGTCTAAAACTTTAAATACTTATATTATAAAAGAAGGAATTTTGAAAACTCAGCACCTGCACTTTCCTCTTGAGATACTAGAAGAGAAGAACCCAAGTACCTGGAATAAAGGGAATAATAATGGTAAGTGTTAAAATAAAAGACGTAAAGCATTAAAGCCATAAAACAATGGAGAAAATCAATGAGTAGATGGTAAAACAAAGGCAAAAAAAATTTTTTAAGTGAACTAAATTGATAAGCTCCCACCTAAGTAAGAGAGAGAAAGAGAGAAGGAAAGAAAGAAATCTCCAGATTATAAATCAAGAATAAATGAGGAAACATTGCTCATCACTTGACTTATAATCTGGAGATTTAATTCTCTCATTGAGAATTAAAGAGGGGTCATCACTACATATCAAACAAGTACTATAAATAATAAAAACTATGAATAAATTTATGCCAACATTTTTGAAAATCTAGATTAAAATCTAAATTAAAATTGTCACATTTCTTAAAACACAAAACAACTTGAATCAAATGGTGGTTTAAGAGGATGCAGAACTCACTTCCTACCATGAACACATCAAAAATCCACCTAAATGTGGAACAATTCTTACTGAAAACTAACTGGAGACACACAGAAAGACTGCTATACAAACAAGGCTATAAGAAAAATACACAGGGAAGCAGGAAAGAAGGGAAAAGAAGAGATGATCAGAATCTGTGCCCCAGCGAGGGGACTTAGAGGAAAAGGGCGATTACAGAAGCAAAGATCCTCGGATGCCCCAGGCCTGGGGTACAACAAAGGGAAGACAAGCCCTTTTCCTGGTTGGAGGACCGCTGGGACTAACAGGAGGGCTGTGGGGAGCTTGGACTCTGCTTCCGAGGAGCTTGGGAATACTTGCTCCTGAAGCAGGAAGGAGAAGGCAGACTGGTTTCCTGTGGTCACCTAGGCACGAACCAAGCCTGAGCTGAGAAAGCACTGCAGCACTTTGCCTCAGGCCACAACCCCGCACTGGAGTATGGGCAGCCACTATTGAAGCCAAAGCTCCTGCCGGAGATGCTACAGCAAATAAAATCCTACACAGCTTCTGTTAAGGAGGAGGAAGCCATTACAGGTGTTCACAGGTGGAGCATCAGGGGCAGACTAGATCTCTGGCAGCAGTCAGACCACCCTCCCCTCAGTAAATACCCACACCGTGCATCCCCTTTTGCTCCAGTACTGCTCTCCCCTGTGGTGAGGGTGCCAGTGGTGGAGAGGGAAGAGTACTCATTAAAGAGAACTGAGCCACCTCAGACCTGACCCCCAAGGCTTTTGCTGCAGCAACTTGGGTCCCCACTATGCCCCTGCATGATAAGACAGAGATGGCTACTGAGCAGAGAGGAAGCTTTGCCTCACACATATCTCTAGCCCTGGACCCTCATTTCTAGCCTCACCTCCTACTAAAGTGATAGCTGCTAGAATACCTGAGGGAAAATGGGACTTGTGTTTACATATAAATCAGCTCTCCCACCAAAGCCATGGGGCACACACAGATTATATAGGGATGCTTCCAGTTAAGAACAGCTGTTCAAGACTTCCATAGAAACGTTTAACCTACTTTCTTAGAGACAGAGAAAGATAAGCAAAATGAGCAAACAGATTAATTTTTCTCAGTTGAAAGAGAGCAAGGAAAACCCTGATAAAACAACAAAAGAAAAAGAAAATTTAAAAATTTACTAGAAAAGAATTCAAAGAATTAGCAGTAAGAATGCTAAGAGAATTAGGGAAAAGAACAAAAGAACACAGCAAAAATTTTAACAAGGCGTCAGAAAATTTTAAAAAAAGAGCTGCAGAATACAACAACTGAAATGAAAAATACACTATAAGGAATGAACAGCAGACTAGGTGATACAGAACTCTTTAGTGATCTGCAAAATAGAATAATGCAAATCAGCCAATCAGAGCACCAAAGGAAAAACCAAAGAACAGAAAACAATTTTAAGGATTTTGGGGTAGCATCAAGTATATCAGCATTCCTGTTATAGGGGTCCCAGAAGGAGAAGAGAGAGTAGAAATGGCCAAAAATGTATTTAATAAAATTATGGCTGAAGACATCCCAAGCCTGAAGAAGAAAACATCTATCCAGGTACAGGAAGCACAAATGGTCCAAAACAAGATGAACCAAAATATATGTACACCAGGACATATCATAATTAAAATAGCAAAATTAAGCATAAAGAGAGAATTCTAAAGGGAACAAGAGAAAAATAGTCATATGCAAGGGAATCCCCACCTAAGGTTATCAGTTGATCTTTCTGCAGAGACTTTTCAGGCTAGAAGGGAGAGTAATGATAAGGTGCTGAAAGGGAAAAATATGCAAGCTTGGATACTCTATCCAGCAAGATGATCATTTAAAACTGAAGGAAAAACAAAGAAATTCTCAGATGAGCAGAAACTAAATGAGCTCACCAATACTAAACCGATTCTAAGAGAAATGTTAAAAAGTCTTTTCTAAGTGGAAAAGAAAAGTCTGTAACAAGAAGTATCTATATGAAAGAAAAATGCCACTAGTAAAGGCAAATATATAATAAAGGAAGGGAATCAACCACTTAAGTTAGTATGAAGATCAAAAGATATAAGTAAAATCGATGTGACGGCAATGATTGGTAAAAGGATAAACACAAAGATATAAAACATGACATTAAAAACAAATTATGGGGGGAATGGAGCAAAATATGTAGATTCCTTAGATTGTGGTTGAACTTATAAATAACGACTTACTTAAAATAAATGGGGCTTCCCTGGTGGCTCAGATGGTAAAGCATCTGCCCGCAATACGGGAGACCTGGGTTCAATCCCTGGGTTGGGAAGATCCCCTGGAGAATGAAATGGCAACCCACTCCAGTACTCTTGCCTGGAAAATTCCATGGACTAAGAAGCCTGGTAAGCTACAGTACATGGGGTCACAAAGAGTCAGACACGACTGAGTGACTTCACGTTCATGTTAAAATAAACAGATATGGTTATGTCAACATATATGAACATTTCAACATATGAAATCCCTTGGTAAAAATAAATAAATAAATAAATAAATAACCTACCATGGATACACAAAACCAAGAGAGAGATGGAAATAGGCATACCACTGAAGAAAATGATTAATCTACAATGGAACAAACTAATGAGAGAGAAAAGAACAAGCAAGACCTATGAGAACAATTAAAAAACAAGTTATAAAATGCCAGCAAGGACATACTGATCAGCAACTACTCTTTAACTTCTTTTTGGCTGCGCTGGGTCTTCCTTGTGCATGCGGGCTTTTTGCTGCTGTGTGTGGGCTTTCTCTAGTTCTGGAGCCTGAGGCTTTGACATTGCAGGCTTAGTGTGGAGCACACGGGTTTAGTTGCCCCTCGGCATGAGAGATCTTAGTTCCCTCATCAGGGATCACATCCTCTGCATTGGAAGGTGAATCCTTTTAAAAAAAAAATTTAGTTGGAAGATAATCTCTTTACAGTGTTGTATTGGTTTCTGCTCTGCATCAACCGGAATCAGCTATAGGTACACGTACGTCCCTTCCCTCTGAAACCTCCCTTCTACCTTGCCCCCTCATCCTACCCCTCTAGGTTGTCACAGAGCACCAAGTTGAGCGCCCTGAGTTATACAGCAACTTCCCACTAATTATCTGTTTTGCATATGATAACATATATGTTTCCATGCTTGTCTCTCAATTTGTTCCTCCCTTTCCTTCCCCCGCTGTGTCCACAGGTCTGTTCTTTATGTCTGTGTCTCTTCTGCTGCCCTACACATAGGTTCATTCAGTACCATTTTTCTGGATTCCATATACATGTGTTAATATACAGTATTTCTTTTTCTGACTTTGCTTTGTATAACAGGCTTTAGTTTCATCCACCTCACTAGAACTGACTCAATTTTTTTCCTTTTTATAGCTGAGCAATATTCCATTATAATATGTATCATAACTTCTTTATCCATTCATCTGTCAATGGATATCTAGGTTACTGGAAGTTGGATTCTTAACAACTGGACTATAAGAGAAGTCCCTACCAGCAACTACTTTAAATGTCATCTCCTAACAAATTGCCGGAGTCCAGGTCCAGCAGCCAGGGATTCAACCTGAAGGGGTGAGCAGTATCGGTGAGAAACTGAGGCAGCCTCTCAGTTTTCTTGGACGGCCTGTTTATTTCAAGCTTATGATTCTCTGTTATACTTTTACAAAAGCATTAGATCAGAGGTTTGATATTTTTAGTTCCCATTGACCCAGATTTATTTTTCTCCAAAAAATCATTGTTGCCCCTCAAAAGGAGTTCCTTCCTCAGTGATTCTCTTATCCACTTTTTTTCATGTGTCCTTGTGAATACACTGTAACTCATGCTAATATCTGGGCTGCATACCACATTCCTCAGTTTATTTCTTATCTTTCTAAGTCCTGTTTGCCGCTAGTATCCTAAGCTCACTATTTCTAAGAAAGGGCTTCTAGCTATAAATATCTCTAAAGTCCCTAATCTCTATAAGCTATAGTAGAATATGCTAACATTACAGCATCCCTTAAATCTTTAGCTTCTAACTATTTTAATTATTCCTAAGCCCTAAATTCAGCAAACTCCTGTGCCATAAACACTTTCCTCACAAATAGGCTTCAGATAGCAATCCCTTCCACGGTCTCAAGCTGTGGCCTCTGTGCTCACTCTTTTGTAAAAGTCCTTGAACAAATGTTGATGATTAACTTTATGAATTATTCTTTGAGCACAGCTGCAGAAGGCTTTATGCCTTCTCATGCTCCTCTCAAAGACAATAAGCACCTTAATATTCTCTTCAGTCAACTCAGCCGAGGAAAGGAAAAAACAAGTCAGAATCACAAAGCCTAACTCCTTCATTCCAGGTCTGTGCCTACGGAACAAAGGGAGGGGGTTCAGGGCCATGCCTCCATTTTGTCAGTAATGCCTAACATGGCTCCCAGCAACAAATGGAATAGGGTGGCTAATAGGATACAAAAATAAGATCCATCAATATGCTATTTACCAGAGACTCACTTAACAGGGAGTGGAACCTGACTCTACCTAAGGATATAAATCCTCCAGGCTCAGAAATGAAGGATGCATAGAAATTAGCCAAGCACTTTGATTGTGGGTTAGAAGTAGGTAGGATTATAGACCAACAGATTGACAGGAACATATGCAGAGGCACATGAGACATGATTTTTACATGTGTTTAATATATTTCTAAAACTATCTGGTACTACTAATATTATTAATAATACATATTATTAATATATTGTTATATTATTAATTTATTTTATATATTATTTTATTCACTATATTATTAAATTTTGTTTATTATTATAATGTAATGTTATACATTATTATTTATATATTATATTATTAATATGATTATGTTAATAATATATTATTAAGAACTTCATAGAACTCAAAGTGCCAGCTATATCTGTTACCCCTTCTGATGAAAGCACCGTGAACTGTTCTTTGTGATGGTGTGGTGTGAGTGACTGGTCCTGCGATTAGCACTGAGATGAGAGGTGCTCTAAGGGACATGGAAGAGCCTAACCAGCTAAATTGTGGTGAGGCACAGAAACTTCCTTATAGAAAGTAGGAATTTTTAGAAGGAATATCAGAATTTGAAAGTGTATTTAAATAGTTATTGGGTGGAAGTCTTGGGAATGCCCTTTTCCCAAGCCACAGTAACTTCCCCAAGGGATTTCTCAGGGCTATACACTTATAAGAAAACAATTTATTTGTTCATTAACTCATCAGTTCAGTTCAGTTGCTCAATCATGTCCGACTTTGTAACCCCATGCACTGCAGCACATCAGGCTTCCCTGTCAATCACTCACCAAGTCCTGGAGCTACTCAAACTCATGTCCATTGAGTCAGTGATGCCATCCAATCATCTCATCCTCTGTCATCCCCTTCTCTTCCTGCTTTCAATCTTTCCAAACATCAGAGTCTTTCCCAATGAGTCAGTTCTTCACATCATAAGGCCAAAGTATTAGAGTTTCAGCTTCAGCATCAGTCCTTCCAATGAATATTCAGGACTGAGTTCCTTGAGGACTGAGTGGTTTGATCTCCTTGGAGTCCAAGGGACTCTCAAGAGTCTTCTCCAAAACCACAATTCAAAAGCTTTAATTCTTCAGGGCTCAGCTTTCTTTATTATAGTCCAAATCTCACACCCATATGTAACTACTGGAATAACTATAGCTTTGACTAGACAGACCTTTGTTGACAAAGTAGTGTCTCTGCTTTTTAATATGCTGTCTAGGTTGGTCATAACTTTGCTTCCAAGGAATAAGTGTCTTTTAATTTCATGGCCGCAGTCACCATCTGCAGTGATTTTGGAGCCCAGAAAAATAAAGTCAGCCACTGTTTCCTCATCTATTTGCCATGAAGTGATGGGACCAGATTGCCATGATCTTAGTTTTCTGAATGTTGAGTTTTAAGCCAACTTTTTCACTCTCCTCTTTCACTTTCATCAGGAAGTTCTTTAGTTCTTAACTTTCTGCCATAAGAGTGGTGTCGTCTGCATATCTGAGGTTATTGATATTTCTCCCAGCAATCTTGATTCCAGCCTAACTCATATAATGTATTTATTTAATTTTCCCTACATACCAGGCACTATTCTATATATTGGATTCATCTGAATGAGTCAGATAATAACAGTAGTAAGCAAGATGTTTTATAATTTTTAAGCTAACCTGTGTCCATAATTCACATAGTGGAGCTCTCTTACAGTTTGGTGAAAATAGTTGACAAATAATTAGGGTTATTTCATTGCATGCAACAGAACATTAGTCTCCTTAACCTAAGGAGGAGCTGAAGGGAACTTATTGGCATAGCTTTAACAACTGAAGGAAGAGATGAACGTCACGTCTTGGGAAGATGAAGAATTGGCGTAACTCCTGGGATTACACTAGCAGGACCTTTTGAATTACTCCTTTTGGAGGCTACTATTAGATACGTTAGTCTGAACTGTGTTCTGCTTCTTTACATCTAAATTGAAAAAGTCCATTTTCTGGGAAAAATGAATCTAATTAACACAGTTTGGTTGATGTGTCCAACCCTGTGTTTAAAATGACATATTCCTAAGATTGACAATTGCATCAGAACCACGTGTAATTGCTGGAGAATATTGAACTAAAAAAAGTATGCAGAAGTAAGTTATGGAAGGAGGAAAGCTAAACAGACAAACAGCTGGTGTTATTACAAAGTAGCTTAGCCTAGAGAGTGTGAGTTTCCTACCTTCACCTCCTTCTCCTGTCAAGACGCAAATATCTGGTGGAACCCAGACTATGAATGAGAGATGGAAAGATACCAAGCAGATACTGGCCAGAATGGACTTTCTCAGAGATAGTGCTCAGGTTTGGATTACCAGTCTAGTGGCATGGAATAATGAAGCAGAAGTTGTGCGCATTGTCATGCATTCATTTACTCTTTAAATGCATTTATTGAGTGAATTGTCTCTGACACTGGGGTTGCATCTGTGAACAGGGTGAACAAGTTTCATACTGTTAAGAAGAGAGCAAAGAGAATATTCTTGGGCAATCTCCAAGCTCTTCAACACTGGTACTCTTTTTTTTTTTTTTTTTTTAACAGTTAGAAGAGGCAGAAGAGAATGGTTAAGCCTGATGTCTTCTGATCCTTTGCTTTGGCACTGGAGTGACACAGAAGAAAAGAGTAAAGAAGACAGAATATTTTTCAAGCATATGTTCTTTAAGCAGTTATCTCATCTGATACGTAAAATGACTGAATCAGCAAAAAGAGGGTGGAGTGTGTACTTAGTATACAATAACTAACTATGTTGTATACTGATGTGTATATGTGTGTGTGTGTCACTCAGTCATATCCTACTCTTTTTGACCAATGGACTGCAGCCCCCCTCACCCCCTGCAAGGCTCCTCTGTCCATGGAATTTTCCAGGCAAGAATAATGGAGTGGACTGCCATTCCCTTTTCCAAGGGGTCTTCCTAACCAAAGGTCTCCTACATTGCAAGCAGATTCTTTACCATTTGAGCCACCAGGAAAGCCCACTGAGTACTGATAAACTTATCTAAACAGATTTCTTGCAGATGGTGAGGGTGCAGTTATGAGTGTAAAATATATACAGAAGAGTGGGTCATTATCACACAGGTTGTATCTTATATTCATTTTCTCTCTCCAAGAGTCTTATGCCTTAAGAAAAAATGAATCCAGTGGCTTTAAGGCTCTGAAACTATTTCTTAAACTATTTTACTTCTTTGCTTTTCCTTATGTAACTCAAGTATCACTAGACTCTCCAGTTTGTCTCTACCAAATGTGCCCCAAGCAATTGCTGAGTTTTTCAGATTCAGCCTAAAGGTAATTCTAATCAAATCCCAAAGGATGTTTGTTCTGCTCAAAAACTTGTGTTGCCCCTACCTGGCTACCTCTGCTATAACCATCTGTGACTCTAGAGAAATTGCTTTTCATTTGGACAACATTGTCTTCTGTAGGTCACCTCTGCTCATAGAGGACCTATGAGGTCACCTGACCTATGTAGGTCACCTGTCCTCTATAGATCACCACCTCCCTATAGCACTATGCCTATAGGGAATACCCATGCTCCTGTTTTCCCAAAAAACTAATGAGATCACATTTTGCCTTGTGAAAAGACTTACTTGTGGTTAGAAATGATAGAAAAGAAGCCTTATTTATAATTACTATCATGAACATGTAACTCATAAGCTCAAACCTGACCTTGAAATACTGCATTGGGTTGGCTTCTTATTTAGTTTCTAAAATGTCCTCATATGAAGAAAGCAAGTCAATACTATGAATGTTTCAGCAACTCCACTCCCCAGTCTCCAGACCTATTTAGACAAAAGAAGAGAGGGCATCTTTCTTCCCCCCAGTCTAAGATCTAGCTCTTTCATAAATCCATAATTCACTGTTTTTTCATAACAATGACGGTGGGAACCATTCAGTTCAGTTCAGTCACTCAGTCATATCCGACTCTTTGAGACCCCATGGACTGCAGCACGCCAGGCCTCCCCGTCCATCTCCAACTTCCTGAGTTCACCCAAACTCGTGTCCATTGAGTCAGTGATGCCATCCAGCCATCTCACCCTGTGTCGTCCCCTTCTCCTCCTGCCTTCATTCTTTCCTAGCATCAGGGTCTTTTCAAATGAGTCAGCTCTTCACACCAAGTGGCCAGAGTATATGAGTTTTAGCTTCAGCATCAGTCCTTCCAATGAACACCCAGGACTGATCTCCTTTAGGATGGACTGGTTGGATCTCCTTGCAGTCCGAGGGACTCTCAAAGAGTCTTCTCCAACACCACAGTTCAAAAGCATCATTTTTTTGGTGCTCAGCCTTCTTTTTTTTTTCCACTTTACTGCTTTATTTATTTACTTTCTTTCTTTTTCCTTTCTTTCTTTTTTTTTTTTTTACTTTATAATATTGTATTGGTTCTGCGACACATCAACATGAATCTGCCACAGGCGTACGTGTGTTCCCCATCCTGAACCCCCTCCCACCACCCTCCCCGCCACATCCATTCATGACCACTGGAAAAGCCATAGCCTGGACCTTTGTTGACAAAGTAATATCTCTGCTTTTGAATATGCTATCTAGGTTGGTCATAACTTTCCTTCCAAGGAGCAAGAGTCTTTTAATTTCATGGCTGCAGTCACCATCTGCAGTGATTTTGGAGCCCCCAAAAATAGTCAGCTACTGTTTCCACTGTTTCCCCATCTATTTGCCATGAAGTGATGGGACTGAATGCCATGATCTTCGTTTTCTGAATGTTGAGCTTTAAGCCAACTTTTATTCTCTGTCTTCTTTCACTTTCATCAAGAGACTCTTTAGTTCTTCACTTTCTGTCATAATGGTGGTATCATCTGCATATCTGAGGTTATTGATATTTCTCCTGGCAATCTTGATTCCAGCTTGTGCTTCTTTCAGCCCAGCTGTGCTCATGATGTACCCTGCATATACATTAAATAAGCAGGGTGTCAATATACAACCTTGATGTTCTCCTTTTCCTATTTGGAACCAGTCTGTTGTTCCATCTCCAGTCCTAACTGTTGCTTCTTGACCTGCATATAGGTTTCTCAAGAGGCAGGTCAGGTGGTCTGGGATTCCCATCTCTTTCAGAATTTTCCACAGTTTATTGTGATCCACACAGTCAAAGGCTTTGGCATAGTCAGTAAAGCAGAAAGAGATGTTTTTCTGGAACTCTCTTGCTTTTTCTATGATCCGGAGGATGTTGGCAATTTGATCTCTGGTTCCTCTGCCTTTTCTAAAACTAGCTTGAACATCTGGAAGTTCATGGTTCATGTATTGCTGAAGCCTGGCTTGGAGAATTTTGAGCATTACTTTACTAGCATGTGAGATGAGTGCAATTGTGGGGTAGTTTGAGCATTCTTTGCCATTGCCTTTCTTTGGGATTGGAATGAAAACTGCCCTTTTCCAGTCCTGTGGCCACTACTGAGTTTTCCAAATTTGTTGGCATATTGAGTGTAGCACTTTCACAGCATCATCTTTCAGGATTTGAAATAGCTCCACTGAAATTCCATCACCTCCACTAGCTTTGTTCATAGTGATGCTTCCTAAGGCCCACTTGACTTCACATTCCAGGATATCTGGCTCTAGGTGAGTGATTGCACCATCGTGATTATCTGGGTCATGAAGATCTTTTTTTGTACAGTTCTTCCATGTATTCTTGCCACCTCTTCTTAACATCTTCTGCTTCTGTTAGGTCCATACCATTTTTATCCTTTATTGATCCCAGAACTGGACATGGAACAACAGACTGGTTCCAAATAGGAAAAGGAGTACGTCAAGGCTGTATATTGTCACCCTGCTTATTTAACTTTTATGCAGAGTACATCATGAGAAATGCTGGACTGGAAGAAACACAAGCTGGAATCAAGATTGTCAGGAGAAGTATCAATAACCTCAGATATGCAGATGACACCACCCTTATGACAGAAAGTGAAGAGGAACTAAAAGCCTCTTGATGAAAGTGAAAGAGGAGAGTGAAATAGTTGGCTTAAAGCTCAACATTCAGAAAACGAAGATCATGGCATCCAGTCTCATCACTTCATGGCAAATAGATGGGGAAACAGTGGAAACAGTGTCAGACTTTATGTTTTTGGGCTCCAAAATCACTGCAGATGGTGACTGCAGCCATGAATTTAAAAGACGCTTACTCCTTGGAAGGAAAGTTATGACCAACCTAGACAGCATATTCAAAAGCAGAGACATTACTTTGCCAACAAAGGTCCATCTAGTCAAGGCTATGGTTTCTCCTGCGGTCATGTATGGATGTGAGAGTTGGACTGTGTAGAAGGCTGAGCACCGAAGAACTGATGCATTTAAACTGTGGTGTTGGAGAAGACTCTTGAGAGTCCCTTGGACTGCAAGGAGATCCAACCAGTCCATTCTGAAGGAAATCAGCCCTGGGATTTCTTTGGAAGGACTGACGCTAAAGCTGAAGCTCCAGTACTTTGGCCACCTCATATGAAGAGTTGACTCATTGGAAAAGACTCTGAACCTGGGAGGAATTGGGGGCAGGAGGAGAAGGGGACAAGAGAGGATGAGATGGCTGGGTGGCATCACTAACTTGATGGACGTGAGTCTGAGTGAACTCCGGGAGAAGGTGATGGACAGGGAGGCCTGGTGTGCTGCAATTCATGGGGTTGCAGAGTCGGACAAGACTGAGCGACTGAGCTGAACTGAACTTGCATTAAATGTTCCCTTGGTGTCTCTAATTTTCTTGAAGAGATCTCTAATCTTTCCTGTTCTGTTGTTTTCCTCTATTCCTTTGCATTGATCTCTGAGGAAAGCTTTCTTATGTCTCCTTGAAAGTGGGTAATACCACTAGATCATTCAGGTATGACCTAAATCAAATCCCTTATGATTATATAGTGGAAGTGAGAAATAGATTTAAGGAACAAGATATGATAGACAAAGTGCCTGATTTACTATGGATGGAGTTTCGTGAGATTGTACAGGAGACAGGGATCAAGACCATCCCCAAGAAAAAGAAATGAAAACAAAACAATTAAAACAAAATGGGAACCATTGGAAGCAACTATTTCCCCTCACAAGTATGGAATCTGGTTTCACAAGTACCAGAAACAGTAGTCTGATAACCTTTCTATCAACCTTGAACTTAATATTTTAAATAACATTAAGTGTTTTTCTTTCTGGCTTACTTCACTCTGTATAATCGGCTCCAGTTTCATCCATCTCATCAGAACTGATTCAAATGAATTCTTTTTAACGGCTGAGTAATACTCCATTGTGTATATGTACCACAGCTTTCTTAGCCATTCATCTGCTGATGGACATCTAGATTGTTTCCATGTCCTGGCTATTATAAACAGTGCTGCGATGAACATTGGGGTACATGTGTCTCTTTCCATTCTGGTTTCCTCGGTGTGTATGCCCAGAAGTGGGATTGCTGGGTCATAAGGTAGTTCTATTTGCAATTTTTAAAGGAATCTCCACACTGTTCTCCATAGTGGCTGTACTAGTTTGCATTCCCACCAACAGTGTAGGAGGGTTCCCTTTTCTCCACACCCTCTCCAGCATTTATTGCTTGCAGATTTTTGGATCGCAGACATTCTGACTGGTGTGAAGTGGTACCTCATTGTGGTTTTGATTTGCATTTCTCTAATAGCGAGTGATGTTGAGCATCTTTTCATGTGTTTGTTAGCCATCCGTATGTCTTCTTTGGAGAAATGTCTATTTAGTTCTTTGGCCCATTTTTTGATTGGGTCGTTTATTTTTCTGGAGTTGAGCTGCATAAGTTGCTTGTATATTTTTGAGATTAGTTGTTTGTCAGTTGCTTCATTTGCTATTATTTTCTCCCATTCAGAAGGCTGTCTTTTCACCTTGCTTATATTTTCCTTTGTTGTGCAGAAGCTTTTAATTTTAATTAGATCCCATTTGTTTATTTTTGCTTTTATTTCCAGCATTCTGGGAGGTGGATCATAGAGGATCCTGCTGTGATTTATGTCTGAGAGTGTTTTGCCTATGTTCTCCTCTAGGAGTTTTATAGTTTCTGATCTTACATTTAGATCTTTAATCCATACTAACACATATATATGGAATTTAGGAAGATGGCAATGACGACTCTGTATGCAAGACAGGGAAAGAGACACAGATGTGTATAACGGACTTTTGGACTCAGAGGGAGAGGGAGAGGGTGGGATGATTTGGGAGAATGACATTCTAACATGTATACTATCATGTGAATTGAATCGCCAGTCTATGTCTGACGCAGGATGCAGCATGCTTGGGGCTGGTGCATGGGGATGACCCAGAAAGATGTTATGGGGAGGGAGGTGGGAGGGGGGTTCATGTTTGGGAATGCATGTAAGAATTAAAGATTTTAAAATTTAAAAAATAAAAAAATAAAAAAAAATTTAAAAAAATTAAAAAAAACAAAAAAATAAAAATAAAAAAAATAAAATACTTGTAATTTTTTACAATTTCATTATTCTAAATAAACATTTATTTAGATACTCAAAAAAAAAACAAAGATAAGCCTTGAAAAAATTATATTAAAATGCAAAAGAAGCCAAGAAAAAAAAATAAAAAAAATAAATAACATTAAGTATAAGACATTAGAGTATAAATTTTACAACACTAAAGCTCATCTCCATGGTTATTGGATAAGGTTAAAGGACTATGATGTCAAATCACTTAGGTTTGCATCCCAACTGTATGATTTATGTACTAGGTATTTAATAATGGAGACCTTACTTAACATCTCAGTTTTTTCATCTGTATACTGGGGATAATAATAACATCTATTCCACAAAGTTATTGCAAGAATTGAGATTAATGTGTGAAAATTCCTTTAATTGTATTTAGCATTATATTTTGGCAAATGCTATTGTATAATAAGTACTGCGTTATTTGATATTATTATTGTTATTATTATCATTATTTTCTTCTCCTGCATGAGTAGATAATTTTGGGATTTATATATTTCCTGCTTCTATAGTCTAGTTTGGGCTCTTGATTGCTAATGTGCAAAAGTCTGAACATAAATTCATATGCATATCCCAGAAACAAATAATGATTTTCAGGCATAAGAAAACAAGTCCACATTCTGAAAAATAAAAATCAAGTATTTTCCTAGCTATGCTGAAGTATTATCCTGATAATATACCTAAGTTACTTTATCAAGGTGTACATTTACCCATGAGCACAAATATTGGAGGGGTTTCCCTGGTGTCTCAGTCAGTACAGAATTCACCTGCAATGCAGGAGACCCAGATTTAATCCCTGGGTTGGGAAGATTTCCTGAAGAAGAAAATGGCAACCCACTCCAGTATTCTTGCCCGGGAGATCCCATGGACAGGGGAGATTTGTGGGGTACAGTCCATGGGGTGACAAGAGTTGGACATGATTTAGCAACTAAATCAACACCTCCACTGTCACCAATATTGCATGGCTCTACAAGTTTACACATTTTTCTTGCCAACTGTAAGAAAGTATTCCTCTCACATCTTCATGAATAAGGAAGCCCAATGATTCAATACTTCTAAGAACCAAGGAAAACTCTATCCCAAGTAAAGGCCATTTTCCCCTCTAAAAGGCACATATTGCTTTGCAAACATCCACTTGAATAGAATTATCCTCATCTCAAAGCTTTAGTTATCTATCCACCTTTGAGATAACACCTGATACAGTTATACAATTTCCCGATCCTTTTGACATCTATATATTTTCTATCCTTGCAACGAAAAAGACCTTTATATTTTTAACACATGTGCTTGCACATAAGAAAACTCAGGCACAGAGTAGTTAAAATGAATTACTTAAAGTCCCACAACTGGTATGTTATGGCATCATTATTTGATGTCTTCTTATTCTAAATTCAGTGATTCTTTAACTATTAACTGGCTCTATTAACTGGCTCTCCATAGGAAGACTTGGATTCTTACTTAAATTATAACCTACCTTTTTCTTATCTCAGTTCTACATATGAGAAAACGGAGATACACTGAGGTAAAGTAATTTGCCCCAATTCACATGGCTGGTAAGTCTTCTGATAAAGTGTTTGTATTCACAAATATGTGGCTTTCCTGATGGCTTAAATGGTAAAGAATTGGCCAACAGTGCAAGAGTGGAGGATTCAATCCCTGGGTCAGGAAGATTTCCTGGAGAAGAAAATGACAACCCACTACCATACTCTTGCCTGGGAAATCCCATGAACAGAGGGGCCTGGTGTGCTACAGTCCGTGGGGTCATGAAGAGTCGGACATGACTTAGCAACTAAACAGCTGCAACAACATGCACAAACATATATTCTCTTTCAACATCCCTAAATGTATTTGAAAGTTAGCCTACGGGGAGGGAGGAAGGAGGGGGTTTCAGGATGGGGAACACGTGTATACCTGTGGCGGATTCATGTTGATGTACGGCAAAACCAATACAATATTGTAAAGTAATTAACCTCCAATTAAAATAAATAAATTTACATTAAAAAAAGAAAATTATTTGATCTTGGAATAGATTTACTTTCCCCTGCTTTTAAATGGCTAAGGTGTATGATTTTGACCTTATGAGTTTAGTCTTCTAATCAAATGACACGATCAATGAAATTCTTCATTGATCATTGCTGCTGTGAAGCCGATATCAATTTATATTGAGCTCAAATCAGTCACAGAAGCTTCCTATTAGTTGAGTGACCATATAATAAATTTTTTGAGGGTAAAACTGGTGTTGTTAATAAAGATATCAGGGCAGCAGAATTAACTGGGACTGTCCTGAGCCAACAAAATGCTTGGTTAGCTTTCAAGTGTCCTAAGAACATGATCATTAGCTTTCGTGAATGATCTTGCTCCCTGTAAGAAAAACAGATGGCCATTCCAGGGCAAATTAATGATAAACATCTTACACTTATGGAAGCAAGACACTCCCTGGTAAGTTTCATCATACCAGCTTTGTTTACAAAAGGAGCAGGCTTCATATTTTAATCACAAGTGCTTCCATTCATCATTAATCCCCTGAAGAACAGAAAGCTCCTGAAATGTGTTTTAATAATAAATATTTTCATGTAGCTTCAATCTCCTCACTGCCCTATTTATCTGGTCAGTGGAATCATGATGTTTCCCTTGTTAAGACTTTGAATAGATTCTTCTAGCCTGTCACCAGCTACGTGCTTGCTAATTTCCCCTTGCTAGATGGCCTGCAGAGTGGAGCCCTGATTTCAAACACTAGCTCCAAAAAGAATGGCAGTGGGAGGCCAAAGGAATCTACCCAGGAAAGCATATCTGAAGGATGTTTTAAAAAATTATAATGGCTTATCTTGATTTTGATGCTAATCTCATATTAAACCCTAAAGCGTTCTTAAAAATAATGGTATGAAAATGACTTCAAGGAATTTTACTCTCCCCAGGACCTTCTCTTCCTGGTTAATGTATTTGTTGATGCTGCACATTTAGGATTTATTAAACTGTTTTAAAATATTTAACTGAAAAGATTGGTCTGTCAATTAACAGAATGGTAGAACAGCAGGCAACTTTTATTCTAATGTTTATATCACTGTTTCTTTTGTTCAAGTTTAGCCTTAGGCAAAGTAATAGATTCAGCTGGACTTTTCTTTCATATACATGTGACATTTTCCAGTTCCTGCTTCTCCAGTTTTGTGTCTTCTAGGTCACTTTATTTTTACCTGTTAGTCCTAGGTCACGGTCTCTCTGCACTGTCTGAGGTACTTTCCTTAGTTCTAATTAATGTAAGTCTAAGGGACTCCTCTTCCTAAGATTTCACACTTTTATCCTAGGCTCTTAAAGTGTCCCCTTTTCTCTCAGTGAAATTAATCTGTGATAGTGTAGCTTTAGGTGATACAGTGGGCAATGCAAATAATCTCAGGAAAGCTCCTGGAAACTATCATATCATACTACCCATAGAAGTGATAATTGCTCCTTAAACAGATTTATGTAGTTTGAGAGAACTGATGATTTGCAGATCAGAGGAGAAATCATAGAGGAAACTGAGATAGCTTTCCACTTAGGGACACATATGTACCACTTTTCTCCAAAATATTTATCAAAAGCACATCAACAGACACAAATCAGAGATAAGCCAATATACTAAGAGACTTATTGATGGGCAGAGGTGACATTTTATATTCATTTTCTACTTGTCTTTGCAAGTGGCCCAATGGCAGCATATCTAATTTACTCAGGCTTGTTTACTCACGTGTGTGTGTATGTGCATGCACATGTCCAAAGAAGAAAGAGAGGAAGAAAAACGAAAGTGCTGGGATTTGAACCAAAGTCTAAGAATCTGCCTGCCAATGCAGGAGTTGCAGGAGATGTGGGTTCGGTTCTTGGGTAATAAAGATCCCCCGGAGGAGGAAATGGCAACGCGCTCTAGTGTTCTTGCCTGGCCAAACCCATGGACAGAGGAGCCTGGTGGGCTACAGTCCATGAAGTCACAAAGAGTCGGACATGACTGAGCCACTGGTCACACATGCATACACTATGCTTTTTATTTTGAAATTTCCTTGAAAATTGAATCTTGTGGGCTGATTGCTAGTGCAATTTCCCTCCTTTTTCCCACTTTCTTTTATACTTATGAAAGAAACCAGAATGAAACCTTGTTACTGAAAAATGATGTGTTAATAAAAAAGAGTGTTTTTTTTTTTTTTTTTTTTACCCAGAGCTATTCTGGTAGATAATCTAAAGATTAGAAAATCTAAAGTATCTCTGTGTTGAGTATAAGCTTGAATCATGATAATTTGGGTTTTGAGTATCACTTGTTCAGTGAGGGAAGTCTAAAACTTAAAAGATGTGAAAGAATGAATTTCTGATATACAGACATCAATTTCATTAAGGGTAAGTGTAGTTGATTCTTATTATTGGCTGAATGAGTGGATGAATAAATAATCTGATGGATTTTTATCAAAGAGTATCATAGTCTTTCTTTCTGTTAACTGATATTTATGACTTTAACTCATTACAGTTCTCTGTTAGGATGTCTTTTTCTACCTCCTTGAAGATGTGGTCACATGGTTTACTTTGGCCAATGAAATGGAGCTGAGCTAATGCATCACTATGACATATGCACTTTTAGATTCATTATGCTATTTCCCATTATCACTGTCAGTTCAGTTCAGCACAGCCACTCAGTCGTGTCCAATTCTTTGCCACCCTATGAATTGCAGCACGCCAGGCCTCCCTGTCCATCACCAACTGCTAGAGTTTAACTCAAACTCATGTCCATCATGTCGGTGATGCCATCCAGCCATCTCATCCTCTGTCGTCCCCTCCTCCTCCTGCTCCCAATCCCTCCCAGCATCAGAGTCTTGTCCAATGAGTCAACTCTTCGCATGAGGTGGCCAAAGTACTGGAGTTTCAGCTTTAGCATCAGTCCTTCCAAAGAACACCCAGGTTGATCTCCTTTAGAATGGACTGGTTGGATCTCCTTGCAGTCCAAGGGACTGTCAAGAATCTTCTCCAACACCACAGTTCAAAAGCATCAATTCTTTGGAGCTCAGCTTTCTTCACAGTCCAACTCTCACATCCATACATGACCACAGGAAAACCATAGCCTTGACTAGACAGACCTTAGTCGGTCAAGTTATGTCTCTGCTTTTGAATATGCTATCTAAGTTGGTCATAACTTTTCTTCCAAGGAGTAAGCGTCTTTTAATTTCATGGCTGCAGTCACCATCTGCAGTGATTTGGGAGCCCCAAAAAATAAAGTCTGACACTGTTTCCACTGTTTCCCCATCTATTTGCCGTGAAGTGATGAGACCGGATGCCATGATCTTCGTTTTCTGAATGTTGAGCTTTAAGCCAACTATTTCACTCTCCTCTTTCACTTTCATCAAGAGGCTTTTTAGCTCCTCTTCACTTTCTGCCATAAGGGTGGTGTCATCTGCATATCTGAGGTGATTGATATTTCTCCCGGCAATCTTGATTCCGGCTTGTGTTTCTTCCAGCCCAGCGTTTCTCATGATGTACTCTGTGTATAAGTTAAATAAGCAGGGTGACAATATACAGCCTTGACGTACTCCTTTTCCTATTTGGAACCAGTCTGTTGTTCCATGTCCAGTTCTAACTGTTGCTTCATTATTACTGTGCTAGATTATAAAAATGGTAAGATGCCAGTTGGTGGAGAATCTATCAGCTAATATTTCTGAATAAGGATGATGTGGGATAAACTACTGAAAATGAGTGCTATTTCCAACTGAAAGAAAGGCACTATTACCACTTGAAGCCTCTGAGATTTGAAAAACATTTGTTATTGTAATATATATAAGTCTATTCCAAGCAAAGTATAGATTAAACAGAATCAGGAGTTGACCCTACCTGTAATGTGACCACCAAGTATTTTTATATGAGTCCAAGAAGGAGAGAGGTTATTGATATAGTGGGATTTAGCAGTTTAATCCCAATTTTCCTAAAGTATCTCCTACACTATCTCCCTGTATGGCAATTAAAAAATAATGCCAATTTGTATTTAACCTTATATATTTACCATATTGACCTTATTTGAATTTATAAGAACCATGACAATTTTACTTGGTAGGTATTTCTTAAATAAACATTTTATTTGAGAAGAGTTTTAAATTTACAGAAAACCTTCAGAATCACTTTATATTAGTATTATTAATTTGTTATTATGATGAAACATTACTGATACATTATTCTTTTTTATTTAGATTTCCTTAGTTTTTACTTAATGTCAGTTTTCTTCTCTAGAATTACATTCAGGATATCCTATTACATTTAGTACAATATCTCCTTGTGTGCTTTAGTCACTCAGTCATGTCTGACACTGTGATCTTTTGGACTGTAATCCCCCAGGCTCCTCTGTCCATGGAATTTTTCAGGCAAGAATACTGGAGTGGGTTGCCGTTTCCTCCTCCAGGGAATCTTCCCAACTCAGGCACTGAACTTGTTATCTCCTGCATTGCAGGTAGATTCTTTACCCACTGACCCATTGGGAAAGCCTGTTATTATCTCCTTAGACTCTTCTTAAAATCAGGTTTTCAGACTTTTCTTATTTCAATGATCTTGACAGCTTTGGGGAGTACTGGTTAGACATTTCATAGAAAGCTTCTCAACTGGAATTTTCTTGATGGCCTGAATTTTTTTTCTCTCATGACTAGACGAGTTGTAAATTTTGGAGTGAAAGATCACAAAAGTAAAGTGATATTTTTATCACATTATATCAAAGTACATTCTACAGCATGACATCATTACTGATGCTGCTTTTGGTCACCCCTATATTTGCCAAGTTTCCCCACTATTAAGTTACTTTTTTCTTCCCTTTTCACATTGTGTACTTTCAGGAAGAATGTCATTATGCACAGCCCACAGTTAATACTTCACTGCTTAACGGTAGAGTATCTACATAAATTATTTGTGATTTTTCACATGGGAGATTGGTCTATTCTCTTTAAATTATTTGTTTATCAAATATTTTATTTATACCAGTTAAATACACGAGGGTAACATTAGAGTAATAATTCAATTTTACTATGTCTTATTGTGAAATCATCCCAGCTTTGCCCATTGGAAACTCTTTCAATTCGCCTCTATGTCCTATTAACATCCGTCCATCATTGGGAGTTGTTTTTAGTACTTTCTGGCAACTATGAGATCATCTAGGCTCATATTATACATTTCTTGCCCTAGTCCTACGATTGGTTATTTCTCCAAGGAGCTCTGGTTCCTTTTATTGGAGAACAGTATTAGAAATTAAGATCTGAAAAAAAAAAAGAAATTAAGATCTGAGTGGTAAGTGTGCTTATTCCTACTGGATGTCATTGATTCTTGGTCATCTCAGTGGGAAGAGCAAATAAATTTATGTTTGTATAGGAACTTCTATAAACCCACCTGTCTATAAATATAACCAGCTTTATCTTTATTAAGCTAACATAAATTTGTACTGATTTCTCCAACTCTAATCTTTTACAAATGCATCATTCTAGACATTTTTACTTTCTTTAATCTGTACTATCTCAATCCAATAGCAAGAATGATTCCCAACCCAGTAAGAATTTTTTTGTGTGTCATAGTATAGATACGAATATTGAAGATTAGAGAAATGTTATGAATTATTGAAAATCTATAACTAATAGGTATCAACACCTAACCCCAAATGCAGTCATAGTATTGAGTTTAAATTCAGTGCTCTGAAACTCTTCATCCTACATAATGTTTTATAGGATTTGTGGATATCTGTGGATAATATTTGTGGATATTATGTGTGGCTTGGGAGGTGTTTTGTTATCACCTCTGAATATTTAAAGTGGAAATCTAAAACTATTTCAAGGGTTTAGAAAAGATAATTTAAATATATATAATGAGAATATTTGGTAACACAAAAAGCATACATTGTGAGCTATTATATTCTAGTCACAATTTTAAACACTTGGGGTGCACTTGAACAAAGCAGGAAAAAATGCCCTCATTTTCAGTTACACAGTATTTTCTCTTTTTAAAAAAATGTACAAAAAAACAAACAAACAAACAAACAAAAAAAAACAAAAAAAAAAACGCTACTTGGCTAGTACTAATTTTTTATGTTTTAGTTGCCAGTTTTCTAATAATATTCATGAAACCAGGCCCTTGGTTAACTTTTTATGCATTGGGAATTTCTTTTTTAATATCTCACCTTTAAAGGCTGACATATGCTATTTACACATATCCATAAGATAAATGGACATTTCAGTTTTATTTTCCCTAGAAGACTGTCAGAGGTTTTTGTTTCAGTGTTTATGGGGTAGAGGTAAGTTTTCCTGTGATTATAGTCTCCTTTTCATTCTAGTGGCATCCTTGTATAAATTTCAGGTTATCTTTAAATTGTCATGTACACAGCTATCTCTTGGCTTGAAAGCAATTCTGGCAAAAGGCAGGGAGACTAACTTTTGGACAGCTCTTCAAGCTCTGGGTTAATATTCAGAAAGAATGTTTTTCTAATAGAATGTTTTTAAGAGGTAGTAAATCTCCTTTCAAAGTTTAGCAGGACCAACTGAGGGATTTAAGCCTAAGCTTTGATTGAATGATAGAGGAAGATGAAGGGACTATTCTATTAATTTCTGCTTGTTCTCTTTTCAGTTAGTCTGTGAGCAGGCTCCAGTGCAAATGTATTTGCCCTGATTTTCTCTCACATTCCCAAAGTTAGGTTATTCCAGTCTTTCTGCCAGTCTCCTGGCATCTCATCACTCCATCAGATTGCATCCACATATCAGGTTAGTCTTCCTAAAATGTGACCTTCATCATATCACATTTCCATTTTGAAAACTCCTATAGCTCTTCATTTCCAAAATCTTGATCTCATTTCACTTCACAGTAGGATTTTTGCTTCTTTTCCCATAACTTTTCATCAGATTCTTTGAAGCCATTTAAACAATCTCTTCACTGTCCCCAAATTTTCCATGTAGGAATCTTCCTATGCTCTTCCCAAAATGTGTACATTTTTTTTACAAGCCCTATGTCTTCTGATTCTTGATATTGTCTTGTGAAGTGTTGACAGCGTAACAAATACTCAACACAGATGGTTCCCAATTAAAAAGCACTTGATGTACAAATGATCTGTACATATTAGCAACTGTTATTCATTTCACCTTCACTTTCAGTAAACTGTTGAATTGCTTCTGCGGCTGAGAAAGTTACTGTGGAAAAACCAATTTAGAGTTTTAGGAAATATATGAATCAGAAATTTAGGATAGAGATAAGTGATTTCAAGTTATGACATAATATCATAAGGGATCCCTACACTGGACTACCTGTATGGTAGTCTCACACTTTCTGTTTTTTTTTTTTCATTTTACTTTTATAGATTTAAGGGTCTAGATCTGATAGAGTGCCTGATGAACTATGGAATGAGGTTCGTGACATTGTACAGGAGACAGGGATCAAGACCATCCCCATGGAAAAGAAATGCAGAAAAGCAAAATGGCTGTCTGGGGAGGCCTTACAAATAGCTGTGAAGAGAAGAGAGGCGAAAAGCAAAGGAGAAAAGGAAAGATATCAGCAGCTGAATGCAGAGTTCCAGAGAAGAGCAAGAAGAGATAAGAAAGCCTTCTTCAATGACCAATGCAAAGAAATAGAGGAAAACAACAGAATGGGAAAGACTAGAGATCTCTTCAAGAAAATTATAGATACCACGGGAACATTTCATGCAAAGATGGGCTCAATAAAGGACAGAAATGGTCTGGACCTAACAGAAGCAGAAGATATTAAGAAGAGGTGGCAAGAATACATGGAAGAACTGTACAAAAAAGATCTTCACGACCCAGATAATCATGATGATGTGATCACTAATCTAGAGCCAGACATCTTGGAATGTGAAGTCAAGTGGGCCTTAGAAAGTATCACTATGAACAAAGCTAGTGGAGGTGATGGAATTCCAGTTGAGCTATTTCAAATCCTGAAAGATGATGCTGTGAAAGTGCTGCACTCAATATGCCAGCAAGTTTGGAAAACTCAGCAGTGGCCACAGAACTGGAAAAGGGCAGTTTTCATTCCAATTCCAAAGAAAGGCAATGCAAAAGAATGCTCAAACTACCACACAATTGCACTCATCTCACATGCTAGTAAAATAATGCTCAAAATTCTCCAAGCCAGACTTCAGCAATACGTGAACTGTAAACTCCCCGATGTTCAAGCTGGTTTTAGAAAAGGCAGAGGAACCAGACATCAAATTGCCAACATCTGTTGGATTATGGAAAAAGCAAGAGAGTTCCAGAAGAAACATCTATTTCTGCTTTATTGACTATGCCAAAGCCTTTGACTGTGTGGATCACAATAAACTGTGGAAAATTCTGAAAGAGATGGGAATACCAGACCTCCCGACCTGCCTCTTGAGAAATCTGTATTCAGGCCAGGAAGCAACAGTTAGAACTGGACATGGAACAACAGACTGGTTCCAAATAGGAAAAGGAGTACGTCAAGGCTGTATATTGTTACCCTGCTTATTTAACTTATATGCAGAGTACATCATGAGAAACGCTGGACTGGAAGAAACACAAGCCGGAATCAAGATTGCCGGGAGAAATATCAATCACCTCAGATATGCAGATGACACCACCCTTAAGGCAGAAAGTGAAGAGGAGCTAAAAAGCCTCTTGATGAAAGTGAAAGAGGAGACTGAAATAGTTGGCTTAAAGCTCAACATTCAGAAAATGAAGATCATGGCATCCAGTCTCATCACTTCACAGCAAATAGATGGAGAAACAGTGGAAACAGTGTCAGACTTTATGTTTTTGGGCTCCAAAATCACTGCAGATGGTGACTGCAGCCATGAAATTAAAAGACGCTTACTCCTTGGAAGGAAAGTTATGACCAACCTAGACAGCATATTCAAAAGCAGAGACATTACTTTGCTGACTAAGGTCCGTCTAGTCAAGGCTATGGTTTTTCCTGTGGTCATGTATGGATGTGAGAGTTGGACTGTGAAGAAGGCTGAGCGCCAAAGAATTGATGCATTTGAACTGTGGTGCTGAAGACTCGAGAGTCCCTTGGAGTGCAAGGAGATCCAACCAGTCCATTCTGAAGGAGATCATCCCTGGGATTTCTTTGGAAGGACTGATGCTAAAGCTGAAGCTCCAGTACTTTGGACACCTCATGCGAAGAGTTAATTCATTGGAAAAGACTCTGATGCTGGGAGAGATTGGGGGCAGGAGGAGAAGAGAACGACCCAGGATGAGATGGCTGGATGGCATTACTGACTTGATGGACGTGAGTCTGAGTGAGCTCCGGGAGATGGTGATGGACAGGGAGGCCTGGCGTGCTGCGATTCATGGGGTCACAAAGAGTCGGTCATGACTGAGTGACTGAACTGAACTGAACACTGGACTACCTGTATGGTAGTCTCACACTTTCTGGTTTTTTTTTTTTTTTTTTCATTCTGCTTAGTAAAAATGTAAGAATTATGTTGCTTTTTGTGATATTGACCTTGATGTCAATGTTATTTCAGGGTAGTTTCTGTTATTGAAACCAGGAATTTCATTTAAACAATAGAATAAGTATTAGACTGCATTGAGAGAACAAGATACAAGCATTTGAGCAAATAAAGAGGCTATTGATACAACTGCCTTGAAGAAAGTTCATGTTACAGATGATTTTTAGAATAAATCTCAGAGCTGAAACGAGTTACTTCCATATTTTTGTTTTCTTTAATTGATGATATCTGGGATACTAAATTGTGCTTGGCATGTACCGAAGGTATGAAGTCTTTTGTCAAATGCCTATCTTTTCTGCAAAAGTATTTAGAAAGGGTTTTCCTAAACAGTTTCTTCATAGAAAGGAAAGCCATTACAAAGGAGTAGCAGATTTATGAACTAAATCATAGAGATGGAAATTGATTTCTAAAAAAGGAGTTCATCTGGGCTTAGTGTGATGGAAACCATAGATGCCATATACACTGGGGCCAGGACTGCTGTGAAATCTGTTTCTTGGATTTTATGTAGAGGTACCTCTAGTGATGGTGAAAGTGGAGCTCAAGCATTGGGGTTTTAATGTTCTGGCTAGTGTCTCCTTATTTCCTGGAACACCTGATTGTCTTCTTAATTTATCAGTAGAGAATGTTTATATTCTGAATACAGTCTTTCATAGGCTATGTTGCCAATAACTATTCCATTCTGTGGCTTGAACTTTTGCTAAGTAAATGATGTATCTTAATAGAAAAAAGTCTTAATTATAATGTCCACTTTATTAATTTAGTTCTTTCAGAGTTAATGCTTTTTGTGTCTTGTTTAATAAATCATGTTTCACTCCAAACGTATGGAACTTTATTCCTCTACTATCTTCTAAAATATTCATCGTTTTCTTTGCACATTTAAGGCTATTGTCTATCTGGCTTTTATTTTTATATGTTTATCCATTGGCCTCCAGTAGTCCTAGTTTCTTCTACTAAAAATGCTGCAATTTCCTACCACTCTGTAGTGCCAGTTTGGCCATAAATTAAATGTTCAAAAATGTTTATTTCATTTTCAGGATGCTATTCAGCTTCTTTGGTATATTTTCTATCCTTTCCTCAATGCAGTGTTTCACTGCAGCTTTTTTCTGTTAACAGAGCAAGTGCTCTCACTTTGCTTTTTGTTGAGTCTTTATTGTTTTTGTTCCTTTCACTTTATATATGATGATAGAGGATAAGATGGTTGGATGGCATCACCGACTCGATGGACATGCGTTTGGGTAGACTCTGGCAGTTGTTGGTGGACAGGGAGGCCTGGTGTGCTCCGGTTCATGGGATCTCAAAGAGTTGGACATGACTGAGTGACTGAACTGAACTGAACTGAACTGAACTGAATTGAACTTACTGTTTTTGTTCCTTTAACTTTATATATCCATTTAAGAATACTTATTAATTTTGACTGTAAGATGCCTGGCAGGATTTTCATTGCATTCATATTGAATCTATAGATCAATTTAGAGACAACTGACATTGTATAATATTGAGTCTTCCTATTCATAAGCATACATATCTTTTAATTTTTTATAGATTATTCCAGTGATGATCTTATAGTGCTCAGACTATCATTAATGATATTGTAAATAACAACTACTCAAAATTGCATTTTAACTTTTTTCTTTTGTATGAAAATAAGCTGATTTTTGTGTATTCAGTGTAGCAAAATTAACAAGCTCTAATTTAGTTGATGTTTGGATTTTAAATACACAATCATGTCATCTGTGAATATTGACTATTTTGTTTCCCATTCTCAACTTAAATTTTTCTTACTGAATGTACTGGCCAGGATTGTGACAATGTGGAAGAGCTGTGATGACAGCAAGAAACCTTGCTTTGCTCCTCATCTCAAAGGGAAAGCTTTCAATATTTCAACATTAAACATGATACTTCTGCATATGCATATTATTTGTACAGTTAATCTTTATTGCTTGCATTTCCTGTATTTCTAATTTTCCCCATCACCATAACTTATTTGTAACCCCCAAGTCAGTGCCAATCACTGCCTTTGTGATCACTCACAGACACATGCAGACTGTGAAAAACTTGAGTCACTGAACACGCATGTTCCCAGCTGAGACTAAATGGGGTGATTCTCTGTCTTCTCTCAGATCTCACATTATAAGTAGTGTCCCTTTTGCATTCATTTTTGCATCAAGCTTTTCTCATTTTTGTGTTTTGGTTGCAATTTCGCAAGCGTAGTGCCGAAGAGGACATGGACGTGAACTTGGGCAAACTCCAGGAGATGGTGAGGGACAGGATGGGCTGGTGTGCTGTGGTCCATGGGATTACAAAGAGTTGGACACGACTGGGTGACTGAACAACAGCGCTGAAGTGCCATTTAGTGTTCCTAAGCACATGTCTTATGGAGAAAATGCTTGTATTAGATAACTTCATTCACATATGAGTTAAAGTGCTGTTGTTTGTAACTTTAGGGTTAATGGTTCAACAATATATATTTGTAACGTTGTCTTTAAAAGGAAACACAGAAAATATCAATGCACTGATGAAAATGTGAACACAGGATTGTAGGAATGAAACCAGGTAATTCTTCTAGGAGTAGAGATACAGCATTTGCTAATTCAGTGTTCATAGTGACTTTCTAGAACATAATTAATGAGAATTAACTGCATAAATTTGTGGGGGGGCTCCAAAATTACTGCAGATGGTGATTGCAGCCATGAAATTAAAGATGCTTACTACTTGGAAGGAAAGTTATGACCAACCTAGATAGCATATTCAAAAGCAGAGACATTACTTTGCCAACAAAGGTCCATCTAGTCAAGGCTACGGTTTTTCCAATAGTCATGTATGGATGTGAAAGTTGGACTGTGAAGAAAGCTGAGTGCCGAAGAATAGATGCTTTTCAACTGTGGTGTTGGAGAAGACTCTTGAGAATCGTTTGACTGCAAGGAGATTCAACCAGTCCATTCTAAAGATCAGTTCTGGGTGTTCTTTGGAAGGACTGATGCTAAAGCTGAAACTCCAGTACTTTGGCCATCTCATGTGAAGAGTTGACTCATTGGAAAAGACTCTTATGCTGGGAGGGATTGGGGGCAGGTGGAGAAGGGGACGACCCAGGGTGAGATGGCTGGATGGCATCACGGACTCGATGGACGTGAGTCTGAGTGAACTCCGGGAGTTGGTGATGGACAGGGAGGCCTGGCGTACTGCGATTCATGGGGTCGCAAAGAGTCAGACACAACTGAGTGACTGAACTGAATAGAACTGAACTGCATAAATGTGTGTTTATATCTATATATGTGTGTTATCTGTACCTCTATACTTGTGTGTGTGTATTCAGTAAATACCATTAAACAGAATTAAAAGGTTCTTGTCTATTCCTGGTTGGTAAAGAGATATTTTGTCTTTGTTTATTTTTGTTTTAGTAATGAATGGTTGTTGATTTTGTCAAAATGTCTGCATATATTGAGATAATAATTTAATTTCTCCCTTTGCTATTAATGTGTGACACTACTCTATCTTATTTTCTAATGCTAAGCCGATTTAGTTTTCTTGATATAGACTCAGTATGGGTGTGATAATATAATCTATTTATATTGTGCTATCACTCAGTGCAGATTATATGCATATATGTATGCATGTATATATACATATATAAAGAAAAGCCAGCCAAATTGTAGGGTTTCATATGTTTTTATTACTTACTTCCTTTTATCTCCTGGAGATTATTATGCTTTTATTTTTCTAACATATTACACTGGAGGCTTGCTTCATTAATTTTTAAACCTTATTCTATTCGACTACATGATTTCACCTTATGTTTTCCTTTGAGAACTGACTTAATGGTATCTGATAGCTTTGATATACAGTATTTCATTATTATTTACTTTAAATATTTTGCAACTTCTATTATGCTTCTATTTAGCAATAATAAATGCATAATAAATAATCTCTGAGTATATGAGGATCACTTATTTATATTTTTTATTAGTTTATAGCATAAATACAACATTAACAGACAATTATTCTCAAAAGAGTTCCATCTAAGGAATTTTTCTTGGAAAATTTCTCTTGATCAATATATTATCATTAATCTAAGAGCTTGGAGGAACTGTGAATTCAAAGTAGATATCCTGGAACCCTTGTAGACTCAAACTCTGAATCTGATGTTAATCTTCTACAATATCTTACAAGAGATGAAAGATTTACTTTGTCAGTCTTAAAAAATTGACCATTACCTGATGTGAACCATGAAGTCTCATGGCATTTGTAGCTGGTTTGCCTACACTGAAAAACTTAAGGGTGACCTCAAGAAGCTACCTGTGCAAGGAGCTATCAGTTGTCAGAAGCCTCAGTCATAGAATCCCTTATTGCCTCTAGATTCATAAGTGGAGTTATATTCCATCAGACTCCAGGGAAGGCAGATTAAAAGTCAAAATAAGGTGGGTGTGTTTTTTATTTTGTGAAGAAGATATGTTAATTATATTGAGGAAGCATGCTGCTGTGCTATAACATCTTGTTAATTATAATAAGAGGAAATATGCTGTTAATTATGAGTAAACACAGTGTTCTCTCTCCTGCTTTTTATTCCCAGAAGTATACAGAAATACAATTATTTCTCTCATCTCTATATTCCACTCCTCCCCCACTTCATTTTTTCTACTACCATTTATTGAAAAATCCTGAAAAGAATTATGCATACTCAGTCCCTAATTCTTCTCTTCCTGAATCTCTTTTGTTCTTAACAGAAGTATAGTTGATTGACAATGTTGTATTAGTCTCAGGTAAACAGCAAAATGATCCAAATATATATGTATATGTATATACACATATACATATATATTCTTTTTCAGATCCTTTGCCATTAATCTTATTATAAGATATTGAATATAGTTCCCTGTGCTATACAGTAGGTCCTTGTTTATCTATTTCATATATAGCAGTGTGTCTCTTTTAATCCTAAACACTTAATTTATCCCTCCCCTTCGTTTGCCCTTTGGTAACCAACCATAGTTTGTTTTCAGTGTCTGTGAGTCAATTTCTATTTTGTATCAGTTGTATCATTGTTTAGGTTCCACATATAAATGATTTCCTATGTTATTTATCTTTCTTTGTCAGACTTACTTCACTTATTATTATAATCTCTATATCCATCTATGTTGCTACAAGTGGCCTTATTGCACTTTTTTTATGGGTGAGTAGTATTCCATTGTATGTATATATACACATACACACATATACATATTTATCATATTTTCTTAAGTTATTCATCCATTGATGGGGATTTAGGTTGCTTTCATGTCCTGACTATTGTAAATAGTGATGCAGTGAACACTGAGGTGCATGTATATTTTGGTTTTCTCTGGATATATGTCCAGGAGTGGGATTGCTAGATCATTTGGTAACTATTTTAAAGTACATGTAGCTAAACTTACGTCAAGTTCCTACCCACTACTTGAAATTGCCCTCACTAAGGAGTCTAATGATTTCTAAGTGGTTATTAAATAAACAAATTTACATCTCAGTCTTCACCAGTCTTGAACTTTCAGCATTATTGGGGAAAATTTGTCACTCCCACCTCCTTAAACACTTTTAACTTCAGTATCAGTTCAGTCACTCTGTCGTGTCCAACTCTTTGCAACTCCATGGCCTGCAGGACACCAGGCAGCCCTGTCCATCACCAATTCCTGGAGCTCGCTCAAACTCATGTCCATCAAGTCGGTGATGTCATCCAATCATCTCATCCTCTGTCGTCCCCTTCTCCTGCCTTCATTAATCTTTTCTAGCATCAGAATCTTTTCCAGTGAGTCAGTGCTTTGCATTAGGTGGCCAAAGTATTAGAGCTTCAGCTTCAGAACTTCCAATGAATATTCAGGACTGATTTCTTTTAGGATTGACTGGTTTGATCTCCTTGCAGTCCAAAGGACTCTCAAGAGTCTTCTCCAAGATCGTAGTTCAAAATCAATTCTTCGGCACTCAACTTTCTTTATGGTCTAACTCTCACAACTATAAATGACTACTGGAAAAACCCTAGTTTTGACTAGATAGACTTTTGTTAGCAAAGTAATGTCTCTGCTTTTTAATATGCTGTTTAGGTTAGTCATAGATTTTCTTCCAAGGAGCAAGCATCTTTTAATTTCATGGCTGCAGTCACCATTTGCAGTGATTTTGGAGGTCAAGAAAATAAGGTCTGTCACTGTCTCTCATTTCCCCATCTATTTACCATGAACTGAAGGGACTAAATGCCATGATCTTAGTTTTCTGAATGCTGAGTTATAAGCCAACTTTTTCACTCTCTTTCACTTTCATCAAGAGCCTCTTTAGTTTTTTGCTTTCTGCCATAAGGATGGTTTTATCTGCATATCTGAGGTTATTTATATTTTTCCTGGCAAGCTTGATTCCAGCTTGTGGTTCATCCAACTTAGGATTTCACATGATTTACTCTGCATATAATTTAAATAAGCAAGGTGACAATATACGGCCTTGACATACTCCTTTCCCAATTTGGAAACACTTCGTTGTCCCATGTCTGGTTCCTCTGCTGTTTCTAAAACCAGCTTGAACATCCTGAAGTTCATGGTTCACTTATGTTGAAGCCTAGCTTGGAGAATTTTGAGCATTACTTTACTAGCATGTGAGATGAGTGTATTTGTGCAGTAGTTTGAGCATTCTTTGGCATTGCCTTTCTTTGGGATTGGAATGAAAACAGAACTTTTCCAGTCCTGTGGCCATTGCTGAGTTTTCCAAATTTTCTGGCATATTGAATGAAGCACTTTCACAGCATCATCTTTCAGGATTTGAAATAACTCAACTGGAATTCCATCACCTCCACTAGTGTTGTTCATAGCGATGCTTCCTGAGGTCCATTTGACTTCACATTCCAGGATGTCTGGCTCTAGGTGTATGGTCACACCATCGTGGTTATCTGGGTCATTAAGGTATTTTTTGTATAGTTCTTCTGTGTATTCTTGCCACCTCTTCTTAACATCTTCTGCTTCTGTTAGATTCATACCATTCTGTCATTTATTGTGCCCATCTTTGTATGAAATATTCCCTTGGTAACTCTAATTTTCTTGAAGAGATCTCTAGTCTTTCCCATTCTGTTGTTTTCCTCTATTTCTTTACATTGGTCACTGAAGAAGGCTTTCTTATCTCTCCTTGCTATTCTTTTTAACTCTGCATTCAGATCAGTATGTATTTCCTTTTCTCCTTTGCCTTTCGCTTCTCTTCTTTTCTAAGCTATTTGTAACGACTCCTCAGACAACCATTTTGCCTTTTTGAAGTTTTTTCCTTGGGGATGGTCTTGATCACTGCCTCCTGTACGTCATGAACCTCCATCCATAGTTCTTCAGGCACTCTATCAGATCTAATCCCTTGAATCTATTTGTCACTTCTACTGTATTATAGTAGGGATTCAATTTAGATCTTATCTGAATGGTCTAGTGGTTTTCCCTACTTCCTTCCATTTAAGTCTGAATTTTGCAATAAGGTGCCCTTATTTTTACTTGGTGTCCTCCAAACGTTCATGTCCACCTTCAACCTCAAAGGTGTGACCTTGTTTGGAAACTGGATCTTGGCGGATGTAATTAGTTATAAATAGGTCATGCCAGATTAGAGTGAGGCTTGATATAATAACTGTTGACCTTATAGCAAGAGGAAACAGATACAGAGACACACAGAGAAGACGGCCATGTTAATATGTAGACAGAAGGCAGAAGTTGGAGTAATGCAAGCTAAGGAAGCCAGGGATTGCTGGCAACCACTAGAGGATGAAACAAACATACTAGGATTCTCCCCAGAGCCTCCAGAGCAGGCATGGCCCTGCTAATACTTGATTTCATGCTTCTGATCTTCAGAACTATGAGAGAATCAGCTTTTGTTGGTTTAAGTCAACTGGTTTCTGAAACTTTACTAGGGAAGCCTCAGGAAATGATACATTTGACTTTTAGAGCCTCATACATCCCTGGATGTGTCAGTATCCCATGGCCTTTTCTTTGTCTCCTTGGCTTGTCCTCTCTCTTAACATTGTTGTGCTCCAGGCCTGCTTCACTACCTCTTATTTTAACCTACTTAGTGATTTTCCCCAGTCCCATGACTTAAAAAACCCTGTATTCACTGAAAACTCTCAAATGTGCATTTCTAGCATGGATTCCCCTCTGACCTCAAGTCTTCTAAGTGATCAGTTGCCTTTTGACTTCTCCACTTGTATTTACAGATAATGAAATATATTCTTGCTAATTTTGCTTCAGTTACAAGTCAAACACTTCCATAGGTGTATCTGACTGGTAAAATTTAACTTTATTGAATCAGTTATTCATTAATTTGTCTGTCAAATATTATGGGCCAGTCATATTTTAGGTGTTTCATTTTTAGCAACTTCTGGGCCTAATTTTCTGGTATTCCCATCCACTGATTATATATATATATATATATATATATATATATATATATATATATATCCTCTTACCAAGTTATTACTATCATTATTAGTTTAAATTAGCCACGTGCATGCTCAATTGCTCAATCGTGGCTGATTTTTGGACTCATGGATTGTAGACTCTCAGCCTCCTCTGTCCATGTAATTTTCCCAACAAGAATATAGGAGTGGGTTGCCGTTTCCTCCTCCAGGGAATCTTCTTGACCAGGAAATGAACCCAAGTCTCTTGAGTCTCTTGCATTGGCAGGCAGATTCTTTACCACTGAGCCACCTGGGAATCCCCTAAAGAAGCCATACCCCTTGCACTTTTGTTAATGGGAATTCAGATACAAAATCCCTTGAAACATATTCAAATTTTACATATATTTCCTCCAAATGACCTTTCAGCAGCAATAATTAAGACAGAACTAAGTTTTACCCATAAATATGTTAGAAAGGTAATTTTTCTAAAACTGCTATGAACAGGAATGATTTTGGTTCCATAAGCCACCACTAAGAATAAAAAATAATTTTATTTAAGTAAGAGTGGACAATGATTTAAGTTTCAGGGCATAAAATATTAATAGCTCACAAATTTATTCTACTTCTGAGCAAGCATCTTTATTGATCATAAGCATTACAATAAGAGTTAGGGTATAAAAAATGCATGTAGTCAGAGAAATGGTGTGTTTAGGGACACTTAAATTATTGTAGACCTTTTCAGCAGTCATGTGGCTTTGTATTAAATGGGAATGCAATGATAAAGTGTTGTGATGAAGAATTTAACCTGGCAATGTTATATGAACTGTACACAAATAAAGAAAAAAAAATTGGTTGCAAAATATTTTAAGAATAAATGCGTAGATTAGAAAAAGCTATTTAAGTAGAGAATCCTTATAATATATTTTAAAGAATGTAAGGTGCTGAAAAAAGCGTTTTAACTATTGTTTATACAGACTGAAAGAAGTTTTGCTGCTCTTATTCTCTTATCTATATTTTGAGGCCATAGTTTCTTTGTGTATTTTCTGAAACGTATAAACACCATTGAATTCGTGGCTGGCATGCTGACTTAGCTCTAGTTTTGTAGCAAGATCAGATAATCCTGGTGTTTGCAGAAAAGTGGATAAAGATTCTTTTTTATGATTTACATAAGACTGAACAGTCTCATTTTACTGACTAGTCACAATCAGCTCTAATTTCTTTCTGCCAGTAAAAAACTTATGTTTATTGTTTGGCTGTAATGTTACCCACCTAAAGAGAAAATGCAATAATTAATGGTTGTATGCACATATATGGGGCATCCCAGATGGCTCAGTGGTAAGGAATTCACCTGCCAATGCAGGAGATGCAGGAGACACAGGTTTGATCCCTGGGTCAGGAGGAAATGGCAACCCACTCCACTATTCTTGCCTGGAAAATCTCATGGACAGAGGAGCCTGACATGCTGCAGTCCATGGGGTTGCAAAAGAGTCAGTCATGACTTAGCTGCTAAACAACAACATACACATACACATCGGTTATTGGATGGCATGTGCACAATGGAGTAAAATCAGAAAGCAGCCTATTTCCTTTTTCAGTCCACTGTCTTTGGGCTTCCAGGTGGTTCAGATGGTAAGAATTGCCTGCAGTGCAGGAGACCTGGGCTCGATCCCTGGGTTGGGATGATCCCCTGGAGGAGGGCATGGCAACCCACTCCAGTATTCTTGCCTGGAAAATCCCATGGACAGAAGAGCCTGGTGGGCTACAGCCCATTGGGTCACAAAAAGACATACACGACTGAGCGACTAAGCACAGCACAGTCTTTCAGTTGTGAGGACATATCTCCATCACAGGTTGTAGTGTCTACCACAATTTAAACAAATATTTTAAACTTGATTTTTCCTTCTCTCCAGCTATTTCTTGGTCTAGAGGGGAGGAGGGTATCTTGACTCGTTCTTTTATTGTCCACGTTCTACTTCCTCTTAGGCCTCCCTTTTGGTTTCTAGTGTTGCATGGAGTTGTGAGGGGGAGGAAAGGAAGGCCATCCCCCTCAGCTGCTGCTGCTTTTGGCAGGCGAACGTCTGTCACTGCAGACTTCAAGTTAGATCCATGGTGATGTTTTCGGAACTCTTCCTGTAAGGAGTAGCTCATGACTTTGTTTCTTCACAAGTTTTGGGATAAACTCTCCAGTTGTTCCTGGTTAATGCTTCATGTGTGTGCATGCATGATAAGTCATTTCGTGTCCGACTCTGTGTGACTCTATGGACTGTAGCCCATCAGGCCCCTCTGTCTGTGGAATTCTCCAGGCAAGAATGCTGGAGTTGGTTGCCATGCTCTCTCCTTCAGGGGACCTTCCTGACCCAGGGATCAAACCTGCATCTCTTAAGTCCCCTGCATTGGCAGGCAGATTCCTTACCACTAGTGCTACTTTCATGCTCCTTGTTAATTTCTTTCTGCCAAGCAGTGGCTGATGGCATCTTTCTGTTGAGAAGCCCATGAGTAGCGGCCAGAACTTTGGGGGCAGCTTCAAGCCCTGTTCAGTCCCACTTAACCTACAGGAAAACCACCACAGATGTGTGGTTATCCAGCTACTACTAATGAAGTCTCTTCCTATCAAAGGTTCTTAAGGACACTTGTCAGATTCTTCCAAAAACACATTCATGCTCAGTCAGTTTAGGTGCCTAGACCTGGCATACAAATTTCTGCAGTTCAGTAAGTAGCCCCCAGAAATTGAAATGTCCATTTTCTCTCTGTAACTTCCAATAGTTACGATCTAATTTCTGGAAGCCTCTCTACTTAGATAGGATTAGGAAAGACGATTACTCCTTTTTCCCCTACAGTAATTTGTTATTTTCTAGTAATAGTTCTGAGTGTATTGCATGTATGTTGGGATCTCAAAAATACTCAACAAAAACTTTTTCTTCTCGGAATGAGCTATGAATCAATTGAAAAATATGACACAAAAGCAGGAAAATGAACATTAAAATTAAACCTTTATTTTATGACAGACCGAGGTTGGATGATGTAGTTTAAATGTGAAGGCAAAATGGGTCCCCCTAACACCTAGCACCAAACCCTAGAACCAGGCATGTGTACTAACCTGATCAAGGAGCTCAGAACTGGATTGTAAACATACTTTTCCCTGGAGCAGCAGAAGAGGATGTGTTCTGAGAGTGCATTTACCTTTCCAGGAGGAACAAGGTGGAAACTGGGCTCAGTATCCTGAGCCCAGTAATGTGATAGCAAAGGGCCAGGAGTGAGGCAACAACTGAGTGTCTTCTTCAAAGGAATACTCAGGGGAGGAAAGAAGCATTCTGCTTAATGATGAAGTAATTCCTTTGTACCAAATAATGACAAGAAAAACTAAAACATTAATATACAGTATAGTAAATGGTGTTATAGCAGTATGCACAAGATATCATGTTAGTCAGAGCATCTATTCTAAAGTGGGAGTGAAGATAACAAGGATATAATGACACAATATTTAACTATATGATAATATCTAATTACCTAAATATTAAATATTTACTTTATGCCAGGCCTGTTTTGGGGGTTCCCTGGTAGCACAGATGGTAAAAAAAAAAAGTTACCTGCAATGCAGGAGACCCCAGTTCCATCCCTGGGTCGGGAAGATCTACTGGAGAAAGGATAGGCTACCCATTCCAGTATTCTTGGGTTTCCCTGGTGGCTCAGCTGGTAAAGAATCTGCCCACAATGTAGGGACCCGGGTTTAAATATCCCCTGGAGGAGGGAAGGGAATGGCTACCCACTCCAGTATTCTGGCCAGGAGAATTCCACGGACTGTGTAGTCCAAGTGGTCACAAACAGTTGAACATGACTGGACGACTTTCACTTTTTAGGGCTTCCCAGCTGGTGCTTGTGGTAAAGAATCCATCTGCCAATGCAGGAGACCCAAGAGATATGAGCTTGATCCCTGGGTCAGGAAGATCCCCTGGAGGAGGACATGGCAACCTTCTCTAGTATTCTTGCCTGGAAAATCTCCTGGACAGAGGAGCATGGAGGGCTACAGTCCATGGGGTCACAAAGAGTCAGACACAACTGAGCACCTGAGCACACACAGGCCTATTTTGTAGATAGAATAAACTAAAGCTCAAGACAGTATAACTTTCCCAAATCTCAAACACGTATATAGTATGTGGTAGAATTAAGACTCAGATTTGGATCAGAGATTCCAAAACCAATACATTAAGACTTTATGAAATGGTGCTTCTACTGAATTCTAAAGGACAAGTTGGAGTAGTTAACTATGTTGGGAAGATGAGAAAATAAACTACAATAAAATAAGTGTCTCTTTTAGCTTTGCTATGTAACAAACCACCTTAAATCTTACAGGTTTAAAACAGGGGTCAAAAAACTAATGTGATGAACTTTTACTGGAGCTATAAATTAAGTTTAAATGAAGTTTAATTGGTACACAGCTGTATTCATTCAATTGTCTGTTGTCTATGAGTTCTCTCTTGCTATAACTTTAGAGCTGAATAATTGAGAAAGAGACAAAATGATTTAAAAATTAAAAAAAAATTACTATATGACCCTTTACAGAAAAAGTTTCCCAACCCCGGTTTAAAACAACACATTTCTATTACTTCTCATAGTTTGCTGGGTTGACTGGGTGATTTTCTGGTCTGATTCAGTTAATCTAGGACCACATGGATAATAATAATCTTGTGCACAGGGTTCAGTAGTGGACAGAATGGTTGAGCATGGACAGACTTCAGCTGGGTAAGCTAGTCTTTACTCTGTGGGGTTGTGCAATCTCATCCTCTAGTAGACATGTCTATTTTTTTCCACCCACCAATGTGAGGGCTCCAAAGACTTGTAAGGGAGAGTAAGCCCCAATGTACAAGAATATTTCAAGCCTTCCCTCATAGCCCATTTACTAATGACCATTTACTGAAGCAAGGCACAGAGTTATCAATATTTGCCTCCATTTGTCCTGTTTTGTGGGCTTCCCAGGTGGTACAGTGGTAAAGAATCCACCTGCAAATCCAGGAGACACAAGAGATGCAGGTTCAATCCCTAAGTTGGGAAGATTCCTGGAGTAAAAATGACAGCAACCCACTCCAATATTCTTGCCTAGAAAATTCCTTGGGCAGAGGAACCTGATGGGCTACAGTCCAAATAGTAGAAAGATTTGGACATGGCTGAGCAGACACAGAGTTACTCAAAACTTTTTTTGTATTAAAGTGTTCAGAAATAGTTTTAACTATTTGATAGAAGTTGCTTCAAACCCATAGTGTGTAGGGGACATGCATAAATGGACAGAATGAACGTATGGCCCTTTTTGCAACTGACCATAATGGGATTTTGGGAAATACATGAAGTATTCATAAATGGAGTTTTCTGTGCCTGGGATATGTGTTTGATGGCACAAAAATGTTAGATGATATGTATAAAAACCTTGAGAAGATTTCTAAAGTAAGGTATGTATGAAGAAGAGGAAGAAATGAAATACTTCCTTATAGAATAAGAAACTGATAAATTGCTTTACACTTATCTACTAGCATTTACAAAGAGGTGTTCCAAGGAGTATTATCAACTTCACAGGGTGATTCATGAGAAAATAGTCTTTCAGCAGAGCTGAGGAGCTTCACAACATTCCTGTGGTCACATTGGAGTCTGAGAGAGGCTGTGCAGAAAAGAGCGTTTGTACTGAACTGGCTTTAGGAGTAGTTGTACGTATGTTTCCCAGGTGGCAGGGAGCAGGAATAAACTATGTTTGGCACACAGTTGGAAGACAAGGAAGAAGACTGAGTGCTTTGACAATGGGCCCTCAGACTGCATGGGAACAGCATGGCCTTTCACAGGTCAGGATTCCTTTTGTGGTCCGAGGGCAGTTCTGTGACTCAGAGCAGAGACTTTTACTAACTGGTGCCTTAGAAAGAAGAGAGATCATTTCCTTCTCAGGAAAATGCATTACATGCCTAACTTAACTTGTCCTTTTCTGATTTTCTTCTATTCATGTGTTTTTCCTATTCAGCTTTTGACATTTCTTTCTCTTTTTCTCCCTTTGTCATCTTCTTACCCATGTTTTCTGTTCCCTTGTAAATCTTATTGCTGTATTCTTAAAGACTCTCCATTTAAAAAAAAAAATCTTTTTTTTTTTAAAATTTTTTGAAAGTCTCATATCAGGCCCTATAGAATGGTTGTAATTTAGTCAGCCAGACAGAGTGCAGTTTAAGATACCTCTTTTTGTCAGAGTTCTTATGTTAAATCAATTCATTGTTGTGAGTGTGCCTCTAGATTCTGCCTTTAGGTCAGATGATGTAATCTCACAGTAAAAAACAAAATAAAACAACAAAAACTTATCTCTTTGGAAGGAGTGCTCCAGAAAGGTATTGTTTTATAAATCGAAAATTTCCGACAGACACATGTCATTTATATATAGCTTTGGGCTTCCCAGGTGGAAGAGTGGGTTAAAGAATCTGCCTGCAATGTGGGAGGCATGGGTTCAATCACTGGGTTGGGAAGATCCCTTTGGGGAGCGTATGGGTATCTACTCCATTATTCCTGCCTGGAGAACCCCATGGACAGAGGAGCTAAGCAGGCTACAGTCCTTAGGGTCTCAAAGAATCACACACAACTGAAGTGACTGAGCACACAAACACAGCTTTAAGTGTGCTAAAATGGACACGCTCAGAAATGTACCCAGGCAGGGCCTGGAATAATTACATCCCTTGACTGGATACTTCTGACCCATTAACTGTTTCTCAGTTTACCCTAGTGAGTTTATAAATATTATGTGTGTGCCGTATCATGAAAAAGAATTGAAAACACTGAGTGAACTGACTTTGCAGTTTTCCCTGCTTAGTGTCTGATAGCTGTAAATCTTTCAAATTCAGACTTTTTGGTGGGTAATTATCACATTATTTTCTTTTGACTTTTTGTAATATTTTTAATATTTAGCATTTTCTTCAAAGCTATTTTGTGTGCGTGTGTTCCTTAAGTGTCTCACTTACTCATATTTTACTGCTATATTTCAGCCAAAGTATGTGCTTTTTCCTCAAGGAAAATGAAAACAAGACCATTTCTTCTACTTCCCTTTGTATCTTTTGTGGTGCTTAAAATGCCACAGTACGAAAATATTAGGACAAGGCTCAGTACAGGTGCAGATGCATTTGGATGGGGATGAGGGCTTGTGGCAAAGACCTCCCCGGGGGCTGACAGGAAGCTCACCTGTGACAGACACAGGTGAGGAGGGAGGGAAGCTACTCCAGCTGACTGCTGCCTGTGGGATGCATTGCTTTTTGAATAGAATTAGAAGTTTGAAAATAGGATGCTACTACTACTGCTAAGTCACTTCAGTCCTGTCCGATTCTGTGTGACGCCATAGATGGCAGCACACCAGGCTCCGTTGTCCCTGGGATTCTCCAGGCAAGAACACTGGAGTGGGTTGCCATTTCCTTCTCCAATGCATGAAAGTGAAAAGTGAAAGTGAAGTCGCTCAGTCGTGTCTGACCCTCAGCGACCCCATGGACTGCAGCCTCCCAAGCTCCTCCGCCCATGGGATTTTCCAGGCAAGAGTACTGGAGTGGAGTGCCATTGCCTTCTCCGTGAAAATAGGATGGCAGACTATAAATTTTACAGACAATATGAGAGTTTCAGTAAAGAAAACAGTATAAAATTGCTTTAATAATTTTACTAATTGTACTTTACCAACAATCATGTACCTATGTTAAAAATGTATGAGTATCAAAGCAAGAAAAGAAAAATTCTGCCAGTCTTCATTCTAGGACACGTGGCTATTCAAACCTTCTGAGACTTCCTGGATTTCAGTTTAACAAGATGATGTTCAAAGAGTAAGTTCTTCATACAGAAAATCCCTTCACAAGGCTAGGTCTTAGCTTGATTTCCAGTTCATTATGGAATGGCTCCTTATTTAGAGGTTACATGGTGATATGGGAGGTGTTGCGTCTAATCATGATCAAATAATCATCAGCTCATTCACTGTCAATAATTTCATTTTTCTGCCATTATCAATCAAGTTTCTCTGGGTTCTGTTCATGCTTTAATAATTCATATTTTAAAGTTGTTACTTTATGGCTACAAAATAAAATCCCCAGATTCTAGGACCATGGATCTTGAAGTTTCAAGCAGGGTATACAAAATTGCTCACATCTGCAGTTAGGTCTACATTATTTTGCTTAAAAAAAGAAATCACACATGCAAAATTTTTTATAAATTGGAGTATAGTTGATTTACAATATTGTATTAGTTTCAGGTGTGCAACATAGTAATTTGCTGTTTTTACAGATTATGTTCCACATGAAGTTATTATAAAAAATGGACTATATTCCCTGGGCTGAAAAATATGCCCATGTAACTTATTTATTTTTCACCTTTATCCCTTCACGTATTAATATTTTGCTCCTCCCCCTAGACCTGTCCTCTCAGTTAACCGCTAGTTTGCTTTTTGGTCTGTGAGTATATTTATGTTATATTTGTTTATCTGCTTTAACTTTAATTAAATTAAAAAATTAAAATTAAATTTTAATTTTTAGATTCCAACTATAAATGAAAACATACACTATTTGTCTTTCTCTGTCTGACATTATATCTTCTAGGTTCATACATATTGTCTCAAATGGAAAAAAAAAATTCATTCTCTTTTTATGGCTGAGTAATGCTGCACACAACTTTTAAATAATGAAGAAGACAAAAAAGTATTTACTCCCAGGAGCTTCACTTAAGTTAGATGGATACAGATACTGGGTAGAAAAAATAGTTGGTGACAAAGAGAAGAAAAGATTATTGCGGGAGATGTCAGAATTTTGAATTCTTAATTTGTTTACTACTTTGTTCCCACTTTTCATATTGGTCCAGAAGCCCAGCCAAATCCCAGGGCAGAAGTACTCGCTTCTCCATGCTCCCAAATGACATGACTGGTGTTATAATAGTTAACATTTCCTGATAGAAATTCTTCACTGGGCCCTTAGATGGTTTCCAAAATAGTAGAGAGAACCTTAGGCTGTATTCATCCTTTTGTTTGTGGGAGCAGTTATACAGTTTCACTGAGAAAAGAGTCTATAGATCACACAAAAGTCTCTGGACTAAGTGTATTAAAAGTGCTATCCAACTCAAAATATAATGTGAACCACAAATGAAAGCCACTCCGATAATGATTTTATTTAGCTCAAATATACCCCAAATATAATTTCAATCTGTGGTTAATATAAATTATTATCAAATTTTTTCATTAAAGTCTTCAAAACCTGGTAATGTGTTTTACACTTGTGGCACATTCTTTTGTGACAAGTCAAATAAACATGTTGTAAGAGTAAAATATATGCTACTTATTAGCTGTTGTAAGTGTAAAATATATACCTTTTATTAGCTATTATCAGGCTGATAACTAGCTATTACCTGGCTGGGTCTACCATATTGGATAGTGCCTCACTGTAGTCCCTCTTTTGTGCTATCTTTCCATATGACATGGTTTCCTGGTTTACAACCCACCCATAGGCTTTCAGTTATTCCTGATACTATTCTCTCTCTCCCTGGTTTGCTCTCACTCCAAACTTGGAGAAGTCACAATTGCTTCAAAGTTGCTGCTTCAGAAAATCACTCCAAATGCAAAGACTTGATGGAGTACATAACAGCCTGGATGCTCAATATTAAGCTATTGTAACAAAAATGTTACAATCTATTATTCTAAAGCTATTCTGAGTTTCCTTCAGACTTCACTGCAATTATTCCAGATTTTTAAAATTCATTTTAAAAAATGCACTGGGATTTCTACCTCTGGCCAAGTTGGAAGAATAGGAAACAGATCAATGCAATGACTTGAAACAACCAAAAATTAAATTGTTTGCAAGACATTGGGTAGGTAACAAAAAAGAAACGTAATTCCTTAAAGGTAAGAAAAAAATGAGTTCTGCAGTTTCTCCAGCTTAATGTCATGAATTTTCAGGTAAAGACACAGAGAATAAGCATCCCGGTGATACTCATTAACTCTTTGAGTCAAGTGAGTAGAGCCAAGAGTCCAGAAAGATAAAGATGGCCAGACTATCAGGAAAGAGAAGACAGAGCTGCACAAAGGATTCTGGAAATCTGCAGAGGGTTCTCAAGTATTCAGCTGAGTGACATCATGCATGTGAGGAAATGTACCTGAGAAGGACCCATATCAGACTCTGTTATTAGAGGGAGCAGTGTCTAGTCCTTAAATAGATCTGTGAACGGGCCTGTTTCAAACAGACTGAAAAATGTCATGATTCATGGATCACTGAATAGAAAACATAGTTCTTGTCTCAGAATGAAGATATAAACCTAGGCTAAATGTTGCATTACTACTGCCACAGAAAGATTAAAAGCAATACCTATGAGGATCAAACCCCTTCCCTAGTGACTTAAGAGAGTTCCCTCAAAATAGCTTGAATATTTATAAGAATTCAAAATATCTCTCCCTCCAAAAAACAAATTTCTTAAAGTCTGGTGCCTGATCAAAAATTACTCATCAAGGTTTACTGAATTAATATACTAATTATAATGTTTTTTTCCCTGAATCTTTAGGATTTTCTACATATGTGAACATGTCATCAGCAAATAGGAACAATTTTACTTGAACCTTCATTTAAATGTCTTTATTATTTTTTCTTGCAATATTGCTCTGACCAGAATTTCTAATACTATGTTGAACAGAAGTGGTGAAGTGTTCATTTTTGGTCTGTTCTTGATCCTAGAAGAAAAGCATTTAGGTTTTCAGCCCTGCGTATGGTGTTATCTATGAGCTTTTCATAGATAAAATACTTTCCTTTTATTCCTAGCTTGTTGAGAGTTTTTACCATGAGTGTTTTTTTTTGTCAAATTCTTTTTGTACATCTGTTGAGACAGTCATGCCATTTTAATGCTTTATGCTAGTTTTTTGCTTTGTATTATTGATATGGTATGTTATATTAATTGATTTTCATATGTTAACTATCCTTGCAGCCCAGGGGTAAATCCCACTTGGTCATGGGTGTGACCTTGGTATGGTCCTTTTAATGTTCTATTGGATTCAGATTACTAATATTTCACTGAGGATTTTTGTACCAGTAGTCATCAGGGATATGGGCCTGTAGTTTTCTTTACTTGTGGTGTCTTGTCTGACTTTGGTATCTGGAGAAATAGAGAAATATATACACATGAAAATTAGAGGAAAATGAATGTGATAAAAATAATATTTTAATAAGGGTCTTCTCAAATGGGATTTTTGAGTGTGATTTTCCAGATGTAAATCAGTCTTTAAAGATATTCAGTGCAACTAAGGGATGACAATTTCCCATGTATTATTTTATGATGCAATATTTAATTTGGAATAAATGATATATTGTAAGTAACCTTATTTCACCCTAATTAAAAATTGATATTTAGAGTAATTAAAATATAGATGGAATGCATTCTTATATTTGTAGAAAATCATGTTTATGTTTTATTAATTTTTTAAAGAAATTCATAATACTAAGCATCATACTCATTTTTTAAAGAATTTATTCATTCTTTCCTATGACTTTTACTAGTTGTAAAGACTATAAAGTTCTTAATTTTGATCCTAATATAGAGCACTTCAACCTGTGACAAGTCACTTCATCAAAACAAGCCTCAGTTTCCTTTCAAGTACATATGAGAGACAGTGTTATCATCTCTAAGATTCCTTCTAGGGCTTAGACTAATTTGATAATATATGAAGACATGGCTTCACTTTAAAGTGCTCTAGGGCTTCCTCGGTAGCTCTGTGGCTTTCCTGATACAGAAGGCATGAGTTCAATCCCTGACCCAGGAATACCCCAAAATAATAAAGTGCTCTAGAAACTTTCTGATTTGGAATCTACAATAAAATTAAAACCCACCACAAACTACAACAGAATCATTCACCAGTATTCATAGGTGACCAGACCATCAGAGGTGGGGCAATTCTTGTCTCATAGTTTTTTTGTGCTTTTTTAAAAAAATATGCTCATCAATGCATATCATTTTGTAGGTTATGGATGAAATAACTTTTTCACATTGTTCAAAGTAGATTCCAATAATTCTGTACAGTATTACAAAATAAAGCACCATTTTTTCATTAAAACATTAAAAATGTACTCAGTAAGGAAACAAACAGAAAAGAAAACAGAACCCACAATGAGAGCAATCAATCAGTCAAAACCACTCCAGAAGTAACTTAGATGTTAGAATTAGAAGGTGAGGATATTAAAATAGTTATAATTGGATTAAGTACTGTGAAAAAGTTAACCAAAGACATAGGTATGAAAATACATTTGAGGGATAAAGACTAAAATTGTGAACTGAAAAATATACTAATAGAAATAATGGTAAGAATTAACATCAAAGTTAAAAGACATAGCAATAGAAATAATCCAAAAAGAAATACCAAAAAAAAAAAAAAAGGGGGAATTAGAAAACAGAATTAAAGAAAGGAGCATCAGTGACAGGGAAGACAAGTGTACTTCAATGGCCTAATATATGTGAAGTTGGAGTCCCAGAAGGGAAGGCTAGAGATGAGATGGGGGACAATAAGCTATTTTAAAAATAATAGATATTTTTTTCTAAATTCAATGAAAACTATAAGCCAACAGATCTAAGGAACTCAGTGAAATCTCATCAAAAGAAATATACCGAAATGTCATACAGGCATATTGTAATCAGAATATTCAAACAAAGAGAACAAAGAGAAACAAAACACAGAGAAAATCTTAAAAGCAGCCAGAGAAAAATGTTACATACATGATCATAAAATATAACTTACAAAATCTGAGAGAAGGAAAATCTAGTGCAGATATCCTATTTATTATTTATTTTACTCTTTTCATTGTTACTTATTTCTAATGTTCCAAGATTCCTTCTTTTGCTATATTCTCTCTGTTTAGAAAACTTCCTTTAGTCATTCTGATAGTAGATATGTCGCAACATAATCTCTTACTATTTCTTTTCATCTGTAAATGTCTTGATTTCTATAGAAGAATTTCTTTTTCTAGAGATAAATTTGGATTAACAGCACTTGAAAAATGTGTGGTGTCGTAGGTTTAACTTGTTATTCTTTTATACCTTCTTAGAAGTTTAGGCCACTGGTTTTATACTTTTATTCTTTACTAATATAGGCATTTGGAACTACAAATGTCTCTCAAACACTGTCATAGCTGCCAACTCTAAAGTTTAATATGTTCTGTTTCCCTGAATTCATAATTAAAAATAGTTCTTATTTACTCTGTGATTTCTTCTTTGATCTGTATATTTTATAGGGTTTAATTTCCACATGCTTGGGATTTTCTAGATATCCTAAGAGTTGCTGACTATTGATCTACTACCACTGTGGTCAGAAAACATATTCCATGTTATCTTTATTCTTTGAACATTTTGGAGATATTTTATTACCTAGTACATGGTCTACTTGTGAATGTTCCAAAGTATGATGGAAAAGAATGTGTATCACCTAATTTCTCTGAATTACAGGACTGTAGTGTCATTGCTTTATATTGTTTGAGATCTGAAATATTTCAGGATCATTCTTTGAGATCCCCTTTCTTGCCCCTAGTCTTCAACTGGTTTCAGCCTGAAACTTGTATATGGTTTTCCGTGTCTCAGAGGGAAGCTCTTTCAGTTCTTGCTTTGGTCTCCGTCTTCAGTGTGCTTCTTCCATACATTCAGTAAAGTACATGTAAAGAAAAAAAAATGTTTTCCTGTGCAAAATAACTGAGAGGTGAGTATGAATTTACTTTGTGGTTTGAGCTCATTCAATTCATTCAGTCACTCAGTTGTGTCCGACTCTTTGCGACCCCATGAACTGCAGCTCGCCAGGCCTCCCTGTCCATCACCTACTCTCATGAGTTTACTCAAACTCATGTCCATTGAGTTGGTGATATCATCAAGCCATCTTATCCTCTGTCATTCTCTTCTCTTCTCACCTTCAATCTTTCTCGGCATCAGGGTCTTTTCCAAGGAGTCAGTTCTTCGCATCAGGTGGCCAAAGTATTGGAGTTTCAGCTTCAGCATCAGTCCTTCCAATGAATATTCAGGATTGATTGCCTTGGTGTTCTACAATTTCATTTCTCATTCCACTTGTTCTCGTGATTAGTGCTGGAGAGCTATTCTCTTAAAAGTTTCTAGATTTTATTTATAAGTGAAAGTTCTCTACTTGAATATCATTTACTATTTCATTTTAATTTATAATTTCTAAGAAGCCATCTGTCTTTCAGGCATAGTCAATTGCTCCTTACTCTATCTCTATGGTAACATTTGGAAATGTGATTTAATGATTTAGTCACATGTTTGTCTCCTTCACTTAACTGTTATCTCATTCAGGTTAGGTTTTGTTTTTATCTTTTTAACCATAGTGTCTAACACAGTGTATGGAGCATCTATATTTAAAAATTTTTCTTTGCAAAATTGGTATTGAGATAATAGCAGTGTCACTGCCAATGTCCTAGAAAACTGTGGTACTTTGATTGAACTTGGAAAATACTGACATTCAATAATTTTGCCTGTGTATGAGAGAAATAATTAACTACTTTATGCTAATATTGGACTATCATGCAAAAGATTTTTAATAGCTCAAGTTTTTTAGGTATTACTTTAAAAAAAGTATCATTATGAGATTTTGAAACACAGATACAAGATCTTTAGTGACTTTGTATGTTCATAAGGTTGATTGACTAACTCCCAACTTTTCATTCATGAATTGGAAGATAATAAAATGTGCTGTTACTAGCATTTATAAGCCATTTCAGAAACTAGAAAATTAAAGAAGTTTGATGACAAAGAAAATGTTACAAACGTTTTAAAAATATATATTTGCTCTTTTCTATGCACCTTTTTGTGTTTCATTTTCTTGTTTGTGAAATATCAGATGTTTTTCTCTTTCTTCCTAGGTACAGTCTTTCCACAGTATGGTGGTCAAAGACTAAGCCATTTTGAATGAACTTTTCCTGAGGGGTTCATATATTGATGGCTGTTCAGTATGGCCAACAAATTATATGTTAACTTACTATATGAATTCCTAATCAAATATAGTTCTTGGTGGAAGCAATTTATCATCAACCAATTTTTCTTCTTTCCCAACTGTAGAGTTACTAATCCTATCTATGAGTGGAAAACATTTACCAACTAATTTTAGTCTAATCTTTTACCCCAGTTTTAGTTATTATAAATCTTCTCGATTTGTATGATCAACTCTCAACTACATTCTTATGTTCCAGAAAATCTATTTCTGTCCTACTCCTTTGATTTTCATTATACTGTTGTATTCTGAGTAGTAATTCTTTCAAAATAAATCCTAATTTTGACACGGTGCCTCATGAACAAAATCTTGCCTTTGAACCATAACTGCAAGTTTTTGGATTCAACTTGCCTTGCAAGATGTCTGAGACTTCCAAATTGGAGGAATTTATTTATTTATTTATTTTAATGATTCAGAAAGAACATTTAAAAGTGAGTCACTAGACAGAAGACAAAATGTTTCTCTTACCTTTTTTAACTACTATGTATTTGTGGAGAGGGTTTCCTTTGAGTTAAAAAAATTTAAACAAAACAAAACACAATAACAAAATGTAACTTTACGAGGGTAATTGAAAACATAAAAATTTTGATGGCTTAGAAAACTATGTCTGTGAGATGGGCTTATACATGCAATATCATTTGCTAATTTTCATAGAGGGGCATGTCAACTTTTCTACTTGATAGCCTGGTTCTCAGATACCATGAACTACTTTGATCCTTATTGAAAGACATTTATTTCAAACATATTAAAATTCTCTAACTCTCTAAAAATTCATAAGCTGTGTACATTTTCTCCAAGAGAAATACTAGCAGAAACACAAATGGAATGTATTTTTTTGACAAAATATCTTTAAAATGAAGCAAAGTCTGCCAGGTCTCATTTGCAGTCATGCCTAGTTTCCAAGTATAGAATTTAGAAAACACACATTTAAGAATTGCACATAACATTTGAATAGTGATTTAAAGTTTACATATTGCCTTTCTTAATTTGTTGACCGTTGAGTTTTTATGCCATGAATGAGAAAATAATTAGAAATTTTAAATTACTTTAAGGAACAATTTAGTCAATAACAACGATCTTAATTTACAATGGATGTAATAGAGAGTTCATCTAAAGAGGTTAAATGAAATAGCAACCTTATTTAAAAAAAGATCAAAGCATATTACTTATAATATTGGTAACTTCCCATTGACACCAAAGAGAATCATGTACCAAGAGGAAATTTTACTTTTACAACAAATGAGATTGTTCAAGCTCAAAACAGTCATTCAGCAGAAAGTCATTGCATAATATTAGTAATAAAAATAATGAAATAATAAGAAATATGACAAGTATATAAAGGAAATAAAATATCTGAAACAAGATTGGATAAAAGATAAAATGTAATTAAAATGGATAGTATATTTTTTAAAATATATATTTCATTGGAGATACAGTTGAATCCAGGTAGATCTTCAGACAAACTGTAGAGGCCATTAATACAATAGTGCCCATGTTTGTATTCTTAGAGCAACCAGACTTATCCTCATGATAATTTTTTTTTTCCCATGGCAAATTAGGCTGTTAGAAGTAAGGAATCCAATACATTATATATTTTAATGGATATTCAGTTGTACATTCAATATTGTAATGATTTATAATATTAACTCCAATATTGAGGTTTAGATATTTGTTCCCTTTAATAGATTTTTGGTCCTGCAAAGATAAGCTCAGAATCAGGTTCTTTGTTTTGTTTTGTTTTTAGTAGAAATCTAAGTTTTAATTTGGACCCAGGTAATATGGTATAATGGTTTCTTCCCAGATAATATCTTACAAGGGCTCAGGTGGTAAAGAATCCATCTGCAATGCAGATGGATGACCCAGGTTCAATCCCTAGGTCAGAAAGATCCCCTGGAGAAAGGAGTGGCAACCTGCTTCAGTATTCTTTCCAGGAAAATTCCATGGATAGAAGAGCCTCAGTTCAGTTCAGTTTAGTCACTCAGTCATATCCGACTCTTTGCGACCCCATGAATCACAGCATGCCAGGCCTCCCTATCCATCACCATCTCCCGGAGTTTACTCGAACTCACGTCCATCAAGTCAGTGATGCCATCCAGCCATCTCATCCTCTGTCGTCCCCTTTTCCTACTGCCCACAATCCCTCCCAGCATCAGAGTCTTTTCCAACGAGTCAACTCTTCGCATGAGGTGGCCAAAGTACTGGAGTTTCGGCTTTAGCATCATTCCTTCCAAAGAACACCCAGAGCTGATCTCATTTGGAATGGACTGGTTGGATCTCCTTGCAGTCCAAGGGACTCTCAAGAGTCTAGAGGAGCTTATGAGCTATAACCCATTGCCAGGAGCCAGCAGAGGGGGATCCTGCCCACGACAAGGTCATGTGGAGAGGCCTAATGGGCAAGGCTAGTCAGGCCTCAGGGGTTCCCCCTGGATTTTCCTGAACATCTACTCCCAAAAAACCAGAGTCTGCTTGCCTTATCGTACTGTGCTTTTCCGCTCTTCTGACACTCTCTGGAAAATGTTAACTTAGGGCTTCAGTCTTCTGCATTTGAAAGGAATTTTTCAGCTCAAACCCCCTCTGATGGCTCTCTAACTTGCCTAACAGGTTCCCCCAGGCTTTTTACAACTTGTGAATTGTTTACAGCCCCCCAGCCGCCAGAGAGGCCCAAAGCTTAAAGCATCTTAAAGATACAGAGCCTTGTCTAAAGAGCTAAAAATCATATTGGTGATGGGTTTTCACTGTTGACTCAATGACTGCTGCCAGGCCTCCATATTCTTTATCTTTTAGGCTCCTGGGAAGATATCAATCAATGTAATTGGGATGCAAAAATAGGAATATAGTAGTTTTGATGTTAGCAACACTAGACTTTTGAGTTAATTACTTTTCTCTTTATAAACCACTGCACTCTTTTTCATTGTTATAAATTGTTGTATCTTTGCTATTTAAGAATGTAACTTTATTTAGTGCTTTCTGAGAGTGGCACCAGACTTTGGGAAGAACAACACGAATAAGTCTTCTGGTTGGCAAACCCTTATCAGAAAAGGGCAGTAAAATGTTAATTGGCCTTCTGGCCAGAAGATGATGTAAATCACCTAAGACTTGTGAATACAACCAAGTATGCAGAGAAAAAGCCTGGTCTCAATAAGAGTCAGGGCTGCTGATGCTACATAATTTTATATTATCCATTAATCTCTATGTACCAAAAAAAAGGTATAAAAGGCCTTTACAACAATAGAGGATGGGCCAGTCACTGGACTGGTTTCCCCTGTGAGGCCTATTCTCTCCTTTGCTGGCTGAATTCCTATCTGGGGCATGGAGGCTCGCCATGTCTACTTACTTGCCCTGGCTTGTAAGATCCACCCGAGAGGGAGCCCAAGGTGGGGCACCCCCTGTTATTCAAGAGGACGCCAGTGGCCTAACGTAGATGGTGCAAGCTCCTTGTCTGGAACTTTATTGGCTTTCCACATAAACCAAGTTATTCAGCCTCTTTTCTCCACTAAATTGTCTACTATACTATTTCTTCTCAATCTAATCTTATATTTCTAAATAAATAAGTTTCCTCGCCAGGCTGTCCCCGCTTTGACTTACCCTGGATCCACCAGGGCTGGACCCCAGCAATCCATGGGGTTGCAAAGAGTCCTGCACAACTGAGCACACACACACACTGATTAATTAATATTCTATTATTCTTTTCTTAAAGAGTGAAAACATGCAATTTCCCAAGTTTATATTGGTTCTTTACATAATCATAATATGATCATACTTGCATCTCAGTTTGAATTGGCAGTAGAATTCCTTTGTTTGAAAACTTTATTAATAATATAGGACACCTACTGGTTTATCTTGAGATCAAATAGATTTTGCTTGAAATTCTCCACACAATCACAGTTTGGTTTATATATTTTACACTCTCTCATTTGTGTGTGTGTGTGTGTGTGTGTGTGTGTGTTGGGTTATTTATTCATTCAATCTTTTTTTTAAATTTTAATTTTTACTTTATTTTACTTTACAATACTGTATTGGTTTTGCTATACATTGACATGAATCCACCACGGGTGTACATGCGTTCCCAAACATGAACTCCCCTCCCACCTCCCTCCCCATAACATCCCTCTGGGTCATCCCTGTGTACCAGCCCCAAGCATGCTGTATCCTGCATCGGACATAGACTGGCGATTCGATTCTTACATGATAGTATACATGTTTCACTGCCATCCTCCCAAATCATCCCACCCTCTGCCTCTCCCTCACAGTCCAAAAGTCTGCTATACACATCTGTGTCTTTTTTGCTGTCTTGCATACAGGGTCATCATTGCCATCTTTCTAAATTCCATATATATGTGTTAGTATACTGTATTGGTGTTTTTCTTTCTGGCTTACTTCACTCTGTATAATCGGCTCCAGTTTCATCCATCTCATCAAAACTGATTCAAATGAATTCTTTTTAATGGCTGAGTAATACTCCATTGTGTATATGTACCACAGCTTTCTTACCCATTCATCTGCTGATGGACATCTAGGTTGTTTCCATGTCCTGGCTATTATAAACAGTGCTGCGATGAATATTGGGGTACATGTGTCTCTTTCCATTCTGGTTTCCTCAGTGTGTATGCCCAGCAGCGGGATTGCTGGGTCATAAGGTAGTTCTATTTACAAATTTTTAAGGAATCTCCACACTGTTCTCCATAGTGGCTGTACTAGTTTGCATTCCCACCAACAGTGTAGGAGGGTTCCCTTTTCTCCACACCCTCTCCAGCATTTATTGCTTGCAGATTTTTGGATCGCAGCCATTCTGACTGGTGTGAAGTGGTACCTCATTGTGGTTTTGATTTGCATTTCTCTAATAATGAGTGATGTTGAGCATCTTTTCATGTGTTTGTCAGCCATCCATATGACTTCTTTGGAGAAATGTCTATTTAGTTCTTTGGCTCATTTTTTGATTGGGTCGTTTATTTTTCTGGAATTGAGCTGCATAAGTTGCTTATATATATATTTTTTTTATTTTTTTAATTAATTTAATTTAATTTAATTTATTTTTTATCAATTTTTTTATTTTAATTTTTTTAATTTTAAAATATTTAATTCTGACATGCGTTCCCAAACATGAACCCCCCTCCCACCTCCCTCCCCATAACATCTCCCCATAACATGCTGTATTCTGCGTCAGACATAGACTGGCAATTCGATTCTTACATGATAGTATACATGTTAGAATGCCATTCTGCCAAATCATCCCACCCTCTCCCTCTCCCTCTGAGTCCAAAAGTCCGTTATACACAGCTGTGTCTTTTTTCCTGTCTTGCATACAGGGTCGTCATTGCCATCTTTCTAAATTCCATATATATGTGTTAGTATACTGTATTGGTGTTTTTCTTTCTGGCTTACTTCACTCTGTATAATCAGCTCCAGTTTCATCCATCTCATCAGAACTGATTCAAATAATTCTTTTTAATGGCTGAGTAATACTCCATTGTGTATATGTACCACAGCTTTCTTATCCATTCATCTGCTGATGGACATCTAGGTTGTTTCCATGTCCTGGCTATTATAAACAGTGCTGCGATGAACATTGGGGTACATGAGTTTCTTTCAATTCTGGTTTCCTCGCTGTGTATGCCCAGCAGTGGGATTGCTGGGTCATAAGGGAGTTCTATTTGCAATTTTTAAGGAATCTCCACACTGTTCTCCATAGTGGCTGTACTAGTTTGCATTCCCACCAACAGTGTAGGAGGGTTCCCTTTTCTCCACACCCTCTCCAGAGTTGATTGCTTGCAGATTTTTGGATCGCAGACATTCTGACTGGTGTGAAGTGGTACCTCATTGTGGTTTTGATTTGCATTTCTCTAATAATGAGTGATGTTGAGCATCTTTTCATGTGTTTGTTAGCCATCCGTATGTCTTCTTTGGAGAAATGTCTATTAAGTTCTTTGGCCCATTTTTTGATTGGGTCGTTTATTTTTCTGGAATTGAGCTGGATAAGTTGCTTGTATATTTTTGAGATTAGTTGTTTGTCAGTAGTTTCATTTGTTATTATTTTCTCCCATTCCGAAGGCTGTCTTTTCACCTTGCTTATATTTCCCTTTGTTGTACAGAAGCTTTTAATTTTAATTAGATCCCATTTGTTTATTTTTGCTTTTATTTCCAGAATTCTGGGAGGTGGATCATAGAGGATCCTGCTGTGATTTATGTCGGAGAGTGTTTTGCCTATGTTCTCCTCTAGGAGTTTTATAGTTTCTGGTCTTACATTTAGATCTTTAATCCATTTTGAGTTTATTTTTGGATGTGGTGTTAGAAAGTGATCTAATTTCATTCTTTTGCAAATGGTTGACCAGTTTTCCCAGCACCACTTGTTAAAGAGATTGTCTTTACTCCATTGTATATTCTTGCCTCCTTTGTCAAAGATAAGGTGTCCATATGTGTGTGGATTTATCTCTGAGCTTTCTATACACTCTCTCATTCTTAATCCTGCATTTCTCTCTCTTTATCTCTCTCCCAACCAAGACAAGAAGATATTACATGAGTTCTCTTATTTGTATGTTTATTACACTGGAGGCTATGAAGCCTAAATAAAGATTATCTATTATTTTTCCATTCCTAGGAATGCATTCCTAATTTTATTTCATTTCACTAAGATCTACGTGGTTGATTTTCTCTGTCCTTTTTCATCCCTTCAGCCCTAAAAATACTATTCTGTAAATTAAGAGATTTCAAGCACTGGAAGAGAGTGGTAAAAACAGGATTAAAAAAATCCTATATTGAGATCACTATGTAGGGCATCTAGTATTGCTCTTGGTGCACAGTCAGCATCCAATAATGTGAGTTTCCTTTTTTTCCTTGACCTTAAAAAGAAAGCATTTTGGAAAGTGTGAGAGTGGAATGCATTGTATTGATGAAGACTCATATCTCCTTAATTTCCTGCATTAGTAAGGATTTGTTCAGTAGCAATTAGCCTTAGAAATAGTCAAGCATTCATAGCAATACAGGCATACCTCAAGAAACAAGAAAAAGTCAAATAAATAACCTAACTCTACAACTAAAGCAATAGAAAAGGAAGAACTGGAGAACCCCAGAGTTAGTAGAAGGAAAGAAATCTTAAAAATTAAGGCAGAAATAAATGCAAAAGAAACAAAAGAGACCATAGCAAAAATCAACAAGGCCAAAAGCTGGTTCTTTGAAAGGATAAATAAAATTGACAAACCATTAGCCAGACTCATCAAGAAGCAAAGAGAGAAAAATCAAATCAATAAAATTAGAAATGAAAATGGAGAGATCACAACAGACAACACAGAAATACAAAGTATCATAAGAGACTACTATCAGCAGTTGTATGCCAATAAAATGGACAACGTGGAAGAAATGGACAAATTCTTAGAAAAGTACAATTTTCCAAAACTGAACCAGGAAGAAATAGAAAATCTTAACAGACCCATCACAAGCACGGAAATTGAAACTGTAATCAGAAATCTTCCAGCAAACAAAATCCCAGGTCCAGACGGCTTCACAGCTGAATTCTACCAAAAATTTCCAGAAGAGCTAACACCTATCCTACTCAAACTCTTTCAGAAAATTGCAGAGGAAGGTAAACTTCCAAACCCATTCTATGAGGCCACCATCACCCTAATACCAAAACCTGACAAAGATGTCACAAAAAAAGAAACTACAGGCCAATATCACTGATGAACATAGATACAAAAATCCTCAACAAAATTCTAGCAACCAGAATCCAACAACACATTAAAAAGATCATAAACCATGACCAAGTGGGCTTTATCCCAGGGATGCAAGGATTCTTCAATATCCGCAAATCAATCAATGTAATTCACCACATTAACAAATTGAAAAATAAAAACCATATGATTATCTCAATAGATGCAGAGAAGGCCGTTGACAAAATTCAACATCCATTCATGATAAAAGCTCTCCAGAAAGCAGGAATAGAAGGAACATACCTCAACATAATAAAAGCTATCTATGACAAACCCACAGCAAACATTATCCTCAATGGGGAAAAATTGAAAGCATTTCCCCTAAAGTCAGGAACAAGACAAGGGTGTCCACTTTCACCGCTACTATTCAACATAGTTTTGGAAGTTTTGGCCACAGCAATCAGAGCAGAAAAAGAAATAAAAGGAATCCAAATTGGAAAAGAAGAAGTAAAACTCTCACTGTTTGCAGATGACATGATCCTCTACATGGAAAACCCTAAAGACTCCACCAGAAAATTACTAGAGCTCATCAATGAATATAGTAAAGTTGCAGGATATAAAATCAACACACAGAAATCCCTTGCATTCCTATACACAAATAATGAGAAAGTAGAAAAAGAAATTAAGGAAACAATTCCATTCACCAGTGCAACGAAAAGAATAAAATACTTAGGAATATATCTACCTAAAGAAACTAAACACCTATATATAGAAAACTATAAAACACTGATGAAAGAAATCAAAGAGGACACTAATAGATGGAGAAATATACCATGTTCATGGATCGGAAGAATCAATATAGTGAAAATGAGTATACTACCCAAAGCAATTTACAAATTCAATGCAATCCCTATCAAGCTACCAGCCACATTTTTCACATAACTAGAACAAATAATTTCAAGATTTGTATGGAAATACAAAAAACCTCGAATAGCCAAAGCAATCTTGAGAAAGAAGAATGGAACTGGAGGAATCAACTTGCCTGACTTCAGGCTCTACTACAAAGCCACAGTCATCAAGACAGTATGGTACTGGCACAAAGACAGACATATAGATCAATGGAACAAAATAGAAAGCCCAGAGATAAATCCACACACATATGGACACCTTATCTTTGACAAAGGAGGCGAGAATATACAATGGAGTAAAGACAATCTCTTTAACAAGTGGTGCTGGGAAAACTGGTCAACCACTTGTAAAAGAATGAAACTAGATCACTTTCTAACACTGCACACAAAAGAAACTAAAAATGGATTAAAGATCTAAATGTAAGACCAGAAACTATAAAACTCCTAGAGGAGAACATAGGCAAAACACTCTCCGACATAAATCACAGCAGGATCCTCTATGATCCACCTCCCAGAATTCTGGAAATAAAAGCAAAAATAAACAAATGGGATCTAATTAAAATTAAAAGCTTCTGCACAACGAAGGGAAATATAAGCAAGGTGAAAAGACAGCCTTCTGAATGGGAGAAAATAATAGCAAATGAAGCAACTGACAAACAACTAATCTCAAAAATATACAAGCAACTTCTGCAGCTCAATTCCAGAAAAATAAACGACCCAATCAAAAAATGGGCCAAAGAACTAAATAGACATTTCTCCAAAGAAGACATACGGATGGCTAACAAACACATGAAAAGATGCTCAACATCACTCATTATTAGAGAAATGCAAATCAAAACCACAATGAGGTACCACTTCACACCAGTCAGAATGTCTGCGATCCAAAAATCTGCAAGCAATCAACTCTGGAGAGGGTGTGGAGAAAAGGGAACCCTCCTACACTGTTGGTGGGAATGCAAACTAGTACAGCCACTATGGAGAACAGTGTGGAGATTCCTTAAAAAATTGCAAATAGAACTCCCTTATGACCCAGCAATCCCACTTCTGGGCATACACACCAAGGAAACCGGAATGGAAAGAGACACATGTACCCCAATGTTCATCGCAGCACTGTTTATAATAGCCAGGACATGGAAACAACCTAGATGTTCATCAGCAGATGAATGGATAAGAAAGTGGTGGTACATATACACAATGGAGTATTACTCAGCCATTAAAAAGAATTCATTTGAATCAGTTTTGATGAGATGGATGAAACTGGAGCCGATTATACAGAGTGAAGTAAGCCAGAAAGAAAAACACCAATACAGTATACTAACACATATATATGGAATTTAGGAAGATGGCAATGACGACCCTGTATGCAAGACAGGAAAAAAGACACAGCTGTGTATAACGGACTTTTGGACTGTGAGGGAGAGGGAGTGGGTGGGATGATTTGGCAGAATGGCATTCTACCATGTATACTATCATGTAAGCATTGAATCGCTAGTCTATGTCTGATGCAGGATACAGCATGCTTGGGGCTGGTACATGGGGATGACCCAGAGAGATGTTATGGGGAGGGAAGTGGGAGGGGGTTCATGTTTGGGAACGCATGTAAGAATTAAAGATTTTAAAATTTAAAAATAAAAACTAAAAAAAAAATAAAGTAGATGAAAGAATAAAAAAAAAAGAAGGACTCTGAAATTGAGGCAGTTGTCAAAGATAGGTTCTTAATTTTTACAAAGAAAAATTTCTCATTTGTGTATGTAATTAATGATTTTTAAAGCTCTCTGTATTAAAATAAAAGTATAAATTAGATCATCCCTATAGGAATAAAGAAAAATATAACAAAGAGCTTGCTTCAAAGAAATAAACCACCTAAGTATAAAAAAAAAAAAAGAAATAGTCAAGCAATAGAAATATGGTTGATGAGCTGCTGTGGTTAAGTCACAATATGTGGTGCTTTACACACTGAACTTTATGTAATTGAAGAGAGTGAGACTCAGATATTGCCATGTAAGAGATGAGGGCAAGATGAATTTCTGGACAAAGGAAGCCAGAGAAGGAAGAGGACTGAGCAAAGCAGGAGCCTCCCTGTCATCAGCCAGGGAACCATATTATCAATCTAAAATGAAACACCATATTCAAGGAAACCGAATCAAGGACAAACGTTTACAATTGAAGGTTTTCTAGGTGTGTGTGTGTGGGGGGCAGTGTTTCTCAAAAATGGGTATTTTAAGTATGTATAGAAGGCAAATCCCTGTGAAAACCAGAGATTCTAAGCGTGAGATGATTTGGTGGGATGAGGAGGATGGATCTGGCATTGAACCAGTCTTGTTTCAACTGGAAACTAGTTTGGAAACCAGAAATCAGGGACTTAGGTAAAACCTTATTAAGGGAGAATTGTTCCTCACGGCTAAGGAACCTAAATCTCAGTGCTGTGGGGGAGGGGGATGGTGGTGGTGGTCATATTTGGCACACCAGTCATTTCAGACTCTCTTTCACTCTAGACTCCTTTTACTATTGATAGTATGAAAATGACACTAATTGCACCACCAGGTTGAGACTTATTAATTCAGTGGCTTGGCAAGAATGAGTCTCCTGGTAGCTCGTGAAAGAAGGACCAGATTGGGAGCAGCATCAAGATTGCTGGCTAAGAGATTCATGACACCCTGGAGCAGTACACTCGTCATGTGCACTAAAACTTTAATGCTCATCAACAAGCAACAAAGTTCTTAAAAACAGAAACTTCTGCACTCCAGCCCTAGCACACCTCTTTCAGTGGTTTTGGGGAATGACCTGAGAGTCCACGGCATGTTTCACAAATTCTCAAATAGTGCTAAAGGGTTCAGCAGCGAAAAACACTGTTAAAGTTAAAATTGTTATGTTTCATGCAGTGTTTAAGACTCATTTGTACTAAAATATTGCTATCTGAACACAATTTTAATTACTTATTGTGTGTTTTATCTGCAATCCTATTCCCATACCATATTGTTGCCACTGCTCTTGGGATTAGAGTTTGAGAACCAATATTGTAGTGAATTGGTGCTTGTAGATTCTAGAACCCATCACAGATTTATTCTTGTAAGATATTTTAGAATAACACACACACACACACACACACACACATACACACACACACATATACAACAAGATATTAATGGGTAAGTTTTTGTTGAGGTATCAGTGGACAGTAAGTATTACATTTCAAAAGAGCATGGGAACATATGATGTAATTACAAAGAAAATCCTTGAAGCATAGTTTTTTATTGTTTACTGCTCTGTAATAATCACATATAAAGGAAGCTGAGCACTGAAGAATTGATGCTTTTGAACTGTGGTGTTGGAGAAGACTCTTGGGAGTCCCTTGGACTGCAAGGAGATCCAACCAGTCCATTCTGAAGGAGATCAACCCTGGGATTTCTTTGGAAGGAATAATGCTAAAGCTGAAACTCCAGTACTTTGGCCACTTGATGTGAAGAACTGACTCATTTACAAAGACTCTGATGCTGGGAAAGATTGAAGGCAGGAGAAGGGGATGATGGAGGATGAGATGATTGGATGGTATCACTGACTCAATTGACATGAGTTTGAGTAAACTCTGGGAGTTGGTGATGGACAAGGAGGCCTGGCATGCTGCAGTCCACGGGGTCGCAAAGAGTCAGATATGGCTGAGTGAGTGACTGAACTGAGCTGAACTGAATAATCACATGGACTGTAAAAAAAAAGACAGTATTGAAAATCTGGTGATGATTTTTATAAAAGTTTTCTTTGGCGACAGCTTTTTATGAATCCAACTAAGAGGGGAAAATGAGGCATTATATTTCCAACTTAAAGCTATGATAAGAAGACTTTTAAGATAAAGGATTCAAGGGTGTAATGGGGTAGAAATTTGAGGTATGCCCAAGTATAATGGGCTTGTTATGTGCATAATACAAGTAATAAACTGCAAACTTGAAGTGATGTTAGTGTGTTTTATTCTATAAGATGAACCAGACAAGTCATGGGACTGCCAAAATTTTTATCTGGAACCAATGAATGAAATAGTTATCATAAATTAATAAACTTAAATAAGAGCAGTAGATGAAAATAAAGTTGATTTTGGTGTGAAATCTCGAGCATTACTATTGTATAATGCAATATATATAGGCTTCCATGGTGGCTCAGTAGTAAAGAATCTACCTGTCAATGCAGGAGACATGGGTTTGATCCCTGAGTTGGGAAAATCCCCTGCAGAAGGAAACAGCAATCCATTCCAGTATTCTAACCCGGAAAATCCCATGAGCAGAGGAGACTGGTGGGCTGCAGTCCATTTGGTCACAAAAGAGTTGGACAAAACTTAGTAATTAAGCAAAAACAACAACATATATATGCAAGTATATGTATATATATTTATAGATAGTAGGCATATATATATATGCCCACTCAACTTACATTTCCAACGGAACTGATCTCGTTTATTCTATAATGTGGACCAGAACACTGTCAAATAGCTATTTTCTGTTGGTATTAAGAAATCTTGAGCTGATTTAGCCTTTCTCAGCATTGTTAACGCTGACCTTCATCTCCTGTCTGAGGCAGTGTTTGTTGGGTTTCTCTGCTGTAGAGTTCCTCTTTTTCCTCTCCTTCCATGCTGTATGTTCCTGTCTTAGCTAGTTAATTTTTATGTAGGGTTTCTGGTGAATACAGATGAAGGTCTGTGGTGACTAGTGCTTCTTTTATAAACCCAATTGTACGTGAAAGAGATTGAGCCTGACATAGGTATTAAAAGATTCATTAACTTAAATCCATCATGGCTTCACAAAATCCTTTTAAAATCCTTGCATTCCAAGGGTGGGATTTTCCAAGGTGAGGAGCCTTTCTTTGCAATGTGACAGAAGCTTTCTCATATTCTGTGAAAATGTGCTCTAGACTATATCCTGTGATCCAGTCCCCAGCATTCAGACTGAGGACTTTAATAGTGGTTTTGCTTATATAGTAGAGTTTTTCTGTATTCTGTATTTTCTCTTAGCAATTCTATATTGCTAAGAGTTTTTCTGTATTTAAAAGTAAAATTGATCTTCTGATAATAATTGCTACCCTAGGGAGTGTATAATAATTAGCATTGCTTTTAGCAATGTATGGCTCTGTCCCACTGTTCACATGTTTCCAATTCTTACCTCTAAATATTTAAAACAGCATCCTGAATGTTGAGCTTTAAAGCATATTAGCCACTGTGATTGTTAACGAGTGAACTTTAGGATACTTCATATTACCAAAAATGCTCCCTCACATTTCTTGAGTTACCAATAACAATCAGTTTATTTTTGAAACCTTTCTAATTTTTTTCCTATGCCATCTCACTCTGAAAACAGGCAGAAAATTTAAACATTATTAGAGCTGTCAATAGGAGTCAGGGACAAAATACCAGCTAGCAATGAAGGGGAAACAGCAAAGTTTGTTAGAAATGGATGAGTATTTAAAGCCTGAGCTCGAATCCAAAAGATAGAAGCCCACAAAATTAAAGCAGATCAATTTCTGAGTGGACTGAACTGCATCCCAGAATGTCAATTGTCTAGGAATTTATTATAGTGATTTTTACACTAGTAGCACTGGTGTCAAATAATCTTATGAGTTTCAGGATTAGAATGCCTAGGTTCTTTATAAAGGTAATTTAACCTTGAGAAGTCATTCTGTGGATTGTCCACAAAGCAAGTGCTTATTGAGTTTGTCTGCCAATTTTCTCCCCAGGTTCAGCAATTTTGGGTTTAGGAGTTATCTTCAGAATAGAAGAAAAAGCCATTTAACAATATCAGATTTAGCCTCTTTGCCTAAGGTCAGGATGTTTTATAATCATCCCTAATTAAGAGTGAGAAAAATGCTGAAATAGATAAAGCAGAATTTAAAGATGCTAAATAAAGATGCTTATTTCTTTCTTACACTGCATTAAATCCTGTAGTTTCTTTTTTCCTTTTTTTTTAAAGGATAAAATGAAAATAGTAAAATAGGGGAACAAAATGTGGTATAAATCATGAATATAAAATGTGAGCCAAAGCACAGTAAAACAAAATGGGAATGCTCACTAAACGGGTTTACCCACAATGGGTTTTTTAAATGGGTTTCTGATAAGTTACTCCTCAAAATTACAGTATATTGCTCATCCATTATTAATCACCTTATAGATGATGCATTCCTGTCTGTAATTACACATTTGCACATTATTAAAGGTTGCAATAATTATCTACCTCCCAATACATAATACTTTTCTGTACATCTATGTGTAATGTGTATAGGAGAGAGAAAGAGAGAGAGAGCAGCTTCTCCTGGTTATAAATATCCTGAAAATGTATGTCTAATCTCTGAGTACTTCACTTGAAATAAATTATTATTCTAATTGTGGCCTTGATTATTTATCATAGATCCTTTAATTATTAAACACTGGATAGTACACTGATGTTAAATTAAAATAACATTGATGATCCTAGAATTATCTTTTCTATATATAAAAAATTCAACATCCATAAACATTCAACAGATATTTATTGACCCTTCTTATATAGTAAGCACTACTCTAGATGTGGGGGAGTAACAGGGAGTATTCTAAAACAGTGTCTCTAGGAATATCCAATGATTGGAGGTGACATTAAACGAGAAATTACAAGCATGCGTTAATTGCGATTATAATAAATGTCCAGCACATGTGGATGGATGAAGAAAGTATAAATAAGATAAAACACAGTTTGCTGTGAGACCTGTGACAGAGAGGTTAAGTTTATTTAGATACTGAGGTGTGTCAATAAGGAAATGATCCTTGAGGAAGTAACATTACACTGAGAAAGTAAAAATAAAAATAATTAGCCAGGAGAGAGAATAAATGGAATATGGTGGTAGTTGAAAGTCAGGCAGAAGACAAAGTTCTCTGAAGCAATAAGATACACATACTGTTCAAAACAAAAGTGGCTATTTGGAAATTAAGAATATTAATTCAGAGGAATTGTCCTAAAAGTTGTTATCTAAAATCTTGGCAATCTCTACAACAGTAGAGGACTGAACAAGGCAAAGATAACATTTTTTTTTCCCCAACTATATAGTCTGTGCTCTGTAATGTGTGATGTGGTAATAGTTTTAGTCTTCAAAGACCTTAATAAGTCATTAAATACATTATTCAGCAGAGAAATTGGAGACAAAAAATTTCTTTTCAGGATCACTCAGATGGCAGGCTGGGTATACACACCCAGATATCTCTGATTCTACTATTTATTTTCTTTCCAGTCTCTTGCTCTTCTTCTGCCACCTTCCACCCTTTAGTCTTTAATTCAATATACCTATTTTCTGCTTTTTGTCTCATGAATTCAATATTCCTGACTCTCTAGATTGCTGAGTCAATATCTCCCTCCTTCCAGCTTGCAACTCACCTTTCCCTCAAAACAAAGAATGGATGGTATGAGAAATCTCCTGGCTGCTTCCTTTTAACAGAAATGCTTCACAAACGGTTAATGCCATAGATTATGGAACAGCAGAACAAGCTTTAAAATAGTTTTGTAAGTGAAGTCAGAGGACATTTCCAGAGCCCCTGTCTGAGGTTATTTGATTTGTTACAACCCAAAGGGATAGCTTCATATTAGATAATCTTAAGGGTCAAGGATTTATCTCAGTCTTTTGATTTGTCCCATAGTCACTTTAATTCTTTTAGGAGAAAAGTTGTGTAAATAAATATCACAGATCAAGCAATTTTCAATTACTTGTGTATGATTTTAGCTTACCAGAGTGCTGGAGGCTATGTTCTTTGGTTGTGAAAGAAAGGAATCTCCTACGACCCAGATAGTCATGATGATGTGATCACTAATCTAGAACCAGACATCTTGGAATGTGAAGTCAAGTGGGCCTTAGAAAGCATCACTATGAACAAAGCTAGCGGAGGTGATGGAATTCCAGTTGAGCTGTTTCAAATCCTGAAAGATGATGCTGTGAAAGTGCTGCACTCAATATGCCAGCAAATTTGGAAAACTCAGCAGTGGCCACAGGACTGGAAAAGGTCAGTTTTCATTCCAATCCCAAAGAAAGGCAATGCCAAAGAATGCTCATAGTACCACACTACTGCACTCATCTCACATGATGAGTGCAATTACTAGTAAAGTAATGCTCAAAATTCTCCAAGCCAGGCTTCAGCAATACGTGAACCATGAATTCCTTGACGTTCCAGCTGGTTTTAGAAAAGGCAAAAGAACCAGAGATCAAATTGCCACCATCCACTGGATCATCGAAAAAGCAAGGGAGTTCCAGAAAAACATCTCTTTCTGTTTTATTGACTATGCCAAAGCCTTTGACTGTGTGGATCACAATAAACTGTGGAAAATTCTGAAAGAGATGAGAATAACAGACCACCTGACCTGCCTCTTGAGAAATCTGTATGCAGGTCAGGAAGCAATAGTTAGAACTGGACATGGAACAACAGACTGGTTCCAAATAGGAAAAGGAGTCCATCAAGGCTGTATATTGTCACCCTGCTTACTTAACTTCTATGCAGAGTACATCATAAGAAACACTGGACTGGAAGAAACACAAGCTGGAATCAAGATTGCCGGGAGAAATATCAATCACCTCAGATATGCAGACAACACCACCCTTATGGCAGAAAGTGAAGAGGAGCTAAAAAGCCTCTTGATGAAAGTGAAAGAGGAGAGTGAAAAAGTTGGCCTAAAACTCAACATTCAGAAAATGAAGATCATGGCATCCAGTCCCATCACTTCATGGGAAATAGATGGGAAACAGTGGAAACAGTGTCAGACTTTATTTTTGGGGGCTCCAGAATCACTGCAGATGGTGATTGCAGCTGTGAAATTAAAAGACGCTTACTCCTTGGAAGAAAAGTTATGACCAACCCAGATAGCATATTCAAAAGCAGACAATACTTTGCCGACTAAGGTCCGTCTATTCAAGGCTATGGTTTTTCCTGTGGTTATGTATGGATGTAAGAGTTGGACTGTGAAGAAAGCTGAGCACTGAAAAATTGATGCTTTTGAACTGTGGTGTTGAAGAAGCCTCTTGAGAGTCCCTTGGACTGCAAGGAGATCCAACCAGTCCATTCTGAAGGAGATCAATCCTGGGATTTCTTTGGAAGGAATGATGCTAAAGCTGAAGCTCCAGTACTTCGGCCACCTCATGAGAAGCATTGACTCATTGGAAAAGACTCTGATACTTGGAGGGGTTGGGGGCAGGAGGAGAAGGGGACGACAGAGGATGGGATGGCTGGATGGCATCACGGACTTGATGGATGTGAGTCTGAGTGAACTCCGGGAGATGGTGATGAACAGGAAGGCCTGGCGTGCTGCGATTCATGGGGTCACAAAGAGTCGGACACGACTGAGCAACTGAACTGAACTGAACCAAAACCTAGACAGCATACTAAAAAGCAGAGACATCACTTTGCTGACAAAAGTCCATATAGTCAAAGCTGTGGTTTTTCCAGCAGTCATGTACAAATTGTGAGAGTTGGACCATAAAGAAGACTGAGTGCTGAAGACTTGATGCTTTTGAACTGTGATGCAAGAGAAGACCCTTGTGAGTCCCTTGGACAGCAAACAGATTAAACCAGTCAACTCTAAAGGAAATTAACCCTGAATATTCATTGGAAGGACTGATGCTGAAGCTGAAACTCCAATTCTTTTGCCACCTGATGCGAACAGCCAACTCAGTGGAAAAGCCCCTGATGCTGGGAAAGAGTGAAGGCAGGATGAGAAGGGGACAGCAGAGGATGAGATGGTTGGATGGCATCACTGACTCAACGGACATGAGTTTGAGCAAAGTCTGGGAGATAGTGATGGACAGGAAAGTCTGGCATTCAGTCCATGGGGTTGCAAAGAGTTAGACATGACTGAGTGACTGAACAACAACCAAAACATAATATTGATGTAAATTCTGTCTCCCATTAAATGAGTTTTATTATTACATTTGTCAATCAAAATGAGATCCACTAAGAATGACTAGATAATTATACTTTTCTGTGGGAAAAAATGTACAGAAAATCATCTCACATTTTTCACTGTATAATCTAGAAGTAATGGATATTCTATAGACTCCAAGATGAAATGAAGTTTTAATTGCTCAGTTGTGTTCGACTTTTTGTGACCCCATGGACTGCAGCCAGCCAGGCTTCTTTGTCCATGGAATTTTCCAGGCAAAAATGCTGAAGCAAGTTGCCATCCTTTTCTCTAGGGCATCTTCCCGACCCAGGGACTGAACCCAGGTCTCCTGCATTGTAGGTGGATTTTTTACCATTGGAGCCACCAGGGAAGCCCAGGGTTTTTCTCTCTGAAATGTCACCTTTCTGTAAGTTATTGCTGTTTTATGTATGAAGAGAACATGTACTCAGGGTCATTAGCTTACTGAGCTCATTGGGTAGGATGTGGGTCTCATGTCACCATTGTCTTTCTGTTTGGGTCACGTCTTCAAAATGACCAGCTTATAATTAAGAATCCTAATTATTAATACTTAAGAGCATTTATTTTTATTCCATTTGAGGTTACCCATTGCTTGTGGAATATAGGGATGTTTTTTAATATTTTATATTAGCCTTCAAAAATAAGCAAGTTCTACCATCTGCAACAACATGAATGAACCTTGAGAATATTTTACCAAGTAAAATAAGCAGGTCACAGAAGAACTAATACTGCATAGTTCCATTTACACGAGATATCTGAAGTAGTCAAAGTCATAATGTAGAACGGTGCTTGCCAAGGGCTGGAGAAAGGAGAAATGGGAAGTTGATCTGTGAGTATAATGTTTCAGTAATGTAAGATGAATAATTTCTAAAACAGAATGCCTACAGTTAGCAGTATTGTATTATACAGCTAAAATTTTGTTATAAAGGTAGATCTCATGTTGAGCATGATTACTGCAATAAAATATCTTATATATTCAATCTGTTATTGAATTTTCTTTAACCAAGACTGCAAAAAAGTCAAATTATGTTGGGCTTGGAAACTAAGGGGAAAGAATGGAGATGAGTTCTTGTTAAAAGTTTTCTCAACCTGGACAGGGTGCTCAGGGCCGGTGCACTGGGATGACCCTGAGGGATGGGGAGGGAGGTGGCAGGGGGTTCAGGATGGGGACACATGTGCACCCATGGCTGATTCACATCAGTGTATGGCAAAAACCACTACAGTGTCATATAGTAATCAGCCTCCAGTTAAAATAATTAATTAAAAAAGAAGTTTCCTCAACCTGTACATACAAAGAAAATTCTGGGTTCAGGCTAGTTCTGGCATTACATAGCATTCAAGGTTTTTATTTTTTTTTAATTTAATACCTTAAATAAAATTTCTATATGAATAGAAATAGAAAAACTTCTCTGTATAATAGCTTTATTTAAGTTTGTACATTTAAGACATGAAGTGCATTCTCTGAATCAGTTTGCTAGTAATTATAAGTAGCTTTCTCAAAAGCATACAATTCAAAAAAACAAGAGAATGTCAGTTTCCAAGTAGCAGAAACAAAAAATATTTTAAACTCTTTCTCACTGGACTCCTCTGAAGGGACAGATTATAAACATAATTTTATTTTTGTTTTCTGATCAGGAGAGGATCAAATAACTGTATATGAAAATGCCTAATTGTTACTAAATCCAAACTTATACTGCTGGATGCATCACAAGCCAGTAATTCTTGAGACAAGCTGTTGGGGCAATAGATATTTATTCAGAAAGCCAGCAGACTGAGAAGTTGGTACCAAAGTTAGAATACAAGCTCCTTTTATGCCCAAAGGGATAAGGGTGCAGTTGTTTGTTGTAAACTTCTTGGTACCAGAATCCTTTATTCTTAAAACTATCTACATAGATCTGGTCATAGCATTTCTGTAAACTTCCAACAAGACAAATGTTGTCCTCTGTTCTGCAACTTTCTATTTCTATTGTAATGGATAAGTTTTATGCCTTTGATCATCAGATCCTTGGGAATGGGCTGTCCTGTGTATTTCAAACTATAGACAACCTTCTTTTAGTGATTAACTTACAGCAAAATCAATAGAATACAAAGGCAACAGCAAAAGAAGCAGACCCAATATTAGAGTCAGGTTTGTACTTCCCCGTTACACTATCATGGTGCTAGTTTTCCACGTGTATTGACAATATTATAATCCTAAAATCAGAGTATATGATCAAATAATTAAAAAATTATACACTAATTTGCTTTTTAAAAGTCTTAAAATTTGTAGAAATGAATTCACTACAGTTATGCTTTAAGAGAATGGTTTAATTGAAAATAATAAAATGTCAGGGGAGTAAGACTGTCCTGTAGAAGCCAGTACTTATGGTTACCATTGCTTTTATTAAATGATCCCCTGAAGAATAACTTACAGCCCTTTGCTCAATTTCAGTTTAATTTTGTTAGGCTATGGGCCTTGCATCCCTTCCTTTGGGAGACACAGCTTAAATAGACTCTTGCCATTAGAAGGTTTTCTGTAATGTAATTCCTCCTATCAAGTGGACTCCCACTGTATTCTAATCCCATCTTAGTCACTGATACCTAATAGTGAGAGATGTGATTTTTTAGAAGAGATGATTTAGGTAGCGTTAGAGGGAAAAAGAAAAACTGCCAAAGAGCACATTCAACATGAAATTTTTGGAGCAGGCAATTCCGGTCATTGGACACTTCAACGGCAGTGAGACCCTGATACCCTGAGTGGTGTTTTGAAACCATGAAAATACTTAAAACCTTTTCTTCTGCTGTGACAGTAGCTCCATTTCTATTGTTATTTATGCAATGCCTGCTTACTGCCATTCTCTATATTTACATCTGTGTGTGTTCCTCACCTTTTAAAATAGCTATTAATGGGTAACATTTCTACTGGATGAACATCTGTTTATGAAACAAGCCAGCCAGTCTGTCTTGGATTTTCACACTCTTCCTGGAAGCTTTTATAATTTCTTTGAGGCTCTCCCATAAATTATGGCCAACCTTAGAACAAAAGTACAGATAAATAAAATGATTAAAAATTCAAACTAGCTCCCATTGGCCAAGCACTTTCTACAGGATAAGCATATTTTATAATTGACCTTGAATGTTTACTGCAATAATAGGAGAAAGATACCAGTCCTTTCAAATTTCTTAAGGAAACTGATTTTTGACAAGGTTAGCAAACACATCCAGGAGTACACAGTCAGGGCATAAGCAAGCTGAGATCAGACTCTAAAATCTGCAGTCTTTCCATTAGTCACAGGATCTCTTTTTTTATTTTTTATTTTTTTTTAAATTTTTTAATTTTTTTTTAAATTTTAAAATCTTTAATTCTTACATGCGTTCCCAAACATGACCCCCCCCCCACCTCCCTCCCCACAACATCTCTCTGGGTCATCCCCATGCACCAGCCCCAAGCATGCTGCACCCTACGTCAGACGTGGACTGGCGATTCAATTCTTACATGATAGTATACATGTTAGAATTCCCATTCTCCCAAATCATCCCACCCTCTCCCTCTCCCTCTGAGTCCAAAAGTCCGTTATACACATCTGTGTCTTTTTTCCTGTCTTGCATACAGGGTCGTCATTGCCATCTTCCTAAATTCCATATATATGTGTTAGTATACTGTATTGGTGTTTTTCTTTCTGGCTTACTTCACTCTGTATAATTGGCTCCAGTTTCATCCATCTCATCAGAACTGATTCAAATGAATTTTTTTTAACGGCTGAGTAATACTCCATTGTGTATATGTACCACAGCTTTCTTATCCATTCATCTGCTGATGGACATCTAGGTTGTTTCCATGTCCTGGCTATTATCAACAGTGCTGCTATGAACATTGGGGTACATGTGTCTCTTTCAATTCTGGTTTCTTCGGTGTGTATGCCCAGAAGTGGGATTGCTGGGTCATAAGGTAGTTCTATTTGCAATTTTTTAAGGAATCCCCACACTGTTCTCCATAGTGGCTGTACTAGTTTGCATTCCCACCAACAGTGTAGGAGGGTTCCCTTTTCTCCACACCCTCTCCAGCATTTATTGCTTGTAGATTTTTGGATCGCAGCCATTCTGACTGGTGTGAAGTGGTACCTCATTGTGGTTTTGATTTGCATTTCTCTAATAATGAGTGATGTTGAGCATCTTTTTATGTGTTTGTTAACCATCCGTATGTCTTCTTTGGAGAAATGTCTATTTAGTTCTTTGGCCCATTTTTTGATTGGGTCGTTTATTTTTCTGGAATTGAGCTGCAGAAGTTGCTTGTATATTTTTGAGATTAGTTGTTTGTCAGTTGCTTCATTTGCTATTATTTTCTCCCATTCAGAAGGCTGTCTTTTCACCTTGCTTGTATGATAAATTGCTACTCAGTGGCAGCAGGAAACACATAGAGGGCAATCAATTATTTAATTATAATTAATCAGTTATCAGAAACGAATCATGAAATGGCATTCTTTTTCTTTCAGAATGCAGTATGAACGGAATAAGCCACTGAAACTGTGTTAAACCACCAGAGTTTGGGGCTTTCTTTTCTAAGTTTCTTATCGGTAAGATAGAGATAAATGCCTCGTTCCCAGGGCTGTTACAAGGTAGAGAGGTATACTTGCTTAGATCAATGCCTGGCACACAAAAATTAACTCCTGTATTTGAGATGTGCTCTAGTCTAGTGGTTAACAGTATAGTACTGCTTGGGATGACTATTCACAAGCTATTGGCTGAATGTATGTGTGCAACTTATTTGACTTTTCTGTATCTCAGCTTTCTTATTTGTAAAATAGATTCAATTGCAGTGACTATCTGATGGGGGTTGGTGATGAGGAGAAAATGAATTTGTAAATGTATATTTCTCAGAAGAGTTCTAAGCCCATATTAAGGAAGAGTTAAAGATGTCAGTTGTTAATAAATAACCACTGTCATTAAGTCTAGATTTCATTTCTGCCCCTTCTCAATGTTAAGCACCTGCTTTTGAACTGTGGTGTTGGAGAAGACTCTTGAGAGTCCCTTGGACTACAAGGAGATCCAACCAGTCCATCCATCCTAAAGGAAATCAGTCCTGGGTGTTCATGCGGAAGCTGAAGCTCCAATACTTTGGCCACCAACTGACTCATTGGGAAAAACCCTGATGCTGGGAAAGATTGAAGGCAGGAGGAGAAGGGAATGACAGAGGATGAGATGATTGGATGGCATCACTGACCCAATAGACATTAGTTTGAGTAAACTGCAGGAGTTGCTGATGGCCAGGGAGGCCTTGTATGTAGCAGTCCATGGGGTCACAGAGTCAGACACGGCTGAGTGAATGAACTGAACTGAACTGATGCTTTAAAAAACAACAACAACAACTTTGTTTATTTATTAGTTTTGGTGGTGCTGGATCTTCGTTGCTACACAGAGTTTTCTCTAGCTGTGGCACGTAGGGGCTGCTCTCCAGTTACAGTGTGTGGGCTTCTCCCGCAGTGGAGCGCAGGCTGTAGGGAAGGCAGGCTTCAGCAGCGCGTATCCCGGGCTCCAGAGCACAGGTTCACTAGCTGTGGCCCATGCGCAGGCTTAGTTGCTCGCAGCTTGTGGGATCTTTCCAAATTAGGGGTCTAACATGTGTCTCCTACATTGGCAGGTAAATTCTTTACCGTGGAGCCACCAAAGAAGCCCTTCCTCTACTTTTTATTTTTGGCATAGGGTTTATATACTATGTATTCGGTGGTTTGTTTTCTTTCCCTTGTCTTTGGCCCCCTCCATTTCTTTTCAAACGCTAGTTTATTTGTTTATTCCCAGGGTATTTTATTTCTCATCTGTGCAGACTGGCTTTGAAATTCTTCACTAACAGATCAAAGTGAAGAATTTGCCTCACTGGAAAAACAGACCATCTTGTTCTTCAGACAGCACACGTCTTCAAGAGCGGCTTATGAAGTCTGGAATCACTCTCTGGTTTCATCACCTACTTTTTTCCTAAGATGACTTGAAATAAGCTTTTTCCTCTCCAAAGAAATTCTTAGCATTTGGTAAATTCATAAAAAAGAAAACTGCCCCCACACGCCCCGACCCCATGTAAACCTTTATTTGGATTTGTTACATTTCCATAAAAAAAATGGAGACAGGAATAGACTTGTTTTTTAATATATTATATATATATATATTTAAATTAAAGTATAATTGACTTACATTATATCACATTAGTTTCAGGTATACCACATAAAAATTCAATATTGTCATACATTACAAAATGTTCACCATGATATTTCTAGTTCCCATCTGTGACCATATAAAGTCAATACAATATTATTGCTTATATTCCCTATGCCATACATCCCTGTGACATTTATAAGTGGAGGTTTTTACTTAACCCCCTTCCCTAATTTTGCCCACCTTCTCATACTCCTCCTCTCTGGCAGCCACTAGTTTCTTCTCCATACCTGGGTTGATGGCTTCTGTTTTTAGATTCCATGTGTAAGTGAAATTATATAATATTTGTCTTTCTCTGTATGACTTGTTTCACTCAGCATAATATACCCTATGTGTGTCCATGTTGTCATAAATGACAATTTCATTCTTTATAAGCTGGAATAATATTCCACTGTATATCATATGTTCTTTATTTATTCATTCATCAGCAGACACTTAGGTTGTTTCCATGCTTTAGCTATTTTGAATAACGCTGCGATAATGAATATGGGTTTACAGATATATTTTTGAGTTAGTATTTTTGTGTCCTTCAGATAAATACCCAGAATTGCAGAATCATATGACAGTTGTATTTAAAATTTTTAAGGAACCTCCACACTGTTTTCCATAGTGGTTGCAGTAATTTAAATTCCTACCCACAGTACATGAGAGTTTCTTTGTCTCCTAATGCTTGCCAACATTTGTTATTTTTTGTCTTAGCCATTCTAACAGGGATAAGGTGATATCTCATTGTGGTTTTGATTTGCATTTCTCCTGATGATTAGTGATGCTGAGCTCCTTTTCCTGTACCTGTTGGCCATCCATATGTCTTTTTTTGAAAAATGTCTATTCAAGTCCTCTGCTGCATTTTAATCAGATTTTTTTTATATTGAGTTATAGGCATTTTTTTAATCGCTTGGACATTAACCCCTTACTGACCATATCATTTGCAAATATCTTCTCCCATTCAGTAGGGTGGCTTTTTGTTTTGTTAATAGTTTCCTTCATTGTGCAAAAGCTTTTTAGTTTGATATAGTCCCATTTGCTTATTTTTGTTTCCATTGCCCTTGCCTGAGGAAGTGAATCCAGAAGAATATTGGTAAGATGGATGTCAAAGAATGTTCTGCCTCTCTTTTCCTTTAGGAGCTTTATGGTTATTTTCCAGTCTTAATTTTGAGGTTTTTTTGTATGATGTAAGATAGTGGTCCAATTTCATTCTTTTGTAGGAAGCTATTCAGTTTTCTCAGCATCATTTATAGAAGAGGCTGTCTTCATCTCCCCTCAAACACACACAAATTATATAGTCCTGCCCCTTTTGTTGTAGATTGACTATATGTGTATAGGTTTATTTCTGGGCCCTATATTCTGTTTCATTGATCTGTAAGTCTTTTTTCGTGCCAGTGCCAAACTATTTTAATGACTGCAACTTCATATTTTAGTCTGAATTTAAAGAGTGTGTTATCTCAAGTTTGGTTCTTCTTTCTCAAGACTAGTTTGTCTATTCAGGGTCTTTTGTATTTCCATACACATTTTAGAATTACATACTCCAGTTAGATAAATAATGCCATGGGTATTTTGATAGGGATTTCATTGAATTTGCATATTGCTCTGATTAGTTTGGACAATTTAGCAATATTAATTCTCTCAATCCATGAGCATTCTCTGTGCTTCCATTTATTGTGTCATTCTTTCATCAGTGTCTTATAGTTCCAGATCATAGGTCTTTCATCTCCTTGGTTAATATTCCTACATATTTTACTTTATTTTTTGATGCAATTGTAAATGGGATTGCTTTCTTAATTTCTTTTTCTATGGTTCATAATTGGTTCATAAAATGCAAAAGATTTTTATATATTAATCTTGTACTCTGCAACTTTGCTGAATTCATTTATTCTAATAGTTTCTGTGTGTGTGTGTTTGTGGAATTTTTAGAGTTCTTATGTATAGTATTATACCATCTGCAAGGGAAAGACTTTCTTTTAATTTACCTCATACTTCTCAAGTGATATTTTAAAAAGATCAAGCCATAGTTTTCTTATTTGGCTTGCTTATGCCTTCCTTTTTTTCTTTCCTTTGTATTGGCAGTTTCACCTATCATACTTTAGTGAATTTTTGCAGAATAAAATTTATTTTACTATTTCTATGGAATGTTGACAGACAGAAAGTTTTATGTTCACTGCCACACAAGAAAAGCTGTTTTTTTTTTTTCCCTCAGTGTTCAGGAATAATAGGAATAAGTAGAAATATTTTAATGTAATACAGAAACTTCAGGGTCAGCAAGGTCTGATTTTTCTACAACACAAATTGTCGACATTGAGATAATATCAGTGGACAATGGCACAAGTTTAGGGATCCTCTCCAAACTTCTTTTTCTTCACCAAAGCAACTTGGAATTAGATTCTAGCACTAATCAGAGGAATGTCTATAGGTAAGTAAAATCAAAACCAAATAAACTGTCAAGTCCATAGGCTATTCATATGGCTCAAACTCCAGTTTTATTTGAAGAAAAGAAAAAAAAATAGTCTTGTTACATTAATGCTATGGAATAAAATTCTTAGGTTAGCTTTAAATATCTGTCAATTAGTAGGCAGGAAATGATTTTTTCCAGTTAAAATTATCTTAAATTTAAGTTGGTGCTTCCCATTTCATCTTATTTCTCTGAACTATGTATCAAACTTTTTCCCAAGCCACGTGAGTGAAATAAATTACATATTAGAAGCAGCTAGTCAACTATGCTAGTAGAGAAACAGCTTTTATTTTTTAAGATCCATGTGAAAGCTAATTTGCAATGCTTATAGATTCAATAATAAAGCAGCAGCTGTTGTAAAAATACATCTTAAAATCAAGGTAGTTTGTGACACTTTCATTTGAATGCTTAAAATGGGGTCTAGTTTGGGAGGCAAAAATAAAAAAATGATTTGCTTTTGGTTACTTTATAAATGACATTTATTTAAGGGGGGATTTGATAAATATTTATTGTACTTGTCACCTTTTGAATAAAGGCTGGAAGTCTTGAATTAACTATATCTGTATGCATTTGGAAGAGTCTTTTGTGAGATACATCATACTGACACGTTTGCTGCTAGGTGTCACTATTGCTTCAGTGTTGTCCATTCTGGGATGCTTTCTTGCACTGAGATGAGAGGCATTTCTCTGGTCTCACTGGATGGTCAGCAGATAACTCACCAAAGGAAAAACTTGTACCATTTTTGTCAAGTAAAAATTCTTTTACTACTTAGAGCTCCGATTAGAGATTTAATTTCACTGGAGATTTCCTAATGACACTTTTTATGGTGTTGATTATGATCATGACAGAAGATAGTAGGGGTGGTAACTGGTGGGAAATCTCAGCTTTGACTGTATTCAAAACTCACTGTTAAGTAAAAATCTCTTGAAAATATTAAGAACAAATGTCTTTTATCTCTAAACCTATGGCTTTTTTTGTTTGTTTTAAAAATACCCTAATATGTTTATGTTTCTTTTATGTATTTGATTTACTTTCATGTATATGTAACAGAATATATTTTTTCTCCCCCACTATACTACTCCTGGCTTTCATAATTTATTAAATCTATTGTTCTGACGTAAGTTACTAAAGGCTCCTCAAGCTCCCTCCAGCTGGAAACCACTTTTAATACTTCTATTCCTCAACAGCATCTAATATGATTAGCACCTTAGGGGATTAAAAACAAACCTTTATTAAAGCACAATTTCTAACATTTAGGAGAAGAAAGTGGTCCTATACAATAGAGGTTGCACATGTTTGGACACTGCCCATGACTTTAACCTAAAATCATTTGATTAATTCGTCTTGTTAAACAGCTTACTAGTTACCTATAGGGTGATGAGACGAGTCCTTTTGAGTTCATAAATTGTCTTATAAACAATGCAGCACGTCATTAAACCCAAATAGAGTTATTTATTCTTCTTAGAAAGACAATTATGAACTTCCATGGAAGGCTCCCTATGTGGACAAAGGGCAACACTGTACATATGGTTCAAAAAAATATTGTAATTTAAAACAAAATGAGAATGATAACTCAGAATTTTCTCTATGAGATCAAGAGCCCTCAAATCTATTAATCTATAGAGTGGAACCTGTCAGGATTTTCTTTGACCCACCACACAAAGCACATTAAGTATCATTTATGTAAAATAATACAGAAATTGTATCTTCATAATTAGGTGAGGTAATTTGGTACAGGAACAGTCTAAATGGCAGTTCAACATAATGTGATTTGATGTCTGGCTAGAGTTTCAGAATGTGAGTGGCTTCACAGGAAACAATACATGAGGAGGGATGGTTATAACTTTTTTCTAAATTAAGCAATCATGAACTTCCAGGTGTGATTTTATGTTTCATGAATTTGTTTGCTGAGAGTAATTGAATGATACAAGTAGAAATACTCTTGCATTTTAATTCTTATTTCAAGATGTTAATCTTCAAACGTATATGAGCCATTTTTTGTTTTTAACAACACAAATGTGCAGATCAAAATCAAGCAAATTTATATTTATACTTATTATAATACATTAAAAATATTATGCAAAGAAGAATTTGCTTCGGTGCTAAGATATATTATGATGAGTTCACAGAAATTTCTTAAAGGATACAGAAATTAGTGACTGTCCCTGCTTTGATGCTGCTCTGTGGAGTAAAGCAGCTGGCCAAAGAAGCCAAATTTTTAGATACGTTTGTTTGCTACAGAGAGGCAGAAAACCAAAACCACAGGTAGTGCAAACCAGGTCCTCATGGACTCCAATAATAAGTAAGTCCAACCCAATAATAACATGACATCTGACACAGAAATATTTTCATCTTTTTGTTCGAAAGAAAAGGTAGCAAAGCCTTGCATTTATGTTAACCTAGTTGAATGAACCAACTTTCTTGACTTCAGACTATATTACAAAGCTACAGTATCAAGACAGTATATTACTGGTACGAAAACAGAAACAGACCAATGGAACAAGTTAGAAAGCCCTGAGACAAATTCACGTACCTATGTGCACCTTATCTTAGACAACTTCTGCTGCTAAGTCACTTCAGTCATGTATAACTCTGGGCAACCCGATAGACGGCAGCCCACCAGGCTCCCCCATCCCTGGGATTCTCCAGGCAAGAACACTAGAGTGAATTGCCATTTCCTTCTTCACTGCATGAAAGTAAAAGGTAAAAATGAAGTTGCTCAGTCGTGTCTGACTCAGTGACCCCATGGACTGCAGCCTACTAGGCTCCTCTGTCCATGGGATTTTCCAGGCAAGAGTACTGGAGTGGGCCACCATTGCCTTCTATCTTAGACAAAGGAGGTATGAAAATACAATGGAGAAAAGACAGTCTCTTCAATAAGTGATGCTGGGAAAACTGGACAACTACATGTAAAAGAATGAAATTAGAACACTTCCTAACTCCATACACAAAGATAAACTCAAAGTGGGTTACGGACCTAAATGTAAAATAAAAACCTATACAACTCTTAGAGGAAAATATAGGCAGAATGCTCTTTGACATTAATCACAAGATCCTCTATGACCCACCTCCTACAGCAATGGAAATCAAAACCAAAAATAAATAAATGGGATCTAATTAAACTTAAAAGCTTTTGCACAGCAAAGGAAACCATAAACAAGATGAAAAGACAATCCTCAGAATGGGAGAAAATAATTGCAAATGAAGTAACTGACAAAGGATTAATCTCCAAAATATACAATTAGCTCAGGCAGGCCAATATCAGAAAAACAAACAACCCAGTCAAAATATAGGCAGAAGACCTGAACAGATGTTTCTCCAAAGAAGACATATAGGTGGCTAAAAAGCACCTAAAAAAATGCTCAACCTTGTTATTGTAGAAAAGTGAAAGTGAAAGTTGCTCAGTCCTGTTCGACTCTTTGCTACCCCATGGACTGTCCATGGAATTCTCCAGGGCAGAATACTGGTGTGGTTAGCCTTTCACTTCTCCAGGGGATCTTCCCAACCCAGGAATAGAAGCAAGGTCTCCCACGTTGCAGGCGGATTCTTTACCAACTGAACTATCAGGGAAGCCCATAATGCAAATCAAATCTACAATGAAGTATCGCCTCACACCAGTCAAAATGTTGTTTTGTTGTTATTCTTTTTCAGTAACTGAGTCATGTCTGACTCTTTGCCACCCCACAGACTGCAGCATGCCAGGCTTCTCTGTCTTTCGCTATCTCCCGGAGTTCGCTCAAATTCATGTGCATTGAGTCAATGATGCTATTGAACCATCTCATCCTCTGCTGCCCTCCTTTCTTTTTGCCTTCAGTCTTTCCCAGCATCAGGGTTTTTTCCAGATGTGAGTCACATCTTCACATCAGGTGGCCAAAGTATTAGAGCATCAGCTTCAGCAAGTCCCATTCAGGGTTGATTTCTTTTAGGATAGACTGGTTTGATCTCTTTGCAATCCAAGGACCTTTTTAGCCTTCTTTATGGTCCAACTCTCACATCCATACATGACTACTGGAAAAACCATAGCTTTGACTATATGGACCCATCATCAAAAAATATACAAACAATAAATGCTAGAGAGAGTGTGGAGAAAAGGCAATGTTTTTGCACTGTTGATGGAAATGTAAATTAATACAGCGACTGTTCTGAATAGTGTGGAGATTTCTTTAAAAATTATGTGTAAAAGTACTATGTGACCCAGCAATCCCACTACTGGGCATATACCCTGAGAAAACCACAATTCTAAAAGACACATCTACCCCAATTTTCATTGCAGGACTATTTACAATAGCCAGGACATGGAAGCAACCTAGATGTCCATCAACAAATGAATAGATAAAGAAGCTGTGGAACATATGCTCAATGGAATATTACTCATCATAAAAAGGGAAGGATTTGAGTCAGTTCTACTGAGAAGGATGAACCTGGAGCCTGTTATATGAGTGAATTAAATCAGACAGAGAAAAACAAATATGTTAATGTATATATATGGAATCTGGAAAAATGGTACTGGTGAACCTATTTATAGGGCAGCAATAGAGATGCAGACATAGAGAATACATTTGTGGACACAGTGGAGGAAGCAGAGGATGGAAGGAATTTAGAGAGTAGCCCTGAAACCTATACAGTACCATATGTTAAATAGATAGCTAGTGGGAATGTGTTGTATGATGCCAGGAGCTCAATCCCAGTGCTCACTGACAACCTAGACAGCTGGGATGAAGTGGAAGGTAGGAGGGAGTTTCAAGAGGCAGTGGGCGTATGTATACCTATGATTGATTCATGCTGATGTATGGCAGAAACCAACAAAACCTTGTAAAGCAATCAATCTCCAATTAAAAATAAGTAAATTAAATGAAAAGCAGACATTCAGGAGATATGACAATTAGAATCAGATTGTTAGTCTAGCGTGTTCATAACTTCTACTTTAACAGTATTTCCCAATGATATTTTACGGAAGAACAAAGTGATTTTTTTCTCAGTATATGCCAAACACTTAAATTTTCTCAACAACACCCTAACAAAGACTTATGATAAATACATATTATTTTCTTCTGAAAATAGAAGAGTTTGCCTCGGTTGCATTCAGTGCAAAAAGAATAAAATAGTAGATATTGAAAAATTATTCCAAAAGTTGCACTAAAATGCATTATTGCTCCTATTTTTAAGCTATCATAAAATGAACCAATGCTCATTGAGTTTAAGATGATAAAAAGTTACTTAAAACCAAAAAATGCTTCTGGAATTGAAAAATAAAAATGATGAATAAGGAAGCAATCATTTAATGTTTTCAAACATTTTAAAGCAATATTTTCAGACATAAAATTCTGTTTCTCTTAACTAGTGTTCCTCTCCCTAACAATTGCTTTTATATCCCTTGGCACTTCCTCCCATTCTGTTTCACATTTAAATCATAAAACTATTTTTAATAGGAAAATTCATGTTGAGATTCATGTTCCTATTGTTCATATTGCTGACATTCATGTTACTATTTGTTCATATTGCTAGGTCTAATGGTCAGACATATTTTGTTTTAGAAATAATATATCTTTGATTGAAAATATTTTTATAAAGGAAGAACTAGATTGATTAAGATTAGCCGCTAATACATACATTGGAAATGCTTCTTCTTTGTGGGACCTACAATTATCTTCATAATATTTTCCCCTGGGTGTCAAAGTGATGATGTCACTGAGTAATTAAGGACTATGGAGTATGGCAGACCACTCTGGTTTTTATATTGTATCAACTGGGCAAATTACTTACCCTTTTGAACTACATGTTCTACAATGTGGAAAAGAGCGGAAATTTTATTAGCTGGGGGGATTTTTATTAGTTAGGGAATTTTATTAGATGGATATACACAGAGGTTAGGGAAGGCAACTAGGTACAGAAGTAAGGTGTCAAATGCTGAGAGCAAAATGTGGCAAGGAATCATGGTTGAGAGATAACAAAATTGAATAAACTTGACTATGTGTCTAAAGGCAGCTGAACATGTGCCATTTGTTTGGGCAAGTCATTGATTTTATCGGTAATCTACATAGTATATAATGGGAATTCATGCCAGAAAGAACAAAAACAGCAACAAAAAAACATTTTGACCTGGAATTGCATGAATTTAAAGATGATTTTGTCAAACGGACATGCCTTTAATCATACAGGGGACAAACCATAATTACATTGATCAGATTCTATTGTTGAGTCTTTTGATGCCAGCACAACAGAGAAAGCTTTAATTAAATGGAGAAGATATTTTGCATATCTTTTAAGGAGGAATTTTGTGTCAAAATAAAACTTCAAGGTAACACCCTGTCAATAGTGAATATTCCATTACTTGGATTACCGTGGATGTGACTTCTGATGCATCTGAACTTTTTACACACTAGTATTGCACACATGATAGATTTCCCAGGTGGCTTGGTGGCAAAGAATTCACCTGACAATTCAGGAGACATGGGTTCGATCCTTTGGTTGGGAAGATCCCCTGGAGAAGGAAATGGCAAGCCACTCCAATATTCTTGCCTGGGAAATCCCATGGACAGAGGAGCTGCAGTCCATGGTGTCACAAAGAGTCAGACATGACTTAGCAACTGAGCACCCAGGCACTGCACAGATGACTTCTTTTCTTGGACTTTTCACTCCAAGGATCACTACAGAAGTCACCTTTTCTAGGGTCCCTTCTTTATACCATTTCTTTGGCCTCGGGCTGGACTGAGTGCTCAATATTAACCAGAATCTTTGGATACAGACACGAAAATTAATCTAGATAGTTTCAGCATAAAGGAATTTATGAAGTGTGATCAACTTTTCACAGTACTGTTAGGAAGTAATCACATTATTTTCAGGAAGGATGAAGTAAAGGACTCTCAGCTAAGCCCTTAGAAAAACTTCCAAAACCATGGCACAGAACAAAGTCAAAATCAAGGAAGCTGCTGCCTTTACCATGGTTGCAGATCCAAGAAACTGACCCTGTCACCATTGACTTTAGTACAAGCCATCTCCGTGCAAATGTGCATGGGTGTTAAGTCACTGCCTAACTGGTGGTTTAGTCGCTAAATCATGTCTGACACTTGCGGCCCCATGGACTGTACCCCGCCAGGCTCCTCTGTCCGTGGGATTCTCCAGGCAAGAATACTGGAGTGGGTTGCCATTTCCTTCTCCAGGGGATCTTCTCCATCCAGGATTTGAACTTGGGTCTCCTGCATTGTGGGCAAATTCTTTACCAACTGAGTTATCAGGGAATATAATTGAAGGGAGCCTACAATTTTTAATCACTTTAGATATGCACGTTCTATCTCATAGTAGTAAAATAAAATAAGACCTCAAATACAATAAGTACATGAAAATATTTCAGCACAGTGTAATTCACATCGTAGAAATGCCAAAAACCTATCATCATGACCATTATACTCTTACTTGTTTATCTACCTGTTCTAGACTGTAGATTCCTTTAGGATACTGACCATGTTGTTAATTTTATATTTCAAAGCCTATTGGAGTATCTGGCAAATATTAGATGACCAATAAATATTAGATGGCCAGTGAAAGGAAGACTGCATGAGGAAAATAAGTGCATTCTGTGGGGATATCGTGGAGATTAATAACATGGGAATACTACAATGGATGCACTGGCATTTACTGAAGTCTTGAATTTTAAGAAATTAGGACAGCTTGCATACGTAATGAAATCAAATTACTCATTATTCTTTATTTTCAATTCAAGTGAAAAGAAGTGGTTAATGAATATGCTTTTTAAAATATTAGCTGTATATTAAAAATAGTGGCAGACCCTTTTGTTAACTTACTTATTACTAAACAGCAATGTTAAAGAAGTTTCAAGCTAATTAATCATCTATACATGTATCTGTATATTATGGAAGCTATTTTCTCAAAATAAATTTAGCCTGCTAGGTGCTCTACTATTTATTATTCATGAATCAAATGGAACTTCGTTGGCTTGTAAGGGATGATACTAAATGTATTTGATTTAAGGGATTAGGTGGGAAAATTTTCCAGTTGATAATATAAATTTGAAGTTTGAAAATCAAGAAATAGCATTTAAGATTTCCTTATTCAACTTTTTCCAAATGGTTCAGTTCTGATAGTTTAAATCATTTTAGCATCTCAGAGTTAAAAGGAATTTTAGTATCTGCTGATACATTATTCTCAGAGTGGAAGTCTCCTTCACAAAATTCCAGTTGGGTTATTGTCCAATCTTGGCTGGGCTATCTTCTTGAAACACTGAAGATGGGGAAATTATCAATTGCCTTTGCCTGGTGGTCCAGTGGTTAGGAATTCATGCTTCCACTGCAGGGGGCTGGGTTAGATCCCTGGTTAGTGAACTAAGATCCCACATGCCATATGGCATAGCCAAATAAAAGGGAGAAGATAGGGAAATTAACATCTTACAATGCAACTTAATTTCCCACAAAATTTCAAGTTTTATAAAATAATTTCAAATGACAATGGAAGTCTTTCACTGTATCTCACAAGCGTTGGTCTCATTTTGGTAAGAAATAAAGGCTTCGATATATTTTACTGAATCTACAAATAGTGCATTTATCACTTTTACAATCTGAAAGCAGCTTTCACTTCATTCAATATTTTCCTTTATAATGATAAATTCTACACTAAATTTTCTTTGAAAAATTGTTGTTCATCTGAGCTTTTTCTTCCTGGCTTATTCTCTTATTCCAGGAAGGAAACTGTTTTCCCAAGTAAGAAGTCCCTACTTCAGCGCTTCTATGTAGAAATTTTCCTTTAGGACTTAAAAACCACATATCTATGGCTTAGCTCCCAATTGCACTATTGTTATATGCCTAGCAATTATATGCCTCCTTTAAACCTATTTTGTGAAAGCAGCTTTTTTTTTTTTTTTCTTTTTTGATTCCTTCCTCACTGGCACAAAGGGCAAGTCTTTTTGACTCTCCTTATTCTGTACTAGCCAGAGGTGTGACAACCATGGGGCATTAGAAATGATCCTCCAGTCTCTTTCTCCTTGGTGCTTTGCTACAAAATGGAAAGAGCTATGGTTAGTATAAGGAAATATGGGAAACATAAATCAATGGCTTTCTAGAGGAAACACTAAGAAAGAGGAACCTGGAAAAGGGAAAGTCAAGAGTGGGCCATGGAGAAGATGCATCATGAGAAGGAGTGCTTTAAATCACTGTAAGAAGCCCTGGAATCCCCAAAAAGCTGCACATGCTTCATACAAATTAGTAGGAGGCGAGAAAAGACTTTGAGATTTGAGTTACAGTGAAAGTCATGCCCATATTTCAGAATGACACTTAGGAGGTACATAAGAAGTAAACATCATAATAACAGTGAAAAGTCTCTATAGACTAAAATAGTATAGGATGCTTGCCCACAGAAGGCAGGTCAGGAATTGTTATCTGAATCTAACAAGACTGACTACCCTCTTAAAAAGAAAAAAATAACATAGTCCATCAAATCCAAACACTCTTTTTCACGTACAAAGAAACATGTTTTGAGAAACATAGAATTAGAGGGAGGTGACTGATATAGGACTGATATATCAGTATATATCAATCAATCAATTATATATATATATCAATTATATATATTGATATATCAATATATATAATTATGACTGATTTGCTTTGTTGTACAGCATAACCATCATGGTATTGTAAAGCACTTTTCCTCCAGTTAAAAATTATACATAAAAATGAAATAAAATGAACAGGATGGAATGCAAAATGACTATACGTGCAAAGAGCCAGGAAAACCAAAACAACTTCCAAGAGGGGAAAGCAAGCAAACAGACAAAAGAAACCTGTACATATTGTGCCAATAATGACTGACTGAAATGTTAGACTTTTTGGACAAAGATTTTAAAACAGCTGTAATAACAATACTTTGACAAGTGAGAGAAAATATTCTTGAAATGAATGAAAAGAGAGAATTTCTCTGAAAAGTAATAAAAGCTATAAAATGAAATAAGTGAAAAAACCTATAACTGAAAATACAGTAATAGTGATAAAAATTCACTGAAGAGATTCAACAGCAGAGTTGAGATGACAAAAAAAAGAATAGTGAACTTGAAGTATATTGACAGAAATTATCAACCTGAATAGTGGAGAGAATAAAGAACTGAAAAAAATGAATATAGTTTCAGGAACCTATTAGAATATCAAAACATACAACCTTAGCCTTATTAGAGTCTCAAAAAGAGAAAAAAAAGAGATTGGTGCACAAAAATGTTTGAAGAAGTAATGACAAAAAAATCCCTAAATTTGATGAAAAACATACATTTAATAATCCAACAAGCTCACTGAGCTCAACAGGATAATTTCAAAGAAAGCCACACCCAGAGATGTCAAACTCAGACTGTTGGAAATCAAAGATAAAATTATTTTCTTTTTTTTCCCTGGAAATTATCATCACATGTCATATAAATAAACAAAGGTTTTCCACCAGAAATCATGGATGCCAGAAGACATTTGAACAACATTATTTAATACACTGTTAACACTAATAGAAGATAAATGTCATTTAAATCCTATGTCTAGCAAAATTGTCTTTTAGGAATTAAGTAAAAAAATATTGTCATATGAGATTTTAACATAAGGAAACCTGATCTCTCATAAATGAAGGAAGAACAAAAGAAAATGTAAACATCTAGTTAAATAAGAGACTAGTTTTGCCTACTAATTTTATTAAAATATGTATGGCTATTGAAAGCTAAAAGTATAATAACACTTTCTGAGGTGAGTTTCAGTGTAAGCAGATATTCATGAAAGTTACATCAAAAAAGCAAGAGGGTAAATCCTTATATTTAGACATGAAAAAGAAAGTGTCAGTCACTCAGTCATGCCCAACTCTTTGTGACACTATGAACTGTAGCCCACCAGGCTCCTCTGTCCATGGGATTCTCCAGGCAAGAATATTGGAGTGGGTTGCCATGTCCTCCTCCAGGGGATCTTCCCTACCCAGGAACTGAACCCACATCTCTTTTTTCTCTTGCATTGTCATAGGGTTTATTTATTTTACCTGAAGGGCTAAACACAATAATTCTAAGTAGTTTGGGTAAAGACTTGTATATATGTTGTAATCACTAGATCAGAAACTTTTCTTTTCTTTTTTTGGCCATGTTGAGTGGCATACAGGATCTTAGTTACTGACCAGGGATCAAACATGTGCTCCTTGCAGTGGAAGCATAGAATCTTAACCAATGGACCTCCAAGGAAGCCCCAACATTTTTTCTTGAAGACAATAGGAAGATTAAAATAAAATTCTAAAAAACAACTCAACTTTTTTTTTTCAACTTTTTAAATGTAGGGAAGAGAACTCACAGGAACAAAAACAAAATAGACAAAAAAAAACCAAACAAACCAAAAAAAAAACACCAACCTAATAAAACTGTAGACCTAAATTCAACCTATAAATAATAACATTATAGGTAAATGATCTAAACACACCAAATAAAATCTAAGAATTCTTTTGAATTTTAAAAATATCCTTCTATGTACTATCATAAATAAACTGGAATTATATTGATATAAATAAAATGATTATAAAGAAAATACTATGCCAACAGCAATGTAAAAAAAATGCTCAGGTCTTTATTAACATCAAAAAAATAAAGAAAATTATTGAGTGAAAAAGTACATCAGAAAATGATATATATATATGCATATATATACACACACACACATACATATACATAGTGGAATACTATTCATCCATAAAAAAGAATGAAATGTTATTTGCAACAACATGGGACTGGAGGGTATTAAGCTTAGTTAAGTAAATGAGACAAAGAAAGACAAATGCTGTATGTTATCACTGACATGTGGAATTAAAAAATAAAACTAGTAAATATAACAAAAATGAACAACAAATTGTGAATCACTATGCTGTGTACCCAAAACATATAAAATGGTAAATCAGCTATCAGTTCAGTTGCTCAGTTGTGTCCGATTCTTTGCAACCCCATGGACTGCAGCATGCCAGGCTTCCCTGTTCATCACCAAACTCCTAGAGTTTACTCAAACTAATGTCTATTGAGTCACTGATGCCATCCAACCATCTCATCCTCTGTCGTCCCCTTCTCCTCCTGCCTTCAATCTTTCCCAGCATTAGTGTCTTTTCAAATGAGTCAGTTCTTTGCATCAGGTGGCCAAAGTATCAAAATTTCAGCTTCAGCATCAGTCCTTTCAATGAATATTCAGGACTGATTTCCTTTAGGATGGACTGGTTTCCTTGCAGTCCAAGGGACTCTCAAGAGTCTTCTCCAACACCATAGTTCAAAAGCATCAGTTCTTTGGCACTCAGCCTTCTTTATTGTCCAACTCTCACATCCATACATGACTACTAGAAAAACCATAGCTTTGACTAGATGGACCTTTGTTGGCAAAGTAATGTCTCTTCTTTTTAATAAGCTGTCTAGGTTGGTCATAACTTTTCTTCCAAGGAGAAAGCATTTTTTAATTTAATAAGCTATACCTCAATAAAAAAAAGAACTGTACACTGGGGTTGAAATATTAGAAACCAAAAATTAGAAAAAAAATACATATTACAAAATCCCCCCCATCCAAGTGAAATATTTATGTATTAATTTAACAAAAATGTGCAATATTTGTATGCTGAAAACACAAATATTCATGATAGAAATAAAAGAAAATCTAAATAAATGGAGAGGAGTGATACTCTGTTAAGAAAAAGATGTGATATCGATCCTCTCTAAATGATCTGTAGATTTAACTCAATTCCAATAAAAATCCTAGCAGGATTCCTTGTACAGATAAGCTGATTCCACAATTTATGTGAAAAGCTCTAGAAACTTGAATATTCATAAAAAATTAATCAGAATCAAGTTGGAGAACCCATACTACCTGACATTAATACATTATAAACTATAGCAATGTCTAGACAGCATGGCATTGGTCAAAAGATGGACACACATACCAATCAAAATACAGAATTCTGAAATAGAACTTCAAATATGATCAATTTATTTTTGACAAACAGGCAAAGAAATTCAAAATAGAATGGGCAGTATTATCAACAAATGATGATTGGACAACTGGACATTTATATAAAAATAAACCTATATTAATATCTCATATCATAAACAAAAATTAATGCAAAATAGTCCATAGACATAAATGTAAATTGTAAAACACTGAGAAAAATATAGGAAGTAATGTTAATGATACTGAGTCTAGCAAACGGAGTTTAAATACAAAATTAAAAGCATGATCCATAAAAATAAACAAAAAAGATAAATTAAACTCTATAGAATTAAAAAAATCTTCTCTCTATAGCACAACATAAAGAAAATGATAAAGAAAACAAGTTAGTAAAAAATGTTTATAAATTAAAAATTTGACAAAGGACTTTTATCCAGAATATATTTAAAAACTCACAAAAATTAATATAAAAAACAATAAAAATAGCAAAAATATTATATAGGCAATTCATTAAAAGAAATACCTGGTTTTAAAATAATCACATGAAAAGATATTCAATATAATTAGTTATCTGTTGTTTAACTGTTAAGTCCTGTACAACTCTCTTGTGAGACTAGCTTGCCAGTCTCCTCTGTCCATGGGATTTCCCAGTATTTATATAGGACTGATTTTTACCATAGGTTAAATGAATTATGCATTTTTTATGTAACAATACAAACCTGTGCTAATGAGAATAAGTCCTCTGATAATGAACCGTTTCCTATAGCTCTTCACATGGGCAGGGATTCTGACGGGATATTATTAAAATTTTCTATCCAACTGTGCAGAGGAAAGATCTCCAATCAGCCTGAAGCACATTTTAGAAAACATATACTCCAGGTAGATAGACTAAATTTACTTGTGCTGGAATATTAATTCTACATGAATCCTGTAAACTATTTCCCTGGAGTCTCTTGATTCATTTGAGAACGTTATAATACGGAAAAGACCCCAAATAGATGCCAGTTATGCTGGATGTGGCTTCGTACTGAAGGCAGCATATTTACAATGATCAGAGCTGTGCTGCACCCTAGCATCAACCCTGCCTGAGCCACATGTCACTGGGTCACCATATGGACAAGTCACAAAACTGCTCAGAAGTTGTGTCCTCATCACTTCATTTACTCCTGTAATGTAGCCTATCGTCTCATTTGTCTTGGGGGCAGCTGTAACATAACTGAAACTCAATTATCTGTCAGAGTCCACAAGATTTTAGGCCTTGAGTCAAACGACATACATTTAATCCTAGCTCCAACTCTTTCTGAGCATAAACTTTGCAAGTTACTGTTCATTTCTTTGCCTCCATTTCTTAATCTGTAAAACAGACATGATGCTGAAACTACCACATAGGGTTTTGGGAGAGTACTTAAAATAATATATATGTATATATAACATAACACAGTGCCAGGCACAGAGAAGACATATAAGAGGTGTGATGATATAGAAGGTGATAATGATAACATTGGTATCATAATGCAAGAATGCCAGTTTCCCTCCCCATATAAGACATTGCTTTCAAACAAAGGAGAACAATATTTTATTTATCCCATAAATGCCATCTTGTTTGTTTCAGTTTATTATTCAATCTTATTGAGAAACTTGTATGTCTTTTTTCTGTCCTATCACCTACATATGTGTTAAATACTGCCTCCCTTAAAGATAAAGGGCTTCCCTGGTAGCTCAGATGGTAAAGAATCTGCCTGCAATGCAGAAGACCTGGGTTTGACACCTCAGTTGGGAAGATCTCCTGGAGAAGGAAATGGCTACCAACTCCAGTATTCTTGCTGGAGAATTTAATGGACACAGGGGCCTGGTGGGCTATATTTCATGGAGTCACAAAGAGGTGGACATGATTGTACTGAGTGACTAACACTTTAAAGATAATAGCATGAATCAAGGCAAGTCTGAGCTGCAAATACGAGTGGCAAAGTAGTAAAACTGTGTAAGACTGGAGTGAGTAGCCTTTCCCTTCTTCAGGGGATCTTCCCAACCCAGGGGTTGAACCCAGGTCTCCTGCATTGCAGGCAGATTCTTTACCAACTGAGCCACAAGGGAAGCCCAAAAATACTGTAGTGGGTAGCTTATCCCTTCTCCAGCTCATCTTCTTGACCCAGGAACCGGACCTGGGTCTCTTGCATTGAAGGTGAAGTTTTTACCAACTGAGCTTTCAGGTAAGCTCTAATATGTCAGACAGTGTTAGATTTGAGGTACAACATCTGTAAACATTTTCAAAAATATTGGATATTTACCGTAGAACTATTATCATTAAACATGCAGTTATCCATATAAACCACAAGAATATAAAGAGAAAAGAATCATGCATTGATTCATGATACTCTAAGCATTTTCTAATTTGCTGTTAGAGTTCTTCCATTTTAGAAAAACCTAAAATTAATATATACATCTTATCAGACTGCATGGATAATAGTGCCACTGAGACTGATAATACAGGAAGAAAAAATCGCAGGGAAAGGTGAAAGGTGATGAATTCAGTTTTATATGAAAAGCCTGGATATGGGAATTTATCCTGTAGATAGATAGTTTAGAAGTCTGTTCTTACAAGAGAGACCTAGAAAAACAAATGTAGGTGGTATAATCTTTGATAGGCCAGGGTTAGCCATACTGTAAGCCTAATGAAGCAGTATATAATAGGGGGCAGAAGTATATGAATATAGAGACTAAAAGTTTCTTTGTGTATGTGTTAACAAGACCTTTATCCTAGCCTAATGACCCAATGGCAGCAAGCTCAGTTTTGGTCTCCTCTATGTTAGCGGCTAAAATAATTGAGCTTCCTCAATACTCTGGATCTAGGGAATAGTGAAAATGACAAATCTGTCCATTTTTTGGATTCCTTTGTCTTGTATATATTATTTTTACTCTTTTTATGATTAAATAATAAAACAGAAGTGAAAGCAATTTTAAACCTAGTCTGAGTGTTCATTCTTGCCAAATTTGTAACCGAGATCTGATTCTGTAGTCTGGATTAACTCATCATTGTATTTAATATTTAAAGTCATGACTATGAACAAAATAATGTATAGTGTGGAGAGCAATGAATTGAAAACCGAACTCTATGTTAGTGTCATAGTTACTTTTAGAACTTGGATATTAATATGCTTATTGAGACCTCTCGTGGCTCTGGAGGTACACCCATTAGATTCCCTTAAAGAGGACTTGCTATAAGGAATGTAGTTAACTGGCCATCCCCAATCACTGTACATTTGGACCTGCATCAGTATTCACACTGATGCTCCCTGCTCCCTCAAGCTCTTTACTCCTTCTGATAAACAACACAGTGGGGGTGATGGAACAAATCGCTTTCTGCCCGAAGCTGGCTCTTCTGACCTGTACTCTCTGCTCTGGGACTTCCCATGGGGCTGGGACTTCCCCAGAGCTGCACTGCAGTTGGGACTCTTCTGACCCAATCAGTCCTCCTTCCTTTCTGCTTTCACAAGCATCAGGTCTGGTTTGCTCTAGGGAGATTTACCATGCCTAAATCTGCTCCATCTGCCATTTATCTTTCACAAGCATGTCCTCCCATCAATCACGTGTGGCTGCAACTCGTTCCATCTTAGCATTTGCATATAGAGGACTCAACCCATATCAAAACAGTCTTTAGAATGAAAAAAAAGAAACAGTGTTGTTCTTTAATCTTTACAATTGTGGAGTATAAAGTTTCAGCCCCAATCATACACAGACTATCTGAAATGAATAAGTGATGGACAATAAAAATCCCAGTTGTAGGATCAAATTATCCACTTTTTAGTATTCCTTGAGTACAGTGTGCAGCTAAGTATGACTATTTGGAAGTGTCATTGTGAAGATGAAATTACATGAAACATGTCAAAGCATAAAATTCTGAATTACTTATTAGGCTTTCTTCCTTTTTCCAACTCTATATTCTGCTTCATTCTCAGGCCTTTCTAGTTCTTTGAACTTTACCTTGGCCCTTTATTTAATTTATAGCTAAATAGACTTAACATCATTCCTCAGAAAGTTCAAAAAGGTCTATCTAGGACTGGAACCCAGGACTCCAAATTTCTATGTCTTGCTCCCATAGATCTTATAACATCAAAGACAGGCATATGTGAACCTTGGGTACATTTTACAGCAAGTTAATGCTGAAATAGGCCAATTTTACATAGAGAGCAAATTCAAGTAATACCAGGTTGATATAAAATAGTGGCATCTTAGTGGGCCATGTCTTTTTCCTTTTCATCGCTGTTATTTCTGGAAAACATAATCTGAGGGCAACTATTCTTTCCCATTATTGATTTTTCTGCACTTTCATTATTTCGGACCAGGTAAATGCTGGTTTCCTTTGTGGGCTTACAGAGAGAACATATCAAACAGAGATTTACAGCCCCCAAAGAGACCAGCTTTAAAAGAATACTTCAATGGTGGTGAATAAACAGACAAATATCTAATGGGGTAAAGCCAGGCTTACTTGTCCCTTTTGATCAGAAAACTTGGTGTTAGTATTTATAATAACAAAGAGTTGATTTATTTATTTCAGAAGGCCTGCACCTAGCTGATGTGCTTTTTATGTGGTAGAATGATATAGAAAAAAGAGCAAATGCTTTAGAATTACACAGATATAGGTTTGAAAGTATGCTGTACTGTTTTTTTAAACTATGTGAAAATGTCTTTAAACTCCATGGTCTTCAGTATTTTTATTTATAAAAGGTGATAATTATAGAGTAAATCTATAAGAGTTCATATGTAGATTAAATAGGATAATTTTTCAAAATATCAAATGTTCTGCTAGCTATACAATAGAGACTTAAGCAATGGGCTTTTAATCAATTGAAAATCATCCATTCTTTCACTTATTCAACAAATATTTGTTGAGATGACAATCTACATGTTAGGAGGCAGTGCTAAACAAAACAAAGAACTTGCTCAAAAATAAACATATTACAACAATATGTGATGCAAAAAATAAGTATATAAAGTGGTTAGAGTTTGCAATATAAATCTATTATTTTAGATCAGGTAGTCAGGAAGTCATCTTTGACAATGTGACATTTTAACTGAGAACTGAATGACACAAGGAGGCAAATCACACAAACAAGAGATGAATAGTGTTCCCGAGAGGGGAAGAGAATAAATGCAAAGCCTAGAGACTGCAGCATGCTGCAGATGTTTGAGAATTAGAACCTGGTTGAAGTGAAAGGTGTGAAAAGGACGGTAAGAAATGAGGTGGAAGAGATAGTCCAGGGCAGGATCATTGAGGGTTATATTGAAGAGTTTATTCCAACTGTTATAAAATTTCCTTAGGGAGTTCTGAGCAGCAGGCTGCCTGATCAGCCTTACATTTTTAGATTCCTGGAATGAGAACAGGCTGTTGGGGGACAAGAGATAAAGCAGGGAAGCTAGGAAGGCCAGGGAAGAATCCCAGGCAAGAGATGATGGGAGCTTGGCCTGGTACCACTGATAAAGTTTGGTAGAAATGGAGAGATTTTGGGACTCTTTGAATACTGAATCATTTATCTTAAAAGAAATACCAGTTAGGTTCCTGTGAGCCTCTGGTCACATTTTCACCAGCTAATCAATACATAACCTTGTAGTAAGCATGTTTCTGTTTAAAGACCTTAATTAACATATATTGTTGGTTCATTAATATTGAATTTATAGCCAGCACCAGTATAACTCATGGCTGAATGAAGTTTATCTATTATTTTCATAAGACATACCACAGCCTTCTTGCATTTAGGAAAACTAGACAGCACTGCATGCTAGGCTTCAGCCACTTTAAACAGTGAAGTCACTAACGCAAGACACAAAAAAGCAGAAAACGTGGCACTAAGTAAACTGAAGAAAGTATATTTGTTTACAGTGTGAGAGCTGAAATAAGAAAGCAGGTGTTCCCTTGTGGGATCCCAGCTGGGGTACTTGAGCCATGAGGTAAAACTCAGATTTTCTGCTGCTTTTTTCATGTCAACCAATGACTTAGAAGGGCTTCCCTTGTGGCTCAGCTGGTAAAGAATCTGCCTGCAATGCAGGAGACCTGGGTTTGATCCCTGAGTTGGGAAGATCACCTGGAGAAGGGAAAGGCTACCCACTCCAGTGTTCTAGCCTGGAGAACTCCATGGACTATCAAGGACTGACCTGGGAAAGGAACATAAACTTTTATCCGTGAAAAGAAGGAAGATCATATAGATACAAATATAAGTAGGTTTACACATGTTATGGTTGAAGCAAATTGAAATTATATGTGGTTGAAGCATTTATTCACCTGATTTTGAGTATTTAGATATTTTGTCATGCTTTTTTTTTAACTTTTAATTTATTTTACTTTATAATACTGTATTGGTTTTGCCATACATTGACATGAATCCACCACGGGTGTACATGCGATCCCAAACATGAACCCCCCTCCCACCTCCCTCCCCACAACATCCCTCCAGGTCATCCCAGTGCACCAGCCCCAAGCATGCTGTATCCTGCATCAGACATAGACTGGTGATTCGATTCTTATATGATAGTATACATGTTTCAATGCCATTCTCCCAAATCATCCCACCCTCTCCCTCTCCCTCTGAGTCCAAAAAGTCCGCTATACACATCTGTGTCTCTTTTGCTGTCTTGCATACAGGGTCATCATTGCCATCTTTCTAAATTCCATATATATGTGTTAGTATACTGTATTGGTGTTTTTCTTTCTGGCTTACTTTACTCTGTATAATCAGCTCCAGTTTCATCCATCTCATCAGAACTGACTCAAATGCATTCTTTTTAATGGCTGAGTAATACTCCGGTGTGTATATGTACCACAGCTTTCTTATCCATTCATCTGCTGATGGACATCTAGGTTGTTTCCATGTCCTGGCTATTATAAACAGTGCTGCGATGAACATTGGGGTACATGTGTATCTTTCAATTCTGGTTTCTTCTGTGTGTATGCCCAGGAGTGGGATTGCTGGGTCATATGGCAGCTTTTATTAAGTAATATTTTTTTCTTACACTGATGAGTCCAAGATTTATAAAAGATGAAATATTTATTTGGAATAAATTTCATAGACAAATGAAAGAAATTGTCTACTTAGAAATCAGTGAAATCAACTAATTAACACATTTTTATTGAGGCTGTTTTATGTGCCTAGCATTATGCAAGCTGTCCTTTTAGGAGACAAGTTTAAGGAAAAAAGCTTTCTTACAATTAAAAATCCTTAAAGATTCTTTGGGCTTCCCAGGTTGTGCTAAGAGTAGTCTTCTACTCATACCATAGGAGACATAAGAGATTTGGGTTCAGTTTCTAGATTTGGAAGATCCCCTGGAGGAGAGCATAGCAACCCACCCCAGTATTCTTGCCTGAACACTTTCATGGACAGAAGAGCCTGGCAGAACACAGTCCATAGGGTTGCAAAGAGCTGGACACGACTGAAACAACTTAGCACACGCATAAAACTCTTTAAAAAAATGAACATTTTGTATAAGACAATGCAATGTGCATTTTCCTAGTCCTGTCATTGGCATCTCCCTTAAAGTAGATTTATAATATAAATGCTTGTGGTAGTGACTTAAGAGTTAAAATTACTCAGTGGAGGCTTCTGTACTAACTAATTACTAGTCTATTTCGGTGTATACTTTTCTCTCCTCATAGTGGTACCAATTTCTAAAGTAAGAAAACTTTAATTTGAAAGATTAATATCAAATACTAAATATATGTGTTTATATATGTATACAGGTTTATATATCAAAGAAAGGAGCATTACTGAGTTAAAAGAAGTGGAAGGTAGAGAAGAAAGAGATTTAAAGAAAGTAGAAAGAAAAGTCTTTGAGTTTTTCTCCTCTGTGGGTCTGTTTCATGGATACTTGGCATCTTCCCTCTGGTATGAATAAATGCAGCTGCAGCTCTCTGCCAACTGTAATTTAGTTGGCAGTAATTCTAACCTAGCAGGGGCACCTGATTGTTACTTATCCAGCAGAAACAAAGGCAGTGTGATGTGCAATTCCGTGCTCATGCTACTTCTTTATTACTATACTTTATAAATCATTTCTTCTTTCTGCTTTATTCCAAACCCCGGGTATTTGAGCATGGCATGACTTGTTTTACTCTAATTATAATAGAAAAATCAACCAAAAATAATCATCATAATAAATTAAGAAACTGACATGTATTGGGTGGCTATTACTATTTTCCATTCAGGGGGCAAAACATTTTGTGTGTATTACTCATATAATACAGTAACTTACAAAATATCTGTGTACACACTGCTATATTTAAAATGGATAACCAACAAGGACCTACTGTACAGCATGTGGGACTCTGCTTGATGTTATGTGGCAGGCTGGATGGGAGGAAAGCTTGAGGGGGGATGGATACATGCATACATGTGGCTAAGTCCCTTAGCTGTTCACCTGAAACTAATCACAATATTTTTAATTGACTATATATCAATTGGCTCTACATTAATTGGCTGTACAACAAAATAAGAAGTTTAAAACAAACAAAAAATATCCGTCACTCTTACGATTTTATGGATGAAGAAACTGAGGGTTATATAAATTAACAACACTTCCAAAATCTGTATACTAGTACATCATAGATTAGATATTGGCTTTCCATCAGTGTTGGGGAATACATGGTGTTTAAGTGATATATTTAGTATCTCTTCAAAAGAATTAAGAGAAGACTGATGATGAGGAGAATGAAAAACACAGAATACATTTAACTACTTACTTAAGCATTTAAATCTCTATAAGGGAAACCTCAAGGCACAAATACTTAAAAAATATATTATATCACTGATCAGTTCAGTTCAGTTGCTCAGTCACGTGACTCTTTGCAAACGCATGAACTGCAGCACGCCAGGCTTCCCTATCCATCATCAACTCCCGGAGTTTACCCAAACTCATGTCCGTTGAGTGGTGATGCCATCTAATCACTTCATCCTCTGTTAAGCACTATTAATTTTTATTAAGCCAGTTAACAGCACTTTAGAGAGTTTCCCTGGTAGCTAAGCAGTGGGGAATCTACCTGGCAGTACAAGTTTCTGGTTCCATCCCTGGGTTGGGGAGATCCTCTGGAGAAGGAAATGGAAACCCACTCCAGACTTCTGGCCTGGGAAATCACAGGGATGAGGAGCCTGGTGGACTACAGGCCAAGGGGTCGCAAGAGATAGGATGACTTACAGACTAAACAACAACAGCATTTTAGATATTAAGGGATTTGTATCAAAGCCTTTGGATACTATAAAGATCAGCATAAAAAGGATATTAAGTAGTAAATCATTAAATGATTTTTAAAAGGTCTTAGTGAAATAAGATCTCTATAAGGCTTTAAATATGATAAAATACCTAGCAATTGCAAGTATCATCAAATTGGTTTTGAATACTAAAATCATGTGGTTATTTTCCATTTAGTACTCAAAATGAACATCAAAAATTAAGATTACTGTATTTCCGTAGGGAGATGAAAACATGAATTTAAGCTCAAGGAAGAATTAAATAAAACTTTATAATATTGTGGCCAAACTACAGTTTTTCTGCATAATTCTACCTTAGCTTAGATTCTTTAGTTTTTATCTTTCTTTCTTTTTTTTCCCGCCAAGCAGATACACTTTTCTTTTACCCTCAGACGGAAATTTTGAGAATGTAACTGTTTTCTTGTATATTCATGTGTTCTTCATTATCAATACCATGGTCTTAGACTCAAAATAGAGATTCACTAGGATTTATCCTGGGCTTCCTTGGTGGCTTAGATGGTGAGGAATCTGCCTTCAATTCAGGAGACCTGGGTTCCATCCCTGGGTTGAGAAGATCCCTTGGAGAAAGGAATGGATATCCACTACAGTATTCTTGTCTACAGAATTTCATGGAAAGAGAAGCCTGGCAGGTTACAGTCCATGGGGTGGCAAAGAGTCAGACATGACTGAGTGACTGGCACTTTCACTTTCACAGAAAATATCTTAGATGAAATATTATGATAGAGCCTGGTTTGGTGGCTTCTTAATGGCATAAGAAGGCAAGAAAAATGTTATATGAGAGAGGTAAGAATGAAGTTTCAGTAAGTGCATTGAATAATGTTTTATTGACTTTTCAAACACTGTTCAATTTGTTTTGTTTAGTAATATATTCGAAACTTATTATACATCCATATGAGATTCAAGGTCAGGATCTGTGTTCCCCCTTATACATCTCTTTACTAACATTTCTCTAAAAACACTCAATGGTAAAGAATACTCCAGCAATGCAGGACCCACAAGAGATGCCAGTTCAACCCTGGGTCAGGAAGATCCCCTGGAGGAGTGCATGGCAACCCACTCCAATATTCTTGCCTGGAGAATCCCATGAGCAAAAGAGGCTGGTAGGCTACAGTCCACAAGATTGCAGTCAGACATGACTGAGCATGCACACATGCAAGAATGCTCATAGTGTACTCGTAATGATGTACTCATAACATTTTAGTCACGATTACAGGCATGAAATTAAAAGACATTTACTTCTTGGAAGGAAAGTTATGACCAAGCTAGATAGCATATTAAAAAGCATAGACATTACTTTGTCAACAAAAGTCCATCTAGTCAAGGCTACGGTTTTCCAGTGGTCATGTATGGATATGAGAGTTGGACTATAAAGAAAGCTGGGCACTGAAGAATTGATGCTTTTGAACTATGGTGTTGGAAAAGAGTCTTGAGAGTCCCTTGGACTGCAAGGAGATCCAGCCAGTCCATCCTAAAGGAAACCAGTCGTGGGTGTTCATTGGAAGGACTAATGTTGAAGCTGAAACTCCAATACTTTGGCCAGCTGATGCAAAGACCTGACTCATTAGAAAAGACCCTGATGCTGGGAAGGAATGAGGGCAGGAGAAGGGGACGACAGAGGATGAAATGGTTGGATGGCATCACTGACTCGATGGACATGAGTTTGCATAAACTCCAGGGGTTGGTGATGGACAGGGAGGCCTGGTGTACTGCAGCATGGAATCGCAGAGTTGGACACGACTGAGTGACTGAACTGAACTGAACATTTTAGTCAGTTTGCCTGCCTTCTGGCATAGACCAAGCCCCCAGAAAGCAAAGGTATCTTTGAATCCTAAACACTAACTCCATGACAGGCATACAATAGATGGTAAAAAATTTGCTTTTCAATAGATGATCGCACAAGGTAAAAAAATAAATTTGATACTTTGATATACTTTGATACTTTTGGGCTCTTTATCATTCAATATATAACCAAAAGTTGGTTTTATTGGGGATGATAGTCATTTTATGTGATATATAATATGAGGGCTGATTGCATTAACTTACAATATTTTAAAAGTAGAATTTATATATTTTTATTATTATGAAGATAAAATGTTTTCATTATTAAAATTGGAAATATAATGAAATCAAAGTAACTTAAAAATTGATACTAACTCTTAATATGTAGGGGAGCTGGGAGGGAGTGTAACTCTGGGGTTGGTTATGAGCATCAAACCCTTGAATTTGGTTGTTGTCAGGAGAGACAAAAGCAGATGAATGGGGAGTGTTGTGTCAGTGGTAATCACAAAGACTGTTGGGGAGGTATGGCACTTGTTTTCTGATGTCCTCACTGGAGTGGACATACAACCTAAAGATGGTCTTGCCCATGAAGATTCTGCCAGTTCTGTATCCATGGATTTCTACAATGTAATATTCACTGTCAGGTTATTCTTTTTAAAATTACATCTCATCAAGACACTAATTTCATAGCATAAGAAATGTAACAATGTGATGATGGTTCAATTGCAAATAAAGTAACAGAGCCCTAAAGTAAGTAGTATATGACTGTTTTTCTGAGATGAATATAATGACCGCTTGCACTTTGAAAAGAAGTTGTGAACCAAAAAAAATTGTTGCATCATGTTACTTGGAATCTAAAGTTGCTATTGTTTATTGTTGAAATTTAAATATGCAGAATCTTTTTAAAAGTGACATGAATGAACTTATTTACAAAATGGAAACAGACTCCCAGACTTAGTGAATGAACTAATGGTGTATAGTGGCAGGGAACTCTGCTCTGTATTCTTCAATAACCTAGAAAGGAAAATAACTTGAAAAAGAATAGATACAAGTATAACTGAATCACTTTCCTATACAGCTGAAACTAACACAACACTGTTAATCAACTATACTCCAATATAAAATTTAAAAAAATAATATAGGTTGAAGGGTGTTTTAGTTTTTTCAAAGGTTGAGTAGGTGTTAGCATTAGTTACTCAGTCGTGTCTGACCCTGCAACCCCCAAGGACTGTAGCCTGCCAGGCTCCTCTGTTGATGGAATTCTCCTGGCCAGAATGCTGGAGTGGGTTGCCATTCCCTCCTCTAGGGTGTCTTCCCGACCCAGGGACTGAACCCAGGTCTCTTGCATTGCAGGTGGATTCTCTAATGACTGAGCCACCAGGGAAGCCTATATGCAGGTGGAGTACACCAGTTATTAAGCTATTGCTTCTCATCTTAAAAGTCATTGCTCTGTACTGTTTTGTGATGCTGAGACTGGGATTCTGCAAAACATACTTCTGTCACCTAGCTTCCTAAAAGGCTCTACCAACATGATGCTGATTGGAGAACAAACCAACCAGCTGGAAGAAAGGTCAGGGATATTCTTCATCCAGTTTGCTTCCTATTTAGTTGTGGTTGGATTTCCTGTTTTTGTCTGCCTCACCAACAAAGCTCTTTCTTCACTGTGGCAGCACCAGTTTGTTTAGAAGCAGTTGAATATGGACCAAAGTTTTTTCAACCTTCGGAGACATTAGCACAAGCTGGCTGAAAGTACTATCTAGAGGCTTGGGTGCCAGCACCTCCTCCAAATCTTCCCCCCAGTTCAGACACCAGCACCTGGTCACATAAGAAAAAATGATTTTTAGCTCCTCTTCCTGCCAGTGCTCCTTCCCTGCCACCTCAGTGTTCCTTTTTAAGGCTCTGCTGCTGCTGCTAAGTTGCTCAGTCGAATCCGACTCTGTGAGACCCCATAGATGGCAGCCCACCAGGCTCTCCCGTCTCTGGGATTCTCCAGGCAAGAGCACTGGAGTGGGTGGCCATTGCCTTCTCCGTTTTATGCTCAGTTACCTATTTAATAATTTTTTATGCCTAACTGTGTGGATCACAATAAACTGTGGAAAATTCTGAGAGACATGGGGATACCAGACCACCTGACCTGCCTCTTGAGAAATCTGTATGCAGGTCAGGAAGCAACAGTTAGAACTGGGCATGGAACAACAGACTGGTTCCAAATAGGAAAAGGAGTATGTCAAGGCTGTATATTGTCACCCTGCTTATTTAACTTCTCTGCAGAGTACATCATGAGAAACACTGGACTGGAAGAAACACAAGCTGGAATCAAGATTGCCAGGAGAAATATCAATAACCTCAGATATGCAGATGACACCACCCTTATGGCAGAAAGTGAAGAGGAGCTAAAAAGCCTCTTGGTGAAAGTGAAAGAGGAGAGTGAAAAAGTTGGGTTAAAGCTCAACATTCAGAAAACTAAGATCATGGCATCTGGTCCAATCACTTCATGGGAAATAGATGGGGAAACAGTGGAAACAGTGTCAGACTTTATTTTGGGGGGCTCCAAAATCACTGCAGAAGGTGACTGCAGCCATGAAATTAAAAGACGCTTACTCCTTGGAAGGAAAGTTATGACCCACCTAGACAGCATATTCAAAAGCAGAGCCATTACTTGGCCGACTAAGGTCCATCTAGTCAAGGCTATGGTTTTCCCAGTGGTCATGTATGGATGTGAGAGTTGGACTGTGAAGAAGGCTGAGTGCCGATGAATTTATGCTTTTGAACTGTGGTGTTGGAGAAGACTCTTGAGAGTCCCTTGGACTGCAAGAAGATCCAACCAGTCCATTCTGAAGGAGATCAGCCATGGAATTTCTTTGGAAGGAATGATGCTAAAGCTGAAACTCCAGTACTTTGGCCACCTCACACGAAGGTGACTCATTGGAAAAGACTCTGATGCTGGGAGGGATTGGGGGCAGGAGGAGAAGGGGACGACAGAGGGTGAGATGTCTGGATGGCATCACTGACTCGATGGACTTTAGTCTGAGTGAACTTTGGAAGTTGATGATGGACAGGGAGGCCTGGCGTGCTGTGATTCATGGGGTCGCAAAGAGTCAGACACGACTGAGTGGACTGAACTGAACTGAACAATTTCTTATATTGAATTATCTCTTTAAAAAGAATTGGCGTGCTTTTCCTGACTGCAGCCTAACTTACAATTCAACCTTTGGAAGTTTCAGTTTCTTCAGCTTGTAAGGAGAGAATAATACAGTCCACCTCATAAGATTATTGTTAAGCTAAAAAAGTAACACAAGCAAAAAACTAAACACAAACTGGCACAGATTAAACTTTCAGTAAGCTTTCTAGGTGGTTCTAGTAGTAAAGAACCCACCTGCCAATGTAGATGATCTAAGAGATTCAGGTTCCATCCTTGGTGGCTCAGTCGGTAAAGAATGTGCCCGCAACGCTGGAGACCTGGGTTCAAGCCCTGGGTGGGGAAGATCCCCTAAAGGAGGACATGGCAACCCACTCCAGTATTCTTGCCTGCAGAATCCCATGGACGGAGGAGCCTGGTGCGCTACTGTCCAAAGGGTCGCACAGAATCAGACACGACTGAAGCGACTGAGCACATATCCACGCAAACTATCAGTAAATGTCATTATTTAAACAAATAAAACAAAAAAAGATGTTGTGGTAGAAGGAGAAAAGAAGGCTCTGAAGGTACATGAATGAGAACATTGAGACAGAAGTAGGGGTGAAAAATGAAGGGCTGAGTCCATAGAAGCTGAAGATGATCTGGGAAGGCTTTGGGTCTCTTGGGGCTTTGAAGAAGATGAATGGATCAAAAAACAGAAGAAACCTCAGGTATTTTGGAGATAAAGTGTTGACTGAGAACAAATGTGGGATAAGTTAATACAAAAGGAAACTCATAAAGAATGTTGGGGGTCAAGACCATAAGGTAAATCCAAGTATTTTTCAAGTTTTGTTTTAGAATATAAGGAGTTCTCAAAATCTCTATCATAGAGATTTTCTTATGATAATTTCTTATCTCTATGATTCATTTTTATCCAGAAATGAAATAGGAAGACACAACTCTTTTAAAGGGTGTAATTAAAACTGTCATAGTATGGATTAAAGCAATGGGTTAAGTTATAGATATTTCATTTTTATCGAACAACTAAAACTTCCTGAAACATAAACTGGGTTCTGGACACCTTATTATCTAAAGAAAAAGTCAGACCCATTAGAAATTTGGAGAAGACTTTTAAAAATCATGATTAATGGATTGGATGAAAAGGTTTATGGAGAAACAGTAAAAAATAAATGAACAAAGCATGGTTTAGAATATATGAAAAATGTGTTAATCTCAAGTTTCTCACGTAAAGAGAATTTTTTTGACGAATTTTGTTTGATTGCTTCCATATGCATAAAGAAAAAGTCATGTTATCTGTCAGAGGTCTCAGTGTACTACAAAAGCATGCATTGTTTTAAAACATGCACACCAAATAAAAGCACAAGAACTGTCCAGTTCCTGGAGGAGAGATATTATGCTAGGAACACTGCTAAATGTGAAAAAAATTTTTTAAAGAGGAGAAATATTAATTTACAAATCAGTTAATCAAGTTCTCAATCTTTAAAAGTATCAGTAGTATCAGACTTGGAAAAAAAAAAAAGCATTTATTTACCAAGAAAATTAAAAAAAGTTATTCAACTGACAAGGAAGATAATTGCTACAACTTCAAGGTCAATTTAAGAATCAGATCATTTTCACATTAAAGAATGTTCTCTGAACTCATTTTCTTTTAAACTGTAAAATGTGGGCAATGGCAGAATCTACTCCCTAAGATGATATAAACAAGCCAACTTTGTTATTTTTGTTCAGTCACTCAGTCATGTCTGACTCTGCAGCCCCATGGACTGAAGCATGCCAGGCTTCCCTGACCTACATCATCTCCTGGAGCTTACTCAAACTCATGTCCATTGAGTCAGTGATGCCATCCAACTATCTCATCCTCTGCTGTCCCCTTCTCCTCCTGCCTTCTATTTTTCCCATCACTGGGGTCTTTTCCAATGAGTCGGCTCTTTGCATTAGGTGGCCAACATATTGGAGCTTCCCTGCTGGCTCAGGTGGTAAAGAATCTGCCTGCTCTGCAGGAGATCCAGATTCAATCCCTGGGTCAGGAAGATCCCCTGGAGAAGGGAATGGATACCCACTCCAGTAGTCTTGCCTGGAAAATTCCAAGGACAGAGGAGCCTGGTGGGCTACAGTCTATGGCGTTGCAAAGAGTCAGATGCAAATGAGCAACTACTTTCACTTCGAACTTCCCTGGGGGATCAGATGGTAAGGCCCACTTTGCATACAGCTAAACCCTACAAAGGATGAGTTAGCATGATGAATGTCTGAGAGAAGTGTTTGAACCACTGACTACTAATTATGACTAAACTCAGGTATATTTCAAATTTGGGACCATTTGAATGGAATATGAGAAAACTGGATATTTTGTGATGCCCTTTCAGAGGAAAGGAGATAAGATAAAAATTCATTGAATAATTACCATGTGCAAGACATATTGATGCCTCACATAAGATTTCATTTACACTTCAAAATAACCTGGTACTTACATTATATCACTTATTTTAAACAGATAGAAAACTGAGGCCTAGTATTTTGATACCACATCTACACATGGTATTCCTATAAATTACATAAGAAATCGAGGTCTAGAGAAATTAAACACATCCCTGTTTGCCCAGGTAGTGTATGTAGATCTGTCTGATTCCATACTCTATAATCTTCTCAGTAAACCTTGCAAGACTGGTCCCATATCTCCAAACATCTCTTCTGTCAGCATCAGATCCAGTTTGAATGAATGCACATAATTATCTTTCAGGTTAAGCTGTTAAAAATTTCTTTCAAACTGTAATCTTAATTAAAAAAAAGCAAAAACCAAAAAATAATTTTTAAGTAAAACATAGGTGGATTATTATGAGCAATGTGGTGAACATAAAATACAAAACAAAGAATTCAGCATCTAGGAATTTAAGGAAGCATGTATCAGGAGATGAAAAGATCCAGTGGAATTTGGGCCCATATTAAAGTGTGGGTGAAAAACCAATAGTTTGGCTTCAGATCAGTATAATGCTGAGCTGCTGTTAATAAGTATTTGAGGTAAGGGTCCTTCCTATCACTTTTTACATTCACTACATAGATAAGCATCTATGCCCTATGTATACAATTGATCCTATTTATAAGAGTTATTGGTTCAATTTTTAGTTCTTAGTGAAAGGTTGTTGCTAAACCACAAAAGACGTTGGGATTCTTGGCCTTCTGAGGAGAAGAATTTATTTATTTATTTATTTTAATTTTAATTTTTACTTTATTTTACTTTTACAATACTGTATTGGTTTTGCCATACATTGACATGAGAAGAATTTAATCTGGGGCCAGAGACTAGGCTTGATTGCTCAGAGCTTTTGTGCAATAGGGATTGGGGGCAGGAGGAAAAAGGGGACGACAGAGGATGAGATGGCTGGATGGCATCACCAACTCAATGGACGTGAGTTTGAGTGAACTCGGGGATATGGTGATGGACAGGGAGGCCTGGCGTGCTGCGATTCATGGGTTCACAAAGAGTCACACACGACTGAGCAACTGAACTGAACTGAACTGAACTGAAAGTATAAAAGAGATAGAGAAAGCTTCTGACAGAGACATCAGAAAGGGGCAGAAAGAGTACCCCCCTGCAGTCTTCAGCTGAAAGTTATATAGCTACTAGCAGTTTGCTAATTAAAGAAAGGAAATGTCTCAAAACTCAGAAAATGGCACCAGGCCCCTCACCCCAAGATGCATTTTGAGATGACATTGGCACCAGGTGAGTCATCCAGGGCCATGAAAGGATTGACAGGAATCTTGGAGAAATGTAGATTTCCATACAAATATATAGTTTCATTAACATAGATTAGGAGAACAATGTATGTGTATAACATATTGGTTTGTCAAGCCATTCTGAGCCTTCAGGCTGAACCAACTTGAAGACAGAGTCTGGGGTAAATACATAGCACATTAACATAGCTTAAGACAAACATTTCCATAAGAAAAATGCATTGGTTAGCTCAAGGTTTGAGACAAGTTAAGTTCAGGTGGAACCAGGTCTCATTATGGCAGCACAGAATTTTAAGAGAAGCCTTTTTTTTTAATTTATATAGAGAAGGGGAAAAAATGTAACACTAGTTCGCTTCCTCCTGATGCTTAAGAGAGAGATAAAAATGTCTGAAACTTGCAACCTATTTCTTTCATTTGGAGACTTCAGGACTTCCTGCCTGTTACCCTCTCACCAGGATTGAGGAAAATTTTTGAAATTAATCTTCCAACTTCAACCTTTTTCTATACATTATTCTTGCTTGATGCCTTTTAATACCCTTTTCCTACTCAATGATCAAATCTTCAATCAGGAAAAAAGTTGTAAAAAATTTCTTTTTCCTCAATCTTTAACATTTTTTTAATTAATTTATTTTTTATTGCAGGATAATTGCTTTACAGAGTTTTACTGTTTTCTGTCAAACCTCAACATGAACCAGCCATAGGTTTACATATGTCCCCTCCTTTTTTAAACTCCCTCCCATCTCCATCCCCAACCCACCCCTCTAGGTTGATACAGAGCCCCTGTTTGAATTTCCTGAGCCATACAGCAAATTCCCATTGGCTATCTATTTTTTATATGGTAAGGTGTTTCCATGTTACTCTCTTCATACATCTCACCCTCTCCTCCCCTCTCCCCATGTCCATAAGTCTATTCTCTATGTTTGTTTTTCCACTGTTGCCCTGTAAATAAATTCTTCAGTACCATTTTTCTAGATTCTTTATGTATGTGTTAGGATACAGTATATATCTTTCTCTTTCTGACTCACTTCACTCTGTATAATAGGTTCTAAGTTCATCCACCTCATTAGAACTGATTCAAATGTGTTCCTTTTTATGGCTGAGTAATATTCCATTGTGTATCTTTACCACAGCTTTATCTATTCATCTGTCAATGGACATCTAGGTTGCTTCTAGCTATTGTAAATAGTGCTGCAATGAAAAACAGAAATGTGTCTCTTTCAATTTTAATCCTTACTGTTTTACTTCTCCCTGAAATATCTTATTTTCAAAGACATGAAAAAAAAAAAACCCTGAGGCTAAATAAATCAGTTTCTCACTGTACAGTACAAGACAAGATAGTTCAGATGTGTTGGAACAAACCATGCTAAACAAGATAATCAGAACCATCTCTGTCTCTTTTTGTCTATAGTCTCTGTTTCCTTTGTGTTGGGTTCTTCCTCTCTCAGGCTCTGATAGGAATGATCCCTGCTATGGACTGAATATTTGTGCTCCTCCCCACTCAAATTCATATATTAAAACCATATTCTTAAATCTAATCTGCTATTAGGAGTTGGGGCCTTTGGGAGGTTATTATGTTTAGATGAGGTCATGAAGGTGGAATTCTCATGATTGGATCTGTGTTCTAATATGAAGAGACCAGAGAGCTTACACTCTCTCTTTGCTAGAATCCAGGAAGAAAACAGCCATCTGTAAGAGCTTTCACCAGGAAGCAAATCAGCTGACACTTTGACCTTGGTCTTTTCACCCTCCAGAACTAGGCAAAATAAGCATTTATTGTTTAAGCCAGCCAGCCTATGATACTGTCAAAGCAGCTTGAACAAAGACAATCCCTGACCACAGGTCCAGTATTATCTGATCTCTAAATTTTACTGTATCAGACCTAGAGACCCTGTCCCAGAGCTCATGTTAATTGCTGCAGAGGGCCTCTCATTGGCCTTCCTTGGGTCAGGTACCTGTCCACCTCTGTGGTACAGAGGCAGAGCTCCTAGAGCAGGGGTCCCCAAACTCTGGGATCTAACGCCTGATGGTCTGTGAGATGGAGCTGATGTAATAATGATGGAAATAAAGAGCACAATAAACATAATGCACTTGAAACATCTCCAAACAATCCCCACCCTCTCCCCTGGTCCCTGGAAAAATTGTCTTCCACAAAACTGGTCCCTGGTGCCAAAATAGATTGGGGACTTCTGCTCTAGAGGAGTGAAAGAAATATAAAAAATAGTATGCTCAGAGCACTGTGTCACTTTGATATGTTCAGGAAATTTTAATTCTCAGAATTAATAGTTATGTTTTGGATGAGAGTCTATGCAAAACTACTGTTCTTAGGAGAGGCAATTAAGGAAATATGAAACCCTTTTTAGCACTTTCTATCACTTTGGGATCACTTAGAGATAATCATAGGACTCTAGAAGAAGGAGAATCCACATTTGAATAGAATTGACTTTCTACAATATCCAGTGATTAATGAGTTCTATGCTTTTTTTAATGGAATGAAGCATTCTTTTATAATAAAAATATTATATTGATTTATTGGGGATACACTCAATTTCAAGATTACTAGGAATTTAGTAAATCTATTTGTAACTTGTCAAGTATGCTTTTAAATAGTAGAAAATATACAATCTGAGGCAGTTTACTTAAAGGGTAAATATCTTACATTTACAGACCACATAGTCTCATTTTAAGCTATTCAGCTGGCAATGTAGTTTGAAAGCTGGCCTAGACAATACATAAATGAATGAGTATGGTTATGTCACAGTAAAACTTTCGAAATTCAGGCAGTAGGCTACGCTTTGCCCATGGACTGAAGTGTGCTAACCCTCCTACAGGCAATGGTGCTTTATGTACATACAGAGTTCAAAACTGCTAGAAATACTTTTATAAGAAAATCTCAGTATGGTACTTTACTGTTCACAAATTATTCAATTTCTTCTAGAGCAATGTAAACATGTTGTGTGTCCCTTCTGGGTAGAAACATTAGAAGCCAGTGTATAATTTGCACCCTATTCTACTGTCCCAGAGGCGTTAGAAGCATATATTGAGATTCTCTGTTTAAGTGTTGTGAGGAGCAGTTTTCCTGATGCCCTGCTTTGGGCATACGGATGAAAAATATAATTTTGTTTTCCTAAACTGCTAGCATTATGGATTTGCTTTTTTAAAAGTATGATCTAGTCTATCCTGAATGATATCTCTAGTTCTATTTACCCACATGTTTAGAATTCTAGATTTTCCCTCTTTAAATAGAGTTTTTAAGTCATTTTTCAGAGAGGAAGAAATAATTCAAATTTTTATGTACTAAGATGCTTACTCCTTGGAAGGAAAGTTATGGGCAACCTAGATAGCATATTAAAAAGCAGACACATTATTTTGCCAACAAAGGTCCGTCTAGTCAAGGCTATGGTTTTTCCTGTGGTCATGTATGGATGTGAGAGTTGGACTATGAAGAAGGCTGAGCACCGAAGAACTGATGCTTTTGAACTGTGGTATTGGAGAAGACTCTTGAGAGTCCCTTGGACTGCAAGGAGATCCAACCAGTCCATTCTAAAGGAGATCAGATGTACCCCAATGTTCATCGCAGCACTGTTTATAATAGCCAGGACATGGAAGCAACCTAGATGTCCATCAGCAGATGAATGGATAAGAAAGCTGTGGTACATATACACAATGGAATATTACTCAGCCGTAAAAAAGAATTCATTTAAATCAGTTCTGATGAGATGGATGAAACTGGAGCCGATTATACAGAGTGAAGTAAGCCAGAAAGAAAAACACCAATACAGTATACTAACACATATATATGGAATTTAGGAAGATGGCAATGACGACCCTGTATGCAAGACAGGGAAAGAGACACAGATGTGTATAACGGACTTTTTGGACTCAGAGGGAGAGGGAGAGGGTGGGATGATTTGGGAGAATGACATTCTAACATGTACACTATCATGTAAGAATTGAATCGCCAGTCTATGTCTGACGCAGGATGCAGCATGCTTGGGGCTGGTGCATGGGGATGACCCAGAGAGATGTTATGGAGAGGGAGGTGGGAGGGGGTTCATGTTTGGGAACACATGCAAGAATTAAAGATTTTAAAATTTAAAAAATAAAAAACTAAAAAAAAATAAAAAAATTTTTAAAAAAAAAAGAAAGAGAAAAAAAAAATAAAGGAGATCAGTCATGGTGTTCATTGGAAGGACTGATGCTAAAGCTGAAACTCCAATACTTTAGCCACCTCATGTGAAGAGTTGACTCATTGGAAAAGACTCTGATGCTAGGAGGGATTGGGGGCAGGAGGAGAAGGGGACGACAGAGGATGAGATGGCTGGATGGCATCACCAACTTGATGGACATGAGTTTGAGTGAACTCCGGTAGTTGGTGATGGACAGGGAGGCCTGGCGTGCTGCGATTCATGGGTTTGCAAAGAGTCTTACACGACTGAGCGACTGAACTGAACTGATCTATATCTATATCTATCTATCTATCTATCTATCTATCTATCTATAGATATATATATGTTAAAGCTGTGGCATGCAAATGAAATAAAATCAGTTTGAACTGGTTTATCGGGGAATTTTTAGAGTAATTGTGGGATATCTCTTATCAGTCATTTCCCTTACTTCATTTATCTAACAAATAATTATTGAGTGCCCATTATGCCAGGCACTATCCAAACACTGGTCTTCCCTGGTGATTTGGTGGTAAAGAACTCACCTGTTATTGTTTCCATTGTTTTCTCATCTATTTTCATTGAAGTGATGGGATGGATGCCATGATCTTCATTTTTTGAAGCTTTCATGAGTCTTAACTAATACTTTTATTTCCTTTGACATTAAAAAGAATCCTTCAAGGGATTTTTTTCACTATATTTATATTCTTGGCAGATACCACCTAACAATAATAGCTACTATTCTAAGATTCTGTTGTCCAGAGGTGGGCAAAACCAGGTAAGCATCCTTTTAATAGAATTTAGCAAAGTTTGTTTCTATTTGGTGGCTCAGATGGTAAAGAATCTGTCTGCAATGCAGGAGACCTGGGTTTGATCCCTGGCTTGGGAATATCCCCTGGAAAAGGGAATGGCATCCCACTCCTCTATCCTTGCCTAAAGAATCCCATGGGCAGAGGAGCCTCTTTGGCTATACAGTCCATGGGGTTGCAAAGAATCAGACACAACTTAGTGTAACATTGGAATATTAGATTACTTGAAGAATCACACTTCTCAATTGCTTAAACTATGCCTGGAAAAGGAATAGTGTCTACCTTCAAGGTTGTGCTGCCTAGACCTTAGAGTACCTTTTAAACTTTGGATATTCAGTGTCTAATACTTCTGGCACTTACACAATATGCTATAAACATTTATTGATGGAAATAATCATTCAAGAAAAAATGAATTGTGAATCTCACAAACTATTAAACATTATCTGCATAAAATATAATTATTGAGGAAAACATTCTGAAAGCATTATTAATTTTTATTGCTAGGTCTTGTGATATAGTGGAATGAAAGAAGGTAAGCATAAAAACTTCTGAATTAATCTCTGATTTATACTTAACCATGTGAATGGAAATAAAAAATGGTGAGAAATGTGTGAATGTGGTGCTTCCTGTAACGCTGTGTATGCAAACCCTGTCAAATGCTATAGATATTTGTGGCATGCAAGGGAAAGCCTAGGGAAATACTCACTGGGCAGTTGTATCAAGCCCAAGAGCAGACATCTGTCTGTTCTTTAAATCAGCAAAGAAAGAGAGGCAGTTAGTACTATATATGGAAATGGAATTCTTGATGGAGCTCAGTGAGTACAATCAATACTCATAATTAAGGAAGAGCACTTCAGACAGCTGCTTGCAGTGTGACGCAGTTCCTCATGATAACAGAGGCCTTAGACAGCTGCCAAAGCTTCCTATTCCTCGAGGACAGGCAAACTCAGGCGCAAGCTGTTATTGAAGGTGAGACTGAGCTAGGCTCGGAAATTCTCCAAAGCCTGGGGATGCTTTTGGAAAGAAAAGACTATCGGTTAAAGAAATTTTAGATAATTGGGGCAAATAAATAGACATTTCCTACTTGCTCAAGTATACAGTAGCTTCACTGACTAAATTGTAAACATCTTGGGAACAATATTGTTTGTTCTAAGAAAGACAGGATGGAATGTTGGTGAGTTAGAAAGCTGGCAGACGTATCAGCAGCGGGGAAACGGAGGCCCTTAGGAAGATGCAGACACTGGTCTTTGTAATTTATGCTTCTCAGATGCTGATTAAAGACAAACACTGAAGAAGAGGGGATTCTATTTTAGCTGTTGCATTCTGTACAGTTGGGTGTTGGTGCTTACTAAATGTGTCTCCTAGCCTTCCCATGTCTCATCTCCTCCCCCTTTCTCTGTGGCGTATAAACTTGTCAAGTTTTCTTTTTTTTTTTAATTCCAAAAGCATTTAATTGAATTTCTAAATGTTTTTCAAAAGCAAAAAGACCCAAGTTGGAAGTAAAAAGAAACATGGAAAATTCAATTAAAGAAGCATCATAATCTCAGGGGTTATGTTCTGGCCATGGCAGAACCCAAGAAGGCACAATACCCGCCCTGGGCCCAGCCTACACCAGCTGGCTACCTCAATCTGCAGTCCACAGCCAGAGCTATTCCCATCAAACTCACCAAGGGTGGGAACTGAACACGCAAAGGGCAGACATTACCTTGCTTGGTTTAGGATGTCCGTTGGCCTTCAGTGCTATCCCACTCTGGGCAAGGCTAGCTTAGCTAAGGGTGACATTTGAGATGTCTCATGAATGGTTGTCATTCTGAGATAAAATAATCCAGACGACACTAGAGGAATCAGTCAGTTCAGTTCAGTTCAGTTGCTCAGTCACGTCCGACTGTGCGACCCCATGAATCACAGCACGCCAGGCCTCCCTGTCCATCACCAACTCCCAGAGTTCACTCGGACTCATGTCCATCGAGTCGGTGATGCCATCCAGACATCTCATCCTCTGTCGTCCCCTTCTCCTCCTGCCCTCAGCCCTCCAAGTATCAGAGTCTTTTCCAATGAGTCAATGCTTCACATGAGGTGGCCAAAGTACTGGAGTTTCAGCTTTAGCATCATTCCCTCCAAAGAAATACCATGGTTGATCTCCTTCAGAATGGACTGGTTGGATCTCCTTGTAGTCCAAGGGACTCGCAAGAGTCTTCTGCAACACCACAGTTCAAACCCATCAATTCTTCGGCACTCAGCCTTCTTCATAGTCCAACTCTCATATCCATACATGACCACAGGAAAAACCATAGCCTTGACTAGACGGACCTTTGTTGGCAAAGTAATGTCTCTGCTTTTCAGTATGCTATCTAGGTTGGTCATAAGTTTTCTTCCAAGGAGTAAGTGTCTTTTAATTTCATGGCTGCAATCACCATCTGCAGTGATTTTGGAGCCCCCCAAAATAAAGTCTGACACTCTTTCCACGGTTTCCCCATCTATTTCCCATGAAGTGATGGGACCAGATGCCATATCTTCATTTTCTGAATGTTGAGCTTTAAGCCCACTTTCTCACTCTCCTCTTTCACTCTCATCAAGAGGCTTTTGAGTTCCTCTTTACTTTCTGCCATCAGGGTGGTGTCATCTGCATATCTGAGGTTATTGATATTTCTCCCGGCAATCTTGATTCCAGCTTGTGTTTCTTCCAGTCCAGCATTTCTCATGATGTACTCTGCATATAAGTTAAATAAGCAGGGTGACAATATACAGCCTTGACGTACTCCTTTTCTATTTGGAACCAGTTTGTTGTTCCATGTCCAGTTCTAACTGTTGCTTCCTGACCTGCATACAGATCTCTCAAGAGGCAGGTAAGGTGGTCTGGTATTCCCATCTCTTTCAGAATTTTCCACAGTTTATTGTGATCCACACAGTCAAAGGCTTTGGCATAGTCAATAAACCAGAAATAGATGTTTCTTCTGGAGCTTTCTTGCTTTTTCCATGATCCAGCTGATGTTTACAATTTGATCTTTGGTTTCTCTGCCTTTTCTGAAACCAGCTTGAACATCAGGAATTTCATGGTTTACATATTGCTGAAGCCTGGCTTGGGGAATTTTGAGCATTACTTTACTAGCATGTGAGATGAGTGTAATTGTGTGATACTTTGCGCATTCTTTGGCATTGCCTTTCTTTGGGATTGAAATGAAAACTGACCTTTTCCAGTCCTGTGGCCACTGCTGAGTTTTCCAAATTTGCTGGCATATTGAGTGCAGCACTTTCACAGCATCATCTTTCAGGATTTGAAATAGCTCCACTGGAATTCTATCACCTCCACTAGCTTTGTTCATAGTGATACTTTCTAAGGCCCACGACTTCACATTCCAGGATATCTGGCTCAGGTGAGTGATCGCACCATCATGATTATCTTGGTCGTGAAGATCTTTTTTGTACAGTTCTATATATTCTTGCCACCTCTTCTTAATATCTGCTGCTTCTGTTAGGTCCAGACCATTTCTGTCCTTTATCGAGCCCATCTTTGCGTGAAATGTTCCCTTGTTATCTCTAATTTTCTTGAAGAGATCTCTACTCTTTCCTATTCTGTTGTTTTCCTCTATTTCTTTGCATTGATAGACCATCAGAAAATTGCTTTTTAACTAAAGTTCTCTACTGACGCTGATTTTCAAGTATGTTTGTGTCCCTTTTCAAAAGAATGCTGTTTCTTTTTGCTCAATTCTGCTTTTAACCTATCTTACTTATTTATTTATTTTTAGTGGACCATGAAGTGAGAAGAGAAAGAGAAGAGACACTTTGGTTTACATTCTAGCTCTCTTTACATGAATGTGGAAAACTCAGTTTACTTCCCTGAATATATTTTCCCATCACGAGAGACAAGGATTTGAATTGTGGCTAATAAAGTATCATATAGCATTGAGAATATGATGTAAATAAAAACAAACAAAAAAGGAAATCTGTATGCTTTGAATTTCATTAGGAGAATGAGTTGTATATAGCTAAGCAACAACAACAAAAGACACAAGTTTGGCAAAAGGGTAATGTAAATTCAAGATTGTGTTAGAGATAAAATAAAAATTCTATCAAAGTTAACCATGGTACTAACTGGGATAGGAATAGATCCCTCCCATAAATAACTATAGAAATAGACATAAAATGGAAACCAAATTGTTTTCTAAATTGGACAATAGGACATAAATTTAATTCCTGAAGGAAGACAAATAAATGACAAGTGCCCTATCATCAACCTGGTCCTCTGCCTGGAGGCAGTTTTTTGTCATTGGCGCAGGGAACTTGTATCCAAACACAGCACGTAGCCTTGCAGAGTAGAGAAGACATGGATTGGAATCTGGAGTTGCTTAGATAGTAGTTTCATCCTGGATTCATGTCAATGTATGGCAAAACCAATACAGTATTGTAAAGTAAAAAATAAAATTAAAATTAAAAAAAAAAGAAACTGGTTCATTGCATCTAACTTTTCCGATTTGTGGGTGTAAACTTGTTCAGAATAATGATTTATTATCACTTTAATGTCCGTGGGAACTGCAGTGATGATACTCTTTCATTTCTGATATTGACAATTTGTGTCTTTTGCCTTTTTTGTCTTGGTTAGCCAAGCTAAAAATTTATCATATAATTTTTTAGTTGGCATTCGTTTTTCTTTTTTTAATTATTGTTTAAAATTTATTTGTTTAGCAATTTCATATATCATCTAAAAGAATCAGTGTTTAGTTTTATTGCTTTAGTAATTTAAAAATTATTTTCTTATTTTTAATTTCTTTGATTGGTACTCTAATTTTAATTATTTTTATTCCTGCATGCTTTAATTTGAATGTTCTCCTTTTCCTAGAATTCAAGAGCTCTTAGATGGAAGTTGTTGGTTTTAAATTTATCTTCTCTGTAACATATACATTTAATATTGCATAGTTTCCTCTAATTACTGCTTTTACCGCACTCCATATATTTTTAAAAGATCTAACTTCATTTTAACTTGGTTAAAATATTTTAAAATTTCTTTGAGCCTTCTTTGATCAAATGTTACTTGAAAGTGTATTATCTTTAAATATTTGGATACTTTTTCTGATATATTTCTATTAATGGTTTCCAGTTTAATTCTATAAGAACACACTTTGTTTAATTTTGATTTTTTAATTTGTCAAGGTGTGCTTCATGGTACAGAATGTGTTCTATTTTGGTGAATGTTTCATGTGAGTTTCAGAAGAAAGTCTATGCTTCTATTTTGATGGGAATATCACTAGTTTGCTTTCTATACCTGTAAGTTTGTTTCTGTTTTCTTATATTCGTTCTTTTGTTTCCTATCTTAGATTCCATATATAAGTGATAACACACAGTAAATATATTTCTCTGTCTGATTTATTTCACTAAGCATAATGCCCACTGTGATATGCCATGCTTTTTGCAAATGACAAAATTTCATTCATATTTATAGCTATGTAATTTCCATTGTGTGTGTATGTGTATATATACACATTTTGGTCTCTAATCCATTTTGAGTTTATGTTTCTCAGAACAAAATCAGTTGATGGCTTCATGGGAGTTCCTTGTACGTGACTGTTTTTCTCTTACTGTCTTTAGAGTTCTCTCTTTTAACTGTTTCTATTCTAATTATGATATTTCTTGCTTTGAGTCTGTTTGGATTCCTTTTGCTTGGGACCCTCTGTCTTTCTGTATTGGGATATTTGGTTTCTTTTTCAAGTTTGGAAATTTTTTAGTCATAATTTTATCAAATTGATTTTCAACACCTTTTTCTCTGTCTTCTCCTTCTGGGACCCCAATAATGCCAATGTTGATACATTTGATGTTATTCAGGGTCCCTTAAATTGTTCTAATCTTTTTCTTTTTGCTATTCCAACTGAGTGATTTCCATTTTTTCTATCTTTCCTTCTCTCTGCCACAGTCATAAAAGCGTTTAGAATCTTAACCATGATCACTTGGTAGAGTTTATGGAAGTAAAATCCTAGAACTTGTAGGAGACACCTAAGATTGTCACCCTGGGGAGTTTTTCACTTTTACATTATTAGTCCACACTCAACCTCCACCAATTTATCAAAATTGCCTTTAAATATACTTTCTGGTTTATGAATCTAGTGTCTTCTCTTTCCATGAAACAGATCTCAAATATGACTTTCTGGATGTGCTCATTTCTTCAGATTTTGGGGTGGTGGTTCGCCTTGAAAACTCAGTTTTCTGATAGTCCCAAGAAGTCAGGGACTTTCAGTTTGTCACGTCTTTTCCTGTAAGAATGGGAGTGAGGACTTCAAAGCTCTTTACAAGTTACAGTCAAAAACTAGAAATGTATATGTTGACTAAAGTTTTCAAAATGATGCATTTAAAATTAGGCATAGTTTTCACATTCATAATATCAGAGTATGTTCTACCACCAGAAAAATCTTAAATGCCCTTGGTACTGTGGGAAATATTTTCCTTTATTAAAAGGTTCTTCAGTTAGCATAATTATTTATGCTCATTGAGGTAAAGACTGGGAGATGGTTGGATATAATAAAACATAAGTTAGAATAATTTTCTTTATTATCAGATCTATTCATAACCTTAGATACTTAACACTTTAAAAAATATCTTTGGTATTTGGCACCCATAGCTGAATTTATAGTGGAATTTTTTATTTCTGTATCACTATGAAAAAAGGTCTTTATTTTCCTGTACTTTTATTTTTATATGATTTGCAAAACATACTGCCCAAGGACTTGTGTCTGGGATATATGAAGAATTCTTATAACTCAAAAATAAGAAGAGAAAGAGGCTGATTAAAAAATATATATTCTCCACTAATAATGTATAAGAAGAAAAATAAATATATGGAAATTTACTCAACTATAGTATTCATTAGAGAAACAAAACTGAAACCACAAGCAAGTATTACCATATCCCTGATAAAATGACAAAAGGAGCCATGAAGCCTGACTACATCAAGTATTATGTAGTATATGTGGAGGAACTAGAACTTTCACCGACTGTTGGTAGCAATGTCAAATGGTAAAATCATTTTGGAAAAAAACCTTGAAATTCTTAAAAACTTAAATATATGTCCACCATATGACCTGGTTATTCTATATACAGGAATGAGAAAGAGAAATGTAAAAATATATGCATATCGTTCTTGTTCATAAATATCCATGGAAACTTTCTTTGGAGCAGCGCAAATATCCACAGACAGAGAAAAACATATTCAAATTGCAACATAACCATTAATAGATATATTATCACTCATAAAAGAACTGGGATATTGATACATGCAACCACATCTTTGAATCTCAAAACAAGCATCCTGAATAAAATAAGTCAGACAGAAGACTGTATGTTATATGATCTCTTTCATATGCAATTCTAGAACTTACAAATTAATGACAAAAATCAGATCAATAGTTGCTTCTGGACAGGCAAGGGAAGGGAAGTAATGGAAGAAGTAAAAAGAGGCATGAGGAAGCTTACAGTGTGTTGGATGTATTCATTATCTTGATTGCGGTGTTTGTTTCATCTTTGAATGCTCATCAAAGTGTACTCTTTGTATATGAGCACTTTGGTGTATACAAAGTACATATTAATAAAGCTGCAATAAATGAATAATTCAGTGTCTGGTTTCAAGAACGGCCTATCAATAAGATACAGTATTACTATGACAAAAATAAATACAAGATAATTTGGTACTACAGATAGAGGAATCCTTATTCTCTTTTGGGGATTTCTTATACAAATCTATTCTAAAATATTACTAATGCTATTAATATTAAAAACACTATTGGACTATTTATTTGTCTTAGATTCTATATGGAGATTAGCTCAATTATACATTTTCATTTCATACTCAATATTTTATAGCAACTGATTTATTTTGCAAACAAATGTTCTTTTCTAACATTTCCCAGTGTTAGAGAAGAAGTTTGGATAATTTATTTATACACTAGAATATGATAGATTCAATATTTAGCTGAAGATTTCACTGCTAGCACACATTTAAAAAATGATCATCTCTACAAAATCTTAAAATATGCAAAGATTACATAAGCCTTTGATTCCAAAGCCATTATAAAGGAGATATATTTCTTGGAAGAGAGTGAAATATATTAAACACTGCGAACTTGATAGCTAATGTAGCTATTTGAAAGAAACACTAACATGTTAGGGTTCCTTCATCTACATTTGTTTGGTTTGTTAATTAATTCTTCTTTATTTTCCCCCACTGCTATAATGCACAGTGATCACCATTAACAATAAAACTGCATCATAGTATAAAAGTTCTGTTTTAAAAATATTTCACTGAAGTTAATTCTATCAATGGGAGAGACTTGCTGTATAATGCTGAATATTATTCTCTTCTATGCTGTATGCTGTGTTTCTGGGAAACTTTGGAAGCATGGTTGACTAGTGAATATTCTCTTAAAATTTTACAAGTGGGACTTCCCTGGTGGTCCAGTTATTAAGAGTCAGCCTTGCATGCAGGGGATGTGGATTCGATCTCTGGTCAGGGAACTAAGATCCAACATGCCACAGAGAAAGTAAGCCCACACACTGTGACTCCTGAGCCCAGGCACCACACCTGAGAGTCCATGTGCCACCAAGAAAGATTCTGCATGACACTACCAAGATCCTGCATGCTCCAAGACTCAACACAGCCAAATAAATACATGTTAAAAGATATTTTTAAAGTTTCCTCAAGAATATTAAGTGTTTACTTTAGACAAAGTTTGCATTCTGAATTTATAATGGACAGATCTTGCATTGAATATTTGAATATTTGCTGTATTATTATTGATTTTTTTTACCAGTACTAGTTTTTTGAAATACTTTTGGTCACTCAGATTTGCTCAGACATACATATATAACCTTCCTTTTGTGTATCATAATGTTCTTAAATATTAGGTATGAGCAGAATATATATTAAATGCAGTAGAATCCATACTGTAAAGGTGCTTAGTAAATCACTTTGGAAACTACAGAATCTATAAATGAAAGCCTACATTACAAATACTAAAGTTCAATCTGCCTGACCTTTAAAGGTAAGGATATGCATAAGGAAGTCATGATAAAGTGCTTTAGTATTACACTCACACGCACACACTCCCTGCTAGTTTAATGAAAATGATTCTTAGTGGTGTGCTTCCCCAGGAAGTATGCCACGGTAGATTAGTGATGTCTATCTTGGTCACAGAAGAGATATTTTAGCAATATGTCTACAGACTACATCAGTTGGGGAGAAATTATACTGTAATTAATGGTGACTGATAAAAGACTTTTTTGAAGGAAATAGATATTTGTCTTTATTTCCCCAGGAAAGAGGCTTCAATAATTCAGAATGTTGAACTACTACTATAAGTTGTATTAAAAGTTGCTGTAGTTCTTATAAAATAGTTGTAACTTCCAATTTTCTTCTAGACTTAATATATACTTTTAGCATTTTAGAATACTTGTTAACTGAAAAAGGATTTTATTCCATCATTTCTTTCAGAAGAAATAAATGGTAAAATACTTTCAGTTTGAAAGTCAGGATTTACAAAACTCATTTTGAGTTATTTTTTCCTTTCCCAAGAAAGATGTATCCCACAGACTTTTGGCTGGAGCAAAACAGAAATGGAAGCCTACATTTTCATCTTTTGATATAAGGTTAGGCTCTGAATACAATATTGGTCCTAGAGCCTCAGTTAAGATTACAGCCATTGCTCAAAATGAAGAGTCCGTATTAAATTATTGCATATTTACTCAAATAAAAGGATATACACGTATATATAGGTTATTTGTTTGTTTGATATTTGCCAAAATGTATTCTCAAGTTGGCAATGAGGTGTGAAAGAAATTTGAAATATACTGTGCTTAACCAATATGCTTAAACCATGCTTAAACCAATAAACCACTTGCCAAATGACACTAGACAGCCAGCATGTTTGGATCATTTCAGAGCATGCTTTGTTCTGATTCACTGGTGTTTATTTAGCACATGGAGATAATGTACTTTTATCTCTCAATGAGACAGTTGTTAAGTGTTCTAGAGAAATGGGAGTTGGGCAACTCTATTATTGGGTCAATCTAAAGCACTATGGGCTAACATAGAAATAAGGCTCAAATTTGAAATTTATTATAAATTTCACCCAGATCTAAATTCTGGTTCTTCCTGATAAAACTGTGATTTTAGACAAATTAGTTTACTTGAACCTCTGTTTTTTTTTTAAATTTATAAAATGATAATGATAGTCTTATCTCCAAGCATGACTACAAGAATTATATATATGAGTTAAAGTATATAGTTTCATTCAGTTAGACAAGGCTGTGGTCCATGTGATCAGATTGGGTAGTTCTGTATGATTGTGGTTTTCCATCTGTCTGCTCTCAGATGGAGAAGGATAAAAGGCTTATGGAAGCTTCCTGATGGGAGAGAGGGACTGAGGGGGAAACTGGGTTCTGATGGGCAGGGCCATGTTCAGTTCAGTTCAGTTCAGTCACTCGGTCATGTCTGACTTTTTGTGACCCCATAGACTGCAGCATGCCAGGCTTCCCTATCCATCACCAACTTCCACATTTTGCTCAAACTCATGTCCATTGAGTCGGTGATGCCATCCAACCATCTCAGCCTCTGTCATCCCCTTCTCCTCCTGCCCTCAGTCTTTCCCAGCATCAGGGTCTTCTCAAATGAATCAGCTCTTTGTATCAGGTGACCAAAGTATGGGAGTTTCAGCTTCAGCATCAGTCCTTCCAATGAACATTCAGGACTGATCTCCTTTAGGATGGACTGGTTGGATCTCCTTGCTGTCCAAAGGACTCTGAAGAGTCTTCTCCAACACCACAGTTCAAAAGCACCAATTCTTTGGTGCTCAGCTTTCTTTAGAGTCCAACTCTCACATCCATACATGACTACTGGAAAACCATAGCCTTGACTAGACAGACCTCTGTTGGCAAAGTAATGCCTCTGCTTTTTAATATGCTGTCTAGGTTGGTGAAAATTTTCCTTCCAAGGAGTAAGAGTCTTTTTATTTCATGGCTGCAGTCACCATCTTCAGGGATTTTGGAGCACAAAAAATAAAGTTTGACACTATTTCTCCATCTATTTGTGATGAAGTGATGGGACCAGATGCCATGATCTTTGTTTTCTGAATATTGAGCTTTAAGCCAACTTTTTCACTCTCCTCTTTCACTTTCATCAAGAGGTTCCTTAGTTCTTCTTCACTTTCTGCCATAAGGGTGGTGTCATCTGCATGTCTGAGGTTATTGATATTTCTTCCTGCAATCTTGATTCCAGCCTGTGCTTCATCCAACCCAACGTTTCTCATGATGTGTTCTGTATATAAGTTAAATAAGCAGGGTGACAATATACAGCATTGACGTACTCCTTTTCTTGTTTGGAATGAGTCTGTTGTTCCATGTCCAATTCTAATTGTTGCTTCCTGACCTAAATACAAGTTTCTCAAGAGGCAGGTCAGGTGGTGTGGTATTTCCATATCTTTCAGAATTTTCCACAGTTTATTGTGATCCACAGAGTCAAAGGCTTTGGCATAGTCGATAAAGCAGAAACAGATGTTTTTCTGGAACTCTCTTGCTTTTTTGATGATCCAGCGGATGTTGCCTGGACCATGCTCAGTAAATCTTCAATCCAATTTTCTGTTAATGGGTGGAGATATGTTCCCTCCCTGTTATTTACCTGGGGCCAAACTAGGCTTTCCTTGTGGCTCAGAGAGTAAAGCATCTGTCTGCAATGCAGGAAACCTGGGTTCAATCCCTGGGTTGGGAAGATCCCCAGGAGAAGGAAGTGGCATCCTACTCCAGTACTCTTGCCTGGAAAATCCTACGGATGGAAGAGCCTGGTAGGCTACAGTTCACAGGGTCTCAAAGAGTCTGACACGACAGAGTAACTTCACTTTCACTTTCAAACTATGGTGGAGGTAATGAAGATAATGGTGAGCTCCCTCAAAGATCCAATGCCTGCACTGCTACACTCACTGCCCCCAACCTTGCAGCAGGCCACCACTGACCGTTGCCTCCACTGGAGACTCCTGGACATTCCCGGGCAAGTCTGAGTCTGTCTCTTGTGGGGTCACGCCTCCTTTCTCCTTGGTCCTGGTGCACAAGGTTCTATTTGTGCCCTCCAAGAGTCTGTTTCCCCAGTCCAGTGTAAGTTCTGACAGCTCTATCATGGGATTAATGGCGACCTCCTCCTGAGGGCTTATGCCATACCCAGGTCTACAGCACCCAGAGCCCCTGCTCCTGCAGCAGTTCACTGATGACATTTACCTCCACAGAAGATGCTCAAATACAGTGCTTTCTCAGTCTCTGTGGGGCCCCTGGGTCCTGGTGTGCACAAGGTTTGTTTGAGCCCTCTGAGTATCTCTGGGGGGAATGGGGTTTGGTTCTAAAGGTGAATTAGCCCCTTCTACCATCTTGCTGGGGTTTCTCTGACCTTGGACATGGGGTATCTCCTCACAGCCACTACAGCGCCATGCAGCTAGGGCCCCATGAATCAAGGCAAATTGGAAGTGGTCAAAGAGGAGATGGCAAGAGTGACATTGACATTTTAGGAATCAGTGAACTAAAATGGACTGGAATGGGTGAATTTACCTCAGATGACCATTTTATCTACTAATGTGGGTAAGAATCCCTTAGAAGAAATGGAGTAGCCAACATAGTCAACAAAAGATTCCAAAATGCAGTACTTCAATGCAATCTCAAAAACGACAGAATGATCTCTGTTCATTTCCAAGGCAAACCATTCGATATAACTGTAATCTAAATCTATGCCCTGAACAGTAATGCTGAAGAAGCTGAGGTTGAAGAGTTCTATGAAGACCTACAAGATCTTCTAGAACTAACACCCAAATAGATGTCCTTTTCATTTTAGGGGACTGGAATGCAAACGTAGGAAGTCAAGAAACACCTGGAGTAACAGGCAAATTTGGCCTTGGAGTACAGAATGAAGCAGGGCAGAGGCTAATAGAGCTTTGCCCAGAGAAAACACTCTGGGTCATAGCAAACATCTTCTTCCTATAACACAAGAGACGACTCTACACATGGACATCACCTGATGGTCAATACCAAAATAAAATTGATTATATTCTTTGCAGCTAAATATGGAGAAGGTCTATACAGTCAGCAAAAACAAGACTGGGAGCTGATTGTGGCTCAGATCATGAACTCCTTATTGCCAAATTCAGTCATAAATTGAAGAAGGCAGGGAAAACCACTAGACCATTAAGATATGACCTAAATAAAATCCTTTACAATTATACAGTGGAAGAGATAAATAGATTCAAGGGATTAGATCTGATAGAGTGTCTGACGAACAATGGACAGAGGTTCATGACATTAGCCAGGAGGCAGTGATCAAGATCATCCCAAGAAAAAGCAATGCAAAAGGGAAAATGGTTGTCAGAGGAGGCCTTACAAATAGCTATGAAAAGAAGAGAAGGAAAGAGCAGAGAAGAAAAGGAAAGATATACCTATTTGAATGCAGAGCTCCAAAGAATAGCAAGAGAGATAAGAAAGGCTTCCTCAATGATCAGTGCAAAGAAATAGAGGAAAAAAATAGAATAGAAAAGACTAGAGATCTCTTCAAGAAAGTCAGAGATGCCAAGGGAACATTTCATGCAAAGATGGGCTCACTAAAGGACAGATATGCTATGGACCTAACAAAAGCAGAAGATATTAAGAAGAGGTGGCAGCAATAGACAGAAGAACTAAACAAAAAATGTCTTCACGACCCAGATAATCCACAACGCAGTGATGGTGTAATCACTCACCTAGAGCCAGACATCCTGGAATGTGAAGTCAAGTGGGCCTTAAGAAGCATCACTAAGAATAAAGGTAGTGGAGGTGATGGCATCCCAGCTGAGATATTTCAAATCCTGAAAGATGATGCTGTGGAAATGCTGCACTCAATATTCCAGCAAATTTGGAAAACTCAGCAGTGGCCACAGGGCTTGAAAAGGTCAGTTTGCATTTCAATCCCAAAGAAAGGCAATGTCAAAGACTGCTCCGACTACCGCACAATTGCACTCATCTCACACGCTAATGAAGTAAGGTGCAAAATTCTCCAAGCTAGGTTTCAACTGTACGTGAACCGTGAACTTCCAAGTGTTCAAGCTGGTTTTAGAAAAGGCAGAAGAACCACACACTAAATTGCCAACTTCTACTGTATCATCTAAAAAGCAAGAGAGTCCCAGAAAAACATCTATTTATGCTTTAGTGACCATGAAAAGTCTTTGACTGTGTGGATCATCACAAACTGTGGAAAATTCTGAAAGAGATGGGAATACCAGACCACCTAACCTGCCTCTTGAGAAACCTATATGCAGGTCAGGAAACAACATTTAGAACTGGACATGGAACAACAGACTAGTTCCAAATAGGAAAAGGAGTACATCAAGGCTGTATATTGTCACCCTGCTTATTTAACTTATATGCAGAATACATCATGAGAAATGCTGGGCTGGAAGAAGCACAAGCTGGAATCAAGATTGCCAGGAGAAATATCAATAACATCAGATATGCAGATGACACCACCCTTATGGCAGAAAGTTGAGAAGAACTAAAGAACCTGTTGATGAAAGTGAAAGAGGAGAATGAAAATGTTGGCTTAAAGCTCAACATTCAGTAAACTGAGATCATGGGATTTGGTCTCATCATTTCATAGAAAATAAATGGAGAAACAGTACAAACAGTGGCAGCCTTTATTTTTTTGGACTCCAAAGTCAGTGCAGATGGTGACTGCAGCCATGAAATTAAAAGATGCTTGCTCCTTGGAAAAAAAGTTTTCACCAACCTAGACAGCATGTTCAAAAGCAGAGACATTATTTTTCCAACAAAGGTCCGTCTAGTCAAGGCTATGGTTTTTCCAGTAGTCAGTATGGATGTGAGAGTTGGACTCTAAAGAAAGCTGAGCACCAAATAATTGATGCTTTTGAACTGTGATGTTGGAGAAGACTCTTGAGAGTCTCTTGGACTGCAAGGAGATCCAACCAGTCCATCCTAAAGGAAATCAGTTCTGACTATTCATTGGAAGGACTGATGTTGAAGAAGAACTGACTCATTTGAAAAGACCCTGATGCTGGGTAAGATTGAAGATGGGAGGGGAAGGGGACAACTAGGGTCAGATGGTTGGATGGCATCACCGACTTAATGGGCTTGACTCTGAGTAAACTCTGGGAATTGGTGATGGACAGGGAAGCCTGGAGTGCTGTTGTCCATGGTATCACAATGAGTCGGACACGATTGAGCGACTAAACTGAACTGAACTGAAAGTATGTAAGATTTTAAGTTGAGAATCAGGAAGCATTTAATAAAACTTACTTTTATCAGTTATTTTTCAAAGCAGTTCAGCTCAAAAAACAGTTAGTCTGTGAAGCATTGCTTTCTTATTTTTCTTTACTCAGAATTAACACTTTTTTCCTCTGGCAACTTTAGGTTACATTGTTTATGCCACTGTGCTAGCTAATCATAGTTTGTATTTTGTCTGTTCTGTCTTTTCTTATGATTGATTCTATAGATGTCTATTATGTCTAGAATTCAGGGCCTTAATATCATGTCATATCTGTCTTTTTATCTCACACTGGGTCTATCCTGTGCCTTATACAGATTTAGGTTTTTGATGAATGTTGAATGTATGGCATTGAACTCATCATAACCTGATGGATTTAACAGTTTTTATTATTTGGTTTATTTTTCAAATTTGATATAGAATTTCTATGTAATCAATGCCTTTTCTTAAGGGCTTCCCCCATGGCTCAGTGTTAAAGAATCTGCCTGCAATGCAGGGGCTGCAGGAAATGTGGGTTTGATCTCAGGGTCAGGAAGATCTCCTAGAGGAAGGCGTAGCAATCCACTCCATATTCTTGCCTGGTGAATTCCATGGATAGACGATTCTGGTGGGCTACAGTCCACGGTGTTGCAAAGAGTCAGACACTACTGAAGTGACTTAGCACACACAAGGAAGCTATCTGTTCTGTTGATGATTGATTTATTATTTATTTAAAATGTGATGATTGGGGAAAAAGTAAGAATTTCTGAAAATGAGTGTGTATTTGAAGATAAACATATTTAACCTTAACATAAAAGTAAACAAACTGAAGCAGAGGTATGAGTGTACAAAGGGAAAACTCAGAATTGAAGCTAATTAAGCATTTTCTCCTTTAGTCATAAATGCTAATGAATGATCATGGCTCGGCTCTTAAAATGCTGATGTTGACTATTAATCCTTTCTCGACTTGCATGAGTCTAATATTTGGTAATGATGTCAAGTGATGCTATGTTCAGCAAAATGGTAGAATGATATTTTTCTCAATGGGGGAAAACAGAGTGGGATAAATTCATTTATCTTTTCACTCAAAGAAAATTTATTTTTTCTCTAAGTGCCAACTATACAAAGGGATAAAAAAATGAATGAAACATAGCACTTATTCTCAAAGTCTAAAGGGAAGAGACAGGAATAAAAAAGTAATTATAATCTACTGTGTGTGACAGGATAGAGCTACATATAAAGTGAACAATCAGGAGTGGCTTCTAACTCAGATGTTTAGGATTCGTCTATGTCTAAGACATTATCAAAGTTGCTCAGTTGTGTCCAACTCTTTGTGACCCCATAGACTATATGGTAGATGGAATTCTCCAGGCCAGAATACTGGAGTGGGCAGCCTTTCCCTTCTCCAGGGGATCTGCCTAATCCAGGGATTGAACCCAAGTCACCCACATTGCAGGCAGATTCTTTACCAGCTGAGCCACCAGGAAAGCCCACATGCTAGTAAAGTAATGCTCAAAATTCTCCAAGTCAGGCTTCAGCAATACATGAACCGTGAACTTCCTGATGTTCAAGCTGGTTTTAGAAAAGGCAGAGGAACCAGAGATCAAATTGCCAACATCTGCTGGATCATGGAAAAAGCAAGAGAGTTCCAGAAGAAACATCTATTTCTGCTTTATTGACTATGCCAAAGCCTTTGACTGTGTGGATCACAATAAACTGTGGAAAATTCTGAACGAGATGGGAATGCCAGACCACCTAACCTGCCTCTTCAGAAATCTGTATGCAGGTCAGGAAACAACAGTTAGAACTGGACATGGAACAACAGACTGGTTCCAAATAGGAAAAGGAGTATGTCTAGGCTGTATATTGTCACCCTGGTTATTTAACTTATATACAGAGTACATCATGAAAAATGCTGGGCTGGAAGAAGCACAAGGGGGAATCAAGATTCCCGGGAGAAATATCAATAACTTCAGATATGCAGATGACACCACCCTAATGGCAGAAAGTGAAGAGGAACTAAAAAGCCTCTTGATGAAAGTGAAAGAGGAGAGTGAAAAAGTTGGCTTAAAGCTCAACATTCAGAAAATGAAGATCATGGCATCCGGTCCCATCACTTCATGGGAAATAGATGGGAAACAGTGGAAACAGTGTCAGACTTTATTTTTGGGGGCTCCGAAATAACTGCAGATGGTGACTGCAGTTATGAATTAAAAGACACTTACTCCTTGGAAGAAAAGTTATGACCAACCTAGATAGCATATTCAAAAGCAAAGACTTTTACTTTGCTGACTAAGGTCCGTCTAGTCAAGGCTATGGTTTTTCCTGTGGTCATGTATGGATGTGAGAGTTGAACTGTGAAGAAGGCTGAGTGCCGAAAAATTGATGCTTTTGAACTGTGGTGTTGGAGAAGACTCTTGAGAGTCCCTTGGACTGCAAGGAGATCTAACCAGTCCATTCTGAAGGAGATCAACCCTGGGATTTCTTTGGAAGGAATGATGCTAAAGCTGAAACTCCAGTACTTTGGCCACCTCATGCAAAGAGTTGACTCATTGGAAAAGACTCTGATGCTGGGAGGAATTGGGGGCAGGAGGAGAAGGGGATGACAGAGGATGAGATGTCTGGATGGCATTACCAACTCGATGGATGTGAGTCTGAATGAACTCCGGGAGATGGTGATGAACAGGGAGGCCTGGAATGCTGCGATTCATGGGGCCGCAAAGAGTCCTACACGACTGAGCAACTGAACTGAACTGAACTATGTCTAAGAAGTATTAGACTTAAAGACAGGTGTGAAGATGATTCACTGACAGTTCTGGAAGCATAGGAAGTATTTTTTCCATTGTGATAAGAAAATACAGAGTATTAAAATTAAAATGATGAAATTACCTTAAAACAATTTTAGTTAAGCTAGGATTTAGCTTTGTGTGCAGTGATTTTTTGGAGAAGGCAATGGCACCCCACTCCAGTACTCTTGCCTGGAAAATCCTGTGGATGGAGGAGCCTGGTAGCCTGCTGTGTATGGGGTCACACAGAGTCGGACACAACTGAAGTGACTCAGCAGCAGTGATTTTTTAATCTAAGATTTTTTTATACCTTGTGTGTCTTTTATATTAATTAGTTATTACATGTTTGCAATTTAAACAGTACTTTTAAAATATCAAATCAGTTCATCAACTAGCAAATGGATGAACAAGTTTTGGTATATCCATATGATGGAATACTAATAAGTCATATAAAATAATGAAATACAAATGCACGCAGTATCATGGATGAAGCTTGAAAGCAGTAGTCTAACTAAAAGGAGCCAGACAAAAAAGACCACACATTCTAAAACATATTGTGTGGGTTTTCTAGGACTGGTGTAACAAAGTACCACAAACTGGGTGACTTAAAATGTTTTGTTTCACAGTTTTGGAATCTAAAAGTATGAGATCAAAGTATTGAGAAGACCATGATGTTCTATCTGAAATCAGTAAGGGTGATTCCTGTACATCTTGCAACTTCTGTTGATTTTTTGGTAATTCTTGGCGATCCCTGGCTCAGAGCTGGAGCCCTTCAATCTCTGCCTCTGTGACATAACATGACCTCCGCTCCTTGTGTATGTCTCCTTTTATAAGGACAGCAGTCATATTGGCTTAAGAGTTCAGTCTACTATTGCTGTTGTTGTGCTCAGTTGTGTCTGACTCTTTGCCACCCTATAGACTGTCACCTGCCAGGCCCCTTTGCCCATGGAATTTTCCAGGCAAGAGTACTGGAGCTGGTTGCCATTTCCCATACCAGGGTATCTTCCTATCTCAACCGAGGGATCAAGCCCATGCCTCTTGCATCTCCTGCTTTGGCAGGCGGACTCTTTACCACTAGTGCCTCCTGGGAAGTCCTTGGTCTACCACAGTATGACCTCATCCTAACTATATTACTATTAGCAACAAACTTATTTTCAAGAAGTTTACATTCTGAGATACTAGGGGTTAGGACTTCAGCATATATTTTAGGGGAAAACAATTCAACCCATAGCACCCATTTATATGAATTACACAGGGCAGGCAAATTCATAGAGGCTAAAAACAGATTAGTGGTTGCCAGTTGCTTCAGGGAGGAGGGAATGGAAGTGACAGTTTAGTAGATATGGAGTTCTCTTCTCCATGTAACAGTGTAACTGTTTTGGAGCTATATAGTTGCAATAGTTCACACCATTTTGGGTGTACTAAATGCCTTTGAACAGTATAGTATAAGATGGGAAAAATGGTAAATTGTATGTTGTGTACAAGGAATCCATAATGAGTGAATGAATAAATGCTGTCAATTTATTCTACTTTGTTTGGATCACACTTTACACATATTTGCCTACCATTTTTATTGCTCTGTTTATTTTAGCATTTCCTGTTCTATTGCCCTCACACCACAAAACCTAGGGTCAGCTTCTTGTCTCTTTACTGTAGTTCTCTTACTTTACTGAAGTGCCTGAAGTGCCTTGCGCTCTGTATATTTCTTTTCCTCATTTAAACCAAATTACTCTAAATACTTTATTTAAATTTCTATTCTCAAATTTCGTTAGAAACTAACTCTCTTTGTGTGCTAATGACTGAAAAGAACAGTGTGATTTTTCCTACTTCTATCAGGAATTCTCCTCTATCCTTCTCCTGCTGTGGTAAAATTTAATATCCACACATAAAAAGTGGTCAACGGTAAGAATTTCCTTTCCCAGATATAAAAGTACAGAATCATTTCTCTACATATCAGCTTTAAGGTCTCCCCAGTGTTAAGCAAAGTTCATGTTATTTTGCTCTGAGAACTCACACTGGTGGGGATCAGTCCCTGCTGGACCATGAATTTTGGCAGCATGCAGATGGGGAGTATATTAGGAAGGCAACTAGCAAAAGAGTTTGTTTCCAAGTGGTGTGAAAAATAACTTTAATGAAATAACATATGCAATAGGAGTGTTAGAAACCTCCTTGCTTCCTAGGATGGTTTCTACTCAACTCCTTGAGTCAATAAATTTTACTTTCTTTACTTCTAAATTTTTAGCTGAACAAGAAAATAAAGGTCACGGTACATTTCTAGTAGCAGTAATAATGATAAATAACAATAATTAATGTTATTTCCCCTCAGTCTGGTATTTCTATATGGAGGAATTTGGACTAGAATTACACTCCAGCAAATTGCTGAGTGAAATTCACTGGTTCATGTTCCTGAGTTATCTGATTAAACTGTGGCGGTCACTGGAGACTCATTCTCTTTATTCCTTTCCTACCTGCCCCAGACCAGTATAAGACAGGATATGGGGGTAAGATTTGCTCTCTACACTCAAACATTCCTTGAACGTACTTCCACAGTATACTCTTATACAAGACCTTGGGAGAATGCTAGCAAGCCCTTTTGCCTTTAGATCAAAGCTACATCATGTTTTAGCTTACTAGAAATAAAACCGATGCTTCCCACCCACCCCCAACTTATTTTTTGTAACTGGTTCCAAATTAAGAAGATACAAAAGGGAATAGAGATATGCATTGACATTCTAATATTCCAGATAACATTTATGGCACATTTGTCATGTGTGAGTCATTGTATTAAGTTCTTTATCTCATTAATCCTCTTAACAACCTTTTGCTTACATACTGGAGGCAAAGGAAAAATTTCTTTTTCTTTTTTTAAGTAATTCCCCTCAGCCTTCATTTTTTATTTCTTTAGCTCCTTTCTCTATCAAGAATATTAATTAATATGACCTTACTTTGTTTGGAAAAACTTATCACATCAATCTGAATTCTATTTCCCGAGGATGGAAAAGTTTAGGAAAGCAGGTTACTCAGGGCATCCGAAAGCAAAGTTTAGACATCCTAGGAATACTTAGATGGTCACCAAGAATTATAATTCACACTTACCACTCTGTTAACTTTCCTGGGAAAAGATTAATGCTCACTGGAAATGGAATCGTTTGCCAGTCTTAATTATTCAACAGGATTATTTGTCAAGCCACAGATATTTCAAAAACCTCTCTTTCAGTGAGCTGACTAGCTTTTATTTGACATGATAGCCTATCGAGTGGCTGCTACAGCATTATTACTGAATAAGTAATAATACAAATTCTTATACACCAGAGCAACTTTAGAATTGTCTGACTATAGATTTTAAAAATCTTTAAATAAAAAGATTTTTATTTAAAAAAATCTTTAAATCTTTTAAACCTTAAAAAAAAAATCTTTAGATAAAAATCAGGCACAACAACATGTTCATCAATACATAAATATCCAAACTCTTAAAACATATGGTTAGGAAAGGAAGCATCATAGAAAGTCCAAGTAAAGTGTCAATATCTTGTACCATATGTCATGCTGATGTTAAGAACATAGAGACGTGAAAATTAACATCTCTCTTGCAGCGAAACAAAGGAACAACTCCGGGCGGGGCGGAGGGGGGGAAGGGGAAGGGGGAGAATCAGAGAGATGCCTCTGATAATGAACCACGGAAAACCGCAGCCAAAAATCTGAGGAGGGGGGAAGCTAGTCCATCAATAATCATTTTACCTTCAAAAAGCTCCCGCTTTGCCCACCCCTCATGCAATTCACACTCAACTCCTCAGGAACCCAGCAGCAGCATTTGGCTCAAGATGCATACATCTGCATAGATTTCCCTGTGGGTGACTTTATTAATTTTTCTGCTTTGTCTTCCTTATAGTGAACACTGACAAGTCACAACACCACTGTGGCTTTGGCAAGCATGCAAGTCTTAACTGAAGTTTCCTTTAAAAACAAAACAAAACAAAACAAAACAAAACGGTGGCAGTACCTTGAGAATCAGCTCAGAACACAGCAGAAAAAAGACAAAGGGCTTGGTCCTTTAATTCAGGAGTTACCAGGCAGCCCTATAAGCATATATGTTCATTATGCAATTGCAACATGTGAAATCAGCTGTGTTTAAATGAATAACATATGCTACCAGGGAGCTCAGAGTCTCAAGAAGGAAGGTGATCCCTGCCAGCTGCACAGCATTAATGCTTGCTCTCTGGAATGGAACCAATGTGCCCTTCTGCCTTTGCATCAAGAAGCGCAAAGAGCAGAGCTGTTGTTTCCAGCAGCCAGGACTGGCATTTTGGTGCTCTTGGCTTCAGGTCTTGGGATAGCCTGCCTGGGAGCCCCCTAATCAGTCAGTAATTGCCAGGGTCTCCCCACATCCTTGTGTTATAGAGCCAAATAGGGAAGCTAAGCAAGTTGTCTCTGGTCAGAAGGAAAGGGAACATTTCTAAGCTATTTCTTTCCTTTTTTTAAATAGAGGAGTCAAGCGTCTCTGAACACTAGAGGGAGTTCTGATTATGCTCAGAGTCTTGTTTTCATTTTTGAAATAATTACATATTAAAAGAGAAAAAGTCAACTTTAAAAAGGGACAAATTTTTTAACTTCAGGTTACTAATGCATATCATTTTTTCTGTTGGGAGATGAGGAGAGGTTTCACTTTCATCGTGTGGAATGAAGCAGAATACAGACTCTGAGTCCTAAAACAGCAATGTGTATGGACGCCTGTGCGACTTCTCTTGTCTATTCAGTTTGAACCATCCTCAGCCTCAAAATATATACATTTATTTCATGAATTTTAAAATATGATATGTCTGAACCAAGTACTGAAATTTTTAATATTGCCAGAATTGGAACAGCAATTAGAAGCACTGGGAATTTGCCAGTTTAGAACTTTTATTTCTTCCAGAAAATGATGAAGAACAAAGCATGAATTATATACCTTTTTTCCTCTAAAAACCTTAAGATGAACCAAATTATGATTTATCCAAGTAATAATAATTCCACAAAAATGTACTTAACTGATTAAGATTTAATTTAAGTAGTTCCTTGTTCTGCATATAAAAATATGGACATGTAAGCTGCATTTTGAGAGCATACTTTGAGATCTAAACTTCTTTCATTTATTAATGGACAATAATGGATATGTAAAAAGAACAGAGATTCTTAGTTAAATAATGTATTAGTGCTGCCATATATATAATTTCCCTCATTACACAACTACAAGAAAAGTGTCTTTATGAAAGGGACTCTGTGCTTAATCTTTCCAGTTTATACTCATCTTTACAACACAAATTTATCCTTTTAAATTCTTTTCACAATGCTTTTTGTCTTAGAACAGAACAAGACACACAAAACTTAAGATTAAGATTTTGTTCTGTACATGTACAGAACATATGACTTTTACTCCACAAATACAAATATTAAGAATTATCATATTATATATTTTAATTCAGTGAAATCTAACTTCAAGCCCCATTCTTGGCTGATGAGAAATTGTATCCCAATTATGATCCGTCATTCTCCTACTTCACATGAATATCCTGTGGAGTTTGGTGTATAAAGATGGGGGTGAAAGATTTGGCACGAAATAGTTGAAAAGCTTTTCTAGTATCAAATTTTGGTAAGCTGTCCATTGTGTAAGTCTCCATGGTCTTCTGAAATCTTAGAACTCTATTTTGTTCTGTGGGTTCAGAACGCTTTTAAAACCTGGTGCATTTAATTTACATGCACAATCCCCTAAGACCTGTCACTTTTTCTTCAGGTACCATAAATGTATCTTGTGTCCCAGTCCCTTTCAAACCCAAAATCTTGCATTTGTTTTATCATCTTTCATTGTCTTAGGCCCATTGTAGCCACTTTTTCTTCCTAAAAGCATTCATTTCTCATTAGAGTAGCTTTTGCCCCAGGAACTCAGGCTTTCTGAAAACTAAATCCAGGAAAGGAAATTTTCAGCCAACAGCAGCTTCTCCTTTCAACTTTGTAACAGAAATCTTTCCTGAGTAAGAAAGAACAAAGGGTTCTAACTGTTCTCTTGGAATACAGGGTGGAAACACATTTTAAGTGCAAAATGCAAATTAAGATTTTAAGACGTTATTTTGCCACATATGTTTCTGTGTTTTCCAAAATTTGTACATTAAACATGCATTATTTTCTTAATTAGGAAATATATTTTTTATAGAGTATACTTCCTTTTGAGTTTTTTTTTTTTAATAGATATGTTTAAACAAAGGATGCAATGAAAAAGACTTTTTCAAAGGGAAGACTAATCAACTACATGGTCTTCAGAGTTTTAAAACCATGTATGATTTTTTTTCCAATTCCATTCAATTTTAATAGCATTATTTTTCTACATGTTACTAAAACAGTGATTTTTTTCTTAACTGTTTTTGGAAAAGCTTGAAATATTTAAACCTTATTGAATATCTTTATCATTTCTAAGTATCAATTTTGAAAACCAGAGCTCTGAAACAAAACAGAGGGCAATCAACAGGTCAATCAACATTCTAATTTCCAAGTATCTGGTAAAGGTAGGAATTAACTTAGAGTTCTACAAAATGAGGGGACTCCTCTGGTGGTCCAGTGGCTAAGACTCTGAACTCCCTATGCGGAGGGCCTGGGTTCTATCCCTGGTCAGGGAACTAGATGCCACTCAGGGTTTGATGCCGCAGTAAAGATCTTGCCTGCTGCAATGAAGATCAAAGATCACACACGATGCCTTGAAGACTCGACACAGTCAAATACATAAAGAAATATTCTGAGGGCTTCCCCTGGGGCTCAGCTGGTGAAGAATCCGCCTGCAATGCTGGAGACCTGGGTTCAATCCCTGGTTTGGGAAGATCCCCTGGAGAAGGGAAAGGCTACCCACTGCAACATTCTGGCCTGGAGAATTCAAGGACTGTAGAGTTCATGGGGTCACAAAGAGTTCGGATACAACTCAGCGACTTTCATTTTCACTTTTATACAAAATGATTCTTGACAAAGGGTGATATTTAAATAATGATATTTAATGACTAGCATGTCAAGAACATCAACCAATCGAAGTAGACAGATACCATTAGTCTTTAAGGGTTAGTCAAACAACAACCTTGATCCTTAAGATTATATACTGATAACATTCAAAGTCCAAGAAGACATTTAAAATATACTTTTGATTAAATAAATGCTTTCCTGATAAGGATATTATCAAAAACAGAAGTACTCCAGCTAATGGTGACTACTAATCATCAAATTATATCTGGAATCTATATATTTTGTTACTATTCCTATAGATACTATCTAGATATTGACTACCATTTTCTGACACAAGTGAGATTAAACTTTGGAACAATGAATAGAATCCCACCAAATCTAAGACATAATCAGATAGGGGAGGCAGCCAGACATTTAGAAACTCAAGGGTGCTATGCTAGGAGCCTTAGTGAGATCTGTACTCAGCTGAGATTGTGAAAAGCATAGATGGAGATGTGTGTGTGTGTGTTTGTGAGTGTGTGTTTGCTCAGTTGCTCAGTCATGTTGAACTCTTTTGCAACCCCATGAACTGTAGCTCTGTTCATGGAATTTTCCAGCCAAGAATACTGGAGCAATAATGCCAAAGTCAAGTCTGCAAAAACCAGGATTGAAATGCACAGAAAACAAAATTCTCTGACAAAAATAGTATTAATAACAGCAAACATTTGTTTGCAGGAATTACAGTGGCAGGGTCCTGTGCTGAGTACTGTCAACATTTCAGAACTAGCAGAAGTAAAACCACTGAATTAGTGACATAGTAATTTGTAAAAGTTTATTGTGCACATAAAAATCAGTTTATAAACTGGGATTATTCAAACCCACAGTAGATATGATATTCAGCTACATGACGTTCAGCTACATGATGTTACAAAACGACTTATCAAGTGCAACTAAGGAAGCTGTTTAACCTTTACACTGATTGGTTATTAAAATGCGGGTTACCAGACACCAGGGGGTTAGTTAAAAGTGATTACCTTATATTATTTTAGGAAGATGACTTATGTTTCTTTTATGATTGTCAGAGTCATTTACCCTAAGTGGTCCAGATTAAGTTTTGCTTATTTTATAGAATAAATTAAATTAAGTTTCATTTACATGGTTTAAATGGTTTTGTCTACTAAAAAATTTTCAACTTTGGTCTCCATTTTATATTTAATTTTAACAGTACCTAAAAAAGCTGCATTATCTTTCGCCTGACAAAAACCCAATTGAACAAGTAGTAGTAACATCCCCATTTTATAGAGATTAAGTATTTTATTCCATAACATGAAAGCCAAGAAACAAATTAGAAAGGTTGGAGTGGGGTTAAGGGAGCTAGAGTAAGGAAACACGGGCGTATAAGGAGGGTCACAAATTTGAAACCAGATTAACAGGGCAATGAAATATAAAAATATTGAAAGAGAGCAATGAAATATTGGAGCTGGCAATAGTTGGTAGAGTGTACAAACAACTCCACCTTAAAAAACATCCAATTAAAAACATAGTTTGTCTGTCACCAGCCAATCCACTAGGAGGTACTTTGTGGATTTATAACAATTCAAAACTTCCTATTTTTCAGGGGAAGGTAATTAGACTTCCCAAGGCTGTATATAAAGTCTACTGACAGCAGTCTTACTGCTTATAACAGCTGTTCAATTTGATCAGAAAAATAATGGAAGATCTGTCATTGACTTATTCACTTATAAATTGCACCAAGATGCTCTAATATGTTAGCTTTTTAAAACTATCATGCACTTTAAGATTTAATGCCAGGTAGATGAATTCTGCTTCTCTTTCCAATAATTGTGTCCATCAGAAGCAATCGTACATTCTATTAAGTTCAGAAAAAAAGAGTTGGAAAGAAATAGCATTAAGGGGAATTAGCAAGAGCGAGTCCTGATTGGCAGTTATATAATCTGAAGGACTGATCATTAAACTGCTGTGGCAGTCGGCAGAGAGGGCAGAAGACAGACCTCCCCACACTTCCACCCGACACACATACACGCGTGTGTGTACATTATAGCATTGCATACCCTCCCTTGGTCACCTGAGTTTAGAATCACCAGGGGATTTAGGCGACAACTGCTAACAGGATACATCACTGTATCAGAAACCCCAAAGATCATATTATGTCCATTCCACAGTCTATGCTGCTGCTGCTAAAAAATAGCAACGTGCATTTTATAATATTTCCAAACACTGGCATGTCAAAGCACATTGATCTCAGGGTTCATTTAAAAAACAAAAAATAAAAACTAACAAACCAAAAAACCTTTCAGCATAGACTCCAATCTTCTGGAAATGGGTTATTTTGGGGGAGAACTCTGTGGGTGGCTTTAAGTTCTTATTTTTGTACTAGGAACACAGCTGTCACTTGTAACAGAATTATAGAGAGAAAAGTCATGGTGTAGTTAGCCATTTAGCCTACAGCCAGGAGGCAGCTCACTACAGTGTATTCCCTGACTTGTCCAATCTAGTTGAAAATGACTAAACTGATGAAGCCAGAAGCACTTTCACTGAGACACTGTTAAACAGCCTAACAGAATTGAATTGCTCCTCTAGCTTTACCAGATTCATCATCTGGTATAAAGTTCTTTCCTGGTGGCTCAGTCAGTAAAGAATGTGCCTGCAATGCCAGGGATCGGGGTTCAGTCCTTCAGTCGGGAAGATCTCCTGGAGAGAGGAATGGTTATGCATACCAACATTCTTGCCTGGAGCATTCCATGAACAGGGGAGCCTGGTGAGCTACAGTCCATGGGGTCACAAAGCATCAGACACTACAGAGTGAGTTTCACTTTCACAAAGAAATAAAGCATATTTTGAAATTTTAGTTTTGAAATTTGTTCTTTAAAATGTATATAGCTCTCTGTAATCCCAAAAGTCAACACAGAAATCATCAGTGTGGGAATTAATTTGAAATATTTAAGTGTGGAAATCAAGAAAAATAACAAAATGCTTCAACAATAATATATTTCTGTGGCTTAACAGACTTAGGAAGAATATGCTGGCTGTTTTAAAGTCAGGTGTCATGCTTGGTTAATATCGTAACTAGACATAAGCTATCAAAACCAGCCCTAGACAAGATTGCTAAGTAGGTAAAAACATTCTCCACTAAGCTTCACTCATTTCTTCTCCTTTACTCTCTTCTTCACTGATTTTATGACTTCTCTCATATAGTTGCTAAATTTAATCTGTGCATTTAAAACTCATCCCACACAAAACGTATTCCTGTCTTTTTTGCAGCCCTTTATTTCTGATTCTTAAAGTATCAGTTCTCTTTTCCTTCACTGTGTTAGATATTTGTTTCCTATGAGATGACCAATGAAAAATCTGACAAGCAAATTATAGCTTATGAAAATAATAAGCTCCCACTATGTATCTCTACCTTTGGTAAGTACTTGTAATTTAACATGTTCTTTGTCATAAAAGGGAGTGGCAGTGTGATGACAATATAGCAGACACCATCAGGAAAATGTGCATTATTATGAGAATTCATTCGAAAATAGCAGGCTTAAATCCTAGCATATTTTACCCATGAAATCAATTTTATAAATTCTGATTAGGTGACCAGCTGGCCTTTATAAGCCCAATTAACTCATAATATGTTTTCTATCATGTCACTGTGTTCTGTTGTTGCTAAGAACTATCCTCAATTTCAAATGAGAATGTGTGACTACTGAACTGAGCAAGTGGGCCATCTCCCTGGTCACAGTATGTTTCCAGAAGAGAACCTCCCTTTACCAAACAAAACTTGCAGCCAATATCATCCACCTTCAAGGTACAATGTTAATAGCCACAGTGAGGGATGTTGAGTCTAAAAGAAATACAAAAAGTTTGAACAGAAGGTGGTAAAAAGGTAGATATGGTATTAATAGTTGAGTTAACATCCGTTGGATCATCAAAAAAGCAAGAGAGTTCCAGAAAAACATCTATTACTGCTTTATTGACTATGCCAAAGCCTTTGACTGTGTGGATCACAACAAACTCTGGAAAATTGGGAATACCAGATAGGAATACCAGATCAACTGACCTGCCTCTTGAGAAATCTATATGCAGGTCAAGAAGCAACAGTTACAACTGGACATGGATCAACAGACTGGTTTCAAATAGGGAAAGGAGTACAACAAGTCTGTATATTGTCACCCTGCTTATTTAACTTCTATGCAGAGTACATCATGAGAAGCACTGGGCTGGATGAAGCACAAGCTGGAATCAAGATTGCCGGGAGAAATATCAATAACCTCAGATATGCAGATGACACCACCCTTATGGCAGAAAGTGAAGAAGAACTAAAGAACCTTTTGATGAAAGTGAAAGAGGAGAGTGAAAAAGTTGGCTTAAAATTCAACATTCAGAAAATGAAGATCATGGCATCTGGTCCCATCACTTCATGGGAAATAGATGGGAAACAGAGGAAACAGTGTCAGACTTTATTTTTTGGGGGCTCCAAAATCACTGCAGATGGTGATTGCAGCCATGAAATTAAAAGATGCTTGCTCTTTGGAAGAAAAGTTATGACCAGGCTAGACAGCATATAGAAAAGCAGAGACATTACTTTGCCAACTAAGGTCCGTCTAGTCAAGGCTGTGGTTTTTCCTGTGGTCATGTATGGATGTGAGAGTTGGACCGTGAAGAAGGCTGAGCGCTGAAGAATTGATGCTTTTGAACTGTGGTGTTGGGGAAGACTCTTGAGAGTCCCTTGGCCAGCAAGGAGATGCAACCAGTCCATCCTAAAGGAAATCAGTCCCAAATATTCTTTGGAAGGACTGATGCTGAAGCTGAAGCTCCCATACTTTGGCCACCTGATGTGAAGAGTTTGCTCATTTGAAAAGACCCTGATGCTGGACAAGACTGAAGGTGGGAGGAGAAGGGGATGACAGAGGATGAGATGTTTGTATGCCATCACCGACTCAATGGACATGAGTTTGAGAACTCTAGGAGTTGGTGATGGACAGGGAGGCTGGCGTGCTGCAGTCCATGTGGTTGCAAAGAGTAGGATACTACAGAGTGACTGAACTGAACTAAACTGAACTGAACAACAACAACAAAAATAGTTGAGTGAACAATGAAACATAGCTTCTGAAAGTACAAGCGTTAGTCACTCAGTCGTGTCTGACTCTTTGCGATTCCATGGACTGTAGCCTGCCAGGGTCCTCTGTCCATGGGATTTCCCAGGCAAGAGTACTGGAGTGGTTAGTTGTTTCTTTTTCTAGGGGATCTACCCAACCTAGGGATTGAACCAAGGTTTCCTGCATTGCAGGCAGATTCTTTACCATCTAGCCAGCAGGGAAGCCCTGAACAGCAAAAGCAAAACAAAATGACATTTCTGTGTACATCACGATTAAAATTTTTTTTAATCATATTCCTTCTGTCTGCTAGGGGACTGTTAGAATTCTAAATTGATTCTCATCTAGAATATTTTCTGATGTCCCAATTTTTAAAACTTTTGTTTATTTACTGATCTTTTTCTGTGCTGGGTCGTTGTTGCTGGAGGCCTTATCTCTCTCTAGTTGCAGACAGCGGGGGGCTATTCTGTTCCAGTGTTTCTTCTGTTTCAGAGCTCAAGCTCCAGGGTGAGTGGGCTTCAGTAATTGTGGACGTGGGTTCAGTAGTTGCAGTTTCCTAGCCTTAGAGCACAGGCTCAACTATTTTGGAGTACAGGTTTGGTTTCTCTGTGTCATGTGGGATCTTCCTAGATCAGGGATCAAACCTGTGTCTCCTGCATCGGCAGGCAGATTGTTTACCACTGAGCCACAGAGAAGTCCCTGTTGTCCCAGTTTTTAAAAGTTGCCAAATAGTAGTTGAAGTAAATTTCTAGGCCCAAGGTGGAGCTGCTCCGGCCTGGGGTGAAATGTCAGTAAACTGAAACTTAGATAACTTCCACTTCCCTGAAAGTGCCCCATTTGACCTGAACCTCAGCATATACAGTCAGCCAATCCCCACTGACAAGTCAACTCTGGGCCTTCTCACCCCAACCAAGATTGACTATGTGGCTCCAATCAATCAGATATTTTCTGCTTTTCTCTTTTTTGTTCTTTATTCTTTATCCTATAAAAATTTTCCACTTTCTGCTTCATTTTGCAGTTCTTCAAAAGAAGACTGCCCATTTCCTGAAGGGCTAGATTTTTATGTGTATTACCTCAGTTGTCTTCTTTAAACATTTTTAAACAAATATGTAGTTGTTTTTATACACTTTCGCTTTTACTAATAACATGAATAGATATCTTTTTTTTTTTTTTTTTTTTGCCATAATCAGTCTTATTTGGCTCACTCTGAACACAGGCAACTTGATAAAATTTGAAATAAAATTTAACATCTAATGCATTTTCTAAATGAAACATAAAAATTTTTAGTTCTTAATTTAACAAGTTAGCATACATTAAATTAAAATACAAATTACTTTATTAGCTAATTGATTAGTTGAAGAACTAATTAACAAAGCAAGGTTATTTCTAAATGTGTAATCTACTTAACAAATTTAAAGGAGGTACATAATATACTGGTTAAAAAATTAGCTTTTATTATTAAGGCAATAATTTATATATATTACTTCACTGTATCCTAAGTAAACGTATGCAGCATTTTAAGATTATGCTTAAAGTTTTATATATTCTCTCTAACACCCCATTAAGCAGATTATTTTGTTAAATTAATGGGGTTTGCTGACCTGTTCATGATCACACTATTAGCATCAGAACAGGTACTAAAAAACCAAATTTCTCTGCCTCTATATTAGTTTCTTCCTTTTCCTTTCTTTTGAATTCTTTTTCTTACCTCAATTCTGGCTTCCCTGGTAGCTCAGCTGATAAAAGAATCCACCTACAATGCAGGAGACCCTGGTTCAATTCCTGGGTCAGGAAGATCCGCTGGAGAAAGGATAGGCTACCCACTCCAGTATTCTTGGGCTTCTTTTGTGACTTGGCTAGTAAAGAATCCACCTGCAATGCAGGAGACCTGGGTTCGAGCCCTAGGTTGGGAAGATCCCTTGAAGGGAATGGCTATCCACTCCAGTATCCTGGCCTGGAGAATTCCATGGACTACATAGTCCATGGGGTTGCAAAGAGTCAGACGTGACTGAGTGACTGGCATTTCACACCAGTTTATGTCTAGTAGATAATACCTTTATAGATAACGTTGCCTGGACTCTAAAAAAAGAGACTGGTGCAGAAAGATATTCAATAACTTGAAACTTTGTTACAATGAAGGGATTTTTATGTAGCATAGGGGTTACTTGGGTGGCTATAGGTAATGGACCATTTGCTAGAGAGCCATCACACTTAACTCTACATGCCCAGAAATTTGCAACTTTTCCACTTTCTTCACAAGTGTTAAAAATAAAAATGTGCACCTTATAAATGTGCATTGCACAATGTAGACAGGTAAAGAGGAGGCCTGTAATTGGCTCTTTCCCCTCTTGGGTTTACCCAATGACTGTCAGCAACAAAATGCTCTATTGTTGCATGCTATTATCCAGACAGAAAATAAACCCAGAAACTACATAAAAATTGTTCTACCTCTGGGTCTTTATTTTATTTGAAAAATGAACCAATGGACAGAGAATATTTAAAAGAGGACAACAATGTCAATGTGTAGCACATACCAATTTAGGAAATCTTAAATATTAGCTAATGTCTTTCTACCTTTCTACATTGTCTACAATGAGTTAGAAAACTATATGAACTATATGCAAAAAAGTTATGCAAGAAATAAAAATCAGTAGAAATGAGAATTTTGAACTATAGAAACCAAACACTAACAAATTTGTGTTAATGGCAAACAATATTATAGGCTTGCAATTATTAGTGGATTTATATAAACATTCTATATTATAGTGGATCTAGCCATTGCTTTACCAATTCCTTAGAAAATGGGGTCATTTCTTGGAATTAATCTTCCTAAATCTTGAGAAACCTATATGCAGGTCAGGAAGCAACAGTTAGAACTGGACATGGAACAACAGACTGGTTCCAAATAGGAAAAGGAGGACGTCAAGGCTGTATATTGTCACCCTGCTTATTTAACTTATATGCAGAATACATCATGAGAAAGGCTGGGCTGGAAGAACCACAAGCTGGAATCAAGACTGCTGGGAGAAATATCAATAACCTCAGATATGCAGATGACAGCACCCTTATGGCAGAAAGTGAAGAGGAACTAAAAAGCCTCTTGATGAAAGTGAAAGAGGAGAGTGAAAAAGTTGGCTTAAAGCTCAACATTCAGAAAATGATCATGGCATCTGGTTCCCTCACTTCATGGGAAATAGATGGGAAACAGTGGAAACAGTGTCAGACTTTATTTTTTGGGGGCTCCAAAATCACTGCAGATGGTGATTGCAGCCATGAAATTAAAAGATGCTTACTCCTTGGAAGGAAAGTTATGACCAACGTAGACAGCATATTCAAAAGCAGAGACATTGCTTTGCCAACTAAGGTCTGCCTAGTCAAGGCTATGGTTTTTCCAGTGGTCATGTATGGATGTGAGAGTTGGACTGTGAAGAAAGCTGAACACCAAAGAATTGATGCTTTTGAACTGTGGTGTTGGAGAAGATTCTTGAGAGTCCCTTGGACTGCAAGGAGATCCAACCAGTCCATTCTAAAGGAGATCAGTCCTGGGTGTTCACTGGAAGGACTGATGCTAAAGCTGAAACTCCATTACTTTGGCCCCCTCATGCGAAGAGTTGACTCATTGAAAAAGACTCTGATGCTGGGAGGGGTTGGGGGCAGGAGGAGAAGGGGATGACAGAGGATGAGATGTCTGGATGGCGTCACTGACTCGATGGACATGAGTCTGAGTGAACTCTGGGAGTTGGTGATGGACAGAGAGGCCTCACATGTTGTGATTCATGGGGTGGCAAAAATACTGAACTGAACTGAAAGACTTTCTTGCCTATATCCTTGACTCAATCTATATTATCCTATTGACATAGAAATATATTGGAAAACGAACCTTTTCCTTCAGGTCTGATTCTCCAGCAAAGGTTTATTTTGTGTGAAGGTCACCACAACTGCTATCATCTTTATGGTGGGGCAGAAGATGCTCTCCTGTTGATACTACAACAACCATGCTTTCCTATAAAGTGCTATAGTAGCTCAGAAATTTTCAAACAAGTAAAGAAGGCTTTCCCCCCACTCCGTTATTCTCAGACATGGACAACCCTCTGCTAGTCAGCTGATTCCCAAATTACGAACTGGTTTAATTCTCTCCATGTAAACACAACATCAACCATAACAAAACTTTAAATTTTCTCTATCTACATTTACCATCTATGTGATATCTTATCCCATGAATTCAAATAGAATTTATATGTTGATAGATTTCAAATTTATGAACCCCAACCTCATTGTCTCTTCTGCCCTCCAGACTGAAAAATAAAAAAACTCAATCAACGTGTCCTCTGGCATATCCAATTATCCTGTAAACATCAATATTTCCAAAACAGACATCTGACTTTCTTTCCTCATCGATTATTCCATATACCAATTAAAAAAAAAAAAGCCTCCATTTCCCCCGTTTCTAAAGGCAAAATGTTTAGAGTTTCTGGACTACTCTCTCTCTCTTTAAAAATCCATTCTTTCAATACATCCTATTAGTATGGCTTTAAAATTTATCCAGAACCTGACCATCTCTTACCCTCTCTCCTTCACTGCTATCACTCCAACACAAACCATTCTCTCTTACCTGGATTGCTGTCATGGCCTTCTTACCAGTCTTACTGCTTCTATATTTGTCTCTTGCCTACATAATCGTGCAACCTGGTCTTTTCAACCTTTAAGTTGGGCAATGTTACCTTTCTCTTAAAAACTGTAACAACTCTGTTGTCATTCAAGATGCTTTGCTAAGGCTTCTAAGACCCACATGATGTGACCTTTATAGTCTCTACCCATTAACTGTTTTTTTTTTTACCCATTCACTCTTTGACTTCAGCATCTAACATTTTTCTCTCTATCTCCTGTATGACAGCCACTTCTTCATGGCTTGCTCTTATCTGTTTCATGCAAGCATGCATGTGTGCTAAGTCGCTTTAGTTGGGCCTGACTCTGTACGACACTATGGACTATAGGTCTGCAGGCTCCTCTCTCCATGGGATTCTCCAGGCAAGAATACTGGAGTGGGTTGCCATGCCTTCCTCCAGGGGGTCTTCCTGACCCAGTGATCAAACCCATGTCTCTTGGTGGGCAGGTTCTTTACCCCAAGTACCATTTGGTATGTCCATTCCTTCCATATACCTGACCAAATATATCTGGTCACTTAGGGAAATCTTCCAAAATCATGTTACATAAAATAGTACATGCTCTACCACTCTTAATTCCTTTTACTCTACTTTATTCTTATTTACCACAAAATCTGGACCCAATCTCCCTGGATTGGACACTGCCATTTAATAACTATTAACTTGGCCAAGTAATTCTGTGTATTCCTTATATCTATAAAGTGAGAATACTAATAGTATCTCTCAAATAGTCTAAAAAGAATAATATTTTTAAAGAACATTAGCTATATCTGGCATATAGTAAGTATTGTATGAATGTTTATAACTACTATTATTTTCCTTACTAATATCATTATTATTATTCCTGGCACTTATTATCAAGTAACATGGTATATATTTCTTTGTTAATGTATTCCTCCCATTGAAATGTAAGTCTATGGTAATTCTTTGCTTTGCTCACTGAATATCCATCTCCTTGTAATGGTGTCTGGCAAATAGTATTCAAAATTTGGATGAGTAAATCATAGAAGGTGATTATATTTGGATAATTTTTAGCTTTATTTGTAGGCTAGCTTCAAAATTAGTATTATCCTTCATAAGAATAAGCTTCCTGCTTAAACATAACAAGGGTCAAGAAACATAGTGTTTTATATTTATATGGCTCTTATTCTTCACCAGGAAAATGTCTTGAAAATGCACTGGAAGCAAATACACACAAATCATGAGTGCAGCAAATCTCTCTAACACCTCAGACTTTTATGGTCACCATACAGAAGGTTCTGATGTGGAATATTTTGTATGTTTTATTGTAAATTACTGTACCTATTTTACTGTGAATAATATTCTCCAAGGGTAAATGTCACCTTGAAAGTTTTAGAGCAGAGGTGAGTTAACTGTGATAACTTTAGCTGAGCTTTCCCTGTAATGATTCCCTGAATTATAGGCCAGCCTGAGAATGCAGAAAGAGTTCCATCTTAAAAATAAGCTTACTAAGAGAATAAAATACTTAGAAATAAATCTACCTAAAGAAACAAAAGATCTATATATAGGAAACTAAAACACTGATGAAAGAAATCAAAGATGACACAAATGGATGGAGAAATATACCATGTTCATGGATTGGAAGAATCAATATAATGAAAATGAGTATACTACTCAAAGCAATCTACAAATTCAATGCAACCCCTATCAAACTATCAACGGTATTTTTCACAGAACCAGAACAAATAATTTTGCAATTTGTATGAAAATATAATAAACCTCAAAGAGTGAAAGCAATCTTGAGAAAGAAGAATGGAACTGGAGAAATCAACCTGCCTCACTTCAGACTATACTACAAAGCTACAGTCATCAAGACAGTATGGAACTGGCACAAAGACAGAGATATAGTTCAATGGAACAAAATAGAAAGCCCAGAGATAAATCCACGCACCTATGGACACCTTATCTTTGACAAAGGAGGCAAGAATATACAACGGAGAAAAGATAATCTCTTTAACAAATGGTGCTGGGAAAACTGGTTAACCACCTGTAAAAGAATGAAACTAAAACACTTTCTAACACCATACACAAAAATAAACTCAAAATGGATTAAAGATCTAAATATAAGACCAGAAACTACAAAACTCCTAGAGGAAAACATAGGCAAAGTACTCTCTGACATAGATCACAGCAGGATCCTCTGAGTATTGGAAATAAAAGCAAAAATAAACAAATGGGACCTAATTAAACTTAAAAGCTTTTGCACACTGGAGGAAATTATAGGCAAAGTAAAAAGACAGCCTTCAGAATGGGAAAAAATAATAGCAAATGAAGCAACTGACAAAGAATTAATCTCAAATATATACAAGCAGTGCATACAGCTCAATATAAGAAAAATAAACAACCCAATCAAAAAATGGGCCAAAGAACTAAACAAACATTTCTCTAAAGAAGACATACAGATGGCTAACAAACACATGAAAAGATGCTCAATGTCACTCATTATCAGAGAAATGCAAATCAACACCACAATGAGGTACCATCTCATGCCAGTCAGAATGGCTGCAATCCAAAAGTCTACAAGCAATAAATGCTGGCAAGGCTGTGGAGAAAAGGAAACCCTCTTACATTGTTGGTGGGAATGCAAACCAGTACAGCCATTATGGAGAACAGTGTGGAGATTCCTTAAAAACTGGAAATAGAACTGCAATACAACCCAGGAATCCGACTGCTGGGCATACACACCAAAGCAACCATAACTGAAAGAGATATGTGTACCCCAATACTCATCACAGCACTGTTTATAATAGCCAGGACATGGAAGCAACCTAGATGTCCATCAGCAGATGAATGGATAAGAAAACTGTGGTGCATATACACAATGAATATTACTCAGCTATTAAAAAGAACACATTTGAATCAGTTCTAGTAAAGTGGATGAAACTGGAGCCTAAGAAAACCACCAATAGAGTATACTAATGCACATATATGGAATTTAGAAAGATGGTAACAATAACCTTATATGTGAGACAGCAAAAGAGACACAGATATAAAGAATAAATTTTTGGACTCTATGGGAGAAGGCAAGGGTGGGATGATTTGAGAGAATAGCATTGAAACATGTATATTACCATATGTGAAATAGATTGCCAGTCCAAGTTTGATGCATAAAACAGGGCACTCAAACATAATGTCCCAAACTGGGACAACTCAGAAGGATGGCATGGGGTGGGAGGTGAGAGGGGGCTCAGGATGGGGGGCACATGTACACTCATGGCTGATTAATGACAATGTATGACAAAATCCAACACAATATTGTTAAGTAATTAGCCTCCAATTAAAACAGATTAATTAATTTAAAAAATAGACTTACTAGTGTTCAGAGACTTTATCATGCTCTTTTCTTTTTTACATGATAAAGAAGGAGAAGGTATGTCTAAGCCAGCAAGGTCAAAAATATAGCAAAAGTAATTGATAATGTAGCTCTATTTTCATCTTGTGTTCAATTTACACTTCATGGATGTATACTGTTGCCCTTAATCCACCACTTCCCATGCCCATCCACAGTAATCTAATTATATTTTATCAATACAGAAGTAGAAAGAAAGTGAAAGTTTTGATCGCTAAGTTGTGGTTGACTCTGCAACACCATGGAGTGTAGCTCACCAAGCTCCTCCATCCATGGGATTCTCCAGGCAAGAATACTGGAGTGGCTGCCATTTTCTTCTCCAGGGGATCTTCCCAACCCAGGGATCAGACCGCCATCTCTTTGTTCAATCACTCAGTCGTGTTTAACTCTTTGTGACCCCATGGACTGCAGCATGCCAGGCCTCCCTGTCCATCACCAACTCCCAGAGTTTATTCAAACCCATGTCCATTGAGGCAGTGATGCCATCCAGCTAACTCATCCTCTGTCGTCCCCTCTTCCTCTTGCCTTCAGTCTTTCCCAGCAGCAGAGGCTTTCCCTATGAGTCATTTATTCACATCAGGTGCCAAAGTATTGGAGCTTCAGCTTCAGCATCAGTCCTTCCAATGAACATTTAGGACTGATTTCCTTTAGGATTCGCTGGATGGATCTCCCTGCAGTCCAAGGGACTCTCAAGAGTCTTCTCCAACACCACAGTTCAAAAACATCAATTCTTCAGAGCTCAGCTTTCTTTATAGTCCAACTCTCACATCCATACATGACTACTGGAAAGACCATAGCTCTGACTATATGGACCTTTGTTGGCAAAGTGATTTCTCTGCTTTCTAATATGCTGTCTAGGTCTGTCATAGCTTTTCTTTCAAGGAGCAAGTCGTGTCTTGCATCTCTTATATTGGCAGACAGGCACTTTACCACTAGTACCATGTGGGAGGATTATCTTCATTCATTCATCTGCATTATCAGCAGACTCTTAAATTATATAAGTTTTCTGAATAAATATTTTAATATGTAAAAGTTCAATTACTTTCCTTCTATAATTGCCACCTCTCCTTTTGCCTTTACCTTCTTATCCTGTTACACTGACCAGTTTTCTTGTTTACAGCTGCTGATGGGTTTTAAGAGCTTGAAACCATCCCCAATAGCTCAGTGGTTAAAGATTCACCTGCCATGGAGGAGACACGGGAAACAGTGATTTTAAACAACAATCAACATCTTGCCAACTTGGGCAAAATATTAATTTTGATGGAGGTGGAGTCCACTGCAAATACTGAGATGTCTATGTTCCAGGAGTACCAGAGAGGAGTACCAAAACCACTGGTGCACCCTCTTGTGATTAGGCACATTCACAATGTTATAGACTCAAGTCTACAATACAAAGTGAGCAACTCTCTCATTTTACCTGGTTTTATCCAACTCACTGAACTTTGTTTTTCCCTTTGCTTAATCTCTGTGAAAAACAGGGTGAAATAATTAATTTTCAATTAGATTCTCACATAACTCTCTGCACCCTTATCTCAAAAGGCAAGAACTGGTTTGCAGGTGCTCATTACTCTGTTTTGAATATGTGATAATGATGCCCCATGGAGCTATATATCATCCAGTAAATCCACTAGCACTTACCTTATGAATTCATAAAGAGAGCCTAGAAATCAAATTACTGTTCATTGTATTTTTTCTTTCTCAAAGGAACCTTCAAAGAGTTGCACTTGTATCGTTGAAAAAGCTTAGAACCTAATTTATAGCTGTATAAATTAGAATTAAGGTTAAATAGATAGCTTTTTTTCCTAAAATGATATTTAATATTCAAACAAGTATGTGAATCTCAAGTGCCTTTCGTCTCCCTGGAGCTAGCCTGTAATTTGCCTTCTTTTTAGCAGGAAATAGGTTTTACTTGATCTCTGAAGAAGTCATACCCAGCTGGAAAAATGAAACTTCTCTTTAAATCAGAAAATTTGAATATGTCTGAAAAATAAACAGAAAATCCTATTTTTGAGTCCTTGTACAGATCTATGTCAATCATTTTACCTGTCATTAAGTCAAAAGTCACTTTCAAAATGCCCTAAATCATTTGGCTTTTTTACTATGGAAAAGATAAATTAGGTAAAGGCCTTCTGGGGATACTTACTAAGCACTTTTTGATGTGGACCACACAAATTGAAATTTTTTTACTGAGTAAGCATGCTTTAGTGCATAAGATTTTCATTTACTTAAAATTTTAAACACTTTATACTTTATACCCTTAAATTACATCTGATACAAACACAAATGCAGTGCATTTCAATTTAAAAAAAAAACACTCTATCTTTTATTGACACTTTACAGTGAGCAGACACTACAGGGCATCCTTTAATTATCCCCAGTTTGTAGGTAAGAAAATTGAGCTTTGTGAAGTTTAAGTAATTTGCACAAGGCTAGACTATGCAGTAAGTTGCTGACACTGGTTTTGAACACATCCAATTCCAGAGCCCAGTTCACACATTATACATTATAGTACTTCTCTATAGAGAATACAGTCTTAAAGCAATCCAGTATCTCATTATGAAGCTGAAGTTACTGTTAATAAAAAAATAATTTGATATCAAAACTATGATCATTATCTTAATACTGTGGCTTAGCTTTTAAATATATGTGCTTCAAAAATTATTTTTAAATGAAAAAGTAAGGTGTAAAACAAAGACAAAATATCAATAGTATTCTAAAATTAAATGTGTTCTAAATTTTTAAGGAAAGAACTTATACGTATTTTAATTAAAACTTATTTTGAGATAACTGTAGATTCACATGTGAAATTTTGTTTACTCTTCATCCATGATTCCCCCAAGAATAACATCTTCCAAATTTTCCAGACAACAATCAAGATTATTACAAGAGTAGCTACTGTTAGGAAGAAAGAAAGAAAGGAGAAAATAAAAAGAAAAAACAACTTAGTAGCTTAAAACAACACAAATCTATTATCTTCCAGTTCTGGAGGCTGGAAGTTTGAAATGAGTCAGATGGGGCTAAAATCAAGGTGTCATCAAGGCTAGAGTATCTAGGGGAAATTTCTTTCTTTTTTTTTTTTTTAACTTTTCATGCTTTAAGATGTTGTCTGCATTCTTTGGCTCTCAGCCTCCTTATATCTTCATAGCCAACACTGTCCTTTGCAGTCTTCCTCTTATCACATCATTCAGACTCTATTCTGTATTCTTTTCCACATTTAAAAGACTCAGATGCTGCTGCTGCTTAGCTGCTCAGCTGTATCTGACTCTTTGTGACCCATTGGACAGTAGCCCAGATAGTATTGGTCATCAGATGGTCAACACCAAAATCAGATTGACTATATTCTTTGCAGCCAAAGATGGAGACACTCTATACAGTCAGCAAAAATAAGACTGAGAGCTGACTGTGGCTCAGATCATGAACTCCTTATTGCCAATTCAGACTTAAACTGAAGAAAGTAGGGAAAACCACTAGATCATTCAGGTATGACCTAAATCAAATCCTTTATGATTATACAGTGGAAGTGAGCAAGAAATTTAAGGGACTAGATCTGATAGGCAAAGTGCCTGATGAACTATGGACAGAGGTTCACGACATTGTACAGGAAAAGGGATCAAGACCATCTCCAAGAAAAAGAAATGCAAGAAAGCAAAATGGCTGTCTGAGAAGGCCTTACAAATAGCTACGAAATGAAGAGAAGCAAAAAGCAAAGGAGAAAAGGAAAGATATACCCATTTGAATTCAGAGTTCCAAAGAATAGCAAGAAGAGATAAGAAAGCCTTCCTCAGCGATCAATGCAAAGAAATAGAAGAAAACAATAGAATAGGAAAGACTAGAGATCTCCTCAAGAAAATTAGAGATACCAGGGGAACATTTCATGCAAAGATGGGTTCGATAAAGGACAGAAATGGTATGGACCTAACAGAGGCAGAAGATCTTAAGAAGAGGTGGCAAGAATACACCAGAAGAACTGTACAAAAAAGATTCTCAAGACCCAGATAATCATGATGGTATTATCACTCATCTAGAGCCAGACATACTGGAATGTGAAGTCAAGTGGGCCTTAGGAAGCATCACTACAAACAAAGCTAGTGGAGGTGATGGAATTCCAGTTGAGCTATTTCAAATCCTAAAAGATGATGCTGTGAAAGTGCTGCACTCAATATGCCAGCAAATTTGGAAAATTCCCAACTGGCCACAGAAATGGAAAAGGTCAGTTTTCATTCCAATCCCGAAGAAAGGCAATGGCGAAGAATGTTCAAACTACTGCACAATTGCTCTCATCTCACATGTCAACAAAGTAATGCTCAAAATTCTCCAAGCCAGGCTTCAACATTATGTGAACTGTGGACCTCCAGATGTTCAAGCTAGATTTAGAAAAGGCAGAGGATCCAGGGATCAAAATGCCAACATCTGTTAGATCACCAAAAAAGCAAAAGAGTTCCAGAAAAGTATCTACTTCTGCTTTATTGATTACACTAAAGCCTTTGACTGTGTCAATCACAACAAACTGTGGCAAGTTCTTCAAGAGATGGGAATATCAGACTACATTCTGACATGCCTCTTGAGAAATCTGTATGCAGGTCAAAAAGCAACAGCTGGAACTGGACATTGAACAACAGACTGGTTTCAAATCAGGAAAGGAGTACATCATGGCTGTATATTGTCACCCTGCTTATTCAACTTATATGCAGAGTACATCATGCAAAATGACAGGCTGGACAAAGCCAAGCTGGAATCAAGATTGCTGGGAGAAATACCAATAACCTTAGATGACACCACCCTTATGGCAGAAAGTTAAGAGGAACTAAAGAGCCTCTTGATGAAAGTGAAAGAGGAGAGTGAAAACGCTGGCTTAAAACTCAACATTCAAATAAACTAAGATCCCATCTCTCCCTGGCAAATAGATGGATAAACAATGGAAACAGTGAAAGACTTTATTTGGGGGGGCTACAAAATCACTGCAGATGGTGACTGCAGCCATGAAATCCAAGGATGCTTGCTCCTTGGAAGAAAAGCTATAATAAACCTATACATCATATTAAAAAAAAAGGGACATTACTTTACTGACAAAGGTCTGTCTATTCAAAGCTATTTTTTTTTCCAGTAGTCATTTATGGATATGAGAGTTAGACTATAAAGAAAGCTGAGCACTGAAGAATTGATACTTTTGAGCTGCAGTTTTGGAGAAGACTCTTGAGAGTTTCTTGGACTGCAGGATCCAACCAGTCCTTCCTGAAGGAAATCAGTCCTGAATATTCATTGGAAGGACTGATGCTGAAGCTGAAACTCCAATACTTTGGCCACTTGATGCAAAGAACTGACTTACTGGATAAGCCCCTGCTGCTGGGAAAGATTGAAGGCAGGAGGAGAAGGGGGTGACAAAGGATGAGACAGTTGGATGGCATCACTGACCTGATGGACATGAGTTTGAGCAAGTTCTGGGTGTTGGTGATGGACAGGGAAACCTGGCGCGCTGCAGTCCATGTGGTCACATAAAGTTGAACATGACTGAGGGACTGAAATGAAGTGAACTGGAAAGTAGCCCACCAGGCTCCTCTGTCCATGGGATTTCCCAGTCAAGAATACTGGAGTGTGTTGCCATTTCCTACTCCAGGGATTTCTTGATTTTATCTGAAACACTGGTTGTTCTTTCCCTAGTCGTATACTATATTCATAGCTTTCAGAGCGTAGGACATGGATATGTTTGGGGGATGAGAGGCATCACTATTGCCTTCCTTACTAGTGTTGCCTTTTTCAGAGTCACATCCATTACCTTATTCCCCTCTTATTCCCTCTCTTCCTCCATTCTTAACCCCTGTTAAACACTAATCTCTTTTTCACTTCTAGAGTGTCGTCATTTCAGGAATGTTATGCAAGTGGAGTCAGGTAACCTTTGGGATGAACTTTTTCACTCAGCATATTTCTCTGGATATTTGTCTCTAGGTTGTTTCTTATATTAATAGTTCAATCCTTTTTATTGCTAAGTTATATTTCATGATAAGCTATAACACAGTTGTTTTCCCTGTTCATTTTGCTGAAGTACTTCTAGCTATTTCCCATTTTTCGCTAGTTCAAATAAACCTGCTATAAATATCAGTGAGGGTTTTTTGTGTGAACTTTTATTTTGTCTGAGACAAATGTCAAGGAGTGCAATTATCAGATTATATGGCAGATGAATGTTTAGTTTTCTTTAAAAAACTATCAAACTGTTTCCAAAATTAAAATCCCCAAAGCAACATATGCACGATCCAGTTTCTCTGCATTTCTGCTAACATTTGGTGTTGTCACTATTTTTAACTATTTTGATGTGTGCACAGTGATATCTCACTGTGGTTTTGATATATACTCCCCTAATGGCTTAAGATGTTGAACACTTTTTCTTCTGCTCATTTACCATGTGTATATTTTCTTTGGTGAAATGTTTGTTCATATCTTTGCCAGTTTTCTTGTTGGATTATTATTTTTCTTGTTGAGATTTGGACTTCTTTATATATTCTGGATATTAGTCCTCTGTTGGATATGTGGTTTTCAAAAATTTTTCACCAATCTGCATTTTGTCTTCCCATCATATTAACAGGGCCCTTTGCAGAAAACACACTTTTATTTCTTGATTTTGATTAATCTTAGTTTGTCATTTGTTTTTTTTAGGTATAGATGATGCTAGTGATGTCATCTATAATTCTTTGCCTAGACCTATATCCTGGAGATTTTCTCCTGGTTTGCTTTTTTTTTCCCCCTAAAAGTTTTATAGTTTTCCCATTTTCACTTAAATCTGTGATTCATTTAAATTTTGTATAAAGTGTGAAATTTGCATTAATGTTTCCCACCTCCACCCTTCATAAATATCTATGGGCTTCACCATCATTGGTTGAAAGGCCAGAGATTTCCTTTATTAAAAATCAGTTAAGCACACTGTTGTGGCTCTCTATCTGGGTTCTCTGCTCTGTTTCAACGGTTTAGCTATCTATCCCTCTGCCAATCACGCACAGTCTTAATTGCTTAAATTTAGGTATGTAAAATTGATAATGTGTCTGTGTGCGTGTTGTTTCAGTTGTGTCTGACTCTTTGTGAGCCTATAGACCATAGCCCTCCAGGCTCCTCTGCCCATGGGATTCTCTAGGCAAGATACTAGAGTGGGTTGCCATGCCCTCCTCCAGGCGATCTTTCAGATCCACAGATGAAACTCAGTTTTCTTATGTCTCCTGCATCGGCAGGCTGATTCTTTACCACGAGCACCACCTAGGAAGCCCAAAGTTGATGACAGTATAGTGCAAACTCTGCTGTATACCATTTCATTTCTGATGTTAGTAGTTTGTGTCTCTTTTCTTCTCTCCGTTGGTCTTGGTAATTTGTCAATTTCATCAATCTTTCCAAAGAACTAGCTATTTCATTGATTCTCTATTATGATTCACTCTATTGGACTTTTGTTTTGCTTTGTTTTGCTTTTATATTTCCTCTGGGTTCTAGATAAAGACCATAACTAGACAATAAAAACCATAATTAGATAGCACCCGTTTTGTCAGGCCCTTTAATTTTCAGGGAACCTAAGATAACATCCCTTCCTAGGATGGCTTGAATCTGGTGATTGATCACACAGAACTGGACAACACAACTCAACTGGAGCAAATCCAAAAGGGCCATTTTAACTTTAGTGCTTCCTGTGGTGTAATCCAAGCATGGCATTGGGTCTACACTGAAGTTTAAATTTTGGAATGCCCAACCCATATTTCTTCTCTACCGTCTAGAGCTGTCCATAAAGGCTTCTGTAATAAATATATTTTGTGATAAAGTCCATGTCAAAGTCTTTTTGGTGAACCCAACCTGTCAAACAATTTGATAATACTTGTCTTTTAACCAGAGTGGCTAGTCCAATTTTCACTTTTCAGTATTGATATATATATATTTTTATTTTTGCCATCCTAATTTGTGCTTTCAATTAATCTGCTTTCTCACTTTCATGTTGCCCTATTTTGCCTTCTTTCTGGATGATGATGTTTTCTTCTTTTTCTTTTTGTTTGAGAGATAAGAAGTCTTATTCTATTATTTTCCCTTTGTTAGTCTGATATTTACATTATTTACCTATTCATTTAGCAGTTATTCTGTTTTTTTTGATTTTATAGGGTTAAAAATTCTAAAATTATTCAAATTCATTTCTCTTCTATAAAGTATTATGAGGAAGTAAAGGCACTATTACTTTGATCTTTATGTAGCCACATATTATTCATTATTTTAGTTTTCTCAATTTCAATCTTGGAAAAAAGAATTACTATGCTTTTATAAGGCAACATTTGTTTACTTTATACCCATATTGACCAAATTTTGTTGTTGTTGCCATTCAGTATTTCTTTAGCTTCTGAGAATATCCTTCTTTAATCCTTATGCCTTTGGCTGAAGACATCTATTGGAAATTCCTTTAGCAAAAACTGGTTGATAATAAATTCTCAGCTTTTACTGGTTTAAAAATGTCTTTACTTCACCAACCTTCTTGAAATCTAGGTACACAATATTCAGTTCAGTTCAGTTCAGTCACTCAGTCGTTTCTGACTCTTTGCAACCCCATGAATAGCAGCACGCCAGGCCTCCCTGTCCATTACCAACTCCCGGAGTTCACTCAGACTCACGTCCATTGAGTCCGTGATGCCATCCAGACATCTTATCCTCTGTCGTCCCCTTCTCCTCCTCCCCCCAGTCCCTCGCAGCATCAAAGTCTTTTCCAATGAGTCAATTCGTCTCATGAGGTGGCCAAAGTACTGGAGTTTCAGCTTCAGCATTATTCCTTCCAAAGAAATCCCAGGGTTGATCTCCTTCAGAATGGACTGTTTGGATCTCCTTGCAGTCCAAGGGACTCTCAAGAGTCTTCTCCAACACCACAGTTCAAAAGCATCAATTCTTCGACGCTCAGCCTTCTTCACAGTCCAACTCTCACATCCATACATGACTACTGGAAAAACCACAGCCTTGACTAGATGGACCTTTGTTGGCAAAGCAATGTCTCTGCTTTTGAACATGCTATCTAGGTTGGTCATAACTTTTCTTCCAAGGAGTAAGCATCTTTTAATTTCATGGCTGCAGTCACCATCTGCAGTGATTTTGGAGCCCCCCAAAATAAAGTCTGACACTGTTTCCACTGTTTCGCCATCTATTTCCCATGAAATGATGGGATATTAGGTTGACACCTAATATTTTCTTTCAGCACCATGAAGGTAGTGTTTTCCTCCATTTTGCTTATATTATTATGTTTGGAAAGTCAGTTTAATTTACCTTTTTGTCTAATTAATGTTGTTATTTTAAGTTGTCTTTGATATTTGCAGTTTGATTTAGACACATTCATATAGTTCTTCTTTAACACATGCTTATGATTTATTGGGCTTCGTTGTTTTCATGATTGATGTTTTATGATTTTAGAAAACTATCATCCTTTAAATGTATAGCTTTTTCAGAATTAATTTGATTATTTTAAGGTGGTGGTAACTTTTCCATAAAATTAAGAAGGAAAACACAGATTTCCCAAATGCCTACTCACATACATGTGCACTGCCTCTCCCATTACCAACATCTCCCACCAGAGCAGAACATTTGTTGAAATTGGTAAATCTGTTCTGACACATCATAACTATCCAAGCTTCATGGTTTACTGTTCACTCTTGATGTGATCAATGCGATGATTTGGACAAATGCATAATGACATTTATGTAACATTATGACACCATGCAGAATATTTTCACTGCCTTAAAAATCCTCTCTGCTCTACCTGTCCACCTCTCCCTGCCTATGCATAGCAACCAATGAAACTTTTATCATCTCCATAGTTTTGCCTTTCTATAATGTCAGATGGTTGGAATCAAATAGTATGTAGCCTTTTCAAATTGGCTTATTTTTTTAGGAACATGCACATGAGGTTTTTCCATGTCTTTTCATGACTTAATTGCTCATTTCTTTTTTAGGGTTAAATATTATTGCATTTTTGATATGTACCAGGTTTTATTTTTTCCATTTGAAGACAAAGTACAACTCATTTGGTTCCAAGTTTTGGTAGTTAATAAAGCTGAAGAAATATCTCATGTCTTTATGTAGACACATTTTCAATTCTTTTGGATAAAAACTAAGGAGGTTGATTGTTGGATTGAATGGTAAGAATATATTTTCTTATATAATAAACCACCAGGCTCTCTTCCAAAATGTCTGAACCATTTTTTTCACTAACACTGGTAGGAAACGAGGGTTTCTGATGATCAACTTCTCTGCCAGCATTTTCTGTTTACAGAGTCCTGGATATTGATTTTTCTAATAAGTATGTAGTGGTATCCTATAGTTGTTTTTTTTAGTTTAGGGTTTTTGTTTGTTTGTTTTTTGGCAACAACACTTTTAATATTCAGACCTTGGTTTCTAAAAACCATTATTTACTTTAAAACAGCAACAATAACAACAAGACCTCCTTGGAGGATGGCTAATTCCAGGGCTGGAGCAGGAAAAGTACAGGCTGAGCCTGGAACATATTTTTATGCCAGCAAGTAAGGAAGTCTTCAAAGAATGATAAGAACATATCAAAATAACAGAGAAACCAGCTTGAAGAAGTTCCCACAATAATCTGAACATCAAAACAAGTAATGACAGTAAAAGACTATAAGCGTTGAGTAAGAATCCATGAGTCTAAACTGGCATAAATGATGAATGAAACAAATACATGAATGAATGGGCTAGAAAGAGAAGCTTTTTTTAAAATTTTCATTTCTGAGTGATATATGTATGTATTTATTATTTTTAAATTTTATATTGGAGTATATTGATTAAAATGTTGCATTAATTTCAGGCATACAACAAAGTGATTCAGTTATACATATACATGTATCTATTCTTTTTCAAATTCTTTTCCCAATTAGATTGTTACAGAATACTGAGCAGAGTTTCCTGTGTTAAAGGGCAGATCCCTGTTAAAAATAGCAGTGTGTACACATCAATTCCAAACTCCCTAACTATCCTTTCCCCCAACAGTCCCCCACCTAGGAACAATAAATTCATTCTCAAAGCCTGTGAGTCTACTTCTATCCCATAAACAAGTTCTTTGGAATCATTTATTTGAGATTCTCACATTAAGTGATATTATATATTTGTCTTTCTTTCTCTGATTTACTTCACTCTGTATGACAATCTCTAGGTCCATTCATGTTGCTGCAAATGGCACTTCATTTTTGATGCCCCAGTAATATTCCATTCTATATATGAATCACCCCTTCTTTATCTGTTCCTTTGTTCATGGACATTCAGGTTACTTCCGCATCTTGCCTATTGTAAACAGTGATGCAATGAACACCGGGTTGCATGAACCCTTCCAAACCATGTTGTTATCTGGTTATTTACCCAGAAGTAGGATTGCTAGGTTATATAATAACTCTATTTTTAGTTTCTTAAGGAACCTCCATACTGTTCTCTATAGTGGCTGTACAAATTTACAAGTTAACAGTTTAGGAGGATTGCCATCTCTCCACATCCTTTTCAGTATTTACTGTTGGTAGATTTTTTGATGATGGCCATTCTGACTTTCTCTCTTCAATTTCTTTCTTCTGTGTCTTATAGTTTTTGGAGTACAGGTATTTGTATACTTGAATCGGTTTATTTATACATAATTTATTATTTTTGATGTGATGATAAATGGGATTATTTCTTGAATTTTTCTTTCTGATGTTTGTTGTTAGTATATAGAAATGCTTAGATCATGAATTCCTTATTGCCAAATTCAGACTGAAATTGAAGAAAGTAGGGAAAACCACTAGACCCTTCAGGTATGACCTAGATCAAATCCCTTATGATTATGCAGTGGAAGTGAGAAACAGATTTAAGGGCCTAGATCTGACAGACAGAGTGCCTGATGAACTATGGATGGAGGTTTGTGACATTGTACGGGAGACAGGGATCAAGACCATCCCCATGAAAAAGAAATGCAGAAAAGCAAAATGGCTGTCTCAGGAGGCCTTACAAATAGCTGTGAAAAGAAGAAAAGTGAAAAGCAAAGGAGAAAAGGGAAGATATAAGCATTTGAATGCAGAGTTTCAAAGAATAGCAAGAAGAGATAAGAAAGCCTTCTTCAGCGATCAATGCAAAGAAATAGAGGAAAAGAACAGAATGGGAAAGACTAGAGATCTCTTCAAGAAAATTAGAGATACCAAGGGAACATTTCATGCAAAGATGGGCTCAAAAAAGGACAGAAATGGTATGGACCTAAAAGAAGCAGAAGATATGAAGAAGAGGTGGCAAGAATACACAGAACTATACAAAAAAAGATCTTCATGACCAAGATGATCACAATGGTGTGATCACTCACCTAGAGCCAGACATCCTGGAATGTGAAGTCAAGTGGGCCTTAGAAAGCATCACTATGAACAAAGCTAGTGGAGGTGATGGAATTTCAGTTGAGCTATTTCAAATCCTGAAAGATGATGCTGTGAAAGTGCTGCACTCAATATGCCAGCAAATTTGGAAAACTCCACAGGACTAGAAAAGGTCACTTTTCATTCCAATCCCAAAGAAAGGCAATGCAAAACAATGCTCAAACTACCACACAATTGCACTCATCCAGCATGCTAGTAAAGTTATTCTCAAAATTCTCCAAGCCAGGCTTCAGCAACACATGAACTGTGAACTTCCAGATGTTCAAGCTGGTTTTAGGAAAGGCAGAGGAACCAGAGATCAAATTGTAAACATCCGCTGGATCATGGAAAAAGCAAGAGAGTTCCAGAAAAACATCTATTTCTGCTTTATTGACTATGCCAAAGCCTTTGACTGTGTGGATCACAATAAACTGGAAAATTCTGAAAGAGATGGGAATATCAGAGCACTTGACCTGCCTCTTGAGAAACCTATATGTAGGCCAGGAAGCAACAGTTAGAACTGGACATGGAACAACAGACTGGTTTCAAATACGAAAAGGAGGACGTCAAGGCTGTATATTGTCACCCTGCTTATTTAACTTATATGTAGAGTACATCATGAGAAACGCTGGACTGGAAGAAGCACAAGCTGGAATCAAGATTGCTGGGAGAAATATCAATAACCTCAGATATGCAGATGACAGCACCCTAATGGCAGAAAGTGAAGAGGAACTATAAAACCTCTTGATGAGAGTGAAAGAGGAGAGTGAAAAGTTGGCTTAAAGCTAAACATTCAGAAAACTAAGATCAGGGCATCTCGTCCCATCACTTCATGGGAAATAGATGGGGAAACAGTGGAAACAGTGTCAGACTTTATTTCTGGGGCTCCAAAATCACTGCAGATGGTGACTGCAGCCATGAAATTAAAAGACGCTTAGTCCTTGGAAGAAAAGTTATGAGCAACCTAGATAGCATATTGAAAAGCAGAGACATTACTTTGCCAACAAAGGTCCATTTTGTCAAGGCTATGGTTTTTCCAGTAGTCAAGTATGGATGTGAGATTTGGACTGTGAAGAAAGCTGAGCACTGAAGAATCGATGCTTGTGAATTGTGGTGTTGGAGAAGACTCTTGAGAGTCCCTTGGACTGCAAGGAGATCCAACCAGTCCATTCTGAAGGAGATCAGCCCTGGAATTTCTTTGGAGGGAATGATGCTAAAGCCAAAATTCCAGTACTTTGGCCACCTCGTGCGAAGAGTTGATTCATTGGAAAAGACTTTGATGCTGGGAGGGATTGGGTGCAGGAGAAGAAGACCACAGAGAATGAGATGGTTGGATGGCATCTGGACTCAATGGACGTGAGTCAGAGTGAACTCCAGGAGCTGGTGATGGACAGGGTGTCCTGGTGTGCTGCGATTCATGGGGTTGCAAAGAGTCAGACACGACTGAGTGAATGAACTGAACTGAACTGATATAGAAATGCAATGGATTTCTGTGTATTAATTTTATAACCTGCAACTTTACCAAATTCATTGATGAGCTCTATTAGTTTTCTGGTAACATCTTCAGGATTTTCTATGTGCAGTATCATGTCGCTTTCAAATAGTGGCAGTTTTACCTCTTCCTATATAACTGGATTCCTTTTATTCCTTTGATTTCTTTTTCTTTTCTGATTGCCATGGATAGGACTTCCAAAACTTTGTTGAATAATAATGATGAGAGCTGGCCCCTTGTCTTTTCCTGATTTGGAGGAAATACTTTCAGTTTTTCACCATTGAGAATAATGTTTCATTTTGTTTAATTTCCTGTGATTGTAAATTCTGTTCAGCAGGCTGCAGAGTTGCAGTTCTTTTTGCTTCTGCTATCTATCCTCTGGTAGATGAGTGTATCTATGAAGGTCCTGCAAGCTTCTTGATGGGAATGACTGGTGGTGGATGGAAATGGGTCTTGTCCTTCTGGTGAACAGGGTTGTACTCATTAAAACTTTAATCAGCTTGTCTGCTGAATGGGTGGGGTTGTGTTCTCAACCTGTTTGTTGTTTGGCCTGAGGCAACACAGAACTGGAGCCTACAGGGTGTTTGGTGGAGCTAATGGAGGCCTCCAGGAGGTCTCACTTCAATGGATACTTCCCAGAACTGTTGTTACCAGTGTCCTTGTTCCAGCAGTGAGCCACAGCCACCCCACACCTCTGCCAGAGACCCTTCAGTACTAGCAGGAAGGTCTGGCTCTGTCTCTTATGGGGACACTGCTTTTTACCCTGGGTCCTAGAGTGCATGAGACTTTTTGTGTGCCCCCTGAGAGTGGAGTCTCCATTTCCCCAAGTCCTGTGGAAGCCTGTGATCAAACTTGACTAGTGGTCAAAGCTACATTTTGTGCACTGCCCACCCAGTAGATATGGGCTAAGTTTATTGTGATTGCTCCCCTCCTACCATCTTGCTGTGGTCTTCTGTTTGTCTTTTGATGTAAGGTACCTTTTTTTGGTAGATCCCAGCTGTTTTATTGTCAATGGCTGTTCAACAGTTAGTTGTGATTTTGGTGTTTTCTTAAGAAGTGGGTGAGCTTGCATCCTTCAACTCCACCATCCTGAGCACTCTTGTCTTACAGTTGTTTTAATTTGCATCTCTCTGATGACATATGGTTCTGGACATCTTTCCCCATACTTACTTAGTATCTACATATCTTCTTTGGTGAAGTGTCTGTTAAAATGTTTGACCAGTGTTTTAAATCAAGTTGTTTGTTTCTTATTACTAAGCTTTTTGAGCTCTTTTTATACCTTGGAAAAGAGTACTTTATCAGATGTGATTTTTGAAAAAATGTGTGTTCTCCCAATATATGGCTTATTTTCTCATTCCCTTGACATTGTCTTTTGTAGATCCTAATTTTTAAAAATTTTAATGAAGTACAGCTCATGTTATTTTTTTCACAGGTAATGCTTTTGTTGCTGTATATAAAATATTTTTTGCTATGCTCAATGTCATTTAAGTTTCATCCTACGTTATCTTTAGTTCTGTGATACAGGTTTGATTAATTTTTTGAAGGATGAAAGGTCTGTGTCTACATTTTATTACTTTGGCATATGAGTGTCAAGTTGTTCTAGTACTGTTTGTTGAAAAGGCTATCATTGCTCCATTGTATGGCCTTTGCTTCTCTATCAAAAATCAATTATTTATGTAGGTCTATTTAGGGACTGTTCATGGGGTTCTCAAGGCAGGAATACTGAAGTGGTTTGCCATTCCCTTCTCCAGTGGACCACATTCTGTCAGAACCCTCCACCATGACCTGCCTGTCTTGGGTGGCGCCACAGGGCATGGCTTAGTTTCATTGAGTTAGACAATACTGGGGTCCTAGTGTGATTAGATTGACTAGTTTACTGTGATTATGGTTTCAGTGTGTCTGCCCTCTGATGCCCTCTAGCAACACCTACCTTCTTACTTGGGTTCCTCTTACCTTGGATGTGGGGTATCTCTTCAGGGCTGCTCCAGCAAGATGCAGCTGCTGCTCCTTACCTTGGATGAGGGATATCTCCTCACTGCTGCCCCTCCTCACCTTGGACATGGAGTAGCTCCTCTAAGCCCTCCTGCACCTCCACAGCTGCTGCTCCTTGGGCGTGGGGTAGCTCCTCTCAGCCATCACCCCTATGCAGAGTACATCATGAGAAATGCTGGGCTAGAAGAAACACAAGCTGGAATCAAGATTGCCGGGAAAAATATCAATAACCTCAGATATGCAGATGAAGCCACCCTTATGGCAGAAAGTGAAGAGGAACTAAAAAACCTCTTGATGAGAGTGAAAGAGGAGAGTGAAAATGTTGGTTTAAAGCTCAACATTCAGAAAACGAAGATCATGGCATCTGGTCCCATCACTTCATGGGAAATAGATGGGAAAGCAGTGGAAACAGTGTCAGACTTTATTTTTTGGGGCTCTAAAATCACTGCAGATGGTGATTGCAGCCAGGAAATTAAAAGAAGCTTACTCCTTGGAAGAAAAGTTATGACCAGGCTAGATAGCATATTGAAAAGCAGAGACATTACTTTGCCGACTAAGGTCCGTCTAGTCAAGGCTATGGTTTTTCCAGTGGTCATGTATGGATGTGAGAGTTGAACTGTGAAGAAAGCTGAGTGCCGAAGAATTGATGCTTTTCAACTGTGGTGTTGGAAAAGACTCCTGAGAGTCCCTTGGACTCCAGGAAAATCCAACCAGTCCATTCTAAAGGAGATCAGCCCTGGGATTTCTTTGGAAGGAATGATGCTAAAGCTGAAACTCCAGTATTTTGGCCATCTCATGCAAAGAGTTGACTCATTGGAAAAGACTCTGATGCTGGGAGGGATTGGGGGCAGGAGGAGAAGGGGACGACAGAGGATGAGATGGCTGGATGGCATCACCGACGAGATGGGCATGAGTTTGAGTGAACTCTAGGAGTTGGTGATGGGCAGGGAGGCCTGGCATGCTGTGATTCATGGGGTCGCAAAGAGTGCTGTGATTCATGTGGTCGCACAGACATGACTGAACAACTGAACTGAACTGATTTAGGGACTTTATTTTGATCCACTGAACTATGTCTGTTTGTTTACCAATATCAGACTGTCTTCAGTACTATAGCTATATAGTAAGACATAAAGTCAGGTTAGTGCTAATTTTCCAACTTTGTCCTTCTCCTTTAATGTCGTATGAGCTATTTTGAGTCCTTTGCCTCTCCATATAAACTTTAGAGACAGTATGGCAATAACCACAAAAAACTTTCTGGGATATTGATTGGGATTATACTGAATATATAGATTACTTTGGGAAGAATTGGTATCTTGACAAAACTGAGTCTTACTATCCAAGAAAATGAGATATCTCTCCATTTATTTAGTTTTTCATTCATTTTATCTGAGACTTTGTATTTTTCTCATGTAGATCTTCTAAGTAAGTATTTTGTTAGATTTACATCTAATTAATTAATCTTTTGTTATACAAATATATATATATATTTTATATATATATATATATATATTTCTCTTGTTCCTTACTGACATTGTTAGAAATGATTAAATTTTGTACATTAACCTTGTCTTTTAAATTTGCTCAAGTCACTAATTACAGTTCATCCTTGAACAAAGCATGGATTAGGGTCACAGACCTTGGGCACAATAAAAAATCTACTATAACCTTATGTCTATTGTCTGAATTTGTGGTTGTGCATCAGCAGATTCAGCCAACCACAGTTCATGTAGTACTGTAGTGTGTATTAAGTGGACCTGTACCTTTTATATGTTTAAAATAGTACATATAATATTAGTTTCAGTTGTACAACATAATTTGACATGTGTTGATATTATAAAATGACTACCACAGTCTAGTTAACACCCATTATTGCATAATTGATTTTTTTTTTTTTGCCTTTTGTAGTTTTATTAAAATTTGCTTATTTTTGGCTGCACTGTCTTCGCTGTTGTGTGCAGGCTTTCTCTAGTTGCTGCAAGTGGGACTACTCTTCAGTTATGGTGTGTGGACTTCTCACTGCAGTAGCTTCTCTTATGGAACACAGGCTTTATGGTGTGCAGGCTCAGGAATTGTGCATGGAGACTGGGTTGCTCAGCCGCATGTGGGATTTCCTTGGACTGGGGGGGTCAGACCGGGGTCCCTTACATTGCAAGGCAGATTCTCAACCATTGGGCCATCAGGGAAATCCCTGTAGTTTTGAGCATTTTATATGATTCATCTCCTCTTACACTAGTTATACTTTATTATTTTTTATTATTATTACTTTTCTTAGTGGTTTCCTCCTTTATTTTTAAACTATTATCTCACCAATTTTCTCTCTATTATCTATGGAATCTCCAATTAGATATATAATGAGATTTTGTACTCTCTATTCATTGCTCCTACTCTTTCATATTAAAACAGAGGTTTTAAGATACTTTGTTTTTCTGTGATAAATTTCATGTAATTTTTAGGCTTTATTATTTTGAATAAATACTTCACCCCTTAGTGAAATTTATTTATTTTGAAACTGTCTTTGTCATTTAAATTTGTAATTTCTACATTTTTTAAATTCTATAAATTCTCTTAGAAATTATTTTAAAATCCACTCATTTTAGTAGTATCATATATCATGTTTATATTTTCAATTTCCTTTTATTTGTCTAGACACACTTAAAATATCGATTTTTGTTCTGTGCCTGATCATTTCAATATATGGAATATTTGCAATTCATATTTTGTGTTTTTTGTTTCTGGTCCTTTTCACTTCTGGTGACTTTAATTTTTTCCTTCGGTGGATTTTGATTGTGAGCTTATATTACTTTAATGGGCTTTCCTGTTGACTCAGTCAGTGAAAAATCTGCCTGCAACATGGGAAACCTAGGTTTGATCCCTGGGTTGGGGAGATTCCCTGGAGGAAGGCACGGCTACCCACTCTGGTATTCTTAACTGGAGAATCTCCATCAACAGAAGAGCCTGGTGGGCTATAGTCCATGGAGTCAAAAGAGTCAGACATGACTGAGCAAATAAAGCAGCAAAGCACATATTACTTTGATGTAATTAATGTGTCATTTTTGAAGACATTTATTTATTGGTTTATTGTTTACTTTTACCAGAGTACTGAGGAGTCTAGCGTAATACTAATCTTTTTTTTTTTTTTTTTTTTTTTTACTTTTAGAAGTATTGCAAATTTCTGGTTAATCGTCAAAAACAAGCTTGATATTATCTTCTATGAGAGCTTAATTCTCCTCTTGATAGGATCAAGGTTGATACAGTCTAATGTCTTACTGTCCCCTTTAGCAGACTTATTTGAGAATCTTCTACTAAACTTCCCATTTGAGGTTTATCCTCTTCACTCTCCTGTGTTGGCATTAAAGCTGAAGAACCAAGTACCTGTGATTGGCAAGTTCTTCATCTTGAAAGCTCCCTTAAGTGGTGGCTTACACTTCAGAATTTTGCTTTCCCTTCATTTAAGATGTCTGTGGATACCATCCATTTCTGCCAATGAGAAATATCAATAACCTCAGATTTGCAGATGACACCACCTTTATGGCAGAAAGTGAAGAGGAACTAAAAAGCCTCTTGATGAAAGTGAAAGTGGAGAGTGAAAAAGTTGGCTTAAAGCTCAAAATTCAGAAAATGAAGATCATGGTATCCGGTCCCATCACTTCATGGGAAATAGATGCGGAAACAATAGAAACAGTGTCAGACTTTATTTTTTGGGGCTCCAAAATCACTGCAGATGGTGATTGCAGCCATGAAATTAAAAGACGCTTACTCCTTGGAAGAAAAGTTATGACCAGGCTAGACAGCATATTGAAAAGCAGAGACATAAGTTTGCCGGCTAAGGTCCATCTAGTCAAGGCTATGGTTTTCCCAGTGGTCATATATGGATGTGAGAGTTGGACTGTGAAAAAAGCTGAGTGCCTTAAGAATTGATGCTTTTGAACTGTGGGGTGTTGGAAAAGACTGTTGGACTGCAAGGAGATCCAACCAGTCCATTCTGAAGGAGATCAACCCTGGGATTTCTTTGGAAAGAATGATGCTAAAGCTGAAACTCCAGTACTTTGGCTACCTCATACAAAGAGTTGACTCATTGGAAAAGACTCTGATGCTGGGAGGGATTGGGGGCAGGAGGAGAAGGGGACGACCGAGGAGGAGAGGGCTGGATGGCATCACGGACTCGATGGATGTGAGCCTGAGTGAGCTCCGGGAGTTGGTGATGGACAGGGAGGCCTGGCATGCTGCAATTCATGTGGTCTCAAAGAGTCGGACATGACTGAGTGACTGAACTGAACTGTACTTTTAAAAAATTATTATTTTCTTGGGGTTCCAGTGGCAGTGTAGTCAAGAGCATTAAAAATGGAAGCATACATAGTAGTCAGAGTTTGCCTTTAGTTCTTAAACACAAGAGAAATATTTTTAGATTTATGTCAATATTATTGTAAATATTTACTCAAAGATAATGAAGTTAAAGAGAGCAAAGCAGTATATTATTCTCTACCCACTCCCACTCTGATACTTAAGTTATATTAAATATGATATCACAGTGTATGTAATGGTGAAACACAGCTTTTGCCTTTAACATATTTGACCAGAAACTCTTTTTTAAAGCCTCACATGTAATATCTTACCAAATATCTATTTTGAAGTTATATACTGAGTTATACTCAGAAAAGACCTAAAGTGACATTATAATGATCAGAGAAAAGAATCCCAATGTTTCCAGTTCAATTGAATTCAGCAGATATAATTAAGTTGTGAAACTTAGAAAAGCTGAGCTTTCTGACCCTGGAGCAAAGATCAACTATCTTTTATGAAAGCTATTCAGAAAAGGAAGCTCTTATACATATATTCTATCTGCTACATGAACATCTTTTCTCTGATGAGGAAACAAAGTTTCTGTGGCTCATCAAAGGAGATAAAACCATATTCTTTCTCAAAGAATTATTGATCTGTTTTCTCTGAATTTCAAAACGTTTTAGTTTATCTAGGTCACATAGTAGGTTTTAAGGAGTTTAACTTTTGTACTTTGGTGGAAAATTCAAAGAACACATCAAAGCAATTACATCTTTTTTCTGATTTAGAATACTTTACTTCAATCAGATATACAGACATGGATAAGAGAAGGCAAAAAAAGAGAAAAGTAATTATTTTAGGTCTAAGTTCAGCTCAGTTCAGTCTCTCAGTCTTGTCCAACTTTTTGCGACCCCATGGACTGCAGCACATCAAACCTCCCTGTCCATCACCAACTTCTGGAGCTTACTCAAACTCATATCCATTGAGTTGGTGATGCCATTCAACCATCTCATCCTCTGTTGTCCCATTCTCCTCCCACCATCAATCTTTCCCAGCATCAGGGTCTTTTCAAATGAGTCAGTTCTTTGCATTAGGAGGCCGAAATATTGGAGTTTCAGCTTCAGCATCAGTGTAAAATATTTTAGGCCTAAAATATCGCTGAATTAGAGAAAAACTCTAACAGTTGACCTTGATATTAATGGCTTAATGTAATGTCATACTTGAAAGTGCCTCAATTATCTTTTATTATCTGATTTTGATTATAATGAGCATTAAATTGAGCTTTAGCAATTTACATAAAAAATAACATATCCTCTGAAAATACAAACAAGCATGGAGGAGTGGAAACCTAATAAAAAATTAAGAGTTAAAAAGAGCCTTCAAGGTATCCAAACATTAATTAATGTTCTATATACCTCATTTCCCTTTTATTTCCCTTAGCTGATATATCTTTGGGGACACAAGGAAAACATTGGGAGGTGTTGAATATGTGTCTTATTACCTTGATTGTGGTGATGGTATCATGGGATTTTGCATATGTCTAAATTCATCAAATTGTTGACATTAAATACATGATTTTTTTTTGTGTTTCAATTATACCTAACTAAAGGTGTTTTAAAAAAGTTACATGTTCAGGTAATTTCAAAGAGGATTTTCTCCTTGAATAATTTTTTGTGATCTGACTTATGAATAAAATCTTTGGGTTAACCTGGAAACTTTAAATTGATAAATTTACACAGAAATATCCATCATCATAAAAAGCAGAAAATCAAAAAGATTGTCAACTAGTTTTAGACCTTTAAGAAAGAAAGGGCATTGCTGAAATTTTTCTTAAAAATAGCCAGTTGCCTCTGGAAATTCCAAAAAATCTAGTTTGAGAAATAGTAACTAAAATTTGTGGGTTTGCTTAATGTTAGAAAGAGACTTAGAAATTATTTAGCCAAACCTCCAAGTTACAAGATATTCAAACCCAGCCAGTATACAGCAGTTATCTTATTCTGAATTCTTGAAAAGAAAAACAGGAGGCAATATAAATTTTATCATATTTCCATAATAAAATTTCAATTGAGATAAATTTACTCTGTTTACTCAGCATTCATGAAAGATTGTAGAAGTTTCCATGGTCATTATGAAATTTATGAACATGTTTGGTGTGACTCCCTTACTATAGGAGTAAGTCCAAGGGAAGCCCAGAAGTCTGATGAACTCTTCCTACATGCATAAGGCTGTATTGATCTCAGATGGAAAGTAACTTATTCAGATTGTTATTAACATATTCCTTAAGGCAATTCAAATCCTCTCACCCACTATATTGTTCATAAAATCATGCAGCCACTAGTTGAGGCTCCATGACTTACTCTTTGGGGAAGTTAACACTTCTCCTTAAAAGGCATAAGTAAGGAAGATTTACTTGAGAACGATTCACAAATAGCAGAAACCAGCACCAAATAAGCAATGAAAGCTTATCTATTTACATTGATTTTTCTCTCTGTTACAAATATTTCTTTTCCCTGGAAGTTAATAAGATTTTACTACTATCTCCATACTTGTGCTACATAAATCTATCTGGTGTTTCTCTATCTTGAAAAATAGTAAATTCCTTGAAAACAGTGATTCTATCTTATTAGTTTTGTCCTCACCTCCTCAATAGTACCTAGTCACAAAGGTGTTCATTAATAATTTATTTTATTTAAACACTTGTAAGCATTGGTAGAGAAGCTATAATCTGTGAGATACTCTTTCTACACATAAAGGGCATAAAAATAAAGGAGAAAAAGATGCTGTTGATCCTAAAGATATTTAAGACACGGTGGCTTTCTCTGCCTCTACTAATAGATAGTTTGTATGTCGGTTAATATCATTGGAAAAGACTCTGATGCTGGGAGGGATTGCAGGCATGAGGAAAAGGGGACAACAGAGGATGAGATGGCTGGATGGCATCACCGACTCTATGGACATGAGTTTGAGTGAACTCCGGGAGATGGTGATGGACAGGGAGGCCTGGCGTGCTGCGATTCATGGGGTCACAAAGAGTCGGATATAACTGAGCGACTGAACTGAACTGAACTGAATATCATTTTCTTATGAAATTTATTTGCTTTCATTGTTTACATTCTGTTATAATATTCTATTCCCCAAAAGTAGATTGTAATATAGCTAAAGACGAGACGACTGACTGTAAACACTTTAGACTCAACTCAAGTGTACTCAGACAGGTTGAGGGAAAAACGCTGGGTTGCATATAGATTCTGCATTCAGTACCACTCTAGGCTCTTTAGACAAGTTTATTTCTAGAATTTAACTTCAATGTTCTGTTATTAACATAGTTTGACTCTCATTTCTCATGTCTAATTAACTTCTGTCACGCTACCAACTAACTCCCGTTTCTTCCATCTTGGATTTTACACTTCTGCAAATTTGCATTACATGACTTTGGACTATTAAGGGCTATCCATATGACTATATTCTATTTTCATATTCTGTTTCAACATCTTGAGATAGAGACAAATTTTTTTTTCTTATTTAAGGGACAGTATCTAAGTTAGAGCAAGAGAGACTATAATTAGCCTAAGACATTCATCAGAACCCACTTCTTTCTTCATCTCTGAAACTTTTGTTGATGCTGACTCCCTACTTCAATGAGATCACACTCCTCCAGTCCCGGATAGAGAAGACTAACTCCTTTAGATTATTGCTTTACTTTGTATGAATTCACTTTCACTCTGCAATACTATAAGCTCCTTAATGATAAAGGTTACATCATTTTTAATTTCTATGTTAAGTGAAAAAGAGATTATAGAAGTGCCTGATAAGTGTTTGTGAAGGAATTGATGGATACCATAATTAAAAGCTTAGAAATAAGGAGAAGTAAATATCAAGGACTCTTTAAGGATACAGTAGTGTTTAAGATGAACCTAATAAGATAAATAAGCAGGAGGTGATGCAATTGGAGACAGCCTCTTAAATGGAGAAGGAAGCATGCAAGAAAAGTAAGTTCTTGGGCTTATATGAAAAATCCATATATATGTGGGCATATAGTACTGATTTATAATGTATAAATATATGTTGCTATTGTTTAGTAATTAAATTGTGTCCAACTGTTTGTGACCACATGGACTGCGGCACTCCAAGTTTCCCTGTCCTTCACTGTCTCCTGGAATTTGCTCAAACTCATGTCCATTGAGTTGGTGATGCCATCCAACCATCTCTTCCTCTGTCGTCCCCTTCTCCTCCTGCCCTCAATATTTTTCAGCATCCTGGTTTTTCCAGTGAGTCAGCTTTTTACTTCAGGTGGCCAGAGTATTGGAGCTTTAGCGACAACATCACTCCCTCTAATCAGTATTCAGGCTGATTTCCTTTAGGATTGACTGTTTTCATCTTGCAGTCTAAGGGACTATCAAGAGTCTTCTCCAGCACCACAGTTTGAAAGCATCAGTTCTTCAGCACTCAGTCAGTCATTCAGTCATTTCCAACTCTTTGTGACCACATGGACTGCAGCATGTCAGGCTTCCCTGTCCATCACCAAACCCCAGAGCTTGCAAAAACACATGGTCATTGGGTCAGTGATGCCATCCAACCATCTTAGCCTCTGTCATCCCCTTCTCCTCCTGCCTTCAATCTTTCTCAGCATCAGGGTCTTTTCCAATGGGTCAGCTCTTCGCCTCAGCTGGCTAAAGTATTGGAGCTTCAAGTTCAGCATCAGTTCTTCCAATGAATATTCAGGACTGATTTTCTTTAGGATTGACTGGTCGGATCCCTTTGCAGTCCAAGGGACTCTCAAGAGCCTTCTCCAACACCACAGTTCAAAAGCATCCATTATTTTGTGCTCAGCTTTCTTTATGGTCCAACTCTCACATCCATATATGATTACTGGCAAAACGATAGCTTTGATTAGACAGACCTTTGTACAGGTCCAACCTCCACTTATTCCTTTCCTCTGGTGACTCACATCAAACTGTTTTATACCTGGTGTTGCTCTAAGCTACTATTTGTTCAGGTCGTATTAAGATGGTATAAGCCTAGTCACTTGCTATAGTATCCACTTAGTGAAAATTCTTATCTTTGTCAGACCAAATTTTCGCTTCCAAATCTTTCAAGAAAAAAGCAGGCACCAGCTTTTATGTTCATATATGCTAGCAGATGTGGGTTAAGCTCACCTAGGAAATTATGATGTTCTTCTCTGGTGACAGAATGTGGAGCATATACAAACTGGAGTGAGCAAGTACTCAGAAAAGGAATGCATTGCCCAACATTTCTTCTTTCAAGTACTTAGGACCTCAGCCGATCTCTTGGAGGAGTTTATGTTTCCTTTTCTAGTAAGTAGGAGAGGAAACCATCCAAAGCACTTTTCTCAGGATAACAGCTCACTACCTCAAATTTCTAGTCTGTGTTAAAAGCAGGTTGAGGTGAGGTGGGGGTCAAGGGATTAGTCAGGTGCATCTCTGTGAGTCCTGTGGAGACGTACCATTCTGTGCCATTGTGAGCATACAGACTCAAGTATATCTCAGCTTTTGGTAGAAATCCTGACACAGGATGGGTATATCATTCCAGTATTTGTTTCAGGAGAATCCTTCTTTGCAGTTGATGCTGAACTCAAGTATTATTAATTTTGCAAATACTTCAAATAGTATCCATTTCAGGAAATAAACTGTCATAAAACACTAAAATGTGTAAAGACAAAAACAGTATAAACACACTGCTTATAAGACTGTAAAATCAAATAATAATCTGTATGATCCACATAGAGACGATATTGAAATTAAGGGACAGAATTGTTATTATGGGCTGAAGTAATGAAGGAACCCTTCTAGAGAAGGCAGGGCTTGAGGAAATGGGTATCCATCCTCCCCTTTTCCCTCACTTACAGAATTCTACTTTTGTGGAATTTTGTGGAAAGCAGCAATGAGTTTTGTCTTAACAAACAGTGACAATAATGAAATGGTACATTTCCCAATTTTTCACCATATGAGTGTATCCATATGACACAACAGGCCAGACTCAGAAACAATTATAAAGGCTATTTAACAGTTTATAAAATGAAAACATTATTTTTTTATCTAGAATTAATTTTCAGTTTAGCAAATACAAGTAAATGCCAGAGAGCTCCATAAATATTGATTTTAAGTGATCTTTATTATGTTCTGTCTCTACATGAATATAAATTATCAATGACTTCATCAATTAAAAACATGTTAGGACTCAATAAATATTATCAATTCTTCTATTAAAACAATGTTGAATGGCTACTTTATTATGGATATAGTAATATTCTTTGTTCTAAGGATACAAATTTGGATAATTCATAAAAGTTCCCTAACATTAATGAGCTTATTGTCAGACAATATGAATAACAATTAAGTAAAATATATAGTTTATTAGATAATGGTGTATTCATTAACCAAAAAAGGTATATTTCTGAAAAAATATTTTCCTGAACACTGAATAGATCTTTTATTTTGATATCCAGTACGAATTATCTAGTTTCCAAAAGAGTAGTAAAGGAAAAAGACTTGGATTAATTAGAGGGGCTAAGGCATTTTAAAATCTGGAAACAAAATATACCTTATCATATAAAATTAAAACTGAATCTAAATACTAAGAAATATATTTTAGTTTTAAAAAAATGAAATATATTGCCACAGGGAGTCAGTAAAACTCCAACCTTAACCCTACGATTGATATTCCCAGTAGTAAGGCCGTCATGCCTTTCTATCCCTGGAAACAGACTGGATGACCCAAGTTGCTTCTATGTTTAAGTTATTTCCTGTCTTATTACACACTTAGTAAAACTATAATCAGTACAGAAACATTTTTGAATTATTAACCTAAAAGTTTAAAGTGAAATGATGGAGGTTAAGGAAAAAAAAAATTCACTCTCATAAAAAATATGAAAACTAAGGCAAAAAATTAGAAAATATAGAATATAATACAACTTTAAGTTTGGTTATTGACTTCAGAAGTTTAATAAAAGAGGCAAAATCAGCAATAATACATAGGCTTGAATAGAGAGGCTGTCCCCTCCCCTCCAGTTTTTAGTAAGAGGAAAATGCCAAGTCAGAGGGTAAGGGGAGCATTTTCTAGTGCTTTATTCTTCTAGGAGGTTTACAACAAGTTTGCCCTGTTCTGAAGAAAATATAAATGGATCACTTGCCTGGTACAGAGACTGGCACCTCAGCTTCAGGCTTTTATTTTTCTACAGTCAACTAGGAAATAAAATTACAACACTGAAAGCATTTTCAAATGTTCTCACAACTTCCTAATATGCGTTAGTTCCTACTGATGATTTGAGTCGGACACAACTGAGCGATTTCACTTTTCATTCACTTTATCTAGAGTATTTCATGTGACTATCTCTCTACCTTGGAGAAGGCAATGGCACCCCACTCCAGTACTCTTGCCTGGCAAATCCCATGGATGGAGGAGCCTGGTGGGCTGCAGTCCATGGGGTCGCTAAGAGTCGGACACGATTGAGCGACTTTCCTTTCCCTTTTCACTTTCATGCATTGGAGAAGGCAATGGCAACCCACTCCAGTGCTCTTGTCTGGAGAATCCCAGGGACGGGGGAGCCTGGTGGGCTGCCGTCTATGTGAATAGACATGTGAACTGACTGAAGCTAGCAGCTTCGCTGGGAGACAAGTGTCGTGATGGGAGTAAGAAGGCAGCAGAAGAACACATAGGAAAGGCCTTGGGGAAATCAGGGAAGCTTTTCTAAAAACATGTGACATGAGAGATGAGATCTAAAAATGAGATAGAAGTTCATTTTTTGAGAGTGAATAGTATCCTTGGATCAAGAAACATGGAGTGTGAGGGGAACTGAAAGTTCAGTAGAAACTCCTTTAACTGCCATCAGTTGGCATTATTGCTAACATTCTTCAAAGATTATGCTGAAATTTCATAGCAAAGACACTATTCTTTACTATACCAAGCTATTTGCTTCCACTGACTGAATTAGATAGACAAATACATATTTCACAAGAGTCAAATAAGAAAGTTTCTAGAGTAACTTTGTACCTCCACAGGGTAGAAAATGTGTGTGCTTGGCATTGAGAGATGATGTTCAGGAATAAGAAAATATGCAGTGTTCAGTGTATGAAGTGAAAGATAGATGTGGAGAGGTGAGTGAGGACCATGCCATATAATGTGATTTGGTAAGGAATTAAATGCTAAAATGCTATGGTAAGGAATTTTTATTTCATCCTGAAAAATTTGGATAGCATGTGAACTTTTTATGCAAAAGAATGATATAATCATAACAGTGTTTTAGAAACATCACTCTGGCTTTGGCTGCAGTATTTAAATATTTTTGATCATGTACCTCTAATAGTAAATTACCTTGACTATTCCCTTCAATACAGTATCTCTCTCTGTATTTGTATACACACACACCATTCTACACATACATACCTCATAAAACATTAACATTTTATATATTTCATTATTTGTTATAAAGTATTAACAAATAATGAAGTAAAGCTCAGCTAAATAATAATTTTCAGTATCTTGCTAATCCTTTTGGCCTCTTCTTATTAGTATCCAGGATTTCAAGGCAAATTATGTACTTTGTTGCTAAGGTCCTTTGTTAATGAACATGGAAACTAACTCATATTTAATATACTATTTTTCAGGTTGGTTTTTGTAACCCACATTTTTCATAGAAAGTTAATAGTCATTATTTAATGCGATTTGCTAGTATAGCTGATAGAAAGCTCACAAAAAGTAAGGAAAATATCCATACTGTTTTTTCCTCTTGCTGTTTTTGGTTACTTCACTAATGCAACATAGTCTCTGAGGGAAGACACCTTAAGCCATCCACTTTGTGTGACAGTTTTACCTAAAGTTAGCCAATAAAATCCTGTAATCATTTAATGGAACACATACACTGTGTTGGGCTTCCCCAGTGGCACAGTAGTAAAGAATCTGCCTGCCAGTGCAGGAGATGCAAGAGGTGCAGTTTCGATCCCTGGGTCAGGAAGATCCCTTGGAGGAGGAAATGCAACCCACTCCAGTATTCTTGCCTGGGAAATTCCGTGGACAGAGGAGCTTGACGGGGTGCCATCCATGAGGTCACAAAGAATCAGACACGGCTGAGCGTAGAGTATAGATACACTACGTTAGTTGCAACATGATGTCAGGGAAGTAATACCGAAGGCGCTGTTTCCGGGACCTCTCCACGTTGTTGAACGCCTATTCTCTTAGCAGGATACCTGCTTAATGCAGGTGACATGTGACAGCCAGGGAATCCACTTGAGAGGACTGATGTCAATGTGAACACCAGATAATTGTAAAGGTGGCATTTTTCTTATAAGTTTGTAAAAAATTAAGTCAAAAGACTTTCTAATACTTTCTTCCCTGTACTCATGGATCATTTGGGGGGTTAGTATTGAGGGCATCCATTTATTTAAGGTGACTGCTGCTGCTGCTGCTAAGTTGCTTCAGTTGTGTCCAACTCTGTGTGACCCCATAAACCCCAACTCTGTGTGAGCCTACCAGGCTCCTCCCTCCCTGGGATTCTCCAAGCAGTAACACTGGAGTGGGCTGCCATTTCCTTCTCCAATAATAGTATGGGCATCCTTTTCAGGGCATACATGCTCATTATAGCGTGCACCACATGAAGACAAAGCCACAATCCAGACAAACATTTCTTCGTAAAAATGTCAAGCCACCAAGGGAAAGGTTAGGCTTTGTGTGTGTGTGTGTGTGCGTGTGTGTGTGTGTGTGTGTGTGTGTGTGTGTTTGTATGATGTATATGTACTTGTGGAGCTTCAAAGGCTGCAGCCAAATCTGTAAAACTGGAAAAGTTTTGGGATATATTTGGAGTCAGTAATGAAAAACTCATTCTCCCAACTCATTGTAGTTGATTTTTTTTGATAAACTGAATAGTACTGTAAAGTAAAATCTGAAATCACCAATTTCATAAAAGGAAAAATGCTTATTTATATCATCTTCAAAGTAAAAATAGTTAATAGATATTTAAATGCTATGGTTTTTGGACAAGTTAATTATACGATGTCCATGGTGTATGAAATAAAATGTTTGAAATAAAGCTTAACAATATATAAAGTAAATGACTAATGATGAAAAAATTAGTGTACTAATATTACTTCATTCTGAAATAGAGTATAGGTGCAGTAAGTAAATCAAAGAGTAAAAGATTAGTGTCAAAATTAATTATTTGTGTGTATTATTTGTCTAAAATGAATCTAGAACACGTAATCTTCACCATTTAACTGACAATAATTTCTAGGCTTGTTTTGACAACGAATTTATAGTTTGATGTAGTGAAATCACATATTTTCCACATTTCTTTAGTTATTTTAAAAATTATTTTACATTATTTGTTAGTTTTTAAAATTTTTTAAACTTTAATAATCTTGCATTCTTTCCTCTTTGCCCAATATTGAATTTTCTAATGCTTTTTTTTTTGTTCAAATTTTTTTAGAAATAATAATAATTATATCCCAAGCTGGTCAAAATCTTAGAGCCTGTCACCTATGTTTTATTAGTAGACTGATTGAAAGTGTTGAGTCTCAAAGAGTTGGATTTCACTTGCCACTAACTCTTCATAGGGTTTTACTGACATAAGCACCCCATCTGGAACTTATTCCAGTCTTGACTCCTCCCTGCTACATTTGCTCATGTGCTTAAATCAAAATTAAAGATCTTGTTGTTAATTGCTTTTCTCTTATTTCATTTTTCATCAAAGTTTAATGTAAGTTAAATAACATGAAATATTATAGCATATTTTGGAAGAATCATTTCTAAATAGGTCTAGACAAAAAAGATACAATGTCACTTTCTTCATAGTCATTTTTTCTGCTCATGAAGTTCAAAAATAAACCTCTGAAAATGTTTTGCCATATGAAATACAAGGCCATTAAAAATTATATCCCTGAAACCAGAAGATTGAGATGAGTGAAGCCCCTTTCTCCTTATAGTGTTGTATTCACAGATAAACCCGTTGACTTAACATTAAGTGATAAATGAAGGTGTTGCACTATACTGTATTCCCATGTGATGCTTAACCTTGTTAAAGGGGAAGCATTATAGTGTTAATGACATGGAAGACCGATTTTCAAATCTAGTTCAAATTAAGATTTTTCTTCCCCTCATCAACAAAAGTTAAAAAAAACCAAAACTTTTTATATCCCTAAAAATGATTATTCCAGCAAAGAAATTGGGACTAGCAAGTGCCAGGCATGTAAAAACAGACTCCAAAATTTAAAAAAAAAGTATAACTGGTTGATGAATTGTAGTAATGAAATACTTTGATTAATAAGGCAGAAGCTGCAATATACAAAGAAAGATGAAGACCTATGAATGTTCAACAAAATAATTTTGACGTAGGGAAGGTTATACGAGATAAAAGCAGCATTGGCACTCCATCCCCAGCCTGAGAGAGGACCATGTGTAGCCTTCAAGCAGCTTGTTCTCTTCACCACGTGGTTACAGTGTCATCACCAAAGAACTAAAAACCTTGAAGCTGATTGAATATGCTCTATATTATTGCATAAAACTGTGGTAGATGGTGTATAAAAAGACTATACTATACAGAATTATCTCCTTATTCTCAACTCATCTTTGTTACCTTTATAAAATACTTGGAATAAAAAAGTCATTCAGATATTTTTATAGAAACTGTTTGTAAGAACCGAACTTAACCAATCATTAGAGTCAAGGTTTTTTTCTTATGGTAATCAAAGTTTAGAAAGCAATCACACTTATCCTGACACCACCCACCCTTACTAACTATCATAACAGACATACCCAGGAATATACTTCTATATGATCGTATTATATATTTTGATTCTACTTTATTTGTTTACATGAAAATAAATGTAATTTACCAAGAATCTGCCTGCAATGCAAGCAACCTAGATTCAATGCCTGGGTTGGAAAAATCCCCTGCAGGAGGAAATGACAATCTATTCCAGTATTCTTATCTGAAGAATCCCATGGACAAAAGATCCTGGTGGGCTACAGTCTATGGTGTCACAAAGTCTATGGGGTCACATGACTGAGTGACTGAGCACGCCCTGTGTTAACTGTGAAATGTAGTTACTCTCTCCCTGCTTTGTATCCAGATGGGGTTTTGAATGTATCTCAAACTTTATTACTAATCAGAAAATGTGCCATGCTGTTTAGTTCTCCAACTGTAGAGAAATATGTGTATCTGCTATTTGAAATGTATTTCACTGCCAAAATTGACCATATCATTGGCCAAATGGACAATCAGTCAACCACTCCACATTTGGATCACAAGTAGATTCAATTTCAAATAACTGATTAAATCACAAGTAGCAATGCTGTCTTTAAAGATGTATACACTACACTGAAATGGGGGAAAAAATGAACCTAAAACAATTCCACATAGTATCTTTTCATTTACAGTTGATTTCGACCTTTCTCAACAATGCTATGCTGCCTAAAGCAAATTGATTTAAAACATTTGAAAATAAATGATACTCAGTTGCCTACTTGGAATTACAGGCTCTAAGTGGGTAATAACAGGCTAGAGAAAAATAGGGGCTGAGAGATAAGAAACGAAAAGACCTATACTAAAGGCTTAGCAATGGCACTTTTCAAAAGGCAAAGAGCAGATAAAAGGGAAGTTCTAAAAGGAGGAGCGCTAAACTGTCAGATGAGTGAACATGGGTTACTTAAGAAAATAATGAAGATTGGAGATAAAAAGTCTTAGAGGAGTAAGTGAAGCTTGTGTATCGCCTCCATCATGATTCTAAATCTGTACTTAAATTTGCATGCTGAGAGGAAAGAGACTTGTTTTTGGAATAGGGAAGATCTGGTGTCCAGTCTCAACTGCAGTGTTAACTATGAAATCTGATTCAGGTTACTCCTCTAAACTCCTATTTTCTTTTATGCAAACTGAGGACACTCATTTTTACCTCTTAGAATTGAGGTAAAGGTTCAACATCATGGTAGATGTGTGAATACCCAGTAAAGAGTATGGAATGTTGTTCACATGCATACTTATTTATTTACTCCATTTTCCATCAAAAGGGAGAGATCTGCAATCTCTCCAGATTGTTTTTTGTCTTGATGCTTCACATTATTATGAAATGAATATCACACTGAAATATACATCAGAAGACTGAAGATGTCACTTCAGCCTCATCGATTTCCAACATGGAGTGTATCTGGCATGATGTGCTTCTCATTCAGAAAGTTATATTAAAAAACAGAACATCCCAATCTTCTCTTTATACTCGGGAAACAAAAATAGGACAAGATAACAGTATTTGTTGAATTAAACTGGATTTGTTAAATAAGAATGATACAATGGACAGTTCACAATTATCAGTAAACAATAAATAAAATGACCTTATGTAGGCGATTTTGAGCCACTCCAACAAAGTTCCTTGAGCATGTACTATGATTAAGATTCTGTAATAGATGATACAAAGATAAATTCAACATTTTAATCTTTCAGGACCTTTGATGCTATTCAGTCACTAAGTCATGTCTGACTCTTTGCTACCCCATGGACTGCAGCACACCAGCCTTCATTGTCTTTCACTAACTCCTAGAGTTTGCTCAAAATTCATATTCATAGAGTTGGTAATGCTATCTAACCATCTCATCCTCTGTCACTGCCATCTCCTTTTGCCTTCAATCTTTCCCAGTATCAGGGTCTTTTCTAATGAATTGGCTCTTTGCATCAGGTGGCCAAAGTATTGGAATTTCAATCTCAGCATCGGTCCTTTCAATGGATATGCAGGGTTGATTCCCTGTAGGATTGACTGGTTTGAGCTCCTTGCAGTCCAAGGGACCCTCGAGAGTCTTCTCCAACACCACAGTTCAAAAGCATCAATTTTTTGGTGCTCAGCCTTTTTTATGGTCCAAATCTCTCATCCATACATGACCACTGGAAAAATGATAGCCTTGACTAGATGGACCTTTGCTGGCAAAGTGATCTCTCTGCTTTTTAATATGCTGTCTAAGTTTGTCATAGCTTTCCCTCCAAGGAGCAGAAGAATTGAAACAGAAACTAAGAAACAGAAACTAAGAAACAGAAGAATTGTACATAGCTAGATATATTCCACCGGAGAAGGTGATGGAAACCCACTCCAGTAATCTTGCCTGGAAAATCCCATGGATGGAGGAGCCTGGTAGGCTGCAGTCCATGGGGTCGTGAAGAGTCGGACACGACTGAACAACTTCACTTTCACTTTTCACTTTCATGCATTGGAGAAGGAAATGGTAGCCCACTCTAGTGTTCTTGCCTGGAGAATCCCAGGGACGGGGGAGCCTGGTGGGCTGCCGTCTATGGGGTCGCACAGAGTTAGATATGACTGAAGCGACTTAGCAGCAGCAGCAGCAGCAGCAACAGCAGCAGATATATTCCACAGTTACATGGGAACACTCAGGAAAATGGGTCACTGTGCCAGACTGATTAGTGTCCCTATCTGTTCAATCTGTCGATAGAATTTACCAAATGCCTGCTTTGTGCAAGCAATGGTACAAGGCTGCTCTCTCCCTTAACATCAGAGCCTGGCTTAGGACTGCTGCTGAATTTAGAACTGTTTTTTAAATTTTTAATTGGAGGATAATTGCTTTATGATGTTGTGTTGGTTTTTGCTTTACAACATCACAAATCAGTCATAACTGCATATATATATATATATCTCCTCTTTCATAAATATCCCACCCTGCCCTGCCTCAGAACTGTTTCTTTTTGGCTGTGTTGGACTTTTCTTAAGTTGCACAGGCAGGACTTTCACCTGTGTCTATTTAGATTCTTATGTATGCTTGTTGCTCTCTGAAGCTCTCATTTAATTTTTCAAAAGAAAATACCAAACAAGCGATAGATTAAATTTACCCTAAGATTCAATTAATTGTGAGGAACTTGAATTTCACACAGTGTTAGTTTATGTTACTTCATAATCTAAAGTGAGGTGGAAAAAATATTAATATGACCAATCCAAGCCAGTGGCGCTGTTATGACCATGCAGATGATGACACTTAGATGGATAAACAGCTATCCATCTCAAATAGCAAGTTAATAATGAGCATTTTTTTTTTTTTGCCATGTGAGCCCTCAGAGAGCCTCTTATGAGTGCCCACCCTACCACAGAGTTTGCAGAAGCAGTTCTAGCACAGGGGATCATGATAACTTATGACAAAACTGTGACAGAGGTAAAGGAAGGGGATTGTTAAAGGTGCTTACTGACTTCCAGGCACTTTTATATGTATCACTTCATTTAATTTTCATGAAAACCATGTGAATTAAGTATTATTATTACTATTTCTTAGTAATACAATTTAGGCACAGAGGGACTAAACAACACCATCAGGATCATATTGTGAGGTATGAACAGAATCAATTTCCCATTTTCACTCTACCAATGTTTCTATAAATTGCCTGTTTAAAAAAAATTCTCATGGATACACTTTAAAATTCTCAGGCTTTTTCTTTGGAAATTCTGTTTTACATTTCTAGAATAAGGCCAGAAAGTTGAAATTTTAACAAAATTCATCCCAGTTTTTTTTTTTTTTTCTAATTGCCAGTCAAGTTTTGGAAATACTGTACCATGTCATGATGTGGAGTTGACCCCAGACATCCTTTATATGAGGCTTTCCTTTACTCTGTGGCCCCTTACTCTCCACCCCCATCCCTTTCCCTTAGGTCTCTCCCCATGTCAGTATCTACTGCCTGGGAAATGGTTTTATATCAGTCATTGGCACCTGAGTATGAATTTAATTTACAGTGTTTCCTCTCCTGGGGAGTCTGCATTTTTAGCTCTAGCTCAGGATGTGGGAGGAAAGGTTTTGCCTTATGTTTAAAGAATGAAATATTCAGAAAACTGGCAGGTGAGGAATGTGGGAGGAATGAATAAGGAGCTATTTTAGGACCCTTGAAATCACAGCTGAGGAAAGGCAACCTTCGAGCCCTATGTTTAAAATTGCTCTGAATTAAATTGAGGATGTGAAGAATGATTATATGAATATAATATTTTTTGTAGGAACTCGAGTGTTCACTTGGAATTTATACTTTTAAATGATTGTGACTAAAATGTAATGGAAAGGAAGAAAATCATGATGCTGTCAGGAGAAAGCACAGAGATTTCCCCATGAATACATTGCTTATACCTTAGCTGCCAGAAGCAAACATTTTTCTGGTACAGTGCAAAACTTCCCAGCTGAAATAATAAATGGGTCTTTTGGTTTACGGAGAGGCATTTATCAGCTGAAGTGTTTTCATTTCCAGTGTAATAGGGATATTATCCCTTGGGTTTTTGCAAATGAGTAAGTTGCTCATCTTTCCCTGCATCCTATGGAGTAATGCTAGATATACTTATGAAAACAAAACAGTGACAGGATAAAATTTGCTTTGATGTACCATGCAAATACTGTAGCTATAAGCTGAAAACATGTAAGACATAGGAAAGTTCAATTTAGGCCTGATAATAAACCATAAGTGCCATAGCAGGTCACAAAGACAGATATTTTGTTACTACAGATACCATAGTTCATGTTGAAGTAACTTACATTCTGTAGCTCTTTTTTCTTGTTTTACTAGTGATACACAGAAAATGGGAAGACATAACACCCAACATACAGTTCACTGAAAAATGCAGTTATGTGTTGTTGATGTATACTAATATGGTGGTCATAAAATTTCAATTATTTATTTCTAAGGGTAGTGATATGGTTGATATATAAATAGGCAAAATTTCTATTTAACAGAATGACAGTTATTTGGAGGTTGATTTCCTAAAGTCTGCACTCAGGCTGCTTGCATTATAATCCTGCATTCACATACTAACTCAAGGTCCTACAGATAATTAGTTAACCTCTGGTGTCTTATTTTTTGTAAACTAAGAACTAAAAGGTACACATTTCATAGTTGTTGTGCTTGTTAAATGAGATATGGAGAATACAGTTACCTAGTTAGTTCATGCACTTGTTTGTTGGTTGATTAGTTACTGAGTCCCAAGGAAATATATATAGCACATTCAAATTAAGATAACTGAAAAAGAGATTATCATCAAGAGGGTTAGTAACAGGGATGTGGGTGGAGTTTGGAAGAGCTACAAAGAATAGGGCAAAACTCTGAGCAAACGCAGAGTGCTGTCACCACTCTAAGGCTCAAAGAGACAAGAGGAAGAAGCCTCCAGAGTCCTGAAGGGGGGTTCTGTTTATTAGAGAGGAGTAAGGTCCTTTTGTCAAGGGACAGTTAGCCTATGAACAGAGAGTTAGTTTTGGAAAGGAAACATGGTTATTGAGTACCTGTTGTGTTTCAAAAAGATAAATTTTATTCTGGTTGCTTAGGTCAGTGGTTCTCATATTTTGAGAACCCCAGGATCCTTTCATGTTCTTAGAAAGTATTGAGAATGTTGAAGAACTTGATATTTATGATCTTAGAAATTGACAATTTTTTAAAAAAACTATGTTAATTTATTTGCAGATAGCAATAATAAACTCAGGGATCAGCATACTTTTATGTAAAGGGCCAGACAGTGAATATTTTTGGCTTTATGAACCATAAAATCTCTTGTAACTATTCAACTCTGCTATGTAGTGCCAAAGCAGCCATAGACAATATGTTCTGAGTGTGTTACATGTTAAAACATTTAGTGAAATCATGCATCAGTCATGTAAAAATTATTGTTCAGTATAGTGATGCAGAGATTTCAAATACTGACACATTTTATTATACAATATTTTAAAAATCACATTTTTGGATCTCATCATTTATCTCATCACAAAAAATCTTAAAATGTTGAGAAGATATCAAATTCATAGTAGCAGATATAGGTTTTCCAACATTCTAGTTTTTGCTTGAAAACTCCAATTTTATCACAGACAAGAAGTGCTGTTCATAGAACAGCTGAAATGCTGAAGTGACTGCCTTACTTTGTTTGTTTTTAAGACTATATCTGCCAAAAGTCTACTTTTGAATTACTATGATTTGTAAGCACTTATTCTTTCAAGTTAAAATATTCTATGAACAAAGCAGTTAAGTCAGTTTGTACATCATAATAATTGCTGTTCCTCAAGACAGTCTTCAAACTTGGGTGTTCAAAAATGGTTTTAATTGTACTTATCATTTCATCACACAGAATATTTTTTACAAAATTTACTTAAGGATAGAAACTTAAAACTTTATGAATTTTGATTGCTTCATCAAAAACATAGTGATAAATATTAGTACAGTTGGGTGTTCTTGCCTCGATTCGTGATAAGGCCACAGCAGCTTTGCTCACCAATGTTTCCCACCATCAGTGCAAACATCAACACCTGAAAAATGTAAATATTTTGGCATTGTTAGCATTGGATAAATAGACATTTCTCCAAAGAAGACATACAGATGGCTAACAAACACATGGAAAGATGCTCAACATCACTCATTATCAGAGAAATGCAAATCAAAACCACAATGAGGTACCATTTCACACCAGTCAGAATGGCTGCTATCCATAGGTCTACAAGCAATAAATGGTGGAGAGGGTGTGGAGAAAAGGAAACCCTCTTACACTGTTGGTGGGAATGCAAACTAGTACAGCCACTATGGAGAACAGTGTGGAGATTCCCTAAAAAAACTGGAAATAGAACTGCCTTATGACCCAGCAATCTCACTGCTGGGCATACACACTGAGGAAACCAGAATTGAAAGAGATAAGTGTACCCCAATGTTCATAGCAGCACTATTTATAATAGCCAGGACATGGAAGCAACCTAAATGTCCATCAGCAGATGAATGGATAAGAAAGCTGTGGTACATATACACAATGGAGTATTACTCAGCCATTAAAAAGAATACATTTGAATCAGTTCTAATGAGGTGGATGAAACTGGAGCCTATTATACAGAGTGAAGTAAGCCAGAAAGAAAAACACCAATATGGTATACTAATGCATATATATGGAATTTAGGAAGATGGTAATGATAACCCTGTATGTGAGACAGCAAAAGAGACACAGATATATAGAAGAGTCTTTTGGACTCTGTGGGAGAGGGAGAGGGTGGGGTGATTTGGGAGAATGGCATTGAAACATGTATAATATCATATAAGAAACAAATTGCCAGTCCAGGTTTGATGCAGGATACAGGATGCTTGGGGCTGGTGCACCGGGATGACCCAGAGGGATGATACGGGGAAGGAGGAGGGTGGGGGGTTCAGGATGGGGAACATGGGTATACCCGTGGCAGATTCATGTTGATGTATGGCAAAAGCAATACAATATTGTAAAGTAATTAGTTTCCAATTAAAATAAATAAATTTAAATTAAACAACAACAACAACAATAAAACCAAGACTTTCTCTTAACTGTAATCAGAGGTCTGAACACTCTGCTATTTCATTTGTATACTAAGAAATCTTATAAATACATGTCTTGCTTACCTAAGAAGTTTGTTTTAAGGGTCAAAAAAGAGAAGGGATTTTGAACTTTTAAGTCCCTACTCATTTTCAAGGTTCTAGTAGTAAATCTCTGTCCTAATATTTCTTCTCACTGCTTTATTTTCTTCTGAAACATGAGTTTATCAGACTGGAACAGATGTAGCAACCTGGCTGTAGAAGGGCAAGCATGCTTCCCTATTGCTCAATAGTAAAATAATCTGTCTGCCAAGCAGGAGACGTGAGTTCAATCCTTGGGTCAGGAAAATTGCCTGGAGAAGGAAATGACAACCCACTCCAATAGTCTTGCCTGGGAAATCCCATGGATAGAGGAACTCGTGAGCTACAGTCCAAGGGGTGCAAAAGAGTTGGACATGACTTAAGAGACTGAACAACAACAGCAAATAGAAGGATAAAGCAGTGAAGAGTTCAGTTAATCCAGATAAAAGGGTGGTTTGTTGTCAGTTGACAAAGATGCATAGTTAATTTATATTTTTACTCTGCAATTTTTTTATTTTCTTATAATTAGGAACTGTTCTTCCAATTAGCAAATGCAATAATGAGTTTACAAGATGCATTGCTTTTACTTTTCAAAAGTGTTTTAGAAGTGTTACGTAACATTTCAGAGCTAAAGAAAAAGGTTTTCATGGAATGATTAAGCTCAAAAATGAAGATACTATGTTAATTGAAGCAAACCATGCTGCTTGCTTAGATTTAGGCAGGAATTAATGTAAAAATAAATGCTTCATCAAGATTTCAAATTAACTAAAATTATTATTATCATACCATGTCTACACCTGTCCCTCAATATCTGCTGAGGATCAGTTCCTGGACACCAATTGCCTACTACCATAGATACCATAACATATGCATGTCCTCTTGTATACTTTAAATTATCTCTATACTACTTAAAATACCTAATACAAAGCAGATGTCATATAAATAGTTGTTGAAGTATAGTAAATTAAAGTTTTGGTTTTTGGAACTTTCTGTAACATTTTTGGATATTTATGACCCACAGTTTGTTGAATCCGTGGATCCAGAATCAATGGGTATGGAGGGCCAATCTACTCATTTCACCAAGAAACAGGAATAAGGGTCAATGATTCACTGCACCTTTACTTCTGAAAAATAATTCTGTATTTTCTATAACTCTAAATATGATTTATTAATATTTTCATGAATTATAAACATGCACATTGCAAGATCCATCTTGGTTCTTAAATGTTAATTTTAAATTAAAGTTAGTTCAGTTCAGTTCAGTCGCTCAGTCATGTCCAACTCTTTGTGACCCTGTGAATCGCAGCACGCCAGGCCTCCCTGTCCATCACCAACTCCCGGAGTTTACTGAGACTCACGTCCATCAAGTCAGTGATGCCATCCAGACATCTCATCCTCTGTCGTCCCCTTCTCCTCCTGCCCCCAATCCCTCCTAGCATCAGAGTCTTTTCCAATGAGTCAACTCTTCGCATGAGGTGCCCAGAGTACTGGAGTTTCAGCTTTAGCATCAGTCCTTCCAAAGAAATCCCAGGGCTCATCTCCTTCAGAAAGGACTGGTTGGATCTCCTTGCAGTCCAAGGGATTCTCAAGAGTCTTCTCCAACACCACAGTTCAAAAGCATCAATTCTGTATGACCAAAACTTCCTTATTTACTGGGACTTCAGTCCACAGTAGTGGAGTTGGTTAGATCTTGTTTATGATCTTGAGTGATTGGTCCATGATAATGCTATTAATCCCATACTCTGAGTTGCTAATATTGTTGATCCTTGAAAAATGTAGGGCTTCACTGGTGGCTCAAAGGTTAAAGAGTCTGCCTGCAATGTGGGAGGCCCAGGTTCAATCCCTGGGTCAGGAAGATCCCCTGGAGAAGGAAATGGCAACCTACTCTAGTATTCTTGCCTGGTGAATCCCATGGAGGGAGGAGCCTGGTAGGCTACAGTCCACGGGGTCACAAAGAATCAGACACGACTGAGCGATTTCACTTTAGAGACCTACCCCTTGTGTAGCTGAAAATCCATGTATCACTTTATAGTTGGTCCTCTATATCTGTAGTTCTACATCCACAAATGCAACCGTCTGAGTAAATATAGTACTGTAGTATGTATTTGGTGGTGCTAGTGGTAAAGAACCCGCTTGCCAAGGTAGGCAACATAAGAGACTAGATCTTATGTCAATCCAAGGGTTGGGAAGATTGCTTGGAGGAGGGCACAGCAACCCCCTCCAGTATTCTTACCTTGAAAATTTCATGGACAGAGGAAATTGGCAGGCTACCGTCCATGGGGTCGCAAAGAGTCAGACACAACTGAAACAATTGAGCACACAGTATGTTATTTATTGTAAAAGATCCACATATAAGTGAGTCTGTGCTGTTCAAAGAATAAGTGTATTCAAGGGTCAAGTTTACAGTGATCTACCTACTTAGCCAACTTCGTAAAGGTTTCTGTTTAAACACAACATGAATTCCCTTATAACATTGGACATGGCTGCCTTTTCTTTTTTTTTCCATTCAAACTCAATTTTCAGGTTGTTTTTTTCCAGGCTCCAACCTTGCCGAATAGTAATTTTAATAACAGGAAGTGAAAATGGTAAATACTGGGTTGCTGCTGCTGCTGAGGCTAAGTCGCTTCAGTTGTGTCGACTCTGTGCGACCCCACAGACGGCAGTCCACCAGGCTTCCCCATCCCTAGGATTCTCCAGCTAAGAACCCTGGAGTGGATTGCCATTTCCTTCTCCAGTGCATGAAAGTGAAAAGTGAAAGGGAAGTCTCTCAGTCGTGTCCAATTCCTCACGATCCCATGGACTGTAGCCCACCAGGCTTCTCCATCCATGGGATTTTCCAGGCAAGGGTACTGGAGTGAGGTGCCATTGCCTATAATATTCAGTGCTATGTAAGCTGTCAAATTGTTGTGCTAAGATTATTTTATTGGTGCACAGAAATCCCTGTATCAGTTCTTTTGGAGCCATTGTCCAGCAGTGGCCAGCATCAGAAAGAGCCAGAATGCAATTAGGAGCTAGCTGTGAATTTGGTAGCCCTAAAGGTACAAGCCAGGGTAAAAAATTCTGTTTCCAACTACAATTGCTAACTTTTGGCCAAAGCCGATAACATCACAATTGTCAAGGAAATGGCAACCCTCTCCAGTATCCTTGCCTGGAAAATCAAAGGGCTCCGGAAGGCTATGGTCCATGGGGTGACAAAAGAGTCAGGCACAACTTAGGGACTAACCAGCAACAAATGTCATGAACAGTGTTCAAATAATGGTCAAAGCCATCCAAAGATGATAATTAAAGAATTGTCATAGTCAAGGATTTAGAAGCCAGGAAGATTTTCATTGTGAATATTTACTTTCATGTGTCAACTATCCTGGGCCGTGGCTTGCCCAGACATTTGGTTAAATACTATTCTGAATGTCTTTGTAAGAAGATTTTTGAATGAGATTAACATTGGAATTGATAGACAATTGCCCTCTCTAATGTGGGTGGCCCTTTTCCAATCAAATGAAGGCCTGAACAGAACAGAAAGGCTGATTGAGACAGAACTTTTCTGGCCTGGCTCCTTTGCTTTGACATCAGTGTTTCCTTGCCATCAAACTAGAACTCACACCACTGGCTTTCCTAAGTTCTCAGATCAACAGAATCTGGAATGTGTACTGTTTGCTCTTCTGAGTGTGTGTGTGCATATATATATATATATATATATATATATATATATATATATATAAAGAATAAGGGGTAAGTTAAAGGACTGGATTGGCTGAGAGTTATTTTTATTGTGTACTCTTAGATTTTTATATATTCCTGATTATTTCTTATACAGGATAAAAAAAGATATGAGAAGTAGTTAATAATAATTGAGGAGCATCATTGCAAAAAAACTGGAAAATTCTGAAAGACATGGGAATACCAGACCACCTGACCTACCTCTTGAGAAACCTATATTCAGGTCAGCAAGCAAAAGTTAGAACTGGACATGGAACAACAGACTGGTTCCAAATAAGAAAAGGAGTCCGTCAAGGCTGTATATTGTCACCCTGCTTATTTAACTTATATGCAGAGTACATCATGAGAAACGCTGGGCTGGAAGAAGCACAAGCTGGAATCAAGATTGCTGGGAGAGATATCAATAACCTCAGATATGCAGATGACAGCACCCTTATGGCAGAAAGTGAAGAGGAACTAAAAAGCCTCTTGATGAAAGTGAAAGAGGAGAGTGAAAATGTTGGCTTAAAGCTCAACATTCAGAAAATGAAGATCATGGCATCTGGTCCAATCACTTCATGGGAAATAGATGGGGGAACAACGGAAACAGTGTCAGACTTTATTTTGGGGGGGCTCCAGAATCACTGCAGATGGTGACTGCAGCCAAGAAATTAAAAGACGTTTACTCCTTGGAAGAAAAGTTATGACCAACCTAGATAACATATTGAAAAGTAGAGACATTACTTTGCCAACAAAGGTCCATCTAGTCAAGGCTATGGTTTTTCCAGTAGTCATGTATGGATATGAGAGTTGGATTGCAAAGAAAGCTGAGTGCCGAAGAATTGATGCTTTTGAACTGTAGTGTTGGAGAAGACTCTTGAGAGTCCCTTGGACTCCAAGGAGATTCAACCAGTCCATTCTGAAGAGATCAGCCCTGGAATTTCTTTGGAAGGACTGATGCTAAAGCTGAAACTCCAGTACTTTGGCCACCTCATGAGAAGAGTTGACTCATTGGAAAAGACTCTGATGCTAGGAGGGATTGGGGGCAGGAGGAGAAGGGGATGACAGAGGATGAGATGTCTGGATGGCATCACGGACTCGATGGACGTGAGTCTGAGTGAACTCCGAGAGTTAGTGATGGACAGGGAGGCCTGGCATGCTGCAATTCATGGGGTGGCAAAGAGTCGGACATGACTGAGCGACTGAAGTGAACTGAACTGAATTGAGGAGCATCATTAACAGAAAGCTATAATAATTAATTTGTCAAACATTTAATACTAAGCAGTTTATTTTAATCAAAATTTACTGAATTCCCTAAGTAGGGTACATCTGTGAAGAAAGTTTGTCTGAAGTGATGTAATGTCAGGTATGGTATGCTTACATATTTCAAAATTATTATTTAATTCCAGCTTATTAATCAGATTTGCTTTTTTATTTATGTTATAGCACAGTTATGATTATATTATTTCCTTTCTTTGAATATATATTACTGAAATCTTTCAGATTCATATGTAGTCAATTGACCAGAGCTAGAGGCAATCCAAAATTCATTTACATAAGTCAAGAAAAAAATTCTGGTTTCTAAGATAAGCATCATAGTTCGATGCTAAAATTTTATGGTGCTGAGACTTGATGCATATTTTTATCATACCACATATATATTCTGATTACTTGGAGTCCTCTACAATATCAACAGGAGTTTTATTTGCAATCATATTGAGGAATTCATTCAGTATAGGAAGCCAGGGTAGATTCCAGGCCTTGGAATAAAGAGAGTACCTGTAAGTTTAAATGCTATGTCATCTATAAATAGACATGTATTGAAGACCAATTTAGTGAAACTATTATGTTACTTTCTTTCATTTTCTTATGGAAAGGTCTAGTGAAGATTGCCCATTTCTCAAAATGAGCGTATATCACTATTACTTTAGTTTTAGAAATATAAAAGTAATATAACATCATAAATATTCTAACATAAGCAAAGGACATTAAAAAAACTGCACATATACTCACCATTACATTTATTGATATCATTTGAATATTTTCTCCTAAATGCTTCCCTCAGACATTTTCATTATATTTTTATAACACAGTACATTATGGTAACAGTTCATGTATCCCCTTGGTTATAATATCATAAACACATGATATGTATTTAAGAAACACAAGCTTACTAATCATCAGTTTTAACAGATACCTAACATTCCACTGGATAGATACATCAAAATTTTAAAATTTAATTTTATGTATTCAAATAGAGAAAAAGTTTTTGTGGGCAATAGGAAAAGGGGCATAGAAGCTATGAAGCAAGTCAGAATATAAATTTATTTCATCTAATTTTTGTTACACAAGAGGTACAAAAAAATAAGTGAGACACACATAAGTGACCAACATTGGTCACAAGAGAAATTCCCTTTCTGTGAAATATAGCTATAAGGATTAATGGGGACAAATTCCAATCTCCCAGTTCTAATTTGTGAACACAATCTGACTCAGAATAAAGTGAAAAAAAGTAATGAGAGCCATATATCTTTTTTTCTCAATAGATTGTACCATGTACCACTAAATTGAAAATATAGTATTGAGCTGTCACAGAGGGGAAAGGAAGATCAGATAGATCTTGCCCACAGAGATAGATACACAAGAAAGATATGTACACATCCGCACACCATGCTCACACACATGGACATTCTCAATAAAATAGAGGGAACTAGTGTACTGTGTATGACCTAAATCATAACATTGGCTTTCAGAAGACGAAAATCTCCCCAGTGTATAACATTCAGGCAAATGTGAGGGGTTGTAAGGAATGACATTTACACTGACCTTTTGAGGTCTTGCAAAATTTGGACACTGGAGGTAGAGATAGAAGGATAATAGTTAAGACTGAAGAAAAATAATAAAGAATGAATAAATGTAGGAAAGAAGAAAAAATCACAAGAGTTACAAGCAGAACAGTAAGTTCACAGAGGTTTAAATAAAAGCAGTACTGCTTTATTAAAATTTTATAAAAATGATGGTTATAAAAATCTTTTTAATGAAGAAAATGAGTGAATGAAATGTAATTTGGGGGAGAATAAAATAGGGATGTTTAGGAATTACAAGGAAGCAAGTTAGGGGAGAGAGATGATATCTCTAATGCAATGAGTATTGATAGTAAATTCCTGATTCCTTCATCAGACTGTAAACTGTTTCATAGAAGAAACTGCATCTCCTTTTTAATGCTACATTTTCTGCTTAGTAAAGTGTCTGACATATAATAAATGTTTAGTAAATATTTCTTGAATGAGAGTGATATTTAATAAGCAATTTAAGAAAAACTTCTCAGATATCTACCAATTAGAAGTAAGAAGAAGCGACAGAAAAAGTAATATAATGGAGTGGAAAAAAGATGAAGATAAAGCAGTGTCATATAGTAATTTTAGAAAGAGAACAGTATAATACAGTATTAAAGCTTACAGAATGAGACTAAAGTTACCTTTGGTCTTTATCTTTGGGTTTTATCTTTAGTTATGTATTAAACTATATAGTCTCTGCAGGAAGATGATGACTACAAGACTCAGAGATACTAGTAAGACATTGTAAGTGAGCAATTTCATGTGAAAAAATATAAGTAGCATCAACATATTTATTTTTAGAATAGAAAAGAAATGATGGCGACTCCATTTCTTCTAAGGGATTCCTGCCCACAGTAGTAGCTATAATGGTCATCTGAGTTAAATTCACCTATTCCAGTCCATCTTAGTTTGCTGATTCCTAGAACGTCTATGTTCACTCTTGTCATCTCCTGTTTCACCACTTCCAATTTGCCTTGATTCATGGACCTAACATTCCAAGTTCCTATAAAATATTGCTCCTTACAGCATCAAAACCAGATGTTCAAGTTGGTTTTAGAAAAGGCAGAGGAACCAGAGATCAAATTGCCAACATCTGCTGGATCATCGAAAAAGTAAGAGAGTTCCAGAAAAACATCTATTCCTGCTTTATTGACATGCCAAAGCCTTTGACTGTGTGAATCACAATAAACTATGGAAAATTCTGAAAGACATGGGAATACCAGACCACCTGACCTGCTTCTTGAGAAATCTGTACGCTGGTCAGGAAGCAAAAGTTAGAACTGGACATGGAACAACAGACTGGTTCCAAGTAGAAAAAGGAGTACATCAAGGCTGTATATTGTCACCCTGCTTATTTAAATTATATACAGAGTACATCATGAGAAACGCTGGACTGGAAGAAGCACAGCTGGAATCAAGATTGCTGGGAAAAATATCAATAACCTCAGATATGCAGATGACACTACCCTTATGGCAGAAAGTGAAGAAGAACTAAACAGCCTCTTGATGAAAGTGAAAGAGGAGAGTGAAAAAGTTGGCTTAAAGCTCAGCATTCAGAAAACTAAGATCATGGCATCTGGTCCCATCACTTTATGGCAAATAGATTGGGAAATAGTGGAAACAGTGGCTGACTTTATTTTTTTGGGCTCCAAAATCTCTGCAGATGGTGATTGCAGCCATGAAATTAAAACACACTTACTCCTTGGAAGGAAAGTTGCTGACCAACCTAGACAGCATATTATAAAGCAGAGACATTACTTTGTCAACAAAGGAGTATCTAGTCAAGGCTGTGGTTTTTCCAGTGGTCATGTATGGATGTGAGAGTTGGACTATAAAGAAAGCTGAGCACTGAAGAATTGATGGATTTGAACTGTGGTGTTGAAGAAGACTCTTGAGAGTCCCTTGGACTCCAAGGAGATCCAACCAGTCCACCCTAAAGGAGATCAATCCTGAGTATTCATTGGAAGGACTGATGTTGAAGCTGAAACTCCAATACATTGGCCACCTGATGCGAAGAGCTGACTCATTGGAAAAGTCTCTGATGCTGGAAAAGATTGAAGGCAGGAGGAGAAGGGGATGACAGAGAATAAGATGGTTGGATGGCATCACCAACTCTATGGACATGTGTTTGGGTAAACTCCGGGAGTTGGTGATAGACAGGGAGGCCTGGCGTGCTGTGGTTCATGGGGTCTTAAAGAGTCAGACACGACTGAGTGACTGAACTGAACTGAGCCGATTTATTTTTACCATAATGGAATTTCATTTGGAATTAGAAGACTGGATGATAATGCCTGGAGATTATGTGTAAGGGCAGGGTTGCCTTTGGATTTCAGATTATAGATGCTGACAACAGGGTATTCATAAGCTTTGAAGATTCCTTTGATGGTTGGACATAACACAATGATACACAGATGGATGGAAGGCAGAACAATTTGTTTCTTACAGCTTCAGAGGAGAGAGGGCTACTCACCTGGACCAAACAATAGGAGAGTCTATCCAACGACTTAGTAAGAGCAAGCTGGAATCATAGGAAGCAGCTTATGTGCACAAAGCGGTGTGAGGTTAGCTAGGTTTTCCAAGTTCTTCTTGGATTGATTAATTTGAATGATTTACCTGGCTCATAGGGGCACTCCCTAGTTGTCTGATATCTGATCTGGGAAGTTTAAGGCTGTTATACAGTGGTCCTGAGTGTGAGAGGTAAATGATACAGGTGTAGATCTAATCAGATGATCAAGAAGAAAACTTGACCAGTCTCTCACCAGCATTTCAAAACCTAATTAAGTTGAGCTGCAGAAGTTGCTTGTATATTTTTGAGATTAGTTGTTTGTCAGTTGCTTCATTTGCTATTATTTTCTCCCATTCAGAAGGCTGTCTTTTCACCTTGCTTATATTTTCCTTTGTTGTGCAGAAGCTTTTAATTTTAATTAGATCCCATTTGTTTATTTTGCTTTTATTTCCAGAATTCTGGGAGGTGGATCATAGAGGATCCTGCTGTGATTTATGTCTGAGAGTGTTTTGCCTATGTTCTCCTCTAGGAGTTTTATAGTTTCTGATCTTACATTTAGATCTTTAATCCATTTTGAGTTTATTTTTGTGTGCGGTGTTAGAAAGTGATCTAGTTTCATTCTTTTACAAGTGGTTGACCAGTTTCCAGCACCACTTGTTAAAGAGATTATCTTACTCCATTGTATATTCTTGCCTCCTTTGTCAAAGATAAGGTGTCCATATGTGTGGATTTATCTCTGGGCTTTCTATTTTGTTCCATTGATCTATATGTCTGTCTTTGTGCCAGTACCATACTGTCTTGATGACCGTGGCTTTGTAGTAGAGCCTGAAGTCAGGCAAGTTGATTCCTCAGTTCCATTCTTCTTTCTCAAGATTGCTTTGGCTATTCGAGGTTTTTGTATTTCCATACAAATCTTGAAATTATTTGTTCTAGTTCTGTGAAAATGTGGCTGGTAGCTTGATAGGGATTGCATTGAATTTGTAAATTGCTTTGGGTAGTATACTCATTTTCACTATATTGATTCTTCCAATCCATGAACATGGTATATTTCTCCATCTATTAGTGTCCTCTTTGATTTCTTTCATCAGTGTTTTATAGTTTTCTATATATAGGTCTTTAGTTTCTTTAGGTAGATATATTCCTAAGTATTTTATTCTTTTCGTTGCAATGGTGAATGGAATTGTTTCCTTAATTTCTTTTCTACTTTCTCATTATTCGTGTATAGGAATGCAAGGGATTTCTGTGTGTTGATTTTGTATCCTGCAACTTTACTATATTCATTGATGAGCTCTAGTAATTTTCTGGTGGAGTCTTTAGGGTTTTCCATGTAGAGGATCATGTCATCTGCAAACAGTGAGATTCCTTTTATTTCTTTTTCTGCTCTGATTGCTGGCAGAACTATGTTGAATAGTAGCGGTGAAAGTGGACACCCTTGTCTTGTTCCTGACTTTAGGGGAAATGCTTTCAATTTTTCACCATTGAGGATAATGTTTGGCCAAAGAACTAAATAGACATTTCTCCAAAGAAGACATACGGATGGCTAACAAACACATGAAAAGATGCTCAACATCACTCATTATTAGAGAAATGCAAATCAAAACCACAATGAGGTACCACTTCACACCAGTCAGAATGGCTGCGATCCAAAAATCTGCAAGCAATAAATGCTGGCGAGGTGTGGAAAAGGAACCCTCCTACACTGTTGGTGGGAATGCAAACTAGTACAGCCACTATGGAAAACAGTGTGATTCCTTAAAAATTGCAAATAGAACTACCTTATGACCCAGCAATCCACTTCTGGGCATACACCGAGGAAACCAGAATTGAAAGAGACACATGTACCCCAATGTTCATCGCAGCACTGTTTATAATAGCCAGGACATGGAAACAACCTAGATGTCCATCAGCAGATGAATGGATAAGAAAGCTGTGGTACATATACACAATGGAATATTACTCAGCCGTTAAAAGAATTCATTTGAATCAGTTCTGATGAGATGGATGAAACTGGAGCCGATTATACAGAGTGAAGTAAGCCAGAAAAACACCAATACAGTATACATATATGGAATTTAGGAAGATGGCAATGACGACCCTGTATGCAAGACAGGAAAGAGACACAGATGTGTATAATGGACTTTTGGACTCAGAGGAGAGGAGAGGTGGGATGATTTGAGAATGACATTCTAACATGTATACTATCATGTGAATTGAATCGCCAGTCTATGTCTGATGCAGGATGCAGCATGCTTGGGGCTGGTTCATGGGGATGACCCAGAAAGATGTTATGGGGAGGGAGGTGGGAGGGGGTTCATGTTTGGGAATGCATGTAAGAATTAAAGATTTTAAAATTTAAAAATAAAAAAACTAAAAATAAATAAATAAATAAATAAATTTAAAAAAAAAAACCTAATTAAGACAGCATTAAAAAAACAAAACACTGTTTTACACGGGGCTACACATGAATCAGGTTACATTGGAAGAGGTGGATAGAATTTTCTCATGTTGTAAATTAGAGGGAAAGGGGTTGTACATTAGTTTTGATTTATATGTGACAGAAGAAGTTTTTGTGTGATTTGTGCTTTATGCATGACAGAGAAGAGCTATACCTTTGAGCTGAAGTTGAGAAAGGACATGGCCGAAGTTTCCTGAGGAGAGTCTCTTCTTATAGGGCATCTGCTTCTAGGTTAAGAGTGCCAGCCTTCAGTGCCAGTCTTCCTCACATTAGAAATAACCAAAACCCTAAGGAGATTATCACCTGAAAATGACCAGACATGCCTTTACAGTGACTGCCCAGAGACCAGTGGGGTACCCAGCCCTGAGTGGGCAGTTTGAACTTGGGAGATTTTCCAAGGTCTGTGCTCTTGAATAGTTCACAGCTTGGCTCCATATTGTAAAATTCTTGTTGACAGTTGTCAAAGTGGAGACTTATCCCTAAGCTCTATAAAATTTTCTTTATTAAATTTTATAGAGCTTAGGGAAACTACCCCAGGAAATATTAATTATTGGCCTACAATTTTCCTTTTTTGTTCCTAAGAGCTCCTCATAGTTAAAGTACTTTTAATAGTATAGTTTCTCTGACAAGTATTCTGCATATTTTATGGAAGTTAATATCAGTTTCTTGAAAATGACCTAAACACCATTCAAAAATAAAACAGCACTTTCCTTCTTGGTATTCTATTAGCTCTTTGAAAAGATGGTGAATCATTGTTTCTTCATGTAATTTTCCAGCAAAGCACCTACTCTCTTGACCTGATGGTACTATTATAGAACTGTAGCATAAAGTTACAGATCTCTTTGAATATGTCTAAAGTTTATTGCTCAGCAGGAGAAAATTCCTATTCCCTACAAATTATTCAAATGGATTGAATGGTTCCTAATAATGATTTTTTGATTAAGGTTTCCTCTCTGATCCTTTTTATGATTTATTTGAGCATTGTGATATGACTGCTAAAAACCATCACCACAGGCAAGAAAAAGGAATATAGGATGCATGGAATGGAACCGTGGTTTTCTAAGAATATAACAGGTATCTTTCTGTTTAGAATGGGCAAGCAAATTTCACTAAAGGAAGGAAGCTGTATGAAATGAACCTGTGTATCTTTATTCATGGATGATGGGGTAACTTTTCTCCTAAATTTCCTAGAGAGGAATATATTTGATTCAAATCTTGGTGGAGGAATATGCCAGACAGTTGAGAAATGTCTGAATTCAGAGGCAAGGCTAAGGATTTGTCAGTTTGCATGAAAATGGCATCTTTCGTGGTATTTTTTACCACCCATTGTCAGTCGTAATGGACGAAACTCAGATTAAATTCTGTTAACTTCCAGATATCAATACTAGAACTTACTCCATTTTTTTTTTTTTTTTGTCAAAGAAAAGTAGGCCAGAAGGAAAGTATTGCTTTTATAGATAAGATCATTGCTGAGGAAACCATTCAGCTGGATGCTACCTCCATGGCCTGTCTGGCTTATTTTGTATGCATTCCATGAATAACAACCCTATGGCTTCTTCTCAAGTTCAAATTCGGAAACTATTTTAACAGTCTCAAAAAGGTTTTTAGAAAGTGAGTATTATCTGATTCTGGTTACAGCATCACAGTCCTTACCCACTGTTGAGCCAGTTATTTTTGAGATTCTACTGACCCAGATTCTAAGAAAGATGAGCAAATTTATAAACCTATGAGAGTTTGTTCTTGGATAGGTTTGCTATTCTCATCAAAATCAGAGATTTTGCTTAAAATATGACTTTTTTCCCTAATATCTCCCCATAATAAGCATACTCTATATGCTCTACAATTTATCTTGAATTAGTGACTAACATCACTGCCGGGCCATTCAACCTCTTGCTCTTCCTCACCTTGTGTCCTTTGTCTCTCAGTGGTATTGCTCATCAGAAGATTTCCTCAGAATTCTCGCGAACAAGCAGTTGGGAAACTGTGTACATCCACAAGGACTAGTCATGGGATGTACACTACATTACTTCCAGGAAAACATCACAGCCTTGCAAAAAGGAGATTCCTTTAGCTGAAGGAAATTCCTGGATGGGACTTTGAATCATCATAGCTGGAATCCATTCCTCAGTCCTGAATTGAATAAAGGTGACTGAGATGGTCTTTTTTATGTGTCAACTTGACTATTTACTCAGCCCTCAGTAATTTACTCAGATATTACTATATATATTGCTGTGAAGGTATTTTGCATATGTAATTAAAGTTAACAATCACTCGACTTTAAATAAGGTAGATTATCGTCAATACTCTGGGTGGGCCTGATTCAGTTACTTGAAAGACCTTAAAAATAGAGCAGAGGTTTCCTTGAAGAAGAAATTCTACCTGTGGATAACACCTGCAGCCTATGTTGATTACCACTTTACCCTTCCCCAAAGCACATCTTACAGGTTTCAGTCTTTCCTAGTCTGCCCCTATAACATGAAACCTACTTCTTGAAATAAACCTCTTAATATATTCTATTTCTAGCCATATTTCTTTGGTTGAATCCCTGCCTGATACACTGATGAATTACAATATCCATTCATAATACCAATTCTATCTCTTTGCAATAATTAATTCTTTTCCAATGCCAGGATAGACCCTTTTTTCCCTTATAGATCTCTCTGAATAAGGAGTCTAAAAATGACTGTGTAGGTTCCAAAGGTTACAGTTTAATGGAACTCTTGCTCTGTATGTAGATTAGCATTAGCTCATTCTGGGTTCAGAGCCCATAACTCTGCGGAAATGGAGCACAGATTTTCCAAGTGGTCACTGGGATTGATGATAACTTAGCCTCTTCCTACTCCTATCCTTTTATTCCTTGATCACAGATTCTATATACTGGGGGCACAATACCGTACAATAATTGCTGACTTAGGGTGCATTGTCCATCCTCAGGAATGGCTTCCTATCTTCTCAGGCACCATTTTCAGGACGGCACCTCATCTGAATCTGTAAATGATCATTCTGCTGTTTTATAGCAGTAGCTCTTGGATGATGCAGTATGTGTATAGAGAACCAGTGATACCCTGGTCATGTACCTGTGGCCACAACTCTTTGCTATAATGTGGGTCCTTCGGTCTAATACGAGGTTATGCAGTATCACGTATTTGGGGAGCAAATATGTTTTAAGCTGTCTGAGAGTGATGCTGAAATCTGAGGGGTGTAGGGGAAGAAGAAGCAGACAAATCTGTGATGATTACAGTCAAGATGAATTGCTGACACTTCACGGTGCCATCATTGAATCACCTTTCAAACTACATAGATGGTTGGTTTCCTTAAAGAATGGAACTGGTTCAGGGTTTACCACTGCTCCTTTTTGCTGGAAGTTTGGATGAAAGGAAGAGAAGTGAAAAGCAAAGGAGAAAAGGAAAAATATAAGCATCTGAATGCAGAGTTCCAAAGAATAGCAAGGATAGATAAGAAAGCCTTCCTCAGTGATCAATGAAAATAAATAGAGGAAAAGAACAGAATGGGAAAGACTAGAGAAAATTAGAATATTAGAGCTACCAAGGGAACATTTCATGCAAATATGGGCTCAACAATGGACAGAAATGGTAGGACCTAACAGAAGCAGAAGATATTAAGAAGAGGTGGCAAGAACAGACAGAACTGTACAAAAAAAAGATCCTCATGACCCAGACAATCACAATGGTGTGATCACTCACCTAGAGCCAGACATCCAGGAATGTGAAGTCAAGTGGGCCTCAGGAAGTATCACTATAAACAAAGCCAGTGGAGGTGATGGAATTCTAGCTGAGCTATTTCAAATCCTGAAAGATGATGTTGTGAAAGTGCTGCACGCAATATGTCAGCAAATTTGGAAAACTCAGCAGTGGCCATAGGATTGGAAAAAGTCAGTTTTCATTCCAATCCCAAAGAAAAGCGATGCCAAAGAATGCTCAAACTACCGCACAATTGCACTCACCTCACACGCTAGTAAAGTAATGCTCAAAATTCTGCAAGCCAGGCTTCAGCAATACATGAACCGTGAACTTCCAGATATTCAAGCTGGTTTTAGAAAAGGCAGAGGAACCAGAGATCAAATGCAACATCTGCTGGATCATCAAAAAAGTTCCAGAAAAACATCTATTTCTGCTTTATTGACTATGCCAAAGCCTTTGACTGGGTCACAATAAACTGTGGAAAATTCTGAAAGACATGGGAATACCAGACCACCTGACCTGCCTCTTGAGAAACCTGTATGCAGGTCAGGAAGCAACAGTTAGAACTGGACATGGAACAACAGACTGGTTCCAAACAGGAAAAGGAGTACATCAAGACTGTATATTGTCACCCTGCTTATTTAACTTATATGCAGAGTACACCATGAGAAAGGCTGGGCTGAATGAAGCACAAGCTGGAATTAAGATTGCCAGGAGAATATCAATAACCTCAGATATGCAGATGACACTACCCTTATGGCAGAAAGTGAAGAAGAACTAAAGAGCTTCTTGATGAAAGTGAAAGAGGAGAATGAAAAAGTTGGCTTAAAGCTCAACATTCAGAAAACGAAGATCATGGCATCTGGCCCCATCACTTCATAGCAAATACGGGGAAACAGTGGAGATAGTGGCTGACTTTATTTTTCTGGGCTCCAAAATCACTGCAGATGGTGATTGCAGCCATGAAATTAAAAGATGCTTACTCCTTGGAAGGAAAGTTACCAACAAAGGAGTATCTAATCAAGGCTATGGTTTATCCAGTGGTCATGTATGGATGTGAGAGTTGGACTGTGAAGAAGGCTGAGCACTGAAGAATTGATGCTTTTGAACTGTGGTGTTGGAGAAGACTGTTGAGAGTTCCATGGACTTCAAGGAGTCCAACCAGTCCATCTTAAAGGAAATTAGTCCTGGGTGTTCATTGGAAGGACTGATGTTGAAGCTGAACTTAAATAGTTTGGACAGCTGATTTGAAGAGCTGACTCATTTGAAAAGACCCTGATGCTGGGAAAGATTGAGGGCAGGTGGAGAAGGGGACAAGAGAGGATGAGATTGTTGGATGGTATCACCGACTCAATGGACATGGGTTTGGGTAAACTCCGGGAGTTGATGATGGACAGGAAGGCCTGGCGTGCTGGGTTCATGGGGCCGCAAAGAGTTGGACACAACTGAGCGACTGAACTGAACTGAACTGAAGTGGATGTTCCTCAGCAGGTTAACGAGAGAAATTTTGGTGAGTGGCAGCGCATTCCAGTGGATGTTCGCATACCCTCCATTCTTTGCAGGATGGTTCCTCTGTTCACAAGCCTAGTATGCTAGCATCGGAGTGGCAGATGTCAGAGGCTGTCTGATGTGAAACCTAACTTGTTCACTTGGAAATCAAATGTCTTTTCCATGGTAGATGCTCTCATGCTTCTTGCCCACTTCCATAGTCCCATCAGCATGTATCCTCTACAAAACTCTTTGCCTTCAGTATCCCATTGTTTCTCCGTCCAAGCCCTTGAGTAACTAGACAAGCCATCGAGCACTATCTGTCGGTCTTCATACAGTCTTACCTCAGGGTATTTCTTTTACACATAAATTAGATCATCATGTTCATGATCACTGCCTACAAGGAAGGTAACTCCTAACCTTGTCTTTAAAAGCCATCCATGAGTAAGACTGAAGTGCAACCACCATCTTTTAAGCTTCCACTCATATTCTGAACTGAGTTTCCATGACCCGCAGCCAGCTTTCTGCCTCTTCTAAAAGCTGTTCATAAAGGAACCCTCTCCCAAAATGGCCAAACATGTCAACTACATAAGAGACACAGGTACCCCTGTGGTGGGTAACATGGAAATTCAAGTCACCTAGTCATGAAACTTGGGTTCTCTGGCCACATTTACCTGTAAAGCTAGGTGTACTCCTTCCTTCTTATGAAGGTTACTGGTGGACTTACTCTAATTTTATGATGTAGTGGGTCTGAAAGAATCATTTAATGATGGGCAATCTGGCTACATGGCCTCTTGATGATTAATGGCCAAGCACTCTATCTCCATCAGAGTCTGGTTAATATAAAATGCTTTCTGTATGGTGTAAAATGATCTGTAACAGATTGCCTTTGTCCTGCTCCAGGATCCTCTAAGTTTATGTTGTGATTCTTCTATTGGAGCTTGTCATAAATTCCACATGATGTTTTCCCCATAACTAATATCTTTAATACTATACAAGGGGCCAAGCCATCTGGTCCACAAAGCAGAGTGTCCTGTATCCCAGTCTGAGTATGCTTCAGAGCCATATCCACACTTAAACCAGGTGGTCTTTTATGCCACTTAGTAAATGAGCTTTGGAAGGATTCCAAAGGAGAGAATCTGGTACCTCAAGAACTTGAAGAGGTCTACTAAGCCTTGTGTTTTATTTGAAAGAGGATGCTCTGTAAAGTCTCTGTAAAGAGACCTGATATGACAGGTCTCTGAATTTTTTTTAATGTTTATCAACCCCCAGCCCTAAAGTGCATGTGGTATCAAGGCTTCCATTGTACTTGCCACAGTTTCTTGTAAAGCAACTCCAGTTTTTTTTTGTTTTTTGTTTTTTTTTTTTTTTGTGTGTGTGTGCATCTGATATTTTGGTTGCCATTGTGTGCTTGATATTTATTTTGATAATTACACTAACTTTGCTTTTTTCAGTTAAGCCCCACCATTTGATTTTTATTATTTTGATACTCCATGATGCCTGTAGTATCAGGGGATTACCATTCCTGAAATAACATCTTCTGTCGGCTCTGGCCTCCAGACAAGAGCAACTGAGAAGTTTTTCTAGAAACTCATGATCCTCTCATTAGTATACTCCTATCACTTTGGTGTATTCTGAATCTTTCCACAGAACACAGTTATTTGCTGTGTGTAGTTTATTTTTATGGTAGGCTGTTGTTCGTGACCTGTTTTATTTATTTTTATTGGAGGCGAGTTGCTTTACCCTGTGTCAGTTTCTGCCGTATAACAATGTGATTAAGCTGTATGTGCACATACACCCTCTCCCTCTTGAGCCTCTCTCCCACCCTCTCATCCACCCCTCTAAGTCATCACAGGGTGCCAAGCTGAGCTCCCTCTGCTACACAGCAGCTTCCCACCAGCTATCTATTTTCTCTCTCTTAGTGTTACTATCTCAGTTCGTCTTACCCTACCCTTCCTTTCCTGTGCACAAGTCCATTCTCTGCGTTTGTCTCTCTATTGCTGCCCTGAAAATTTGTTCATCAGTACCATTTTTCTAGATTCCATACATATGCATTAACAAATGATATTTTCCTCTTTCTGGTTTACTTCACTCTGCATAATAGACTCTCGGTTCATTCGCATTACTGCAAATGACCTAATTTCAATCCTTTTTACGACTAAGGAATAATCTATTATATATATATATACACATACTGCATTTTCTGTACCCATTCATCTGTTGATTGACATTTAGGTTGCTTCCATGTCCTGGCTATTGTAAACAGTGCTGCAATGAACATTTTGGTGCATGTATGTTTTTGAATTATAGTTTTCTTGGGGTTTATGCCCAGTAGTGGGATGGCTCAGTAATATTGTAGTTCTGTTTTTACTTTTTAAGGAACCTCCATACTGCTCTTCATAGTAGCTGTATCAATTTACTTTCCCATCAACAGTGCAAGAGGGTTCTCTTTCTGCATCCCCTCTCCAGTATCTAGGGTTTGCAGATTTTTTGATGGTGGCCATTCTGACTGGTGTGAAGTGATACCTCATTGTAGTTTTGATTTACATTTCTCTAATAGTGAGCAATGTTGAGCATCTTTCTATCTTCCTCTTGGCCATCTGTATGTCTTCTTTGGAGAAATGTCTATTTCAGTCTTCTGCCCATTTTTTAACTGGGTTGTTCATTGTTTGAATATCAATCCACATATGCTATTCATGAATTTTGAAGACTAATCGCTTACCAATTGTATCATTTGCAAATATTTTCTCCCATTCTGTGGGTTGTCTTTTGTTTTGTCTGTGGTTTTCTTTACTAGCAAAAGCTTTTGAGTTTAATTAGGTCCCATTTGTTTATTTTTGTTTTTATTTCTATTACTCAGGAAAAGGGATATAAAAAGATACTGTTGATACTTATGTCAAAGAGTGTTCTGCCTATGCTTTCCTCTCAGAATTTTGTAGTATCCAGTCTTACATTTAGGTCTTTAATCCGTTTTGAGTTTATTTTTGTGTAGGATGTCAAAGAATTTTTATTTTAGTTTTATTTTTTACATGTAGCTGTTCCATTTTGCCAGAACCATCTGTTGAGGAGACTGTCTTTTCTCCATTGTACATTCTGTATTCTTCTATAGAACATGACCATTTGCTGTACATAGTTTAACATGTATAGTATGCCCACCCCTCTTTGTCTTCCGATCACGTCTTCCTGTCTGCTGTGGCAATTCCAGTATCTTATTTCACTATGTGAAGGTCTTTGCTTTCTCTATATCTCTAAGACCATGCCTACAGTGTGTTCATGCCATCTTTCAAGATACTTTCCAAAATGTTCACTTATGTGTAACTGGAGAGTGCTATCAGTACAGTACACTCTCATTTATCCAACTTTGTTTTCTTGTCCGTCTCCTTGGCTTCTGGTCCCCTAAGATCTAGTCCCTTAGTCACTGCATAGTTGGTCAGTCCTGTCTAGTCAGTCTCTGTGTTTGACTGTACACATTGCCAAAGATAAAGTCCTTTTCCTCTTTTAACCAAGCACTTCCCCAAATAGTTTATACTATGACTTAACACGGTCTGGTGTTCTAGTTTGAGGGCAGATGCTTTTTGCTTGTCTTTTTTTGTTTTTTGTTTTTTTTTTTTTTGGTGGCCAAGAGACCATAAACAGCACACGTAATACCTGACTCTGTGATGTACTAGAGCTGGTTTGCTCCAATTAATGAGAAACAACTTTTTTTTAAAAAAAATTTTATTTGAGAAACAACTTTTAAACACACCAGGAGTTTTGCAAGCCACTTGTTAAAATATTGGTACCTTGAAATCAATAATAGTGTGAACCACTTTGATGACACTGGTCTGCATGGAGACATCAGAGAAGATCCTGGAAAAGAAAGCCAGATTGGAGCACAAGGCAGAAGCTGCTGCTACCTCTGCAGTGGAGCATCCAGGGACCCTGTCTACTAATGACCTAGTCTGCAATTCAGAAAATTTAAAATACTTTCTGAACTATAATTCTGGCAGAGGATGGGAGGTGAGGTAGGGAGAACCCTCAGCTGAAGCCTGCCATGCTGGGAGCTACTGAAAATCTGTAAAGAAGTAGCTTAACAGTAGCTAAGAGAAGAGTCACACAAATCTGAGTTCAAATACTAACTCTGCTATGTACAACCCAGGAGAAATAACTTAATGTCTCAGAACCTCACTATCTAAAAACTGGAGTGGTATGAGGGTATCCCAGAAATAACGTCTGGAAGGACTTAGCACACTATCCAGTGCATTCTGCGTGCTCAATCAGAGATAGAGGTGGTTGTTGGGGTTATGGCCATCACTAATTGCCCACTGACCAAAACAGAAGCAGTATCTAAAAATACAAAGCCACAGTCATCAAGACAGTATGGTACTGGCACAAAGACAGAAATATAGATCAATGGAACAATTGATAAATCCACGCACATATGGACACCTTATCTTTGACAAAGGAGGCAAGAATATACAATGGGTTAACGACAATCTCTTTAACAAGTGGTGCAGGGAAAACTGGTCAACCACTTGTACAAGAATGAACTAGATCACTTTCTAACACCATACACAAAAATAAACTCAAAATGGATTAAAGATCTAAATGTAAGATGAGAAACTACAAAACTCCTAGAGGAGAACATAGGCAAAACACTCTCCGACATAAATCACAGCAGGATCCTCTATGATCCACCTCCCAGAATACTGGAAATAAAGCAAAAATGAACAAATGGGATCTAATTAAAATTAAAAGCTTCTGCACAGCAAAGGAAACTATAAGCAAGGTGAAAAGACAGCCTTCAGAATGGGAGAAAATAATAGCAAATGAAGCAACTGACAAACAACTAATCTCAAAAATATACAAGCAACTTATGCAGCTCAATTCCAGAAAAATAAATGACCCAATCAAATAATGAGCCAAAGAACTAAATAGACATTTCTCCAAAAAAGACATACAGATGGCTAACAAACACATGAAAAGATGCTCAACATCACTCATTATCAGAGAAATGCAAATCAAAACCACAGTGAGGTACCATTTCACGCCAGTCAGAATGGCAGCGATCCAAAAGTCTATAAGCAATAAATGCTGGAGAGAGTGTGGAGAAAAGGGAACCCTCTTACACTGTTGGTGGGAATGCAAACTAGTACAGCCACTATGGAGAACAGTGTGGAGATTCCTTAAAAAATTGCAAATAAAACTGTCTTATGACCCAGCACTCCCATTGCTGGGCATACACACCAAGGAAACCAGAATTGAAAGAGACACGTGTACCCTAGTGTTCATCGCAGCACTGTTTATAATAGCCAGGACATGGAAACAACCTAGATGTCCATCAGCAGATGAATGGGTAAGAAAGCTGTGGTACATATACACAATGGAGTATTACTCAGTCATTAAAAAGAACACATTTGAATCAGTTCTAATGAGGTGGATGAAACTGGAGCCGATTATCCAGAGTGAAGTAAGCCAGAAAGAAAAACCCCAATACAGTATACTAACACATATATATGGAATTTAGAAAGATGGTAATGATAACCCTCTATGTGAGACAGCAAAAGAGACACAGATGTAGAGAACGGACTTTTAGACTCTGTGGGAGAGGGAGAGGGTGGGATAATTTGGGAGAATGGCATTGGAACATGTATACTATCAGGTAAGAAATGAATTGCCAGTCTATGTTCGATACAGGATACAGGATGCTTGGGGCTGGTGCACGGGGATGATCCAGAGAGATGATATGGGGTGAGAGGTGGGAGGGGGGTTCAGGATTGGGAACTCATGTACACCCGTGGTGGATTCATGTCAATGTATGGCAAAAACAATACAGTATAGTAAAGCAAAATAAAGTAAAAATAAAAATTTTTTTAAATAAATAAAATAAAAATAATAATGCTAAGCTAGAAAAAAAAAATACATTGAACAAATCAGCAAAGACTATAAGGTTTCACTCGTTTGTTTGTTTGATTTTGGTTAAACATTTACTGGAACACCACCGAGATAAATCATCTTTAGGTAGCAAGAAGTGAGTGACCTGGACAGTCCCAGAAAATTCCAGAAAAACTAAAGATTTGAGATTTAGTATATTCCACCAGTTGTGCCCACCTCATATAGCTAATTTTTGGAGATTGAAAATTCAATCTCTCCTGTAACTCTTCTACTATTATCTCTAAATCCTGGGCCAGTTCTGAATTTTTTGGTCCTTTGGCTAAAGGAGATTAAAAACAATATCTTTATCTGTTCCCAAGGTGCCTCTCTTCCCAAGGAAGACCATGAGCTTTTAATGGGTGACCGATCACCCTAGGTCTTTCATTGTCTTTCTCTAATGCATCAATTGTCCCAGCAATGACTATCTGGTCCTTATAATTACTTCTTTACAGCATTCATCAATTTCCTCAGATACTACACCTGCTTTTGCCTTTCCTTTCATCACTGTCCCATGCAAGGTCACAATCGTTAAAAATTTTAACCATTCATTTTTCTAATCACTATCCACCTTTTAATGTTATTTTAGAATTGGCTTCTTACAACAACCCAATGGTTCATTTTCCAGGAAAACAAACATTGAGATTCTGAGATTTATATGCACTAAGTTTATTGGGGGGTTATTAAGGAGTTGTCTCTAGAATAGTAATGTGAGGAAGTGAGGAAAGCAGGATTTGGAACAAGGAAAAGTTGAACTACATGTATTTATAATTCTACAGGGAGCTCTGGAATAGGGATGTTCCTATAGAAATGCCCTCCATCAAACAAGGGACTGAGCATTTTGTAGTAGCCCATCAATTATTGAATGAATATGACTTTCCCAGTAATGGACTCAGAAATTATGCATTAGTAGCCAACATCCTTGGCAGCTGAAAAACTGAGTTCCTCACTTCTGAAGTAGTAGCAAGGTGTTTTTCCTCAATATCTACAAGGGGATCTTCCCAACCAAGGGACTGAATGTCATTCTTCCGCACCACAGGCAGATTTTTTACTGTCTGAGCCCCAACATCCAGCAGAAACTAAGTAATCAAAATGACAATAATTTAAGAATGTTGTTTCATAATAGGGTGTCTTTCAAATTTATTTATAAGAAGATTTTGGGGACTTCAAACTGATAAGGTTTGTGTGTGTGTGTGAATTAACACAATTTTTATTTTTTGTTTTGGTTTCATATATGATATTATACATGTCTCAATGCCATTATCCCAAATCATCCCACCCTCTCTGTCTCCCACAGAGTCCAAAAGACTATTCTATACATCTGTGTCTCTTTTGCTATCTTGCATACAGGGTTATCATTATCATCTTTCTAAATTCCATATATATGCGTTAGTATACTGTATTGGTGTTTTTCTTTCGGGCTTACTTCACGCAGTATAATAGGCTCCAGTTTCATCCACCTCATTAGAACTCATTCAAATTTTTTTTTAATGGCTGAGTAATACTCCATTGTGTATATGTACCACAGCTTTCTAATCCATTCATCTGCTGATGGACATCGAGGCTGCTTCAATGTCTTGGCTATTATAAACAGTGCTGTGGTGAACTGGGGTACACGTGTCTCTTTCAATTCTGGTTTCCTCAGTGTGTATGCCCAGCAGTGGGATTGGGTTATAAGGCAGTTCTATTTCCAGTTTTTTAAGGAATCTCCACACTGTTCTCCATAGTGGCTGTACTAGTTTGCATTCCCACCAACAGTGTAGGAGGGTTCCCTTTTCTCCACACCCTCTCCAGTATTTATTGCTTGTAGACTTTTGGATAGCAGCCATTCTGACTGGCGTGAAATGGTACCTCACTGTGGTTTTGATTTGCTTTTCTCTGATAATGAGTGATGCTGAGCATCTTTTCATGTGTTTGTTAGCCATCGGTATGCCTTCTTTAGAGAAATGTCTGTTTAGGTCTTTGGCCTATTTTTTTGATTAGGTCATTTCTTTTTCTGAAATTGAGCTGCAGGAGTTGCTTGCATATTTTTGAGATTAGTTGTTTGTCAGTTGCTTCATTTGTTATTATTTTCTCCCATTCAGAAGGTTGTCTTTTCACCTTGTTTATAGTTTCCTTTGTTGTGAAGAAGCTTTTAATTTTAATTAGATCCCATTTGTTTATTTTTGCTCTTATTTCCAATATTCTGGGATGTGGGTCATAGAGGATCCTGCTGTGATTTATGTCGGAGAGTATTTTGCCTATATTCTCCTCTAGGAGTTTTATAGTTTCTGGTCTTATGTTTAGATCTTAACCATTTTGAGTTTATTTTTGTATATGGTGTTAGCAAGTGTTCTAGTTTCATTCTTTTACAAGTGGTTGACCAATTTTCCCAGCACCACTTGTTAAAGAGATTGTCTTTACTCCATTGTATATTCTTGCCTCCTTTGTCAAAGATAAGGTGTCCATAGGTGTGTGGATTTATCTCTGGGCTTTCTATTTTGTTGCATTGATCTATATTTCTATCTTTGTGCCAGTACCATACTGTTTTGATGACTGTGGCTTTGTAGTAGAGCCTGAAGTCAGGCAGGTTGATTCCTCCAGTTCCATTCCTCTTTCTCAAGATTGCTTTGGCTATTTGAGTTTTTTTTTTTTTTTTTATTTCTTTACAAATTGTGAAATTATTTGTTCTAGCTCTGTGAAAAATACCGCTGGTAGCCTGATAGGGATTGCATTGAATCTGTAGATTGCTTTGGGCAGTATTCTCATTTTCACTATATTGATTCTTTCAATCCATGAACATGGTATATATCTCCATCTATTAGTGTCTTCTTTGATTTCTTTCACCAGTGTTTTATAGTTTTCTATATATAGGTCTTTAGTTTCTTTCAGTTCAGTTCAGTTCAGTTCAGTTGCTCAGTCGTGTCCAGCTCTTTGGGACCCCATGAATTGCAGCTTGTCAGGCCTCCCTGTCCATCACCAACTCCCCAGAGTTCACTCAAACTTTTGTCTGTCGAGTTGGTTTTGCCATCCAGCCATCTCATCCACTGTCGTCCCCTTCTCCTCCTGTGCCCAATCCCTACCAACATCAGAGTCTTTTCCAATGAGTCAACTATTCGCATGAGGTGGCCAAAATACTGGAGTTTCAGCTTTTGCATCATTCCTTCCAAAGAACATCCAGGACTGATCTTTGGAATGGACTGGCTGGATCTTGCAGTTCAAGGGACTTTCAAGAGTCTTCTCCAATACCACAGTTCAAAAGCATTAATTCTTCGGTGCTCAGCTTTCTTCACAGTCCAACTCTCACATCCATACATGACTAGTGGAGAAAACATGGCCTTGACTTAGTTTCTTAAGGTAGATATATTCCTAAGTATTTTATTATTTTTGTGAATAGAATTGTTTCCTTAATTTCTCTTTCTATTTTCTCATTATTATGTATAGGAATGCAAGTGATTTCTGTGTGTTGATTTTATATCCTGCCATTTTACTATATTCATTGATTAGCTCTAGTAATTTTCTGGTGGAGTCTTTAGGGTTTTCTATGTAGAGGATCATGTCATCTTCAAACAGTGAAAATGCATAGTGAGAATGCATAGAAATGAATGAAAATGAAAACACAACAACCCAAAACTTGTGGGACACTGTAAAACAGTGCTAAGGGGAAGGTTCATAGCAATACAGGCATACCTCAAGAAACAAGAAAAAGTCAAACAAAGAACCTAATTCTACACCTAAAGCAACTAGAAAAGGAAGAAATGAAGAACCCCAGGGTTAGTAGAAGGAAAGAAATCTTAAAAATTAGGGCAGAAATAAATGCAAAAGAAACAAAAGAGACCATAGCAAAAATCAACAAAGCTAAAAGCTGGTTCTTTGAGAGGATAAATAAAGTTGACAAACCATTAGCTAGACTCATCAAGAAACAAAGGGAGAAAAATCAAATCAATGAAATTAGAAATGAAAATGGAGAGATCACAACAGACAACACAAATACAAAGGATCATAAGAGACTACTATCAGCAATTATATGCCAATAAAATGGACAATGTGGAAGAAATGGACAAATTCTTAGAAAAGTACAACTTTTCAAAACTGAACCAGGAAGAAATGGAGAATCTTAACAGACCCATGACAAACACGGAAATTGAAACTGTAATCAGAAATCTCTTAGCAAACAAAAGCCCAGGTCCAGACGGCTTCACAGCTGAATTCCTCTAAAAATTTAGAGAAGAGCTAACACCTATCCTACTCAAGTTCTTCCAGAAAATTGCAGAGGAAGGTAAACTTCCAAATTCATTCTATGAGGCCACCATCACCCTAATACCAAAACCTGACAAAGATGCCACGAAAAAAGAAAACTACAGGCCAATATCACTGATGAACATAGATGCAAAAATCCTCAACAAAATTCTAGCAATCAGAATCCAACAACACATTAAAAAGATCATACACCATGACCAAGTGGGCTTTATCCCAGGGATGCAAGGATTCTTCAATATCCGCAAATCAATCAATGTAATTCACCACATTAACAAATTGAAAAATAAAAGCCATATGATTATGTCAAAGAAAGCCTTTGACAAAATTCAACATCCATTTATGATAAAAACTCTCCAGAAAGCAAGAGTAGAAGGAACATACCTCAACATAATAAAAGCTATATATGACAAACTCACAGCAAACATTATCCTCAATGGTGAAAAGTTGAAAGCATAGCCCCTAAAGTCAGGAACAAAACAAGGGTGCCACTTTCACCACTACTATTCAACTTAGTTTTGGAAGCTTGGGCCACAGCAATCAGAGTAGAAAAAGAAATAAAAGGAATTCAAATTGGAAAAGAAAAAGTAAAACTCTCACTGTTTGCAAACTGATAAGGTTTTAAAAACATTTCCCTTTTAGAATTCAAAAAATATTCACTTCATTAATTTAAGAAGGTAAACACAATGGCAGTTGTAGAAATCTGTCTATCTTGATGATACCCTAGAGCATAAGTAATAGGGATCTTATAAAATGTCTGATCTTTTGAGTAAAGTGAAAATGCCAGAAGATGTTTAATATAAATCCAAATAAAATCACATACTGTAAAATGAAGTTTGGTATGTATTAACTATAAGAAGAAATGGAATTCTTAGCTTATAATAGCCAATATATTTCCCCTATATAAATAGGTCAGATTAGCCATGGAAATAAGAGCTCTGAATAAACCTTTCAAGGAACTAATATAATTTTTTGCTATAATTTTAACACTCATGTATCTCTGAAATATAATTAATTTCTTATAACATTTTCACAAATGAGCCAGATTCCGTTAAAAAGAAACTTACCAATTTTTTGATCTTCAAAATATCAAATTCAGATTTAGTAATTTTATTGAGATGAATAATTCTTTATAAATTGTAAACACTCTATCCCCAAATCCAGTACCATTTTCTATTTTGCCATTCACTTATGCTTAGGATTAAATGAGTATTTAATCAAAAAGAGTACGCACTATTGTTTGATTTGTGAGTAGCAAAAATACAATTCATGTATTTTTTATTATGCAAGTTTTATGTGAGGAAGAAATATTTATAGTGAAGATATTATTTTGTTTTATACAAAGTATCTTCTAAATAACCAAAATATGATGAAATTATTAACATGTTTAAAGGTATGTCTTTTAATAAATTTCACTTTTAACAGAAGTTTAATAAATCTGTAGATTAGAGACTATTCCTAATTTGCCAACAAAAATTGACATGAGACACAAGCATACAACTGCAAATAATGTGACTCAGAAAATGTTTTTTCTTTCTTTCCTTCCTTCCTTCTTTCTCTTCCTCCATCCCTTCCTCCTTCCTTCCAGCCTCGTTTCACTCTTCCTTCCTTCATCTTTCTTTCTCAAAGTAACTTCACATGCCCTATCCACTTTCAAGAACGGACAATAACTATTTTTCTAAACACATGTATATGATAATATATTTTTACAATTACATGTATAATACAATATATTTGTATATGTATACATATACATTTTTTTAAAAAATTAAAAAGTAGAGATTTCATATACACTGACAATAAACATCACTTTATCGGATTAGGTCATACAACTTTAGATTTACCAGAAGAACAACAAAAAAAGTCATTTTAAAAACATTTTTCCAAATATGATGTAGGGATAGGGTAATAAAGTGGAAACCTAGAACAATAAAAGGAATTGAGATGTGAGTCTATTAGAACAAAATGTAGTAAGCAATGCTTAAGGTATTTTGGTGCTGAACTTGTAAGTTACTAACTTGCCTGGTTGAGGCTACACACAAACATGGAGTATTACTCTGCCTGAAAATGAATTGTGTGAGTAAATAGGAGAGTCAGTTCTCCATCTACAGCTGTAAAGGGTTTAAGAACTGCACAACTGCAGGTAAAAATGTAGATGCATTTAGCAGACGATATATGTGTCTATCACACAATTTCTACCTGTTCCGTGAAAAATGAAGCCATGCTTTACATCTGTGCCTCTCTTGCTGTCTTGCATTTAGGGTCATTGTTATATGTATATTACCATACGTGAAGTAGATTGCCAGTCCAGGTTCGATGCATGAGACAGGGCTCTAAGGGCTGGTGCACTGGAATGACCCTGAGGGATGAGATTGGGAGGGAGGTTCAGGATGGGGACACATGTACACCCATTGTTGATTCATGTCAATTTATGACAAAATCTACTACTATAATATTATAAAGTACTTAGTCTCCAATTAAAATAAATAAATTAATTCACTCAAAAAATGAAGGAATGTCTTGAGGTTTTGGAAGAGATGGTAGAAGGAAACTGCAGGGGATTGAGGGAAACTGAATATTTGAAATAACTTGAGAAAACTGGAGAAGAAACTATCCCTTGTAAAATAATAATAGAAATAATAAGTAACATTATGAATTATCATTATATTTAAAATAATCAGTATAATTGAGGGCATATCCAAGATCAAGCACCACAAATGTATACTGTGAACTATTCTTTTTGATATCTTAGTGTTCCTGCAAGACTGCTGAGCAACCCAAGTTTAACACAGAGGATACTGTTTTGTCATATTGATGCAGTGGTGGTAAATTTCTGAACAAGTAGAGACTGAAGTTACAGGTAACAAATCAATTGAGGCTATGTTAGTGCAATTTAGAAAAGGTCTAAATAAGGTAATGAATGAGTGATATTCATATGGAGAGTCTAAGACAGAGCAAGAACTTCAAATGACCTATAAACATTCAAAAAAGTATTTATTTCTCTTTAGTTTTAGTATGAAGTGTTGAAATATGCAATTAGCTCATGGTATGCATGTATTCAAATGACCTATTAACCTAAATATTCAACCAGTCAGATCACTCTACTCCCTGGCTAGTCTAGTTCAACTGGTCAGGAGTTTGATTTATGTCTCTGCTCAGATACATAGTTTAGAAACTATTTAAATAAGTTTCTTTCCGTATGTGTCATTGGAACTCTTGAGATTTATAATACTTTACACATACCAGAGGGCAATTAGTGAGAAGTCAAAGTAATTGAAAGATGATCTACATTTAAATACCAAATACAATTACTGCTGAATTCTGTTTGAATTTATTCCATTAATCACCAGAGCCAATATGCCTCCTCTTTCAAATATTTTCTAATTCAAAGTTATAACTCTCATAAAGGTGAGTTTGATGAGATCTTATCAAGTTACAGATAGGGCAGTCTTTCCATACCAGAAAAAAAACAAAAAAACAAAAAAAAAAAAACAGAAAATGACTGGTTTTATATATTGTTCCAGTTCATGTTAGTCTTTTCTCTATAATACTACTACTAACATTTATTGAATAGATGGCATATGCCAGACACAGTGCCAAGCATGTTGTATTTTATATAACTTAAACATCACATAAGGATTAAATATTTTTTTACATGAAGAAACTAAGTCTAGGAGAGATTAAATAACTTGCCCCAAATCATGTAGCTGGTCATCAGTTCCTTTATTTAAACAGGTCTGTCTGCTTCTATAATCCACGATTTAAAAATTCTGTAATTCTGTCTACATTTCACTCCTCCCATGTACATTTCACTGTTTCCAGAGGCACTTGCCCTGAAGGCCAAGCTATAGATACTAGCCATAAGTTTCAGAGACTGATTCTCTGACAATTATGTGGAATACTGCTCCTACTTCCTATGTTGCATAGAGTCTGCTAGACTGTGTGGCATTTTGCACCCATTTCCTGTTTCCCTCCTCCTTCCCTCTAGATTTGGCATGCAGAACTCTCAGACAGGACGTTCTGGGTTTCCTTTTAATCCTTTACAACCTACTTTGCTTCGCCAGTTTCTCCAGTCAAGTCCACCTTGTTTCCTTGAGTCCAGGAACTAAGGATAAACTAAAAATATAACAAATTTAATCTAAAATTTTAGTAGTTTAATGTAACAAAGATTTGCTCTGTCCTCACCCTATTTGTCTGGTGATGGTTTGACAAGTTCTCACCCTTTATGTCCAGTGATGGTATGATTCACATGGTCACTCAAGGACTCAGGCTGATAGGAGTTTACCATCTCCAAGGCAAGAAATAGAGAGAGGCTAGTGAATTATAACTGAATTGGTTTTTTCTCTCTCATCCTAGAAGTAATACACAGAATTCAATATTTATAAAAATTATAATCTTTGTGATATATGTATACAGTGTTAGTGACATATGTATATATTCATAAATCAGGTAGATTAATCTCATTGTCAAATACAAAAGGATTTTATGGAAGTCACAAAATCAGGGAATCTAGTCAATGGTGGAACCAACACTGAAATCCAAGTCTTCCCTCTTCTCTTACAGTCTCCGTCCAATATATCACATTGTCTCAGCAGGCTAAGACTTACAAATATACTCTTACATGTCAACTTGCTGGTTTGATTACAATTATACAGACATGCAACAATGGACTGGTTCCAAATAGGAAAAGGAGTGTATCAAGTCTGTATATCATCACCCAGATTATTTAACTTATATGCAGAGTACATCGTGTGAATTACCAGATTGGATGATGCACAGGCTGGAATCAAGATTGTAGGGAGAAATATCATAACCTCAGATATGCAGATAATACCACCCTTATGGCAGAAGGAGAAGAAGAACTAAAAAGCCTGTTGATGAAAGTGAAAGAGAGTGAAAAAGCTGGCTTACAGCTCAACATTCAGAAAACGAAGATCATGGCATCTGATCCTGTCACTTCATGGCAAATACATGGGGAAAGAGTGGAAACAATGATAGACTTTATTTTTGAGGGGCTCCAAAATCACTGCAGATGGTGACTGTAGCCATGAAATTAAAGGATGCTTGCTTCTTGAAAGAAAAGCTATGACCAACCTAGACAGCATATTAAAAAGCAGAGACATTACTTTACCAACAAACATGTGTCTAGTCAAAACTATGGTTTCCCAGTAGTCATGTATGGATATAAGAATTGGACTATAAAGAAAGTTGAGTGCCGAAGAATTGATGCTTTTGAACTGTAGTGTTGGAAAAGACTCTTGAGAGTTCCTTGGACTGCAAGGATAACAAACCAGTCCATCCTAAAGGAATCAATCTGATGAACATAGATGCAAAAATCCTCAACAAAATTCTAGCAGTCAGAATCCAACAACACATTAAAAAGATCATACACCATGACCAAATTGGCTTTATCCCAGGGATGCAAGGATTCTTCAATATCCGCAAATCAATCAATGTAATTCACCACATTAACAAATTGAAAAATAAAAACCATATGATTATCTCAATAGATGCAGAGAAGGCCTTTGACAAAATTCAACATCCATTCATGATAAAAACTCTCCAGAAAGCAGGAATAGAAGGAACGTACCTCAACATAATAAAAGCTATATATGACAAACCCACAGCAAACATTATCCTCAATGGTGAAAAATTGAAAGCATTTCCCTAAAGTCAGGAACAAGACAAGGGTGTCCACTTTCACCGCTACTATTCAACATAGTTCTGGAAGTTTTGGCCACAGCAATCAGAGCAGAAAAAGAAATAAAAGGAATCCAAATTGGAAAGAAGAAGTAAAACTCTCACTGTTTGCAGATGACATGATCCTCTACATGGAAAACCCTAAAGACTCCACCAGAAAATTACTAGAGCTCATCAATGAATATAGTAAAGTTGCAGGATATAAAATCAACACAGAAATCCCTTGCATTCCTATACACGAATAATGAGAAAGTAGAAATAGAAATTAAGTAAACAATTCCATTCACCATTGCAACGAAAAGAATAAAATACTTAGGAATATATCTACCTAAAGAAACTAAAGACCTATATATAGAAAACTATAAAACACTGATGAAAGAAATCAAAGAGGACACTAATAGATGGAGAAATATACCATGTTCATGGATTGAAAGAATCAATATAGTGAAAATGAGTATACTACCCAAAGCAATACACAAATTCAATGCAATCCCTATCAAGCTACCAGCCACATTTTCACAGAACTAGAACAAATAATTTCAAGATTTGTATGGAAATACAAAAAACCTCGAATAGCCAAAGCAATCTTGAGAAAGAAGAATGGAACTGGAGGAATCAACTTGCCTGACCTCAGGCTCTACTACAAAGCCACAGTCATCAAGACAGTATGGTACTGGCACAAAGACAGACATATAGATCAATGGAACAAAATAGAAAGCCCAGAGATAAATCCACACACATATGGACACCTTATCTTTGACAAAGGAGGCAAGAATATACAATGGAGTAAAGACAATCTCTTTAACAAGTGGTGCTGGGAAAACTGGTCAACCACTTGTAAAAGAATGAAACTAGATCACTTTCTAACACCACACACAAAAATAAACTCAAAATGGATTAAAGATCTAAATGTAAGATCAGAAACTATAAAACTCCTAGAGGAGAATATAGGCAAAACACTCTCAGACATAAATCACAGCAGGATCCTCTATGATCCACCTCCCAGAATTCTGGAAATAAAGGCAAAAATAAACAAATGGGATCTAATTAAAATTAAAAGCTTCTGCGCAACAAAGGAAAATATAAGCTAGGTGAAAAGACAGCCTTCTGAATGGGAGAAAATAATAGCAAATGAAGCAACTGACAAACAACTAATCTCAAAAATATACAAGCAACTCATGCAGCTCAATTCCAGAAAATAAACGACCCAATCAAAAAATGGGCCAAAGAACTAAATAGACATTTCTCCAAAGAAGACATATGGATGGCTAACAAACACATGAAAAGATGCTCAATATCACTCATTATTAGAGAAATGCAAATCAAAACCACAATGAGGTACCACTTCACACCAGTCAGAATGGCTGTGATCCGAAAATCTGCAAGCAATAAATGCTGGAGAGGGTGTGGAGAAAAGGGAACCCTCCTACACTGTTGGTGGGAATGCAAACTAGTACAGCCACTATGGAGAACAGTGTGGAGATTCCTTAAAAATTGCAAATAGAACTACCTTATGACCCAGCAATCCCACAGCGAAAACCAGAATTGAAAGAGACATGCACCCCAATGTTCATCGCAGCACTGTTTATAATAGCCAGGACATGGAAACAACCTAGATGTCCATCAGCAGATGAATGGATAAGAAAGCTGTGGTACATATACACAATGGAGTATTACTCAGCCGTTAAAAAGAATTATTTGAATCAGTTCTGATGAGATGGATGAAACTGGAGCTGATTATACAGAGTGAAGTAAGCCCGAAAGAAAAACACCAATACAGTATACTAATACATATATATGGAATTTAGGAAGATGGCAATGACGACCCTGTATGCAAGACAGGAAAAAAGACACAGATGTGTATAACGGAATTTTGGACTCAGAGGGAGAGGGAGAGGGTGGGATGATTTGGGAGGATAGGAATTCTAACATGTATACTATCATGTAAGAATTGAATCGCCAGTCTATGTCTGACGCAGGATACAGCATGCTTGGGGCTGGTGCATGGGGATGACCCAGAGAGATGTTGTGGGGAGGGAGGTGGGAGGGGGGTTCATGTTTGGGAACGCATGTAAGAATTAAAGAATTTAAAATTAAAAAAATAAAAAAACTAAAAAAAAAAAAATAAAGGAAATCAATCTTAAATCTTCATTGCAAGGACTGATGCTAAAGTTGAAACTCCAATACTTTGGCCACCTGATGCAAAAAACTGGCTCATTGGAAAAGACCCTGATGCTGGGCAAGATTGAAGGCAGAAGAAGGGGCCGACAGAGGATGAGATGGTTGGATGGCATCACCGACTCAATGGACATGAGTTTGAGCAAGCTCCGGGAGTTGGTGAAGCTTGGTGTGGTCCAATCCATGGGGTTGCGAAGAGTCGGACACGACTGAGAGTGTGAACTGAACTGATAAAGATCTTTAAGGAGTATTCTGGTTACAGTGAGGATGTTCATTCAAAAAACAAAGTTACTACTGCTTTCCAGTCATGCTCTTCCCATTTGGTTTGTTTCAATGTTTGTCACATTATAGTTATCTCCATGGTGATAAACTGTGATATTGCAAAAATCTAACTAAATCAGGCTGGAAGGAAAAGATGCCTATGGAACAAAGGGCTTCTTGTGTATACATAAATAACCTTGTAATCATAGATTATGAGAAAGTTTAAAGAAAAATGAAAGCACACTATAAGGAGGAGTCTAATAATCATATACGATATAAAAAGAAGAAGAAATTGGTAATTTCATTTTGCAATGGCCCTAGATGCAATAAACTGAACAATCAGCTCTCACTATAGAAAACGACCATCTTTTCAGGCTATTGGCAGTACTTCAGAGATAAAAGTAGTATCATTTTGATACGATAGAAAAAATTATATACTCCTGAGATCTTCTAAAAACTGTACCAAAATTATGAATAAAACCCAGTATTTTAGTTTTCCTCTCTTCAGTGCCAGAAGATATACTTTGTAAAGCTACTTCACTTAATGGAGTATAGAAAATTCATGAGCATGTTTGCTTCACACTGTAGACTGTGTCATCTTTGGGAAATGCACCCTTTTCTTTTTGAAGTTTACTATATTTCTGCTATTTGCAACAGAATTCCATATGCAAAAAATTAAAATGTATGGGGCCATATGTTAACAGATGAATATGCTACATGCCCTGTTTCCTCTTGGAGACTATTATGAGTGACTTTGCCAAACAAGTAAGTTGGATAAACTTTCCTGATCATTAAAAGAGAAGATTTGTTTAATCACCTTGAGCCACTCTCCATTCCAGTACATTAAAAAACCTGAAAATTATGCATGTATTTATCTATTAAATTAATGTTTGCTGAGTTTTTAATGTATAAAAGCACAAGTCTGGTTTTTATAGCCCATAGTTTTGGCAGTGTCAATAAGTTTATTTATTTAAATTTTCTAATATACACTTTAAAAAAGTTACTTTATATTTTAAAGTTATTACAAAATATTGACTATATCCTCCACCTTGAACAATATATCCTTGAGCCTATCTTGAACCCAACAGTTTGTACTTCCTACTTATCAATACTATATTGCTCCCCCACCTCACTGGTTACCACTACTTTATTCTCTGTATCTGCGAGTCTGCTTCTTTTTCGTTATATTCACGTTTATTGTATTTTTAAATTTCCACATATAAATGACACAGTGTCTTTCTCTGATTTACTTCACTTAGCATAATGCCCTCCACCCATATTGCTGTAAGTGGAAAATTTTCAAATTTTTTTAACAGCTAAGCAGTATTTCATTCTGTATATATAATTTGGAGCCCTATAACAAGGTCACAAGTGTGCAGCACTGTACAAAGGTCACAGGATAAGAATCGCTGTAACTGACTAAGCCCCATAGCAACTGTTGCCAAGAGCCTCAGGATCTAACCAGGCCAGTTCCCTGACCCTATATATAGCATCTTAACCAATCACCTAATGCCACCATTCCAGTAGGAATTTTCTCTGTTTTGAAACTATAAAAATTGGCTGCAAACATGCAAAAGTGTTCTGCTCTACCTTGAGATGGCCCACTGTTCTAACAGCATCTCCCACTCTAACAAAACTTTATTCTCCTCTCATTCTGTCCATGTCTGAAAATTATTTTCTAACCCATGCAGGGACCACGACATATATACCACATTGTCTTTATTCACATATCTGTTGATGGACATAGATTTCTTCTAAAGGTACATATAACTTTACTACATGTATTCAAAGATACATGTAACTCATGTAAATCATGCTGCTATGCACATTGAGATGTATGTATCTTTCCAAATTAATTTTTTTTTCTTCAGATGTATATTCAAGAATGGGTATACCCATTCTGCATGGCAATTCACTGCAATATACTTGCTTGGAGAATCCCCACTGACAGAGGAACCTGGCTGGTTACAGTCTATATGGTTGCAAAGAGTCAGGCTAGATTGAGCCACTAAACATCACATGCATGGTAGTTTTATTTTTAGCTTTTTGAGAATTCGGCATACTGTCTGCCACAATAGCTGCTTCAATTTACGTTCCCACGAACAGTGTACAAACGTGACAATCCCCATTGGCATCACTGATCAGCTCGCCGCTATCGCTCACAGGCCCCTTAGGCAACCCTCGGGCAAAGAGGGAACCTAGCTGGGCCAAATCAGTGAGGACACCACCGAGAGGCAGCCCCAGGAGACTCCCTGGTGTGTGTCTTCCTTAGCGCCTAGCCTCCCTCCCCATCTCATCTACTGAAGCTGCTCACCAGAAGCACCGCCAGGGTGGGGACCCAGGAGCTCACTGGGAACCAGCAACTGCGCCGTTGTCCCGCCTCAAGCACCCAATGCAAGGCCTGGAGTGCCCAAGGCAGAGCCTGGGAAGCCCCCACTCCCAGAGGCAGGCTGGCAGAGCTGCGGGGTGCCCAGCCCCAGCCCTTCGCAGGGAGGGCTCTCCAGACCCCACCCTGCAGCGGAAAACATGAAGCTACTATCTGCTGCTCCAGAGAAGCCTGGTCCCCAACGCCTTTCGTACCCTTGGAGAGACCACTGGGCAGGCCAGTTCCACACCCCTGCCTTTGGCACGGAGAGGTGAGGGGCTTCGGACCAGAGACAGAAGAGCTGCCGCACCCACTACGAACATCAGTCCTCCGCCCGGCAGGGCCTAGAGACGTTAACATCACCACATCCGTGGATCCAGGTATGGTCATTGTAGCAATTCGGATTCTTCCAATCTAGGAATGTTGGAATGTTTGCATCCGTTTGTGTCTTCTTCAGTTTCTTATAGTTTTGGAGTACAGGTATTTTGCCTCCTTACAGTTATTTAATTTTACCTAATATATTCTTTCTCTGCAAATACATGCTTATACAAGAATATACAGTCACACCCCAGAAGAACATTTGAGAGTCATCAGATACTCTAAAATTATACTAGATCAGAAGATACATTATACCAAGTCATGTCCAAATTATGGAAAATTTCAAAATAGTGAAAAGGTGAACAAATTCAGAATATGAATGTATTCAGGCATGCTCAGTCGGGGTTGGACTCTGCCACCCTGTGGACTGTAGTCCGCCAGTCTCCTCTGTCCATGGGATTCTCCAGACAAGAATATTGGAGTGGGTTGCCATGCCCTCCTCCATAGGATCTTCCTGATTGAAACCAGGGATTGAAACCATATTTCCTTTGTCTCCTGCATTGCAGGTGGGTTCTTAACCACTTGAGCCATAGGGGAATTATTGCCAATTATCTGTCTTATCCCATGGGGTCTGGAAGAGTGAGGACTCAGGGACTGAGCAACATCTGTCATATCAATTAAATAATGTCAAAGAAAAACTATCATCTTTTCTCAGTACTATTGTGTGTGTGTGTGTATGTGTGTGTGTGTGTGTACACTAAAAAGGGAGAATAAAAATAAATTTTAGACTAAAGACCAGCCATTTAGTGGAATAAATTTATTTTTATGAAACATTGTCAAAAACCAACACTAGTCTATACACTGATATTTGTAAAACACTGATAAAGGGCTTGGAATCTCAGGCCTTTTAAACAAAACTTTTTATTCTTCCAATTTTATTGAAATATAATTAACTACATGGCACTGTATGAGTTCAAGGTGTGCAGCATAATTTGTTATTTACATGCATTATCACAATGAGTTTAGTAAACCGATTATCGCATATAAGTATAAAGAAATAAAAGATGAATAATGCAATTTTTATGTTATTTTGTGTTTGACACCATATTTTACATCTTTTTGTCTTGTGTATCACTTAATGATGTATTGTGGATATAGATTATTTTACTGCTTTTGTCTTTTAACCTTCCTACTAATTTTATATGTGGTTGATTTACTACCTTCATAGTACATTTGCCTTTACCAATGAGCTTTTTCCTTTTTAAATTTTTATGTTTTTAGTTCTGGCCTTTTCTTTTTCACTTAGATGTACCTTTACATTTTCTTATAAAGCTAGTTTGGCAATGGTTGTAAGTTTTACCCTTTCACCACTTTAAATATTCCACACCATTCCTTTCTGACTAGCAATTTCTGTTGAAAAGTCAGCTTCTTGCCTTATGGGAGTTCCCTTGTATATAACTTATTGCTTTCCCCTGCTGCTTTTAATATTCTCTCTTTATCTCTAAATTTTGCCACTTTAAGTGTAACCTGTCTTGGTGTGATCTTTTTTGGGTTGATCGTGTTTGGGACTTTGTGTTTTCTGCACCTGAATGCATGTTTCCTTACCCTGGTTAAGGAAGTTTCCAGCCATGATATTTTCAAATATGTTCTCTGCACCCCTCTCTTTTCTCCTTCTGGGATCTTTATAATAAGAAATGTTGGTATGTTTGATGCTGTCACTGGATCTTTTCAATTTTCCTCATTTATTTACTTTTTTTTCTGTTCAGCTTGATGAATTGCGTATGGGAATTCTCTGTACTAACTTCGGATAAAAATATATTTAAAATCAAAAAGTCTCCTATGTACCTCTATATCTTTCCACTTCTTCATCAGTACACTTATTTAATATCTCAGTTTATTAATTTTTCATTTACTTTTAAAAACCCATTCAAATTTGGTCCCAGTGTTCCACCAAAACAACTCTCAATACAATTGCCAATGACCTCCATATTCAGTTCAGAGGACATATTTTAGTAGTTGCTTTACACAGGGCTTCCTTACTTAAGGAGCTACTTTTCTATTGGCCTCTAAAGTAATATGTTCTCCTGACTTTCCTCCTTTACTTCTGTTACTTCTCCATATCTGTTGCAGGCTTATTAGTGTTGGCATTACTCAATCCTAAATATTAGAACTATGATACTTTTATTCTATATAGTAATAATTCACAATCTAGTGTCTCTAATGCAAAGCCTTCTATGAGTCCTATATTTTCAAGTATCTTCTGAACTTTGGTTCACGTGGACCTCAAGCTCCATATTGTCATTTCAGAATTTATTTCCTGTTATTCTTTTCTCAGTCTCAGTCTCAGTTCAGTCGCTCAGTTGTGTCTGACTCTTTGCAACCCTGTGAACCGCAGCACGCCAGGCCTCCCTGTCCATCACCAACTCCCAGAGTCCACCCAAACCCATGTCCATTGAGTTGGTGATGCCATCCAACCATCTCATTCTCTGTCGTTCCCTTCTCCTCCTGCCCTCAATCTTTCCCAGCATCAGGGTCTTTTCAAAAGAGTTAGCTCTTCACATCAGATGGCCAATGTATTGGAGTTTCAGCTTCAACATCAGTCCTTCCAATGAACACCCAGGACCGATCTCCTTTAGGATGGACCGACCGGTTGGATCTCCTCGCAGTCCAGGGGACTCTCATTCATTCAAGTATCTTCTGAACTTTGGTTCACGTGGACCTCAAACTCCATATTGTTATTTTAGAGTTTATTTCCTGTTATTCTTTTCCCAGTTATTCTTTTAGGCCTTCTTATTTTGGTCAGTGAAAGCCACCTTCATCCAAATAGCAACTCAGGGTCCTAAAACTCTTCTGAGATGTTTTACCTTTACTCAATATGCTAAATCTATCTTCAGTTCCTAAAATGATTTAATTCTAGTCTTCACATTCAGTTGTTAATCTCTGTTTTTTTAATGCCAACCACCCTAGTCCACATCGCCACTAATCCTTGCCTAGAGTTCAGCAAGAAAATATTAGTTAGCCTTCTTCCATACATGCTAATTTCCTTTCCAATATGTTCTCCATAATGCTGCTAGAGTATTCTGTTCAAACAGAAAATTGTTTATATCACACTCCTATTTAAAACTATTTAGTATTGTTTTGCGGAGAAGGCAATGGCACTCCACTCCAGTACTCTTGCCTGGAAAATCCCATGGATGGAGGAGCCTGGTAGGCTGCAGTCCATGGGGTCGCTAAGAGTCGGCACGACTGAGCAACTTCACTTTCACTTTTCACTGTCATGCACTGGAGGAGGAAATGGCAACTCACTCCAGTGTTCTTGCCTGGAGAATCCCAGGGATGGGGGAGCCTGCTGGGCTGCCATCTATGGGGCCTCACAGAGTCGGACATGACTGAAGTGACTTAGCAGCAGCAGTATTGTTCTGAAAAAAAAAAAAAAAGAGAAAATTGGTAATTTTAACTTGTGAAATAAAGCCTCCCTCCTTTTCAGCATCAACGTATTTCACATTCCATGTTACTTTTTTCTCTAAATTAACCTTCTTTGACCTCCATAAATCTGCCACGAGTCTTCTCTGTTTTACATCTTTGGAAATTTATGCCATGGGTGATTGTGATCATAAAAGAATATGAATAAGAACATGGTGTCAAATAACAGAGATGTATATGTGAATCTCTGATTTATTTATCCTGTGATTTAAAGGAACTTCCTTATCACTTTTAAGCTTTATTTTCTTCATCATTAAAATGGAGCTAGTAGTAATAATTGCCTTGTAGATCTCTCAAGTGAATTAAATAAAATGAAACAGAATAACTAGCTAAATTCCAAAAAGTAAGCCACTGCTTTTGTGCCTTTAGACAAGTCTCTTACCATTTGAAGATTTTACATTACGCCCCACTGAAGAAAAAATATATATCTTGGACTGTATATGTTATATAGTGAGTGCATGCAGAACATTGATAGTAATTGCTTAATAATGTTTAAAATATGGAATTAATAATAAGAAGTAATAATTTCCCTTTTTGATTTCTATTTTTGAATAAAGAGTTATTTTTAAATGATGTTTGTGTTCTCATGCTCAGTCATGTTTGATTCTTTGTGACCCCATAGACTGTGGCTCGCTAGGCTCCTTCAGTTCAGTTCAGTTCAGTTCAGTCACTCAGTTGTGTCCGACTCTTTGAGACCCCATGAATCGCAGCACACCAGGCCTCCATGTCCAGCCCATGGGATTTTTCAAACAAGAATACTGGAGTGGTTGCCACTTCCTCTTTCAGAGGATCTTCCTGACCATGCATCAAATCCATGTCTCCTGAATTGGCAGGTGGATTCTTTACAAATGAGCTACCTGGGAAGCCCATTTTGAATGATACCACTAGCCAAATATTATAAATAGCCTGTATAATATTCTTCATATTATGGATAATGAAAATTCAGAAATTATGTGCTTTAGTTTTATCAGTTCTCCATAAACTTAAAATGCCTGTGAATCCCCTAGGGGGCTCTTAAAATCACAAACTTATTCAATTAGTTCTGGGATGATATCCAAAATTCTGCTTTTCTAGTAAGCTCCTGGGTGATGCTGGGATTCCCACCTTTAATTTGCATTTTAGACATACAAGTATGTATGGATAAAGGACACCATCATAAGCAGAAACCAACCTATCAATGCTAACTGGAGCACTCTGTATTTTTAAGTTGATGATGAACTATGAAAAAAAGGAATATAAAAATGCATGTATCCTTCTTATCATGGTAATTGAAAAATGACGTTAGGTTTTCAAAAGAAAGATAATGGAAGTCCTGTTAAAACAATTTACATGGTGCTGGCTGATACAAAACAAATGCAAAGTAAGAGTATGTTGTATATATTAGTCCAGTTCAGTTCAGTTCAGTCGCTCAGTAGTGTCCAACTCTTTGAGACCCCATGAATCACAGCACTCCAGGGCTCTCTGTCTATCATCAACTCCCGGGGTTCACCCAAACTCATGTGCATTGAGTCAGTGATGTCATCCAGCCATCTCATCCTCTGTCGTCCCCTTCTTTTCCTGCCCCAATGCCTACCAGCATCAGGGACTTTTCCAATGAGTCAACTCGTCATATGAGGTGACCAAAGTAATGGAGTTCCAGCTTCAAATCAGTCCTTCCAATGATCATCCAGGACAGATCTCCTTTAGGATGGACTGTTTGGATCTTCTTGCAGTCCAAGGGACTCTCAAGAGTCTTCTCCAGTATCACAGTTCAAAAGCATCCATTCTTCGGCACTCAGCTTTCTTCACAGTCCAACTCCCACATCCATACATGACCACTGGAAAAACCATAGCCTCGACTAGACGGACCTTTGTTGGCAAAGTAATATCTCTGCTTTTTAGTATGCTATCTAAGTCGGTCATAACTTTCCTTCCAAGGAGTAAGCATCTTTTAATTTCTTGGCTGCAATCACCATCTGCAGTGATTTTGGAGCCCCAAAAAATAAAGTCTGACACTCTTTCCACTGTTTCCCCATCTATTTCCCATGAAGTGATAGGACTGGATGCCATGATCTTTGTTTTCTGAATGTTGAGCTTTAAGCCAACTTTTTCACTCTCCTCTTTCACTTTCATCAAGAGGCTCTTTAGATCCTCTTCGCTTTCTGCTGTAAGGGTGGTGTCATCTGCATATCTGAGGTTATTGATATTTCTCCTGGCAATCTTGATTCCAGCTTGTGCTTCTTCCAGCCCAGTGTTTCTCATGATGTACTCTGCCAGAAGTTAAATAAGCAGGATGACAATATACAGCCTTGACATACTCCATTCCCTATTTGGAAGCAGTCTGTTGTTCCATGTCCAGTTCTAACTGTTGTTTCCTGACCTGCATACAGGTTTCTCAGGTGGTTAGGGTTAGGTTTCTAATCCTAACCCTAACCCTAACCCTAACCCTAAAACCGTTACCTTAACTCTAACCCTAACCCTAACCCTACCCCTAACAGGGTTAGTCAGGTCAGGTGGTCTGGTATTCCCATATCTTTCAGAATTTTCCAGTTTATTGTGATCCACACAGTCAAAGGATTTGGCATAGTCAGTAAAGCAGAAGTAGATGTTTTTCTGGAACTCTCTTGCTTTTTTGATGATCCAGTGGATGTTGGCAATTTGATCTTTGGTTCCTCTGCCTTTTCTAAAACCAGATTAAACATCTGGAAGTTCATGGTTCACATATTGCTAAAGCCTGGCTTGGAGAATTTTGAGCATTACTTTACTAGTGTGTGAGATGAGTGCAGTTGTGCAGTAGTTTAAGCATTCTTTAGGATTGTCTTTCTTTGGGATTGGAATGAAAACTGACCTTTTCAGTCCTGTGGCCACTGCTGAGTTTTCCAAACTTGCTGGCATATTGAGTGCAGCACTTCCATAGCATCATCTTTCAGGATTTGAAATTGCTCAGTTGAAATTCTATCACCTCCACTAGCTTTGTTCATAGTGTTGCTTCCTAAGGCCCACTTTACTTCACATTCTAGGATGTCTAGCTCTACGTGAGTGATCACAGCATCATGATTATCTGGGTTGTGAAGCCCTTTTTGGTACAGTTCAGTGTATTCTTGCCACCTCTTCTTATTATCTTCTGCTTTTGTTAGGTACCTACCATTTCTGTCCTTTATTGAGCCTATCTTTGCATGAAATATTCCCTTAGTTCTCTAATTTTCTTGAAGAGCTCTCTAGTCTTTCCCATTCTGTTGTTTTCCTCTATTTCTTTGCATTGATAGCTGAGGAAGGCTTTCTTATCTCTCCTTGCCATTCTTTGGAACTCTGCATTTAGATGCTTGTATCTTTCCTTTTCCCTTTGCTTTTCACTTCTCTTCTTTTCACAGCTATTTGTAAAGCCTCCTCATACAGCCATTTTGCTTTTTTCCATTTCTTTCTTGAGGATGGTCTTGCTCCCTGACTCCTGTACACGAACCTCTGTCCATAGTTCACCAGACATTCTGTCTATCAGATCTAGTCCCTTAAATCTATTTCCCTTCCACTGCATAATCAAAAGGGATTTGATTTAGGTCATACCTGAATGGACTAGTAGTTTTCCTTAGTTTCTTCAATTTAAGTCTGAATTTGGCGATAAGGGGTTCTTGATCTGAGCCACAGTCAGCTCCTGGTCTTGTTTTTGCTGACTGTATCGAGCTTCTCCATCTTTGGCTGCAAAGAATAAAATCAATCTGATTTTGGTGTTGACCATCTGGTGATGTCCACGTGTAGAGTTTTCTCTTGCGTTGTTGGAAGAGGGTGTTTGCTGTGACCAGTATGTTCTCTTGGTAAAACTCTATTAGCCTTTGCCTGCTTCATTCTGTACTCCAAGGCCAAATTTGCTGTATACATTTCAGATGTATAATAAATGCTTAAAATAGGATTCAGTTAATGAGTGGATTGTTGCAGAAATAATTGGGCTGAATAGGCATAATAATTGGGTATGATGCTTTCAAATTGTGGTGCTAGAGAAGATTCTTAAGAGTCCCTTTGATTGCAGGGAGATCAAACCAGTCAGTCCTAAAGGAAATCAACCTTGAACATTTACCGGAAGACTGATGCTGAAATGAAGCTCCAATACTTTGGCCACCTGATGTGAAGAGCTGATTCATTGGAAAATACTGGGGCTGGGAAAAATTGAAGGCAGAAGAAGAAAGGGTTGGCAGAGGATGAGATGCTTAGATGGCATCACTGACTCAGTGGACATGAACTTGAGCAAACTCCAGCTGATAATGAAGGACAGGGAAGCTTGGCATGTTGCAATCCGTGAGTCGCAAAGAGGCAGACATGACTTAGCAACCTAACAACAATAAAGAAAAATAAAAGATTTGAATTGGGATTTCAAGGTTAAATGGCCATTAGATTCCTGGCACAAAGAGGAAAGAGCTGTTAGGATGGAAAATTGACATTGTTCAAAGTCTTTGAAGCAGGAATATGCACGACAAAAATAGTACACATACAGTGACCAAGTAAAGTTCATTTGGACTTGTAGGCCTTGGAAAAGTTTGACTCAGCAACAGCATTTGACATCCTGGTAAGACTTCGTATGCTATGTGCGATTTGTCAGTAATGAGATTTTTATATGTATAAAGTCAGTATTCAATATTATTTGTATAATAACAATATTCAATTACATCTTAATTTTATTCCTTGAATGCAAAAGAAGCGACAGCTGTCATTTCATGATATTACATATTGGAGGTATGTCTCATAGGCGAATACCATCTCTGATGTATTTAACAGTAGTTTAAAAGCTGAAAATCTTTGTGTTAAAGACTAGTACCTAACACATAGAAGATATTCTGGAAAAATACTTGTTATTTTACCAAAAGGATACCTGACCAATAGGCCAGGATACTCCTTGATAACAGAATCCTTGGTCCTAACAGATTATAGGTGAGAATGCTTTTTGTTGGAAGAAAGATAAATATATTATGGCTTTATTGTGTCAAAGACTTTAGAAAGAACCATGAATATTTATTCAAAATTCTTTCTTATTACTATCTACATTTATAATCAGAAGACTGAGATAACTAAGCAGGTAAATTTATCATTTCAGAGGGATGACCCTTGTTTGAGGTCCCTATATATCTGCCATAAAGGAGCCAGACATTTTAATAACTTCTCAAATACGTAAGGTCACAAATCATTTGAGAGATAATATTGTACAACAGTTAAAGAAATACTATTTATAAGTGTTCTGTATTCCATGAATAGAATCTTGCAATGAGTTTTCCAGATTTGAAATAGAGGTATTTATATTGTTATGCTTTTACCTAGCTGTTGTCCCAAGTACCAATGTGATGCTTTTCAGATTAAATTAGTGTTCCAATATTGCAGACTTTAAGTTCTTATGCCACTCTTAAACTAGCAATGTAATTAGATACATTACATCCTGATATTTATTATTAATGGGAAGACAATAAAGTAGGTGATTAAACATTTGCTATTCTTGCAATCATTAGACAGCCTCCTGAGGAGGCCAGGTTCAATAACATGTCACCAATTTGATAAAACCTTAATGAGTCATTAACTGGTTGTGGAATTGTGAGCTATAGAGCTGAGTTATTTTGCTGGTCATAAGAAAAACATTGAGGTTAAGAAACATGCAATAATTTGGGTCACCTTTATTAGGACAAATGAATATGTATATCCTAATGCTAGTTTTTCTAATTTGTCACTTTCAGATACTCTGAAACATAGGTAAATTATTTTCCCCTTTATCTTGAAGTACTTTTATATAAGAATGATTTAAGAAAAATACTTCCAAGCCTCATAGTACCTTTTTATGTCCATATATATGTTTGTTCTAATCAATCAAAAATCATCTTATCTTACCATTTTCTAGTTTCAAAGTTAGGTTGTAGTTTTCTGTCTTTTGTTGCCATGTAGATAGACAACCACAGGTAATATACACTTACCTATTTTTATATCCTCTAATTCATACAAGTATATATGTTTATCAAGATGGTTGATATAGTGTGGACACTATTATAACCTCTACAACTAAAGCAACCTAACTCACTAAAACATGAACTCCCAGGTGGCATGAGGAATACAGTTTCTGGCCTGTGGCACATAGTTAAGTGATAGAGCTGTAGGGGAACCCTGAGATACAACTTGTTTTTCATGTTGTCAGCCATCCCTGCATTGAGGCTTATAAACCCAGCTTTAGATACCAGCTGGAAGTTTTAATCGATTTTAACTAGAGAAGAGTAAAAATTATCTCAATCAGTTGGGCTGCCATGCTGTTTGAGAAATGTTTCTAAGACCTAGAAACAGCATTTGTTTTCTGTTCTGAAAATATGTAAATAAAGATGTGTCCTAAAGCCAGTGGTGTATTGGATAGAATGTATTAGCTTTATTCATCACACTACTTGCAATGTTCAACTTCTCTTTCCAAGTGAAACTGCCAGTTGTTCAGGAATTTTGCTGTTGGCTTATGTTTGTTCAGAAGCAACCCTGAATCTGTAAGTTACACCGGATCCAGGGCCAGTGTTGACATACCTTGGCCTGTTACTGTGAGATGGCCAGGACATTGCCTTGCTGCATGTTAGCTGTTTGTATAAACTTGACTAGCTCTCTCTATAATTTGGATTATAGAATATAAATAAAGATTGCTCAGAGGGAAAAGATGGGTAATGGAACAGATACATAGAGAGGAGCATGGATGCTATGAGAAAGGATGATTCTTGAGATGATTTATCCCTAGGTCTAGGTTCTTCCTGGTCTAAGTACCAATAAGTTTCTAACCTTTAAAGTGTGCCTAACATCTGCCCAGTCAGAATGAAGAGTATCAATCTCAATTCACAAATAGTATGTATGTCTGAGGTTGAAAAAGGTATTTAAACAGAATCGGAGATTTGGCAACACTGAGAAGTGGGACACTATCCTAAAAGTTAACCTCTTTTATTTTTAAATTAATTTTTATTGGCATATTGTCGCTTTACAATGTTGTGTTAGTTTCTGATGTACAACAAAGTGAATCCATTTTACATATAGTTTATAGCTATTCTTTTTTGCATTTCCTTCCCATGTAGGTTATTATGGATCAGATCATTGAATAGAATTCCCTGTGCTATAAAGTAGATTCTCACTAGTTACCTATTTTCTAGATAGTAGTGTAAGTATGCCAGTCTCAGTCTCCCAGTTCCTTCCCCCTTTCCTCTCTCCCTTTGGTAATGTAACTATTTTTCACTACATCTGTGACTCTGTTTCTGCTTTAAACTAGGTTTATCTGTCCCATCTTTCTAGATTCCACATATCAGTGATATTATATGATATTTGTTTTTCTGTTTCTGACTTAACTCTGTGTAACAATCTCTAGGTGCATTCACATGTCTACAAATGACACTATTTTGTTCCTTTTGATATGACTGCATAATATTCCATTGTATATATGTGCCATATCTTCCTTATCCATTCATCTGTTGATGACATTTAGGTTGCTTCTATTTCCTGAGTATTGTAAATAGTGCTGCAATAAACATATGAAAAGATGATCTACATAACTAATTGTTAAAGAAATGTGATCCAAGCTATAATATCACCTCACATCAGTCAAATTGGCTATCATCAGAAAACATACAAACAGTAAATGCAGGAGAGATGGGAGAAAAGGGAATCCACCTACATTATTGGTGGGACTGAAAATTGATATAGCCATTGTGAAGAAACAGTATGGAGAGTCCTTAAAAAAACTAAAAATAGAGCTACGATATGACCCAACAATCCCACTCCTAAGCATATATCCAGAACAGTTCAGTTCAGTTCACTTCACTTGTTCAGTCGTGTCTGAATCTTGACGACCCCATGCAGCACGCCAGCCCTCCCTATCTACCACCAACCCAAAAGTCCACTCAAACTCATGTCCATTGAGTCAGTGATGCCATCCAACCATCTCATCCTGTGTCATCCCATTCTCCCCCTGCCTTCAATCTTTTCCAGCATCAGAGTCTTTTCCAATGAGTCAGCTCTTCACATCAGGTGGCCGGTGTATTGCCATTTCAGCTTCAACATCAGTCCTTCCAATGAAGATTTAGGACTGATCTCCTTTAGGATAGACTGGCTGGATCTCCTTGCAGTCCAAGGGACTCTCAAGAGTCTTCTCCAACACCACAGTTCAAAAGCATCAATTCTTCGGCACTCAGCTTTCTTCACAGTCCAATTCTCACATCCATACATGACCACTGGAAAAACAATAACCTTGACTAGATGGACCTTTGTTAGCAAACAAATGTCTCTGCTTTTTAATACACTGTCTAAGATGGTCATAACTTTCCTTCTGAGAAGTAAGTGTCTTATAATTTCATGGATGCAGTTACCATCTGAAATGATTTAGAAGCCCTCCCCCCCAAAAAATAAAATCAGCCACTGTTTCCACTGTTTCTCCATCTATTTGCCATGAAGTGATGGGACCAGATGCCGTGACCTTAGTTTTCTGAATATTGAGCTTTAAGCCAACTTTTTCACTCTCCTCTTTCATTTTCATCAAGAGGCTCTGTAGTTCTTCTTCGCTTTCTGCTGTAAGGGTTGTGTCATCTGCATATCTGAGGTTATTGATATTTCTCCCGGCAATCTTGATTCCAGCTTGTGCATCTTCCAGCCCAGCGTTTCTCATGATGTACTCTGCATATAAGTTAAATAAGCAGGGTGACAATACACAGCCTTGACATACTCCTTTTCCTATTTGGAACCAGTCTGTTGTTCCATGTCCAGTTCTAACTGTTGCTTCCTGACCTGCATACAGATTTCTCAAGAGGCAGGTCAGGGTGGTCTGGTATCCCTGTATCTTTCAGAATTTTCCACAGTTTATTGTGATCCACACAGTCAAAGGCTTTGGCATAGTTAATGAAGCAGAAGTAGATGTTTTTCTGGAACTCTCTTGCTTTTTCAATGATCCAGCGAATGTTGGCAATTTAATCTCTGGTTCCTCTGCCTTTTCTAAAACCAGCTTGAACATCTGAAGTTCACAGTTCACATATTGCTGAAGCCTATCTTGGAGAATTTTGAGCATTACTTTACTAGTGTGTGAGATGAGTGCAGTTGTGCAGTAGTTTAAACATTCTTTGGCATTGCCTTTCTTTGGGATTGGAATGAAAACTGACCTTTTCCAGTCCTGTGGCCACTGCTGAGTTTTCCAAACTTGCTGGCATATTGAGTGCAGCACTTTCACAGCATCATCTTTCAGGATTTGAAATAGCTCCACTGGAATTCTATCACCTCCACTAGCTTTGTTCATAGTGATGCTTCCTAAGGCCCACTTGACTTCACATTCAGGACGTTTGGCTCTAGGTGAGTGATCACACCATCATGATTATCTTGGTCATGAAGACGTTTTTTGTGTAGCTCTTCTGTGTATTACTGCCACCTCTTCTTAATATCGTCTACTTCTGTTAGGTCCATACCATTTCTGTCTTTTATTGAGTCTATCTTTGCATGAAATGTTCGCTTTGTATCTCTAATTTTCTTGAAGAGATATCTAGTCTTTCCCATTCTATTGTTTTCCTCTATTTCTTTGCACTGATCACTGAGGAAGGCTTTCATATCTCTTCTTGCTATTCTTTGGAGCTCTGCATTCACATGGGTACATCTTTCCTTTTCTCCTTTGGTTTTTGCTTCTTTTTTTTTCGCAGCTATTTGCAAGGCCTCCTCATACAGCCATTTTGCTTTCTTGCATTTCTTTCTTGAGGATGGTCTTGCTCCCTGACTCCTATACATGAACCTCTGTCCATAGTTCATCAGACATTCTGTCTATCATATCTAGTCCCTTAAATCTATTTCCCTTCCACTGTATAATCATAAGGGATTTGATTTAGGTCATACCTGAATGGACTAGTGGTTTTCCTTACTTTCTTCAATTTAAGTCTCAATTTGGCAATAAGGAATTCATGATCTGAGCCACAGTCAGCTCCTGGTCTTGTTTTTACTGACTGTATTGAGCTTCTCCATCTTTGGCTGCAAAGAATAAAATCAATCTGATTTTGGTGTTGACCATCTGGTGATGTCCACGTGTAGAGTCTTCTCTTGTGGTGTTTGAAGAGAGTGTTTGCTATGATCAGTATTAGCCTCATTTAATTTAAAGTGTTTATTATTGGTAAGGAAATTGTCAAGTTAAGTGGGGCCTTAGCAGACCTTTTTATTAACTGAAAGGATATATAGAGTTTGAAACATTATCATTATCACTAAGATTTTGTAATAAGAGGATTGCTTATAAGAAATTATTTTAAATATTTTGCCTATTAATGGAGGGGTCTTAGAACTATTAGATCATGAGATATCTCAGTAACAGAGACTGCTGTATGTTCCCCATGTCTATTTTCTCCACTTCTTGGAGGATTAGGACTTTTGTTTAAAATGTACAGAATACTTGTTTAATCAGAATACACTTTCCATCTTCTTTTGCAGTTAGAAATGACTATGTGACTAAGCTTTTGCTGATAGAATGTGAACAGAAATGATGTATGAAACACCCGAACCTCTCTTATATTAGGAAATTGCTTACTCTACGTTTTTCATCTGGAGGAATGAAAGCCAGCACTGACTACACTGGTAAGATGAACACACTAATGAATACAGAACATCAAGACAAAGGAACATAGGCCCTTAGATGACCTCATGGAACAGAGAATCCCTTTTAATGATGTCCTCAACACTGGCTTCTGAAAGATTTTCCTTTATCTGCTCCCTGCATGTGCTTACTGCTTCATCATACACATGCCTTTTGCTCAGGCTTCCTGTTGTTACCTGAGTTATTTGAGAGAGAAATTTCTATTTTACTTGACCCACAGTATGTGTTGTGTCATATTTCTTAGGAAGCTTAGCCTATACCACAACTGATGCATTATCTAATATTCTTTAAATGAGGCTGGGATGATTATTCTTTCTTATATTGATTGTCTGATTGGTTGTTGTTGATTTTTCTGAAAATAAATGTGAATCTCTTCGAGGTCCTTTGCTCACAAATAAGATATATGCTGAAAAAAAAAGCCTCTCAGTATCACGGAACTGAATCTCTCCTCATGGATTTAAAGATGACTTTAAAGTTTTCAAATTTAATAAATCTTATAGTTAAATAAATAAATGAAAATGAAGACGTTTTCAGTTGAGTACTGTCTGCTTAACCACAGATGTCTCTAGAAAGGTCAGCTGTGGCGTTGAGGCATGAAATCTGAGTAGATCAAGAAATTTATGAAAAGTGTTGTCACTTAGAGAATATTTTATTCTGTAATTTTAAAGTGGTTACTCTTTGCCTGGGAAAATACAAGGGAAGATTTTATATATACTTTGTTTTGACTGGATATGTATACACATATAGATTTAGACATTTGGATTTGGAACTCATTTTTAAAATAGAACCCTCCCTGTTTCTCAAATGAGCTGAATATAGTGGGGTTTCAAAATAGTTTAATATCCACAGGAAAATTCTATATAGATTTTTTAAATAAATAAATATTGTCCTGTTCTCTGACATTGTCTTACTTCTCCCAGGGAATTTTCCACAAAATCTCAAATAGCATTCATGTTGTAGAAATAGCATATGTCTAGATCATGAAGGATAGAAATGACAATCATAGAAAATTCTAGTAGTTGACTCTGCATGCTCAATATAAAATGCAGATCAATAGCTTCATTCCTTCATTGATATTTTGAGCTGGAAGCAATCTCAGCTCTATTTCCTTGACTCATAAATAAGAAATTAGAGGTCAGAAGTTAGCAAAGTAACAAAATTAATCAAGGTCACAAAGTTAATTGAGGCTAGAGTCAAGATTAGAACATTGGTTTCCAGGTTTCCAGTCTTGAGCTCTTCTCACTAAGTCATATCATCCTTAGGACTCTATTTAAAAATATTCTTGTTAAAACTGATGACAGAGAAGAAACAATTCTCTCCAAGAAGCTCAACCAAATGCAAAATTCCTGAAGCTTCATTCACATCTGGCTAGAACACCAGTATCTTGTTATAGCAGTATATATTAAATCAAAGAAATTGGAGTCTGAACATGCCGGGGAAGGGCTGCAAAGTATAACACTCTGGGCAGTGGGATTCAGGCCACATTTTGAACTGCTAGAAAAAGAGGGGAGGATTTAAGCCCCAACCAAGGCTTAAACGAAGAATAAATCTGTTAGCAGAGCAATTACTCCTGTGCTCAGTAAACTGCCTTCTTTAAGGATTAGCAGATAAATCTAGGCCTAGGCATTAGAGTTTTCTTGGCACATCTTCCTCCTTCTGCACATCAATAACAATGTATTTACCCAATTATCAGATAATCCCACTTAAATTGATCAATTGATAGCTCCCCAGTCCTTTCAAAGCACTGCTTTGTTTTCTTTGGCCTCAAACACCTAAAAATATTTCTAGAGGTCAGGAAAGTACAAATTGCAAATTTATTATTCTTGGAGTTGCAGGATGACCTTTAACCTTGCGTTTCCGAACCCTGCATGGTGCCTTGGAAAAGTGATTTCCTTTAAAGTAAATAGGAGTCCTCGGGCAAAAGGCTGAAGGGAGCTCTGAGACTTAACCCCTTCACCATACTTAGCCTTCACTGAGAAAAATGACAAATAGTACTTGTCATTTTTAAGTCATTTCACTCTGAAATGACTAAATTGTTTTCTGTTTTTTTTTTTTTTTGCTCTGTTTTTTCCCCTAGCCTTTGCAGCTAAACAAAACCAAGTACAAATTGTTAAAAGTGATAAATGCTATGGAGAACATCATTATCCCTTTGTACAGTAGACATATAAACATTAGATGGGTTTAATTTAAATATGAATAGCATAGATTCCCAACTTCTCATTTGAACTCTTTAGAATTTAACAAAAAATAACTGCTCAAATCCAATTTCTTTCCTAGTTCTAAGAGAAGCTAAGAGATTGACCAAGTAAAAACACAGGATATCTAGTTAAATTATAATTTCTTTTACACAACAGAATTTTTAGTTATTAGATACTAAATATTTCATGAGACATATGAAAAATGTCTCTATTGTTTATAAATCAAATGCAGTCGGGCATTCTGTAGCCTAGCATTTTGTCTGACAGTAGAATCATGAGAGACTCTAACATTTCAGCCGTTAATGGTGTGTGTGTGTGTGTTTGTGTTAGTTGATCAGTCATGTCTAACTATGTGCAACCTCATGGACTGTAGCCTGCCAGGCTCCTGTGCCCATGGAATTCTCCAGGAGTGAAGAACAATGAAATGGGTAGCCATTCCCTTCTGCAGGGGACCTTCCCAATCCAAGGATCAGGTCCAGGTCTCCTACCCTGCAGGCAGAGTCTTTACTATCTGAGCCACCAGGGAAGCCCAGTGATGGCACCGTGGTTGACAAACAATAGAACATACTACTGTCAAAATATGGCTCCTTGGCAGATTGAACATTTGAAATAGAAAGGTTTTGAGGAAATGACAGAAGCAGGAAGGTCTCTGACCTTTCCCCATCCTTCTCTTCTGAATCAGGTCATAAGACCCACCTGTGAGAGATGATCTCCCTACACCTATGTCAAGAAAGCGGCTCCTTTTCTCTTTTCTGTTTGCCATTTTCTGTTTCCCTCTAACCTTAAAAGGACCTGATTATAGGAGGTAAGATCACTAGACAATTGGACCTAACTCCCGATTATATGCCACTAAATACACACTAGGCCTTGCCTAGACTATTGAATATTTCCTAGATAAACAGAAGTAAGAATGAAAAATTAAGTAGTGAAATAATGACTACCTCTCTAGTCCCAGCAGCTCTCACAGAAATCATGCAAGCTGACCATGCGGACATCCAAAGGAAGATCATGAAGGGTCAGCCAGTCAGCATGCGATGGAGAATGATGCAGAACCCCACCTCCTGCAGAATCTTTGGAGCTGGATTGGGACTGCTGCTGCTGTTGCTAAGTCGCTTCAGTCGTGTGTGACTCTGTGTGACCCCATAGATGGCAGCCCACCAGGCTTCTCAGTCCCTGGGATTCTCCAGGCAAGAATATTGGAGTGGGTTGCCATTTCCTTCTCCAATGCATGCGTGCACGCTAAGTCGCTTCAGTCGTATCCGACTCTGTATCTCCCTATGGACAGCAGCCCACCAGGCTTCTATGACCACAGGATTCTCTAGACATGAATACTGGAATGGGGTGCCATTTCCTTCTCCATGGACTGGGACATGAATCTACTTTCTCCTGAGGTTGTCAGTACTCTGAATAGAAGGATCTCCCAAGTATTGGCTTTTGAGTGGGAAGCAGCTGCACCTAAGTCCATTAACAATCAGGATGAGAGAACGTCCTTATCACAGGCCTTGCTGTTTCCCCAGTTCACTAGACTCAACTCTTACTCTGTGCTATTACACCTTTCCATGACTGTCTACGTCAAATCTAGCACAGTAGCACTCAGGTTTAATTGTTTCTTTAGGTCTTTTATTTTGTTATGAAGGGTCCCTTGGCATGTAAAATTTGTATTCAACGATTTGTATGCTTTTCTCCTGTTAATCTGTCTTTAAGAGTTTAATTTTCAGACCCAACCAAGGGCCATGAGAGGGTCAAGAAAACTTTTTTTTTCTCCTCTTCAGGACACATTCTGTCATGCATCAATTTCACTAATAATTAACACAGCAAAGGATTTCCACAAGGGTTAAGTTCAGTTCAGTTCAGTTCAGTCGCTCGTGTCCGACTCTTTACGACTCCATGAATCGCAGCACTCCAGGCCTCCCTCTCTATCACCAACTCCCGGAGTTCACCCAAACTCATGTGCATTGAGTATGTGATGCCATCCAGCCATCTCATCCTCTGTCGTCCCCTCCTCCTCCTGCCCCCAATCCCTCCCAGCATCAGGGTCTTTTCCAATGAGTCAACTCTTCTCATCAGGTGGCCAAATTATTGGAGTTTCAGCCTCAGCATCAGTCCCTCCAATGAACACCCAGGACTCGTTTCCTTTAGGATGGACTGGTTGGATCTCCTTGCAGTCCGAGGGACTCTCAAGAGTCTTCTCCAGCACCACAGTTCAAAAGCATCAATTCTTCGGTGCTCAGCTTTCTTTATAGTCCAACTCTCACAACCATACATGACCACTGGAAAAACCATAGCCTTGACTAGATGGACATTTGTTGGCAAAGTAATGTCTCTGCTTTTTAATGTGCTCTCTAGGTTGGTCATAACGTTCCTTCCAAGGAATAAGTGTCTCTTAATTTCATGGCTGCAGTCACCATCTGCAGTGATTTTGGAGCCCCCCCCAAAAATGAAAGTCTGACACTGTTTTGTTGTATGATGGGGAAAAACCCTTCTTCATCACACTGCCTTTCCAGTTTGCCTTCATTTTCAGCTGCACCTCTGAATCTTCTCTGGTCTCATTTCCTCCCAGCCTCGTTTCCTTTTCTGTCCCCAACAATGTACTTGGCTGCTCCCCACACTCCCCATGTGTGTCTAGTCACACTGTTCCCCCATCTGTACAGAGTTTTCCTATCTGTATCTTTTCCAATCGTTTAATATCAGTCACTGTTTAAATCCATTTGCCTTTGTGAAGTTTCCTTGTTATGCAATGGCTCTCTTCCCCATCTTGAAGAATGTGAGAACGTTCTACATCCTTTCTTTGGCACTGACATTTCAGTGTGATTCCTTTAGTCTCTCTCTCTCTCTCATAAACACACATACACATACACAAACACACACAATCACCTTGGCTTTTTACTTAAAGGGTGATGTCCTCAGTGAAGGTAGACAGATTTAGTTGTATTTATCTTTCAGTAATAATAAATGTGCCTAATATATATCTGATTTGGGTTAATTATTTTGATATTCAAAGTTCTGACTTGAAGCCATTCTCTCTTTGAATTAATATTCATTCAATAATATTTATTGGGCCCATATCATGTGACAGAGGTTTCCTCAGTTTTCAGATCACTAAAATCTAAGTCACATAAAAGCAGAGGTTATGTTAGTATTGTTTGGGTAAATATTCAGATACTGGAAAATGCCTGGCACAAAATAGGTGCTTGGTAGATTTTAACTGAAGCAATGAAATCAGACCTACTATCTGTTTGTTGTCTTAAATTCAGTTATTTTCCTTTTTCCTGAGAATTTTCTGTTTCTTTTAGAGAATTGCATCAGTGTCTGTTTTTGTTACAGTTCCTTCAGTCTTTAACTTACAGGTTCCTGCTAGGATTAGGGCCCCCAGTCAGTTCTAATAGCTTTACTTCTCCATTTATGCACCTTCTGTGATATCCTCTTACATAAAAGATAATGTCGACATTCTTAAGAGTGTTCAGCCCTTCACAACCTGGACTAACCTTAATTTCCAGATTTAGCAATTTTATTCTCTACCTCACTCTTAATGCTTCAGCCAAATCCGTTTAATTCCCCTTTGATGAGGCTGTTAAGAGCTAAAGTTTTCTGGGGTCAGATGTTTAGTAAAAAGAGTGTTGCAGGTCGCTAAACAGTCTCACTGTTAAACTTGCCAGCCATTTTGTATATAATTCTTTGCACATGTTCTTACAGATAGTAAAGTTTTATTTTTTTCATTTCAAACAGAAAGTTTTCTTGTTTGTCTTTGCCTGAAAATCCCTAGATTTCTGTTCCAGTTCTTCTTAAGTGGGCACTTTCTAAGTTATTCTCATCTACCTTCCCAATTTAAAAAGAGAAGTTCTGTTCTGTATGCTATTACAACACTTTGCTTTGTCTGAATGTCTGCCAGAGTGTGCATGGTGAATTGCAACTTGCCTAATTTCTGAACTCCTTGAAGGCAGAGACCTTGTCCATCTCGATGCCCATCAGATCCCTAACGTGTGTTAAATAGAAAGTGAATTATTTGATATGGCAATTCCACTTGTGGAGGGGGCTTCTCTTTTCTTGATGTTTGCTATATGAATATGTCCCTGCCCTCATTCTTTTTTTTTTTTTTTTTTACATTTGCCTAAACTTCAGAGTTGGACAAGGCAGTGGCACCCCACTCCAGTACTCTGGCCTAGAAAATCCCATGGACGGAGGAGCCTGGTAGGCTGCAGTCCATGGGGTCATGAAGAGTCGGACATGACCGAGCGACTTCACTTTGACTTTTCACTTTCATGCATTGGAGAAAGAAATGGCAACCCACTCCAGTATTCTTGCCTAGAGAATCCCAGGGACAGGGGAGCCTGGTTGGCTGCCGTCTATGGGGTCACACAGAGTTGGACACGACTGAAGCGACTTATCAGCAGCAGCAGCAAACTTCAGAGTTACAGTTGAGTACAAGTGGTCCTCAACCTAGTTCCACTTACAATTTTTCAGCCTTCTGATGGTGCAAAATAATATGTATTAAGTAGAGACCATACTTTAAATTTTGAACTTTTATCTTTCGCTGGCCTAGTGATATGTTGGATGATTCTCTAATGATGCTAGGCAACTCCCAGTCAGCCCCAAAATCACAAGGGTACAAACAACCAATATACTTTTTGGTTGTACTCATAAATTCTGTTTTTCACTTTTAGTAAAACATCCAATAAATTACATGAGCTATTCAATCCTTCATTATAAAATAGGCTTTGTGTTAGATACTTTTGCCCAACTGTAGGCTAACGTAAGTGTTCTGAGCATGTTTAAGATAGGCGAGTGTTGACTGTGGTGTTCAGTAGGTTAGGTGTATTAAATGCATTTTCTGCTTAGGGGATTTTCAGTTTATGAGGGGCTCATGCGGGTGTAATGCCATCCTAAGTAGAAGCAGCCCTCTAGCCCCTCCCATAATATGCAAAGGCAAGAGAGAGCTAGCACCCTCATACAGATTTCTGTAGGTAGGATATCATTTCAGTGATCTCTAGATCTGCCAGGGTTGTGACTTTAGGATTACAAATGTCAGTCCAGAAGCTCTTTGCCTACTTGTGCGGTGCCTCACAGAGGCCGCGCCTAGCACTTACCAACTCCAGGAGAGGAGTTTTTACCTTCTTTGTTCACGTTTCTATCCCCAGCACCTGCTGTTGTGCTGCTCAGGCTCCATCACTTCAGTCCTGCCGGACTCTTTGCAGCCCCATAGACTGTAACCCGCCGCGATCCTCTTCCCACGGAATGCTCCAGACAAGAATACTGGAGTGGGCTGCCATTTCCTTCTCAGGGGATCTTCCCTACCCAGGGATCAAATCTGCTTCTCCTGTACTGTGGGCAGTTTCTTAACCTCTGAGCCACCAGGAATGTCCTCACTGTTTTACTCTTGGTTAAAAGCCGCTTGTCTGAAGCCACGCAGCTGGCAAACATCAGGATTATAACTGAAAATCAGAACATTCTCGTTCCAAAAATCATTCTTTTTTTTTTTTTAATAATCCGCCTCATTTTAAATGGCAATTATTTTAATCTAAGCTCAAGCTCTAGAGTTCAAAGTCTAGAGACTTTCTCACCTACTCAATCTAATCTATGTATTCAGACTTGATCTTCTGGTGCTAAGGGCCTTGTCATTCTTCTTTATGAAAATAGTTAATATTTATCGATCTAACATTATTAATATGCACCATTGTAGGCATTTTACCTTCATAAATGTAATTAATCATTATAAGAAAATATATTAACATCATTTTGAAAATGGCAAATCTGAGGTATAGAGTAGTTAAATAATATGCTCAAGGTCAAATATTAGTAGTGTTTTTTTTTTTTTTTTTTTTTGCTTTTAGCTTCACAAACCAGGTCCTTGATCTCTATGCTCCAGAAGAGTCATATCAGTCAGTCTAAAACTGGGTATCAACAAGGGAAGAACTAATAGCTTGAGTCTAGCACACCAACTGCTGGATGTTTACCAGTGTCTTCAGAGTAAAGTATGAAACAGCTCCTGCTATGCTGTTGCCATGAGTGATGTGAAATGGTGTCTCCCACAGATTACTTATGTCAGTAATAACAACATTTTACAGATCCCTCCACTTGACCATAAATAGGTGTTATGTCTGTGAAAGCTGGAGGAATAGCATTAGCAAGGGCCATGAAATCACCTAATGTACCACCAGACATCAGCCTCAGTATTAGAAATACAGAATTGCATGTTGAAGTGTAATTGATGGTTAATATACTGAAAACATATGTATCTCAAAAATCAGTTATTGCTTTTTTTTAATAAGCAATATTTTATTTTTAGTTAAAGTGATTTTTTCCCTCCGTTTATTTGGTTCCAGAGACAGACATTGAAGCAAAGCTATTAGGGGAAAAAAGAGTGAGGTCAGAAAATCTCTAAATTAGGAAGCTATGCTTAGTAGATTTTTATTCTGTTTTTGGAAAAAAATGAAAAGTATATATAATATTAAAAATATTTGAGTATAAAAATACACTCAAACATGCAAACATGAAATAGTACAAATACAAGAATAGGATGTGTGTATGTCTCTGCTTTTTTAACTAATGAAAACATACAGATAGATTTTTGTTTTTAATTTGTAGTATTCCTAATCCAATGCATACCCCTAAATTCTCCCTGTTGCTTAAAACTTTTTCTGGTATGCTGAGGCTGATTGCCTGTCTTTGGGAGTGAAGTAAGCTCAAAGCTATTATCTCAGAAAGGGGCTGTTTAGTTACAAGGATTAAAATGGCTCCTGTTTTCCTCTCACTTTCTATCTGTGCCTCAATTTTAAACCAAAGTCTTTCTTTTCCTTTTAATCCATTACAGTCTTCAAAGTGTTCTTCTAGTTGAGCTATATGGATTTGTGTTTACTCTTGCTGTTGATACTTAGTTTTAGGCCATTTTATGCATTAAACAATATTTTTATTTACCACTGTAAATAAAGTGTGTGTTTGTGTGTGTATATTTATAGGTATGTGTGCAACATTTAAAGTAAAGAAGTATAAATATATATAAAATATATGTATTTTCTCAGGGTGTTATAATTATTTTAGTGACGGTGCTTTCTGTTTTCAGGTTATATTAAAGATCTATGTAATTGATCAGTCTTTTCTCCAGATATTGTGTCATGTTTGGAAACGTCTTCCCAATTTCAGAGTGATAAGATGTATTTCATTATGTCATCTTGAACTTATGTATATATTTTTCCATTTAAACTTTTTGATTCAAAATGGAATTTTTACTGTTGAAATTATGAGAAATGGATTCAACTGTTTTTTTTTCTACATGACTATCCAATTATTTGAATGTCATTTGTTGATTAAGTCACATATTTTCCACTGACATAAAATATCTTTCTTAAAAAAACCCCCTGAATATCCCCATATACTTGGGTTGTCTAACATTTCTCTTCAGTTTCATTGATATGTTAATTCATGAGTTTTATTCAATATCACTTTAGCTCTTTATTATTTCTCTAAATATTTGTATTTCATTGCAGTTAAAAATTGCATAGCAATTTTTAGCGTATGGTGACTTAATGAAAGTTTCATCATCCCAGTGTACATTTTCTATAAGGATCGTGTAGGAATTTCTACCAGTTTTGTTCATTTACCTATATGGTTTGTGTGTTTGTGTGTGGACATGAGACTAAGTTTATATGACGAGGTTTCTGTATAAGGCAAGAACATTGAAACTCAGTAAAGATATATTTTTGATTAAAAAACTGCACTTTTATTTTTTTCAACTTTATAATACATTTTAATATCTTAGAAGAATAGTTCTCCATTATATTTTTTTACCCTGGCGATTCTTGTTTATTTTTCTTTGTGAACTTGAAAATCAGTTTATTTCATTAGGAGATGAATCTCTTTATATTTTTATTGCTGCTAGAGTTTGATTCCCTTCTGGACAACAAAACTCTGTAGGTTCCTTTACTTTTTAGGGGAAAGTCATGTCTTCTAACTGCAATCGCTGAATAGTGGGAAACATTACTCTAATTTTGCTTTTAACTTTTCATTGGGGTAGACTTGATTTATAAAATTATATTTGTTTCAGGTGTACAACATAATGGTTCAAAATTTTATAAGTTATACTGCATTTAAAATTATTATAAAAATTTGGCTGTATTCCCTGTTTTGTACAATGCATCTTTATAACTTTTTAATTTTATGCATAGTAGTTTGTCAAGGCTGTATATTGTCACCCTGCTTATTTAACTTATATGCAGAGTACATCATGAGAGACACTGGGCTGGCAGAAGCACAAGCTGGAATCAAGATTGCCAGGAGAAATATCAATAACCTCAGATATGCAGATGACACCACACTTATGGCAGAAAGTGAAGAGGAGCTAAAAAGCCTCTTGATGAAAGTAAAAGACGAGAGTGAAAAAGTTGGCTTAAAGCTCAACATTCAGAAAATGAAGATCATGGCATCTGGTTCCATCACTTCATGGGAAATAGATGGGGAAACAGTGGAAAGAGTATCAAACTTTATTTTTTGGGGTGCCAAAATCACTGCAGATGATGATTGCAGCCAAGAAATTAAAAGAAGCTTACTCCTTGAAAGCAAAGTTATGACCAACCTAGAGAGCATATTCAAAAGCAAAGAAGAGATTACTTTGATGACTAAGGTCCATCTCGTCAAGGCTATGGTTTTTCCTCTGGTCATGTATGGATGTGAGAGTTGGACTGTGAAGAAAGCTGAGCGCCGAAGAATTGATGCTTTTGAACTGTGGTGTTGGAGAAGGCTCTTGAGAGTCCCTTGGACTGCAAGGAGATCCAACTAGTCCATTCTAAAGGAGATCAGTCCTGGGTGTTCATTGGAAGGACTGATGCTAAAGCTGAAACTCCAATACTTTGGCCACCTCATATGAAGAGGTGACTCATTGGAAAAGACTCTGAGGCTAGGAAGGATTGGGGGCAGGAGGAGGAGGGGACGACAGAGGATGAGATGGCTGGATGGCATCAGCAACTCGATGGACATGAGTTTGAGTGAACTCCGGGAGTTGGTGATGGACAGGGAGGCCTGGCATGCTGCGAGTCATGGGGTCGCAAAGAGTCGGACACGACTGAGCGACTGAACTGAACTGAACTGAGTTTGTGTTTCTCAATCCTGTACTCCCTATCCTGTACACCTCTACCCTTAGCTATTCCCATTGGTAACCACTACTTTGTTCTATTACTGAGTCTGTTTCTGTTTTATTATATTCATTTATTTGTTTTATTTTTTAGATTCCACATATTAGTGATAATGTACAGTGTGGTCTTTCTCCGGCTGACATATTTCACTATGCAAAATACGTTTCAGGTCTATCCATGCTGTTGCAAATAACATAATTACAATTTTTATGACTGAATAATATTCTGTTGTATTTATCACATTTTTATCCATTCCTCTGTTGATGAACACAGTTTACTTCTATATCTTGGCAACTGTAAATAATGCTGCTATGAGCACTGGAATGCATATTTTTTTGAATCAGTATTTTCATTTTCTTGGTATACAAACACAGGATGTAATTGTTGGCTCATATTACCCTTCTATTTTTGGTTTTATTGGTGCTAAAACTTGGGGTTAGTGAGTTTTTACTGAATAAAATACTTTTGCATCTATAGCTGCTTTTTTTCTATTCTCCTAAATTAATATTTTACACCAAAGCTCTCTGATATTTAACCATAATCTACAAATGATTGCCATGCTTAGCTGATTAGACAGTAATTATGTAGCTGTTGCGATGTTTTTGCCTAGTAGATCCTGGCTAGAAAAGAATACAATTGCCTATACGAAATGCCTTTACTGTCTGATAACTTCACTATACAGGCTGCTATAGTTTTCCTTTCCTAGCAGCAATCATAAGATTTGTGAAATGTAGGCCTTTCCATTGTCATAGGAAAGCAAAAGTGGATTCCTGCTTTAAAAATTTCCCACATAAAATTTTAAATCATAAGCCTAAATATACCCTCCTCCTCTAACAGTGTAGCCTCAGGTTAAATAATGTCAGATTAATAAATTCTCTGAATGGTGGTCAGCTTTGAGTAAGCATTGTCTTATTTGGAATTTAATAACTATTAAATGCTTTCATATGCAACTGTCGCATACTAAACTCAAATAACATTTTTATTGCTATTGTATTACTCAATGTTAATTTAGCACAGCTCATAAAAAACTCAGTAGAAGTGATGAGAATAGATATTTAACCACTGACCTTCACCAAAGAAATTTGCCTAAGCAGTTGTCTTCAGCTTGGAGACAACTTGTCCTGATTCAGCTAGCAGTCATTTTAAGCTGAGATTTCCTTTCTTCTTTCTAAGCCCTGTCACTGTCACTCCTGTGTCCCCCTTGAATAGTTTGCCCATTCTTTCTGGTCTGTTTTTTCACTTCAAAATTCATAATGAAAGGAATGGTATTATTTTTAAAAACCACAACTCAGAAAAAAAAATAAAAATAAAATGTAACACACACACACAAAAATAAAAACCACATTTATTGAGTGCCTGCTATCTGCTAGAAACTGTTCTAGTTGATGGGACTAAAAACAAACTACAGGTCAATATTTAAGCAAACTATATTTATTATTGAGTAGTGAAAATACTTTGGAGATAAGTAGGGTTAGATAATAAGAAGAGGGAAGACTGAAGCAGTGAGATTAGCCATTTAAGTAGGATATTTAGGAAAGTCTTCACAGACAAGGTGATATTTGAACAGAGATCTAATGGGGGTGATAGAGTGAATCTTGAGCATATCTGGAAAATGGGTGATCTATGCAGAAAGAACGGTAAGTCCAAGTGGCCTGAGGTAAGATTGTGCTTGTGTTTGATGGTCTGAACTGGATTAATTAGAATTAAAGTTATAGGTGGTAAGATCTCAGAAATATTGAGGGTGGAAACAGATTATAAAGACCATTGAGACTACAATAATGACTTTGGCTTTTATTCTGGGTGAAAAGAGAAGCCATTGCGAGTTTCTAAATACAGAATTAGCATGATCAAATTTATATTTTAAAAGTATCAATTTGGTTTGAGGTTGAAAATGAGCTAACAGTGAGGAAAAGGATAGAAGCAGGGAGACATCTTAGAAGACTGTTGCAGCAAAGTGTAAAATGAGGATTTACACCTGGGAGGTATTCGTGTCATTGAAACGTAGACTTGGGAACTGAGTATTCTGATGTTACAAGAAGTAGAATTTGTTTGTAAAGTGAATATGAACTATGAGTTTGGAATTAAGAATGACTCCATGATTTTTGCCCTGAGTAGATGGAAACATGGAACTGACACTTTTTTAAATGAAGACAAATGTGGGGAAAAAACAATGGTTTTGGAAGGGTATGTATTTCAGGAGTTTGGTTTTCAGGCATATTAATTTTGAAATGTCATTTAAACATACAGTTAGAGATGCAATGTGTGCCCTTGAACATAAAAGTCAGGGCTGCTGGGAAAATATATTATATATATATATATAATATATATTATATTGGTGTATTATTGTTGTAGAATTGGTGTTTAAAGCCACAGGCCTTGATATGATAACTTAGATGATAAGTGAAGGTAAATGAGAGATGTTATTTGCTACTTGATTTAAAAAATAAAAGGGCCAATTTCTGTCTTAACTGACAAAATCCTTTTCTATCATTAGTGCTTCTCTATATTCCAAATGATCTTAAAATGAGGATAGATAACTCAACAAATTGAGTTCAAAGATTTGAACATAGAGGAAATAGCTGATTAGAATAAGTCACAGTGTGCATCTAATATGTAATCTTGCTAGGGATAGAATGATTGGAGAAAAGAGCTCCAGTTGTTCTTTGTGTTCCACAAATGGTGTGGCAGATTTGAACCTACTCTGACTGAGAGGTTTAATTTCTTTGTGGACAGAAAACTATTTTTAGGGCTTTAGGAACCCCAACAGTAATGATACAGCATGCGAGCAAGTTTATATAGTAGGAATAGCAAGGAGTATGGAGTTAGAGGAAACCGGTTTATGGCCTGGTCCATTTTATTAACTTTATTACTCTAGACTATTCATTGAGATTTCTTGGGTTGAGAAAAATGTACTTAAAATGTGCATGATAATTTTGCCTTGAGCACTTCAGAGAACCATTTTTGAGAATCAGAGCAATATCTGTGTGTGTTATGAATTATAGAGCCCTTAGTAGATGTGAGATTTCATGACTGTTTTTAAAATCAGTAAGGCTCAGTAATATTGATATGAAGCAAATGACCATTAGGAAATTAAGAGTCAAAGCTCCCAAATAGTAGCAAATCACTAGTTTTTTGTTATATTTCTCCTTATACAGTTCAAAGTTAGGAAATCTACATGGTCAGTGTGTTTGAGACATTCATTTGATAGAAGCAAACTGAGTTGTTGAAAATAAAAGGAGAAATAGGACTGTTGATTTGAGACAGAAGCTGCATTGAACAGTCCAGATGGTATGATTGTTTATCAAAGAGACAAGAGGGGAGTATGAGAGATTGAGACAGATATATAATCAGCACTGTGTTTTCCGTATTACAACATTCTGATTGTCTACAAATTTTTTTCAATAGATATCTGTGCATTAATATTTCCTATGTGCTTTTTGATATGATTTCCCTAACATCATTTCTCTCTTTTTTTTTAAATTTTTTATTATTTAAAATCTTTAATTCTTACATGCATTCCCAAACATGAACCCCCCTCCCACCTCCCTCCCCACAACATCTCTCTGGGTCATCCCCATGCACCAGCCCCAAGCATGCTGCACCCTGTGTCAGACATAGACTGGTGATTCAATTCTTACATGATAGTATACATGTTAGAATGCCATTCTCCCAAATCATCCCACCCTCTCCCTCTCCCTCTGAGTCCAAAAGTCCGTTATACATATCTGTGTCTTTTTTCCTGTCTTGCATACAGGGTCGTCATTGCCATCTTCCTAAATTCCATATATATGTGTTAGTATACTGTATTGGTGCTTTTCTTTCTGGCTTACTTCACTCTGTATAATTGGCTCCAGTTTCATCCATCTCATCAGAACTGATTCAAATGAATTCTTTTTAACAGCCGAGTAATACTCCATTGTGTATATGTACCACAGCTTTCTTATTCATTCATCTGCTGATGGACATCTAGGTTGTTTCCATGTCCTGGCTATTATAAACAGTGCTGTGATGAACATTGGGGTACATGTGTCTCTTTCCATTCTGGTTTCCTCGGTGTGTATGCCCAGCAGTGGGATTGCTGGGTCATAAGGCAGTTCTATTTGCAATTTTTAAAGGAATCTCCACACTGTTCTCCATAGTGGCTGTACTAGTTTGCATTCCCACCAACAGTGTAGGAGGGTTCCCTTTTCTCCACACCCTCTCCAGCATTCATTGCTTGCAGATTTTTGGATCACAGCCATTCTGACTGGTGTGAAGTGGTACCTCATTATGGTTTTGATTTGCATTTCTCTAATAATGAGTGATGTTGAGCATCTTTTCATGTGTTTGTTAGCCATCCGTATGTCTTCTTTGGAGAAATGTCTATTTAGTTCTTTGGCCCATTTTTTAGATCACTTTCTAACACCGCACACAAAAATAAACTCAAAATGGATTAAAGATCTAAATGTAAGATCAGAAACTATAAAACTCCTAAAGGAGAACATAGGCAAAACACTCTCAGACATAAATCACAGCAGGATCCTCTATGATCCACCTCCCAGAACTCTGGAAATAAAAGCAAAAATAAACAAATGGGATCTAATTAAAATTAAAAGCTCCTCACAACAAAGGAAAATATAAGCAAGGTGAAAAGACAGCCTTCTGAATGGGAGAAAATAATAGCAAATGAAGCAACTGACAAACAACTAATCTCAAAAATATACAAGCAACTTATGCAGCTCAATTCCAGAAAAATAAACGACCCATTTCCCTAACATCATTTCTCAATCACAGTAGCAAATGTTGGTATTAGATTCAGAGTAAAAACTCCTGGACCACAGTCTTGTAAGTAATAAAAGTAATAATAATAGTTCCTGATTGCCCATACCTGAAGTAGTTTAGGTATGTAGCCAACATTTCTATTTCTTACATTAACCTTATACCACTATTATTCAACATAGTTTTGGAAGTCCTAGCTACAGCAATCAGAGAAGAAAAAGAAAGAAAGAAATCCAGATCAGAAAAGAAAAAGTAAAGCTCTCATTATCTGCAAATGATATGATACTGTACAGAGAAAACCCTAAAAACACTATCAGAAAATTACTAGAGCTAATTAGTGAATTTAGTGAAGTTGCAGGATAAAAAATAAATACAGAGAAATCACTTGCATTTCCATATATTAACAAAAAAAATCAAAAAAGAAATTGAAGAATCAATTCCATTCACGACTGCAACTAAAAGAATTAAATATCTAGGAATAAACTTACCTAAGGAGACACAAGAACTCAGAAAATTATAAGACACTGATGAAAGAAATAAAAAACAACATGAACAGATGGAGAGATATTCCATGTTTCTGGGTAAGAAGAATCAATATTGTGAAAGTGGCTCTACTACCAAATGCAATCTGCAGATTAATGTGATCCTTATCAAATTACCAATGGCATAGAACTAGGACAAAAAATTTCATAATTCATATGGAAATACAAAAGATCCCAAATAGCCAAAGCATTCTTGAGAAGAATGGAGCTGGAGGAATTAACGTTTCTGACATCAGATTATACCACAAAGCTACAGTCATCAAAACAGTATGGTACTGGCACAGAAACAGAAATATAGACAAATGGAACAAGATAGAAAGCCCAGAAATAAACCCGTGTGCCTATGGGTACCTTATTTTTGACAAAGGAGGCAAGAATATACAATGGAGCAAAGACAGCCTCTTCAATAAATTGTGCTGGGAAAACTGGACAGCTACATGAAAAAGAATGAAATTAGAACACTTCCTAACACCATACACAAAGATAAATTCAAAATGGATTACAGACCTAAATGTAAGACCAGAAACTATAAAACTTAGAGGAAAACATAGGCAGAACATTTGATGACATAAATCAAAGCAAGATCCTCTATGACCCACCTCCTAGAGTAATGGAAATAAAAACAAAAATAAACAAGAGAGATTTGATTAAACTTAAAAGCTTTTGCCCAGCAAAGGAAACTAAAAGCAAGTTGAAAAGATAACCCTCAAAATGGGAGAAAATAATACCAAATGAAGCAACTGACAGAGAATTAATTTCCAAAATATACAAGCAGCTCATACAACTCAATACCAGAAAAAACAAATAACCAAATCAAAAAGTGGGGAAAAGATCTAAACAGACATTTCTCCAAAGAAAACATACAGATGGCTAACAAACACATGAAAAGATGCTCAACATCACTCATTATTAGAGAAAAGCAAATCAATCCGTAGTGAAATATTATCACCTCACACCAGTCAGAAAGACCATCATCAAAAAGCTCTTGCACTGTGGGTGGGAATGTAAATTGATACAGCCACTATGAAAGATGGTATGGAGATTCCTTAAAAACTAGAAATAAACCCACCATATGACCCAGCAATCCCACTCTGAGGAAACCAAAATTAAAAGAGACACATGTATCCCATTGTTCATTGCATCACTGTTGAAAATAGCTAGAACATGGAAGCAACCTAGATGTCCATTGACAAATGAATGGATAAAGAAATTTTGGTACATATATATAATAGAATATTACTCAGCCATAAAAAGGAACACCTTTGAGTCAGTTGTAATGAGGTGGATAAAACTAGAGCCTGTTATAGAGAGTGAAGTAAGTCAAAAGAGAATGATAAATATCATATTCTAGCACATATATATGGAATCTAGAAAAATGGTACTAAAGAATTTTATTTGCATGGTAGCAATGGAATAACAGACATAAAGAATAAATTTATAGACTTGGTGGGAGAGGACAAGAGGGTGAGATGTATGTTGAGAGTAACATGGAAACTTGTATTACCATATGTAAAATAGATAGCCAATGGGAATTTGCTGTGTGTCTCAGGAAACTCAAACAGGGGCTCTGTATCAACCTAGAGGGGTGGGATGGGGAGAGAAATGGGAGGGAGTTTCAAAAGGGAGGAGGTATATGTATACTTATGGCTGATTCGTGTTGAGGTTTGACAGAAAACAACAAAACTCTGTAAAGCAATTATCCTTTGATTAAAAAATAAATAATTATTTGTTTATTTTTTAGTATAAATGTATTTATTTTAATTAGAGGCTAATTACTTTACAATATTGGACCCACCTCCCAGAATATTGACAATAAGCAAAAATAAACAAATGGGACCTAATTAAAATTAAAAGCTTCTGCACAACAAAGGAAACTACAAGCAAGTTGAAAAGACAGCCTTCAGAATGGGAGAAAATAATAGCAAATGAAGAAACTGACAAAGAATAAATCTCAAAAACATAGAAGCAACTCCTGCAGCTCAATTCCAGAAAAATAAAAATGGGCAAAAGAACTAAGCAGACATTTCTACAAAGAAGACATACAGATGCCTAACAAACACATGAAAAGATGCTCAATATCACTCATTATCAGATAAATGCAAATCAAAACCACAATGAGGTACCATTTCATGCCAGTCAGAATGGCTGCTATCTAAAAAATAAATAATTTTTAAAAGAATCTTTCAATTATGCCATTTAAGTAATGCCTACTGCAATACTACTTTTCTTAGCATCTTATATATGCAGGGGCTGTAGAATAAGCTGAACTAGGGAATCATATAAAAGTACCCTTGTAAGTTGAATAGAAGAAAGAGTCTAAGGAAAGGAGTGTCAAATAGATACATCTTTGAGTTCTTTTAGTTGTTGGCTGTTTTCAGGACTCTGATTTCAAATGTGGATTAATACAAAGAATAGCTTTTGTTTGTTCACAATATCTTTTATAACTAGGAAAGAAGGCATAAAGTGTGCCAAGTAACTTCCGATATATGTTTGGTTCAGCGTTAAAGCAACCCATGATTCTCAAGAGTGAATCTGACTTCCTTAAATTTACACAGTCATGAGAAAACAGGTGCTTAAAGGATACTCTACAAAATAACTGGCTAGGAGCTTTCAAAAACACCAAGATCATAAAAGAAGACTAACAAATTAGATTAAAAGAGGAGAAAAAAAGCCATCACAACTAAGTGCAATCCATGATACCTGATTAGATTCTGAACTGGGAAAATACATTTGCAAAAAGCATCACAGAAACAATTGACAAATGTTGAATATAGTATCTGGAAAAAATTCTACTAGTAATATTTTAATTTTTGATTTACTATTTTAATAATTGTATAATATTAAATATAGTGCCCATTACTTAGAACATACACAGGAAATTAAATTCAGTTCAGTTCAGTCGCTCAGTCGTGTCCGACTCTTTGCAACACTATGAATCGCAGCACGCCAGGCCTCCCTGTCCATCACCAACACCCGGAGTTCACTCAGACTCACGTCCATTGAGTCAGTGATGCCATGGAGCCATCTCATCCTCTGTCATCCCCTTCTCCGCATGCCCTCAATCCCTCCCAGCATCAGAGTCTTTTCCAATGAATCAACTCTTATTATGAGGCGGCCAAAGTACTGGTGTTTCAGCTTTAGCATCATTCCTTCAAAAGAACACCCAGGACTGGTCTCCTTCAAAATGGACTGGTTGGATCTCCTTGCAGTCCAAGGGACTCTCAAGAGTCTTCTCCAACACCACAGTTCAAAAGCATCAATTCTTCGGGGCTCAGCTTTCTTCACAGTCCAACTCTCACATCCATACATGACCACTGGAAAAACCATAGCCTTGACTAGACGGACCTTTGTTGGCAAAGTAATGCCTCTGATTTTGAATATGCTATCTAGGTTGGTCATAATTTTTCTTCCAAGGAGTAAGCATCTTTTAATTTCATGGCTGCAATCACCATCTGCAGTGATTTTGGAGCCCCCAAAACTAAAGTCTGATACTCTTTCCACTGTTTCCCCATCTATTTCCCATGAAGTGATGGGACCAGATGCCATGATCTTCGTGTTCTGAATGTTGAGCTTTAAGCCAACTTTTTCACTCTTGTCTTTTACTTTCTTCAAGAGGCTTTTTAGTTTCTCTTCATTTTCTGCCATAAGGGTGGTGTCATCTGCATATTTGAGGTTATTGATATTTCTCCCAACAATCTTGATTCCAGCTTGTGTTTCTTCCAGCCCAGCGTTTCTCATGATGTACTCTGCATGGAAGTTAAATAAGCAGGGTGACAATATACAGCCTTGACGTACTACTCCTTTTCCTATTTGGAACCAGTCTGTTGCTCCATGTCCAGTTCTAACTGTTGCTTCCTGACCTGCATACAGATTTCTCAAGAGACGGGTCAGGTGTTCTGGTATCCCCATCTCTTTCAGAATTTTCCACAGTTTATTGTGATCCACACAGTCAAAGGCTTTGGCATAGTCAATAAAGCAGAAATAGATGTTTTCTGGAACTCTCTTGCTTTTTTGATGATCCAGCGGATGTTGGCAGTTTGATTTCTGGTTCCTCTGCCTTTTCTAAAACCAGCCTTAACATCAGGAAGTTCATGGTTCACATATTGCTGAAGCCTGGCTTGGAGAATTTTGAGCATTACTTTACTAGCATGTGAGATGAGTGCAATTGTGCGATAGTTTGAGCATTCGTTGGCATTGGCTTTCTTTTGGATTGGAATGAAAACTGACCTTTTCCAGTCCTGTGGCCACTGCTGAGTTTTCCAAATTTGCTGGCATATTGAGTGCAGCACTTTCACAGCATCATCTTTCAGAATTTGAAACAGCTCAACTGGAATTCCATCACCTCCACTAGCTTTGTTCGTAGTGATGCTTTCTGAGGCCCACTTGACTTCACATTCCAGCATGTCTGGCTCTAGATGAATGATCACACCATCGTGATTATCTGGGTCGTGAAGATCTTTTTTGTACAATTCTTCTGTGTATTCTTTCCACCTTTTCTTACTATTTTCTGCTTCTGTTAGGTCCATACGATTTCTGTCCTTTATCAAGTCTATCTTTGCATGAAATATTCCCTTGTTATCTCTAATTTTCTTGAAGAGATCTCTAGTCTTTCCCATTCTGTTCTTTTCCTCTATTTCTTTACATTGATAGCTGAAGAAGGCTTTCTTATCTCTTCTTGCTATTCTTTGGAACTCTACATTCAGATGCTTATATCTTTCCTTTTCTCCTTTGTTTTTCACCTCTCTTCTCTTCACTCTATTTTTAAGGCCTCCCCAGGCAGCCATTTTGCTTTTTTGCATTTCTTTTCCATGGGGATGGTCTTGATCCCTGTCTCCTGTACAATGTCAGGAACCTCATTCCATAGTTCATCAGGCACTCTATCTATCAGGTCTAGGTCCTTAAATCTATTTCTCACTTCCACTGTATAATCATAAGGGATTTGATTTAGGTCATACCTGAATGGTTTAGTGGTTTTCCCTACTTTCTTCAATTTGAGTCTGAATTTGGTAATAAGGAGTTCATGATCTGAGCCACAGTCAGCTCCTGGTCTTGTTTTTGTTGACTGTGTAGAGCTTCTCCATCTTTGACTGCAAAGAATATAATCAATCTGATTTCAGTGTTGACCATCTGGTGATATCCATGTGTAGAGTCTTCTCTTGTGTTGTTGGAAGAGGGTGTTTGCTATGACCAGTGCATTTTCTTGGGAAAACTATATTAGTCTATGCCCTTCCTCATTCCGCATTCCAAGGCCAAATTTGCTTGTTACTCCAGGTGTTTCTTGACTTTCTACTTTTGCATTTCAGTCCCCTATAATGAAAAGGACATCTTTTTTGGCTGTTAGTTCTGAAAGGTCTTGTAGGTCTTCATATAACCGTTCAACTTCTGCTTCTTCAGTGTTACTGGTTGGGGCATAGACTTGGATAACTGTGATACTGAATGGTTTGCCTTGGAGATGAACAGAGATTATTCTGTCGTTTTTGAGATTGTATCCAGTGCTGCATTTCGAATTCTTTTTTTGACCATGATGGCTACTCCATTTCTTCTGAGGGATTCCTGCCTACAGTAGTAGATATAATGGTCATCTGAGTTAAATTCATCCATTCCAGTCCATTTTAGTTTGCTGATTCCTAGAATATCGACGTTCACCCTTGCCATCTCTTGTTTGACCACTTCCAATTTGCCTTGATTCATGGACCTGACATTCCAGGTTCCTATGCAATATTGCTCTTTACAGCATCGGACCTTGCTTCTATCACCAGTCACATCCACAGCTGGGTATTGTTTTTGCTTTTGCTCCATCCATTCATTCTCTCTGCAGTTATTTCTCCACTGATCTCCAGTAGCGTATTGGGCACCTAATGACATGGGGAGTTCCAGTTTCAGTATCCTATCATTTTGCCTTTTCATACTGTTCATGGGGTTCTCAAGGCAAGAATACTTAAGTGGTTTCCCATTCCCTTCTCCAGTGGACCACATTCGGTCAGACCTCTCCACCATGACCTGCCCGTCTTGGGTTGCCCCATGGGCATGGCTTGGTTTCATTGAGTTAGATGAGGCTGTGGTCCTAGTGTGATTAGATTGACTAGTTTTCTGTGAGTATGGTTTCAGTGTGTCTGCTCTCTGATGCCCTCTTGCAACACCTACCATCTTACTTGGGTTTCTCTTACCTTGGATGAGGGGTATCTCCTTACCGCTGCCCTTCCTGATGTTCAATGTGAGATAGTATATGGTATTCTAACTTATTACTAAATGGCTCAGATGAAAGTAAAATATACATATATGTATGCATATGTATGAGTGTACATGTATAGAAAAAGAGTATGATAAAACAAAAGTGGACAGGATAAAATCATTTGGTGAATCTAGGTAGAAGGTTCAAAACAAATGTTGTTTTTTCTTGCAACTTTCCTGATGATTCAAAATACAAAAAAATTAAAAAAACTGCAAAATTTGTATTTTATATAATATTAGATAGATAGATAGATAGATAGATAGATAGATAGATAAAACAGCTCCCCCTTAAGCCCACTCATGAATATAAGCACTCAGCTATTATGTCTATCCTATAAAATAAAATAAATAATATAGAATCACCTATTAACTATTGTCTAAAATGCTTAACTTGAAACTAATAAAGTCTTCAGACTTATTTCCAACTTACAGAAAGTGCAGAACATAGAGCAACAAATGAAATGACACCATTAGAAGGCAGATTCAGAAGGTGGAACTTCCTGTAGGGAAATATTGACCTACTTTTCAACAAATCATTGTCATGAAAACTGTGGGTCTGTTTTAGATACGTTGTGACTCAAGAAAGGAAAATCATTTGTGTACTTTAGGGGAATTGGGAGAAGTATGTGTTGGAAGTTTTAATTAAATTATCATAAGAACTAATAGTCATTGCAAGATAATGAAAATGTGTATGTAGGACAATTTATGTTTGACTTTCTTTATATTTAAGTAAAATATAATAAAATAGCTAAATGTAGTTATGAGGTTTGGTAGTTAACTTAAAATTTTTCAAAAAATAGACCAAACTATGGAAATATTAATCAATTTAAGACTTAGAAACTTGCCTGTGAGTATTGGGAGTCTCTGATGGAGCCATGGTTGACAGTGGCCTGCTTCAGGGTCAGGAGCACTGGCAGCCACAGTCCTGGGAGGTGAGATGTGTTGACATAACTCCTCCTGAAGCAGGTCAACGTTAGCCTACCATAGAGCCTAAGGCCCTACCATAGAGACTATAGACTTTAGGACTGGGCCAAACTAAAAGGAGGGAGCACAGCCCCACCCATCAGCAGAAACTTGAATTAAAGATTTACTGGGTATGGTCCTACCTACCAGTGCAAGACCCAGTTTACCCCACAGCCAGTCCCTGCCATCAGGAAGCTTTCACAAGCCTCTTATCTTCATCCATCAGAGGACAAACAGAAGAAGCAAGAAGATTATTCCCATGACCTCCAGAACAAGAACCACAGTCACAGAAAACTAACCAAAATGGTCACATGGACCACAGACTTATGTAACTCAGTGAAACTAGTGGCCATCCTGTGCAGGGCTACCCAAGATGGAGTGGTTATGGTGGAGAGTTCTGACTAAAAATGGTCAACTGGAGAAGGGAATGGCAAAGCACTTCAGTATTCTTGCCTTGGGAACCACATGAACAGTATGAAAAGGCAAAATATTATAACACTGAAAGATAAGCCTCCCAGATCAGAAGGTGTCCAATATACTACTGAGGAAGAGCAGAGAAATTGCCCCAGAAGAATGAAGAGACTGATCCAAAGCAGAAACAGTGCCCAGTTGTGGATGTGTCCAGTGGTGAGACTAAAGTCCAATGCTTTAAAGGACAGTATTGCATTGGAGCTTGGAATATTACATCCATGAATCAAGGTAAAAGGGATGTGGGCAAATGAGATGACCATCTTAAACACTGACATTCTAGGAAGCAGTGAACTAACATGGACAGAGATGAGTGAATTTAATTGAGAAGATTATTATATTTACGACCGTGGGCAAGAATCCCTTAGAAGAAATGGATAACCCTCATACTCAACAAAAAAGTCCAAAATGCAGTACTTGGGTGCAGTCTCAAAAATGACAGAATTATATTGTTTTTCTTCCAAGGCAAACATTCAGTATCACAATAATCCAAGTAGATGTCCTGACCACTACTGCTGAAGAAGCTGAAGTCAAACAGTTCAGAGAAGACAAGACCTTCTAGAACTAATATTAAAAAATGATGTCCATTTCATAATAGGGGTTTGAATGCAAAAACAGGAAGTCAAGAGATACCTGGAGTAACAGAGAAGTTTGGCCATGGAGCACAAAATGAAGCAGAGCAAAGGCTAACAGAGTTTTGCCAAGAGAACACACTGGTCATAGCAAATACCCTCTTCCAACAACACAAGAGAAGACTCTACACATGGACATCACCAGATGGTCAACACCAAAATCAGATTGATCATATTCTTTGTAGCCAAAGATGGAGAAGCTCTAAACAGTTAGCAAAAACAAAACTGCAAGGTAACTGTGGCTCAGATAATGAGCTACTTATTGCAAAATTCAGACTTAAATTGAAGAAAGTACGAAAAACAGCTATAGAGTGGAGATACAAATAGATTCAAGGGATTGGTTCTGATAGAGTGCTTGAAGAACTATGGATGGAGCTTCATAACAGTGTACAGGAACTGTACACTATGTACTATATGTACAAAACAGCATACATAACAGCAGTGACCAAGATCATCCCCAAGGAAAAAAAAATGCAAGAAGGCAAAATGATTGTCTGAGGAGACCTGAAAAACAGCTGAGAAAAGAAGATAAGCGAAAGGCAAAGGAGAAAGGGAAAGATATACTCAATTGAATGCAGAGTTCCAAAGAACAGCAAGGAGAGGAAAGACTCTTAAGTGAACAATGCAAAGAAGTAGAGAAAAACAATAGAATGGGATAGACTAGAGATCTTGTCAAGAAAATTAGAGATACCAAGGGAACATTCCATGCAAAAATGAGCACAATAAAGGATAGAAACAGTAAGGACCTAACAGAAGCACCAGAGATTAAGAGATGGCAAGAATAAAGAGAAAAACTGTAGAAAAATGTCTTAATGACCCAGATAACTGCGATGGTGTAGTAAATCATCTAGAGGCAGACATCCAAGAGTGTGAAGTCAACTGGGCATTAGAAAGCATTACTGTGAACACAGCTAGTGGAAGTGATGGAATCCCAGCTGAGTTATTTCAAATCCTAAAAGATAATGCTGTAAAAGTGTTGCATTCAATATGCCAGCAAATTTGGAAGACTCAGCAGTGGCCACAGGAATGGAAAAGTCCAGTTTTCATTCTAATCCCAAAGAAGGACAATGCCCAAGAATGTTCAAACTACCATACAGTTGCACTCATTTCTTATGCTAACAAGATAATGCTCAATCCTTCAAGTTAGGCTTCAACAGTACAAGAACAAAGAACTTCCAGATGTACAAGCTGGATTTAGAAAAGGAAGAAGAGATCAAATTGTCTCCATTGATCAATTTACCTCTTGATCTCTTGAGATCAAATTGCCAACATCCACTGGATTATAGAAAAAGCAAGAGAATTCCATAAAAAACATCTACTTCTGCTTCACTGACTACACTAAAGACTTTGACTTTAATGATTGGAACTTGGAATGTTACATCACAACAAAATGTGTTAAGATACTTAGAGAGAAGGGAATACTAGGCCACTTTACCTGCCTCTTGAGAAGCCTGTATGCAGGTCAAGAAGCAACAGATAGAACCAGACGTGGGACATCGGACTTGTTCAAAGTTGGGAAAGGAGTATGTCAAGGCTGTATATGGTCACCATGCTTATTTAATTTATATGCAGAGCACATTATGCAAAATGCTAGGCTGAATGAGTTACAAGCTGGAATCAAGCTTCCCAGGGGAAATATCAACAACCTCAGATATGCAGATGACATCACCCCAATGGCAGAAAGCTAAGAGAAACTAAAGAGCTTCTTGATGAATGTGAAAAAGGAGAATGAAAAATCTGGCTTAAAACTCAGTATTCAAAAAACTAATATCATGGCATCCAATCCCATCATTTCATGGCAAATAGATGAGGGGAAAATGGAAACAGTGACAGATTTTATTTTACTGGGCTCCAGAATGCTGTGGACAGTGACTACAGCCATGAAATACAAAGAAGCTTGCTGCTTAGGAGCAAAGCTATGACAAACCTAGACAGTGTATAAAAAAATCAGAGACATCACTTTGCTATCAGAAGTCTGTTTAGTCAAAGCTACGTTTTTTCCAGTATGGATGTGAGAGTTTGACCATAAAGAATGTTGAGGGCCGAAGAATTAGTGCTTTCACACTGTAGTGCTGGAGAAGACTCACCAAAGTCCCTTGGACAGCAGGTCAGTTCAGTAGCTCAGTCATGTCTGCCTCTTTGCAACCCCATGGACTTCAGCCATCAGGCATCCCTGTCCATCACCAACTCCCAGAGTTTACTCATACTCAGGTCCATTGAGTTGCTGATGCCATCCAACCATCTCATCCTCTGTTGTCTCCTTCTCCCACCTTTAATCTTTCCCAGCATCAGGGTATTTTTCAGTGAGTCAGTTCTTCGCATCAGGTGGCCAAAGTATTGGAGTTTCAGCTTCAACATCAGTCCCTCCAGTGAAGACTCAGGGCTGATCTCATTTAGGATGGACTGGTTGGATTTCTTTGCAGTCCAAGGGACTCTCAAGAGTCTTCTCCAACACCACAGTTCAAAAGCATCAGTTCTTCGGCACTCAGCTTTCATTATAGTCCAACTCTCACATCCATATATGGCTACTGGAAAACCATAGCTTTGAGTAGATGGACCTTGTTGGCAAAGTAATGTCTCTGCTTTGTAATATACTGTCTAGATTGGTTATAACTTCTTCAAAGGAGTAAGCGTATTTTAACTTCATGGCTGCAGTCACCATCTGCAGTGATTTGGGAGCACCTCCCCCCACCAAAAAAAATGATAATAATAAATAAAGTCTGTCACTGTTTCCACTGTTTCCCCATCTATTGGCCATGAAGTGACAGGACCAGATACCATGATCTTAGTTTTCTGGCTTAGTTTCTTTCATTTTCATCAAGAGGCTCTTTAGTTCTTTTTCACTTTCTGCCATAAAGGTAGTGTCATCTGCATTTCTGAGGTTATTGATGTTTCTCCAGGCAATCTTGATTCCAGCTTGTGCTTGATCCAGCCCAGCGTTTCTCATTATGTACTCTGCATGTTAATTAAACAAGCAGGATGACAATATACAGCCGTGATGTACTCCTTTCCCTATTAGGAAACTGTTCCATGTCCAATTCTAACTGTTGCTTCCTGACCTGCATACAGATTTCTCACGAGGCAGGTAAGGTGGTCTGGTATTCCCATCTCTTTAAGAATTATCCAAAGTTGTGATCCACATAGTCAAAGGCTTTGGCATAGTCAATAAAGCAGAAGTAGATGATTCTCTGGAACTCTCTTGCTGTTTTGATGATCCAACAGATGTTGGCAATTTGATCACTGGTTCCTCTGCTTTTTCTAAATCCAACTTGAACACCTGGAAGTTCACGGTTCATGTACTGTTGAAGCCTGTCTGGAGAATTTTGAGCATTATTTTATTAGAGATGAGTGCAATTGTGCACTAGTTTGAACACTCTTTGGCATTACCTTTTTGGGGGATTGGAATGAAAACTGACCTTTTCAAGTCCTCTGGCCACTGCTGAGTTTCCAAATTTGTTGCTGTACTTTCACAGCATCATCTCTTAGGATTTGAAATAGCTCAGGTATAATTCTGCTGGTGTCCAGCCCCAGCAGGATCCAGGGGTACCCTCGGGGGAGATGGCATCAGCGAGAACAATTTAGAGAGAGATAAAGAGAGAATGTTGCAGATAAGAAAATAGAGGAGAGAAAGAGGTTGATATTCCTTGGTTTATGCAGAAAGCTAATAAAGCCCCAGCATGGGACTTGCTCTGTTCACGTAGGCCACAGGCGCCCTCTTGATGGGGAGAAGGTAAGCACCTTCTTGAGAGGGTTTTAGAAGCCCAGGCAGGGAAGTGAACTCAGAGAGCCTCTACACTCCAAGGGATCAGCCTGAAAAAAAAAAAAAAAAAAAAAAAGGAGAAAGAGAAAGAAAGAATGACACGAGGTGACCAAGCTTCGGTGAGTGAGGCCCATAACTTTATTTTCAAAAGAAACTTTTATACCTTGACTTGTACATAGAGGGAAATGAAAGATGCAAAGCCATGCAGAGTCGACCCAAATATTACATCTGTTTTGTCTTCATTGAAACCAGGATTTTTTCTGCATACCTTTCCCATAAACAACGTTGTGTACATTATCTTCTGGCCTTGGAGGCTTGTGGACATTTTATGACCCTCTTTTGATAAAGGCTGCTCAACCAGAAAACTTATTTTCCCTTGAAATGTTTTTTCTTTATATTTCTAATCTGTGTCAGCCTCAGAATGTATTAAACAGAGTTATATTTTCATGGAGCAAAGGTGCAGTGAGTTACAACAAAGAAAGAACCAATTAGCTCAAAGGTCTGATATGGTTAATTCCAAGGCTACTACTTATTTTTCTTACATTCCAGCTATGTTAACTAATGCACTCCCAGGTGCACAGTGGATGAGGGATGTGGGAACTTGGCAGCAAGCATTGGCTCAACAATGAAATCCTACACCAGCACTACTCTAATAATTTTTAACTCTTCAAAAGGCTCTATATTTTTAGAATGTTTTAGGCTTCCCATGTCTCTCACAGTTGAAAGGCTGTGAACACTCACATGCATAGCTGCAAGAGTCTGGATAAACCTGCCAAGCAAGCTAGAAATCCATCAGAGGGGATTTGAATTGAAATATTCCTTTAATGCCCAAGAGACTTATTAACTAGAGCCCTAAGTTGATTTTTTCCAGAGAAAGGTGGTCAGGGATAGCCCACTGTTAATGTCAGAAGAGTTGGTGAAAGGCACAAAATAGTAAGACAGACAGATTCTGGTTTTGGGGTAGATGCTGGAGCAGGTCCAGGGGGTCCCTCGAGTCCTAATCTGCCTTGCTCATCAGGTCTCTTCCACATGACCTTGTCATGGGTGAGATCTCCCGTGCTGGCTCCCGGCAGAATTCCATCACCTCCACTAGCTTTGTTCAGAGTGATGCTTTCTAAGGCCCTTTTTACTTCGCATTCCAGAAAGTCTGGCTTTAGGTAAGTGATCATACCATTGTGGTTATCTGGGTTGTGAAGATCTTTTTTGTGTAGTTCTGTGTATCGTTGCCACTTCTTCTTAACATCTGTTGTTTCTGTTAGGTCCATACCATTTCTGTACTTTATCGAGCCCATCTTTGCATGAAATCATCTCTTGGTATCTCTAATTTTCTTGAATAGATCTCTAGTCTTTTCCATTCTGTTGTTTTCCTCTATTTTTTTGCACTGATCACTGAGAAAGGCTTTCTTATCTCTCCTTGCTATACTTTGGAACTCTGCATTCAAATGGGTATAGCTTTCCTTTCTTCTTTACCTTTCACTTCTCTTCTTTTGACAGCTATTTGTAAGGCCTCCTCAGACAACCATTTTGCCCTTTTGCATTTCTTTACCTTGGGGATGGTCTTGATCGTTGCCTCCTGTACAATGTCAGGAGCCTCCGTCCATAATTCTTCAGGCACTCTGTCTATCAGATCTAATCCCTTGACTCTGTTTTTCACTTCCAAAGGGATTTTGTAGGTCATACTTGAGTGGGCTAGTGGTTTTCCCTACTTTCTTCAAGTTAATTCTGAATTTGGCAATAAGAAGTTCATGATGTGAGCCACAGTCAGCTCCTGATCTTGTTTTTTTTTTCTGACTGTATAGAGCTTTTCCATCTCTGGCTGCAAAGAATAAAATCAATCTGATTTCCATATTGACCATCTGGTAATTTCTGTGTGTAGAGTCTTCTCTTATGTTGTTGGAAGATGGTGTTTGCTATGACCAATGTGTTTTCTTGGCAATACTCTATTAGTCCGTGTTCTGGTTCATTCTGTACTCCAAGGCCAAATTTGCCTGTTTTTCCAGGTATTTCTTGACTTCTTACTTTTGCCATCATAGTTAAAAAAGAGTCCAAAATGCAGTACTTGGGTGCAGTCTCTAAAACAACAGAATGATGTCTGCTTGTTTCCAAGGCAAACCATTCAATATCACAGTAATCCAAGTTTTATCCTGACCAGTACTGCTGAAGAAGCTGATGCTGTAAGTTCTATGAAGACCTATAAGACATTCTTGAACTAACACCCCCCAAAATATGTCCTTTTCATTATATGAGACTGGAATGCAAAAGTAGGAAAGCAAAAGTTGTTAATACAGTCACATCAAAAAATGAGCTTGCTGCTGTTAGCCACATCAACACACAGAGACAATTCAGGAATGGAAGTAGTTATCTATTCAGACTGAAGTCACGAACTACAATTTATACAATGTCAGCCTTTGGAGAGGATGAAAAAGAGGTACTCCTACTTCATGCAGGTTGCTCAACTTGCATCTCACTTGTAGTGAGAATGTTTTTCTAGAGGAATGCTGCATCTTCGTTATTCCAGCATTAATCTTTGTGCTTCTTTCATGCCTTGAAGTGAAGTGAAAGTCACTCAGTTATGTCCGACTCTTTGCGACCCTATTGACTATACACGCCATGGAATTCTCCAGGTCAGAATACTAGAGTGGGTAGCCTTTCCCTTCTCTAGGGGATTTTCCCAATCCAGAGACAGAAGACAGGTCTCCTGCATTGCAGGCAGATTCTTTCCCAGCTGAGCCACGAGGGATGCCCAAGAATACTGGAGTGGGTAGCCTATCACTTCTCCAGTGGATCTTTCCAACCCAGGATTCAAACAGGGTCTCCTGCATTGCAGGCAGATTCTTTACCAACTGAGCTATCAGGGAAGCCCTGATATCACCAATTCCATGATAGCTTCATGCCTTGGGTAACCCCCAAATAGCACAATTTCAATATACCTTGATTATCTCATCAGGTTCCAGACATTCAGTTCTGTCTCCCTGATCAAAACTTAGAGGAACTTTAGATTTCTGCTGAAGAATAAGATTATATAATTATAATGAAAGGAAATTACCCTGACTTTTTGGTATCTGGGTGTAACTAAACTCCTGAATGTTGTTATGTTACAAAGGGTTGTATTTATTTCCCTTGCTATGAATAATATATAAAATGGCTCCTTCTTTGAAATCTCTTGGTTGATGATAAGTTCCAAAAATAAGTGTCTGGCAAAGACAAAGAAGAGGAATAAGAGGTAATATTAAAATTTATGCTAGCTTAATTATTTTGAATAAAAATATGCTCCTTAAAATTTCTTCTAATTCATCTTAGTTATCTTTCACAAAAGTATTTTCATTCTAGGATGGAATCATTGCAATATGAAAGAGTTTAAGATTCAAAAATTATTGTCTAATTTCATGCAAAGAACACTTTTGACAGAAATGTCTATTCATTCCTTCTGTGATATACTGTAAGCAAATGCTCATTCATAAATCTTATCATGAAAGGCATCTGAGAAGAAGCCATCGAGTAAAAAGAGCCATATGCAGCTCAAATAACAAAGAAAATAAGAACGTTAATTGATTTTGTTAATTGATTTGTGGAGGCTGTTTCTAATGAGTGACTGGGATGACTATGAGATAGGCAGAAATACCGATAAAATATTTTTAAAAATTCGTTTGCCTCTAAATTTTTGCTTGCACATTTTCAAAGTAAATATGCTACCCTACCCCAGGATACAAGGACTATTTGAAGTACTGTCTACAATTATTGATTTAATTTATATTTTATATATAATGGAATACTACTCGGCTATAAAAAGAATGAAACAGTGCCATTTGCAGTAACATGGATAGATCTAGAGACGACCATACTAAATGAAGTAAATCAACAGAGAATGACAAATATCACATGATAGCACTCATGTATGGAATCTAATTTAAAAAGTGATACATATGAATTTATTGATAAAGCAGAAACAGATTTACAGATTTTGGAAACAAACTTATGGTGACCAGAGGGGAAAAGTGGTGGAGAGGGATAAATTAGGAGCTTGGGATTAGGTACAGCCACTATGGAGAACAGTGTGGAGATTCCTTAAAAAACTGGAAATAGAACTGCCTTATGACTGAGAAATCCCACTGCTGGGCATACACACCGAGGAAACCAGAATTGAAAGAGACACGTGTACCCTAATGTTCATCGCAGCACTGTTTATAATAGCCAGGACATGGAAGCAACCTAGATGTCCATCAGCAGATAAATGGATAAGAAAGCTGTGGTACATATACACAATGGAGTATTACTCAGTCATTAAAAAGAATACATTTGAGTCAGTTCTAATGAGGTGGATGAAACTGGAGCCGATTATACAGAATGAAGTAAGCCAGAAAGAAAAGCATCAATACAGTATACTAACGCATATATATGGAATTTAGAAAGATAGTAACAATAACCCTGTATGCGAGACAGCAAAAGAGACATAGATGTATAGAATAGTCTTTTGGACTCTGTGGGAGAGGATGAGGGTGGGATGATTTGGGAGAATGGCACTGAAACATGTATAATATCATCTATATAAAATGAATCACCAGTCCAGGTTCTATGCATGATACTGGATGCTTGGGGCTGGTGCACTGGGACGACCCAGAGGGATGGTTTGGGGAGGGAGAAGGGAGGGGGTTCAGGATGGGGAAAAGGTGTATACCCGTGGAGGATTCATGTTGATGTATGGCAAAACCAATACAATACTGTAAAGTAATTAACCTCCAATTAAAATAAATAAATTTATATTAAAAATAAAAATAAAGATACATATTACTATATTTAAAATAGTTAACCAAGAAGATACTGCTATATAGTACAGGGAAGTGTACTCAATATCATGTTATAACCTGGGAAAAGAATCTGAAAAGTAATGGATACACACACACACACACACACACACACACACACACACAGAACTGAATCACATGGCTGTACACCTGAAACTAACATATCATTGTAAATCAACTACACTTTAATATAAAATAAAATTAAATTTAAAAATCAAATAATAAAGTGGTTTATTTTAAAACACTCATCTATATTTCTGTTGTTGAAGTAAAATGATGCAACTACTTTAGAAAGTAATTTTTTAATGTCTTACAAAGTTAAGCAGATATTTACCATGGAATGTTGAGGACTACATGCTTACTAGGTATTTACCTCAATTGAAATAAAATATATGTCCACATACTTTTGTTCCTAATAGCAATAATATCTGGATATAACCCAATGACTGTCAAAAGGTGAATGGATAAACAGATTATTGTTTATGAACACAATGAAGATCCTACCCAGAAATATAGTGGTTTTATCTTTAAAATATTATGCTACTGAAATAATCTAGACACAAAAAGTGTATGTTATTTGATTCCATCTATCAGAAATTCTATAAAACATATATTAAATCAATAATTGTAGAAAGTGCTTCAGATAGTCCTTGTATCCTGGGGTAGGGTAGGGTATTTACTTTGAAAATGTGCAAGCTAAAAATTAGAGGCAAAGGAATTTTATCTGTTTGTGTGTATTTGTAGACACAAGGATAGTACATTTGTCCAAATTGAGTTATACATATTAAAATACTTCCCATTCATGTAAATATTATCTTATAAAGTTAATATGAAAAAAGATAATGTAATTAAAGCACTAGCTTATGGTATATAGGGATTAAATTGTACTTATTTTTGCCTTTGATAAATAATGGTGATTGTGACTTTTATTTCCAGAAAATGAAGTATACATATCTTTCCCTAGTCCCCTCCATAATTAAAAATTTGACATTATATATAAAAAAATAAGATACTGAAAGGTAAAGACATTAATGCAGACCTGTTAAAGACTTGGAATATCAGAGACCTTGGAACCTCCACAGCAGTGGATTTTCTGTTTTTCCTTTTTCTTAAGACTGGTTGCTGGATAAGGATCAAACAATTTAGCTGCATAATATGTGAAGTAAAAACTGATAGAAATAATAAAATATCTTTCCTGCTTAGAGATTACTTTGTAGCTATTCTTTTAGGGTAGGTTTGTGGATGATAATCTCCAGGCTGAAATGATTTCACTGGAGAATTGTAACAAATATATAAAGAAAAATTAGCATGTATTCTATACAGTCTTTTCTGCAGAGGTCCCCAACTCCAGAAGCTAATGCCTGATGATCTGAGGTTGAGCTGATGGAATAATAATAGAAATAAAGTTCATAATAAATATAAGTGCCCTTGAATCATCCTAAAACTGTCGCCTGACTCTGGAAAAATGTTCTTCCACAAAACCAGCCAAAAAGGTTGGAAACCACTGCGAGAATAATCCTCAATTCACATGGTTAGTGTGTATTAGTCACTCAGTCGTGTCTAAGTCTTTGTGACCCTGTGGACTGTAGCCCGCCAGGCTCCTCTGTGCCTGGGATTCTCCAGGCAAGAACACTGGAGTGGATTGCTATTCCCTTCTCCAGAGTCACATGGTTAAACTGTACTTTTTTGAAGGTAATTTCAGATTTAACTATAGTTATAAGAAGTAGAACACAGAGGTTAGTATGCTATTTATATGCAGTTTTTCCCCATGGTGAAGTGAAGTGAAGTGAAGTGAAAGTTGCTCAATCGTGTCCGACTCTTTTCGACCCCATGGACTATACAGTCCATGGAATTCTCCAGACCAGGATACTGGAGTGGGTAGCTTTTCCCTTCTCCAGGGGATCTTCCCAACCCAGGGATCGAACCTAGGTCTCCCGCATTGCAGGCAAATTCTTTACCAGCTGAGCCACAAGGCTCATAATCTTCTAAAACTATGGTATATTATCACAACCAGGATATTGACACTGATTAAGAAAATACATGCTTTTATCACCACACATATTCTTCTTATTTTTTTCTAGATCCAAATCCACTCTCCTCTCCCAGTGCTCTCCCTGACTCCTTGAAACCACTGATCTATTTTTCATTTTTATAATTTTGTTATTTCATACATATTGGATAATTGTATCATATGATATTTGAACTTTTGATATCAAATTTAGTTTTTCAGTATAATGCCCTTGAGGTCAATTCAAGTTGTTATATATCAATAACTTGCTCTTTTTTTTTTTTGCATAGCTTTTCATGGTATGATATATCACAACTTGTTTAGTTATAAACCTACTGTAGGCTAGTTTAAGTTTTTGGCTGTTACGGAAAAGCTGCTATGAACTTTCACATACAGTTATTTTTTTGGTACTAATAATATTTAACATGAAATCTACCCTTTTAACAAATCTTTTAGTGTACAATATGGTCTTGTTAAATATAACCATGAGGGTATTCTAGAGGATCTTTAGAAATTTTTCATCATTTATAGCTGAAACATTATATTCATTAAATAGCAACTTTTCATTTCCCTTTCCCCCATTCTCTGGCAACCACTATTCTACTCTACATCTATAAGTTTGACTATTTTAGCTACCTCACATATAAGTGAAATCTTAGAGTATTTCTCCTTCTGTGACTGTGTTATTTCACTTAGCATAATGTCTTCCAGGCTTGCCTAGTAGTGTCACATTTTGTAGATATCCTTCATTTTTAAGGCCAAATAAAATTTCATTGAATGTAATATGCCACATTTATTATAAATTTATCCACTGATAGATATTTAATTTGGCTATTTTGAGTAATGCTGCAATTAATGTAGGGGTGCAAGTAGCTCTTCAAGATTATGATTTCAGTTCTTTCGGATAATTACCTAGTCATAGGATTACACAGATTTTTAATTTTTTGAGGAACTTCCATACTGTTTTCCATAATGGCTGTACCATTCTATGTTCCCAGAAACCACGTACAGTTATTCCCTTTTCTCCTCATCCTTGCCAACACTTGTTACCTTTTGTCTTTTTGACATATAAATTTTTCTGTCAAGTTATTGTATTCTTCAACTCCAAGATGTCTATTTGGGGGAGGGTGTATTGATGTATAATTTGTTAAAATTTAACTTTGCTCATGATTTTTTCTTACCTTACTGAGCATCTTTAGGATGTTTATTTTGAATTCTCTGTCAAATTTATTTTATATATCCTTATCATTAAAATAAGTTTCAGAAGATTTATTTGGTTCATTTTAGGGGGACATTTTCCCTTGGTTTTTATTTCCTTTGACTCTTTTCTTGGGCTTCCCAGATCTCTCAGTGATAAAGAATCTGCCTTCCAATGAACAAGATTAAGTTTCAATCCCTGGGTCAGGAAGATTCCCTGGATGAGGAGATGGCAACCTGCTCCAGTGTTCTTGCCTGGAAAATCCCATGGACACGGGAGTCTGGTGGGCGGCAGTGCATGGGGCCACAGTGAGTCGGACACAATTGAGAAACTAAGCACACTCACACTAGCACACTTCGTCTTGTTTCTGCACGTTAGATAAATAGATCTTCCTCCCATATTCATACACTGGGCTCATATGGCAGAAAAACTTCATTAATCAGCTTGTCCAGAGATTTGGGGAGCTTTCAAACCTTTGTGCTGGTCCAGTGATCACTTTTTGATTATAATATCCCCTAGGCATCAAAAGTATGCCACTTCCTATCAGCCCTCTAAGGTGAGTGAGACTGAAGACGGTTCCTCTGGAAAAGCTGGGTCACCACTCTGTCCTGCTCTTCCTTCCCAGGGAAGATCTGGGAGCTGGGGGTTTCATCACTTTGCTCTGTACTGAGCCAGCTGGAGAGAATATGGCAACAGATAGTTCAAACAACCATCTTTCTGCCCCCCAAAGTAGAAAGAGTATGCTGGATCCTACAAATATTCTAAAAGGCCAGACAGAAGTCAGTGCTTTGGCCAGCCCACAGAAAATTTCCGGCATCACGTGCAGAGTCAACTTCTTCCCTCCCCAAGGAGAAGAAAGCAGCTGGGATTTTTCATCTGCTTGATCTGTAGTGAGCCAGGAAGACAGTGTGTTACTTAAGGCCAATCCAAACTGCCACCTTTGTTCTGACTGGTTTCCAGGCATCTAGTGTTTGCCAGGTCCTATACATGCTCTGAGACAGCCAAGACAGAAGCCAGTTTTCTGTGAGACACCTTGGGAAAGTTGGAACACTGAGTGGTCCAGTATTTTTGTATCCCCGAAGACAAACTGCAATCTGATGGATTTCCTGCTGGTCATATATGATGATGCTCAGGGGGAATAACTGTAGTGAGATGCTACTTTGAATTTTTCTTCTGACTACTATGTGGCTGATTTTACACTCCCCCAGAGAATAGGGGCTTCTCAACTAGTTTCCAGATTTCTCTCACAGGGAATTTGGTTATATTTTGTTTTTGAAACAGTTTGTAGTATTAGATGATTATAACTTTTTCCTTTGCAATCGTCAGATTTAAGAAAATTTAAAGGAGGAAGACACTTTATTGTGTTTATTCATATTATTACTATTTTTAGTGTTCCTTTTTCTTTCCTTTTGTTTCACGATTTCTTCTTCTATCATTTTGATTCTCCTCAGAGAACTTCCTTTAGCCAGCATTCAAGACTAGATCTGATAGTGAAAAATAAATTTAATAGTATCTTGCCTGAGAATGTCTTTATTTCCCCCTTCATTGCTGACAGATAGTTAGATAGTTTTACCAGAAACAGAATTTACAATTGCCAATTTTTTTTCCCCCAATTCTTGAAATATACTGATCTACTTCCTTCTGACCTCTATGGATTAAGATTAAAAAAAAAAAAAAAGAAAAACCTGTTTCCATTTGCATTATTGTTCTTTATAGGTAAGATATTGTTTTTCTCTGGATGTTTTTAAGATTTGTTATGAATTTGTGTGTTTGTTTACCCTACCTAATGTTCTCTCAGGTCTTTAATTTGTGTATATCTTTTACCAAATTTGGGAAATGTCTAACTAATATTCTTTCAATACTTTTTCAGCTCCATTCTCTTTTTCATCTCCTGGAACTAAAGTGATAGGAGGCTTTGTCTATATATATATTTAGTTTCAGTCAACTTTTTGTCTGTAATTTAGATTGGATCAACTGTATTGCTTTACTTTAAGTTTACTGATTATATCCACTGTCATATCCATTCTATTTTTGTGTCCTTATAGTAAGATTTTTCATTGTTCCTTTCTATTGTTTGAGTTTTCAATTATATAATTTCTTTGATTCTTTTTTCAAACATCTGTTTATTTGCTGAGATTTTCTGTTGGCTGTTGTCATTTCAAGTGAATTTAAAATTGCTTGTTGAATCATTTGTTACTTGTTTAAACATCCTTGTCTGGTAACTCCAACATCTAGTTTATATTTATATTGATTTTTGAGGGGGGAGTGGATTCAAATTGTAATTTTCTTGATTTTTTTGAATTATGGGTAACTTTCAGTTTTAAGTTGGCAAACTGGTCATTTTGTCTATTGTATTGGAAACTCTGGGCATTATTTAAGTGTTTTATTTCAGCTGGTAATCACTTTGTTTAGGTTCAGCACACAGATTAATTTTCTAGGTTTTTATTCCAATGACTGTTTAAGTTTTTGAACAATTGTGCTATTATTTTTGATCCTCTTGGTTTATCTTTTGCCATTTGGTTCTCACTTGTCCATTTTGTTGGTTCTTTAGTTAATAGAATGAGCTTACACAGGCCAGAACTCTCACTCCTGTGGGAGAATTTCTACAACATAATTATATGGCAGTTTGTGAGTTGTCCACTTGGGGTGGATGGGATTTGATTATAACACAAGTGGGCCCCTCCTGCTGTCTCATTATGGTTTCTTCTTTGTCTTCAGATGTGAGTATCTTTTTTGGTAGGTTCCAGTGCTTTTGATGATGGATACTCAGCAGTTAGTTATAATTTTGATATTCGCTTGAGAGGAGGTGACCTCAAAGTCCTTCTGCCCCACCATCCTGCATTCAAGATCTTTTAAAGTCTGACCAGTTTAATCTTGAATACTAGGTAATGCTGTGGACCAGAATTTGAACACGGATCTCACTGGGCCAAACTCAAGGTGTCATCAGGGCTATGTCCCTTTCTGGTAGCTTTAGGAAATAATGTATTTCTTAGCTTTTTCCTAGCGTTTGGAGGCCTCCTGTGTTCCTTAGCTCATAGCCTTATTATTCTTCCATCTTAAAAGGCCATGAACAGAAATATACAGGCCAAACAGAAACACTGGTCAATGGAACAGGACAGAAGTGTGAGAGGTAAACCCACGTACCTGTGATCAATTAATCTATGATGAAGGAAGTAAGACTATACAATGGAGGGAAAAAAAAAAAAAAAAAAACAGTCTCTTCCATAGGTAGCCCTTGGAAAACTTGACAGCTACATGTACAGTAATTAAATTAAAACATTTTTGGACACCATACACAAAAATAAACTCAAAATGGATTAAAGACCTAAATGTAAAAGCAGAGACTATAGAAGTCCTAGAGGAAAACATAGGCAGAACACCCTTTGACATTAATCATAATTGTCTTTTTGGATCTGTCTCCAAGAGTAATGGAAATATATGCAAAAATAAATATTAATAAGTGGGACCTAATTAAACTTGAAAGCTTTTGCATAACCAAGGAAGCCATAAACAAAATAAAAAGACAACATCTGTAGTGGGAGAACATATTTGCAAAAAATAGTACTGACAAAAATTTAATCTCCAAATAGACAAAACAGCTCATATAGCTCAATATTGGGGGGAAAAAAACAGCCCAATAAAAAAAGTAGGTGAAGTCAAAATAGATATTTCTACCAAGAAGATATAAAGATGGACAAAAGGCATATGAAAATGTGTTCAACATAACTAATTAATAGAAAAATGCAAATCAAAACTATGTAATGAGATATTACCAGTCAGAATGGGGTCATCATCAAAAAGTCTACAAATAGTAAATGCTGGAGAGGATGTGAAGAAAAAAGAACCTTCCAATACTGTTGGTGGGAATATAAATTGATATAGCCACAATGTAGAACAGTATAAACATTTCTCAGAACCTAAAAAGAGTTGCTGTATGATCCTGCAACCCCATCACACCGGAGCATACATCTGGGAAAACTGTAATTCAAGAAGATACAAGCATCTCAATGTTCATTGCAACACTATTGACAATAGCTAAGACATGGAGGCAACCTAAATGTCCATTGACAGAGGAGTGGATAAATAAGATGTGATGTATTTGTGCAATGGAATATTACCTAGCTGTAAAAAGGAATAACACCATTCGAAGAGAGATGGATGAACCTAGCAATTATCATACTAACTGAAATAAGCCAGACAAATACAATATATCACTTGTATGTAGAATGTGAAAAAAAAAGATACAAACAAATTTATATACAAAGCAGCAATAGACCCACAGGCAAGGAACATACACTTATGGTTTCCAAAGGGGAAAGGGTAGGGGAGATAGATAAATTAGAAGTTTGTGATTAACATATACACACTACAATATATAAAATAGATAACCAACAAGGGTCTAATATGTAGCACAAGAAGGTGTACTCATTTTGTAATAACCTATGAAGGAAAATAAAGAAGTGAAGTCGCTCAGTCGTGTCCGACTCTTTGCGACCCCGTGGACTGTAGCCCACCAAGCTCCTCTGTCCAGAGGATTCTCCAGGCAAGAGTGCTGGAGTGGGTTGCCATTTCCTTCTCCAGGGGATCTTCCCGATCCAGGGATCGAACCCAGGTCTCCCTCATTGCAGGCAGATGCTTTAACCTCTGAGCCACCAGAAAAGGTCAGTTTTCATTCCAATTCCAAAGAAAGGCAATGCAAAAGAATGCTCAAACTACCACACAATTGCACTCATCGCACACGCTAGTAAAGTAATGCTCAAAATTCTCCAAGCCAGGCTTCAGCAATACGTGAACCGTGAACTCCCTGATGTTCAAGCTGATTTTAGAAAAGGCAGAGGAACAAGAGATCAAATTGCCACCATCTGCTGGATCATGGAAAAAGCAAGAGCGTTCCAGAAAAATATCTATTTCTGCTTTATTGACTATGCCAAAGCCTTTGACTGTGTGGATCACAATAAACTGTGGAAAATTCTGAGAGAGATGGAAATACCAGACCACCTAACCTGCCTCTTGAGAAATCTGTATGCAGGTCAGGAAGCAACAGTTAGAACTGGACATGGAACAGCAGACTTGTTCCAAATAGGAAAATGAGTAGGTCAAGGCTGTATATTGTCACCGTGCTATTTAACTAATATGCGGAGTATATCATGAGAAATGTTGGACTGGAAGAAACACAAGCTGAAATCAAGGTTTCCGGGAGAAATATCAATAACCTCAGATATGCAGATGACACCACCCTTATGGCAGAAAGTGAAGAGGAGCTAAAAGGCCTCTTGATGAAAGTGAAAGAGGAGAGTGAGAAAGTTGGCTTAAAGCTCAACATTCAGAAAACGAAGATCATGGCATCTGGTCCCATCACTTCATGGGAGATAGATGGGGAAACAGTAGAAACAGTGTCAGACTTTATTTTTTTGGGCTCCAAAATCACTGCAGATGGTGACTGAAGCCATGAAATTAAAAGATGCTTACTCCTTGGAAGAAAAGTTATGACCAACCTAGACAGCATATTCAAAAGCAGAGACATTACTTTGCTGACTAAGGTCCGTCTAGTCAAGGCTATGGTTTTTCCTGTGGTCATGTATGGATGTGAGAGTTGGACTGTGAAGGCTGAGGGCCAAAGAATTGATGCTTTTGAACTGTGGTGTTGGAGAAGACTCTTGAGGTTCCCTTGGACTGCAAGGAGATCCAACCAGTCCATTCTGAAGGAGATCAACCCTGGGATTTCTTTGGAAGGAGTGATGCTGAAGCTGAAACTCCTGTACTTTGGCCACCTCATGCGAAGAGATTACTCATTGGAAAAAACTCTGATGCTGGGAGGGATTGGGGGCAGGAGGAGAAGGGGACGACCGAGGATGAAATGGCTGGATGACATCGTGGACTCGATGGACGTGAGTCTGAGTGAACTCTGGGAGTTGGTGATGGACAGGGAGGCCTGGCGTGCTGTGATTCATGAGGTCGCAAAGAGTCGGACATGACTGAGGGACTGAATTGAACTGAACTGATGAAGGAAAATAATTATATATATATATACAGATTATATAATTATATGTATATATATATATGTATATCTGTAACTGAATCAGTTTGTTGTACACCTGAAACTAATATAACTTTACAAATCAGCTTTACTTCAAAATTTAAAACATCACTGATCACAGATCAAAGTAAAATAATAATAATAATAAATTAAATATTAGGAGACATCAAAATGTGGCACATAGGCATGAAGTAGGCCAACGGTATATGAAAAATGGTATCTGTAGACTTGTTTGGCACAAAGTTGCGACAAGACTTTAAATGTAAAAAGCAAAATATCTGCATAGCATAGTAAAATGAAGTATAGGCCTACTTGTATAGGCCTTTATAACCAAGTGAATGGAAGAGATTAAGAGAGCAGTTAAGAATTTCAGACACAAATTTAACATTGGGAATGTCGAGGAAAGAAACAGTGTGAGCAAGGGCATTGCTATTCACAATTTTTTAATGTTAGAATAAACAGCTTCATAAATGGTATGATTTTATATTTCTTTACTGATTGATAGTAAGCATTAGCTTATTTAAAATATAAAAAACTTTATTTAAATAATTTGACATTGTTGTAATGAAAAGATATCAAAATCTTTTTTTATTATATTTCTTGTAAATAAAACCAGCTTAAAATTATCACTATAGTTCATGATTTTAATTATCCAACAAATAAATGTAGTTAATTAAATACTACATTACTTTTCCACTGGAATAATCACAACCTCTTATGTTATTAGTTCTATGTTTGGCAAGTGTGGTGAAGTGTTGATATAAAATGCTAGGAAACCAGGTTTCAAAACTCCATTTGTACCGCTCTTGGAACTCATTCAGCAATATCAACATAACTCATTTTGATTGTGTTATTCTGTGATTACAAGTGGACAAGTATTTTTATATGCTAATATTGCTTGTGTTTCAGGAATAGAGTTTTGAGATCTTCCTAGTGGTTAAATATAGACTATATATCTGAACATTTGCTCTGTGGTTTTCCTCTGAAGATGGTTTTGCTGTTAAAGGATTATGTCATTCATTACATCCACAATATAGGCTTTTGTTATATAGTGGATCAAGACAACAATACAAATAAGTGTATATTTGTATGTGTGTGTGTGTATATATATATATATACACACACACACATACACATATTGAAACACTAAACAAAGAGTTCATCAGAAATGAACTGACAGTGATAAAGGACTCTGGTTGAGACAGAAAAAAATGATGACGAGAAGAAAAATAAGGTGGCAGTGACAAGCAGGATTGTAGTTCTGCCCTGCCCTCAGTTCCCAGAGAAGGTCACACCACTTCTGCTTTCTTGAAATTTAAGGGTCTATCGTGAATTAGGTTAGAAAGTCACATGCTACTGCCTGCGACTATTACTGTGAGGAATATATTTTACACACAAAAATGCCATGAAATTAATTTTTATAATTTGTGAAAAATTGCATAGATTATCATTCTACAGGTGTCTGAGAAGGCAAGGTAGAAAATAAGATTACTGTTTGATCAGAGTATATCCTTGGAAAAATCAATAATCCAAGCTTGTTTTTGATTCCTGTTTCTGAAGACTTTCTCTCTAGTATAATCTGCATTTTGAATATCTTGCAATATGGAAGGAGAGTCAGGGAGAGCTTAATTAATAAATTAGACATTTATTGAAACCCAAACGTAGGATTTTTTTAGCAATGGTGCTGTTAGCAATGTGGGCCAGACAATTCTTTGTTGAGGGAGCTGTTCTAAGTGTTGTAGGATGTTTAGCAACTTCCCTGTCCTTTATCCACTAGCTACCAGTAGCCTCTTTCTTTGCCCCAGCCCTAGCCAAATTTGCCAAATATACTCTTGGAGGCAAAATTTCCTATGGGTGAAAGCCACTGGATAAAATGATTACAACAATTCAATTTTATTTCTCAGTGATTGATTTAGGAATAATAAAACACATTTAATTATAATCAAATTGCTAAAGGATACAAAATCAAGCAGTAAAGAGTAATATAGTTTTTGAGTCAGATTCAGATTCAAAGTATGTGAGTTTTATCAAGTTGCTTAATTTTATAGAGGCTCAGAATTCTGTTATAAATGGAAATAATATTGTCTATGTCAGAGAGTTGCTGTTTTGAATAGATAAAATGAATGTAATCCTTAACAGATTACCTAGACTATATAAAATGTTCTACTGTTAAATGGGAAGATTCCCCAGGAGGAGAACATGGCAACCCATTCCAACACTCTTGCCTGTAGAATCCCATGGACAGAGAAGTTTGGCAGACTACAGTCCATAGGGTCACAAAGTCCTGGTTGCAACTGAGGCAATGTAGCATAGCATAGCACTATGGCTAAATACTAGTAGCTGTAATGATGAAAACATGACATAAGTATAGGAATTCTAGAGAGATTCTCTTTAAAAATTTGATGGAAAAATATAAAGATGCAGCAAAATACACATATTGAAATTTCATGAGTAAATCTTATTCATATTAAATTTCAATTGAATTGTCATTCATACCCAATTCTGATAATTGTACTCATAATACTATTCATTTAAGCATTCTTATAATTTATTAGATTGTACAAATAATATTGAATTTCTAACAAGTTGAAGTAATTAAATATAATGTTAACAGAAATATGTAATGGCAGGGCTGTTTAAAAAATGTTATTTTTAAAATATGAGATTCAGGAAATTGTGGGCAAAGTGTTTTATAGTATCATGAACTAGAATTGATAATATGAAAAATCAACCTTATAAAGTTATTTAACTCCACTAAAAATCAATGACAATGTATTGCACAGTTGCATTCCAAAATCCAAGAGATAAAGCAAGACTTAATGATTTATCAGTTCAGTTCAGTCGCAGAGTCATGTTTGACTCTTTGTGATCCCATGGACTGCAACATGCCAGGCCTCCCTGCCCATCATCAACTCCCAAAGTTTACTCAAACTCATGTCTATTTAGTTGTTGATGTTATCCAAAAATCTCTTCCTCTGTTGTCACCTTCTCCTGCATTCAATCTTTCCCAGCATCAGGGTCTCTTCCAATGAGTCATCTCTTCCCATCAAGTGGCCAAGGTATTGGAGTTTCAGCGTCAACATAGGTTCAAGGGGTGTTCCAATGAACACAAGGGACTGATCTCTTTTAGGATGGACTGGTTGGATCTCCTCGCATTCCAAGGGACTCTCAAGAGTATTCTCCAACATCACTGTTCAAAAGAATCAATTATTCAGCGCTCAGCTTTCTTTATAGTCCAACTATCATATCCATATATAACTAATGGAAAAACCATAGCCTTGACTAGACGGACCTTAGTTGGCAAAGTAATGTCTCTGCATTTTAACATGCTATCTAGGTTGGTCAAAACTTGCCTTCTAAGGAGCGAGCATCTTTTACTTTCATGGCTGCAATCACCATCTGCAGTGATTTTGGAGCCCCCCAAAATAAAGTCTGCTACTGTTTCCACTGTTTCCCCATCTATCATGAAGTGATGAGACCAGATGCCAAGATCTTAGTTTTCTGAATATTGAGTTTTAAGCCAACTTTCTCACTCTCCTCTTTCACTTTCATCAAGAGGCTCTTTAGTTCTTTTTCACTTTCTGCCATAAAGGTGGTGTCATCAGCATATTTGAGGTTATTGATATTTCTCCTGGCATTCTTGATCCCAACTTGTGCTTGATCCAGCCCAGCGTTTCTCATGATGTACTCTGCGTATAAGTTAAATAAGCAGGGTGATGATATACAGCCTTGACGTACTCTCTTCCCTACTTGGAACCAGTCTGTTGTTTCATGTCCAGTTCTAACTGTTGCTTCCTGACCTGCATACAGATTTCTCAAGAGGAAGGTCAGGTGGTCTGGTATTCCCATCTTTTGAAGAATTTTCCACAGTATGTTGTGATCCACACTTTTAAAGGCTTTGGCATAGGCAATAAAGCAGAAATAGATTATTTTCTGGAACTCTCTTGCTTTTTTGATAATTCAACAGATGTTGGCAATTTGATCTCTGGTTTCCCTGCCTTTTCTAAAACCAGCTTGAACATCTGGAAATTTATGGTTCATGTATTGTTGAACCCTGGCTTGGAGAATTCTGAGCATTACTTTAATAGTATGTGAGAGGAGTGCAATTATGCAGTAGTTTGAGCATTCTTTGGCATTGCCTTTCTTTGGGATTGGAATGAAAACTGACCTTTTCCAGTCCTGTGGCCACTGCTGTGTTTTCCAAATTTGCTGGCATATTGAGTGTGGCGCTTTCACAGGACCATCTTTTGGGATTTGAAGTAGCTCAATTGGAATCCCATCACCTCCACTAGCTTTGTTCTTAGTGATGCTTCTTAAGGCCCACTTGACTTCACATTCCAGGATGTCTGGCTCTAGGTGAGTGATCACACCATCCTGATTATCTGGGTCAAGAAGATGTTTTTTGTGTAGTTCTGTGTATTCTTGCCACCTCTTCTTAATATCTTCTGCTTCTGTTAGGTCCATACATTTTCTGTCTTTTATTGAGCCCATATTTGCATGAAATGTTCCGTTGGTATCTCTGATTTTCTTGAAGAGATCTCTAGTCTTTCCCACTCTATTGCTTTTCTCTGTTTGCGCTAATCACTGAGAAAGGCTTTCTTATCTCTCCTTGCTATTCTTTGGAACTCTGCATTCAAATGGGTATATATATATTTTTTCTCCATTGCTTTTCACTTCCCTTCTTTTCATACCTATTTTAAGGCCGCCTATGACACCCATTTTGCTTTTTTGCATTTTCTTTTCCATGGGGATGGTCTTGATCCCTGTCTCCTGTACAGTGTCACAAACCTCTGCCCATATTTCTTCAGGCACTCTGTCTATCAGATCTAAACCCTTGAATCTATTTCTCAATTCCACTGTATAATCAATCATAAGGGATTTGATTTAGGTCATACCTGAATGGTCTAGTGGCTTTCCCTACTTTCTTCAATTTAAGTCTGAATTTGGCAATAAGGAGTTCATGATCTGAGCCACAGTCAGCTCCCAGTCATGTTTTTGTTGACTGTATAGAGCTTCTCCATATTTGTTTACAAACAATATAACCATTCTTATTTTAATATTGACCATCTGGTGATATCCGTGTGTAGAGTCTTCTCTTGTGTTGTTGAAAGAGGGAGTTTGCTATGACCAGTGTGTTTTCTTGGTTAAACCCTATTAGCTTTTGCCCTGCTTCATTCTGTACCCCAAGGCCAAGTTTGCCTGTTACTCCAGGTGTCCATTGACTTCCTACTTTTGCATTCCTGTCCCCTATACTAAAAAAGACATCCTTTTTGGGTGTTCTAGAAGGTCTTGTAGGTCTTCATAGAACTAACCGTTCAACTTCAGTTTCTTCAGCATTACTGGTCAGGGCAAAGACTTGGATTACTGGGATGTTGAATGGTTTGCCTTGAAAACAAACAGAGATCATTCTCTCGTTTTTGAGATTGCATCCAGTTACTGCATTTTGGACTCTTTTGTTGACTGTGATGACTACTCCATTTCTTCTAAGGGATTCTTGCCCACAGTAGTAGATATAATGGTCATCTGAATTAATTTCACCCTTTCCAGTCCACTTTAGTTCGCTGATTCCTAAAATGTTGACTTTCACTCTTGCCATCTCCTGTTTGACCTTTTCCAATTTGCCTTGATTCATAGAGCTAACATTCCAGGTTCCTATGCAATATTGCTCTTTATAGCATCAAACTTTGTTTTTACCACCAGTCTCATCCACGACTGGGTGTTATTTTTGCTTTGGTTTCCTATCTTCATTCTTTCTGGAGTTATTTCTCCATTGATCTCCAATAGCATTTTGGGGAATCTACCAACCTGAGGAGTTCATCTTTCAGTGTCCTGTCTTTTGCTTTTTCCTATTGTTCATGGGTTCTCGAGAGCCGGGCTGGAGCACTAAGCGCTGCCTAGAGGAGCTACTCCATGTCTGAGGTCAGGGGCAGCAGCTTAGAGTGCCAGGCTGCGACGGCGCAGGAACGGCCTAGAGGAGCTACCCTGTGTCCGAGGTCAGTGGCGGCCAGGAGGAGCTACGCCACATCTGAGGTCAGGGGTGGCAGCTGGGAGGAGACACGCCGCGTCCAAGGTCAGGGGCAGCCGGGAGAAGCCACCTCGTGCCTGAGGCCAGGGCCGGTGATCCTGAGGAGCCACCCCAAGCCCGAGGTCAAGGGCAGCAGCTGGGAGGAGCCACCCACGTCCAAGGCCAGGGCCAGCGGCCGGGAGGAGCAACCCAAGGAGTGGTGGCTGCCCAAGCACAAGAGGGCCTAGAGGAGCTATCCCACAAAGAAGGCCAGGAACAGCGGCGGTAGGGAGATACCCCTCGTCCAAGATAAGGAGCAGTGGTTGTGCTTTGCTGGAGCAGCTGTGAAGATATACCCCACTCCCAAGGTAAGAGAAACCCAAGTAAGATGGTAGGTGTTCCAGGAGGGCATCAGAGGGAAGACACACTGAAACCACACTCACAGAAAACTAATCAATCTAATCACACTAGGACCACAGCCTTGTCTAACTCAATGAAACCAAGCCATGCCTGCGGGGCAACCCAAGACCGGCGGGTCATGGCGGAGAGGTCTGACAGAACGTGGTCCACTGGAGAAGGCAATGGCAAGCCACTGCAGTATTCTTGCCTTGAGAACCCCTTGAACAGTAGGAAAAGGCAAAATGACAGGACACCAAAAGAGGAACTCCCCAGGTCAGAGGTGCCCAGTATGCTACTGGAGGTCAGTGGAGAAATAACTTTAGAAAGAATGAGGGGATGAAACCAGAGCAAAAACAATACCCAGTTGTGCATTTTACTGGTGATAGAAGCAAGATCCGATGCTGTAAAGAGCAATATTGTATAGGAACCTGGAATGTCAGGTCCATGAATCAAGGCAAATTGGAAGTGGTCAAACAAGAGATGGCAAGAGTGAACATCGACATTCTAGGAATCACCGAAGTAAAATGGACTGGAATGGGTGAATTTAACTCAGATGGCCATTATATCTACTGCTGTGGGCAGGAATCCCTCAGAAGAAATGGAGTAGCCATCATGGTCAACAAAAGAGTCCAAAATGCAGTACTTGGATGCAATCTCAAAAACGACAGAATGATCTCTGTTCATCTCCAAGGCAAACCATTCAATATCACAGTTATCCAAGTCTATGCCCCAACCAGTAATGCTGAAGAAGCTGAAGTTGAACGGTTTTATGAAGACTTTCAAGACATTTTAGAACTAACAACCAAAAAAGATGTCCTTTTCATTATAGGGAACTGCAATGCTAAAGTAGGAAGTCAAGAAACACCTGGAGTAACAAGCAAATTTGGCCTTGGAATGTGGAATGAAGCAGGGCAAAGACTAATACAGTTTCACCAAGAAAATGCACTGGTCATAGCAAACACCCTCTTCCAGCAACACAAGAGAAGACTCTACACATGGACATCACCAGAAGGTCAACACCAAAATCAGATTGATTATATTTTATGCAGCCAAAGATGGAGAAGCTCTACACAGTCAACAAAAACAAGATCAGGAGCTGACTGTGTCTCAGATCATGAACTCCTTATTGCCAAATTCAGACATAAATTGAGGAAAGTAGGGAAAACTGCTAGACCATTCAGGTATGACTTAAATCAAATCCCTTATGATTATACAGTGGAAGTGAGAAATAGATTTAAGGACCTAGATCTGATAGATAGAGTGCCTGATGAACTATGGAATAAGGTTCATGACACTGCACAGGAGACAGGGATCAAGACCATCCCCATGGAAAAAAAATGCAAAAAAGCAAAATAGTTGTCTGGGGAGTCCTTAAAAAGAGCTGTGAAAAGAAGTGAGGTGAAAAGCAAAGAAGAAAAGGGAAGATATAAGCATCTGAATGCAGAGTTTCAAAGAATAGCAAGAAGAGATATGAGAGCCTTCTTCAGCAATCAATGCAAAGAAATAGAGGAAAACAACAGAATGGGAAAGACTAGAGATCTCTTCAAGAAAATTAGAGATACCTTGGGCACATTTCATGCAAAGATGGACTCGATAAAGGACAAAAATGGTATGGACCTAACAGAGGCAGAAGATATTAAGAAGAGGTGGCAACAATACACAGAAGAACTGTACAAAGAACATCTTCATGACCCATATAATCATGATGCTGTGATCACTAATCTAGAGCCAGACATCTTGGAATGTGAAGTCAAGTGGGCCTTAGAAAGCATCACTACGAACAAAGCTAGTGGAGGTGATGGAATTCCAGTGGAGCTATTTCAAATCCTGAAAGATGATGCTGTGAAAGTGCTGCACTCAATATGCCAGGAAATTTGGAAAACTCAGCAGTGGCCACAGGAATGGAAAAGGTCAGTTTTCATTCCAATCCCAAAGAAGGGCAATGCCAAAGAATGCTGAAACTACTGCACAATTGCACTCATCTCACGTTCTAGTAAAGTAATGCTCAAAATTCTCCAAGCCAGGCTTCAACAATACGTGAACCGTGAACTCCCTGATGTTCAAGCTGGTTTTAGAAAAGGCAGAGGAACCAAAGATCAAATTGCCAACATCCGCTGGATCATCGAAAAAGCAAGGGAGTTCCAGAAAAACATCTACTTCTGCTTTATTGACTATGCCAAAGCCTTTGACTGTGTGGATCACAATAAACTGGAAAATTCTGAAAGAGATGAGAATACAGACCACCTGACCTGCCTCTTGAGAAATCTGTATGCAGGTCAGGAAGCAACAGTTAGAACTGGACATGGAACAACAGACTGGTTCCAAATAGGAAAAGGGGTACATCAAGGCCATATATTGTCACCCTGCTTATTTAACTTATATGCAGAGTACATCATGAGAAATCCTGGATTGGAAGAAACACAAGCTGGAATCAAGATTGTTGGGAGAAATATCAATAACCTCAAATATGCAGATGACACCACCCTTATGGCAGAATGTGAAGAGGAGCTAAAAAGCCTTTTGATGAAAGTGAAAGAGGAGAGTAAAAAGTTGCCTTAAAGCTCAACATTCAGAAAACGAAGATCCTGGCATCCGGTCTCATCACTTCCTGGGAAATAAATGGGGAAACAGTGGAAACGGTGTCAGACTTTATTTTGGGGGGCTCCAAAATCACTGCAGATGGTGATTGCAGTCATGAAATTAAAAGACACTTACTCCTTGAAAGAAAAGTTATGACCAACCTAGATAGTATATTCAAAAGCAGAGATATTACTTTGCTGACTAAGGTCCATCTAGTCAAGGCTATGGTTTTTCCTGTGGTCATGTATGGATATGAGCTTTGGACTGCGAAGAAGGCTGAGCACCAAAGAATTGATGCTTTTGAACTGTGGTGTTGGAGAAGACTCTTGAGGGTCCCTTGGACTGCAAGGAGATCCAACCAGTCCATTCTGAAGATCAACCCTGGGATTTCTTTGGAATGAATGATACTGAAGCTGAAACTCCATTACTATGGCCACCTCATGAGAAAAGTTGACTCATTGGAAAAGACTTTGATGCTGGGAGGGATTGGGGGCAGGAGGAGGATGGGACGACCATGGATGAGATGTCTGGATGGCATTGTGGACTCGATGGACGTGAGTCTGAGTGAACTCTGGGAATTGGTGATGGACAGGGAGGCCTGGTGTGCTGCAATTCATGGGGTTGCAAAGAGTCGGACACAACTGAGCAACTGAACTGAACTGACCTGACATGTGGTTTTCAAGGCAAGAATACTGAAGTGTGTGCCATTCCCTTTTCCAAGGGACCATATTTTCTCAGAATTGTCTACCAGACCCGTCCTTCCTGGGTGGCCCTGCATGGCATGGCTTATAGTTTTGTTGAGTTAGACAAGGCTGTGGTCCACTGTACTTTATAACTTTGTATAAAAGCAATTATATTTTATACCTTTTGTTGGGGGAGTGAAAAGTATGACCCATTGTAAACCACAGGTCTATTGGCAGGAAATAAAATATCAGCTGGAGAAGATACTCATAGGGATATAAATTAACACTTAAGTTAAATGTTTGGCAGGTTCTCTACTTCTGGCTCCTCATATGCATAAGTAAAGGAACCTTAGTGATATAAATGAAAGAAAACAATCTATTTTGTTAATGTATTTCTTCTTTCATCTAAAAGCTAGGAGCTTTAAAGAAAAGAAAGAAGGTTGAAATGTTAAAAAAATGGGAGCAAAAACAATGAAAAGTGATGAAACTGATAGGAAGGAGTGGCAAAGACACACAGAGAAAGTGAAAAGAAGCAGGTTGGAAAAGTAGTAAGCAAAATGTGTTTCCATTGTTTTCATTGTCTTTTGTAGGCATTTCTAAATATCACTGTTTGTGATTCATAAAATTATATTGTGATTTCATAGCTATATTTACAATTGAAACATCTATGTCTTGTCACTTGTTTCAGTTGTTAGATAAAATAAAGTAGCAGTTTATTCTGGCATACATGGGGAATATAGCTATGTTTGGAATTAACAAATGTTTAATAGGTCTTTCCTCTTTGGGACTTACATAGACTCTTATTCCCGCAAGACTCTCTTGCGCACGATCTGTGACAGAAACAGAAAAGTCGTTAGGAGCTGTTTGCCTAAAAATTCCTCCTTACATTTTCTTTGTTCTTTTATTATGACTTTTTTTTTTTTTAATGTTGATGTGATGCCTCAGATGGTAAAGAATGTCCTCGCAATATGGGAGACCCAGGTTTAATCCCTAGGTCAGGAAGATTCTCCTGTTTCCTGGAGAAGAAAATAGCCACCCACCCCAGTATTCTTGTCTGGAGAACTCCCTGGACAGAGGAGCTTGGTGGGCTATAGTCCATAGGGTCGCAAGGAGTTGGATACGACTGAGCGACCAACACTTCACTTCAGTTTAATAATATAATCAAAACAGACGGATCTAGAAGCCTCAAACAAAAACAGTAAAGATTGTTAAGTGTTCTTGTAGAAACTGGGTTATTATTAGCTGTGTAGGGAATGGTTGTTAGGTAATGAAGTGTTTACTCTAAAATTGTCAGAACCATTTAAAATGTCAATTATATGATGCCCTGTGAACCAAGAACTCAGACGTTTTCATTTTCTGTCTAATAATAATGACCAGGATTGGTTTAAGTATTACCAGTTAAGAGTGCAAGCTTAGGTGATTTGTTTAGCAGTAGAGTTCACTGATACAACTGTTGCCTCCAAATTTAACTATGTATTATTTACTTTCATTAACATTTTAGACTGATGCTAAAAGAAAATTAGGATAGCTTCAGTATCTCAAAATTACCGTGTGAATTAGTCACTCTTACTAACACTGATGTCAAAGAGTTTACTACCTTTCTTGGCTTCTAAGAGTTTTACAAGTTCTAGTCTTACACATAGGTCTTTGATCCATTTTGAGTTTGTTTTTATATGGTGTGAGAAAGTGTTCTAGTTTCATTATTATAAATATGTCTCTCCACTCTTCCCAGCTCCAGTTATTGAAAAGAGAGTCTTTCTCCCCATTTTATATTCTTGCCTCCTTTGTCATAAATTAATTTACCAGATGTGGGGCTCTCTATTCTATTCCATTGGCTTCTGTATCAGTTTCTCTGCCAGTATCACACTGTTTTCATGACTGTAGCTTTGTATTATAGGCTGAAGTCATGGAGTGTGATACCTCCAGTGCTATTCTTTCTCAAGATTTGACTCTTCTGAGTGTTTTGTGTTTCCTTATACATTTCAAATTATTTATTCTAGTTTTGCAAAAAATTCCATTGGTACTTTGAAAGAATTGCATTGAATCTATAGACTGCCATGGGTACTGTCATTTCAACCGCATTAATTCTTCCGATCTGTGAATGTTGTATATATTTCTATATGTTTGTTTCTGAGGAATAGATTTTTACCTCCTTAGTCAAATTTATTGTTGATATATTTTTTATGTCTGTTGATATTTGCTAAATATTTAGGTGCTCCTATATTGGGAGCATATATATTTACAGTTGTTTTATCTTCTTGAATTAATCATTTCATCATTATGTAATGTCCTAAGTACTGGTGCCAACAGACTGGTGGTGGTGGTGGTGGTGTAGTCTCTAAGTCGTTTCTGACTCTTGCGATCCTGTGGACTATAGCCCTCCAGGCTCCTCTGTCCATGGAATTCTCCAGGCAAGAATACTGGAGTGGGTTGCCGTTTCCTTCTCCAGGGTATCTTCCTAACTCAGGAATTGAACCCAGGTCTCTTGCATTTTAGGCAGATGATTTACCAACTGAGCTATGAGGAAGCCCTGAGCTATGATGGGACTGATTTCCAGTGTTAATTAGCTAGAAGGGGCATTCCAGAGTTACATTTACCAGTACCTGTCTCAACGTGTAGAAGCAGCTCCCCAAATGGTTGCCATCAGTGTCTATGTTACCAGGGTGAGCTCTAGTTGTGTCTTGTATCTGAGACATCTCTAAGATTAACAGGTGTGCCTGACATAGGTTTCTTTCAAATTACTGCTTCTGCTTGGGTTTTGAGATTTAAAGATTATTTGAGATAATGAGATTTTGTGCCTGCCTTTTAAGAGTGGAGTCTCTGTTTCCCTCTGGCTCTTCTGAAAGTAAGAACCACTGGCCTTTAAAACCAAATATTCTGGGTGCTCATCTTCTGCATGCTGGACCTCCAGGCTTTAGAAATTGATGTGGGGCTCAAACCTGTTGGTCCTTGGGGAGAACTTCTGCAGTTGTAATTGTCCTATTTGTGGGTCACCTGCTTGGGGAGTATGGCTCTTAAGTATGCTGCAACTCTACCCCTCCTACCTGTATCTTTGTGATTTATTCTTTGTATCTTCAGTTATGGAAGACCTTTTCTGCTAGATTCTTGTCTTTCTCATCAATAGTTGCTCTGTAAATGGCTGTAACTTTTGTGTGCCCATGAGAGGAGGTGGGCTCAAGTTCTTCCTACTTGGCTCTCTCAGACAAACTCTCAGCACAAAATACTATTTTTAAAAGGAAAGATTAATAAAACCAGTATATGAATAAATATACTTCAGATTGCAACTATTTTAGGTCCATTATTTTTAAAAAGAAGAGATAAGTCAATGACCATAACTGCCTTATAGTTTAATGATGTCTATTATTGCATAGAGATAAATAGAAATATCAAATCAAAATGGCAGAGTAAAAGGATGTGGGGTTATTTTCTCCTGTGAGAACTCAAAAATTGCAACTTGTTGCTGAACAACCATCAGCAGGAGAATGTTGGATCCCACCAAAAAAAAAAAAAAGATAACCCACCCCCAAAGACAAAGGAGAAGTCCCAGCAAGATGGTAGGAGGGGTGAAATCTTGTTTAGAATCAAACCCCAGACTCAGCAGAGCTGATTGCAGGGCTCAAACAAAACCATGTGCATACCAGGAGATCCTATAGAGACAGAGCCAGACCTGCATTTGAGTGTTAGAATGTCTCCTGTAGAGGTATAGGTCAGCAGTGGCCTGCCGCAGGGGTAGAGGCTCTGGATGCACCAGACCTCAGTGTGACATAAGCCCTCTTGGAGCAGGGTGCCAGTAACCTCACCACAGAGCTTCCAGAACTTACACAGGATTGGGGAAACAGACTCTTGGAGAGTACAAAAAAACCTTGTGTGCACCAGGATCCAGGAGAAAGGAATACTGACCCCAAAAGAGACTGACCCAGACTTGCTGATGGGTGTCCAGAAGTCTCCAGTGGAGGCATGGGTCAGTGGTGGCCTGCTGCATGGTTAGGTACACCGAGTGTGGCGGTGTGTGCATGGGACCTTTGAGGAGGTTACCATTGCTTCACTATCTCCACCATAGTGTGGTCTCAGGTCAAACACAGAGAGGGAACACAGCTCTACCCATCAATAAAAAAAAAGTGGATTAAAGATTTACTGAACATTGGCCACACGACTGGAAAACGTCAGGTTTTATTTCAATCCCAAAGAAAGGCAATGCCAAAGAATGCTCAAACTACTGCACAGTTCAGTTCAGTTCAGTTCAATTTAGTCTCTCAGTCGTGTCTGACTGTGACCCCATGAATTGCAGCACGCCAGGCCTCCCTGTCCATCAACAACTCCCAGATTTCACTCAGATTCATGTCCATCGAGTCAGTGATGCCATCCAGCCATCTCATCCTCTGTCGTCCCCTTTTCCTCCTGCCCCCAATCCCTCCCAGCATCAAAGTCTTTTCCAAGGAGTCAACTCTTCGTATGAGGTGCCCAAAGTACTGGAGTTTTAGCTTGAGCATCATTCCTTCCAAAGACATCCCAGGGCTGATCTCCTTCAGAATGGACTGGTTGGATCTTCTTGCAGTCCAAGGGACTCTCAAGAGTCTTCTCCAACACCACAGTTCAAAAGCATCTATTCTTCCAACTCTCACATCCATACATGACTACTGGAAAAATCATAGCCTTGACTAGATGGACTTTAGTTGGCAAAGTAATGTCTCTGCTTTTGAATATGCTGTCTAGGTTGATCATAACTTTTCTTCCAAGGAGTAAGCATCTTTTAATTTCACAGCTTCACTCATTTCACATGCTAGCATATTAACATTCAAAAGCCTCCAAGCCAGGCTTCGGCGATATGAGAACTGTGAAATTGCAGAAATTCAAGCTGGATTTAGAAAAGGCAAGGAACCAGAGATCAAATTGCCAACATCTTTTGGATCATCGAAAAATCAAGAGCATTCCAGAAAATCATCTATTTATGCTTTATTGACTATGCCAAAGCATTTGAAATTGTGGATCACAACAAACTGTGGAAAATTCTTCAAGAGATGGGAATACCAAATGACCTGATCTGCCTCCTGAGAAATATGTATGCAGGTCAGAAAGCAACAGTTAGACGTGGACATGGAACAACAGACTGGTTCCAAATAGGAAAGGAGTACATCAAGGCTGTATATTATCACGCTGTTTATTTAACTTATATACAAAGTACAACATGAGAAACGCTGGGCTGGATGAAACACAAGCTGGAATTGAGATTGCTGGGAGAAATATCAATAACCTCAGATATGCAGATGACACTACCCTTATGGAAGAAAGCGAAGAAGAACTAAAGAGCTCTTAATGAAAGTGAAAGGAGAGTGAAACAGTTGGCTTAAAACTCAACATTCAGAAAACTAAGATCATGGCATCTGGTCCCATCACTTCATGGCCAATAGATGCGGAAACAGTGGGGACAGTGGCAAACTTTATTTTTTGGGTCTCCAAAATCACTGCAGATGGTGACTGCAGCCAGTAATTAAAGATCTTGCTCCTTGGAAGACAAGTTATGACCAACCTAGACAGCATATTAAAAAGCAGAGACTTCTTTGCCAGCAAAGGTCTGTACAGTCAAAGCTGTGGTTTTCCAGTAGTCATGTTTGGATGTGAGAGCTGGACTATAAAGAAAGCTGAGGGCCAAAGAATTGATGCTTTTGAACAGTGCAGTTGGAGGAGATTCTTGAGAGTCCCTTGGACTGCTAGGAGATCCAACCAGTCCATCCTAAAGGAAATTCATCAGAAGGACTGATACTGAAGCTGAAACTCCAATACTTTGGCCACCTGATGTGAAGAACTGACTCATTGGGAAAGAGTGAAAGCAGGAGGAGAAGGAGATGACAGAGGATGAAATAGTTGGATGGCATCAGTGACTCAACGGACATGAGTTTGGGTAAACTTCAGGAGTTGGTGATGCACAGGTAGGCCTGGCATGCTGCAGTCCATGGGGTCAGAAAGAGTTGGAAATGCAAATAGTTGGAGCAACTGAACAGAACTGAATGATACTCTCATCTCAGTTCAGTTCAGTCACTCAGTAGTGTCCGACTCTTTGCCACCCCATGAATCAGAGCATGCCAGGCCTCCCTATCCATTATCAACTCCTGGAGTTCACCCAAACTCATGTGCATCGAGTCAGTGATACCATCTAGCCATCTCATCCTCTGTCATTCCCTTCTCCACTGGCCCCCAGTCCCTCCCAGCATCAAGGTCTTTTCCAGTGAGTCAACTCTTCACATGGGGTGGCCAAGGTATTGGAGTTTCACCTTCAATATCAGTCCTTTCAGTGAATATTCAAGACTGAGTTTAGGATGGACTTGTTGGATTTCCTTGCGGCCAAGGAACTCTCAAGGGTCTTCTCCAGCACCACAGTTCAAAAGCATCAATTCTTCGGTGCTCAGCCTTCTTCACAGTCCAACTCTCACATCCATACATGACCATTGGAAAAACCATAACCTTGACTAGACAGACCTTTGTTGGCAAAGTAATATCTCTGCTTTTGAATATGCTATCTAGGTAGGTCATAAATTTTTTTCCAAGGAGTAAACGTCTTTTAATTTCATGGCTGCAATCACCATCTGCAGTGATTTTGGAGCCCCAAAATCTAAAGTCTGCCACTGTTTCCACTGTTTCCCCAGCTATTTCCCATGAAGTGATGGGACAAGATGCCATGATCTTCATTTTCTGAATGTTGAGTTTTAAGCCAACTTTTCACTCTCCTCTTTCACTTTCATCAAGAGGCTTTTTAGTTCCTCTTCATTTTCTGCCATAAGGGTGGTGTCATCTGCATATCTGAGGTTATTGATATCTCTCCTGGCAATCTTGAGTCCAGCTTGTGTTTCTTCCAGCCCAGTGTTTCTCATGATGTACTCGACATATAAGTTAAGCAGGGTGACAATATACAGCCTTGACGTACCCCTTTTCCTATTCAAAACCAGCCTGTTGTTCCATATCCAGTTCTAACTGTTGCTTCCTGACCTGCATGCAGTTTTCTCAAGAGGCAGGTCAGGTGGTCTGGTATTCCCATCTCTTGAAGAATTTTCCACAGTTTATTGTGATCCACACAGTCAAAGGCTTTGGCATAGTCAATAAAGCACAAATAGATGTTTTTCTGGAACTCTCTTGCTTTTTTGATGATCCAACGATATTAGCAAATTGATCTCTTGTTCCTCTGCCTTTTCTAAAACCAGCTTGAACATCTGGAAGTTCACAGTTCACATATTGCTAAGGCCTGGCTTGGAGAATTTTGAGCGTTACCTTACTAGTGTGTGAAATGAGTGCAATTGTTTGAGCATTCTCTGGCTTTGCCTTTCTTCGGGATTGGGATGCAAACTGACCTGTTGCCACTCCTGATTTTCCAAATATTCTAGACATTTATATAAAGATACACAAAATATAACCTATCATCTCTTCCCACCGAGAATTATCCCACACTGAGTAGGCAATGGCTGAGAGGAGCCACCCCGTGTCCAAATCCTGGGGCAGAGCCTGACCAGGGGTGGCGGCTAGAAGGAGCAACCCCATGCTCAAGGCCAGGGCGGTGACAGGGAGGAGCAACCCCATGCCCAAGGATTGGTGGCTGCCCAAATGCAGGAGGGCCTAGAGTAGCCATCCCGCATTGAAAGTCAGGAAGGGTTGTGGTGAGGAGATACTCCTCATCCAAGGTAAGGAGCAGCGGCTGTGCTTTGCTGGAGCAGCCATGAAGAGATACCCCATGCCCAAGAAAATAGAAACCCAGGTAAGATGGTAGGTGTTGCAAAAGGGCATCAGAGGGCAGACACACTGAAAACATACTCACAGAAAACTAGTCAATCTAATCACTCCAGGACTACAGCCATGTATCACTCAATGAAATTAAGCCATGTCCACAGGGCAACCCAAGATGGGCAGGTCATGGTGGAGAGGTCTGACAGAATCTGGCCCACTGGAGAAGGGAATGGCAAGCCACTTCAGTATTCTTGCCTTGAGAACCCCATGAACAGTATGAAAAGGCAAAATGATAGGATACTGAAAGAAGAACTCCCCAGGTCAGTAGGTGCCCAACACGCTACTGGAGATCAGTGGAGAAATAACTCCAGAAAGAATGAAGGGATGGAGCCAAAGCAAAAAAAATACCCAGCTGTGGATGTGACTGGTGATAGAAGCAAGATCCGATGCCATAAAGAGCAATATTGCATAGGAACCTGGAATGTCAGGTCGATGAATCAAGGCAAATTGGAAGTGGTCAAACAGGACATGGCAAGAGTGAACCTTGACATTCTAGGAATCACCGAAGTAAAATGGACAGGAATGGGTGAATTTAATTCAGATGACCATTATATCTACTGCTGTGGGCAGGAATCCCTCAGAAGAAATGGAGTAGCCATCATGGCCAACAGAAGAGTCCAAAATGCAGTACTTGAATGCAATCTCAAAAATGACAGAATGATCTCTGTTCATTTCCAAGGCAAGCCATTCAATATCACAGTAATCCAAATCCATGCCCCAACCAGTAATGCTGAAGAAGCTGAAGTTGAACGGTTCTATGAAGACCTACAAGACCTTTTAGAACTAACACCCAAAAAAGATGTCCTTTTCATTATAGGGGACTGGAATGCAAAAGTAGGAAGTCAAGAAACACCTGGAGTAACAGGCAAATTTGGCCTTGGAATACGGAATGAAGCAGGGCAAAGACTAATATAGTTTTGCCAAGATAATGCACTGGTCATAGCAAACACTCTCTTCCAACAACACGAGAGAAGACTCTACAGATGGACATCATCAGGTGGTCAACACCAAAATCAGATTGATTCTATTCTCTGTAGCAAAAGATGGAGAAGCTATATACAGTCAACAAAAACAAGACCAGGAGCTGACTGTGGCTCAGACCATGAACTCCTTACTACCAAATTCAGACTTAAATTGAAGAAAGCAGGGAAAACAGCTAGACCATTCAGGTATGACCTAAATCAAATCCCTTATGATTATAAGGCCCTAGATCTGATAGATAGAGTGCCTGATGAACTATGGAATGAGGTTTGTGACATTGTACAGGAGACAGGGATCAAGACCATCCCCATGGAAAAGAAATGCAAAAAAGCCAAATGGCTGTCTTGGGAAGTCTTACAAATAGTTGTGAAAGGAGAGAAGTGAAAAGCCAAGGAGAAAAGGAAACATATAAGCATCTGAATGCAGAATTCCAAAAAATAGCAAGAAGAGATAAGAAAGACTTCTTCAGTGATCAATGCAAAGAAATAGAGGAAAACAACAGAATGGAAAAGACTAGAGATCTCTTCAAGAAAATTAGAGATACCGAGGGAACATTTAATGCAAAGATGGGCTTGATAAAGGACAGAAATGGTATGGACCTAACAGAAGCAGAAGATAATAAGAAGAGATGACAAGAATACAAAGAAGAACTGTACAAAAAGGATCTTCATGACTCGGATAATCACGATGGTGTGATCACTCATCTAGAGCTACACATCTTGTAATGTGAAGTCAAGTGGGCCTTAGAAAGCATCACTACAAACAAAGCTAGTGGAAGTGATGGAACTCCAGTAGAGCTAATTCAAATCCTGAAAGATGATGCTCTGAAAGTGCTGAAATCAATATGCCAGCAAATTTGGAAAACTCATCTGTGGCCACAGGACTGGAAAAGGTCAGATTTCATTCCAATTCCAAAGAAAGGCAATGCCAAAGAATGGTCAAACTACTGTACAATTGCACTCATCTCACACGCTAGTAAGTTCAGTTCAGTGCAGTCACTCAGTCCTGTCTGACTTTTGCGATCCCATGAATCGCAGTACACCAGGCCCCCCTGTCCATCACCAACTCCGGAGTTCACTCAGACTCACGTTCATCGAGTCAGTGATGCCATCCAGCCATCTCATCCTCGGTCATCCCCTTCTCCTCCAGCCCCCAATCCCTCGTCACATCAGAGTTTTTTCCAGTGAGTCATCTCTTCGCATGAGGGGGCCAAAGTACTGGAGTTTCAGCTTTAGCATCATTCCTTCCAAAGAAATCTCAGGGTTTATCTTCAGAATGGACTGGTTGGATCTCCTTGCAGTCCAAGGGACTCTCAAGAGTCTTCTCCAACACCACAGTTCAAAAGCATCAATTCTTTGGCCCTCAGCCTTCTTCACAGTCCAACTCTCACATCCATACGTGACCACTGGAGAAACCATAGCCTTGACTAGACAGACCTTAGTTGGCATAGTAATGTCTTTGCTTTTGAATATGCTATCTAGGTTGGTCATAACTTTTCTTCCAAGATGTAAGTGTCTTTTAATTTCATGACTGCAGTCACCATCTGCAGTTATTTTAGAGCCTCCCAAAAATAAAGTCTGACACTGTTTCCACTGTTTCCCATCTATTTCCCAGGAAGAGATGGGATCGTTTTCTGAATGTTGAACTTTAAGCCAACATTTTCACTCTCCTCTTTCACTTTCATCAAGAGGCTTTTAGCTCCTCTTCACTTTCTGCCATAAGGGTGGTGTCGTCTGCGTATCTGAGATTATTGATATTTCTCTCAGCAATCTTGATTCCAGCTTGTTTTTCTTCCAGTCCAGCGTTTCTCATGATATACTCTGCATATAAGTTAAATAAGCAGGGTGACAATATACAGCCTTGACACACTCCGTTTCCTATTTGAAACCAATCTGTTGTTCCATATCCAGTTTTATCTGTTGCTTCCTGACCTGCATACAAATTTCTGAAGAGGCAGGTCAGGTGGTCTGGTATTACGATCTCTTTCAGAATTTTCCCGTTTTGTGATCCACACAGTCAAAGGATTTGGCATAGTCAATAAAGCAGAAGTAGATGTTTTTCTGGAACTCTCTTGCTTTTTCAATGATACAGCAGATGTTGGCAATTTGATCTCTGGTTCCTCTGCCTTTTCTACAACCAGCTTGAATGTCAGGGAGTTCACGGTTCACATATTGCTGAAGCCTGGCTTGGAGAATTTCGAGCATTACTTTACTAGCGTGTGAGATGAGTGCAATTGCATGGTAGTTCGAACATTCTTTGGCATTGCCTTATTTTGGGATTGGAATGAAAACTGAAATTATCCAGTCCTGTGGCCACTGCTGAGTTTTCCAAATTTCCTGGCATATTGAGCGCAGCACTTTCACAGCATCACCTTTCAGGATTTGAAATAGCTCCACTGGAATTCCATCACCTCTGCTAGCTTTGTTCGTAGTGATGCTTTCTAAGGCCCACTTGACTTCACATTACAAGATGTCTGGCTCTAGATGAGTGATCACACCATGATGATTATCTGGGTCGTGAAGATCATTTTTGTACAGTTCTTCTGTGTATTGTTGCCACCTCTTCTTAATATCTTCTGCTTCTGTTAGGTCCATACCATTTCTGTCCTTTATCGAACCCATCTTTGCATGAAATGTTCCCTTGGTATCTCTAATTTTCTTGAAGAGATCTCTAGTCTTTCCCATTCTGTTGTTTTCCTCTGTTTCTTTACATTGATTCTGAAGAGGGCTTTCTTATCTCTTTTTGCTATTTTTTGGAACTCTGCATTGAGATGCTTGTATGTTTCCTTTTCTTCTTGGCTTTTCACTTCTCTTCTTTTCACAGCTATTTGTAAGGCCTCCCCAGATAGCCATTCTGCTTTTTGCATTTATTTTCCATGGGGATGGTCTTGATCCCTATCTTCTGTACAATGTCATGAACCTCATTCCATAGTTCATCATCCACTCCTATCTATCAGAAATAGGCCCTTAAATCTATGTCTCACTTCCACTGTATAATCATAAGGGATTTGATTTAGATCATGCCTGAATGGTAGTGGTTTTCCATGCTTTCCTTAATTTTAGTCTGAATTTGGTAATAAGGGATTCATGATCTGGGCCACAGTCAGCTTCCGGTCTTATTTTTGCTGATTGTATAGAGCTTCTGCATCTTTGGCTGCAAAGGATATAATCAATCTGATTTCGGTGTTGACCATCTGGTGATGTCCATGTGTAGAGTCTTCTCTTGTGTTGTTGGAAGAGGGTGTTTGCTATGACCAGTGCATTATCTTGGCAAAATTATATTAGTCTTTGCCCTGCTTCATTCCGTATTCCATGGCCAAATTTGCCTATAACTCCAGGTGTTTCTTGACTTCCTACTTTTGCATTCCAGTACCCTATAATGAAAAGGACATCTTTTTTGGGTGTTAGTTCTTCAAGATCTTGTACGTCTTCATAGAACTGTTCAACTTCTGCTTTTTCGGCGTTACTGGTTGGGGCATAGACTTGGATTACAGTGATACTGAATGGTTTACCTTGGAAACGAACAGAGATCATTCTGTCGTTTTTGAGATTGCATCCAAGTACTGCATTTCGGACTCTTTTGTTGACCATGATGGCTACTCCATTTCTTCTGAGGGATTCCTGCCTGCAGTAGTAGATATAATGGTCATCTGAATTAAATTCACCCATTCCAGTCCATTTTAGTTGATTCCTAGAATGTCAAGGTTCACTCTTGCCATGTCCTGTTTGACCATTTCCAATTTGCCTTGATTCATCGACCTGACATTCCAGGTTCCTATGCAATATTGTTCTTTACAGCATTGGACTTTGTTTTTATCACCAGACATATCCACAGCTGGGTATTGTTTTTGCTTTGGCTCCACCCCTCATTCTTTCTGGAGTTATTTCTCCACTGACCTCCAGTAGCGTATTAGGCACCTACTGACCTGGGGAGTCCCTCATTCAGCATCCTATTATTTTGCCTTTTCATACTGTTCATGGGATTCTCAAGGCAAGAATACTGAAGTGGTTTGCCATTCCCTTCTCCAGTGGGCCAGATTCTGTCAGACCTCTCCACCATGACCCACCTGTTTTGGGATGCCCCATGGGAGTGGGTTGGTTTCATTGAGTTAGACAAGGCTGTAGTCCTAGTGTGATTAGATTGACTAGTTTTCTGTGAGTATGGTTTCAGTGTGTCTGCCCTATGATGCCCTCTTGCAACACCTACCATCTTACTTGGGTTTCTATTATCTTGGGAGTGGTGTATCTCTTCATGACTGCTCCAACAAAGTGCAGCTGCTGCTCCTTACCTTGGAGGAAGGGTATCTTCTCACCGCCGCCCTTCCTGACCTTCAACATGGGATAGCTCCTCTAGGTCCTGCACCAGCGCAACCACCACTCCTTGGACGTGGGTTGATCTTCCCGGCTGCCACCCCTGGCCACGGACACGGGTGGCTCGTCCCAGCCCCCCACCCTGGCCTTGTATGTGGGGTGGCTCCTCCAAACCGTTGCCTCTGACCTCGGATGCGGGGTGGCTCCTCTCGGTCGTGCTGAGTGTGCCGGCCATCACAGCCACCTGCACTGAGTGTGCTGGCCATCACAGTCGCTAGTAAAGTAATGCTCAAAATTCTTCAAGCCAGGCTTCAGCAATATGTGAACTGTGAACTTCCTGATGTTCAAGCTGGTTTTAGAAAAGGCAGAGGAACCAGAGATCAAATTGCCAATATCCGCTGGATCATGGAAAAAGCAAGAGAGTTCCAGAAAAATATCTATTTCTGCTTTATTGACTATGCCAAAGCCTTTGACTGTGTGGATCACAATAAACTGTGGAAAATTCTGAAAGAGATGGGAATACCAGACGACCTAACCTGCCTCTTGAGAAATCTGTATTCAGGCCAGGAAGCAACAGTTAGAACTGGACATGGAACAACAGACTGGTTCCAAATAGGAAAAGGGGTACATCAAGGCCGTATATTGTCACCCTGCTTATTTAACTTATATGCAGAGTACATCATGAGAAACGCTGGATTGGGAGAAACACTAGCTGGAGTCAAGATTGCTGGGAGAAATATCAATAACCTCAGATATGCAGATGACACCACCCTTATGGCAGAAAGTGAAGAAGAACTAAAAAACCTCTTGTTGAAAGTAAAAGAGAGGAGCAAAAAAAGTTGGCTTAAAGCTCAACATTCAGAAAACGAAAATCATGGCATCCAGTCCCATCACTCCATGGGATATAGAAACAGTGGAAACAGTGTCAGACTTTATTTTTTTGGGCTCCAAAATCACTGCAGATGGTAATTGCAGCCATGAAATTAAAAGACCCTTACTCCTTGGAAGAAAAGTTATGAATGACCAACCTAGATAGCATATTCAAAAGCAGAGATATTACTTTGCCGACTAAGGTCCATCTAGTCAAGGCTGTGGTTTTTCCAGTAGTCATGTATGGATGTGAGAGTTGGACTGTGAAGAAGGCTGAGGGCCAAAGAATTGATGTTTTTGAACTGTGGTGTTGGAGAAGACTCTTGAGAGTCCCTTGGACTGCAAGGAGATCCAACCAGTCCATTCTGAAGGAGATCAGCCCTGGGATTTCTTTGGAAGGAATGATGCTAAAGCTGAAACTCCAGTCCTTTGGCCCCCTCATGCAAACAGTTGACTCTTTGGAAAAGACTTTGATGCTGGGAGGGATTGGGGACAGAAGGAGAAGGGGACGACAGAGGATGGGATGGCTGGATGGCATCAGGGACTCAATGGACGCAAGTGTGTGTGAACTCCGGGGGTTGGTGATGGACAGGGAGGACTGGCATGCTGTGATTCATGGGGTTGCAAAGAGTCAGACACGACTGAGCCACTGAACTTTACTGAACTGAGTATACTTGAAACAATAGAATGCATATTAATTAAGTAGTCTTTTATTAACATCTGAATTATGGTTCCAATGTAAAGCAAGTTGAGTTGAAGTTAAAAGGCATATGTAGAGATTTCAGTCAAGCTTGTTAATTCCTCTTGTATCTAAGTCTTGAAATTTGTACACTCTCTGGCTAGTAACATTAGGAGGGAAGTGGAAATCCAGGTCAGTTGTGATGGGGAACTCTGCATAAACAGGCCTTGGAATGTTTCATATACTCTGGCACAAGGAACCATGGAAGGATCATAGACCCTCTGAATCTGAAAGAGACCACAGGCCTGATATACTTATTCAGATGCCTAATGATGAACCAAAGATAGCTTTCTGCTTCTAAGGCATAAGATCTTCTCCTACTAGTAATAGCTGCCCAATGAAGCACTAATAAAACAGCTGGGGCATAGAAATAGAGTAGCCAGAACCTAATTTAGCATGGAGAAATATAAGAATTCCATTATTCCTATATTATATTGAACTTGGGACTTCTGAGATAGCTCTTTTTGGCATAACTTATATAGACAGCCAGAGTACCCCAGTAGTTGGAATATATCTGAGGTGAAACTTTGAAGTTGCTCTGGCCACTGACTTCTGGCTATTGTGACTCAAATACACAAAATTCAGTGCATGATTGTTTTGAGATTTTACTAGTCTATTGGTAGGGTAAATTAAAATTAGCTCTTCCAGGGTGGTAGGGAGTGGTTTAAATTTATTATAACTAATTGCTACTGTTTCTAGAGTATTATGTGACAGAGTCATAGTAAGCACTTAATATAATCCTCATAAGCATTAAGAAAATGTAAGACAAAATGACTTAAGAGACTAGTCCCTTTTTTCATTATTAAAAACACTGTTGTTGTTTATTAACTCAGTTATGTCTGACTCTTTGCAACTCCATGGACTGTAGCCTGCCAGACTACTCTATTCATAGGATTCTCCAGACAAGAATACTGGAATGGGTTGCCATTTCCTTCTCCAAAAGCACTATTAAACAACACAAACATAACAGTTTTTTGTTTTGTTTTGTTTTGTTTAGCTTTTGGCTTTTTATTTTTTTTAATGCATTAAAGCAAATCTGGGTCACCCCAGGATTTTCAGAGACCTGTCTAGGTGCTTTTAATCACACATGAGAAAATACTTCAGAGGGTGGAGGTATTCTGATCCATTTCCTCACCTCTCTGAGGGTAGCCATTATTTCAGTTATGATGCCCAAACAAATTCAATTACCTCATGTGAGAGAGTATAAGGGGCCAGCCCCTCTCTGTTTTTTAGTAGCAACAATAGATGGCGAGCTGTGCAACAATTTTTGAACAATGATTTAAACAAATGTTTTTCTAGCTATACATGTTATATTCATTATGGTAATATGGATTTTATTTTTCTGAGAAAAGATTACCACAGATCTTAGGGGAACTTACCACAGAATAACATAAATAATCCTGATTTCCCCAAGAGAAGGAAATATTGAATATATGTGTATATTCAGAAGGTTTCAGGCCCATAAAGGAAAATTCAGCCAGTCTTTCTCTGAACATGAGGTTAAATAGTTTGTAGAACACAGCAGAACAGCTACTTATATTCAGGACTCTATTCCTAAACTCAGTACTCGTGTTCTGAAAGTACTACTGGATTGCCACATATGAATTTTTACTAATTACATTTGTGCAGAATTTATGTATGTTTTGTTAGCGTACATTGTGTACATTATAGCATTATTTGGGGTTCATTTTGAAAATATATTTATCCTAAAGGTGTAACATTAGGAACAGTAGCATTATTGTCTTCCATATACCTGGCTGCATGCTGTATTAAGTCACTTCTGCTACTAAGTTGCTTCAGTCGTGTCTGACTCTGTGCAACCCCATAGACAGCAGCCCACTTGGCTCTGCCGTCCCTGGGATTCTACAGGCAAGAGCACTGGAGTGGGTTGCCATTTCCTTTTCCAATGCATGAAAGTGAAAAGTGAAGTCGTGTCCCACTCTTCACGACCCCATGGACTGCAGCCTACCAGGCTCCTCCGTCCATGGGATTTTCCAGGCAAGACTACTGGAGTGGGGTGCTATTGCCTTCTCTGACTAAGTTGCTTCAGTCGTGTCCAACTCTTTGCACCCTTGGACTGTAGCCCTCCAGGCTCCTCTGTCCATGGGATTCTCCAGGCAGGAATGCTGGAGTGGGTTGCCTTGCCCTCTTCCAGGGAATAGCCCAACCCAGGGATCAAACCCATGGTTTTTATGTCTTCTGCATTGGCAGGTGGGTTCTTTACCACTAGCTCCACCTGGAAGCCCTATATCCCTGACTAAATCAAAGCAAATGAATACTTTAGAATTCAGGGAAAGATACAACAGAAATTGCATTGAATCTACTATTTTTTCCTTACTTGTTCGAGAATTTTCTGTTTACATTTATGTAGAAAACTCAAAATTTCATCTACTTTGTGGAGTTGCTTCATCTGTGTTTATATTTGGAACACAGGATAATTAAATGTCTGCAAAATATGAGAAAATTATGCCCTTTTCTTAAACTGAAGCTTCCAAACCAGTTAGAGAGGGAATATGGCACAAAGCAGAGCAGCATGATGTCAAGATCAGAAAAATTAAAAGACAAAAACAGTTGTAGGATACCTTAGAGAAAAGGAAGAAAAAGCAAAGATGGAAAGTATAGGTAATTGAAAGAAAATAACAGAAATATAATAAATAAAATATGTTTAAATGCATATAAAGACAGGATGAATGCGTATATTTTAATGGTTGCATATTTTTGTTGCATCTGACTGTTTCCTCTGGAAAAAGTAGCAAAGACTGAGCCTCTTTTCTAAGACCACTGCTCTCAATTAAAATGCTTGTGGCTCAGCTGATAAACAACCCACCTGCAATGCGGGAGACCTGGCTTTGATCCCTGAGTTGGGAAGATCCCCTGGAGAAGGGAGAGGCTATCCACTCTAGTGTTCTAGCCTAGAGAATTCCATGGACTGCATAGTCCATGGGGCTGCAAATAGTTGGACACAACTGAGCAACTTTCACTCAATTATTTAGAAAGACTAATTTCTGTAATGAAGCTTTTAAGATTTTATTATTTCAGGACACTTTCAGTTTTTCAACATAATTGAGAGGGGAAGGCAGAGATGCATAGCTTCCTGCTTATCAACATCTCTCTCAGAATGGTACATTTCTTATCAAGGATGAACCTACATTGATACATCATAATTCCCCAAAATCCATAGACTACCTTAGGATTCACTCTGGGATGTTGTATGGTCTATGGATTTAGACAAACATATAATGTCATACATCCGCTATAATAGTATCATACAGAGTACTTCAACTGCTCTAAAAAGTCTCTCTGCTCTGCCTGTTCGTCTCTCCTGTCTATCGATGGCAGCCGCTGATCTTACTGTTTCCATTGTTTTGCCTTTTTCTGTCTGTCATAGAGTTGCAATCAAACAGCATGCAGCCTTTTCAGGCTGACTTCTTTCACTTAATAATATGCACTTTAAATCCTCCCTGTCTCTTCGTGGACTGATAGCTCACTTCTTACTAGTGATCAATAATGTCTGGATGTACGATAGTTTATGTGTGCATTTACTTACTGATGGACATCTTGGTTGCATCTAAGTCTTGGCAATCTTGAATAAAGCTGCAATAAACAGACTTGTGTAGATTTTTGTATGGACTTTAAGTTTTTAACTCCTTTGGATAAATGCCAAGGAGTACAACTGCTGGATCATATGGTAAGAAGATGTTTGGTTTTGTGAAAATCTGCCAAGCTATCATCCAATGTAGCTGAGTCATTTTGCACTCCCATCAGCAACAGACGAGCATTTCTCTTAATGCACACATTTGCCAGCATTTGGTATTGCCTGTGTTCTAAATTTTGGCCATTCTAATTGGAATGAAGCGCTATCTCATTATTTCTGGAATGTGATTTTTATGTATGCTTTATTTCAGATTCTTCTGCAAAGTTCCTGCTGAACTTGCACGTAACCAGTTTCATTCCAATTATCTTTCCATTTGCCTTATGTTAATTATGCCTCTTTAATAAGGGGTTAGAGTTCACACCTACTAATGAGAGCATGAAAGTAGAACAAGAAAATTTTGAATGTATACTATTATAAGCTAATGTTAGTCACAACAGAGCCTTTTGATAGTTGATACCCAATCTACAAAATAGATACCCAATTAATAATTTAATAATGACAGTAACATGATTGTGTGGTGTGCAAAGACATCATCTCTTGGATTTTTCATATTGCTATCAGGATTTAATGATTTATAACCATGAGTGATATTATTGAGATACTTAAGTAGTAAATTATCTCTGCAGTGTGGCTTTGCAAAGATTCCTTTGTCAGGGATGAAATATTTTATATTTTCTTCCTCCTCTTGAATATGACCATCTTGGTGATTTTACTGGATAAAAGAATATGGCAGAAAGGAAGATATGCTGATCCTGAGCCTAAATCTCAAGAGCTTGTGTGTGCTTCACTTTCTTTCTTGTATCCATGTAATCATGAAGTCCAGGTTAACGTGCTGGAGGATAAGAAATCTTATGGTACAGAACCAGTTGATCCCAGCAGGAACTATCTTAGATCAGTGAATTCCCAGTCAACCCACCAGCTGACCATATATCCAGGAGCAATAGTGGTCAAGATGAACCTGAAACAGACGAACAGAACTGTCTAACTGACCTACAATCCTGTGAACTGAAGTTGGGAACTGATTTTTTGTGTGAAGCCATGCTAAACTTACTATCAAAAGTTGGGGACAATTTTCCCCTCACTACTACGGTCATGCAAAGAACAACTGTATTCCAGTACACATTGAAAATATTGGTGTAGATGAGGTTGGTTCTCTATCTCTAGCCTACTCACCAGTTGAGCAAGTATTCCTCTTCACCATGTACTAGAAATACAACATTGAAATATTCAATAAAAATACTACCTTAGATAAACACTGAGAAGAAAAATAAATAGTGGAATAGGGAAGGATCAAGGCAAAATTTGGGGTAGGACCATTAGAGAAAACGTCAAAAAGGCTTTGATGGAGATGATGTTTGATAAATGTCTACAAGATATGAGGGAATGAAACATTAGGATATTTGAGAGAAAGGCAGCTTATCAAGATGCAAATTCTATCTGAGGTCTAAGGAAAGATGTCTGGTGTGTTGACTCAGCTGAGGGAAGGCCAGTGGGGCTGGATCAGTATGAATGATGTGGAGAGTAATATGGGGTCAAGTCAGAAAATTAGTTGGGAACAAATGATATTTTAGATGATTCTAAGTCTTTGGTATCTGCTCTCTTAAATGAAGAGACACTGGAGAGTTTTTTAAGAGGAATGGCAAGAAATAACTTTCATTTAAATAGAATCATTTTTCCTTCTGAACTAGAATATGGTTAAGAGAGGTGAGATCAGAAGCAGGAAGATGAAAGAGGTATCTATAGCAGGAATCCAAGTGAGAAATAATAATGGCTTGGACCAGGATAACAGCAATAAAAATATTTTGTAGTGTTGAAGGATATACAATAGACTTAATATGGATACAAGGGAAGAAGAGTTTTGGTCTGATTAAGACCTTACTGGTATATTACTATCAAATGACATGAAGTTATGAACAAACCACTGTCAAATCTCAAAAATAGCATTGATTTCATCTACCTCCAGCAGACCGATTATTCTGTTGTTTGATATGGCAGGTGGCCTTCAGAATATGTCTTTAGAAGTTTCTGAAAGGTAAAAGATTTAAAAGAGGGAAGATGAATTTCCATCTTACCCCTCCCCCATTCAGTTTGATCATTTGAGCTACTTTACATTTGAAGCCTGCATATAATGTACTGATTAAATCACATTATGTGTAGCTGGGTGAATATATTATTAAACAAATTACCCTTTTCCATAACCATGAACTGTGCATCTGTAGCAAATGGTTGAACATTTTAATAAGGAGGAGTGTAATTATATTATGGTCATTGCTTTTTTGCAGGCTTATTGGCCACATTTTGGAGGTGAATATCTTCTGATGAAAATATTTATTGTAAAGGAAGGGTTTTCAAGTTATAGTCAGTACTTATAACTCACTGAAAATATCTCTGCTTAGAAAATAAGGGAGCACAGAGGTGGAGTTTTTAAAGATATTATAGAACTTAAAGACAAAAAAACCTACCAACTTGTCCTTTTTTTTTTCTTTCTGGAAATCATTTCTTGGTGCTATCTGTTTCTGTCTATCTACCTACCTACCAAGCTACCTATTTTGCATTGAAAGAAAACCAATGCAAAGCAAACAAACAAAACAAAAATTCTCTGTTTTACTGTTAGAAACAAAATGCTCCAGCAAGTGGAAGATTTTCTTGAAATTATCTAACATTTCTCTTTTGTCAATTGTATAGCATCAATGCTAATTCAAGAGGAGGGCTCCAGGTGAGACTTCTAATTAAGAAAAATTCAAAGGGATTTTTTTTTTTTTGGTGACTAAAAAAAGAAAACAATTTTGACTACCCAATATCTATGGCCTCACTATAACTGTAATAATGAGTATGAGATGTTTATCAGTATCAGAGATTAAGTAGTGTTTCAAAGATAATTTGAAGACAAAATAAGGAATTGCATTCTGGTAAGATGTTTTGGGTTTGCCATGTCCACGTGTTCATGGAAAACGAAAGTTCAATAATTCACTGAACTAAATATGAGAAAATGGCCATTATAACAAGGAATTATATTTTCTGGTTGACAGGGAGAAAAGCATTAAGTCACATAGTATATCTGCTTCTGAATACCTGGCCACCAATGCTGTGAAGTGAAAAAACAGTGAAGACAATGAGAGTTTTGCTATCCAGTTACTAAAATATTTTAATTAAAACTAGAATAATTAAACCAGTTTGCTCAGCTTCCTTTTTCTGAGAGTGTAAAACAAGTTTTGACATTTCAGGATGGATATAGAGCAGTGACTGTTCTCTACTTGGATTGTACTTCATAATTAACTGAGTTGCTTTCAAATTATATCCATGTTCAGGTCCCGTTCCAAAATAAGTAAATGGAATATATAAGTGAATCTATATAGCCCAGGGCATTATTAATGTTAAAGTTCCACAGGGTGATTCCAGTATGAAGCTATGGTTAAGTAATTATGGTAATTTCTGTTCTAAATAGCCCCATGTGTTCCAACAACTGGAAAACCATTCAGCTTAAGAGTTTCCTCTTTTGAAATTTACAGGGAAAGTTTGGATATCAGTCATGATGACATAATTGTAGATTTCTTTAATTAGAAAGACTTTCATTCAACATATAGCAGAGTTCAACAGACTTAAGAATAGTTCATCTTGATTGGAGTTAGATCTGGGAGGTGTGATGGTTAATTTCATGGGGCAACTTGACTGGGCCACAGTGTATCCAGATATTTGGTCAAACATTATTTTGGGTGTTTCTGTGAGGGTGTTTCTAGATAATGTTAATATTGGTGTCAGTAGACTGAGTTAAGCAGATTGCCTTTTCTAAGGTGGGTGGGCCTCATCTGATCTGTGAAAGTACTGAGTAGAAACAAAAGTCTGACTGTTTCCTGACTAGGAAGAAATTCTGCCTGCCCGACAGTTTTCAGTCTGGCATGGCTTTTTTGCTGCCTTGGGACTTTAACTGAAGCATTTGTTTTTCCTAGGTCTCAAGTCTGCTGACCTTTGAACCAAAACTATACTTTTGACTCTTGGTTTTCAGTCCTTTTGATCGGACTGGCACTGAACCAACAGCTTTTGCCTGGCTTGCTGACTCACCCTGATGATCCTGGAACTTGCTAGCTTCCATAAATCTTGTGAGCAAATTCTTCGTAGTGAATGTCTTTCTGACTGTGTTTGTCCTCTCAAATCAAGAGGGCAGAGTAGAAGGGCTGTGCTCATCTTCTCCTGTGAGAACACAGCTGCTGAACAGCCATCGAACCCACCAAAATAAAAAAGGTACCTCACGTCCAAGGACAAAGGAGAAGTCACAACAAGCAGGTAGGACAGGTGTAGTCATGTTAAAATCAAACCCCATACCCACAGAGACTCTTGGAGGCACAAACAAAAGCTTGTGCACACCAGGACCCAGGGTAAAGGAGCAGTGACCCCCACAAGAGACTGAGCCAGACCTGCCTGTGAGTGTTTGAAGGTCTCTTGCAGAGACCTAGGTTGGCAATGGCCTGCTGCGGGGACGGGAGTTCTGGCAGCAGCAGTACTGGGAGGCACAGCATGTGGCTTAAGTCCTCCCAGAGGAGGTCACCATTAGTCCTACCATGTACCCGCCAGGTGGGCAAGCCACAAACTGAAGGACAATTACACAAAGAGGTTCTTTCATTGCTGCAAAGGTTCTAGGCCCCACATTAGACTTCCCAAATTGAGGATCTGGCAAGGGGACTGGGACTCTCTAAGAAATCTGACTGCAGATCACTGGGATTTCATTATAGGACTTCCATAGGACTGGGGGAAACAGAGACTTTTGGAGGCACAAACAAGCCCTTGTACACACCAGAACCCAGGGGAAAGGAGCAGTGACCCCACAAGAGACTGAGTCAGACCTGCCTGTGACTGTTTGGGAGACTCTGGAAAAGGCATGAGTCAATAGTGGCCTGCCGTGGGTTTTGTGTGTGTGTGTGCGTGCATGCATATATTCTGACTATATTCAGAGGTGGTAAGGGAAAAAGGAAGTAAAAAGCACCTATGAGCAGAATATATATGGACTTCCCATGTAGCTCAGCTGGTAAAGAATTTGCCTGCAATGCAGGAGACCCTGGTTCAATTCCTGGGTCTGGAAGATCCTCTGGGGAAGGGATGGTCTACCCACTCCAGTATTCTTGGGCTTCCCTTGTGTCTCAGCTGGTAAAGAATCCACCTGCAATGCAAGAGATCTGGGTTTGATCCCTGGTTTGGGAAGATCCCCCTGGAGAAGGGAATGGCTACCCACTCTAGCATTCTGGCCTTGAGAATTCCATAAACTATATAGCCCATGGAATCGCAAAGAGTTGGACACACCTGAGTGACTTGTGCTGTCATACATATATACATGCATAATATAATATATACATGAATAAATTATGTGTCTATATCTATATACATGTATATCTATCTATGTCTGTGAAATTGAAGATTATTTTTATTTCAGTTTTCCCTCTTCCATTTCCCTACTAATATAAAATGTGTTAATAGTCACCTCAGTATTATATCTGAATATTTAAGTTGCAGAATGTCAGGTGTATCGGGATGTCAAGTTTATGAGGGTTGGGCTGAGTCAGATTGTTCTATTATCAACTTCATTTTATTAGGAACTATACTTCCCAGAATTTTCTCTGTAATTTCAAAATAGAATTGACACAAATAGTAGTTGTGTGAGGTTTGGCAAATATAAACAAAACAGAACCTATATGTTCTGAAATTTGTTGGCAATTTGTTGGTTAGAGGCATTGAGATTTAAACGGAAAGTCTAGAGGATTTCAGTTTTCCCTTGCGTCTGCCCTTCCCCCATCCAGCTCTCTTTTATGAACTCCAGCCCTGCCTATCAACACCTAAGGCCCACTACCACACGCTTTGCTGAAACTCCTATGTGATAAACATGTAAAGGCAACAGCCTGCCATAAGCATCAATCTTCCTTCATAATCCCACTCTGGCAGTCAGATGCGCTATACTTTCAAATTTCCTCATAAACTCTTCCTCATTTGTCTGTGTCAGAGTTAGTTAATGATTTTTCTTCAATCCTTCAGCATTTTATGTGTTTATTTCCCTATTTCCTCCTTTAATTGTTTGATGTCTAACTTCCATGATAAATTTCCTATTCCATAATACTCATGTTAGTACTGATTGAATCCTAATTGATGCATGGAAAGAATAAATAGACTTAAAGTCCAAAATCCAAAGATGTGAAGACTAAGAACATTTTTAAAAAGAAAAGAATTTTGAACTTAAAAGAAAAGGACTATAGAATTAATCAAATAAATATGAATGAAAATCTTCAATTAACTTTAATTATAGTTTCCAGGAAAACTTTTCAATTACCATTTAACAAGTCACATGGACACAAACAATTCTGAACGAGTTTGTTCAGTTTCTTCTTAAATCTCTGTTTAATCCTGAATTTACTGCTTCAAAAAATATTACTGTTGAACTCTTGCTAATATGTGAAACAAATTGGTGTATTAAATGTGCTGTCAAGAAAATATATCAACTGATATGTGAAATGTTTTAAATTTATAAATAATTATCAAGGCCCTCAAGAACATTATATCAATCTTTTTTTGTTAACACTGAGACATTCTGTTAGATATGATTCAATATTCTTGACTAAGCTGGGCAGCACAAACTCCCCCCTCGCCACTTATTATTGTTTGGTGTACAGTTCTTGGGCCAGTTTTCAGGTTTTATCATGGGCTTCTGCTGGTAGAATAAAGAAGAGTTCTCCATAAGCATGAAAAGTAGAAAAAAAAATATTAGCAGAAAAACATCCTAGAGTTCAAAGATCAATAACACACGATTTGTGATTGTCTTCCTTGTTAGGAGCTCAGATTATTCCAGGGAGGATATGCAAAGATGAGTAAATGAAACAAATGCTCTGAAGTATCTAGATGAAGCCTCATATATAATTTCTATTATTTTGTAATGAATCTAGGGTGATAAAAATTTAAAAAAGTGAACAGTTACTTAGCTCAGTATTTTTTTTTTTTTGTGGCTTATGTGAATCAAATTTGCAGTATGGCTGGATTTTTCATTTCTGTCCAGATATTCTCAAGTCTGAGCTAAAGAACTGACAAATAATCTCCCAGTCTCATGGTGATTACTATTTTTTAAAGCGTACTTGCCTTTCTGCATCTTTTACCTTGTTGGACAAGAAGAGTTAAGCTGGTATGGGGAAACTTTTCAGTCAACTTGAGTCTGTTTGTATTAATTATGTTTTTTAAATTTTGCTCAACATCAGGAAGCTGTCAATAATTAAGTAATCATTTAACAACAGTGAAGTACACTAGAAAAAAGAAACTGAGACTTTTTGAAGTGCCAAATAGTAAATAAAATTTTAATTGTTACTGTTTATTGTAAAGGGAAAATAACGTGTTTAGTGGAAATTACATTCACTGTATTGAAACATAAATGCACAATGGCTTTTTCAGTTATCATCTGTCTTAGTTTTTTCTGCTAGGAAATGTAAGCAGTCTCAGATGAAGAATATCACTTTTCATACTAACTTATATGAACATCATCCTTAAAATATTCTTTACTCATATTCAAAGCACACACTATAATGCTCCTTCTGCAGTTGAATGTCTCCTAACAACACACTAGTGGGCAATATAAGTTTTTAATAAAGAATACCAAAATGGTCTTATCAAGGAAAATTTGTATCCAGAGACGTCTGTGTAAAAGTAGTTTTCTTTGTTAAGCTCCAGTGAACCCATTGAAGAGTTGAAGACAAATTTTTTTTTAATTGAATTATACTTGATCTACAATGTGTGTTAGCTTCTGGTATATATCAAAGTGGTTCCGTTTATACACACACACACACGCACACACACACACAATCACACACACACATTCTTTTTTGTATTCTTTTCCATTATGGTCTATTACAGAATAGTTCCCTGAGTTATACAGCATTACCTTGTTTCTCATATACATAATAGTTTATATCTGCTAAGTTCAAACTCCTAATTTATCTCTCCCCCACTGCTCTTCCCATTTGGTAACTGGAAGTTTGTTTCCTCTGTCTGTAAGTCTGTGAAGGCAAACGTTTTTCGTATAATAGCTCCCTTTCCCAATAAATGCTACCCAATATACTGCCATCTTACTAATGAGCATGAATAATATTTTGTAATTTGATAGCAAACTACCGCACACTTGCACTCATCTGACACGCTAGTAAAGTAATGCTCAAAATTCTCCAAGCCAGGCTTCAGCAATACGTGAGCCATGAACTTCCTGATGTTCAAGCTGGTTTTCGAAAAGGCAGAGGAAACAGAGATCAAATTGACAACATCCGCTGGATCATGGAAAAAGCAAAAGAGTTCCAGAAAAACATTTATTTATGCTTTATTGACTATGCAAAGCCTTTGACTGTGTGGATCACAATAAACTGTGGAAAATTCTGAGAGAGATGAGAATACCAAACCACCTGACCTGCCTCTTGAGAAATCTGTATGCAGGTCAGGAAGCAACAGTTAGAACTGGACATGGAACAACAGACTGGTTCCAAATAGGAAAAGAAGTACATCAAGGCTGTATATTGTCACCCTGCTTATTTAACTAATATGCAGAATACATCATGAGAAAAGCTGGACTGGAAGAAACACAAGCTGGAATCAAGCTTGCCGGGAGAAATATCAATAACCTCAGATATGCAGATGACACCACCCTTATGGCAGAAATTGAAGAGGAACTAAAAAGACTCTTGATGAAAGTGAAAGAGGAGAGTGAAAAAAGTTGGCTTAAAGCTCAACATTCAGAAAATGAAGATCATGGCATCTGGTCCCATCACTTCATGGAAAATAGATGTGGAAACCATGTCAGACTTAATTTTTCTGGGCTCCAAAATCACTGCAGATGGTGACTGCAGCCATGAAATTAAAAGACGCTTACTTCTTGGAAGAAAAGTTATGACCAACTTAGATAGCATATTCAAAAGCAGAGACATTACTTTGCTGACTAAGGTCCGTCTAGTCAAGGCTGTGGTTTTTCCTGTGGTCATGTATGGATGTGAGAGTTGGACTGTGAAGAAGGCTGAGTGCAGAAGAATTGATGCTTTTGAACTGTGGTGTTGGAGAAGACTCTTGAGAGTCCCCTGGACTGCAAGGAGATCCAACCAGTCCATTCTAAAGGAGATCAGCCCTGGGATTTCTTTGGAAAGACTGATGCTAAAGTTGAAACTCCAGTACTTTGGCCCCCTCATGTGAAGAGTTGACTCATTGGAAAAGACTTTGATGCTGGGAGGGATTGGGGGCAGGAAGAGAAGGGGACGACAGAGGATGAGATGGCTGGATGGCATCACTGACTCGATGGATGTGAATCTGAACTCCGGAGTTGGTGATGGACAGGGAGGCCTGGCGTGCTGCGATTCATGGGATCTCAGAGTCGGGCACTACTGAGTGACTGAACTGAACTGAACTGAGGAGTAAAATACACTCTTCAGACTTGTCGATTTTTCAGCAACAAAAAAATCTAATAACCTAGCTTTTGGAAAAGTGTGTTCTTTGTCTTCAAGGAGATGGAGAAGCAAACACTAAGTTCCAAAGTTGTGGTATTAAAGTTCTAAAATAGAGCAACTAAACATCCATGAAGAAGCTGAAAGATTTTCTCAGAATAGAAGACACTTCTAGATGCCATCGGCACAGAGAAGAGGAAGTATTTACTATATTAGGAACAGAAAATGTGCAAAAATATTTATGATAGAGATTATTAATTCTCCTCCAGTATCTGTCCACACTCTTTCTTGCAATAATTATTCAGAAAAATCTTTATCTAAATACATGTGACATGGTGAGGACATTAGGAGGTAAGCAGAAGTCATGTTTGTATCTGCTAGGTTATATCAATCAATAAATAGCTTATTTACTTTTTATCTTTTATTTTTCCTTTTTTTATGGAAATGCAGTAAAGTGATGTTGCACTAGTTTTAACTGAAGATTAGAGCTCTATCCTAGGAAAAAATGATGGAGCAACCCAGTAGAAGGGATCAAGTTCTTGCCCACTCTGGACTGTGTGCCCAAATTTGGACTATCAGTGAGAAAGAAATAAAATTATGCCTCACTAGAGCTGCTGTGTTTACTATTCTCCTTGTAATAGTAGCTTAGCTTATGCTCTAATCAATATGTTGCAAAGGCATGGCATAACACAGCATGCTTATGATACATTCAAGAAGGCTGGAAACTCAAGTACAAAGAGAACAGAGATACGGACTAAGGCTGGAAAGAAATGAGAAGACTAGATTTTGATTTGCACTGTATGTATTGTATTATAGATAAATTGTGAGTCATTAGATTTGTAAACAGACTGGCAATGTGATCATTTTAGTGTTTACATGTAGTATTTAGATCATTATATTTACCTAATTTGCAGTAACAAGATCCCCGTTCCCTTTGGAGGAATTTCTTCTACCCTTTGTGAGTAGACTGCGTTAAATGATAAGTCAGTATGAGCAATAGTCACCTCATAGATATGTGACCAGATTCAGGAAGTTAGATTTTGCCTCTCAAAACTTTCAATCTGATTGTACTAATACATGGATGGAAACATATTTATTAACTAAACATGTGTTTGTCAATTAATTAAGCCTCTATTATGTGCCAGGTACTATTATAGAGATTGGAATGAGTATACAGTAGAGACAAAATGCTTTGTCCTGGTGGAGAACATATATGTTCTATAAAAACATATGCTTTGCAAATATCTGCATGTTTGAAATCTTTCTAGTAATACTAACCAGATCTATACGATTATTTCATGCTTAACACACCAGTGTTATCCTGGCTCCTACATTTTCTTAGACATGTTTTCCAAACTTCTTATCAATTCTGTGAGCTATTGATAAACACAATGTTACCCTAAACTGTCCCATTTATTTGAGTCAGTGTTTACTGATTCCAATCAATAATGAGTGCATGCTAAGTTGCTTCAGTCATGTCCAACTCATTGCAACTCTATGGACTGTAGCCCACTGGGGCTTCTCTGTCCATGGGATTCTCTAGGCAAGAATACTGGAGTGGGTTGTTACTCCCCTCTCCAGGGAATCCTTCTGACCCAGGGATTGAACCTGAGTCCTTCAAGGCTCCTGTACTGCAGGCAGATTCTTTACCATTGAGCTACCAGGGAAGCAATCAATAATAGTCAATATGTATTTGAGTCAAAAAATAATACTTTGATTTGGCTCAGTATAATGAACATTATTACTTATCTGTTGGGTAGTAGTCACTACACCATGTTCTGGGGAAAATAAATAAGGCATTATACTTCCTTTGGTAAATAGAATTTTTACCAAATCTTACCTCTTCCTACATCCATACCCTTACTCTAACCTTGCCATTGTTAGTATACATTCTTGTTCCTTAATTTTATGTTTGTACTTATGACTTGATTCAGCCATTGGTGTGTGAACAGTCCTAAGAGCAAGGGCCATTGCATATGTAATCAGTTATGATATGGTCATATTGGAGAAGGTTGGGTCTCTAATTAAATAGTAGTTGTCCTTATCAGAAGATGATTATGTGGAGAGTGACCTTTGGGAGGAACATCATGTGATGACAGAGGCAGAGATTATAGTTATGTAGCTGCAAGCCAAAGAATGCCAAGGATTGATGGCCACCACCAGAAGCTAGGAAGAGGACCTACCAAAAAAGATACTTGGCATCCAAAGACATAGAGAAGAAACCAAATAAGGTGGCAGGAGGGTCACACTTGAAATATAGTGAAAAAGAAGATCTTAAATCAAATTTATAAGCTAAATTTATAGCTTAAAGAATTAAAAGTAAAATTATAAAATAAACCCAAAGCAAGTGGTAGGAATGAAATAGTAAGTATAAAAGTAGAGATGCCAGTCTTTGTTGTTGATGGATATTCAGCAGTTAGTTGTGCTTTTGGTATGCTCATAAGAAGAAATGATTTCAAGGTTCTCTACTCTACTGTTTTGTTTCCAATCCAAGGCTCTTCTTTTTAATGTAAGCTTTTATAGTTGCACATTTCTCTCTGATCCTGCTTTCACTGCATCTCATACATTTTGTTATCCTGCTTTTTGTTTTCAGAGTATTTTCTTTTTGGCTTATATGTTGTTTGAATATATGTTTAAATTTCTACCCTTTTGTGGATTTTCCATTTTTTCCTTCTGTTCTTGATTTCTACTTTCATTCCAATATGATCAGAAAAGATATTTTGAATGATCTGAATCTTTTAAAATTCATTGAATTCTTTAGTGGACTCACTAAAGAATGGTCTACATATGGTCTACATTGGAGAATCTCCCATGTATACTTGAGAAGAATGTGCATTCTGCTGCTGATGGGTTTATTTTCGGGCTTTCTATTCCGTTTCATTGATCTGTAGTTTTTTATGCCAATGTTTTGATTACAGTAAAATCAATGTTTGATTGTTATAAATCAATGGTTTGATTATTATAGCTTTGTTATGTAATTTGACACCAGGAAGTATGAAACCTCCAGCTTTGATCTTTCTCAAGAGCACTTTAGGTATTTGGGACCTTTTCTGGTTCCATAAAAATTTTAGGGCTTTTTTTTTCTTCTACTTTTGATAGGGATATACTGAAGGTTGCTTTGCAGTGTATGGACATTTTAAAAATATTAGTTCTTCAAAAATTCATGAATATGGGATCTTACCATCTATTTTTGTCTTCAATTTCTTTCATCAATGACTTTCAGTTTTCAGGTTATAGATCTTTCATCTCCTTGGTAAAACTTATTTATACATATTTTTCTTTTGAATTCTGTTGTAAATAATTGTTTAATATATAGATGTTATGTTATTAGATGCATATGTATTTATAATTTTATGTAGAGTTTATGAATTGTTATCACTTTATATTGCTTTATCATTATAGAGTAAACTTCTTTGTCTCATTATAACTTCTGAATTAAAGTCTATTTTGTTTGCTAAGTATAGCTATACTTGCTCTGTTTAGGTTTCCATTTGAATCAATATCTTTTTCTACTTCCTTACTTTCAGTCTATTTGTGTTATTAAAACTGAGATGAGTATCTTATAGGTAGTATTTATCTGCATTATGAGTATTTTTGTTTGTTTGTTTTTAATCCATTTAATCCCTTAGGTCTTTTAATTGGATAATTTAGTGAGTTTACATTTAAAGCAATTGTTTATAAGTGTGGACTTAGCTATTGTTGCTTAGTTACTGTATTCTGGTTATTTTGTAATTTCTTTGTTTCTTTCTTCATCCCTTGCTCTCTTTCTTTGTGATTTGATGATCTTCTGAAGTAGTATTCTTGATATGTTTCTCTTTATCTTTTATGTGTCTATTATAGACTTTTGCTTTTTGTCTACCAGAGGCTTACATAGAGTATGACAACCTATTTAGGCTAATGATAATTTTATTTCAAATGGATATAAATGTTCTTCTCCCAACATTTTATGCTTTTACTGTCATAATTGGTGTGTTTTTTACTTTGTGTAATCATTAACATATTAGAGATGTAATTTTTAAAATACATTTGTTTCTTTTTAACTTTTATAATTGACTTATAAGTGCTTTACCCAACACCATTTACAATAGTTTATTCTGAATTTAACTTTATATTTGTTTTGCCAAAAAGTTGTCTATTTTTATATGCTTTCCTGTCACTAATCAGCATCCTTTGTTTCAGCAAGAATAACCCCTTTTAGCATAAATCCAGTGATGATGAGCTCCCTCAGTGTTTTGTTGCTGTTGTTTAGAGCAATCTTTATCTTTTCTTTGGGTTTCCCTGGTGGCTCAGTGGTAAAGAATCTGCCCTCAATGCGGGAGACCTGGATTCGAGACCTGGGTTTGATCCCTGGGTTGGGAAGAGCCCCTGGAAAAGGGAAAGGCTACCCACTCCAGTATTCTGACCTGGAGAATTCCACAAAGAGTCAGACATGACTGAGCAACTTTCATTTCACTTTATCTCTTCTTCAGATCTCCTCGACAACTTTGCTGAGAATATTCTTGGCTGCAGCCAGCCTATTTTCAATTCCGTCTTAACTTTTACCTTCTGCTTGTAGTGAACTTAAAGATTAGCCAAAGTTGAATGTTATGATCTCTTCGGATCTGTTCTGGGCATACTTCTTGCCTGCATATGTACATGGCCTTTCTAGTTGCCCCAGTATATGCTGAAACCTTTCAAAGCTCTCATTCCCCCACATTCTCACTACCAATGTTTTCTTTCCAGGCTATGTGTTCATTATGTACCTCAACTATTGTTTTTTTGCCCTGTATGGCAGGAGCTTTACCTTGATTTCTCAATGTTTTCAGAGCCTCCTCTGATAGAATTCCCAGGTAGGCAAAACAAAGGGAAACCCTGGCATGAGTGATGTTGGAAATCTGTCAGGCCAAAGCAAACTATTTCTTGGGAACTATGTCTGCTCTATTTACTTTAAAAATCAGATACTTGCATCTGGAATGTGGGCTGCCATCCTCAAGAACTTGACAATGCTAGGGAAATGGATGATGTCAGGGTCAACTAAAATGCCACAATGAATTTCTCCCCTATTTAAGCTATCTTTAAGCATTTTCCTACTTTCGCTAAATGTTTGACTGTCTCTGTCAATTCTACTAATTCTGACAGTTTTTACTAGATCTTTAAGTGTTTCCAGGGAGGAACAGAACCCCAGAGTTCTCTGTTCTGCCATTGTCAATGACATCACCTGCATTTCTTAACTTGAATAATTGTGTCCCATCCAATAGGGAGCACATGATTCTAGTTCTTTGATTTTCTGATATAATAGAGGTCATGTCCATCATACAGAGATGTGTTAATATATATGTACAATAAGTCATAATCAGTAATGAAGGAGGTTAGAGGGAATGGAATATTAAAATCAGCGAGTTAAAGAAAGTGACTTGTTCAATGTTGCTCTCTTCATTTTTAATGGAACAGGAGGCAGTGCCCATGTATTCTTTCAGCTCAATGCAATGCCATACATAAATCATCATAGTAGAGAAGATTGCTGTTGAATATTCACTAGAGAATACTTTGTAACTTCCAGTTCAGTCTCTTGTTGGTGACATAAAACTTAAATCAATAAAAAAAAAAATACCTATCATTAATCCTCAAAGCTAGCATCATCGGACTTCATGATATGATTTTGAAAACCCTTCTAATATCTGACACAGAGATCCAATTTCTCTCTATAAATCTTCTTAAAGGTGTGCTGTCTTTCTAGTGCTTCTAAATTTGAATCTTATATTTTAGCTTTTTAGATTGATTCAAAGTGAGACTAAATGTAAAAAACAATACCTATATGTGTGTGTAAGGGGAAGGAAAAGTGTAAAAATGATAGAGTTTATTACCAAGTGGAACAGCTTCTTGAGAAATCTTTGTGCAAAGTCAAGCTAATTTACTGCTTAGCGATATATTAGAAAATATTTCACATGTTTAATGAGCAAGGTACAGTTAAATCCTTGCAACAGAGAAGGTACAAAAGCAACAAACACAACCTGAGAAGCCTATACGGTAATTGATATTCATGGACAACAGTGAAAAGTTTTGTTAGAAACAAATGCCCAAGTGCTAGCAAATTATATGCTTAAACCTACAAATATTCATATCTCTTTTCTTTGTTTTTTTTTTTCCTTTTTTTTTTTTTTTAGCTGTTTGCTTTGCAGACAATTTTAATGAGAACTGTGATCTCTGTCTCACTCATATCCAACTCTGATGACATTAGGCCTAGTGATATTCAGTCAGCGTCATCTAAAGGCCAGAATTTTATGTGTAAGAGTCTTTCCTGTGCTTTGCCTTATAAAGTTCCTAAGTGATTTCTGCAGGCAAACTTTTCAACCTGACTCAGTCTCCACTGTTTTACACTAATATATTTTTTCAGCTGGGGAGTAATTTATGTTGGAAAGATGATGACATTGTCTTAAAAGTTTGTAAAGTGTCTACAAGGGACAAGGCTTTACCCACACTTTAATTATTTGTAGCATACTTTGAATTTTATCTGAATGAACAAAAAATAATCTCAAGCATCAAGCTTTGTGGTTTTGCAGCTTTGCTAAAGTCACTGAGAAATATAGTCAAATATATTCATAAACCATCTGAAATAAATTTAGCCAGTATGAAGGCTTTTGCCTTTCCTGATAGATAGTGGCTTGGAGTATAAATGCCTAAAAATCATTATTCTTAGAAGAAAATAATATTGAATAAAATATGAGTCAAAAATCTCATATAAAGTCTTCTAGTTATTTTCTGGCAGAAAAGGAGCATTTTGTCATTAACAAAAATAAGGAAATGGATGTATGTGTTAAGTGATTTACCCCAGGCCTGACTACTTTTGGTTATGTCTGTTTCTTGCCCAATCCTCAGGCAGCAATCCACAGCACAGACAGAAGGGTGACCCGGTGTCCCCCACATGGGTTTACATGATGCATGTCCCTTTCACTGATTAACCTGCCATTTTCTCTTAAGTATTATCTTTGTAGCCTTTTAGGAAGAGTAGTAATGTGAAATTGAAAACTAAAGCTCACAGCCATTCTTAATCCTCAAGATTTCATTATGACATTCCTTTATTTGGAAATTGAAAGCAAAGCTATTTTCACTTGACTTCATACTGTGAGAGAAATTAGAAATGCTGATTGATAGTAAGACTGGCAGATTTTTTTAAAAAAGTTCCCACAAATAAACCCCCAAAAGGGTGAATATTTAAGATCTAGCATGTGTGGTTCAAAGGATAATAGAAGGAGAATTGTAAGACTGTTTAGTTCTCCCACAGATATCTCTTGTAGATAAAATACTTTGCAAATCCCTGAGTTATCCTGTGTTTCAGTTTCTAACTCACACACCACTTGCTTTTTTTCTATTATGTTTATGTTATGCTTTGTTGACTGAAAAAAAAAAAAAAGTACAACCTAAAAGCTGAGTGTTGTGTTTTATTTGAGGCATGGCTGAATACTATAGCCTGGGAACCAGCCTTTCAGAGATCTTTGAGGAACTGTTCCAAAGAGTTCAGGGAGGAGCCAGGATACATAGCAGTTCTTGCTGAACAACAACAACACGTACTTGAATGTCAAAAGATTACTAATAACACATACAAAAAAACCCAGAGATCTGAAATTTCAGTGCCTTTCTATTTATGGAAAGATGCAAGAGTCTTGCTCACTGAAAATATTCTTTGATATACACCTTAACTACACAGGACCATATCAAGTTTTTCTCCATCTGAATTCCCCTCAGGATAGCAACAGTTGCTGATGGCTTGATAGCGGGTGACGTTTGTGTTTACTAAAATGACAGGTTTTATATATATATATATATATATATATATATATGGGCCACAGATTTTATTTCAGGTTTCAGAAGTAAGTAAATAAAATCTTCTTGAACTTTACAAGAACTTGGAATTTCACCATTTTATATTTCACCTTTTTCTACTGATAGTACCTGTACTTTAAGCACAAAGAATACAAAATTTACATATGCTTTTTAAAATTTAAACAGAACGCAAATCCATGAATGTAATGATTATCATCTCCTTGGAAAATGCATTAGTTCAATTCAGTCTCTCAGTCGTGTCTGACTCTTTGCGACCCCATGAATCCCAGCATGCCACACCTCCCTGTCCATCACCAACTCCCGGAGCTTGCTCAAACTCATGTCCATCGAGTCAGTGATGCCATCCAGCCATCTCATCCTCGGTCGTCCCCTTCTTCTCCTGCCCCCAAACCCTCCCAGCATCAAAGTCTTTTTCAAGGAGTCAACTCTTCGCATGAGGTGCCCAAAGTACTGGAGTTTCAGCTTTAGCATCATTCCTTCCAAAGAAATCCCAGGATTCATCTCCTTCAGAATGGACTGGTTGGATCTCCTTGCAGTGCAAGGGACTCTCAAGAGTCTTCTCCAACACCACAGTTCAAAAGCATAAATTCTTCAGCACTCAGCCTTCTTCACAGTCCAACTCTCACATCCATACATGGCTACTGGAAAAACCATAGCCTTGACTAGACAGACCTTAGACGGCAAAGTAATGTCTCTGCTTTAGAATATGCTATCTAGGTTGGTCATAGCTTTCCTTCCAAGGAGTAAGCGTCTTTTAATTTCATGGCTGCAGTCACCATCTGCAGTGATTTTGGAGCTCCCAAAAATAATCTGACACTGTTTCCACTGTTTCCCCATCTATTTCCCATGAAGTGATGGGACTGGATGCCATGATCTTCGTTTTCTGAATGTTGAGCCTTAAGCCAACTTTTTTCACTCTCCTCTTTCACTTTCATCAAGAGGCTTTTAGTTCCTCTTCACTTTCTGCCATAAGGGTGGTGTCATCTGCATATCTGAGGTTATTGATATTTCTCCCGGCAAGCTTGATTCCAGCTTGTGTTTCTTCCAGTCCAGCATTTCTCATGATGTACTCTGCATATAAGTTATATAAGCAGGGTGAAAATATGCAGCCTTGACGTACTCCTTTTCCTATTTGGAACCAGTCTGTTGTTCCATGTCCACTTTTAACTGTTGCTTCCTGATCTGCATACAGGTTTCTCAAGAGGCAGGTCAGGTAGTCCAGTAAAAGCAGAAGTAGATGTTTTTCTGGAACTCCCTTGCTTTTTCGATGATCCAGCGGATGTTGGCAATTTGATCTTTGGTTCCTCTGCCTTTTCTAAAACCAGCTTGAACATCAGGAAGTTAATGGTTCACGTATTGCTGAAGCCTGGCTTGGAGAATTTTGAGCATTACTTTACTAGCATGTGAGATGAGTGCAATTGTGCAGTAGTTTGAGCATTCTTTGGCATTGCCTTTCTTTGGGATTGGAATGAAAATTGACCTTTTCCAGTCCTCTGGCCACTGCTGAGTTTTCCAAATTTGCTGGCATATTGAGTGCAGCACTTTCACAGCATCACCTTTCAGAATTTGAAGTAGCTCAACTGGAATGCCATCACCTTCACTAGCTTTGTTCATAGTGATGCTTTCTAAGGCCCACTTGACTTCACATTCCAGGATGTCTGGCTTTAGATGAGTGATCACACCATGATGATTATCAGGTTCATGAAGATCTTTTCGTACACTTCTTCTATGTATTTTCACCACCTCTTCTTAATATCTTCTGCTTCTCTTAGGTCCATACCATTTCTGTCCTTTATCGAACCCATCTTTGCATGAAATGTTCCCTTGGTATCTCTAATTTTCTTGAAGAGATCTCTAGTCTTTCCCATTCTGTTGTTTTCCTCCATTTCTTTGCATTGATCGCTGAAGAAGGCTTTCTTATCTCTTCTTGCTATTCTTTGGAACTCTGCATTCAGATGCTTATATCTTTCCTTTTCTTCTTTGCTTTTCACTTCTCTTCTTTTCACAGCTATTTGTAAGGCCTCCCCAGACAACCATTTTGCTTTTTTGCATTTCTTTTCCATGGGGATGGTATTGATCCCTGTCTCCTGTACAATGTCACGAACCTTATTCCATAGTTCATCAGGCACTCTATCTATCAGATCTAGGTCCTTAAATCTATTTCTCACTTCCACTGTATAATCATAAGGGATTTGATTTAGGTCATACCTGAATGGTCTAGCAGTTTTCCCTACTTTTTTCAATTAAATCTGAATTTGGTAATAAGGAGTTCATGATCTGAGCCACAGTCAGCTCCTGGTCTTGTTTTTGTTGACTGTATAGAGCTTCTCCATCTTTGGCTGCAAAGAATATAATCAATCTGATTTCGGTGTTGACCATCTGGTGATGTCCATATGTAGAGTCTTCTCTTGCGTTTAATTTTTTGTCTTAAACTTAGTATCATTATCAATGTTTTGAACAGAAACTTTAAATACAAAATAAAGAAGTTGCCAAAAGCCATTCAGCTTCTTTTACTTAAAATCATTGCTGTACATTATCAGTGAGTACTCATTGACAGTTCCAGTCCTACTGCTAAACTCGATATTGTGTGCATGATGTAATTATCTATATGGCCCAGTGTCCATGCTACGCTGTGTCCCTGGCCTGTCCTGCTTCTCACCAACATGTTCCGTCAAGTCATGATCAACCCTTCTCTTGTTTCTATCTTCTATCTGTAGCAAATTTAATTCCTGTAAATAAGCTATCATGTTAGAGATATTAGTTTACTTCTGGAATTTTCCCTAGGGGATTATTTTTTGCAGTGTTAAACTCTTTTAGTTTGCACTCCAAAACTGTAGCGTGGTGGTAGGAGCAGGCAGCGGAGGCCAAGCAGGGGCTCTGGGTTTTTTACCTCTTGCTTTATCTTAATGAGGTACCATATCCTTAGGGCATTTTTGTTGTTTCACTGAGGAGGGCGCCATTGTCAAGGGCAAGGAGGTAATAGGCAAGAATGCTAGTATCCCTATGGTAGTCTTAGAATATCCCACTTATCAAAACAGCATCATGCATTCCATGGCACTTTGAAATATGTGTATACATATGTATTAATGCATAAAACACCTCATAAAGATATAATCTTAAAATATATCACTATATAATCTAATCCTCATTAGTTTTTTTTTTTGCGTTATAGTTTTCATTATTTATTTAAAAAATTAAATTAAAAACACTAGCATTTGCATTAAATTTTACGGCTTTCATATTATTCTAATACTTTCACTAGTGATTTTTTTCACTAGTAATTCTTTTTTTTTAAAGTTATTTATTTATTTATTTATTTAATTTTAAAATCTTTAATTCTTACATGCGTTCCCAAACATGACCCTCCCCCCCCACCTCCCTCCCCACAACATCTCTCTGGGTCATCCCCATGCACCAGCCCCAAGCATGCTGCACCCTACGTCAGACATGGACTGGCGATTCATTTCTTACATGATAGTATACATGTTAGAATTCCCATTCTCCCAAATCATCCCACCCTCTCCCTCTCCCTCTGAGTCCAAAAGTCCGTTATACACATCTGTGTCTTTTTTCCTGTCTTGCATACAGGGTCGTCATTGCCATCTTCCTAAATTCCATATATATGTGTTAGTATACTGTATTGGTGTTTTTCTTTCTGGCTTACTTCACTTTGTATAATTGGCTCCAGTTTCATCCATCTCATCAGAACTGATTCAAATGAATTCTTTTTAACGGCTGAGAAATACTCCATTGTGTATATGTACCACAGCTTTCTTATCCATTCATCTGCTGATGGACATCTAGGTTGTTTCCATGTCCTGGCTATTATAAACAGTGCTGCGATGAACATTGGGGTACATGTGTCTCTTTCAGTTCTGGTTTCCTCGGTGTGTATGCCCAGGAGTGGGATTGCTGGGTCATAAGGTAGTTCTATTTGCAATTTTTTAAGGAATCTCCACACTGTTCTCCATAGTGGCTGTACTAGTTTGCATTCCCACCAACAGTGTAGGAGGGTTCCCTTTTCTCCACACCCTCTCCAGCATTTATTGCTTGCAGATTTTTGGATCGCAGCCATTCTGACTGGTGTGAAGTGGTACCTCATTATGGTTTTGATTTGCATTTCTCTAATAATGAGTGATGTTGAGCATCTTTTCATGTGTTTGTTAGCCATCCGTATGTCTTCTTTGGAGAAATGTCTATTTAGTTCTTTGGCCCATTTTTTGATTGGGTCGTTTATTTTTCTGGAGTTGAGCTGCATAAGTTGCTTGTATATTTTTGAGATTAGTTGTCCACTTTCACCGCTACTATTCAACATAGTTCTGGAAGTTTTGGCCACAGCAATCAGAGCAGAAAAAGAAATAAAAGGAATCCAAATTGGAAAAGAAGAACTAAAACTATCACTGTTTGCAGATGACATGATCCTCTACATGGAAAACCCTAAAGACTCCACCAGAAAATTACTAGAGCTAATCAATGAATATAGTAAAGTTGCAGGATATAAAATCAACACACAGAAATCCCTTGCATTCCTATACACGAATAATGAGAAAGTAGAAAAAGAAATTAAGGAAACAATTTCATTTACCATTGCAACAAAAAGAATAAAATACTTAGGAATATATCTACCTAAAGAAACTAAAGACCTATATATAGAAAACTATAAAACACTGATGAAAGAAATCAAAGAGGACACTAATAGATGGAGAAATATACCATGTTCATGGATCGGAAGAATCAATATAGTGAAAATGAGTATACTACCCAAAGCAATTTACAAATTCAATGCTATCCCTGTCAAGCTACCAGCCACATTTTTCACAGAACTAGAACAAATAATTTCAAGATTTGTATGGAAATACAAAAAACCTCGAATAGCCACAGCAATCTTGAGAAAGAAGAATGGAACTGGAGGAATCAACTTGCCTGACTTCAGGCTCTACTACAAAGCCACAGTCATCAAGACAGTATGGTACTGGCACAAAGACAGACATATAGATCAATGGAACAAAATAGAAAGCCCAGAGATAAATCCACACACATATGGACACCTTATCTTTGACAAAGGAGGCAAAAATATACAATGGAGTAAAGACAATCTCTTTAACAAGTGGTGCTGGGAAAACTGGTCAACCACTTGTAAAAGAATGAAACTAGATCACTTTCTAACACCGTACACAAAAATAAACTCAAAATGGATTAAAGATCTAAATGTAAGATCAGAAACTATAAAACTCCTAGAGGAGAATATAGGCAAAACACTCTCAGACATAAATCACAGCAGGATCCTCTATGACCCACCTCCCAGAATTCTGGAAATAAAAGCAAAAATAAACAAATGGGATCTAATTAAAATTAAAAGCTTCTGCACAACAAAGGAAAATATAAGCAAGGTGAAAAGACAGCCTTCTGAATGGGAGAAAATAATAGCAAATGAAGCAACTCATTAGTTTTTCCTTAGTTTTTATTTTCATTAAATTTTTCAGGAATGTGATACTCTACAACTAGAGGGAACATTGTTTTTTATTTTGTTTGGAATTTTAAATGGGTTGCTCACCTTTAGAAAGATCACAGCATGGGAAGCAATGTCAGTTTTGGGTATTTCAGTCTCCTCTATAATTATAGATTTGAATTTATGGCTTATTCATTAATACTCATTATATCTATAGGAACAAGCATATGGCCATTTCCTTACATTTTACAAAGTCTCTATGCTGAAGCATTTACATATTGAATGACAATTACAATCATTACTATTAGGACATTATATTGATTTTTAAGTAATATGAATAAGTGTTTAATAGTTTCTGTGAATTATGTTAGGATACTAAAGGGGACTTTATATCATAAAGTTACTAAATAAGGACACTGAACCTCTTAGAATTGATAATCACAGTTCTATAATATATGAAATAACTTGTGGAAAAATAAAGGTCTAAAACAAGAATTGCCTCCATGATCTGGGACTGAATTCAAGTCAGAACACAGAATAGAAAAAGGTCCAAAACAAATCAGAGCAAAGAGACCAAATGTCATTCTGACTCACTGGAGTCGGGTCACAAAAGTAGTTTCAAGTGTCTTGCTCATTAATTCAAAGAACATTAGTTTTAAAAATGTGGGAAAAAAAGACTAAGGATTAAAACAATCACGGACTGAATGAGCTTCTGCTGAGTGGGAGAGAGGGTGCAATTTGTGGTAAGGGCAAAGAAAGGCAAAAATGTCATTTGGAAAATGGCTGATCAGTACGGAGGCTGGCCCTGCTCAGCCCTTGATTTGGCTTTTTTATAAGGGAACCTGAGTAATAAGATTACTCAGCTCTGGTGCCCCAATCTGTTTCTCTTTCTAAATATAAAATACAGTATTGTCAACTATAGTTAGGATTTACTTATTACTAGAAGTTTGTAACTTTTGACCTCCTCACATAATTCCTCCACCTACCACCTCTGGCAACTACCAATCTGATCTTTCCATCTCTCTCTTTCCATGAGCTCTTATTTTTGGTTTCTTCTCTGGTGTTTAAACCCCTGCATTGCCTTCTTTAGTTCCTTTTATTCTCACCTGAATGTGCAACTCCTGCTGCTACTACTAAGTTGCTTCAGTCGTGTCTGACTCTGTGTGACCCCATAGACAGCAGCCCACCAGGCTCCCCCGTCCCCGGGATTCTCCAGGCAAGAACACTGGAGTGGTTTGCCATTTCCTTCTCCAGTGCATGAAAGTGAAAAGTGAAAGTAAAGTTGCTCAGTCGTGTGTGGCTCTTAGCCACCCCATGAACTGCAGCCTACGAGGCTCCTCCACCCATGGGATTTTCCAGGCAAGAGTACTGGAGTGGGGTGCCATTGCCTTCTCCAACGCAATTCCTACAGTGCCCTTTATACCAGCTTCGGACGTCTACTTGCTCCTGATGTATTGCTCTCTCTAAACTATGCTTTTGAGCATGTGGGATCAGTGAAGGCCAAAATTTCCATGTGTCTTTTGAACTCTCACCTTTTGGTTGTTGTTCATTTGGTAAGTCATGTCCAGCTGTTTTGAGACCTCATGGATTGCAGCACACCAGGCTTCTCTCTCCTCCAGTACCTCCAAGTATTTGCTCAAATTCAAATCTCTTAAGTCAGTGATGCTATCTAACCATCTCATCCTCTACCAGCCCCTTCTCCTTTTGCCTTTAGTCTTTCCCAGCATCAATGTCTTCTTCAGTGAGTAGGCTTTCTGCTCAGGTGCCAAAGTATTGGAGCTTCAGCTTGGCAACAGTCCTTCCAATGAATATTCAGGGATGGTTTCCTTTAAGATTGACTGGCTTGATCCCCTTGCAGTCCCAGGGACCCTCAAGAGTTTTTTCCAACAAACATCACAATTCCAAAGCATCAATTCTATACTTAGCATCTAGCACAGACTTTAATTTCAAATACTGTCAATGATTCTTGACCTTATTCTTTATTTTTGCTCACTGGTCTAGATTCATTACAGTCACACATAGATGGAAATTAAAATAGGCCTTTTGAAAGATGATTCATTCTTTCAGGTTGTTTTTGTATTTTTGCTGATGTGTATCTTCATGCAACCAAGAAATTGTTACGCTTTTCAGTCTTGTAATAATATTCAAATCCCATGAAAAAAAATTTATCAGAAAACATTTAAGCATCTGGTGACATCTGACATAAAGTGAGAGTGTTACAACTATTCCAGAGATTGGAAAATTTTTCTTTAAAGGTCTAAATAGTGAATATTTTAGGCTTTAGACCACATAGTGTTTGTCTAAGGTATAGAATATTACCAGTGTAGTGAAAAAGCAGACCTAACCAAGGAAAATACAAATGAATATGCCTGGTTACAATAAAACTTTATTTACAAGAAGAGGCTCATAGGAGATGGTTTGCAATGTCTAGTATTATGTTTACTGTGTAAAATATGGAAACATGTTTAAGCCTTGTCAAAATTCTGTACTCAAAAATGATGACTTATAAAGCTTAAAACTGGGAGGGAGTTGATATTTATTGTTATAAAGGGACATACGCTCCTCTTTCTTACACCTATTTGTTAACTATTTAAAATGTTTTGAGTGACATCGCTCAGTCGTGTACGACTTTTTGTGACCCCATGGACTGTAACCTACCACACTCCTCTGTCCATGGGATTTTCCAGGCAAGAGTACTGGAATGGGTTGCCATTTCCTTCTCCAGAGGATCTTCTCAACCCAGGGATTGAACCCAGGTCTTCCGCATTGTAGGCAGACGCTTTACCGTCTGAGCTACCAGGGAAGTCCTTAATGTTTTAGAGTAGTTAAACTGTATAACCAAGTGCACTTTTCTAAACAGTGAGAGGTATTAAAAAAAAAAAAAAAAAACAACCAACCAAACAAACAAACAAAAAAAAACATCAGTGCTCCATACAATTATTGGAATGAAAAGATAAAAAATAAAGAGGTAATGAAAGTACAATATTGGAGGGATGTTTATCTAATCACTAGCGTAACTATTTTCCATTCTTGGCCTGGTCAAGAAATACTTGCATATGTGTGCATATGTGTGTCTCTACATAAATGGCTCCCTTAGTCTTTTACCCTTTGTCAAAAATTTCCACATAACAGATTAAAGTTACTGTCATCAAAATAAAAGTCAGAGCCTGAGAAATGTTTTTATACTGAATTCAGTTCCTATTTAACATTCCTATTTTGGATGACTTCTACTTTAGAACTTTTTCCAAAAGTATCTCAGGTCAAAATTAATTCAATAAATTTAAAATCAGTCATAAAATAAAGGAAATCCTGGTATTTGTGACAGTGTTCATGGGACTTGGGAGAATTATGCTAAGTGAAAGATACATATTGCATAATTTCACTTATATGTGTAATGTGGAAAAAAAAAAGAAGCAAAACCAGACTCATAGAAGCAGAGATCAGATTGGTAGTTGCTAGAGATGGTAGGTGGAGAAATTATGTGAGGGGGTCAAAAGTTACAAACTTCTAGTTATAAGTAAATCCTAACTATAGTTGACAATACTGTATTTTATATTTAGAACTTGCTAAGAAATTAGAGTCTCAAAAGTTCTTACCAAAAGGAAAAAAAAAATTGTAGCCACATGATGTGATGGATGTTAGCGAAACTTATTCTTGTAATCATTTAACAATATATAGAAATATCGACTCATTATGTTGTATACTTTAAAGTTTTATAATGTCAATAACAGCCCAATAAAGCTGAAAAGATAAAATTAAAAATTTATTTGCAGGTTTTTAAAATTTAGCATTTAGGATATGGGAAAAAAATTTAGGATTCTGGGGCGGGAGTGGGGGGGGGGGAGATAACCAAGCTTAAATTCTTACAGTCATTTGGTCAGTTATCTAATGGTATGTTCTGAAGTATCTTTGCACTTATTTTCTTAGAAAGAAAAACTCACTTTTCAGAAGTTATATAAAAATGCTCCATTTTGCTCGTTACTATTTCTTGTCTATCAAGTTATTACTCCATTCATTCATTTAAAAAGTATTTAATGGGGGCTTTCTACATGCAAATCTTTATGCTTTGCTTAGTTGCTCAGTGGTGTCTGACTCTCTGTAGTCCCATGGACTGTAACCTGCCAGGCTCCTCTGTTCATGGAATTCTCCAGGCGAGTACTGGAGTTGCTTGCCATTTCTTCCTTCAGGGAATCTTTCCAATCCAGGGATCAAACCTTCATCTCTTCAGTCTCCTGCATTGGCAGGAAGATTCTTTACCACTAGCACCACCTGGGAAGTCCTTATATATAAGTAAATGGATATGACTCTTGCTCTTATGGAGTTTCTAGGCTGATAAACGAGCCAGAGTAAACAAGTAGACGCAGGAATGTTTATTTAAAATGTAATCAGTTATGTGTGCAAAGATAACAGGATCCATAATGTACAGCATGAGTTGCATACTTCCAAGAAAGAATTATACCTTTTTATTATACATATATATTCTGATTCAAAGGTCATTTACTTAGAATCTAGAGAGTCAGTATCCCTGAGTTGGGAGTCAGCAATCCCAGGAAGTGTGATGGAGAATAATAGTGTGATGAAAGATAGAAAAGACAGAAGTGTAAAAACAGAAATATATTGTTCATATAATAATTATGAAAGACTTTTCTAAGAGTTAACATTTAAGATAAACAGACGAAGGAAGGGAATAGACTTACTACAGCAAAGAAAGAATTTTCCAAACTAAGACTAGAACAAAAACCAAAGCCTCATGTTGGAAAAAATGTTTTACGAATTTTTTGGGTATTTTTTTGTAAGAAAAAGAAAGTCGATGAGATTAGAGCTAACCTGTAGGCATGTGGTGAGGTAGTACGAATCCTAAGGGACTTAAAGCAACAGTGAGGATTTTCAATTTAATTCCTGGTGAAAAGGGAAATGACTGAAGAAAGTGAGATATGGTCTGACATATATTTTCAGAGGAAGTTCTGAATACTTCATATTCAGTCAAAAGTACTGAAATGAGACCAAGCAGGAAAGTACATCATTGGACCAGGAAAGTAACAATAGATAGGAAGAAAAGTAGACAAATTTGAAATATATCTCAGTTCAGAGCTGTTTTAAGTCAGAATGAAGAACTTCCTGAATGAAATTTGATTTTGATAATATTCATTTTGATAATATTCCCTTGTTTAGCTTCTGGTCTACAAATTTTCTAGAGTGGAAAATACATCACTAAAATATCAATAGACTTGAATTAAATTAGACATTTTCTAATTTTCTATGCCAATAGAATTTCATTATATATTTATCCACTAGGTAGGAAATGTTTAGAATGATAAATAAATGACAAGTTCCTGCTTCGCATCCTCTCACAGATGATAGTAATTAAAGTAAAAATGACCATCTTCTCTTAATATCATAATATCCTCAGTAATAATAATTTTATGTATTGTCTAAAACTATGGCTCATTATAAAGCCAAGTGCTATCGCAAATACCAGGATACATATTTTTTGTTCAGTCTTGGATATTTTGTTTATAAGCTGAATATTTCTTAACTAACTTTAATTTTTTTTTTAATTTTAGGCTTTGAATATATGTATTTATTTAGAAATAATTTATTTTTATTTATTTTAACATAATTTTTTTCTAAAAATATAGGTAAACAGTCCTTGCTTTCAAGTTCCTTTAGAATCAGCCTTATTTCTTGTTAAGGAAAGTTGATTGTGCTCGCATATGAAACAATATAAATAATTGTTCAGATACTTGCATTAGTTTATCATGAATGCATTCTTATCACAGTCTTATTTATGTATTAAAATTTATAGTGTTAGAATCTGTTGGAAATAATACTAGCACTGAGCTTTTAAAATCTAATTCAGAATAAGTTATATACATCGCTGAAATTCTCTGAAGGTCTAGCTGTCTCAGTGTTTCCTCATTTGAGAGAGAAGCTTGATACTGCTTCATGGGACAACTTCACTGCCAACACTGTCCCTGAGGCTCACTAGTCTTTTGTCAATTAGGCCTAAATCCTGAATTCAGACCAACTCTCTTGAAATGTTTCTGAAACAAAATTACAGGAAATTCAAATATTACCTATAATGTTATTTCTTAAGAAATGGAACCAGAAAGTTCAGCAGAATTTTTAATAAGATAATGTCTGATAGCTTCATCCCACATACATCTATTGAAATCTTATATATGTTCATTTTTTTAAATTTATTTTTATTTTTTTTAATTTTAAAATCTTTAATTCTTACATGCGTTCCCAAACATGACCCCCCCTCCCACCTCCCTCCCCACATATATGTTCATTTTTAAACTGAATCCTACAAGGAGGACATCAATAGAAGTGTAATTCTTTTCAGGAGTTAAATGAAAGTCCGGAGTCTGGCTAAATACTTGATTAACTGCTATTAAGAAAACATTCTTATATAATTATTTTTCCAGAGTACCTCCTGGAACGAATTCCTCTATTCATTTTTGAGACTCCTTTTCCAATTTGTCTGGTATAATTATCTTACCCATCACTAGGCTTTCTCTTCAAAGTTATTTAGCTAAAAATCACCTAATCATACCCCTTTCTCTGAGTTCAAGGAGATGATGTCAAATTTGCACAGTGAATTCAGGGAAAGAAGTAGTTGCCACTCTGATAGTATAGTTTGTGAAGCACCAAATTTTTAGTGAAGACATTTACCATAGCTATAACAATTATTTTAAGATTTTAACTCCAGCAATGACATTGAGAGGTTGAAGGAGAATTTATTCCACTGTGTAGATTAAAGCAGTGAAAAGAAAAATCTAAAGTATTTATTTTTGATGAACATGCTTTTCAATCTACTTTTTATTCTCTCAGCTCTATAGAATAAAAGCATGATATAACGCTCAACCTTGACCAGTTAGTTGCTCAGAAGTTAGTCCTTTATACTTATGTAGCTAGACATGCCCCCCACTGAATTAAATTGCATGCAGCTAAGGCGAGCACTGTGGAGGAAAAGAGGGTGGCCAATTAGCAGACATGTTTATGTCCTCATATGGCAGCATAAGAATTTTACTAGTAGAATAAAAAAAAAAAAAAACTCTTTGAAAGCAGGAACTGTTGGTTTCATTTTCTCATTCTCACCCTCACACAGCTTGTACTTATCCAATACAGTCAATGCAAAAGAGATAATTATTGAATGAAAACTAATTATTCATTCAATATAACTAATCACTCATTTATCCAAAATGTATCAATATATATTGCTTCATACTCACTAGATACAGGGCTTTCCAAGTGGTGTAGTGGTAAAGAATACACCTGCCAATGCAGGAGACACCAGAGATATGGATTCCATCCTTGTGTTGGGAAGATCCACTGCAGAAGGAAATGGCAACCCTCTCCAGTAGTCTTGCCTGGAAATCTTGCGGTCAGAGTAGCCTGGAGGGCTATAGTCCATGGGGTTGAGAGTCGTACACGCCTGGGCACATGAGCACATTAGATTTAAAACAGATAAGATCATTGTCCTCAGGCATTCTGGGTCTTTCTGTTCTTCCATTTATAGGTGATTGTCCAGTAATTTTTCTGTGTGCTGTATTAAGTTTTCTAGAGCAATTTTAAAGCAATACTATGGCACACAACTTTGTAAAATAGCAGAGCTAGTAATACCAATGTATTTCAGGTCAAGGATAGAGATACTTTTCAAAACACAACTGGGAAGTTAATATAGAAAATATCCCTTTATTTATAACTAGAAATAAAATTTTCCTGGGCCTCTGGGCAAAAGTATCCTAATATGCATACGTGATATGAAACACTGATTCCTAAGCCTTACTATACATCACAATCATTCAAGGAGCTTAATAAAAAAAGAATTATCATATCCTGAAATCGTGCAGAATAAGTCCCTGGAAACTGACATTTTCATGTCTCTCAGATAGTAAAAGGAATAGCAAGTTTGATTTATGCATATAAAATAAAACTATCTCTCTAATCAAACACAAAAATATATTTAAATCTGTTTTAGAGATTTCATATGATATTGCTGAGTTATGATATTGTGATTCATTGATTTACACATCTATAGTCACTTATTTTAATATCCTTATTGCTTAGCATGGTCCTTACTGTACAGTAGTCACACAAGACTTTTGCTAAATGACTAAATAAATTGACAGGATTCTAATAACAGAGAATGATCTTATACCCCTTCATATACTCAAGTTTCTAGCATAGGTTTTTTAGAAAAATAGTCCTTCATTGTACATCAATTTATTGTAAAGTAAAATAAAGTAAAAATAAAAATTAAAAAAAAAGGAAGAAATGTTATTGGGCTATTTCTAGCTTTTGTTAATCCTTTCCATCTCCTTTGGGGAAGTTATTTTGTAGGAAATTAAGTATTTATGATAAGAAAAAAAATAAAACTAAAAACTATTATTGAGAGAGAAACTCAGAAGCATGCACACACACAGACACACACACAGAGTCAAGGATAGTAACACACCTGGGTGTTCACACAAAGAAATTGATTCAGATTCTAATTCTGGTGATAATAGAATAGTTTTAATTGAACTAAACCTGCCATATGTAACAATTCTAAAAGCTGGGGAGAAAATATCAAAACAACTGTGTGACCAAAAGTTGCCTTACTAAATCTGAGCTCATACTGCTCATTGCAAGACAGGCAAATAAATTGAGAGACAAGGTGTTGGAGCAGGGAATGGCAAGTTTACTTAGAAAGGCAGCAGACCTAGAACACAGTGGACTAGGTTCCCAAAGAACCAACCCTAGAAGAGTTTGAATTCAGACTATTTTTGTACTAAAAGTGGAGGAGCTATGGCTGGTTGTTGCAGACTTCTTGGCACTGACCAGACCTTGGAGGAGATGTAATAATTCTGTGTTTTTGCAGCAATCAATGTAGGTCTGGTTACATTGCTCCTGCAAACATTCAATTAGATAAATGGTTTTTTTTGCTCTGCAACATTTTACCTCCATAAAAATGTACATGGCTTTAAAGGTCAAGCCTGAGAGACAGAGCCTTGGGAAAGAGGTATTATGTATAATTCAGTCTATAGGCAAAATTATTTTACTGATAGATGAGACAAAGCTACAGAACCAGCATGGCTAAACAGAGCACAAATCTTCAAACTAAAGGAAGAGACCCATTTTGGAGTCAGAATTTTCTTCTCTGTTATTGTAGGCAGAGACTGGAAGAGGTCTGACCCTGGACAGAAGACAATGACATTGGATGAGATCCATCTGTGTATAACTTTCCCTGAGTGCAACACCAGTCCACATGTGAGGCAGCGAGAACTCAAGCAGATAGTTGCAGTGTTTTGGGACTTAGAGGTCAGGGAACAGGGATGGTAGAAGCTAGAGAAAATGGAGATTACAGGGGAAATATGTGAAAAGAGGAAGCACCAAAAGGGGGGCTCTAAATAAATTCCCTTCACATCATTGGCTGACACTTACTTAGGCTGCTGCAGCTGCTAAGTCGCTTCAGTCGTATCGGACTCTGTGCAACCCCATAGATGGCAGCCCACCAGGATCCCCGGTCACTGGGATTCTCCAGGCAAGAACACTGGAATGGGTTGCCATTTCCTTCTCCAATGCATGAAAGTGAAAAGTGAAAGTGAAGTCGCTCAATCGTGTCTGACTCTTGGTAACCCCATGGACTGCAGCGCACCAGGCTCCTCCGTCCATGGGATTTTCCAGGCAAGAGTAATGGAGTGGGGTGCTATTACCTTCTCCGACTTACTTATGCATATGCAGGTAAAGACTGTAAGGATGTAAGAAGTCAATAATTAGAAAACCGAAAGAAATGAGAAGAGATTGCAGGAGCCACGCACTCCAGAGATAAAAGACCTTAGATTTCAAGTCCTAAAAATGAACAGGACTTTAAAGCATACAAGAGACTTTCTAATTGATATGCAAAAAAGGCCCAATTTAGGAGTAGATTCTAGTAAAGTTCAGTTCAGTCGCTCGGTAGTGTCCAACTCTTTGTGACCCCATGAATCGCAGCTCTCCAGGCCTCCCTGTCTATCACCAACTCCTGGAGTTTACTCAAACTCATGTCCATAGAGTTGGTGATGCCATCCAGCCATCTCGTCCTCTGTCGTCCCCTTCTCCTCCTGCTCCCAATCCCTCCCAGCATCAGGAGTAAACAATAACATATTCATCCTAAAAATAAAAGGAAACCCAAAATAGACCCATTTTAACAAAATATTCAACCAAATTATAAGTTGAGAGTAGCATCTCAATAATTTAACTACTTAATAGAAGCTCAAGCTGGAATCAAGTTTGCTGGAAGAAATGTCAATAACCTCAGATATGCAGATGACACCACCCTTATGGCAGAAGGCAAAGAAGAACAAAAGAGCCTCTTGATAAAAATGAAACAGGAGAGTGAAAAAGTTGGCTTAAAAGTCAACATTCAGAAAACTAAGATCATGGCATCTGGCTCCATGGGAAACACATGTGAAACAATGGAAACAGTGACAGACTTTATTTTTTGGGGGGGGGCTCCAAAATCACCTCAGATGGTGACTGCGGCCATAAAATGAAAAGACGCTTGCTCCTTGGAAGAAAAGTTATGACCAACCTAGATAGCATATTAAAAAACAGAGACATTACTTTGTCTAGTAAGGTCTGTCTAGTTAAAGATATGACTTTTCCAGTAGTCATGTATGGATGTGAGAGTTGGACTATAAAGAAAGCTGAGTGCCAAAGAACTGATGCTTTTGAACTGTGCAATTGGAGAAGACTCTTGAGAGTCCCTTGGACTGCAAGGAGATCCAACCAGTCCATCCTAAAGGAAATCAGTCCTGAATATTCATTGGAAGGACTGATGCTGAAGCTGAAACTCCCATACTTTGGCCACCTGATGAAAAGAACTGACTCACTGGAAAAGACCCTGATCCTGGGAAAGACTGAAGGCAGGAAGAGAAGGGGACGACAGAGGATAAGATGGTTGGATGGCATCACCGACTCAATGGACATGAGTTTGAGTAAGCTTTGGGAGTTGGTAATAGACAGGGAAGCCTGGCATACTGCAGTCCATGGGGTCACAAAGAATCAGATATGACTGAGCGATTTAACTGGACTGAACAGAACCAAAAAACTTAACACACTTCAGGATATAATAACAAAATTCAGAGTCTTTACAATGTATCATATCTTATTTTTATAACATGGGAGACAATACTGGGCATGTGAAAGAATAGGAAAATGTGCTCCACTCCTGTAATCATAAGAAACCAGTGGTACATATACACCATGGAATATTACTCAGCTATTAAGAAGAATGCATTTAAATCAGTTCTAATGAGGTGGATGAAACTGGAGCTTATTATACAGAATGAAATAAGTCAGAAAGAAAACCACCAATACAGTATATTAACACACATATATGGAATTTAGAAAGATGGTAACGATGACCCTGTATGCGAGACAAGAAAAGAGACACAGAGATAAAGAACAACTTTTGGACTCTGTGGGAGAGGACGAGGATGGGATGATTTGAGAGAATAGCATTGAAACATGTATATTACCATATGTGAACTAGATCGCCAGTCTAGGTTCAATGCATGAGACGGTGCTCAGGGCTGGTGCACTGGGATGACCCTGAGGAATGGGATGGGGAGGAAGGTAGGAGGTGGGTTCAGAAGCAGGGACACATGTCCACCCATGGCTGATTCATGTCAATGTATGGCAAAAACCACCACAGTATTGTAAAGTAATTAGCCTTCAATTAAAATAAATAAACAATCCAGATGCTTGAATTAGTAGGTAAGTATTTTAAAATAAGTATGATAAATACATCTGTGAGTCTTTTTCTATTTTTTAAATAAATTCATTTGTAGCATTATTTGAGATTCACATGTAAGTGATATTATATGACATTTGTCTTTCTCTATTTTACGTCAGTTAGTATGTTAATCTCTAGGCCTTGAGAACAGAACTGAGGTTTCCTTGAAGAAAAGGAAATTCTGCTTGTGGATTGCAGCTTCATTTTCTGCCCAAGAATTCCACCTGCTCTTCTCAGTGACCTGCTTTTATATATATAAAACCTCTGTTTCTCGAGGGGAACCTTAGCATAAAATCATCAACTTAGACCAGTCACTCATTTCTCAGATAGAGCAATTACAACCCACAGAGAGATATGCCCCAAATCACACAGAAATTTGGAGGCAGAATTGTGGTCCAAACTGAAGTCTTTCTGCTCTAAATCTTGTATTTCTCTATTATTCATGTAATTTAGGCATTTCTGTCAGGAGATGTCAGATTCTTCACTGTAATTTCAAATTTCACAGACCATCTAGCAAGAATGTCTTTCAACATGAAAAAATAGACACAGCTTTTAAATAGTTGTTCTATATTACATAGGGAAAACAGTCAAATTTTGATACAGTTTTGCACGTTATCCATTTACTTTTTGCACTGAATTAAAAGTTCTGTTAACCACATGGTTAGGTTTCTCAACTGTAAAGTATGGTCATTGGTTTGGCCATGATCTTAATGCTAAAATCTTTTAGTATTTTCTAAATCTTCTATTTTATTTATATCAGATTTTACCAAGGAGAACAAAAAAAAATTGAATCTAATGAGAAATTGTCTGTATTTAAGGTACACTGCAAATACAAACGTATGTTTTTATCATGATTTTGAAGTATTTCAATTCATATATGTCTAAGTTTATCTAGAAAATTAATTGCTAATTAAAAATACATACATAGGGTATTCATGAATAAGTGGAAAGATAAGTAAATGACTTCCCTTGTATTAAATAAGTTTAATTTTCTAGGCAAAACCAATAAACAAGGTGGCTGTACTATAGCACACTGTAGGGCATAAGAACAGAGGCATCATTTGACTCAAAGACCTAGTTTTGAATCCTAACTCTGCCAGTTACTAAATGTGTGACCCTGGATAAGCTTCTGTTTGCTAACTTCTAAAACCTAACTAGTAACACCTACTTCAAAAAAGTTGCTGTGTGAAATGTATATGCTGTGTTCATAAAGAATCTGATGGTATCCCAGAAAATACTAAGTGCTTGTCTGGTGTTCTCTAAAGCCCCCCCTGATGATGCATTTGCCTATGTCTTCATCCTTAAGTTATTTCACTCTCCCCTTTTTCTACCAAGCTCACTATACTACAGCAAGCCTAGCTTCAATTCAGATCCTCAAAAATTTCTAGAACAGCTTTAAAATTCTTCTTATATTTTTACTTATATTTAGAAAGCTCACAATTTGACCTGGCTATTTTCTGTCATTCTTTGGCATTGCCTTTCTTTGAGTTGGAATGAAAATTGACCTTTTTCTAGTCTTATGGCCACTGCTGAGTTTCCCAAATTTGCTGGCATATTGTGTGCAGCAGTTTCATAGCATCATCTTTTAGGATATGAAATACCTCAGCTGGAATTCCATCACTTCCACTAGCTTCGCTTCCTAAGGCCCACTTGACTTTGCACTCCAGGATGCTTGGCTCTAGGTAAGTGATCACACCATCCTGGTTATATGGGTTGTTAAGATCTTTTTTTGTATAGTTTTTTGTACTCTTGCCACCTCATCTTAATACTTCTGCTTCTGTCGGGTCCATACCATTTCCATCTTTCTGGAATTTTCATTAAGAATCATTTGTCATATTGCTTTAGTATTTCTTTGGTGTATTAAGAAAGGTATATATTAACCACTTACAATATCTGTTACTCTGTTTCTTTCATATCGTTGTTTTCATTAAAAATAGTAGATAACTCTCATAACACTATTGGACATTCAGTCCCTCATAGTCAATCTACTATAGACATAATAGAAATATTTCAATTACTATACATTTGTTACTTACTTAGACGAGGTAGCAAGAATACATGAAAAAACTGTACAAAAAAGATCTTCACGACCCAGATAACCATGATGCTGTGATCACTAATCTAGAGCCAGACATCCTGGAATGTGAAGTCAAGTGGGCCTTAGAAAGCATCACTACGAACAAAGCTAGTGGAGGTGATGGAATTCCAGTTGAGTTATTTCAAATCCTGAAAGATGATGCTGTGAAAGTGCTGCACTCAATATGACAGCAAACTTGGAAAACTCAGCAGTGGCCAGAGGACTGGAAAAGGTCAGTTTTCATTCCAATCCCAAAAAAGGGCAACGCCAAAGAATGCTCAAACTACCACACAATTGCACTCATCTCACATGCTAGTAAAGTAATGCTCAAAATTCTGCAAGCCAGGCTTCAACAATACGTGAACCGTGAACTTCCTGATGTTCAAGCTGGTTTTAGGAAAGGGAGAGGAACCAGAGAAAAAATTGCCAACATCTGCTGGATCATGTAAAAAGCAAGAGAGTTGCAGAAAAACATCTATTTCTGCTTTATTGACTATGCCAAAGCCTTTGACTGTGTGGATCACAAGAAACTGCGGAAAATTCTGAAAGAGAGGGGAATACTGGGCCACATAACCTGCCTCTTGAGAAATCTGTATGCAGGTCAGGAAGCAACAGCTAGAACTGGACATGGAACAACAGAATGGTTCCAAATAGGAAAAGGTGTACATCAAGGCTGTATATTGTCACCCTGCTTATGTAACTTCTATGCAGAGTACATCATGAGAAATGCTGGACTGGGAGAAACACAAGCTGGAATCAAGATTGCCGGGAAAAATATCAATAACCTCAGATATGCAGATGACACCACCCTTATGGCAGAAAGTGAAGAGGAGCTGAAAAGCCTCTTGATGAAAGTGAAAGAGGAGAGTGAAAAAGTTGGCTTAAAGCTCAACATTCAGAAAACGAAGATCATGGCCTCTGGTCCCATCACTTCATGGGAAATAGATGGGGAAACAGTGGCAGACTTTATTTTTGGGGGCTCCAAAATCATGGCAGATTGTGACTGCAGCCATGAAATTAAAAGACACTTACTCCTTGGAAGAAAAGTTATGACCAACATAGACAGCATATTCAAAATCAGGGACATTACTTTGCCGACTAAGATCCATCTAGTCAAGGCTATGGTTTTTCCTGTGGTCATGTATGGATGTGAGATTTGGACTGTGAAGAAGGCTGAGGGCCAAAGAACTGATGCTTTTGAACTGTGGTGTTGGAGAAGACTCTTGAGAGTCCCTTGGACTGCAAGGAGATCCAACCAGTCCATTTTGAAGGAGATCGACCCTGGGATTTCTTTGGAGGGAATGATGCTGAAGGTGAAACTCCAGTACTCTGGCCACCTCATGAGAAGAGTTGACTCATTGGAGAAGACTCTGATGCTGGGAGGGATTGGGGGCAGTAGGAGAAGGGGGCGACCAAGGATGGGATGGCTGGATGGCATCACGGACTCGATGGACATGAGTCTGAATGAACTCTGGGAGATGGTGATGGACAGGGAGGCTTGGCGTGCTGTGATTCACGGGGTCGCAAAGAGTCGGACACGACTGAGAGACTGAACTGAACTGAAGCATTTATTTATTTATAAAATATGTTTACATATTTATGAGAGAGTCCTAAATTTGAGAAAAAAATATATAATGTAAGTAAGTAAGCATTAGTCATGTCCAGTTGTTTGTGACCCTATGGACTGCCGCCCACTAGGCTCCTCTTTCCATGGGATTCTCCAGGCCGGAATACTGGATTAGATTGCCATTCCCTTCTCCAGAGGATCTTCCTGACCCAGGGATCAAACTTGAGTCTCCTGCATTGCAGGCAGCTTCTTTATTGTCTGAGTCTCCAGGGAAGCTCAGTACTATATAATGTAAACTACATGTTTAAAGAGTGAGCATCTGTAAAATGAGTAGATTTAAGATAACCAATAAAGCATTGAATACTATTATGAGAAATCCAGGTGGAAATTAATTTTCTGCCAAAACAAGAAAATCTGAATGTTTCCAAAATAAAGTAGAACCATAGTTTAAAAAAAAATAAGTAAATCTTAAGAAGATAGACAGAGAACTTAAAAAAAAAGTAAAAGAGAATAAGGATATTATGATACCATTCCTAAGGCAATGAAGGTAACTCTGAAAAAATTGATTATAAATGCCTAGGAATTGATGCTAGTTTGAAGCTAGCCCATTTAATAGCTGAAGCTTTCTTCCATGCTTACAAAATAATTATGACTTATTTAATGGAGAAAATAGATTTCTGGACATTCATATATTCAACAAATATTTATTGAGCACTGAACATAACTAGGCATTGGTTTGGAAAGGGAGGAAAAACTATGATTAAAAAAAGAAATAATTTCAGTCTATTCTGGGGCTGAATATTCTAATTTGCCTCTTGAGATGTATGTGCTATATTTAATTTTGCTCTGTGGCCTAAAAGCTCATGCTACTGAATTACATAACTGTTAAATTGCTATCCAGTCTCTGGTTGGATTAAACCAATGTAAAGTATACACAGGAGAATAGAGGATAGAAAAAGAATGAACATGGGATATTTTTCCCTGGACTACATATCTTTTGGGCCAAAATTAGCAGTGGACGCATTGCTCGATTAAAGGCCACACTACTTACTGTGTATCCCTTTCCCAGGTTTAAAATCACAAACCCAGAGACTGCTCCCTCCCTTGCCCCTTCAAGTCTAGGTATGGTAAAAGGCTCTCACTGTAGCTAGGACCAGGGCATTTCCACATTTCGTTTCCCTTAACCCTGTGCAAACCTTATAAATTTATCCTTGGATCTATTAGATTCACATGCTACTACACCACACAGATTCTCTTTTTCATTAGATAAAATGTGATAAGAATGAATTAACAGTTTCCACTTGATTGCTTAATTCCTATCATCTATCATATATAAACTGTGTCCTGTGCTTAAAACCAGACTTTAGAGAGAGAAGTAATTTTAATATAATGAACACAGGGTGGATTTTACTCTTCTAAATTAAATGTATTTCTTTCTGCTCATAATTTATATTTTATAATGGAATAATCTGGAATTCAGTCTTATTTTCTCTTACATGCAAAATGCACAGTAGACTAAAGAAGCTAAATATTTTAAACAGACACATATATTCTTTATCTGTATATATGTTTTTGTGTGGGTGTGTGTCTAGATACCGATACATGCAACACAATGATGTATCTGGATTTTGTCCTATATAATAAAAAATCACTTTAAGGACCTTCCATGGAATCTCGAATTTCCTTGAAAATTTAGTGTGCTGCATAGTTCTCTGACATATATGGAAAAAATGTAAAAGTGAGAAAAAGAAAAAGTGAAGGTAGGCTTTTATCCCTTCATTGTTTTCTTTGACTATAATAAAAAGAGATTACATGAGAACCCCTCTTTCAAGAGTCCATCAATTATCAAATATATTAAAATTTTATCTATAGTTTTAAACTTCTTTTTGTCTTGTTATGTGTATTTCCAAATTTGATCTAATAATTTAAAGCTTAATCTAAAGCCATTTCCTGATTATGTCCTGAATATCACAAATCTCCAGAATTTGTGTTCAGTGGAGATCTAGTTGATTTCAAGTCATTGAGACTTTAAGGTCTACAAACCTCATTCCATTATTAGAGCAAGAGATTTTGTTTAACCATAGTTTGGTTTTGTCCACCCTATTTTCCTGTTCAAATAAAAATACGTATTTGTCCTGACACACCATAGTTCTAAAGTCTTTCTAATTCTGCCCAATATCACTCTTATTCATGTCATCTGAGTGCATAAGGAGCTAGTTAGAATGCTTCATAAAACTTTGAACTTGGATGACAAAATTTGATCATTCCAGTTCCTGGTTTTGGAGAAGAGTGATGAATAAATAACGAGTCCTTTCCTTTCTGGAAATCTACAGGATTATAAAGATTTACGTGGATATGTATTGACTAATTTTTACACATGCTTACATTCATCAGTCTCTAAATTTTCACACTCAGGTCTCAGTAGGTGGTGCCAATTTATGGAAGTACCTAAGACAATATGATCTAATTTTTCTTAAATAAGTTTTTATTTTATTGGCTTCTAGGCAATGCTGATTGTTTTATTTCACGGGCAACTGGTAATTGCAAATATGACTTGTTTAGTCAATATTTAGTTTCCCTGGAATAAAGTAAACCATGAAGAGTGTTACCATGAAGAATTATGAATGAGTTTCACCATGATATCTTGGAAAAGAGAAGTAACCAAATGGCCTCACGTTGTATTATCTCAATAATCCCAGAGAATGTTGCTTTCTAAGCAAAAGCATATGATATGTGTATGTGAAAGCAGGTCCTTATCTCTTTGAGCTATCTGTTTAAATTGTGATCAATAGATTTCAGACTAGAAAAGCAAGTTTATATCTCTGGGACAGACACAAATATTCACAGATCATTTTAAAAAATTCCTAGCTATGGAGAAGAGCCACTTTTCATGTAAGTATTTTTATCCTTTTGTGTAGTCCCTGGTATTGCTGTTCTATTTTGTCTCCAATAGAGTCTGAGCCTTTATGTGTAACCAAACCATACTTTATGAGTGTCTTGTCATCTAACTCTACAGTGTTTTTTTTTTATTTTTATTTTTTTGCTTACCATTAGTTAATTCAAGTTATTAATTTACTTATTTATTTTTATTGAAGTACAGTTGATTTACAATGTTGTGTTATAATACTTTCACATGTACAGCAAAGTGATTCATTTTTTTTCAGATTATTTTTTCTGTGTAGTTTATTACAAAATACTGCATACAGTTCCCTGTGCTCAAGTAAATCCTTGTTGGTTATCTATTTTATATGTAGCAGTGTTATATGTTAATTTCAAATACCTAATTTATCCCTCCCCTCTACCTTTACCCTTTGATAACCATGAGTTTGCTTCCTAAATCTATGAATCTACTTCTATTTTGTAAATAAGTTCATTTATATAATTTTTAAGAGTCCACATATAGATGATATCATATGGTATTTGTTTTCACCTGCCTTACTTCCCTTAGTATAATAATCTCTAAATCTGTCCATGTTGCTGCAAATGGCATTATTTCATTCTTTCTTATAAGATATAAACCTAGAGATAAACCCACAAACCAATGGTCAATTAATCTATGACACAGGAGGTAAGGATATACAAAGGATATACAATGGAGAAAGATAGTGTCTTCAAAAAGTAGTGATCAAAAAACTGGACAGCTACAATAACATTCTCTAACACCGTGTACAAAAATTAAATCAGAATGTATTGAAGACCTAAATGCATGACCAGATACTATGAAACTCCTAGAAGAAAACAGGCAGTCACTCTTTGACATGTATAGCTGCAAAATCCTTTGAGATCTATCTCCTAGTGAAAATAAAAACACTGTATACTTTGTAACTCTACCCAATTCTCTGACTTAACTTCTCTCTCCCTTAATGCAGGGATTTTATTAGTATAGCAAAATGGTTCATTCAATTTTTTTCTCATAAAGTAGCTCTAGTAGCATTTAGTTGTCTTTAACTTCATTCAAGACACTTTTGTTAGATTGTGTTGTGCCAGCTGTCATATCAGTGTGCATTTGAAGAACATAAAATTGGTGAATTTTAATATTGAAAGTAGAAGAAAAAAATTTAGCATAGTATGTTTTATTATTTTAAGATAGGTAAAAACACAACTGAAACACACACAAAAATCTATTTATGTAGAGTATGGAGAAGGTGCTATGAATGATCAAATGTGTCAAAGAGTTTGTGAAGTTTACTGCTGGAGATTTCTCACTGAACAATGCTTCATGGACAGATAGACCAGTTGAAGTTGATAGTGATCAAATTGAGACACTTGATGCTTTCAAATTGTGGAGCTGGAGAGGACACTTAAGATCCTATGGACAGCAAGAAGATCAAACCAATCAATCCTAAAGGAAATCAACACTGGATATTCATTAGAAGGACTGATGCTGAAGCTGAAACTCCAGTACTCTGGCCACCTGATGTGGAGAGTCAACTCACTGGAAAAGACCTTTATGCTAGGAAAGATGGAGGGCAGAAGGAGAAGGTGACAACAGAGGATGAAATGATTGGATGGCATCACCAACTCAATGGGCATGAGTTTGAACAAGCTCTGGGAGGTAGTGAAGGACAGGGAAGCCTGGTGAGTTGCAAAGAGTTGGACATGACTTACCAACTGAAAAAGAACAACAACAATGTTATACCATGTGGGAGATAGAAAACATAATCAAAATATCCAAATTAAGAATTGAAAATCATTTGCACCTGTCTGGTTTTGTTGATCATTTTGATATTTGGATTCCACATAAGTTAAGCAAAAGAAAAACGAACAAACAAAATAAACCTTAAGAATATTTCCACACATGATTATTTACTGAAACGTGATAAAATATTTCCATTTTTAAAACAAATTGTGATGGATGATGAAAAGTTGACACTCTACAATAATGTGGAATGGAAGAGATCATGAGGCAAGTGAAATGAACCATCACCAACCACAACAAAGGCTGGCCTTTATTCAAAGAAGGTGATGCTGTGTATATGGTGGGATTGGAAGGGAGTTATCTATTATACACTCCTTCTGGAAAACCAAACAATTATTTCCAGTAAATACTGCTCTCAATTAGACCAACTGAGGCAGCACTCAATGAAAAGCATCTGGAATTAGTCAATAGAAAACAAATAATCATCCATCAGAATAACGCAAGACTGCATATTTCTCTGATAACCAGGCAAAAACAATCACAGCTTGCCTGGGACGTTCTGATTCACATGCTGTATTCACCAGACATTGCAGCATTGGAGTTCATTTATTTCGGTCTTTATAAAATTCTCTTAATGGAAAAAAAGTCAGTTCTGTGGAAGACTAAAAGGCATCTGGAACAGTTCTTTGCTCAAAAAGATAAAAAGCTTTGGGAAGATGGAATTATGAATTTTCCTGAAAAATAAGAGAAGTTAGTGGAATGAAATCTGGTTCAGTAAAGTTCTTGGTGAAAATGAAAACTATATCTTTTACTTCAAAAGTCGAAGGGACTTTTTGGCCAATCCAATATCTCCTACCTCGAATCGAAAATGGAATGACTAAATTCTCTGTCCTTTCCCAAGCTTCTCTGTACACACAGCCATTCTTGCTTTCTTCCAACCAGTCCTATGAGTAAAGGAGTCCCATACCTTGTCAATACCTCATGATAGGGGTTTGTTGAATTAATTTTGATGGAATATTCTTAGACGTGTGACATTTCAAATGATTTTCTTCCTGCTGGGGTTCGCTTCTCCTCTTGCTTTCTCAGCACTGTTCTCTCCTGATTCTGCTCAGGTTCTTTGGTTGCTTTTTCTAGTGAGAAATGGGGACTTTTGATAGATATGTCACTCTGTGTTCATTTCAAGGGTCTTGACCAGGTGTTCTACACTCAGCCCTTTTCTTTGGTTATATTAACATTTCATCTTGGACAACATTATCCATACCCAGAATTTCAAATATCTGCTTCCTAAATGTACATGTCTCTCAAGTATACAATTTCAATCCATTCTATATTTTGAAATCCACAAAGTCAGTTTTTTATATGTACCAAAGATGTCTCAAATTCAACAGGCATGATACTAAAATAATCTATCTCCCCATCTATTTCCCATGAAGTGATGGGACCAGATGCCATGATCTTCATTTTCTGAATGTTGAGCTTTAAGCCAACTTTTTCACTCTCCTCTTTCACTTTCATCAAGAGGCTTTTGGTTCCTCTTCACTTTCTGCCATAAGGGTGGTGTCATCTGCATATTTGAGGTTATTGCTATTTCTCCCTGCGATCTTGATTCCAGCTTGTGCTTCATCCAATCCAGCGTTTATGATGATGTACTCTGCATATTAGTTAAATAAGCAGGGTGACAATATACAGCCTTGAAGTACTCCTCTTCCTATTTGGAACCAGTCAGTTCTTCCATGTCCAGTTCTAACTGTTGCTTCCTGATCTGCATACAGGTTTCTCAAAAGGCAGGTCAGGTGGTCTCGTATTCCCATCTCTTTCAGAATTTTCCACAGTTTATTGTGATCCACACAGTCAAAGGCTTTGCATAGTCAATAAAGCAGAAACAGATGTTTTTTTTTTTTTTTTTCTGGAACTCTCTTGCTTTTTTGATGATCCAGTGGATGTTGGTAATTTGATCTCTGGTTCCTCTCCCTTTTCTAAAACCAGCTTGAACACCAGGAAGTTCACGGTTCACATATTGCTGAATCCTGGCTTGGAGAATTTTGAGCATTATTTTACTAGCATGTGAGGTGAGTGCAATTGTGCAGTAGTTTGAACATTCTTTGGCATTGCCTTTCTTTGGAATTGGAATGAATACTGAGCTTTTCCAGTCCTGTGGCCACTGCTGAGTTTTCCAAATTTGCTGACATATTGAGTGTAGCACTTTCACAGCATCAGCTTTTGGGATTTGAAATAACTCAACTGGCATTTCATCACCTCTGCTAACTTTGTTCGTCGTGATGCTTCCTAAGGCCCACTTGACTTCACATTCCAGGATGTCTCGCTCTAGGTGAGTGATCGTGATTACCTGCGTCATGAAAATCTTTTTTGCACAGTTCTTCTGTGTATTCTTGCCACCTCTTCTTAATATCTTCTATTTCTGTTAGATCCATACCATTTCTGTCCTTTATTGAGCCCACCTTTGAATGAAATGTTCCTTTGGTATCCCTAATTTTTTGAAGAAATCTCTAGTCTTTTCCATTCTTTTGTTTTCCTCTGTTTCTTTGCATTGATTGCTGAGGAAGGCTTCAGTATCTCTCTTGCTATTCTTTGGAACTCTGCATTCAAATGGGTATATCTTTCCTTTTCTTCTTTGCTTTCTGTTTCTCTTCTTTTCACAGCTATTTGTAAGGCCTCCTCAGACAGCCATTTAGCTTTTTTTGCATTTCTTTTTCTTGGGTATGTTCTTTATCCCTGTCTCCTGTACAATGTCATGAACTTCTGTCCATAGTTTATGAGGCACTCTATTAGATCTAGTTCCTGAAATCTATTTCTCACTTCCACTGTATAATCATAGAGTGAAGAGTGAAGTCGCTCAGTCGTTTCTGACTCTTTTTGATCCCATGGACTGTAGCATGCCATGTTCCTCTGCCCATGGGATTTTCCTGGCAAGAGTACTGGAGTGGGTTGCTATTATCATAAGGGATCATCAAAAAATAATTACCAGAAAATAATTTGGTAAACTAAGTTGAATTAAGTGTGCTCCTATAAACATAATCACATGGACCACCACCTTGCCTAACTCAATTAAACTATGATCCATGCTGTGCAGGATCACCCAAGCAGACGGGTCATGGTGGAGAGTTCTGACAAAGTGTGGTCCACTGGAGAAGAGAATGACCAGCCACTTCAGTGTTCTTGCCTTGAGAACCCCATGAACAGTATGAACTGTGGTCCATAGGATCACAAAGAGTCAGATATGACTCAGCAACTGAACTGAACTACAAACATAATAATGTGTGTAAGAAAATTGGAAACCCCACATATCCATAGATCCCTAAAGATATATCAGATCTATTCTAATTTCTGTATTTCTTTTTAATATTTCCCTTTCACTATTCTCATCTTTCTACCATTTACTCACAGAGTAATTATATATTCAACAACCATGTGCCATACATAGTTTTGTGGTTTCTGCTACCTTAGACCAGGTTGTCACCCTGTCTCATTATTTCTTACTTTATGTTATTATGATCAGTATAAAAATATGTACTATCATGTCATTTCATTACCATAGCCTTTGAAAAGTCTTTGTACTACAGATAAAAGAGCAAGTTTTAAAGGAAAATATTGATCTAGTTCCTGCTTGTCTCTGTAGAATCCTCACTAAGCTTTCTTCAAATGTGTTCTGTTCTCACAGGGCTTCCTAGGTGCCCATTCTACTTCCTCTCTTTAGAATAGTCCACCCCTCATTTATAGATAAACGCTATAACACTTTCAAGGTTTAACTTAGCTTCTCTTAGTTTTGGAAGACTTTCCAGATGTGTTCTCCAACAACATGTTAAATATTTGACTTGTGCTATAGCATTTAGCATGTGATTTTGTATTTCCCAATCTGTCTTCCTTACTGGACAGTGACTTCCTTGAGAGGAGGCAAAGTGTCTTTTATCTCTATAACTCTAATATCTTACATATATCTCAGTGCATGCCTCTCAATATGCCCTTGAATGTAGAAATGAGAGACAGATGATTGAAAATATTCTTATAAGGAATAGCACAAAGCCACTTCATTTTCCCTACTAAGAATTGATTTCTGTGAGTTACTCATTTTGAGTGGTCTCTACTGAGATACTTTATCCATTAATATTCTTAGAGGAAACATTACTGTAGGGAAATATTTTTCCTTGGCTGAACACTGTGTATGACCTAACGTGGCAAACATATGGTAAAGGAAACATACCTGATATGTCAGCAATCCAAAAAAATTAACAGATACCATCTATATATATATATATATATATATATATATATATATATATGGGCTTCCCGGGTGGCTCAGAGGTTAAACCATCTGCCTCCAATGCAGGAGACCCAGGTTCGATCCCTAGATTGGGAAGATCCCCTGGAGAAGGAAATGGTAATCCATTCCAGTATTCTTGCCTGGAGAATCCCATGGACAGAGAAGCCCGATGGGCTACAGCCCATGGGGGTCACAAAAAGTCGGACACGATACACATATATGCTACCTATATGCATAATGCATATATATATATATATATATATATATATATATATGCTAAAATAGAATTTGGGAAAGGAAAAAAGTACATTGAAAAACCAAACAATAAATATTTGTTGATCATTACAAAATCTAGTGAACCCAAACAGGAAGGAAGATTTCAGTCGTGAGATCTAGGAATTCTTCTTCCTCCAAAGTCTGTTTGTTTCTTCTTCTATAATTCACCATTGTTTGCTGGGGAGTTTTTTTCACTTTTTTTCCAGGGGTTAATAATGTGAAATTATTTTAGCAAATTAAATAAAATATTAGAATATATGTGATTTTAAAGAAGATTTTGCAACCTGTGGAAATTGGGGGAAAAAATATCTAGTCTTTTCAGTTTTGTGCAGACTCGTGTTTTGTGGGTTAACTAGCTTTAAGATACAGTGATTACTTGCTTTTAGCTATATCTGTAATCTTATTTTTGCTGTCATTTGCTATTGACCCTAATAAAATTAAAACACTCCAGGAAATCACATTTAAATTATTTTAGCTAATTAGAAACAGAGATAGGGAGAGACAGAGAGAGGCAGAGAGAGATTATATTATGCAAAAGACTTTTCGTTTCTGAAAGCTAAAAATATGTAATTAAAAAGTCTCTGTTCTCAAGGTGTTCCTGGAGGCATGTTTGAGGGAAGGGAGTGGTTGGCAAAAAATCAGTAACTAGAATATAGTGAGCTTTTTAACATTATGGAGATAGAATGGAGTTTTAGTGGAGCCAAACTGGGGGAGCCAGTGAGGTAAAGAAAGGAGGTATAATTATCCAAGTAATTTAGGTTATAAACCACACTTAGTTCAATTATAATGAACTGAAGCACTTCATAATTGGTTCATTCTCTATTGTGTATGGCACACATAGCCCTAATCTTAAAGCATCATTATCCTTCCTTTTGAAGCCAAGCCATGTAAGCATCTGACCTCCCAACCCTCTTGACCCCCCTCCCACTTATGTGGCAACTCAGCATGCTTCTGATGATGAGAGCCACAAGCCACACTGCACGTTGCCAGAACACACACATGGGTGGCAGTGGGGACTTTTCTTTCCCTTAGACCAGCTATTATGTAAGGCACATCAGGGAAGTGAGTACAAAATTGGCATCCAGGTGTTAAGTAGAAAGAAAAAAAGCCCACTGAATATGCCAGGCTCAGCTGAACTCATTGTACTGTCTAGAAACCGCTTTTGCCCAGCTGCCCTTGAGACCATCTGGAAGAATCACAGTAGAGATGGGGCAAAGTGAAAAGAAAGGTTAAAGCAATGCTTTATTAAAAGGAAAAAAAAAAAAAACTCTTTCAAAAAAGTTATCTGCGTTAGCTAACTTGGAAATAAAGAGGATATGAAAGATACATTTCTCTCTTTTAATTATTGTTGTAAAGAGACAGTAACTTTTCAGATCATTGGAAAGGGCATAATAACACCCCCAATAGTGCAAATCTTAAAAAGATTGAATCATTTTTGTTGTTCTATTACATCTATGCATTATACAGATTGTGTGGTTCTTGGAATTGGTTGTTTTCCCTATAGTATTTCTTCATTTTCTTTTCCTTCTTCTACCCTTTCTTTTTCTCCTTCCCATTTTCCTTCCTTGTTTTCCTCCACTTTGTCTTTCTTCTCTTTCTCTCTTCTCTGTCTCTTTCCTTCATTCCTTGCTTGTTTTTAGCCCTATGATTATCTGATATGCTATGATAACAGTGGCAATCACAGTATGAATATGCTAGAGTGTCGTCAAAAAACTATTTAACCTTTGGAGCCTCAATTTCTTCATCTGCAAAATCTGTATAATATAACTTGCTTCCTCAGCTAGCTCTTATACTAATTACCTAAGAACAAACCTTAACACAGTTGACATGACATAAAATAGACTCAGTAATTTTTTAAATTAATTTTTACTGGTATATAGTTATTTTACAATGCTGTGTCAGTTTCTACTGCACAGCAAAATGAATTGGCCAGTGCTGAGTCCAAAACACTGGACCACCATGGACTCTTAGTAATTTATGCAACTGCCATTACATAACTCTCAAGCATTTTCCTTGCTCTGGATATTTCTTCCTTATGAGCAACTACTATAACAAAAGTTATAAAAATTTTATTGTATCTTTGCCTGTTGCCAAGCTGCATTATAAAGGATTGATGCAGATGTTATTTTACATTTTAATAAAACAAGAATTAAGAATAGCAGGTGTGAAAAATAGCTTGGTACCTTCAAAAATTGAAACCTCTAAAGAAAAAAATCAGGCTTCTTAAATAGTCACAAAGGTTCAAGAGACAAAAATTTGGGCAAGGTTAAACAGTAAGGTTCATCTATTATACAGAACTCTCCTTCAAAAATAGGAGAGGCAGTTGTTTTGCCTAGTATGTAAAACCAAATACAAAGAGCCACGCAAAATGAGGAGACAGAAGCACATGCCTCCCAAAAAGGATGAAACCCTAGAAAGACTTTAATAAAAAAGAAATAAGTAACTGTCTGATAAAGAGTTCAAAGTAGTGATCAACTTGAAGAATACAGTAAAAAAAAAAAAAAAAAAACACCTGAACTAAAAATATGCAAGAAGGGTTCGCAGCACTCTACGTGATTCAGAAAAAAGACACCAGTTATCTGGAAGACAGGGTAGAGGCACAACCCAAACAGAGCAGCAAGAAGAAAAAAAAAAAAAATTAAAAGTGAAGATATTGTAAGGGATCTGTGGGACAACATTGAATAAAACAACATCTGAATTATAGAGGGTCTCAGAAGGAGAAGAGAGAAAGGGAAAACTTCCCTAACCTGGAGAAAGAAATCCAGATCCAGGAAGCCCAGATATTGTAACTATCATGTACCCAAAGGACCCAAACCAGGACATGTTATAATTAAAATGTTCAAAATTAGAGCTAAAGAGGGAAACTTAAAAGCAGCAAGAGAAAAAACAGCTTATTACACATAAGGGAACTCCCATCAGACTTATAACTTATTAGCAGAAACTTTGCTAGCCAGGAAGCAGCAATATGCTATATTCAAATGCAACAAATACAAAAACAACAGAAAAACCTTCCAACCAAGTATTCTCTTCCAGCCCAGTTACAATTCAGAATTAAAGGAGACATAACGAACTTTCCAGGCAAGCTAAAACTAAGAGTCCCTTACCACTAAACTAACCTTATAAGGACAGTTATAGTAAAGGATAGTAAAGAGACTGCTTTATGGTAAAAAGAAAGGGCACTACTTTGTAATAAGAAAACACATAAAAGTAAAAATCTCATGGGTTAAAATAAATGCAGAGTAAATATAGTAGATTAATCATTTATAAAGCTAGTGAGAAGGTTAAAAACTAAAAGTGGTAAAAATAACTACATCTACACTAATTAGTCCACAGATACAGAAAATAAAAACATGTAAAATATATTGGAAACATAAAACATGAGTGGAGGAACAATGTAGAGTTTGGGAATATGTTCAAAGGTGAGCCTCTTAGAAACAACAAACCAAACCACTAGTAGATACACAAAAGATAATGAGAAAGGATCCTAAGTATATCAGTGTGGAAAGTCATCAAACCACAAGGGAAGAAATCAAGAGAAGAAGCAGAGAGTAGCTATAAAGTAGCAAGAACCCCAGAACAAAATACCAATAAGTACATAACCATTAATAATTACTTTAAATGAAAATAGACTAAAAGCTTCAATCAAAAGACAAGCAGTAGCTGAATGAGTAAAACAAGACAAGACCCATCTACAGCTGCCTTTAAGAGACTCACTTCAATATAAGGACACATACAGACTGAAACTGAAGAACTGAGAAAAAGATGTCTCATACAAATGGAAGTAAAAAGAAATCTGAGGTGGCTATACTTATATCAGACAAAACAGACTTTAAAACAAAGATCGTAATAATAGCCAAAGTGGGAATTACAGAGTGATAAAAGGATCAGTCAACATGAATCTATAACATTTGAAAATTTTATACACTCAATATAGTAGCGTAAAATACATAAAGCAAATATTAACAGGCCTAAAGGGAGAAGTTGACAGCAATATAATAATATTAAGGGATTTTAATACCCCACATTCATCAAGGGATAGATTATCCAGACAGAAAATAAATAAGAAAGCACCAGCCTTAAATGAAAATTATATCAGATATAAATTAAATCTATCTATCTATCTATCTATCCATCTATCTATCTAGAACAGTCCATCCAAAAGCATAATACACATTCTTCTGAACTGCACATGGAACATGCTCTAGGACAGATCCTATGTTAGGTCACAAAAGAAGTTCAATAAATTAAGATTGAAATCTTATGAAGAAATATTTTTGACCACCAGGATATGAAACTATAAATCAATTAGAAGAGAAAAAAATGGTAATGTAACAAGTATCTTAAACAGCAGCATGCTACTGGACAATCAAAGGGTCAATGAAGAAATCAATAAATTAAGTAACACAGTTATTGTTAAGACCAATAAAAGAGATATCTGTGGGGAAAAAAAGAAAAAAAAAAACACCCAAAGAAAGTTCTTTGTAAGGAAAGCTGGGAAGAGGAGGTGGTTCATCTTAAGGTTACTAGATTTATATTGTTCTGGATAGAATTTTCTGAGGCTATCCTGAGGAAGATTATTTATTTTAACTGGAAGTTAATTACTTTACAATATTGTATTGGTTTTGCCATACATCAACATGTATCCGCCACAGATATACACGTGTTCCTCATCCTGAACCTCCCTACCTCCTCCCTCCCCGTACCATCCCTCTGGGTCGTCTCTGTGCACCAATCCCAAGCATCCAGTATCATGCAATGAACCTGGACTGGTGACTCGTTTCATATATGATATTATACATGTTTCAATGCCATTCTCCCAAATCATCCCACCCTTTCCCTCTCCCTCAGAGTCCAAAATACTGTTCTATACATCTGTGTCTCTTTTGCTGTCTTGAATAGGGTTATCATTACCATCTTTCTTAATTCCATATATATGTGTTAGTATACTCTATTGGTGTTTTTCTTTCTGGCTTACTTCACTCTGTATAATAGGCTCCAGTTTCATCCACCTCATTAGAACTAATTCAAATGTATTCTTTTCAATGGCTGAGTAATACTCCATTGTGTCTATGTACCACAGCTTTCTTATCCTTTTGAAAGACTTCTTCAAGGGATTTTATATTCCCAGATAAACAGAGGAAGGTACAGAGATATCCCCACACAAGCACAGCCTCCTCCTCATCCGCATCTCCCAGTAGAGTGGTACATTTATTACAATTGATGAAGCTGCAGTCAAACATCATAATCACCCAAAGCCAATATTTTTTTTATTAGAATTCACTTTTGGTGTTGTACATTCTATGTGGTTAAATATATAATGACAGGTACCCACCATGATGGTATCATGCATGGTATTTAAACTACCCTGAGAAGTCCTCTGTGAGCCTCCTGTTCATCCTTCTCCTCCCACCAGCCAAGCACTGGCACCCACTGATCTTTCTACTGTCTCCAATTTTGCGTTTTCCTGAATTTCATATAGTTGGAAGCATATAATATGTAGCTTTTTCATATTGGTTTCTGTCATTTAATAATGTGCATATAAGATTCTTCTGTCTTTTCATGGGTTGATAGCACAAGGTTTTTTAGTAGTGAACAATATTACATTGTCTGAAAGTACCACAGTTTATTTAGCCGTTTCCCTACTGAAGTATATATCTGTTGCTTCCAAATTGTGGCAATTATTAACAAAACTGCTGTAAATGTTTATATGCATGTTTTTGTGTGGACATAAGTAATGTTGTGGATATAAGTTTAATCTTTTGGGTAAACTTTTGGCTTCCCTGATACCTCAGTTGATAAAAAATCTGCCTGCAATGCAGGAGACCCTGGTTGAATTCCTGGGTCAGGAAGACCCACTGGAGAAGGGATAGGCTACCCACACCAGTATTCTTGGGCTTCACTTCTGGCTCAGCTGGTAAAGAATCCACCTGCAATGTGGGAGACCTGGGTTTGATCCCTGTGTTGGGAAGATCCCCTGGAAAAGGGAAAGGCTACCCACTTCTGTATTCTGGCCTAGAGAATTCCATGAACTGTAGTCCATGGGGTTGCAAAGAGTCACACACAAATGAGCAACTTTCACTTTCACAGTAAGAATATGTTTAGTTTTGAAAGAAAACACTAACCTTTTATTCAAAGAAAGATTTTCTTTTGATTGTTTTGTTTTTATTTATTTTCTGCTCTGCATCCTTGCTGCATTTGGTGTTGTCAATGTTCTGAACTTTGCACATTCTCATAAGTGTGCAGTGGTATCTCATTGTTTCAATTTGCATTTCCCTGATGCCATACTGTATTACATATAAAATATTTTCATATGCTTATTTGACATCTGTAGGTCTGCTCTGATGTGGTTTCTCTAAAACATTATTTTTAATCAGTAGAATAATTAATGCTAATTTGGAAAAAGACCAATTGGTTCCTCAATTCTATGGATACCAGATTCTTTGAGAATACAATAATTTTATCCTGGAAGCTATTCCTTAATCTAAATTGTGATTGAAAATATTTTGATGCACATTCACATTCTCCTAGCATATAAAGAGTTTAGTGCTTTTTACATTGACATGCACCTCAAGTAAAATTTGTAGTTTGTTTTGTCTTTGTTTCCATATCCTAAAACAGAAAAATCATTTTCTTGGAATTTGAAATACTTGGGAATTTGAAATTGAATGGATATTTTTGTGAATAGGTGTGTTTTCAGTTTTCTAAGTAGAGGTTCAGTTTTCACTAGTCTTTCACAGGAGTTTGTGATTAAAAAAAAGTAAACAGGCTTTTAAAATGTAGCTCATGCTCAATTATCACAATTGTGATTATAAATTTATAGCCAAAATTATTGATTTTGAATTTTAGCTTGTTTTTCAGAAATACGGGTTTATAGGCAATTACAGAACTCTTAATAATGCTGACACAACACCATATTTTCACCTTATATGTTCAATATCGATGTTTCTGGTCATGCTCCTTTCTATCTTCTTTTCCTCTATCAGCTGTACGTCTGGTTTGAAATTTCACATTTAGCCAATTTAAAATATATCTTCTTCTAATTCTGCCCCCATACATATGATTCATTCTCATCTTCGTTGCATTTCTATATTTTATTTCAATTCAACTTTCTCACACAAAGTAGTTTAAGGTTCTTGATGTGATAAAAACAAATTCTACATCAGGGCACATGATTCGTTGTGTAGTAGGTTATGGATTGGAGACATGGATATCATTTGTGGGATCATATTTTGTAATATCCTATGATCATCTCTGAGTATGATTTCTCCTTGCTTATTCATTGGACAGTTGAGATGGAGGGTTTAGAAAAGGCACAGGGCATGGCAAAGCACTTGACGAAAGCAACCTGTACATTTCAGTCACCACTTGGAAAGTCACCTGCATAACAGCTACTTAGATTGTGATATGAGAAAAAAAGTTAATCTCTATTGTATTAAATCTTTAAGAATTTAGTATGGTTTTCTTTAACTGCGTATGTTAACTATTTCACACATAGAAATTCATTTCCTCTTGCTTTATAGATCCCTGAGATTGGGCCTTTATTTCTATCATTGTCGGGATAATCAATTTATCTCTTCTTTCTTTATCACTCCCAACTAATCTCACTAAATTTTTAAATATAACCTTTGCTTTTTACTGTATTTGTCTAGAACCCTAAATCTTTGTGTGAATAAGAATGGTTCAGTTGTGAGATTCAGGTTAATACATGTTTGTTCTTACTTATAGGCAGATTTATTACAACTGTTCCTGAATGTTATCAGAAGCATCATGATGCAAGTGCTTATAGCAATTAAAGCCATTAACATCCAGTGGAGGATATGTAAACACTACTGGTCATAAAGCTCTTTAAATCCACAGCTCTGTAGTTTAGAATAAATACCCCAGATTCTCAGGGTTTTCAGTTATCTATATGACTATTTATATTTTTGCACCTAATAAACTTCCATATTTGCAATTGTGATCTTCTTCAAAAAAATTTTTACTTGTTTTGGAGGATTACCCTTATTGCTTCTTTATAGTAAGAGTCTTTGTAGGATGATACCAATTAAAGACATCATTTAGGGATCACATACACCCAGATTCTAATCTTATCATGGCATTAAATGTATCTGAGAAAATTCTCCAGTTTCTTCATTCCTCTTTTAAGGAGATCATTGCTGAGGAGCTTTTTCAGATACATGAAGCATATTAATTCAGCCTAACAAGGGCTTCTGGACCCTCTTCCTCTACGTAGGTATTTATCACTGTATTGTAAATATGGATTGAAGGGATGTGGCAGCCGAGAAAATCTATATGGATAGATCTACCTACATTTCCAATAAACTATCCTAGACTAACATCATGAACTCTGCTTTACTTGAGACATTCAGATACAACTTGCTATAATGTCCAACAAAATTGTCAGGTGAGTCTGAGACGCGTGTAGTAGACTCTTTCCTTTCATTCCAATTACCATATTCTGGTTAGGTAACAATATCTCCTGAAGATATTGTTAAGATATATATAACCCACAACTCAATTCTGAAAGCACTTACAATATCTATTCTCATTTCAAACTTATAATGGACTAGCATTCTTATCTCTGATTTACTCTAGACATTTGGATAGGATCTAGAGGGCTGACTTAGAAATAAAAGTTCAAAAAATGACAGTTGAGTGGATATGAAATGTCCACCTTCTGCTCATAAGTAGGTAATGCTGTGGCAGATGAGTTGATGCAGCTATTTTGAATAAAATAGAGACAATGATGTCTGTAAGGAGGGAGGAATTAGATGATTGCTACGAAGTTGTATTCATGCCCCATGGAAGGAAAATAAACCAAATGCTGATAATGTCTAAACGACTAGGTAACTTTGGTGGTAGCTTAGAGAGAAGACCTCATCACCGGGTCAAAGGATGGATGAATGTAATTGAATGGAAGACTAAAGACCTATTTGTTAAGTCACGGAGTGACAAAGACATTTGAATGCTCATTCAATGTCGATCTGTAATATAATGATGATGATCATAGTGGGGAAAATGTATGATCCTGTAAACTCAGAAAATAACGTGTGAATGGAAATCTCTAAGAATGCTGACTTTCCAACCCCCTACACTCACCTAGAACTTTTGTGCTTGTGGTCAACAGTTCCCTTGGAAGGAGAAGGTAATTCTTGTTCTGGAATATGTTTCAGAAGCTGCTTCCTCATAAGGCAATACATACCCCACTCAGGGCTAATCTCCCATCACCTTTCCTAGCTGCTAGGCCCAGAATAAGGGTTAAATCCCAGTATAATTTGTCTGTGGATACATTGGTTCTGGTAACTGAGGAAAGAAGTTATGTAAATAATTTCAAAAAAGGGGTTTATGTGAACTGAGGATGTGCTTCTAGGATTGGACTTTAAGGGTTCTTAAACAATGAGCTTCCCTTGTGGCTCATGTGGTAAAGAATCCGCCTGCAATGTGGGAGACCTGGATTCGATCCCTGGGTTGGGAAGATCCTGTGGAGAAGGGAAAGGCTACTCACTCCAGTATTCTGGCCTGGAAAATTCCATGGACTATATAGTCCATGGGGTTGCAGAGAGTCGGACATGACCTAGCAACGTTTACTTTCACTTTCAAACAATTAGGCCAAAGTGTAAGACTAGATAATAAAGATTTTTTGTTTGTTTGTTTAATGGATATATCTTTGATATATATTTAACACCCTGTTAGTGATCTAGGGTGATGAGGTAAATTCACCACTGGGCTGGCTCTTAGAAGCCTGGACAAGTCACACTCACTATAGTAGAAATATCTAAGTTGTCCTGATACATAATAGTGGAAGACATAAAGCGGTTAATGGAAGTGGGCATGTTGGAAAATAAACATGATGTAAAACTAGGAGTTCCACTAGTGTGCTATTTTCTGGTAGAAGTCTTGAGTACGTATCATTGACCAAAGGCATCAGGAATAAAATAGGGGAAATGACACTGATATCACTATGAAATTCTGTGATAATTCTCTGCAATCCAAGGATAATTGTAGAAGAGTCACTTAGCTTCCCATTAACACACATGGAGACAAGGAGATTCTAAAGTAATAGGGGCCAGGTAGTCACATTATAACAACCAGAAACCAGAAATATGTAATTACTATAACAACTGACAACATCAAAGAGTAGCCAAAGGGGTTTGACCTGTGAGGAGCTGAGGTGGTTAATAGAATTTGGCATCTATATAAGTAAATTTGATAAATAGCACTTTCATTGGTAGTCTAACATTTATTTAAAAATAAAACAAACAAATGAAAACCTTCTGGAATGAAAGAAGAGACAATTATTAAAAGAACAAAAAGTTATGATCCCTTCAGTTCCAAAACCTCAACTGATTTTCAGATCTAGAAACTACTGATTAAAAAGATATTAATAGCTGGGTCCCTAGGAGAAAGAATCCTGTAGTACAAAGGAAGGTAGCTTACTGTGATGAATATTTAATTTTGTCAAATGCTTTTTTGCATCTATTGAGATGATCAATTTTTAGCCCTCACTTTGTTAATGGGTGTATCATATTAGTTGATTTGCAGTTATTGAACCATCCTTGCATCCTAGGAAGAAATCCTGCTTGTTTATCGTATATGGTTCTTTTTGCATTGTTGAATTAGGATTGCTTGCATTTTGTTGAGGCTTTTAAATCTATTTCATTAAAGACATAGGCTTTTAATTTTCTTTTTTGTAGTGTCTTTCTGTGTTAGATTTACAGAATGGTGGCTTCAAAGAATGAATTTGCGAGTGTTCCCTGCTCTTCAACTTTTTGGATAATTTGAGAAGGATAGGTATTAACTTTTCTTTATACGTTTGGTAAAATTCCCTTGTGAAGTTGTCTGGTCCTGGCCTACTTTTTTGCTTTTTAGAGGTTTTTTTTTTTTTTTTTTTTTTTTTCCGATACAAATTCAGTTTCACTACTAGTGATCAATGTGCTAATATTGTCTATTTCATTCTCTTTCAGTCTTAGAAAATTGTACATTTCTTGAATTGTGTCCATTTCTTCCAGGTTGTCCAATTTGCTGATATATAACCATTTGCAGTATCCTAATAATTTTTGCAATCTCTGTGATTTTGGTTGTCATTTTTCCCCTTTTATTTTCTTATTTCTTATTTTCTTTATTTCATATATATACTTTTTTTTTCTTGATGAACCTGGTTAAAGGCATATCAGTTTTGTCTTTTCAAAATAATATTCCTTGGTTTCATAGATTTTCTCTATTGTCTCTTTTCCTTTACTTCCTCTTTTTTTTTTTTTCTCTAATTACTTTCCATCAGTTCAGTTCAGTTGCTCAGTCACGTCTGACTCTTTGTGAACCCATGTACTGCAGCACACCAGGCTTCCCTGTCGATCACCAATTTTCAGATCTTGCTCAAACTCATGTCCATTTAGTCAGTGATCCCATCCAACTATCTCATCTTCTGTTGTCCCCTTCTCCTCCTGCCTTCAATCTTTCCCAGCATCAGGGGCTTTTCAAATGAGTCAATTATTTGCATCAGGTAGCCAAAGTATTGGAGTTTCAGCTTCAATATCAGTCCTTCCAATGAATATTCAGGACTGATTTCCTTTAGGATAGACTGGTTGGATCTCCCTGTAGTTCAAGAGACTCTCAAGAGTCTTTTCCAATACCACAGTTCAAAAACATCAATTCTTTAGTGCTCAGCTTTCTTTATAGTCCAGCTCTCACATCCATACATGACTACTGGAAAAACCAAGCTTTGACTAGATGTACCTTTGTTGATTACATAATGTCTCCATTTGTTAATATGCTACCTAATTTGGTCATAACTTTTCTTCCAAGGAGCAAGCATTTTTTTTTTTTTTAATTTCATGGCTGCAGTCACCATCTGCAGTGATTTAGGAGCCCCCCAAAATAAAGTCTGTCACTTTTTTGATTGTTTCCCCATCTATTTGCCAAGAAGTGATGGGACTAGATGCCATAATCTTGGTTTTTTGAATGTTGAGTTTTAAACCAACTTTTTCACTCCTCTTTCACTTTCATCAAGAGGTGCTTTAGTTCTTCACTTTCTGTCATAAGGGTGGTGTCATCTGCTTATCTGATATTATTGATATTTCTCTCAGCAAACTTGATTCCAGCTTGTGCTTCATCCAGTCCAGCATCTCTCATGATGTATGCTGCATATAAGTTAAATAGCAGGATGACAATACACAGCCTTGAGGTAGTCCTTTCCTGATTTGGAATCAATTTGTTCCATTTCTGGTTCTAACTGTTGTTTGTTGACCTGCATACAGATTTTACAAGAGGCAGGTCAGGTGGTCTGGTATTCCTATCTCTTGAAGAATTGTCAACAGTTTGTTGTGATCCACACAGTCAAAGACTTTGGCATAGTCAATAAAGCAGAAGTAGATGTTTTTCTGGAACTCTCTTGCTTTTTCTGTGATCCAACAGATCTTGGCAATTTGATCTCTGGTTCCTCTACCTTTTCTAAATCCAGCTTGAATATCTTGAAGTTCACAGTTCTTGTATTATTGAAGAATAATACAAGAGAATTTTGTATTTGGCTTTCAGAATTTTGAACATTACTTTGCTAACGTGTGAGATGAATGCAATTGTGCAGTAGTCTGAGCATTCTTTGGCATTACCTTTATTTGGGACTGGAATGAAAACTGACCTTTCCCAGTCCTGTGGCCACTTCTGAGTTTTCCAAATTTTCTGGCATAGTGGGTGCAGCACTTTTACTGCATCATCTTTTATGATTTGAAATAGCTCAACTGGAATTCCATCACCTCCACTACCTTTATTTGTAGTTATGTTTCCTAAGGCCCACTTGACTTCACATTCCAGAATGTCTGGCCCTAGGTGAGTGATCACACCTTCATGGTCTTCTGGCTTATGAACATCTTTTTTGTACAGTTCTTCTGTGTATTCTTGCCACCTCTTCTTAACATCTTCTGCCTCTGTTAGGTCCATACAATTTCTGTCCTTTATTGTGCCCATCTTTACATGAAATGTTCCCTTGGTATCTCTAATTTTCTTGAAGAAATCTCTAGTCTTTCCCATTCTATTGCTTTCCTCTATTTCTTTTCATTGATCACTGAAGAAGGCTTTCTTATCTTTCACTATTCTTTCGAACTCTGCATTCAAATAGGTATGTCTTTCTTGTTCTCTTTTGCCTTTAGCTTCTCTTCTTTTCCCAGATATTTGTAAGGAATCCTCAGACAACCGTTTTGCCTTTTTGAATCTCTTGTTCTTGGGGATGGTCTTGATCACTGCCTCTGTACATCATCATGAGCCTCTGTCCATAGGTCCATAGTTCTTCAGGTACACTGTCTATCAGACCTAATCCTTTTAATCTATTCCTCTCCTTAGTAGGAGTTTTTCTTTTTTTTTTGAGATTTTTCTATTTCTTTTTCTACCTTTCTTAAGGTAGGTGCATATCATTGTAAACTCTCCTCTTAGAACTAATTCTCATATAAATTTTGGGAAGCTCTATTTTTATTTTCATTTGTCTTGGTATATTTTCTGATTTTTTTCTCTTTGATTTCTTCATTGACCCACTGATTTGTATAGTAGCATGTTGTTTAGTTTCCACATTTGTGTTTTCACTTTTCCTTCCTATAATTGTTTCTCATTTCAATCCATAGTGGTTGGAAAAAACACTTGAGATAGTTTCTGTCTTCTTGAACTTGTTTAGACATGTTTTGTAGCCAAGTATATGATCTATGTTGGGTTTCATTCAATGGGCTCTTGAGAAGTTTGCGTATTGTGCTATTTTGGATGGAAAATTCTACAGATGTCTATTAATTCCAGTAGGTACTATTTTATATCACCCTTTTTGTCTATTAATATTTATTTTATAGATTTAGTTCCTGCTATATTAGGTTTAGATATAGATAGATATAAATATAGATTCTTCTTGTATTTAACCCTTATCACTATATTAGACCTTCTTTATCTTTTGTTATAGATTTTGTTCTGAAATGAGTATTGCTACCCAACTGTTTGTCATTTCTATTTGTATAATATATGTAAATATTCCCTCACTTTCAGTCTGTGTATGTCATTAGCGCTGAACTGAATCTCTTATAAGCAGCATTTAAATAATTCATGTGCTTTTTTTTTAACCCAGTCAGTACCCTGTCTATTTTGACCTGACATTTAGTCTATTGACATTTAAAGTGATAACTGATATATATGTACTTACTGGCATTGTGTTTTTCTTTTCTGTTTTTGTTGTTGTTGTTCTGTATTCCTTTCTTTTAGTTTATGTCTTGTGGTTTGATGATTGCCTTTAGTGGTATTCTTCTGTTCCTTTCTCTCTAGTTTTTGTGTATCTACTGTAAGTCTTTGATTTGTAGTTACCATGGAGTTGATATACATTGACCTATAACTATATATACTTGTTTCACATTGGCATCGATTATAGCTCCAATACATTCTAAAAGATTTATATATTTTTTACCCCATTCTCCCACATTCAGTGTTTTTTTAATGCCATATTTTACCTCTTAATATTTATCCCTTCACTGTTTATTGTAGTTATAGTGGATTTTACAAGTTTTATCTTTCAGTCTTCATACTAGCTTATTTAACTGGTTGATACAGAATTTAATGTATATTTTCCTTTACTAGTGGGATTTTTCCTTTCCTGTAAATTCTTACTGCTTCTTATAGCATTTCCGTTTCCAATCAGAGAAGATCCTTAACCTTTCCTTTAGGATAGATTTAGTGTTCAGTATTGGTGAACCCTTTAAAAAAATTTTTGCTTATCTGAGAAGTTCTTTATTTCTCTTTCAATTAAAAGTTATAATCTTGCTGAGTAGAGTATCCTAGGTTGCATTTTCTTTTTTCTTTTCCCTTTCAGCACTTTAAATATATCATGTCACTCCCTTCTGGCCTGCAAAGTTGTTGCAGAAAAATCAACTGACATCCTTTTGTGGGTTTCCTGTATGTGACTCTTTGTTTTTCCCTTAGTGCCTTTATATTCTATCTTTATCTTCAACTTTCACCATTCTAATCATAATATATCTTGGTGAGCGTCGGTTCATCTTGTGTGGCACCCTCTGTCTTCCTATATCTGGTTATCTGTTCCTTCTTCAGGTTCAGGAGGTTTTCATCCATAGTTTCATCAATTTCATTTTTTAAAGCCTTGTCTCCCTCTTCTTCTTCTGGAATGTCAGTATGCTTGATGTTGTTCAAGAGTGTTCTTATTTTTTAATTTATTTTTTCTTTTTGCTTTTCTGGTTAGATGAGTTCCCTTATTCTATCAATATCTTATAGATCACTTGTGCATTCTCCTGTATCATCTAGTCTGTTGTTAATTTCTTCTAGTGTGTTTTTATTTTTGGTTATTTTATTCTTCAATTCCAAAGGACTTTTTAAGTTTTCTAGATCACTATTATATATATATATATATATATATATATATATATATATATATATATATATACACACACACATACACACACACATTATCACTCTGTTTCCCTGTGAAAAAAAGTGACAGTGTAAGTGTCAGTTGCTCAGTCCTGTCCAACTCTTTGCAACTTCATGGACTGTAGCCCACCAGGCTCCTCTGTCCATGGAGTTCTCCAGGCAAGAATACTGGAGTGGGTACCCATTATCTTCTCTAGGGGATCTTCCTGAACCAGGGGTCATATTTTTTCCCTAAGTGTTTTCACTAATTAATATTGTTATCACTAATGCTTTGAATTCTTTATCTGGTAAATTATTTCTATTTAATTAGTGTTTTTTTTTTTTTAGAGTTTTCCTCTTTCTATTTTCAATTGGGATGAATACTCCTGTTTTATCTTTGTTTCTCTTTGAAATAAGAAGAAAAAGTTAACAATTCAGGCCTTAGAAAGGTGTCCTTATGTGAGAGCATCCTTATACAGTCTCCATGTGCCCAGTGACTTTGGTAGGAGAGTTAGACCTGAAGTGAGCTGGAGTCATATCATGTCTGTTTATGTGTTGGCAGTTAACAGGAGGTGGGCTTAGAGGTAGAATGGCTAGGACCAGAACCAGGTGTGAGCTAGGGCTTCTCCTCTGCCCAGTGCCCGGCATCACCCTCTATCAGGGCAGGGTCGGTTGCTGGAGCAGACGCCCTGATGATCAAGTCCTGGCTGAATCCATTCCCTCTATGTGTGCACTCTCTCCAACCCAGCACTGGTACCCACAGCAAAGCAGTCCTGGAGCAAGTGCAGCTTGAGCAGGTAGCTGGTGAGTGTCACAGCGTGCCCTCTAGTGGGCCTGGCCCTGGTCAGTGTTGCAGACCACTCCTGTTGTGCTGCCCGCATAAGTCCCAGCAGTGGCTGCCCGTACTCCATTCAGATGCTATTCCAAGTCTGAGTCAGTTCTGCCCCCCAAGTTATGCACTTTCCCTGAGTGACTACAGACCATGCCCTAATCTAGAGCTGGGCCCTGGAGCAAAAGGGCCCAGAGTGGGTGTGTGGTTCAGGCTAGAAATTGGCCAAAGTCCTGGGCAGTTTTGAATTTCTTCCTCTGTCTTGTGTGTGTGCATGCATTTTGTGAATGGCGTGTAGGTTTCTTACAGCCTTCCTATTATTTTCACTGGTTTTCAAATCAACTAAAGGGACTTGTCTTCCCAGTGTCATATCCCAGGGCAGAGGTGCCTCACATGTGACTCGAACTACTCTTTTCCCTGTGAGGCTCTCCAAGACTCTGTAATCTGCCCCCTCTTCTGTGACCCCTCCCAGGGGTCATCTGATCACTGCTTCACCTTTCCTGTGTGATTCTGTCTGGATTTTACTCACAGCTTTTGTTGTACAAAAGTCTTTCTGCTAGTCTCCATTTTGTTTTCAGTGAGAATTTCTCCACATGTGGATGTATTTTTTAGGACTTCATGAGACTAAGTAAGCTCCATAACCTTCTACTCGACCATCTTGGTCTTTCCTTAAGGAACAATTTTTAAGCCACTTTTTAAGGAAGGTAATGTTATTCACATATTCACATCACTATACGGAAAAATAATAGAAACAGGTGAATAATGGATAATGTGTTTATGCAAGTAAAGTTTATGGTGAGAGTATATTTTAAAAGCAAAGTATTCATAAGCCAAATTCAACTTCATTTAACTATTAAATGCAATATATGAGTAGGAAATTCAATTGGCTGAAACCTCATATCTTGAACACTCATGTCTGGGTTAAATCATTGAACCTTTAGGTGTCTTACATAGCATCACTAATGTGCCTCAATGAAATAATAAAAACATGGAGAGCAGCACAATTTGTGCCACATGAATGGAAAATACATTAAGACAAATGCATTCTCTTAGCGTTACCAATTCAACACTTCTCACCCCTTATGGTCTGCATTCTGTATTTGCTGAGAAATGAAAGTAACAACTTGACATACAAGCTGGCTTTCAATTGTGGACTTTTATAACTTCTGTAAGCTATTACAAGCTAGCTTGCATTTTACAGCCTATCTCTTCTGATCCAGACACTGAATGTGCTTGAATAGTTTTATTTGCTACATTGTTGAGTTTATATAGAAAATGTTAAAAGCAGACAGTGACACAGCTCTGGATTAGCAAAGCTATCATGAAAATAAAGGTTATGACTTCTTGGCTAAAAGGATAGAGGGACCATAAAAAGTCTGATTCTGAGCTTGCAGTCTGCCTCCGCAGAGTCTAATTAGTAGAACTTTTGGAAGGTTGAACAAAAATATGGAAGAATTTTTTTCTGGTGTATATTCATTGGATACATTAGATACACTCACATTTCCAGTCATATGCCAAGCGGTGGCTATAAAGCATTATGTTATAAGTAGCCATTCTGGACTTATGTTTCTGTCAACAATTGAAGAGGACTGAAATTACTGGAAGAAAAATGTATTGAAGTATCATAATTGTATGATGTTTTGCATTGGCACAGTAGTCCTCTACAGACTTGTAGATAATGAATTCACATTCAATTTTGGTGAGTTTCTGCAAACACTTATGATCACAGATGGTATTTATGATCGTAACTGCAGACAATGCCTCTCAAATAATTACTGCACTCTTTCTCAATAACCTTATTTATCAGACCACTTTGGCTGTTTAAAAACATTAAGTTTTCTGGAAATCTTTAGGTAATCTTGATTTTATTACTTTAAGAGAACATAGAACCAGGAGTTATATAGTTAACATTTAAAAAGTGAAAAGAATACTTTAAATTATGGTTTCTGAAAATAATAAATTATTTAGTATTTTTAGTTAGAAATAGCTATAAAAATATGAGGATTATTTTTCATGAGTGTAGGTACAGTTAGTCATTGACTCTTAGCTCTGTTTCTTGGCAATGTAAGCATTTATAATGTGAAACTAGTGTCATGTTATTTAAATACAAGTCTCAAGCGGAGTATTTACTTTTACATTAATTCCCACCTGGCTCTAAATGTTAAATGTAGTTTATTCAACTTAATATATCATCAGTATTTGTACTTTTTCACTTCATGGTTACATGTTAATTGAGTTATAATAATATATTAATAGTAGTTAACATTACTCCCAGTAAAAAATTTGAAAAGTAAAAGTTGTATGCAAAGATTTTTAAGTAGGTGTTTAAAAACCTATTTTTAAAGTTCTTGAACACAAAGAATGCAAAAATATCAAAAGTAAAATGATGAACAAATGCATGTAAATAATCATTAGAAGGAACTTATATAGTTATATCATAAATTAATTTTAAGGCAATTGTATTAGTATGCACATAAAAATTATTTCATAATTTTAAAAACAAAGTCAATAAGCAGTGTAATAATTTAAATATTTAATATTATCACCTAGATAAAACAAAAATAGGAAACTATAGGAAACACCAACAAATCCTTAATATATTTGCAGATTTTAAAACACTTTCCTCATTAGGGGAGATGTTGTTTACAACTAAGAGATAAATAAGTCCTGGAGTTCAAAAACACGGAGTAGAGATTATAATCAACAATACTGTATATAAATGTCAAAGCTGCTAAAACAATAGATCCTGGTTTTTCACACCATAAAATAATACAAAATAATCAAATAATATGATAGCAGTGTTAGCTAATGCTACCTTGGTAATCATATTGCAATATACGAATATCATGTCACCGCATTGCATACCTTACACTTACACAATATTTTTTCAATTATATCTCAATTTAAAAATGAAAAAGGAAAAGGCAGACAAACATCTGTAAGAAAATAGACTATATGATATCAATAGCACAACTAGCAAGCAACAGTTTATGGACAGTTGTAAAAGATCTAACTACACAACTCAAAACTACACATTCTCTTAAAGCAGGCATAGTACATTTAAATAATTGACTATATCCTAGGAAAAGAATTAAATTTCAACAAGTTTGAAATATTTGATGTGCATACACAAAACCTACAGACTCAAATGATATTGGTAAGTTATCCTTAGTTTCTGCAATAAGATAATTGATAACAAGGCAAAATAGAGGAAGAAGGAAATGGAGAAGCCAGGGAAACTGAGACAAGTTGCAAAATAAAATGAAGGACCAATCAGAATCAGAACTCTGAAATAATAAGAATTTGGCCCCTTAATGATGTTATTTGTTTTATATATATATATATATATATATACACATAAATATATATATATATATGTGTGTGTGTATATATAGTGGTTGTTCAGTTGCCCAGTCATGTCTGACTGTTTGTGACCACATGGGCTGCAGCACAACAGGCCTCCCTTCCCTCACCATCTCCTGAAGTTTGCCCAAGTTCATGTCCATTGCATTGGTGATGCCATCCAGCCATCTCATAATATATACATAAATACATACATATATATAATATATATATATTTCTCTAAGATCTTCAGTAATGCATACTAGTTTGTAAATAATTTTTGTAAATTATGCTATATGTATATATATGAAAAGTTTAAAAGGAGATCAATTTCACACTACGTTTATACTTAACAACTGCTAAAGCATATCCCAGGAAGTCAAGGCTTTATAACAGTTGAAGTTCTCAAAAATTTTAAGGGGGGTTATAAAATCTCTTATTTTCTGCAAGCTGTAACCCTGTGTTTATGTGAGAGGCAGGGAGGGGAGGTTCATGTACTTAGGATACACAGCATCTAAGAACAATCAGGGGCTTCCCTGGTGGCTCAGAATGTAAATAATTTCAGAGAATGGCATTGAAACATGTATAATATCATATATGAAATGAACTGCCAGTCCAGGTTCAATGTATGATACTGGATGCTTGGGGCTGGTGCACTGAGAAGATCCAGAGGGATGGTATGGGGATGGAGGAGGGAGGGGGGTTCAGGATGGGGAACACGTGTATACCTGTGGTGAATTCATGTTGATGTATGGCAAAACCAATACAATATTGTAAATTAAAAAAAGAAAATAAATCTGCCTGCAATGCGGAAGACCTGGGTTCGATCTCTGGGTTGGGAAGATCCTGGAGAAGGGCATGGCAACCCACTCCAGTATTCTTGCCTGCAATCCCCATAGACAGGGGAGCCTGGCTGGTTGTAGTCCATGGGGTCACACAGAGTTGGACACGACTGAGTGACTAAGCACAGCACAAGAACAACCAGAGAACATCTCAGTGACTCCACGTTGATAACTATTCTTTCAGCTTCATAATGTAAATGCTGGTCTTGTGTAAATAGCACCTTTGAAAGAGAGATGAGGGTCCATCATAGATAGGTAGACAGACTGACAGGTTAATTTTTCCACTATCTCCTCTTTAATATATTATGAATTACATCTCACTAAGGTGTGAATTCCACATGAGTTAAGAATGTGTTGGTCACCCTAAAGATGCATTATTTTAATACAAACATTCTATTCTTACATTGCATTTGGATGATTTATAAAAATAAAAAATTCTAACTGAAACATATGTGTTGTTGTCATGAATAAAATATGTGCATGAAATTCAATGTGATATGGTTATGTTACACATTTTTTTTTTATATTTTGAATTCAGAACAGATAATTCTTAGTTCTGGAACCATATTTCCAGAAATTTTGTTTGGTATTTTTCAATCTCTGGAGTCTTGTAACAATCACTCCTAGTAGGTCTCAGGAATCCTGCCAAACCTACTCAGACTGTCCTAAAAGTATTAGTCATGTTTAAATACTTTTGCAGTATTACATTTCTGGGACTACAATGTGTTTAAATGGTTCTTTTGAAGGGAAGATTTTGTCATAATTTGTCAATAATTCTATGACTACTCAGTTCAGTTGAAATCTGCAGATTGCTATTGGTCTAAGCAGTTAAGCTCTGTAGCCAGGCTTTCTTTGAATCAGTGCATTTTAACTGTGACTCATATGACCTCTAATTCTAAAACAGTCAATACAGTCACAGAAGTTTAGTCAGATTGGATGAGAAGAGAGAATGCTGTTGATTAAGGCACAAATCAATTCTAGTGGCTTTGGGATATTGACTGTTTATGAGTTCTGCTTTCACAAGCTAGATGCTAAATAGTGAAGCTTGACTGGATATATGAATCTGTACTCTTCTCATTTTGGCCTTTGTCTTCACATTTTAATTTTTCTTCCTTTTCAATTGTAATTCCCCCCCCTTTTTTTTTGCCTTGACTGTATGTTAAACACATGATGTGATTTCCTTGACATATTTGAACTGACTGAAACCCTCTCTTCTCATTCCATCACAGTTTCCAAATTACAATTCCAGAGATGGCACTAGGTGAGCTCATTATGGATTAATTTGGGAATAAAAACCAACTGATTATTTCTTTTAGGAAGTTGTGAGAGAAATAGATATGTGCTACCACAATGTGATAATTTCCCATGTGAATTATCAGAGTCCTTATAGGCATAGATAGCTATTGAGAGAGGAATTTTCATGTTTTCTCTGAACTATCTGTTCCCCACCTCCCACCAACCAATTTTCTCAAAAAAAAAAAAAAAAGGAAGAAATATGCTTAAAGGCTAATTTATATGAGTATATCCTGAGTTGGCACCAGGTAATTCGATCCTCGAAGCAATTTGGATTATTACTGGTAACTTTCTCTCCTTTTCACAATTCACCAAAGTCAGAAAGGAGAAACATATTTTTGCTTCAAACTTTTTTCCCCAGCTCAGTTTTTCCTTCCCTTGATACTAAACTTTCTAGCTAAGCCTTACAGAAAAATAAGTATCTTAAAAAATATATTAAAATTGTACAATTTTAAGACTCCAGACTCACCAAAATGTACTTTCTCAAATCTATTATCTTTTTCCAATTTTATATTTGAATGCCAGCAGCTAAGTACTGCTTCTCTCATTTTTCATTACTTCTGTAGCAAATTTTAATTCACACTCCAGGGAAAGGTTCAATTCAGTTCAGTTCAGTTCAGTTCAGTTCAGTTCAGTTCAGTCACTCAGACAATTCTGACTCTTTGCGACCCCATGGACTGCAACACTCCAGCCTCCCTGTCCATCACCAACTCCTGGAGCCTACTCAAATTCATGTCCACTGAGTCGGTGATACCATCCAACCATCTCATCGTCTGTCATCCCCTTCTCTTCCCGCCTTCAATCTTTCCCAACATCAGGGTCTTTTCCAGTGAGTCGGTTCTTTTCATCAGGTGGCCAAAGTATTGGAGTTTCAGCTTCAGCATCAGTCCTTCCAATGAATATTCAGGACTGATTTCCTTTAGGATGGGCTGATTGGATCTCCTTGCAGTCCAAGGGACTCTCAAGAGTCTTCTCTAACACCACAGTTCAAAAGCATCAATTATTCAGTGCTCAGCTTTCTTTATAGTCCAACTCTCACATCCATACATGACTACTGTAAAAACCAAGCTTTGACTAGATGGACCTTTGTTGATTAAGTAATTTCTCTGCTTGTTAATATGTTATCTAAGTTGGTCATAACTTTTCTTCCAAGGAGCAAGCATTTTTTTTTTTAACTTCATGGGTGCAATCACCATCTGCAGTGATTTAGGAGCCCCCAAAATAAAGTCTGTCACTGTTTCCATTGTTTCTCCATCTATTTGCTATGAACTGATGGAGCTCAATGCCATGATCTTGGTTTTATGAATGTTGAGGTTTAAGCCAACTTTTTTATTCTCCTCTTGCACTTTCATCAAGAGGCTCTTCAGTTCTTCTTCACTTTCTGCCATGTGGGTGGTGTCATTAGTATATGTGAGGTTATTGATATTTCTCCTGGCAATCTTGATTCCAGCTTGTGCTTCATCCAGTACAGGATTTCTCATGATGTACTCTGCATATAAGTTAAATAATCAGGGTGACAATATACAGACTTGAGATTCTCCTAAACTGATTTGGAATCAGTCTGTTGTTCCATGTTTGGTTCTAACTGTTGCTTCTTGATCTGCATACAGGCTTCTCAGGAAGAAGGTCAGGTGGTCTGGTATTCCCATCTCTTTAAGAATTTTCCACAGCTTATTGTGATCCACACAGTCAAAGGCTTTAGCATAGACAATAAATCAGAAATAATTTTTTTTTCTGGTATTCCCTTGCTTTTTCAATGATCCAATGGATGTTGCCAATTTGATCTTTGGTTCCTCTGGTTTTTCTAAATCCAGATTGAACATCTGGAAGTTCGCATTGCTTTGCTAGTGTGTGAGATGAGTGCAATTGTGTGGTAGTTTGAGCACACATTGGCATTGCCTTTCTTTGGGATTGGAATGAAAACTGACCTTTTCCAGTCCTGTGGCCACTGCTGAGTTTTCCAAATTTGCTGGCATAGTGGGTGCAGCATTTTCACAGCATCATCTTTTAGCATTTGAAATAGCTAACCTGATACTCCATCACCTCCACTAGCTTTGTTTGTAGTGATGCTTTCTAAGGCCCACTTGACTTCACATTCCAGGATGTCTGGCTCTAGGTGAGTGATCACACCATCGTGGTCTTCTGGGTCATGAAAATCTTTTTTGTAAAATTCTGTTTATTCTTGGCACCTCTTTTAATATCTTTTGCTTGTGTTAGACACATACAATTTCTGTCCTTTATCGTGCCCAACTTTGCATGAAATATTCCCTTGGTATCTTTATTTTCTTGAAGAGATTTCTAGTTTGCCAATCTATTGTGTTCCTCTATTTCTTTGCACTGATTATTGAAGAAGGCTTTTTTTTTTTTTTTATCTCTCCTTGCTATTCTTTGAAACTCTGCATTCAAATGGGTATATCTTTCCTTTTCTCCTTTGCCTTTCACTTCTCTTCATTTGACAGCTATTTGGGAGGCCACCCCAGACAATCATTTTTGCGTTGTTGCATTTCTTTTTCTAGGGGATGGCCTTGATCACTGCCTCCTGTACAATGTCATGAACCTCTGTCCATAGTTCCTAGGCACTCTGTCTATCAGATCTAATCCCTTGAATCTATTTGTTCCTTCCACTGTATAATCTTAAGGGATTTGATATAGGTCATACCTGAATGTTATAGTGGTTTTCCCTACTTTCTTCAACTTAAATCTGAATTTGGCAATAAGGAGTTCATCATCTGAGTCAAAGTCAGCTCCCAGTCTTGTTTTTGCTGACTATACAGAGTTTCTCCGTCTTTGGCTGCAAATAATATAATCAATCTGATTTTGGTATTGACCACCTGGTGATGTCCATGTGTAGAGTCTTCTCTTGTGTTGTTGGAAGAGCATGTTTGCTATGACCAGTGCGTTCTCTTGACAGAGCTCTATTAACCTTTGCCCTGCTTCATTCTGTACTCCAAGGCCAAACTTGCCTGTTACTCCAGATGTCTCTTGACTTCCTACTTTTGCATTCCAGTCCCCTATCATGAAAAAGACATCCTTTTGGGTGTTAGTTCTAGAAGGTCTTTTAGGTTCTCATAGAACCGTTCAACCTCAGCCTCTTCAGCATTATTGTTTGGGGCATAGACTTGGATTACTGTGATATTGAATGGTTTGCCTTGGAAATAGAGATCGTTCTGTCATTTTTGAGATTGCATTCAAGTACTGCATTTCAGAATCTTGTTGACTATGATGATTACTCCATTTCTTCTAAGGGATTCTTGCCCACAGTAGTAGATATAATGGTCACCTGAGTTAAATTTACCCGTTCCAGTCCATTTTATTTCTCTGATTCCTAAAATGTTGACATTTACTCTTGCCATCCTGTTTTACCACTTCCAATTTGCCTTAATTCATGGATCTGACATTTGAGGTTCCTATGCAATATTACTCCTACAACATCAAACTTTACTTCCATCACCAGTCACATCCAAAACTGGGTGTTGTGCTTTGCTTCTGTATTTTCATTGTTTCTGGAGTTATTTCTCCACTGATCTCCAGTAACATATTGGGTACCCACTAAACTGGGGAGTTCATCTTATCTTTTTTACTTTTTAGAGGTATTCTAGATCAAATAAACAGTTTATGTACTCAGAGGAATCTATATTTATATTATCTATATCTAGGCATCCCAGATGGCTTAGTGTGTAAAGAATCTGCCTGCCAAAGCAGGAGACATAAGGGACATGGGTTTGATCCCTGGGTCAGAAAGATCCCTTGGAGGAGAGCATGGCAGACCACTCCAATATTCTTGCCTATAGTACACCATGGGCAGAAGAGCCTGGTTGGCCACAGTCCATGGGTTCAAAAAGTCAGAGACTACTGAAGTGACTTAACATGCGTGTGTGTGTGTGTGTGTGTGTGTGTGTGTGTGTGTGTGTGTGTAATCGTTTGATATAAAGCAGTTCAGGCACCTTGTCCATTTCACAATCCATCAGAATATTTACAGTATAGTCCATGTACATTTAGCACATCTTTTAAAGCATGCTGAATCTGTTGTCCAATAGAAAATACCTCCCAAGAAAGGTATCTTGAGACTTTCTTTTTTTCTTAAAAGCATATCTTCAGATTGGAATCTTTAAGGTTGATTCAAGAAGAAGCTGTACTTTACTGAGCAGTCATATTCAGTGACTGAATCATCTCAAATTTTCCCCTGCAGTAATAGTGGCCCAGATTGAAAATTTTCAGGGTTTTCTCTGCTGCTACCATTGTACTCTTTTCAATAAAGTTTATTTACTATAGAAAGTTATTATATATATATATATATATATATATATTTCAGCAAGACACATAGAAAGAATTGCAAAATAAAAAGAAATATTTTATGTTTTATGATTTAGGACTCAAAACAGTTCTGGAACTTATTCATAATTCTCCTTAATAGTCAATCTATTATAAATGATTTTAAACACATTTATCAATATTTGAATGTTTCTTTTAATCTATCCTTAATGTCAGACAAATGTATAGCTGTTTATACATAAGGATGTATAAAATGCATGTCCATATACAATATATATTTAAGAATATATAGTAACATGTTATATACATCATCCACAGTGAAGATAGTGGAATATGATGAAACAAAGCTAGTGAAAACAGATTAAAAAAATTTAATGTCTTAAATTATATTATTTTTGTCACATGTATCTGAATATTTTGGTAATTATTAATATGTCTTATGTTTTGGGACACTTAAGAAATCTATGCAGAAGGCAGAAGGGAAGCAAGGGAGTGAAGGAAAGAGCAAGAAAAACAACTAAAAATTTAGAAAGAATAAAATAACAACAATAAAAAAAGAAAAGCAATAAAAAACAAAGAAGATGGCACTCTTTTTCAATAGAAATTATATCTATGTTCTGAGCTTAATTAGCTATTTGTCTTAGGTAATTCAGCAAATGTACACATATTGTATGAAATAAACAGAAGATATTCTAAGTGAAAGGTACTCTAAATGGTGAACTTGAGATGCTGTGCAACATGTATATAAAGTGTGCATATATAAAATACTTGTTGATTTGAAAGTGTTCTGTGTTTTTTTTTAAGTTTCTTAAAAATTATTTATTTCATAATTCATGAAATGGAAATAAATTAATATGTTTTTAAATTTAAATTTATTCATTTTAATTGGAGGCTAATTACTTTACAACATTGTATTGGTTTTGTCATACATCAACATGAATCCACCATGGGTGTACACGTGTTCCTCATCCTGGGAAAGCAACATGCTAAACAAAATGGTTTAATAAGATGCCCCTTAACATATTCCCTCTGCCAAGGAAAATAATTAAATTTAATATCCTATCATGAACAAAAATATTAATACACTTGTGGGACCTGTGAGATCCAGCACCATATGCCAAGGAATGCAGGAGGAATCTTACTTACTTCCATGTGGAATAATGGGCAGACAAACCTCAGTTCTGGCTAGAGAACTTGGAAGTGGCCTGTGAATCAGTTTCAGTCCCTCCTGACCACAGTCTGGGAGGCTATGCTGAACACTGCCTTAGATAATCACCCATGTGCAAGACAATATTTGTGGAATCACAGGATCCAGTGAAGATCCAACAAACACTTGGAGCTAAAAGTTGCAAGATTAGACACATTTGAGAGGGTAAGAGGAACAGTTTGACTTCAACTGAATCTTACCTTTTTCAAGGTTGCATGTGGCCAGGGGACAGGGGCCAAAGGAGAGAGAGAGAGAGAGAGAGAGAGAGAGAGAGTGTGTGTATGTATACTCACTAGATAGGATGCTGCCAAACAATACCATTTCTCTCTGTCCCATCCAGAGTACTGATTTGTGAACTGCATGAAGATAGTGACGGTTGAGGGGTAGAGGGTATAAGTGCCTGGAAGAATAGTAGTCAGAGCTCAGGAATGCATTTAAGGATACAGACCCTACTAACTACATCACAGATTCTATCAGAACACCCACACAAAAGTCACTGGGGTACCTTATCTGCTGATTCCCTCAGTTGATTCCTGAAAAGTGAAAGTGTAGTCACTAAGTTGTGTCCGAATCTTTGCGACCCCATGGACTGAAGCCCACCAGGCTCCTCTGTCCATAGAGGTCTCTAGGCAAGAATACCAGAGTGGATTGCCATTTCTTTCTCCAGGGGATCTTCCTGACCCAGGGATTAAGCCTGTGTCTCCCACATTGCAGGCAGATTCGTTACTGTCTGAGCCATAAGGGAATCCTGCATACTTCCAATGCTCCAGAGCCTTGCCTGTACATACTTCCACTACATGGCTGGCCCCCTGTATATGCTCCAGGAAAGAGTGAACTTTGGCAGATACCTAGGAAGTACATGCAGAAAGCCACCTAAATCCATGGGCCAAGGAGAACCAAAAGTTTGAGCTTAGTACTACTCTTATGGCAGAAAGTGAAGAGGAACTAAAAAGCCTTTTGATGAAAGTAAAAGAGGAGAGTGAAAAAGTGGGCTTAAAGCTCAACATTCAGGGGGGTGGTCCTAAGGTGGTGGAGGAATAGGATGGGGAGACCACTTTCTCCCTCACAAATTCATCAAAGGAACATTTCAACGCTGAGCAAACTCCACAAAACAACTTCTGAATGCTGGCAGAGGACATCAGGTACCCAGAAAAGCAGATCATTGTCTTCAAAAACAGGTAGGAAAAAATATAAAAGATGAAAAAAGAGACAAAGGAGGTGGGGAGGGAGCTCCATCCCGGGAAGGGAATCCCATCTGGGGAAGGGAAGCTTAAGAAGAGAGGTTTCCAAACACCAGGAAACACTCTCCCTACTGAGTCTGTGGCCAGCCTTGGAAACACAGAGGGCAACATAACAGGAAGGAAAAATAAATAAATAATTAAAACCAACGGATTACAAGCCCAACAGTAACTCCCCCAGCGGAAAAGCAGTGGAAATGCCTGTATCCGCCACTAGCAAATGGGGGCAGGGCAGGGAGGCACGGGCGGCGTGGGCTGCAGTGCTTTTAAGAATCACGACTAACTTGGGCTAACAAACCAGACTGTGGGATAGCTACCACGCAAAAAGCTTGAACATAAGACCACCAGGACCGCACATAGAACAAAGGGTGAAACAGAACTAGCCAGCTGCAGAACATCCCCTACCAGTGACAGGCAGCCAGAGCCGTAAGGGCTGGAAGGGGGCAATCACAGCCCCGGAGAGACTTTACCTACCAAACTGCAAGCAGGCTTCTTTGCTAAGACTTCTGGGGGTTCTGGACAGTCACCATCTGCCTCACAAGGGGTGCCAGAGGTACACCCAGAAAACTGAGCAACAGAGATGTGAAAGGCGACAAGTTGCAGCGATGGCACTCGCCAAACACCTGAGCTACTTGGTCCTGGGAAGGGCACAAAACGCAATCCCAACTGAATCTGCGCCTCTGAAGGCTACCTGAGCGCTGAACCTGAGCGGCTTAGACTGGGGAGGTGCATGCAGCCTAGGGCCGGCCTCAGACGGTTCCCAGCCTCAGACGGTTCCTGGCCTCAGACAGTTCCGGCAGAGCAACGTAGAGGCCTGAGCAGTTTGTGTGCCGCGAGCAGGGGCAGACACAGCGGGGCTGAGACACTGCATGCACACGACAGTGTTATTTGTTTGCAGCATCTCTTCCTCCCCACAACGCGACTGAACGAATGAGCCTAAAAAAAAAAAAAAAACAAAGTGTCCACCACCACCTGCCCTGTGTCAGGATGGAAATCAGACACTGAAGAGACCAGCAAACAGAAGAACTTAAACAAAGGGAACCACCTTGAAACTGACCCCACACTGCCCACAGCATCAGAGAAAGGGTCAGATATATTTTTACTATTTTACAATCATTCTTTTTGTTGTTGTTGTTTGTTTGTTTGTTTTCCTTCTTTGTTGTTTTTTTTTGTCTTTTGTTGATGTTGTGTTGTTTTTTCTTCTTTTCTTTTTGTTCTTCTTTTTTTACTAACTTTTTAAAATTGTTAAGTCCTCTATTTCTCCTTTAATTTTTATTTATAACCTACTATTACTTTTCAAAAAAAAACTGTTTTTTTTTTTAAAGCAAACGCCATATATAGTCTTTGTGTGCTTGTTGTTGTCTTTTAATAATTCTTGTGGCTTTTTTTTTTTGTTGTTGTTGTTGTTGTTTTTTTTTTTCCCCCATTTCTTCTTCTTTTCTTTAATATTATATTTTTGAAAATCCAACCTCTACTCTAGATTTTTAATTTTTGGTTTCTGTTGTCAATTTTGTACATTTAAAAACCCAAACTTCACTACCCAATTTTACCTGAGACAAGATTACTGGCTTGACCACTCTCTCCTCCTTTGGACTCTCCTTTTTCTCCATCAGGGGGCCACTGTCTCTTCTCTCCCCCTTCTCTTCTCTACCCAACTCTGTGAATTTCTGTGTGTTCCAGACAGGGGAGAACACTTAAGGAACTGGTAACTGGCTGGATCTGTCCTCTCTTTTTCATTTCCCTCTTTTATCCTCCTGGCCACCTCTATCTACTTCCTCCCTCTCCTCTTCCCTGTATAAGTCTGTCAATACCTCTGAGCAGTCCAGACTATGGAGCACACATAAGGAGGTGACTACTGGCTAGCTTCCTCTCTCCTCTTTCGATCTCACCTCATCCCATTCCAGTCACCCCTAACTATCCCCTCCCTCTTCTCTTCTCCATGTAACTTAGTGAACCTCTCTAGGTGTCCCTCAATGTGGAGAAACTTTTCATCTTTAACCTAGATGTTTTATCATCAGTGCTGTATAGATGGAGAAGTCTTGAGGCTACTGTAAAAATAAAACTGAAAACCAGAAGCAGGAGGCTTAAGTCCAAATGCTGAGAACATCAGAGAACTCCTGAATCCAGGGAACATTAATCAATAGGAGCTCATCAGAAACAAAGCACTACCCAAGGGCCAACAAGTTCCAGAGCAAGACATACCACACAAATTCTCCAGCACCATAGGAACACACCCCTGAGCTTCAATATACAGGGAGCTCAAAGTTATTCCAAAACCACTGATGTCTCATAACCCATTACTGGTCATTCCATTGCACTCCAAAGAGAAGAAATCCAGCTCCACCCACCAGAACTCCAACACAAGCCTCCCTAATGAAGAAATCTAGACAAGCCACTGATACCAACCCACCCACAGTGAGGAAACTCCATAATAAAGAGAATTCCAAATATTCCCAGAATATAGAAAGGCCACCCCAAACGCAGCAATATAACCAAGATGAAGAGACAGAGGAATAGTCAGCAGGTAGAAGAACAGGAGAAATGCCACCAAAGCAAACCAAAGAGGAAGAGATAGGAAATATACCTGAGAAAGAATTCTGAATGTTGGTAGTGAAAATGATCCAAAATCTTGAAATAAAAATGGAATCACAGATAAATAGCCTGGAGACAATGATTGAGAAGATGCAAGAAAGGTTTAACAAAGACCTAGAAGAAATAAAAAAGAGTCAATATATAATGAATAATGCAATAAATGAGATCAGAAACGCTCTGGAGGCAACAAATAGTAGAATAACGGAGGCAGAAGATAGAATTAGTGAAATAGAAGATAGAATGGTAAAAATAAATGAATCAGAGAGGAAAAAAGAAAAACTAAATAAAAGAAAAGAGGACAATCTCAGAGACCTCCAGGACAATATGAAATGCTCCAACATTCTAATTAGAGGAGTCCCAGAAGAAGAAGACAAAAAGAAAGACCATGAGAAAATCCTTGAGGAGATAATAGTTGAAAACTTCCCTAAAATGGGGAAGGAAATAATCACCCAAGTCCAAGAAACACAGAGAGTTCCAAATAAGATAAACCCAAGGCGAAACACCCCAAGACACATATTAATCAAATTAACAAAGGTCAAACACAAAGAACAAATATTAAAAGCAACAAGGGTAAAACAACAAATAACACACAAGGGGATTCCCATAAGGATAACAGCTGATCTGTCAATAGAAACTCTTCAGGCCAGGAGGGAATGGCAAGACATACTTAAAGTGATGAAAGACAATAACCTACAGCCCAGATTACTGTACCCAGCAAGGATCTCATTCAAATATGAAGATGAAATCAAAAGCTTTACAGACAAGCAAAAGCTGAGAGAATTCAGCACCACCAAACCAGCTCTCCAACAAATGCTAAAGGATATCCTCTAGATAGGAAACACAAAAAGGGTGTATAAACCAGAACCCAAAGCAATAAAGTAAATGGCAATGGAATCATACTTATCAATAATTACCTTAAACATAAATGGGTTGAATGCTTCAACCAAAAGGCAAAGACTGGCTGAATGGATACAAAAACAAGACCCCTATATATGCTGCCTACAAGAAACCCTCCTGAAAACAAGGGACACATACAGACTGAAAGTGAAAGGCTGGAAAAAGATATATCATGCAAATAGAGACCAAAAGAAAGCAGGAGTGGCAATACTCATATCCGATAAAATAAACTTTAAAACAAAGGCTGTGAAAAGAGACAAAGAAGGCCACTACATAATGATCAAAGGATCAGTCCAAGAAGAAGATATAACAATTATAAATATATATGCACCCAACATAGGAGCACCGCAATATGTAAGACAAATGCTAACAAGTATGAAAGGGGAAATCAACAATAACACAATAATAGTGGGAGACTTTAATACCCCACTCACACCTATGGACAGATCAACTAAACAGAAAATTAACAAAGAAACACAAACTTCAAATGATACAATAGACCAGTTAGACCTAATTGATATCTATAGGACATTTCACCCCAAAACAATGAATTTCACCTTTTTCTCAAGTGCTCATGGAACCTTCTCCAGGATAGATCACATCCTGGGCCATAAATCTAACCTTGATAAATTCAAAAAAAATCGAAATCATTCCAAGCATCTTTTCTGACCATAATGCATTAAGATTAGATCTCAATTACAGGAGAAAAACTATTAAAAACTCCAACATATGGAGGCTGAACAACACACTTCTGAATAACCAACAAATCACAGAAGAAATCAAAAAAGAAATCAAAATATGCATAGAAACAAATAAAAATGAAAACACAGCAACCCCAAACCTGTGGGTCACTATAAAAGCAGTGCTAGGAAGAAAGTTCATAACAATACAGGCATACCTTAAAAAACAAGAAAAAAGTCAAATAAATAACCTAACTCTACACCTAAAGCAAAAAGAAAAGGAAGAAATGGAGAACCCCAGAGTTAGTAGAAGGAAAGAAATCTTAAAAATTAGGGCAGAAATAAATGCAAAAGAAACAAAAGAGACCATAGCAAAAATCAACAATGCCAAAAGCTGGTTCTTTGAAAGGATAAATAAAATTGACAAACCATTAGCCAGACTCATCAAGAAACAAAGGGAGAAAAATCAAATCAATAAAATTAGAAATGAAAATGGATAGCTTTCTATATATAGGTCTTTAGTTTCTTTAGGTAGATATATTCCTAAGTATTTTATTCTTTTCGTTGCAATGGTGAATGGAATTGTTTCCTTAATTTCTTTTTCTACTTTCTCATTATTCGTGCATAGGAATGTAAGGGATTTCTGTGTGTTGATTTTATATCCTGCAACTTTACTATATTCATTGATTAGCTCTAGTAATTTTCTGGTAGAGTCTTTAGGGTTTTCCATGTAGAGGATCATGTCATCTGCAAACAGTGAGAGTTTTACTTCTTCTTTTGCAATTTGGATTCCTTTTATTTCTTTTTCTGCTCTGATTGCTGTGGCCAAAACTTCCAGAACTATGTTGAATAGTAGCGGTGAAAGTGGACACCCTTGTCTTGTTCCTGACTTTAGGGGAAATGCTTTCAATTGATGAAAGAAATCAAAGAGGACACTAATAGATGGAGAAATATACCATGTTCATGGATTGGAAGAATCAATATAGTGAAAATGAATATACTACCCAAAGCAATTTACAAATTCAATGCAATCCCTATCAAGCTACCAGGCACATTTTTCACAGAACTAGAACAAATAATGTCAAGATTTGTATGGAAATACAAAAAACCTCGAATAGCCAAAGCAATCTTGAGAAAGAAGAATGGAACTGGAGGAATCAACTTGCCTGACTTCAGGCTCTACTACAAAGCCACAGTCATCAAGACAGTATGGTACTGGCACAAAGACAGACATATAGATCAATGGAACAAAATAGAAAGCCCAGAGATAAATCCACACACCTATGGACACCTTATCTTTGACCAAGGAGGCAAGAATATACAATGGAGTAAAGACAATCTCTTTAACAAGTGGTGCTGGGAAAACTGGTCAACCACTTGTAAAAGAATGAAACTAGATCACTTTCTAACACTGCACACAAAAATAAACTCAAAATGGATTAAAGATCTAAATGTAAGATCAGAAACTATAAAACTCCTAGAGGAGAACATAGGCAAAACACTCTCAGACATAAATCACAGCAGGATCCTCTATGATCCACCTCCCAGAATGCTGGAAATAAAAGCAAAAATAAACAAATGGGATCTAATTAAAATTAAAAGCTTCTGCACAACAAAGGAAAATATAAGCAAGGTGAAAAGACATCCTTCTGAATGGGAGAAAATAATAGCAAATGAAGCAACTGAAAAACAACTAATCTCAAAAATATACAAGCAACTTATGCAGCTCAACTCCAGAAAAATAAACGACCCAATCAAAAAATGGACCAAAGAACTAAATAGACATTTCTCCAAAGAAGACATACGGATGGCTAACAAACACATGAAAAGATGCTCAACATCACTCATTATTAGAGAAATGCAAATCAAAACCACAATGAGGTACCACTTCACACCAGTCAGAATGGCTGCGATCCAAAAATCTGCAAGCAAGAAATGCTGGAGAGGGTGTGGAGAAAAGGGAACCCTCCTACACTGTTGGTGGGAATGCAAACTAGTACAGCCACTATGGAGAACAGTGTGGAGATTCCTTAAAAAATTGCAAATAGAACTACCTTATGACCCAGCAATCCCACTGCTGGGCATACACACAGAGGAAACCAGAATGGAAAGAGACACATGTACCCCAATGTTCATCGCAGCACTGTTTATAATAGCCAGGACATGGAAACAACCTAGATGTCCATCAGCAGATGAATGGATAAGCAAGCTGTGGTACATATACACAATGGAGTATTACTCAGCCGTTAAAAAGAATTCATTTGAATCAGTTCTGATGAGATGGATGAAACTGGAGCCGATTATACAGAGTGAAGTAAGCCAGAAAGAAAAACACCAATACAGTATACTAACACATATATATGGAATTTAGGAAGATGGCAATGACGACCCTGTATGCAAGACAGGGAAAGAGACACAGATGTGTATAACGGACTTTTTGGACTCAGAGGGAGAGGGAGAGGGTGGGATGATTTGGGAGAATGACATTCTAACATGTATACTATCATGTGAATTGAATCGCCAGTCTATGTCTGACGCAGGATGCAGCATGCTTGGGGCTGGTGCATGGGGACGACCCAGAAAGATGTTATGGGGAGGGAGGTGGGAGGGGGGTTCATGTTTGGGAATGCATGTAAGAATTAAAGATTTTAAAATTTAAAAAATAAAAAACTAAAAAAAAAAAAAAAGATTGAACTACAGTATGTTTAAGTGGGAAAGGGCATGGGTAAACCTATGGCTGATTCATGTTGACATTTGGTAGAAACGAATGTAACACTGCAAAGCAATTATCTTTTAATTAAAAATAATAAATAAAAAATTGAGCTATAAAAAGTAAAAAAAAAAAAGAAATGAAAATGGAGAGATCACAACAGACAACACAGAAATACAAAGGATCATAAGAGACTATTATCAGCAATTATATGCCAATAAAATGGACAACGTGGAAGAAATGGACAAATTCTTAGAAAAGTACAACTTTCCAAAATTGAACCAGGAAGAAATAGAAAATCTTAACAGACCCATCACAAGCACGGAAATTGAAACTGTAATCAGAAATCTTCCAGCAAACAAAAGCCCAGGTCCAGATGGCTTCACAGCTGAATTCTACCAAAAATTTCGAGAAGAGCTAACACCTATCCTCCTCAAACTCTTCCAGAAAATTGCAGAGGAAAGTCAACTTCAAAACTCATTCTATGAGGCCACCATCACCCTAATACCAACACCTGACAAAGATGCCACAAAAAAAAGAAAACTACAGGCTAATATCACTGATGAACATACATGCAAAAATCCTTAACAAAATTCTAGCAATCAGAATCCAACAGCTCATTAAAAAGATCATCCACCATGACCAAGCGGGCTTTTCCCAGGGATGCAAGGATTCTTCTTTATCTGCAAATCAATCAGTGTAATTCATCACATTAACAAATTGAAAAATAAAAGCCATATGATTATCTCAATAGATGCAGAGAAGGCCTTTGACAAATTCAACATCCATTTATGATAAAAGCTCTCCAGAAAGCAGGAGTAGAAGGAACATACCTCAACATAATAAAAGCTATATATGACAGACCCACAGCAAACATTATCCTCAATGGTGAAAATTGAAAGCATTTTGCCTAAAGTCAGGAACAAGACAAGGGTGCCCACTTTCACCACTACTATTCAACATAGTTCTGGAAGTTTTGGCCACAGCAATCAGAGCAGAAAAAGAAATAAAAGGAATCCAAATTGGAAAAGAAGTTTGGAAAAACAGTCATCTCACTGTTTGCAGATGACATGATCCTCTACATAGAAAATCCTAAAGACTCTACCACCAGAAAATGACTGGAGCTAATCAATGAATATAGTAAAGTTGCAGGATATAAAATCAACACACAGAAATCCCTTGCATTCCTATACACTAATAATGAGAAAGTAGAAAAAGAAATTAAGGAAACACTTCCACTCACCATTGCAACGAAAATAATAAAATACTTAGGAATATATCTACCTAAAGAAACTAAAGACCTATATATAGAAAACTATAAAACACTGATGAAAGATATCAAAGAGGACACTAACAGATGGAGAAATATACGATGTTCGTGGATTGGAAGAATCAATATAGTGAACATGAGTACACTACCCAAAGCAATCTACAGATTCAATGCACTCCCTATCAAGCTACCAGCAGTTTTTTTTCACAGAACTAGAACAAATAATTTCAAGATTTGTATGGAAATACAAAAAACCTTGAATAGCCAAAGCAATCTAGAGAAAGAAGAATGGAACTGGAGGAATCATTTGCCTGACTTTAGGCTCTACTACAAAGCCACAGTTATCAAGACAGTATGGTACTGGCACAAAGACAGAAATATAGATCAATGGAACAAAATAGAAAGCCCAGAGATAAATCCACACACATATGGACACCTTATCTTTGACCAAGGAGGCAAGAATATACAATGGAGTAAAGACAATCTCTTTAACAAGTGGTGCTGGGAAAACTGGTCAACCACCTATAAAAGAATGCAACTAGATCACTTTCGAACACCGCACACAAAAATAAACTCAAAATGGATTAAAGATCTACACATAAGACCAGAAACTATAAAACTCCTAGGGAAGAACATAGGCAAAACACTCTCCGACATAAATCACAGCAGGATCCTCTATGATCCACCTCCCAGAATACTGGAAACAAAAGCAAAAATAAACAAATGGGATCTAATGAAAAATTAAAAGCTTCTGCACAGCAAAGGAAAATATAAGCAAGGTGAAAAGACAGCCTTTGGAATGGGAGAAAATAATAGCAAATGAAGCAACTGACAAACAACTAATCTCAAAAATATACAAGCAACAGATGCAGCTCAATTCCAGAAAAATAAACGACCCGATCAAAAAATGGGCCAAATAACTAAATAGACATTTCTCCAAAGAAGACATGCAGATGGCTAAAAAAAAAACACATGAAAAGATGCTCAACATCACTCATTATTAGAGAAATGAAAATCAAGACCACAATGAGGTACCACTTCATACCAGCCAGAATGGCAGCAATCCAAAAGTCTGCAAGCAATAAAGGCTGGAGAGGGTGTGGATAAAAGGGAATCCTCTTACACTGTTGGTGGGAATGCAAACTAGTACAGCCACTATAGAGAACAGTGTGGAGATTCCTTAAAAGATTGTAAATAAAACTGCCTTATGACCCAGCAATCCCACTTCTGGGCATACACACTGAGGAAACCAGAATAGAAAGAGACACATGTACCCCAATGTTCATCACAGCACCGTTTATAATAGCCAGGACATGGAAACAACCTAGATGTCCATCAGCAGATGAATGGATAAGAAAGCTGTGGTACATATACACAAAGGAGCATTACTCAGCCATTAAAAAGAATACATTTGAATCAGTTCTAATGAGATAGATGAAACTGGAGCTGATTATACAGAGTGAAGTAAGCCAGAAAGAAAAACACCAATAGAATATACTAACTCATATATATGGAATTTAGAAAGATGGTCATGATGACCCTGTATGCAAGACAGCAAAAGAGACACAGATGTGTATAGCGGACTTTTGGACTCTGAGGGAGAGGGAGAGGCTGGGATGATTTGGGAGAATGGCATTGAAACATGTATACTATCATGTTAGAAACGAATTGCTGGTCTATGTATGATGCAGGATACAGGATACTTGGGGCTGGTGCATGGGGATGATCCGGAGGAATGATGTGGGAAAGGAGGTGGGAGGGGGGTTCATGTTTGGGAACTCATGTATACCCGTGGCAGAGTCATGTAAATGTATGCCAAAACCAATACAGTATTGTAAAGTAAAATAAAGTAAAAATAATTTTTTTTTAAAAAAGCTCAACATTCAGAAAACGAAGATCATGACATCTGGTCCCATTACTCCAGGGAAATAGATGGAGAAACAGTGGAAACATTGTCAGACTTTATTTTGGGGGGCTCTAAAATCACTGCAGATGGCGATTGTAGCTATGGAAATTAAAAGACGCTTGCTCATCGGAAGAAAAGTTATGACCATTATGACCAACCTAGACAGCATATTGAAAAGCAGAGATATTACTTTGCCGACTAAGGTCTGTCTAGTCAAGGCTATGGTTTTTCCAGTAGTCATATATGGATGTGAGAGTTGGACTGTGAAGAAGGCTGAGCACTGAAGAATTGATGCTTTTGAACTGTGGTGTTGGAGAAGCCTCTTGAGAGTCCCTTGGACTGCAAGGAGATCCAACCAGTCCATTCTGAAGATCAACCCTGGGTTTTCTTTGGAAGGAATGATGCTTAAGCTGAAACTCCAATACTTTGGCCACCTCATGCAAAGAGTTGACTCATTGGAAAAGACTTTGATGCTGGGAGGGATTGGGGGCAGGAGAAGAAGGGGACGACAGAGGATGAGATGGCTGGATGGCATCACTGACTCAATGGACGTGAGTCTGAGTGAACTCCTGGAATTGGTGATGGACAGGGAGGCCTGGTGTGCTGCAATACATGGGGTCGCAAGGACTCGGATACGACTGAGCAACTGAAACCATATGGAGTCCGTTAGCAATGAAATCTGGAAAAGAAAAAAAAAAAGAAACCTATTAGAAGCAATTGTTGTTCAGTATAAGTCATGTCTGACTCTTTGCAACTCACACGTGCCATGATATTCTGTCTTCTGCTATTTTCCAGAGTTTGCTCAAATTAATGTCCATTGATTCTGTGATGCTATCTAACTATCTCATCCTATTTTGTCCCCTTCTGCTTTTGCCTTCAGTCTTTCTGAGCATCAAGATGTTTTCCAGTGAGCCGGCTCTTTGCTTTGGGTGGCCAAAGTGTTGGAGATTCAGCTTCAGCAACAGTCCTTCCAATAAATATTCAGGGTTGATTTCCTTTAGGATTTATCTCCTTGCTGTCCAAGTGGCTCTCAAGAGTCTTCTCCAGCATCAGAATTTAAAGACATCAACTCTTCAGCACTCAGCCTTCTTTATGGTCCACCTCTCACATCCATACACAACTACTGGAAAAACCATTCAGTTCAGTTCAGTTCAGTCGCTCAGTTGTGTCCGACTCTTTGTGACCCAGTGAATCACAGCACACCAGGTCTCCCTGTCCATCACCAATTCCCGGAGTTCACTCAGACTCACGTCCTTCTTATCAATGATGCCATCCAGCCATCTCATCCTCTGTCTTCCCCTTCTCCTCCTGCCCCCAATCCCTCCCAGCATCAAATTCTTTTCCAATGAGTCAACTCTTCGCATGAGGTGGCCAAAGTACTGGAGTTTCAACTTTAGCATCATTCCTTCCAAAGAAATCCCAGGGTTGATCTCCTTCAGAAAGGACTGGTTGGATCTCCTTGCAGTCCAAGGGACTCTCAAGAGTCTTCTCCAACACCACAGTTCAAAAGCACCAATTCTTCGATGTTCTGCCTTCTTCACAGTCCAACTCTCACATCCATACATGACTACTGGAAAAACCATAGCCTTGGTTACATGGACCTTAGTTGGCAAAGTAATGTCTCTGCTTTTGAACATGCTCTCTAGGTTGGTCATAACTTTTCTTCCAAGGAGTAAGCGTCTTTTAATTTCATGGCTGCAGTCACCATCTGCAGTGATTTTGGAGCCCCAAAAAATAAAGTCTGACACTGTTTCCACTGTTTCCCATCTATTTCCCATGAAGTGATGGGACCAGAAGCCGTGATCTTTATTTTCTGAATGTTGGGCTTTAAGCCAACTTTTTTCACTCTACTCTTTCACTTTCATCAAGAGGCTTTGTAGTTCCTCTTCACTTTCTGCCATTAGGGTGGTGTCATCTGCATATTTGAGGTTATTGATATTTCTCCTGGCAGTCTTGATTCCAGCTTGTGTTTCTTTCAGTCCAGCGTTTCTCATGATGTACTCTGCATCTAAGTTAAATAAGTAGGGTGACAATATACAGCCTTGACGTACTCCTTTTCCTATTTGGAACCAGTCTGTTGTTCCATGTCCAGTTATAACTGTAGCTTCCTGACCTACATACAGATTTTTCAAGAGGCAGATCAGGTGGTCTGGTATTCCTATCTCTTTCAGAATTTTCCACAGTTTATTGTGATCCACACAGTCAAAGGCTTTGGCATAGTCAATAAAGCAGAAATAGATGTTTTTCTGGAACTCTCTTGCTTTTTCCATGATCCAGCAGATGTTGGCAATTTGATCTCTGGTTCCTATGCCTTTTCTAAAACCAGCTTGAACATCAGGAAGTTAACAGTTCATGTATTGCTGAAGCCTGGCTTGGAGAGTTTTGAGCATTTCTTTACTAGTGTATGAGTTGAGTGCGATTGTGTGGTAGTTTGAGCATTCTTTGGCATTGCATTTCTTTGGGACTGGAATGAAAACTGACCTTTTCCAGTCCTGTGGCTATTGCTGAGTTTTCCAGATTTGCTGGCATATTGAGTGCAGCACTTTCACAGCATCATCTTTCAGGATTTGAAATAGCTCTACTGGAATTCCATCACCTCCACTAGCTTTGTTCATAGTGATGCTTTCTAAGGCCCACTTGACTTCACATTCCAGGATGTCTGGCTCTAGATGAGTGATCACACCACCGTGATTTTCTGGGTCATGAAGATATTTTTTGTACAGTTCTTCTGTGTATACTTGCCACCTCTTCTAGCTTTGACTATATAGACTTCTGTGGACTAAGTGATGGCTCCATTTTTTAATACACTATCTAGGTTGTCACAGTTTTCCTTCCAAGGATATAATATCTTTTAATTTCATTGTTGTAGTCACTGTCTACAGTGATTTTGGAACCCCAAAATTAAAATCTATCACTGCTTCTACCTTTTCCCCTTCTAAGATGAGGTGATGGAAATGAATGCCATTATCTTAGTTTTTTAATGCTAAGTTTCAAGACAGCTTTTTCACTCTCCACTCTCAGTTTCATTGAGACTCTTTAGTTTCTCTTCATTTTATGCTGCTAGAGTGGTTGTTGGTTGTTGTCCATCTCTCAGTCATGTCTGACTCTTTGTGACCCCATGGACTGCAGCTCACTAGGTTTCCCTGTCCTTCACCAACTCTCCGAGTTTAGTCAAACTCATGTCTATTGAGTTGTTGATGCCATCCAACCATCTCATCTTCTGACATCCCCTTTTCCTCCTGATTTCAATCTTTTCCCGTATCAGGGTCTTTTCTAATGAGTCAGCTCTTGGCATCAGGTGGCCAAAGTATTGGAGCTTCAGCTTCAGAATCAGTCCTTCCAACTAGAGTGGTATCATCTGCATATCTGAGATTGTTCATATTTCTCCTGGTCATCTTGATTCCAGTTTCTGATTCATACAGCCTGACATTTTCATGATATGCTCTGCATATGATAAATTAGGTGGGTGACAATATACAGCCTTGTACTCCTTTCCCAATTTTGAACCAGTCAGTTGTCCCATGTCCAGTTCTAACTGCTGCTTCTTAACTCTCTTACAGGTTTCTCAGGAAACAGGTAAGGTGGTCTGATACTCCCATCTCATAAGAATTCTCTTTTCTATAGTTTGTTAGGATCCACACAGTGAAAGGCTTTAGTGTAGTCAATGAAGCAGAAGTAGATGTTTTGCTGAATCTCCTTGCTTTCTATATGATCCGATGAATGTTGACAATTTGATCTCTGGTCCAGCTGTCTCTTTGAAACCCAGCTTGCACATCTGTAAGTTTTCAGTTCACATAATGCCACGCCCTAGCTTGAAGGATTTTGAGTATAACCTCGCTAGCATATGTAATTAGTGCAATTGTATGGTAGTTTGAACATTTTTTTAGCATTGCTCTTCTTTGGCATTGGAATGAAAACTGACCTTTTACAGTCCTGTGGCCGCTGCTGAGTTTTCCAAATTTGCTGGCATGTTGGGTGCAACATTTTAACAGCATCCTCTTTTAGGATTTTAAATAGCTCAGCTAGAATTCCATTACTTTCACTAGCTTTGTTCATAGTAATGCTTCCTAAAATCCAGTTGACCTTACATTCCACAATGCCCCACTCTAGGTGAGTGCTCACACTACCATGGTAATCCAGCTCATTGAGATTTTTCTTGTATAGTTCTCTGTGTATTCTTGTCACCTCTTCTTAATGTCTTCTGCGTCTTTTAAGTCCTTTCCTTTTCTGTCCTTTATAGTGTCCATCCTTGCATGAAAATTTCCCTTGGTATCTCCAACTTTCTTGACAAGCTCTCACTCTTTCTCATTCTATTGTTTTCCTCTGTTTCTTTGCACTGTTCATTTAAGAAGGCTTTCTTATCTCTCATTGCTATTCTCGGGAAATCTCATTCAGCTGGGCATATCTTTCTCTTTCTCCCTTAACTTTCAGTTCTCTTATTTCCTCAACTATTTGTAAGGCCTCCTCATACAGCTACTTTGCCTTCTTGCATTTCTTTGGAATGGTTTTTGTCACCAACTCCTGTGCAATATTACAAACCTCGTCCATAGTTCTTCAGGCACTCTGTCTAGTAGATCCAACCCCTTGAATCTATTGGTCACTTCGACTGTGTAATCATAGGGATTTGACTTAGGTCATACCTAATAGGTTTTCCCTACTTTCTTCAAGTTAAGTCTGCATTTTGCAATAAAGCATTGATGCTCTGAGCCACAGTCACCTCCAGGTCTTGTTTTTGCTGACTTTATAATGCTTCTCCATCTTTGGCTGTAATAAATATAATCAGTCTCATTTCAGTAATGATCATTTGATGAGGTCCATGTGTAGAGTCATATCTTGAGTTCCTGGAAAAAGGTGTTTGCTATAACAAGTGTGTTCTTTTGACAGAACTCTAATAGTCTTTTCCCTGCTTCATTTTGTACTCCAAACTGCATGTTTTTCTGGGTCGTCTCAATAGATGCAGAAAATTCATTTGACAAAATCCCACATCCTTTCATGATAAGAACTCTCAACAAATTGAGTAAAGATGGAATGTTCCTCAACATAATAAATATCATATTTATGACAAGCCTTCAGTTGACACCACACTCAATAGTGAAAGACTGAAATCTTTTTTCTAGAAGTAGAAACAAGACAAAAGTGCCCCCTCCCCTCACCTTTCCTATTCAACATGCTACTGAAAAACCTAGTCAGAGCAATTAGGCAAGAATAAGAAATCAAGTCATCTAAAGTGGAAAGAAAGAGGTAAATTTGTCTTTGTTTGCATATGATATAATCTTATAAATAGAAAATCTTAAAGATACCACTAAAATACTGTTAAAATAATTGAAGTTGCAGAATGCAAAATTGTTATATATCAATTAGTTCTGCTTTCATATACTAACAGTGAAATACTGGAAAAAGAAATAACAAAAACATTTTTTTTACAATAGCATAAAGACAATAAAATACTTAAATTCAATCAATGAAGTGAATATGCACAGTGAAAAACATGACATTAATAAAAGCAACTTAAGATACAAAAATGGAAAACTATCTCATGTACATGTATTGAAAATTATTTAAAATGTCCTATAGCTGAAGCCACCTATAAGTTCAATGAAATCCATACCATAATCCCAATGGCATTTTTCAAAGAAATATAAAATGCAATCCTAAAATTCATATTGAATCTCAAAGAAGTCCAAATAGTCAATGAAATCATGAAAAAGAACAAAGTTGAGGCAGTGCACTTATCAAACTCTACTACAAAGCTACAGTAATCAGAACAGTATTGTATTGGCGTTAAAAACAGATATATAGGCAAATGTGAATCTAGAGCAGAGAATCTAGAGCACAGAAATTAACCCTTATACATATCATAAAGTAGTGTTTGACAAGGGAACTAAGCACTCAGTGGCAAAATAATAGTGTCTTCAATAAATGGTGTTGGGGAAAATGAATATTCTTATTCAAAAAAAAAAAAAAGAAATTGGACTGCTTCCTTACACCAATGACAAAAATTACATTAAAATGAATTAAAGGTTTAAACATAAGACTCAAAGCTTTAAAAGCCTCTTAAAAAAATCTGGGAAATATCTCCTTGACATAAACTTGGCAATTAAAAAAAAAAAAAAGAAACCAGAATTACAAAAAAAAAAAAAAAAAAGAAAGAAAGAAAGAAAGAAAAAGAAAAACAACATGTGGGACATAACATTAAAAAGTATGTGCACAGTAAAGGGAACCAACAAAAAATGAAGATACAGCATATGGAATGGGAAAAAATATTTACAAATCATTTTCCTAATAAAGGGTTAATATCCAAAATCTGTAAATGACTCATACAACTTAATAACAAGAAAACAAACAACCTAATACTGGGAGAGGAATAAATATTTTTCAAAAGAAGACATACAAATGGCCATCCAATATGCAAAACTATCCCTAATCAATGTCTACTAAGTAAGCAAGTGAAGTCGCTCAGTCACGTCCAGCTCTTTACGACCCCATGGAGCCCACCAAGCTTCTCTGTCCCTGGGATTCTCCAGGCAAGTATCCTGGAGTGGGTTGCCATTTCCTTCTCCAGGGGATCTTCCCAACCCAGGGATCGAACTTGGGTCTCGCGTATTGCAGACAGACACTTTAACTTCTGAGCCACCAGGGAATCCCGAGGGAAATGCAAATCAAAGCTATAATGTGATATTAACTCACACCTGTTAGATGGCTATTGTAAAAAGACAAGAAATAAGTTTAGGCAAGGATGTAGAGAAAAGGGAATCGTCTGCGCTGTTGGTGGAAAACAGTATGTAGGTTCCTCCCAAAATTAAAAATAGAACTACCATATGATTCAGCAATTCCACTGGATATATATGCAAAGAAAGTGAAATCAGAGTCTAGGAGGAGCTGCACTCCCATCTTCATTGTAGTATTATTCATAATATGGAAAGCTATGGAAACACCCTAAGTGTTCATCTATGGATAAATGGATCTACATAGAATATGTATACAATAGCATAATATACAGCTATAAGAAAAGAGGAAATGCTACCATTTATGACAACATGGATGGATTTAACTATACTATACTAAATGAAATGTTTCAGGAAGAAGAAAACAAATACTATATAATTTCTCCTTTATGTGGAATCTAAAAAAGTTGAACACACAGAAACAGAGCAAAATGTTGGTTGCCAGGCCCGAAGAAACACTGGCCAGCAGGAATAATCTTCCCATTATAAGAGGAAAAACTTCTGAGGATGCAATGTACAACATGGTGACTAGAGTTAATATTATATACTTGAAAGTTGTTAAAGGAGAGTATATCTTAAATGTTTTTACCACACATAAATAAAAATTATATGAGATGATGAAGGTGTTAACTAATCTAATTTGGAAATCATTTTGCAATAAATTTGTTTCACATCAACAAATCATACACCTTAACTTACCCAATGCTACGTGTCAGTTACAGCTCAGTAAAGCTGAAAAAAAAAGGCAATATAGTTAATACAGCAAACAGTTGATGGGAAGGGAGTTGCTTTGCACATGTATAAGATAAAATAATACAAAATATATCTTTGATCTAAATTTTACCAATTCATTAAAATAAATTTTAGTCAAGAAGTGTTTTTGAAAAATTTTCATATTCAGGTATAGCCAATTACCTATTTTGTTCTAGTTTCAGGTGAACAGTCAAGGGACTCAGCCATCAAATACATGTATCCATTCTTCCCCAAAGTCCCCTTCATCCAGGCTGTCACATAACATTGAATAGAGTTCCATGTGCTATACAGTATGTCCGTGGTTATCTTTTCTTTTTTTTGCTTTGTTTCTTAAAATTAATTGCTTTATTTTAATTGGAAGCTAATTACTCCACAATGTCATGGTGGTTTTCGCCATACATTGACATGAATCAGCCGTGGGTGTCCAGGTATCCCCCATCCTGAAACCCCACCCACCTCTCTCCCCACCCTACCCCTTGGGGTTGTCCCAGAGACCTACCCCACCTAGAGAACTAGCTTTGAGTGACCTGCTTCGTGCATCAAACTCGCACTGGTCATCTCTTTTACATATGGCAATATACACACTTCAGTGCTGTCCCTCACCTTGTCCCGTTGGCGCCTTCTCTACAGCAGTGTGCACAGGGGTAGGTAGAAAGTTTTGGATGGACGTGTACACACTGCTACCTATATTCAAGGAGTACCTTTTTAAAACATTATAGAAAGTGCAAATTATAATTTCCACATTGTTCACTAAAAAAGAAAACTATTCTTCACAAATATTTAAAACAACAGTCCAGAAATGGAACCACAATCCTGACATCATTTGCATTAAGAAAAGCTTCTCTTTTGGTTGTTAAATAATTTAGACAGTGAGCTGAGCTGAATTTTTAGTTTTGCTTATAAGTAGGGCAGAAAGTCATGGTCAGTGGCCTGTAAAGCAAATTATGATTTAATGACTGTTAACATTCTTTTAACTCTAATAAAAATGAAATAAAATACTCCTGAAATAAGAAGAAAGTTTTCAGGTGTGACAGTAAGGCTTTAGATGAGATGGGGGTTTACCTGTTACACTGTTCCATTAGTGTGTATCCACAGGCAAATTTAGTGGAAGCAGAAATCCTTGTCCCTTCTGCAAATACTCACTCGAGTATGTGCACGGCTGCTGGCCCAAGGCAGAAAATACGAATGCAGGTTTGTCTTCCCTGTTCCTCACCACCTTGTTCAGCACTCCCCTCTGTCATCGGTGGGTGCCCTCACACATAATGTCTTTCTCCACTCTCCCCACCCAGCCTTTCTCTCTTCCTTGCTCCACCCTCTGTGTTCTGATATTATAATAATAAAAATGAAACTGTTGTAAGTTTCTTTTGTTTCTTCTGGACAATTCAGGGTTACCTGGAGTTTTAAGACAGACTTCAGTGCATCATTTCACTCATTCCTAAAAGCCTTGGAAACTGACCCTTCTTTCCTTTTCTCCTTAACTTGATAACCATTTTTCTATTTCCAAGGGTTTCTGTGTTCTCAAGATTGGTTACAGACATGAGTTTAAAAATATTATAGTCATTCCATAATTTTTTCAAAAGTTGTATTATTTAAACTTTTATCTTTCTTATATAATAAGATACATTATAAATACAATTCTATTACATTACAGTGAGATATTCATGAATATATAACCCAAAGTAACTTATATTTTAAGAAATATCCCCTATTAATGAAGCACTGGTCTACATATACAAAATAACAAGTTTAAATTTAGGGTGCATTGTTATTCCAATAACGGCAACTCACCTACTGAAAACATCTATACAAGTTAAGATTTTGCGTGTGTATGTGTTTATTTTATATGTAGAATATACATATAAATGTTTGAAGATATTGGAAAGCTAACAAGACGGTGAAAAATTATAGGCTGAAATTTAAGAGACGAATGTGTGGAAGTGCTGTTCAGCATTTGAGACTCCATTGCCCCCAAGGTATCTGTTCATTTCAGAAAACATCTGTGAACACAAAAATGGGGGAATGTTAGCTGTCTTAGATGTCTAATAGGACAAAAAGTAGAGTTGAAGGCTATTCATAGATAAAATATGATGGAAATTCCCAAGCACTTTGGAAAGGGACCCCAAATGAATACATTTTAAGATTAAGAAAGAGATACAAATAAAACTGCTTCAAGGATTGAACCAAGGCTTTGCTTTACTTTGTTCCCTAAGATTAGATTCATATGATCCAAATAATGAGTTCAGTTCAATTCAGTTCAGTCTCTCAGTGGTGTCCAACACTGCAAACCCATGAATTGCAGCACGCCAGGCTTCCCTGTCCATCACCAACTCCCAGAGTTCACTCAAACTCACGTCCATCGAGTCGGTGATGCCATCCAGCCATCTCATCCTCTGTCATCCCCTTCTCCTCCTGCCCTCAATACCTCCCAGCATCAGAGTCTTCTCCAATGAATCAATTCTTCGCATGAGGTGGCCAAAGTATTGGAGTTTCAGCTTTAGCATCAGTCCTTCCAAAGAACACCCAGGACTGATCTCCTTTAGAATGGACTGATAATGAGTGCCTCTAGCCAAATACCCAAAGCAAATAGAAAATTTATCTTAAGGAAAAGAACATTGTACTTAGTGTTCAAACTTTTACCCTCTACATTGTAAAAATACAATGTTCATCATTCAAACAAAAATCATCAATCACATTATGATAAAAGATGAGACCAAAATCCAATAAATCAATGGGAGACACAGACAAATTATCAGAAAACTGAGATAAAGGGTTATCACACAGAGACCTAAAAACAACTATGCTGAATATGTTAACAAAAACAAAAGGAAGCATTCAAAGCTTTGTTAGAGAATGAGAAACAAAAAAAAAATAAAATTCCAGAACAAAAAAGTACAAGAATAAAAAGAATTCAAGGGACTTAATAGTTGTTAGAAATAGATGAAAGCATTGAATGATAAATCATGAGAAAATATTGGAAATGAAGTACACAGACAAAGTGATTAAAAATACATTAAAGAACATAAGACACACAAGGGATATTTATTTTTAAAAATCTGTCATACATTTATCTGCTACACAACTTAATGTTTTGAAGTTTTAAAATATGACCTAGAATATAAAAGAAAGAAAAAGACTAGGGGAGAGAAAGAGAAGGAAAGAAAGAAAGATAAAAGAGAAGGAAGAAAAAGAAGGAGGAGACAGGAAAGAGGAGAAAAGACGACTGAAGGAATGGGAAGAGAGGGGAAGAAACTGAAAGAAAGGGTAAAAAAAGCAAACCATAAGCAATATTTGAAAAGATAAGGGCTAAGAACTTTTTTGGAAGCATGAAAGTTGTCAAGCTACAGATTCAAAAAGTTCTATGAGTTTGAAAAACATTAAATAGAGTTCACTGGCATCTGGGAGATAAGAAGAGGAAGGGATAATTTATTACACAAGGTAGTTATAAACTCTGTCAATCAAATTATTATTCATATAATATGGAAGACAAAAAGGTATCTGAGCAAATATAACAGTAATAAACTTCAGTAGAGTACTTATTGTGTTATCTACTCTAACTCAACACCAGACTTCGCTGGTGGCTCAGTAGTAAAGAATCTACCTGCAATGTGGGAGACTTGGATTTGATCCTTGGGTCAGGAAGATCCCCTGGAGAAGGGAATGGCTACCCACTCGAGTATTCTTGCCTGGAGACTTCCATGGACAGAGGAGTCTTGCAGGCTATAGTCCATGGGGTTGAAAAGAGTCAGACATGACTGACTGACTAACACTACTTCACTTTCAGAGTACTTTCTGGGTTATCTAATCTAACTCAACAATCTGTACATGCATACTATTTTTTCTCCCAATTTATAAATAGAAAATTAAGATTGATAAATAGTGGTGTAAGGTCACACAGAGAATAATAGGCGACACAATTAATATTTGTTTGATATACGAACCCTGATTCTTGTCCATTCTGTTCCATTGTCTTGTTGACATGTAATTTTATTTTTGTCCAAAGAAAATATGATGTTCAAGGTCTGTCATTTTACAAACACAATTCTATATTTATTTAAGTGCTGTTGTTTCTTTCTTATATTCACTCACGTATTCATTAACTCAACATTTATTTATTTAATACTTTCAGTGAGCTCTACACTTTCATAGGCTTAAGTTATATCTTTAAAGGCTTAGGATTTTTCCCTACTTGTAAGCTAACAAGTTAGTGTGCCATGATTTCATGTATGTTGACAGTAAAAAAACAAGCCACTTAGGTCAAAAAGAATTTACTACACACAGCACAGCTGGGAACATGGACTTTTGGTTAATACTAGTTCCCCTCACTCCTTAATCCACTCAGAAGGATGGAGAGTGGCTTCAGGGTGTTCTATACACAGTGAGTTTGCATCACTCTGAGGAAGCTCAAGCTTTAGTAAACCTGTCTTTTTTAAGAGAATGTGAGCAAAGATGACAACTTTTGCCTTAGAAAGAGATATTATATTTATTAAATTTGGAAAAAAAAGAAAAATTCACCGTTTTGAAGGGAGATACCGTCAATCATTTTTCCAACAGTGATTGCTATACAAAATCCTTGAAAAGATAATCCAGATTAAAAGGCTGTAGTGCCTTTACTTAAAAGTGAAGAAATGAAAATAACCCAAGGAAATGTGTCTCAATAATCAATGAACAGGGGCACAAATATTGCCCCTTGTGAAGCTTACAAAATTAGACAGAAACACTAAATATAATAAATAAAGAGGGATTTAGTAGATTAAAGGTGATCAATGCTGTGTGAGAAAAAGCAGAGTATATAAAGGAAAGTAGATTGGGGACTGCAAAACTTATTTGAGTAGAGCAAAGTAAGCCAAGAAAAGAAGGTACAGAGGCGAGAATTAAAACCTTGAAGGAAAAATTTCCCTCAGTTCAGTTCAGTCGCTTAGTCGTGTGCAACTCTTTGTGACTGCTTGAATTGCAGCATCCCAATCCTCCCTGTCCATCACCAACTCCCGGAGTTCACTCAGACTCACGTCCATTGAGTCGGTGATGCCATCCAACCATCTCATCCTCTGTCGTCCCCTTTTCCCCCTGCCCCCAATCCCTCCCAGCATCAGAGTCTTTTCCAATGAGCCAACTCTTCACATTAGGTGGCCAAAGTACTGGAGTTTCAGCTACAGCATCATTCTTTCCAAAGAACATCCAGGGCTGATCTCCTTCAGAATGGACTAGTTGGATCTCCTTGCAGTCCAAGGGATTCTTAAGAGTCTTCTCCAACACCACAGTTCAAAAGCATCAATTCTTCAGTGTTCAGCTTTCTTCACAGTCCAACTCTCACATCCATACATGACCACTGGAAAACCATAGCCTTGACTCGATGGACTTTTGTTGACAAAGTAATGTCTCTGCTTTTGAATATGCTATCTATGTTGGTCATAACTTTTCTTCCAAGGAGTAAGCGTCTTTTAATTTCATGGTTGCAATCACCGTCTGCAGTGATTTTGGAGCCCAAAAAAATAAAGTTTGACACTGTCTCCACTGTTTCCCCATCTATTTCCCATGAAGTGATGGGACCAGATGCCATGATCTTCGTTTTCTGAATGTTGAGCTTTAAGCCAACTTTTTCACTCTTCACTTTCACTTTCATCAAGAGGCTTTTTAGTTTTTCTTCACTTTCTGCCATAAGGGTGGTGTCATCTGCTTACTTGGGGTTATTGATTCCCCAATCTTGATTCCAGCTTGTGCTTCTTCCAGTCCAGCGTTTCTCATGATGTACTCTGCATAGAAGTTAAATAAGCAGGGTGACAATATACAGCCTTGACGTACTCCTTTTCCTATTTGGATCCAGTCTGTTGTTCCATGTCCAGTTCTAACTGTTGCTTCCTGACCTGCATATACGTTTCCCAAGAGGCAGGTCAGGTGGTCTGGTATCCCCATCTCTCTCAGAATTTTCCACAGTTTATTGTGATCCACACAGTCAAAGGCTTTGGCATAGTCAATAAAACAGAAATAGATGTTTTTCTGGAACTCTCTTGCTTTTTCCATGATCCAGCGGATGTTGGCAATTTGATCTCTGGTTCCTCTGCCTTTTCTAAAACCAGCTTGATCATCTGGAAGTTCACAGTTCACGTATTGCTGAAGCCTGGCTTGGAGTGTTTGGAGCATTACTTTAATAGTGTGTGAGTTGAGTGCAATTGTGCGGTAGTTTGAGCATTCTTTGGCATTGCCTTTCTTTAGGATTGGAATGAAAACTGACCTTTTCCAGTCCTGTGGCCACTGCTGAGTTTTCCAAATTTGCTGGCATGTTGAGTGCAGCACTTTCACAGCATCATCTTTCAGGATTTGAAATAGTTCAACTGGAATTCCGTCACGTCCACTAGCTTTGTTTGTAGTGATGCTTTCTAAGGCCCACTTGACTTCACATTCAAGGATGTCTGTCTCTAGGTGAGTGATCACACCACCGTGATTATCTTGGTTGTGAAGATCTTTTTTATACAGTATTCTTGCCTGGAGAATCCCATGGACAGAGGAGCCTGGTGGGTTACAGTCCACAGTGTCACAAAGAGTTGGACACGACTGAGCAACTTCAAAATTTCCCTAAATTTTGCATTTTTCACTTGATTTCATCTTAATTTGGTTGTTATTGGGAAATTCATATTCTTAAATTAAAGCACATTTCTTAATTTATTCATTGCAGATGAAGGCCTCACATGAAAATGATAAGAAGTATGTAAAGGAGGAAATCTATTCCCGTTTTGCATACAGTGTTTATTAGATATAGGTGTATATACCTATATTTGGGGTTCTGTTAATGGTTATATTCAAGTCCCAAAAATGCTACTCTGGTAAAGCAATTCTGAGTTCTCACAGTACACTGGCATATTATCTTGTAAATCAAAAACCAATTTTCTCAAGAGAATCTAACAAACAAAACTTTATCGCTAATCCTCAGAGGTTTACATTCACTTTGCAAGCCAATGGCCATGAGGTGAAAGGATTTCCAGTCTTGGCAGTGTGCCTTTTCCTTGCTTAAAAAAAAAAAAAAAGTTTTTTGATAGAAGGATAATTGCTTTACAGAATTTTGCTGTTTTCTGTCAAACCTCAACATGAATCAGCCATACGTATACATATATCCCCTCCCTTCTGAACCTCCCTCCCATCTCCCTCCCCACCCCACCCCTCTAGGTTGATAGAGTCTTGTTTGAGTTTCCTGAGCCATACAGAAAATTCCTGTTGGCTATGTATGCTTCCATGTTACTCTTTCCATACATCTCAACCTCTCCTCCTCTCTCCTCGTGTCCATAAGTGTATTCTATATGTCTGTTTCTCCATTGCTGCCTTGTAAATAAATTCTTCAATACCATTTTTCTAGATTCTGCATATATGCATTAGAACACTATATTTATCTTTCTCTTTCTGACTCACTTCACTCTCTGTAACAGGTTCTATCTAGGTTCATCCACCTCATTAGAACTGACTTAAATGTGATCCTTTTTATGGCCGAGTAATACTCTGTTGTGTATATGTATCACAAATTGTTTATCCATTAATCTGTCAATAGGTATCTAGGTTGCTACCATGTTCTAGCTATTGTACATATTGCTCCAATGAAAAATGGGTTACATGTGTCTTTTTCAATTTTGGTTTTCTCAGAGTATATACCTAGGAGTGGGATTGCTGGGTCATATAGTGGTTTTACTCCTAGGTTTTTAAGGAATCCCCATTCCATCTTCCATAGTGGTTATATGAATTTGCATTCTCACCAACAGTGCAAGTGTGTTTCCTTTGCTCCACATCCTCTCCAGCATTTATTGTTTGTAGACTCTTTTTTATGATGGCCATTCTGACCAGTCTGAGGCGTTACCTCATTGTAGTTTTGATTTGCATTTCTCTAATAATGAGTGATGTTGAGCAGCTTTTCAAGTGTTTGTTAGGTATTTGTATGTCTTCTTTGGAGAAATCTGTTTAGGTCTTTCCCCTGTTGTTTTTGATTGGGTTGTTTGTTTTTCTGATATTGAGTTCTTTGAACTGCTTGTATATTTTGGAAATTAATCCTTTGTCAGTTGTTTCATTTGCTACTATTTTCTCCCATTCTCAGGGTTGTCTTTTCACCTTGCTTATAGTTTCATTTACTGTACAAAATCTTCTAAGTTTAATCAGGTGTCTCTTGTTTATTTCTGTTTTTATTTCCATTACTCTAGGATGTGGATTATAGAGGATCTTGCTTTAAATTATGTCACTGAGTGTTCTGCCTATGTTTTCCTCTAAGTTTCATAGTTTCTGGTCTTACATTTAGGTCTTTAACCCATTTTGAGTTTATCTTTGTGTATGGTGTTAGGAAGTGTTCTAATTTCATTCTTTTATGTGTAGCTATTCAGTTTTCCCATTGCCATTTATTGAAGAGGCTGTCTTTGCCCCATTGTATATTCTTGCCTCTTTTGTCAAAAATAAAGTACCCATTGTTGCATGGGTTTATTTCTGGGCTTTCTATCTTATTCCATTGGTCTATATTTTTGTTTTTGTGCCAGTACCATACTATCTTGATAGCTGTAGCTTTGTAGTACAATCTGAAGTCAGGAAGGTTGATTCCTCCAGCTCCATTCTTCTTTCTCAAGACAGTTTTGGCTATTCGGGATCTTTTGTGTTTCCACATGAACTGTGAATTTATTTGCTCTAGGTCAGTGAAAAATGCCATTGGTAATTTATTAGGGATCACTCTGAATCTGTAGATTGTGTTTGGTAGTATAGTCATTTTCACAATATTGATTGTTCCTACCCAGGAACATTGAATATCTCTGCATCTGTTTTTGTCATCTTTATTTCATTAGTGTCTTATAATTCTCTGTGTACAGTTCTTTTGTCTCTTTAGGTAAGTTTGTTCCTAGATATTTAATTCTTCTTGCTGCAATGGTGAATGGGATTGATTCCTTAATTTCTCTTTTCGATATTTTGTTGTTTAGTATGTAGAAATGCAAGTGATTTCTGTGCATTGATTTTGTATCCTGTGACTTCACTAAATTCACTGGTTAGCTCTAGCAATTTTCTGATACTATCTTTAGGGTTTTCTATGTACAGTATCATGTCATCTGCCAACAGTGAGAACTTTGCTTATTCTTTTCCAATCTGGATTCCTTTTGTTTCTTTTTCTTCTCTGATTGCTGTAGGTAGGACTTCCAAAACTATGTTGATTAATAGTGGTGAAAATGGATACCCTTGTCTTGTTCCTGATCCTTTCAGCTTTTCACCATTGAGAATAATGTTTGCTGTAGGCTTATCATATATGGCCTTTACCATATTGAGATAGGTTCTTTTATGCCCATTTTTTGAAAATTTTAATCATAAATGGGTGCTGAATTGTGTCAAAGGCTTTTTCTGCATCTATTGAGAAAAGAAAAGAAATTAAAAGAAAAAGGAAAGAAAGAAAGAACAGATATGCAAAATTAAATAGAGATAGATGAAGATTTATATACATTAAAAAGTAACTGCAAGGGGAAAAGAACAGTAGGAAAAGCAAAGAAAGGAATAAAGGTATAAAAAATAATGTTTAAAATAATTGAAAATTAAAATTTAAAAAAAAGAAAAGAAAAAAAAAGAAGAACCAAAAAAGAAAGAAAGAAGAAAGGAAAACTACACAGAACTGAAAAAGCCCAATGTAGAGGCAGAGGTTTATAACAATAAAAAATGTGACTGAGTAAAAAAAAGAAAGCTCAAAAGCTTAATTAGATTTCATAGTGCCAATAAAATCAACAGCTACATCAGATGGAAGGAAAAGGAAAAAAAAAGAAAAGAAAAAAAAGAATCTACAGGACAAGTCAAAACATAAGAATAATAAATGTTTTTCTTGAGTCACTGCTGTCAGAGTCTTTACTGTCACTGGGAGTCACAGTCTACCTTACCTCCCTAGGATGCCCTCCAACACTGAACTGATCTCTGGACCTGCTGTGGAGACACCTCAGATTCTAGTCTGGTCCTATTCCCATGTATTCTTGCCTCCAATGTCCATTGCTATCAGAAGTAGTGCATTTTCTTCTGTGGGAACTCTCAATGGCCTTTTTTATATTTCATAAACACAGAGTGCCTAGTTTATTGTGTGGATTTAATCTGCAAATTGTACAGCTTATGGGAAGGTTTTGAGTCTTCTTCCTTAATCACACTGCCCCTGGGTTTCAATTGTGGCTTTATTTCCACCTCTACATGTGGGTTTGCTCCTGAGGCTGCCCTGGAGGACTTGGGTTTGCCCCAGTGAGGGCCAGGTGTAGAGGTGGTGCAGCTGCTTCAGTCTCAGGGGTTCTGACAACACCAGGTACTCAAGGGAGTTGACAACTAGGGCAGCAGGAAGTATAGTGCTCTAGAAGGTTATGGAAACCAGTATTAGCCAATACTCTCCAGTATTCTTGCCTGGAGAACCCCCAACAGTGAAGCTCAGCAGGCCACAGTCCACATGGTTGCAATCAGTTGGACACAACCAAAGTGCTCCTGGGCACATAGGCACAAGACTTTTTGCCTGTGGCAGCTCTGCCCCAGTGACGGTTGGGCATGAAGGTGGTGTAGCTGCTTGGCTTGTGGGGCCCTGGAGGCACCACTTGTGCAGGGACACCGACTGCCTCCATCGCGGGAGTTATGGCCCTATCAGGGTCTTTTCTTGAGCCTCTTATAGGCGATCAGAAGGCCTCTCTGGCCAGTCTTCTTTGTAGCTCCACCCATTCAGGCACTTAGAGGGCTCTCTTGCCTGGGGTCCTTCTCTGTTGTTAGTTGCGTCAGGCACATAGAGGGGCCCCTGGCTGGGGTCATACTCTGTAGATCAGTCCATCAGGCACTCTAAGGGGCACCCTGAGTGGGGTCCTTCTCTGTTGTTCAGGGCATCAGTCACTTAAAGGGGCCCCCTGGTTGAGTTCCTGCTCTGTAGTTCAGTGCATCAGGTGCTTAATGGGCCAGCCTCTCTATTGTTCAGCTGTGGATGCTGCTGTGTGGGGAGAGAGAGGCTATGGTGATGGCTCTACCACCTACACTTGACTCAGTACTATTGCCTTGCTTCCATGGTGCCTGGCTTTCCTCCACAGGCATTTCCCACCACGATCTCCTCCCTCACACCCCCTCGATCCATCTCTCTGCAGTCAATAGCAGCCCTCGCCCTGGGATTGCTCCACAAGCCCTAAACTCCAGCTCCCAGCCGCTGTGCCTTCCAGGGACCTGCACCCCTGTCCAGGGTATGCATGGCTGCAGCAAAGACTGTCTGATTCTCATTCCATTCAGGCTGCCACAGATCAGCTGTTTCACTCTCAGCCTTAAAGGTTCCTCTTCTGACTCAGACAATTGCCCCGATGTGAGGATCGGACCCATGCTCAGTTCCCCGCCCCCCGCCCCCCCCCCCCCCCCCCGTTAAGGGCAGGTCCAGTCCTACTAACACTTCTGTTTTTCCCCTAATTCCTTTATCCTACTGAGTTTTGCATGGTTCTACATATTCTTTCCACTGGTCAGGTCCTCCTGTCTGCTCTCAGCTGGTGTTCTGCATGCATTTCTGTCTGAAGATGTGTTCCTGATGTATCCGTGGAGAGAGGTATGCTCCACATCCAACTACTCTGCTATCTTGTTCTGTAACCATTTTCCTTGCTTTTGATAATGTTTCTGGTCAAACTTTATATTTTGGGGCTCCAAAATCACTGCAGGTGGTGACTGCAGCCATGAAATTAAAAGACGCTTACTCCTTGGAAGAAAAGTTATGACCAACATAGATAGCATATTCAAAAGCAGAGACATTACTTTGCCGACTAATATCCATCTGGTCAAGGCGATGGTTTTTCCAGTGGTCATGTATGGATGTGAGAGTTGGACTGTGAAGAAGGCAGAGCGCCAAAGAATTGATGCTTTTGAACTGTGGTGTTGGAGAAGACTCTTGAGAGTCCCTTGGACTGCAAGGAGATCCAACCAGTCCATTCTGAAGGAGATCAGCCCCGGGTGTTCTTTGGAAGGAATGATGCTAAAGCTGAAACTCCAGTACTTTGGCCACTTCATGCAAAGAGTTGACTCATTGGAAAAGACTCTGATGCTGGGAGGGATTGGGGGCAGGGGGAAAAGGGGACGACAGAGGATGAGATGGCTGGATGGCATCACTGACTCGATGGACGTGAGTTTGAGTGAACTCCGGGAGTTGGTGATGGACTGGGAGGCCTGGTGTGCTGCGCTTCATGGAGTCGAATACGACTGAGCAACTGAACTGAACTGAAATGAACTGGTCATTATTCATGGTTCTTGCACAAGTCACAATTAATTCATCCAAACTGATTTGCATCCTCTGGCATAAAACAGGAAAGTCTGGACCTACTTATGGCTGCAGGATATGTTATAAGCTGTATATTTTAAGGGAACAGGGAAATTATAATTTGAGTATTGTACAATCCTGCAAACCCTTGAGGACAATATACATCATGTAAGGAATAATGACAAAAAGATAACAACAAAAGATTTCTACACAGATCCACCAAAGCAAGTTCAGAGACATAATAACATTATAGAAAATGTACACCACCATATAACTGGACATTATATATACAGCTTATATAAATAACTGAATTAGGTTTTAGGATTTAGTGAAAATTAATGTACTATGTATGACTTACTAAAATAAATTTCCTGCTGACTCAGCAACAGGAAGATTACTTGTTTGACAGAGAGTACAAGAAATATAGTACTGGGAATAGACTTTTTTTTTTTTCTTTTTAAAAATACAGTTGTATTTATAACCAGAAGTTTTATAAACTCTATATATTTTGCAGCTGCTAAACACTAGAGTGATTGCTTAAGGTACAATATTTTTAAGTGTAAATTAGGTTTTTAATGTTGTCAAAAGTTATATTAGTACTTTTGGATACACATGGACAAATTTTCATTCTTGGAAAAAATGCACCCACTACTTATTAAATTCAACATTAAAACAAAACAAACAAACAAACAAAAACTATGATATTCGCATTCAGTCCCATCACTTCATGGGAAATAGAAGGGGAAAATGTGGAATCAGTAACAGATTTTATTTTCTTGGGCTCCAAAAATCACTACAGATGTTGATTGCAGCCATGAAATTAAAAGGCATTTGCTACTTGGAAGGGAAGCTTTGATAAACATAGACAACAATAAATAAACAACAATAAAGCAGAGATTTCATTTTGCCAGCAAAGTTCCAAAGAATCGAAACTATGGTTTTTCCAGTAGTCATGTGTTCATGTAAATTGTACCATAAATAGTTGTACCGTAAAGAAGGCTATGTGCTGAAGAATTGATGATTTTGAATTGTCGTGCTGGAGAAGACTAATGAGAGTTCCTTGGACAGCAAGGAGATCAACCCTAAATATTCACTGGAAGTACTGTTGCTGAAGCTGAAGCTCCAAAACTTTGGCCACCTAATGCAAAGAGCTGACTCAAAAGACCTTGATGGTGGGAAAGATTGGAGGCAAAGGGAGAAGGGGGTGAAATACGATGAGATGGCTAAATAGAATCACTGACTCAATGCACATGAATTTGAGGAAACTCTGGGAGATAGTGAAGGACAGAGGAGCCTGACATGCTGCAGTCTATGGGGTCACAAAGAGTCGGACACGACTTAGTGACTAAACAACTTAGCATATATAAACATGAAAAAATAATGAGTGATGTTGAAGAATGGATAAGAAAGCTGTGGTACATATACACAATGGAGTATTACTCAGCCATTAAAAAGAATACATTTGAATCAGTTCTAATGAGATGGATGAAACTGGAGCCAATTATACAGAGTGAAGTAAGCCAGAAAGGAAAACACCAATACAGTATACTAACACATATATATGGAATTTAGAAGGATGGCAATGATGACCCTGAGTGTAAGACAGCAAAAGAGACACAGATGTGTAGAGCAGACTTTTGGACTCTGAGGGAGAGGGAGAGGGTGGGATGATTTGGGAGAATGGCATTGAAACATGTATACTATCATGTAAGAAACGAATCGCCAGTCTATGTCTGATGCAGGATACAGGATGCTTGGGGCTGGTGCACGGGGATGACCCAGAGAGATGTTATGGGGAGGGAGGTGGGAGGGGGGTTCATGTTTGGGAACTCATGTACACCTGTGGTGGATTCATGTCAATGTATGGCAAAACCAATACAGTATTGTAAAGTAAAATAAAGTAAAAATAAAAATTTTAAAGAAAAAAAATAAAATTCATATATAAAAAAAGAAAAAAATAGTTTTCAACTTCACTTCATGACGAGAAGGATATGATAATGGATGCTATTGTTTAAGTAAAGACTGAGCGACTTCACTTTCACTTTTCACTTTCATGCATTGGAGAAGGAAATGGCAACCTACTCCAGTGTTCTTGCCTGGAGAATCCCAGGGACGGGGCAGCCTGGTGGGCAGCTGTCTATGGGGTCGCACAGAGTCAGACACGACTGAAGTGACTTAGCAGTAGCAAAGACATGTAAAATGGATTTACATCAGCTTGTTGAATTTAATTATTTTATTTTTTTCTGGAGCTATCAACATTTTTATCACACTCTACCACACTAATATTTGAGCTTTTAGAAGATAGTTTTGGAAAATTGAATTAACCTACCTATTAAAAAGTAAAGTTTTGAAATTTTAGGATTATCTATTTTTGAAATATTATAGCACATCTCAACAAACAGCAGTCTACTGAAAAATAGCATTCAGATAATGTGAAATTGGAAGAAGGCAAAATATTGGAGAAGATACATCTGGGATTTTGAAAGATAACTCTACTTCAGGCTTATATATACACATAAAGTTATATACACACACCCACACACAAATTTATACATATACATGCGGCTTTATGATGCATAAAGAATCCACTTGTGATGTAGGAGAGGCAAGTTCAATCACTGGTTTAGAAAGATCACTTGGAGAAGGAAATGGCATCCCATTTTCCCACTCCAATATAGTTGCCTGGGAAATCCTATGGACAGAGGAGCCTGGCTGGCTACAGTCTATGGGGGCACAAGAGTCAGACACAACTTAGCAACTAAACCACCATACATATACAGATACATAGACATATATATATTGAACAGTTATACATATGCATATATAATATATATGTATGTGCTTAGTTGCTCCATCATGTCTGACCCTGTGACTCCATGGACTATAGCCAGCCATCTCCTCTGTCCATGGAGATTCCCCAGGAAAGAATACTGGAGTGGTTTACCATTTCCTCCTCCAGGGAATCTTCCCAACCCAGGGAGTGAACCCAGGTCTCCCACAATTCTTTACCATCTGAGCCACCAAGTCGTGTCTGACTCTTTTGCAACACCATGGACTGTAGCCTTCCAGTCTCCTGTGTCCATGTGATTTCCAGGCAGGAATACTGGAGTGGGTTGTCATGCCCTCCTCCAGAGCATCTTCCCAGTCCAGGGATCAAACCCAAGTCTCCCATGTAGCAGGTGTATTCTTTACCTTTTGAGCCACCACAGAAGCCAAATATATATTATATATGCATAGCTCTCTCTCTCTCTGTATAAAAACACACAGACACACACACACATGTATATTTCAATTTTTGTGTGTGTGTGGTTGTTTAGTCACTAAGTCATGTCCAACTCTTTTGCAACACCATGGACTGTAACCCACCAGTCTCCTGGGTCCAAGGGATTTCTCAGGCCAGAATGCTGGAGTGTGTTGCTATTTCCTTCTCCAGGGGATCTTCTTGACCCCAGGATTGAACCTGTGTCTCCTGCATTGGCAGGTGGAGTCTTTATCACCTAGCCACCTGGGAAGATCCATATTTAAGCTCACCTGACTACTGAATTGGGACCCTGAAATTTCCTGGCATCATAATCTAAGTAAAATAAAAGAAAATGGAAGTATCCCAGGAACTGTACAATACCCAGTCTAAGAATGCAATCCCTGGGAGAAGGGGGACTCATTGATAAACCTCGACCATTTTTGTTTTCTTTCTGTAGAATATCTCCAAATAACTATAGAAAGCTGAAGTCCAGTTAGAGCCTGATGGTCCTGCTGAGTTGAAGAATCAGAGATCAGGGTTTGTAGGTACAGTAGGGGCTGAAATTACTGGAGTATAGAACTGGAAAGTGAATGTTCCCTCTGTGACTCCTTCCCTGGGCTAGGTTTGCATGCACAAAATAAGGCTATACAACGCTTACCAGAAAGCAATTGCTGTAAGGTTAAAATGCAACAGAGACATTGTAGGACCAATGTGGTACAATGGAGATCTGCCTTCGGATGGAGAGAACTCCTTAACACTAGGGGCAACTGAGACAAAGAAAGACTTACCTTTAGGAATAAGGCTGTTTTCAAGAGTATAGACTACTCCAGACCCACCCTAAAGTGAAAGCAAATTCAAGTGATCTAGGAAAGACCAAGTTTGGAGTTTGAATCCCTGGCTTATTTATTCTTTGTTCTGAGAATATATATTAATAAAACTGTGCTGAAAACCATGCTTCTCCAGAGCACTTCCCCAGAGTGTTCTCTCTCTATTTATAAATGTGTGTGTGTGTGTGTATATATATCTATATATAGAAGCACTTCCATGCTAGTCTTCAGTTTGACTCAAATAAACCTTTCTATTCCTGTTATAGTTTGTTTATTGATTGCTTTTGTCAACACAGGTAATCAACAAGTTATTGAACTGGGTAATAGAATAGAAATCTTCAGAGGAAGAGAATAGATACAGTGTCTCTTTAAATCATAATTAATATCTGGTACACAAAAAATTAGGGCTTCCCAGATGACACCAGTAGTGAAAAACCTGTTTGCCAATGTAGAAAACATAAGAGATGCAGGTTCAATTCCTGGGTTGGGAAGATCCCCTGGAAGAGGGCACAAAACCCACTCCAGTATTATCTCCTGGAGAATTGGATGAACAGAGGAACATGCTGAGCAACAGTTCATAGGGTTGCACAAAATCCAGACATGACTGAAGCAACTATGCATGCATGTAAGCACACATACATATTTTTTTTAGATATGTAGAGAATGAAAAAGTGCAATCCAAGGCCCAGAGAAGTTCACTAATAGGAAGGAAAAGACCCCATAAAACGTAGAAGTTATTTAATCATATATAAAAAAGAAAAATATATTTATATTTGAAGAGTCATAGGGAAAGATGTTTAATATTATTATGTAGAAAACGCAAATTAAAACCACAACGAATTCCAACTTTGCACTAAAATAAAAATACAATGACACCAAGTATAGATCAAGGTGTAGTGCAACTAGAAAACTCATATATTGTTCTGGGTAACGTAAGATACTACAATATGCAGAAAAGAGTTTCGTAGTATCTTATAATTTTAAACGTACAGTTATTATATTATTCAACAACTCCACTCATTGGTAGATTACTCTAAAGAAATCAGAACTTATGCCCATACAAAAGACTGTGATCGGAAGTAGTAATCAGTGATCAGAGAACAGATCTCCAATATGTGGAAAATAGGCTATTTTTGCCCATCCTGGCTTCCATAAGCTGTGTGCAAGCAGTTCCAGTAATGGTGCACAGCTGCCTGTTCAGTTCAGTTCAGCTCCGTTACTCAGTCCTGTCAGGCTCTTTGCAACCCCATGGACTGCAGCAGGCCAGGCTTTTCCGGCCATCACCAACTCCTGGAGCCTACTCAAACTCGTATCCATTGAGTCGGTGATGCCATCCTACCAACTCATCCTCTGTCATCCCCTTCTCCTCCTACCTTCAATCTTTCCCAGCATCAGAGTCTTTTCAAATGACTCATCTCTTCACATCAGGTGGCCAAAGTATTGGAGTTTTAGTTTCAACATCAGTCGTTACAATGAATATTCAGGACTGATCTCCTTTAGGATGGATTGGTTGAATCTCCTTGCAGTCCAAGGGACTCTCAAGAGTCTTCTCCAACACCACCATTCAAAAGCATCAACACTCTTCTTTCTTTATAGTCCAACTCTCACATCCATACATGACTACTGGGAAAACCATAGCTTTGACTAGACAGACTTTTGTTGGCAAAGTAATGTCTCTGCTTTTTAATATGCTGTCTAGGTTGGTTATAACTTGTCTTCCAAGTAGCAAGGATCTATTAATTTCATGGCAGCAGTTACCATCTGCAGTGATTTTGGAGCCCCCCCAAAATAAAATCTGTCACAGTTTCCATTGTTTCCCCATCTATTTGCCATGAAGTGATGGGACCAGATGCCATGATCTTCATTTTCTGAATGTTGAGTTTTAAGCCAACTTTTTCACTCTCCTCTTTCACTTTCATCAAGGGTCTCTTTAGTTCTTTTTTGCTTTCTGCCATAAGAGTGGTGTCATCTGCATATCTGAGGTTATTGTTATTTCTCCCAGCAATAACAGGTACACAGCTACCTGTCCTGTGGTGGTGTGGGAGTGAGTAGTTGCTACCGTACTGAAAGCTGACACTGATTGCAATTAACCACAATTTACCTCCAAGTCTTCCCCAGGAAGTTTTAAGTCTTCAATAGATTCCACAGTTCCAAAATAGATACCTAAGACAGAATCTGTCAGTGCAATTATTGTCTCATTGGGGAAACAGATTCCTGGTGCTCCCTACTCTGCTATATTTTCAGACCCCTTCCCCCTATATTATGGCATTTTTTACATTAAAAAAAAATCCACGTGTATCAGGAATAAACTTAACATAGGTAAGATGTATTATATTATCCTTTTTAATACACTTTTTGAATTTGATTTGCTAAGATTTTGTTTAGAAGTTTAATTTTTATTTTTATTTTTATTTTTTTTAATTAAAATTCAGACAGTTTTATTTATTTATTTATTTATTTTATTTATTTATTTTTTTTTAATTTTAAAATCTTTAATTCTTACATGCATTCCCAAACATGAACCCCCCTCCCACCTCCCTCCCCATAACATCTTTCTGGGTCATCCCCATGCACCAGCCCCAAGCATGCTGCATCCTGCGTCAGACATAGACTGGCGATTCAATTCACATGATAGTATACATGTTAGAATGGCATTCTCCCAAATCATCCCACCCTCTCCCTCTCCCTCTGAGTCTGAATGGGAGAAAATAATAGCAAATGAAGCAACTGACAAACAACTAATCTCAAAAATATACAAGCAACTTATGCAGCTCAACTCCAGAAAAATAAACAACCCAATCAAAAAATGGGCCAAAGAACTAAATAGACATTTCTCCAAAGAAGACATACGGATGGCTAACAAACACATGAAAAGATGCTCAACATCACTCATTATTAGAGAAATGCAAATCAAAACCACAATGAGGTACCACTTCACACCAGTCAGAATGGCTGCGATCCAAAAATCTGCAAGCAATAAATGCTGGAGAGGGTGTGGAGAAAAGGGAACCCTCCTACACTGTTGGTGGGAATGCAAACTAGTACAGCCACTATGGAGAACAGTGTGGAGATTCCTTAAAAAATTGCAAATAGAACTACCTTATGACCCAGCAATCCCACTTCTGGGCATACACACCGAGGAAACCAGAATGGAAAGAGACACATGTACCCCAATGTTCATCGCAGCACTGTTTATAATAGCCAGGACATGGAAACAACATAGAAGTTTAATTTTTATGAGCAAATAAATTTATTTTTCTTTATTGTAATGACTTTAAGTTTTTGGTATCAATGAAAGCCTCATGAAATGAATTTTGAAGTATTCTCTTTTTTCTCTGTTTTCTAGAATACCTTCTTAAGACTGATATTGTTTCTTCTTTAAGATTTTTTAAGAGTTTATTGATCAAGTCATGTAGATCTGGAAATTTCTTTTGCAGTAAGTATTTATTAGGGATTCAGTTGCTATTATAGATATTTAGATTTCTTGACTCTTCCTATATCATTTTTGAGTGGCTTAGTTTTTCTAACCTGTCAGTTGTTTCATCCAAATTTAAGTATTTGTTCTTTTAAAGTTGTTTATAATACTTTCCTATTATCTTTTCAACAGTTTTAGAATCTCTAGTGGAGTTACCATTTTTCTTACTATTGTATTTTTTATAGTTTTGTTTTCTGTGAAAAACCTGGGTAAAGGTTACAAATTTTATTAGTCTTTTACAACAAAAACTTTTGGACTTGTTGATGTTCTCTATTATATGTTCACTTTCTATATCCCTGATTTATTATTTTTATTAATTCCCTTTTCTCATAAAATTTATGTGTTCAGTGAAATCTAGTTTTTGAGATCATTCTTTTTCAGTCTTTATTCCTCTGTTTGTATGTCTACAAATTTCTCTTTAAACATGACTTCAGTTGAAACTCACACATTTTTAGATGTTTTATTCTTGTTAGCATTGAAATCAAAGTATATTTTATTTTCCATCGGACTTGCTTTTTGACTTTTATAGTACATAGATATATATTGCCCAATTTTCAAATATTTGTGGATTTCTATTATTTATTATTGAATTCTAATTTTCACTCTATTTGGGAAGTATAATCTGTATGATTTAATCAATTGTTGGGTTTTATTTTATGACACAAATTTTGATCAATTTGATAATATCTTGAAGACCATTTCAAAACAATATTTATTCTGTAACTGTACAGCAGATATTTCTATAATTATATTTGTTAAACATATTTAAATTACCTATGAGATTAAAAAAATTATCTGCTTTAGCTATCTATAATTGAAATAGATATGTTAAAATTATCCACTCTGTAAGTTGTTTTAATTCTCTTTTCTTGTGAATTTTTGTTTTATAGTTTGTTCATTATACATTAATTATAATTTTGTGGTTAATTTTTACTTAAAGCTGTTGTATAGGTATATATACCTAGAAGTTTTGTTTATCTGCCCATTGTATAGCAATGTGATCACTATAAAATGCACCTTTCATTTCTAGTAACACTTATTAACTTAAACTTTGACTTGTATTAATATTGTCATAAGAGCTTTTTTGGGGGGGTTAACATTAGTGTGGCATATTTTTTTTTCCACCCTTTTTCTTTCAATCTTTTCATGTTCTCATACTTAATGTATGCCTTTTACATACAATATATAGTTTAGGTTTGTTGTAATCCAGCCTGACCATCTTACTTTATTAAATGAACAGAGTCAAATTAAATTATTTTAAAATGTAGTTATTGATACGTCAGATTATACTACCTCTTCTTATGCTTTGTATCTGCGTCTTCTGCATTGTATCCTCTTTTCTTTCTTTTTCTCTTCCTCTCATGCTTACTTTTGTGTTAAGCAGATTATTTTATTATATTTTTCCCACTCTTGCAAATTATGCATTATTTAGTACTCTTGTAGTCATTAACCAATGTGCCAGTTAGTTACTGCTGTCTCTTAGTTCCAAAGTTACCCAACTATATTATTATCTGATGTGAGAGCTGGGATGCTGCAGATGGCATGTCTTCTTTCGTCAGATGACAGCCTGGCAGGCTTGGCCATGGAGACTGACTGTGAGGTAGAAGTAGGGGAGGGCAGTCCTTCCCCTGTTTTTTTTTGTTTGTTGTTGCTATTGTCATTTCTCCAGAAATGGTAGCAGTCACTGGCTCTAGCCTCTAGATTCTTTAAACATTGCCAGATGCAACTTCAGCATGATGTTCACTCGTACCAGTAACAGACAAAACCCCCATCTCAGAATTCAGAGTTTCTATTATATGAAGACTCCCATTCATCTCCAAATGCATTTATCATAGTACATAATTCATTGGTTTCTTTAAAAATTAAATGATTTAAAGCATATAAAACACTAGCATGCTAGCTCAGAAGTACTATATAATATGATCTACTAGGCTCAGACGGTAAAGCATCTGCCTACAATGCAGGAGACCCAGATTCAATCTCTGAGTCAGGAAGATCTCCTGGAGAAGGAAATGACAACCTACTCCAGTAGTCTTGCTTGGAAAACCCCATGGACGGAGAAGCCTGGTAGGGTACAATTCATGGGGTCGCAAACAGTCAGACACGACTGAAAGACTTCACTTCACTTCTTTATTGATATATAACAATACTTATCAGTATCTAATGTATTATATATACATATATATATATGTATATAAACACACACACACACACACACACACACACACACACACACACACACACTTTGACCCTGAAAGAGATCTATAAAATTAACTTAATTACATACTAAAATAAAATCTAATCATGTGTAAAGTTGTGTGCTTAGTCACTCAGTTGTTTCTGACTCTTTGTGACCTGTGGACTGTAGCCCACCAGGGTCCTCTACCCATGGAGATTCTCCAGGCAAGAATAGTGAAGTAGGTTGCCATTTCCTCCTCCAGGAAATCTTCCCAAACCAGGGATCAAACCCAGGTCTCCTGCATTGCAGGCAGATTCTTTACCATCTGAGCCACTAAGGAAGCCCCAGGTCTAATCATATCTCATTATTAGTCGTGAGAGAAACAGACACTATCAATTTTGGAATTCTCAAAGTATTGTGATTATGACGGATTTGTAGGATTATACATTAAAAGAACAATACATATCTTTCTAAGTTCATGAATTCATAGGTATTATAAAATATATTTTCATTTAAAATTATTAGAAAGAAAAAAATGTGAGCATGTTTAAATGTTACATATCTTTTCCATAACTGTTTCCATGCAGAGATGACTTATGTCAAGTCTTGATTTCAAAGGCTGGTTTGTGTTCAAAGGAAATGTTGTTCATAGCAAGAATTCAATATTCCTGCTTTAGTTATAAAACAAATTACACTAGTTGTTGAGAAAATGATAGATCATTTCAAGGAACCTCATCTATAGAATTGGATAAATTATTTAAGGTTGCTTCCTAATTAGGCCTAATAACATCAATAATTAACAATTCCCCAAACTCACAGAAAAAACTCTTTATTCTTTTCAAAGGGTTTTCTTTTTATTTCCTTATTAGATACTCACAGCAATTCCCTGAGGTAACTGAGAAAATGTTACCCTCATTTATTGGGTGAGAAAACTGAATATTGGAGATGTCTACAGAGAGTTTATCATATGAGTATAGTCATCACAGATTACAATGGAATTGGTGTTGTATTGTGGTCTCAGTACCTATTTCATAGTCTGTGACATATCTTAACATTTTATTATAGTCACCCTGCTTCTTTCTGAGTCCATACAGCCTATAATAACTTGTGAAATTAAGCTTACAAATGTACCATGATTAAATATAAACAACAACAAAAGAAATAAGAAAACAGCAAAAACATAACTATTATGAGTATGCATTGAGGGAGTTACCATAAAGAGGAAGACTGTCAATTGTTTAGAGAGAAACAAAAGTGTCCTCTGAATTGAAACATTGAACATTTCTCTGGTCAACAAGCTAAAAAATAAATAAATAAGGAAAAACAAACAAACAAAAAAAGAAATCAGGAAAGCAAGAAAGCAAGAGAAGCAGACATTTCCAGAAGGGGAAAAAATGATGACGTTGCCCAGTGAATAAAATCACTACCCATTTCCCCCTTTGAAATCAGATACAAAGCACATAAAACAGTCATAAGGCAGCCAGGCAACTAGGCCTTACTACCATTAAACAAAAATAAAAATAAGTAGAAAACTGTCCTTTGAATATAGCTGGAAAGTACCTGGAGGGGTGAGCACTGAGGAAGTCTTAATAGAGAAAATATGCTCATCTTTCATCATCAGCATCATCTTCTTCTTTGTCATGACTAATACTTTGATGTTCTAGGTTTAATGCCAAGTGCTTTAAAAAATATTGCCTACTTTGCTCTTCATCACAGTTCCTTGAAGTAATTTGGATTTTTTTTTTTATCTTATAGATGAGAAAATTAAGGATTAGAGAGTTTGAATGATTTTCCTAAAGTAGTACTGCTAAAGAGAAGGCAATGGCAACCCACTCCAGTACTCTTGCCTGGCAAACCCCATGGATGGAGGAGCCTGGTGGGCTGCCGTCTCTGGGGTCGCACAGAGTCGGACATGACTGAAGCGACTTAGCAGCAGCAGTATTGCTAAAAGGATTATAAGGTGGGTCCTCTCTCTCTCGGATAAAAAGGCCATCTTTCTAGGCTTCAAAACAAACTTTCTCTCATAACCTAGATCTCAAACCCTTGGGAGTTCAAAACTATGATGGCAACTTTCACAGTCACTGAATCAGGTTATTCCAGAAAGGCAGATCATCTTTAACACTTTTATACAAGACCTCATATGAATCACATTGGAATTGCCCTCAGGACAATGACAGCCCAGTGTGAGATGATGACTGAAGTTTACCCTAAATTTATCAAATTCAATAACTGAATCATTTTTGTTCATTCTTGTTATAGACTGCTTATGTACACTGCCCACCCCTAAGAGTCATAGGTTGAAATCCTCATCCCCAGTGGGGACACAATAGTAGGCAAGGTCTTTCAGCAGGGAGATTATGTCTTAAGGGTAAAATCCCCATGAATTTTTTAATGTACTGGTTTTATTTGATGTTGAAGGCACACACACAGACTACCTACCCTTTACAAAACATTCAGACATAGTCTTGCTTCTGGCTTGTGAAAAGATTCTGTTCATTTTCGGTGCCTCTACTTCCAGACTAATGTTCTTGTTTTTTGTTAGTCTTGAATGTGACTCAATTTAGGAGTCATGAAACCTATATGGGCCTTGGATTTACTAGGATTTACTAGGACTTCCTTGCTCTGGTCAACTGCACAAGTGAAACCAGATCCTCAATTCTGAGATTAGTGCATTTTTAAAGGAGACCCCAGAGAATTTTCTCAACTCATGCCATGTGAGGAAATAGAAAGAAGACACTGTTTATGAATCAGAAAAAGAGTTACCACCAGACAGTAAATCTACCAGCATCTTGATCTTGGATTTCCCATCCTCTAAAACTGTGATAAAGAAACATTGGCCGTTTATACACCACCGTTTATGTTATTCTGTTGTAGCAGCCAGAATGGACTAAGGCAAAATGGACTTTTCTACTATATTCAGTGAGGAATTTAGAATACTTTTACTTCTGTACCTACTCCTGAATCTTAATTTTAAAACTTCAAAACTGTGAGTATTCATTATGATCAAACTATTCTCACGTTATGTATCTTGTAATTCTTGACATTCTGATTAGTTCCCTAACTGCGTAAATGGCAGTTATCCAGGACTAAACTTGTGTTTTGCTATTATTACCAATGCTATCCACATTTTTTCCTATTACAAGATTTTGTGTTTCTCAGAAATTCAGGCATGTTTTCAGTATTTTAATAATATTTCAAATATATATTTATTTGTAAAGAAAGTTTTTAGCTAATATATGCATAAGCTCTCTAATCATCTGAGCAGTTTCCCTAAAATTTTTCAATAGATATCTTTTCATCTTGTCAACATAGGTTTTGTTTTTATCTTTATATTTAAGTCTGTTCACTCTATGATTTTATGACCTTATTTCAGAGAAGTCATGTCTTTTTATATCCTAATTCTAATGTCAAATCATTTTATAATATCTTTTTAATGAAACTTTTAAATTATATAAGGTTTAGAATCCACATAAGGTACTGGTTATAGAAGGTTGAAGAAGCCTTAAATCCTGCCTTCAAAGAATAAGCAGTAATCAAAGATAGGGCACTCAGTCCAGACAGGCATATTGATCTTTATTTTTGCTTTTTGTTTATTTGCTTCTTCTCTTTAAATTTTTCTCCATAACTCTTCCTTCACTTTATTTTTTAAAGTATCCTTTTTTCATGGGGACTGTGATGGTGAATGTGTTAACTAGGTTGGACCACTGGGGTGCCCAGATATTTGAAATAGTATTCTGGCTGTGTCTATGAGCATATTCTTGAATGAGACTGTCATTTTAATGGGTGAACTGAGTAAAGCAGATTGGCTGTCTAAATCATTGGGCCTCATCAATCAGTTGAAGGCTAACATAGTATAAAGGCTGACTACCAGTAAGAGAAAATTGCTCTTACTTCTCATGCTTTCAGTTTGGGACATAGACATTTTTCTGCCTTTAGATTTAAATTGACAAAATTCAACATTCATTTATGATAAAAACTCTCCAGAAAGCAGGAATAGAAGGAACATACCTCAACATAATAAAAGCTATCTATGACAAACCCACAGCAAACATTATCCTCAATGGTGAAAAATTGAAAGCATTTCCCCTTAAGTCAGGAACAAGACAAGAGTGTCCACTTTCACCACTACTATTCAACATAGTTCTTGAAGTTTTGGCCACAGCAATCAGAGCAGAAAAAGAAATAAAAGGAATCCAAATTGGAAAAGAAGAAGTAAAACTATCACTGTTTGCAGATGACATGATCCTCTACATGGAAAATCCTAAAGACTCCACCAGAAAATTACTAGAGCTCATCAATGAATATAGTAAAGTTGCAGGATATAAAACCAACACACAGAAATCCCTTGCATTCCTATACACGAATAATGAGAAAGTAGAAAAAGAAATTAAGGAAACAATTCCAATCACCATTGCAACGAAAAGAATAAAATACTTAGGAATATATCTACCTAAAGAAACTAAAGACCTATATATAGAAAACTATAAAACACTGATGAAAGAAATCAAAGAGGACACTAATAGATGGAGAAATATACCATGTTCAGGGATCGGAAGAATCAATATAGTGAAAATGAGTATACGACCCAAAGCAATTTACAAATTCAATGCAATCCCTATCAAGCTATCAGCCACATTTTTCACAGAACTAGAACAAATAATTTTAAGATTTGTATGGAAATACAAAAAACCTCGAATAGCCAAAGCAATCTTGAGAAAGAAGAATGGAACTGGAGGAATCAACTTGCCTGACTTCAGGCTCTACTACAAAGCCACAGTCATCAAGACAGTATGGTACTGGCACAAAGACAGACATATAGATCAATGGAACAAAATAGAAAGCCCAGAGATAAATCCGCACACATATGGACACCTTATCTTTGACAAAGGAGGCAAGAATATACAATGGAGTAAAGACAATCTCTTTAACAAGTGGTGCTGGGAAAACTGGTCAACCACTTGTAAAAGAATGAAACTAGATCACTTCCTAACACCGCACACAAAAATAAACTCAAAATGGATTAAAGATCTAAATGTAAGACCAGAAACTATAAAACTCCTGGAGGAGAATATAGGCAAAACACTCTCAGACATAAATCACAGCAGGATCCTCTATGATCCACCTCCCAGAATGCTGGAAATAAAAGCAAAAATAAACAAATGGGATCTAATTAAAATTAAAAGCTTCTGCACAACAAAGGAAACTATAAGCAAGGTGAAAAGACAGCCTTCTGAATGGGAGAAAATAATAGCAAATGAAGCAACCGACAAACAACTAATCTCAAAAATATACAAGCAACTTATGCAACTCAATTCCAGAAAAATAAACGATCCAATCAAAAAATGGGCCAAAGAACTAAATAGACATTTCTCCAAAGAAGACATACGGATGGCTAACAAACACATGAAAAGATGCTCAACATCACTCATTATTAGAGAAATGCAAATCAAAACCACAATGAGGTACCACTTCACACCAGTCAGAATGGCTGCGATCCAAAAATCTGCAAGCAATAAATGCTGGAGAGTGTGTGGAGAAAAGGGAACCCTCCTACACTGTTGGTGGGAATGCAAACTAGTACAGCCACTATGGAGAAGAGTGTGGAAATTCCTTAAAAATTGCAAATAGAACTACCTTATGACCCAGCAATCCCACTTCTGGGCATACACACCGAGGAAACCAGAATGGAAAGAGACACATGTACCCCAATGTTCATCGCAGCACTGTTTATAATAGCCAGGACATGGAAACAACCTAGATGTCCATCAGCAGATGAATGGATAAGAAAGCTGTGGTACATATACACAATGGAGTATTACTCAGCTGTTAAAAAGAATTCATTTGAATCAGTTCTGATGAGATGGATGAAACTGGAGCCGATTACACAGAATGAAGTAAGCCAGAAAGAAAAACACCAATACAGTATACTAATACATACGTATGGAATTTAGGAAGATGGCAATGATGACCCTGTATGCAAGACAGGGAAAGAGACACAGATGTGTATAACGGACTTTTGGACTCAGAGGGAGAGGGAGAGGGAGAGGGTGGGATGATTTGGGAGAATGACATTCTAACATGTATACTATCATGTAAGAATTGAATCGCCAGTCTATGTCTGACACAGGATGCAGCATGCTTGGGGCTGGTGCATGGGGATGACCCAGAGAGATGTTATGGGGAGGGAGGTGGGAGGGGGGTTCATATTTGGGAACGCATGTAAGAATTAAAGATTTTAAAATTAAAAAAATAAAAAACTGAAAAAAAAAAAAGAAGAAATGCCTGCTCTTATTGGTCTTGAGCCTGCTAGCCTTAAACTGTTACTATGCAGGTCAGAAAGCAACAGTTAGAACTGGACATGGAACAATAGACTGGTTCCAAATAGGAAAAGGAGTACGTCAAGGCTGTATATTGTCACCCTGCTTATTTAACTTATATGCAGAGTACATCATGAGAAACGCTGGGCTGGATGAAGCACAAGCTGGAATTGAGATTGCTGGAAGAAATATCAATAACCTCAGATATGAAGATGGCACCACCCTTATGGCAGAAAGTGAAGAGAAACTAAAAAGCCTCTTGATGAAAGTGAAAGAGGAGAGTGAAAAAGTTGGCTTAAAGCTCAACATTCAGAAAATGAAGATCATGGCATCTGGTCCCATCACTTCATGGGAAATAGATGGGGAAACAGTGGAAACAGTGTCAGATTTTATTTTTGGGTGCTCCAAAATCACTGCAGATGGTGACTGCAGCCATGAAATTAAAAGACGCTTACTCCTTGGAAGGAAAGTTATGACCAACCTAGATAGCATATTCAAAACCAGAGACATTACTTTGCGACTAAGGTCCGTCTAGCCAAGGCTATGGTTTTTCCAGTGGTCATGTATGGATGTGAGAGTTGGACTGTGAAGAAAGCTGAGCGCCAAAAATGGATGCTTTTGAACTGCGGTGTTGGAGAAGGCTCTTGGGAGTCCCTTGGACTACAAGGAGATCCATCCAGTCCATTTTGAAGGAGACCAGTCCTGGGTGTTCTTTTTAAGGACTGATGCTAAAGCTGAAACTCCAGTACTTTGGCCACCTCATGAGAAGAGTTGACTTATTGGAAAAGATTGATGTTGGGAGGGATTGGGAGCAGGAGAAGAAGGGGACGACAGAGGATGAGATGGCTGGATGGCATTACTGACTTGATGGACATGAGTTTGAGTGAACTCTGGGAGATGGTGATGGACAGGGAGGCCTGGTGTGCTGCAATTCATGGGGTAGCAAAGAGTCGGACATTACTGAGAGGCTGAACTGAACTGAACAGATGCAATGAAAAGAGGCAAAGAAAGAGGGAACTGAGAGGGACTTATGTGACTGGCATCAGCAAATGGAAATACCACTGAGGTGAAAACTTGTGAAATCTTCAGGCAATCCACTGCAGATGTGTTCACTCAGATTCTCCTGCAGCAAAATTTGCTGAGTTGGCTGCTTAGGACGTTGCTGTGGCACCCGATCACTCCCACTTCGGTTGCTATTGGTAGCACTACTTTTTCTCCTTATTCACAGCTATCTTTATAAGTTTCAGCTCTGCTGGTCTGGTGCATGAAAACAAAGCAGGACCTTCTTTTGGATCCCCCCAAAGCTGGGGAAGCCATTGTTCACCTCACTTTTCCTAGAGAGGATAACTCTTTCTAACTGGGAGGTTCCCTCTTGGCACTGTGTATAGTTAGCTTGGGGGATGTGATGAGTACAAGCAAAATGACGCTCTTCCTTCTTTTCTTCTATTTCACTGTGTTACTAAACTTTCTTAAGTGGAATCTGGAGTTTTCCCAGTTTTTTAATGAACAATTTTGATTCATGGATAGATGTCTAATGCACTTTGTGGCAGGCTGGAGGCAGGGGTCTCCTATGTCATCATTTTGGTGACATAACTCCATAAATCTCATACACATACATATACATGCACACACACGTGCTCCTTATCGGTTCTGTTTCAGTGAAGAACAGTGATGAGGACGGGTGCCATATTTTTATTTTGTTTTCTTTTTCACATTAGATAAAAGGAGAAAATTACCCAGTCCTTGAAACTGTGGCAGCTCTCATTATTGACAGGTATGTGAGATCAAATACAATTCCTGGAGAGACAAAATGGGCTGATCATGAAAGGTGCACATGTTGTTGTTCCTATGACAGTTATATTTCTCATAGTGAATTAATCATTTGCCATTCTGAATTTATAAGTGTCTTAAGAGGTTGCTTAATATGTGTCTACCTCTAAGATATTAATGTTTTCTTGGTGTGTTTATAAAAACAGTGTGCTGAGCCAGCAAAACAAAGGGCAATATCTGAAGCTTAGTAAATTCATCAAGATAATGAGTTTAACCTCCAGAGGAGTCTTGGCAGAATTATTGTGTGTATTCAGCAGGCAGATGATGCAGAGGAATCATCTAATCATGGAAATGAAACATTTCTTTTTCTTTTGAAACGTATACAAACAATGTAGAATGCAAAGGAAAAGAGAAAATAAGACACAGGTGTTTCAATAGTTTGAGTAATTTCATTTATCCTTTGCTTAATTAAAAATTAAGTTTAAATAATCCATGAAGACTGATCTGTGTAATTATTCAGTTCATAAAAGCATAATTAGAACTAGAATGTAGTATTCTCAAGGGAATAATTGTGAAAAATGCAACTTTGAATCCCTGAAGCAAAGCACAGTATCTACCACATGGTAGATGCTTAAGAAAAATTATTAAAGAGATGAATAATTTAATTATAATTAACTATTACAAGATTGGGTGTGTGCACACTCAGTCACTTCAGTTGTGTCCAATTCATCGTGAACGTATAGACTGTAGCCCACCAGGCGTCTCTGTCCATGGGATTCTCCAGGCAAGAATACTGGTAAACAAATTGCTTAACTGATAAGCCATTTTTATTTATGACCTATTTTGGACATTGTCCCCCGCTATTATTCTTCCCTTTGCCCCTGGTAATAAAATACCTGGACTTCAGCTGTCTATGTTGTCCCCAAGAATAAAAGTCTCACTTTCATAGTTTTCCATAATATCCAGGTAACAATATGCTAACCAATGGCATAAAGTAGAAGTGTTCTATAACAGGTTCAGGAAATTGTTTATTACTACTTTTTTCCTTTGGCCCTTCTCTATTCATATGTTTAAATACATATATATTGATGATAATTCTAGCCCCCAGTCTAGCCTATGAAGAGGAGACTACATCTTGGGATTCAGAGAAATGAAATTCAAGGAGACTGAATCTCTGAGTAGTTAATGCTATGGGATTGCCAGATGAGAAGTAAAATTCCTAATTCCTAACTTTTCTATTTGAAAGAAATAAACCTTTATAGAGTCATTTTCAGTTCAGTTCAGTTCAGTTTAGTAGCACCTAAATGTGTAAAGCAAATATTAACAAATCTAAAGTGGCAAATAGACAGACAGAAAATCAATAAGAGGTGGTCTTAAATGACACATTGGAGCAGATGGACTTAATAGATATATAGACAATATTCCATCCAAAGGCAGAACAATACATATTCTTCTGAAGGGCACATAGGGCATTCCCCAGGATAGACATACATTAGACACAAAACAAGTCTTCATACATTTAAGAAGATTGAAATCAGATGAAGCATCTTTTCTGATGACAATTTCATGAAACCAGAAATCAATTTTTAAAAGAAAATTTGAAAATTCAAATACATGGAGATTAAGCAACATGCTACTGACCAAACAATGAACTAATTAACTAATTAAGGGAGGGATAAAGAATACCTTGAGACAAATGAAAAATGGACACTATACCCAATATTATGACTTGCAGGAAAAGAATAAGATACAGTTTTAAGAAGTAAGTGCATAGCAATAAATACCTACCTCAAAAAATAAGACAAAAGTCTCAAATATAAAACCCAACACTATACCTCAAGGAATTATTTAAAAAAAATGAATCCTAAAGTTAATAGAAGGAAGGAAATAACAAAAAGCAGAGTATAAATAAATGAAATAGTGACAAAAAGACAATAAAAAGATTAATTAAACTTAGAGCTGACTCTTTGAAAAAATTGAATTGACATTTAATTAGACTCACGAGAAAAACAGGGCTCAAATAAATAAGATCAAAAGTGAAATGAGACCTTTCAACTGACACTACAAATATATAAAGCACTGTTAGAGACTTATAAACAAATATACACTAATAAATTGGACTGTCTAGGAGAAACGGAAAAATGCCTAGACATGCAATCTTTAAAAGCTGAATTACGAAGAAATAGAAAACTTAAATAGACCTAATTACTAGTAAGGAATGGAATCAATTATCAAAATCTTCCAACAAACAAAAGTCCAGGACAGGTGACTTCCCTGGCGAATTCTACCAATTATTCAAAGAAGAATTAATAACAGTCCTCTTCAAACTCTTTCATAACACAGGAGAGGAGAGACTACTTTTCGACTCATTTACCAGGTCAGTATTATCCTGCTACCCTAACTAGAAAAGGACACCACAAAAAATAATATTATAAGCCAGCATTCCTGATGAACATAAATGTAAAATTCCTCAACAAAATATTTGCAAGCTGAATTTAGCAATGTATAAACAGGATAGTGGCCATGGATAATTTGGCCTTGGAGTACAGAATGAAGCAGGGCAAAGGCTAATAAAGTTTTGCCAAGAGAACGTACTGGTCATAGCAAACACTATCTTCCAACAACACAAGATAAGACTCTATACATGGACATCACCAGATGGCCAATACTGAAATCAGATTGATTATATTCTTTGCAGCCAAAGATGGAGAAACTCTATATAGTTAGCAAAAACAAGACCAGGAGCTGACTGTGGCTCAGATCATGAACTCCTTATTGTCAAATTCAGACTTAAATTGAAGAAAGTGGGGAAACCAATAGATCATTCAGGTATGACATATATTAAATCCCTTATGGTTATTTAGTGGAAGTGAGAAATAGATTTAAGGGACTAGATCTGATAGACAGAATGCCTGATAAACTATGGATGGAGGTTCGTGGCATTGTACAGGAGATAGGGATCAAGACTATCCCCATGGAAAAGAAATGCAAAAAAGCAAAATTGCTGTCTGAGGAGGCATTACAAATAGGTATGAAAAGAAGAGAAGTGAAAAGCAAAGGAGAAAGGGGAAGATAGAAGTATCTGAATGCAGAGCTCCAAAGAATAACAAGGAGAGATAAGAAAGCCTTCTCGGTGATCAAAGCAAAGAAATAGAGGAAAAGAACAGAATGGGAAAGACTAAAGAGTTCTTCAAGAAAATTAGAGATACCAAAGGAATATTTCATGCAAAGATGGACTTGATAAAGGACAGAAATGGTATGGACCTAACAGAAGCAGAAGATATTAAGAAGAGGTGGCAAGAATACACAGAAGAACTGTACAAAAAAGATCTTTATGACCCAGATAATCACGATGGTGCAATCACTCACCTAGAGCCAGACATCCTGGAATGTGAAGTCAAGTGGGCCTTAGAAAGCAACACTATGAACAAAACTAGTGGAGGTGACAGAATTCCAGTTGAGCTATTTTAAATCCTGAAAGATGATGCTGTGAAAGTGCTGCACTCAATATGCCAACAAATTTGGAAAACTCAGCAGTGGCCACAGGACTGGAAAAGGTCAGTTTTCATTCCAAGCCCAAAGAAAGGCCATGCCAAAGAATGCTCAGACTACCACACAATTGCAGTCAGCGCACACGCTAGTAAAGTAATGCTCAAAATTCTCCAAGCCAGGCTTCAGCAATATGAGAACCGTGAACTTCCAGATGATCAAGCTGGTTTTAGAAAAGGCAGAGGAACCAGAGGATCAAATTGCCAACATCCGCTGGATCATGGAAAAGCAAGAGAGTTCCAGAAAAACATCTATTTCTGCTTTATTGACTATGCCAAAGTCTTTGACTGTGTGGATCACAATAAACTGTGGAAAATTCTGAAAGAGATGGAAATACCAGACTACCTAACCTGCCTCTTGAGAAACGTATATGCAGGTCAGGAAGCAACAGTTAGAACTGGACATGGAACAACAGACGGGTTCCAAATAGGAAAAGGAGTACATCAAAGCTGTATATTGTCACCCTGCTTATTTATCTTATATGCAGAGTACATCATGAGAATCGCTGGGATGGAAGAAGCACAAGCTGGAATCAAGATAGCTGGGAGAAATATCAACAACCTCAAATATGCAGATGACAGCACCCTTATGGCAGAAAGTGAAGAGGAACTAAAAATCCTCTTGATTAAAGTGAAAGAGGAGAGTGAAAATGTTGGCTTAAAGCTCAACATTCAGAAAACGAAGATCATGGCATCTGGTCCCATCACTTCATGGGAAATAGATAGGGAAACAGTGTCAGACTTTATTTTTTGGGCTCCAAAATCACTGCAGATGGCGATTGCAACCATCAAATTAAAAGATGCTTACTCCTTGGAAGGAAAGTTATGACCAACCTAGATAGCATTTTAAAAATCAGAGATATTACTTTGCCAACAAAGGTCCATCTAGTCAAGGCTATCATTTTTCCAGTGGTCATGTATGGATGTTAGAGTTGGACTGTGAAGAAAGCTGAGCACCGAAGAATTGATGCTTTTGAACTGTGGTGTTGGAGAAGACTCTTAAGAGTCCCTTGAACTGCAAGGAGATCCAACCAGTCCATCCTAAAGGAGATATGTCCTGAGTGTTCTTTGGAAGGACTGATTCTAAAGCTGAAACTCCAATACTTTGGCTACCTCATGTGAAGAATTGACTCATTGGAAAGACTGATGCTGGGAGGAACTGGGGGCAGGAGCAGAAGAGGATGACAGAGGTTGAGAAGGCTCGATGGCATCAGCAACTCGATGGACATGAGTTTGAGTGAACTCTGGGAGCTGGTGATGGACAGGGAGGCCTAACGTGCTATGATTCTTGGGGTCGCAAAGAGTTGGACACGACTGAGTGACTGAGCTGAACTGAAAAAGGATAGTACCCAATGCTCACTTGGGACTTATTTTCAGGGATGTAAGGATGGTCAGCATCTATAAATCAATCAATATACCACAGTGACAAAACTGGTGATAAAAATCACACTATTATCTCAATAGGACAGAGAAAGCACTTGAAAAAAATCTACAGCCATTTATGTTAAAACTCTCAACAAAGTGGGCTTACAAATAATATACCTCAAAACAATACTGGCCATCTATAACAAGCCCGCACGTGTCCATGTGTGCTTAGTCATGTCTGACTCTTTGCCGCCAAGTGTTCTATGCCCACCAGGGTCCTCTGTTAATGGGATTCACCATGCAACAATACTGGATCTTCATGACCCAGAGACTGAACCCACATCTCCTGAGACAGATTGAACCCTCCTCCTCCTCCATTGTCGGCAGATTCTTTACCACTGAGTCACACAGGAAACCTAACAAGCCTGAAACTAATACCATAATCAGTGGTGAAATGATGAAAACTTTCCATCTAATATCAGGAACAAGTTAGGTATATCCACTCTCATCATTTTTATTCAATATAATGTTGGAAGTGCTGGCAAGAACAGTTAACCAAGAAAAATAAATAAAAGGCATCTAAAGTGGAAAGGAGTAAAATGGTCATCATTTGTAGGTAACATGTTACCATAATAGAAAATACAAAAAAATGTATTCAATACAATACTGAATAGAATTTGTAAGAATGGGGATCTCAAACTCCTTTCTGATGTAAAGAGGAAAGCAGTCAGTGTTTCTTCATTTTTTTTTTTTAGTTTTTTATTTTTTAAATTTTAAAATCTTTAGTTCTTACATGCATTCCCAAACATGAACCCCCCTCCCACCTCCCTCCCCATAACATCTTTCTGGGTCATCCCCATGCACCAGCCCCAAGCATGCTGCATCCTGTGTCAGACATAGACTGGCGATTCAATTCACATGATAGTATACATGTTAGAATGTCATTCTCCCAAATCCTCCCACCCTCTCCCTCTCCCTCTGAGTCCAAAAGTCCGTTATACATATCTGTGTCTCTTTCCCTGTCTTGCATACAGGGTCGTCATTGCCATCTTCCTAAATTCCATATATATGTGTTAGTATACTGTATTGGTGTTTTTCTTTCTGGCTTACTTCACTCTGTATAATCGGCTCCAGTTTCATCCATCTCATCAGAACTGATTCAAATGAATTCTTTTTAACGGCTGAGTAATACTCCATTGTGTATATGTACCACAGCTTGCTTATCCATTCATCTGCTGATGGACATCTAGGTTGTTTCCATGTCCTGGCTATTATAAACAGTGCTGCGATGAACATTGGGGTACATGTGTCTCTTTCAATTCTGGTTTCCTCTGTGTGTATGCCCAGCAGTGGGATTGCTGGGTCATAAGGTAGTTCTATTTGCAATTTTTAAGGAATCTCCACACTGTTCTCCATAGTGGCTGTACTAGTTTGCATTCCCACCAACAGTGTAGGAGGGTTCCCTTTTCTCCACACCCTCTCCAGCATTTCTTGCTTGCAGATTTTTGGATCGCAGCCATTCTGACTGGTGTGAAGTGGTACCTCATTGTGGTTTTGATTTGCATTTCTCTAATAATGAGTGATGTTGAGCATCTTTTCATGTGTTTGTTAGCCATCCGTATGTCTTCTTTGGAGAAATGTCTATTTAGTTCTTTGGCCCATTTTTTGATTGGGTCGTTTATTTTTCTGGAGTTGAGCTGCATAAGTTGCTTGTATATTTTTGAGATTAGTTGTTTGTCAGTTGCTTCATTTGCTATTATTTTCTCCCATTCAGAAGGCTGTCTTTTCACCTTGCTTATAGTTTCCTTTGTTGTGCAGAAGCTTTTAATTTTAATTAGATCCCATTTGTTTATTTTTGCTTTTATTTCCAGCATTCTGGGAGGTGGATCATAGAGGATCCTGCTGTGATTTATGTCAGAGAGTGTTTTGCCTATGTTCTCCTCTAGGAGTTTTATAGTTTCTGATCTTACATTTAGATCTTTAATCCATTTTGAGCTTATTTTTGTGTACGGTGTTAGAAAGTGATCTAGTTTCATTCTTTTACAAGTGGTTGACCAGTTTTCCCAGCACCACTTGTTAAAGAGATTGTCTTTACTCCATTGTATATTCTTGCCTCCTTTGTCAAAGATAAGGTGTCCATATGTGTGTGGATTTATCTCTGGGCTTTCTATTTTGTTCCATTGATCTATATGTCTGTCTTTGTGCCAGTACCATACTGTCTTGATGACTGTGGCTTTGTAGTAGAGCCTGAAATCAGGCAAGTTGATTCCTCCAGTTCCATTCTTCTTTCTCAAGATTGCTTTGGCTATTCGAGGTTTTTTGTATTTCCATACAAATCTTGAAATTATTTGTTCTAGTTCTGTGAAAAATGTGCCTGGTAGCTTGATAGGGATTGCATTGAATTTGTAAATTGCTTTGGGTAGTATACTCATTTTCACTATATTGATTCTTCCAATCCATGAACATGGTATATTTCTCCATCTATTAGTGTCCTCTTTGATTTCTTTCATCAGTGTTTTATAGTTTTCTATATATAGGTCTTTAGTTTCTTTAGGTAGATATATTCCTAAGTATTTTATTCTTTTCGTTGCAATGGTGAATGGAATTATTTCCTTAATTTCTTTTTCTACTTTCTCATTATTCGTGTATAGGAATGCAAGGGATTTCTGTGTGTTGATTTTATATCCTGCAACTTTACTATATTCATTGATTAGCTCTAGTAATTTTCTGGTGGAGTCTTTAGGGTTTTCCATGTAGAGGATCATGTCATCTGCAAACAGTGAGAGTTTTACTTCTTCTTTTCCAATTTGGATTCCTTTTATTTCTTTTTCTGCTCTGATTGCTGTGGCCAAAACTTCCAGAACTATGTTGAATAGTAGCGGTGAAAGTGGACACCCTTGTCTTGTTCCTGACTTTAGGGGAAATGCTTTCAATTTTTCACCATTGAGGATAATGTTTGCTGTGGGTTTGTCATAGATAGCTTTTATTATGTTGAGATATGTTCCTTCTATTCCTGCTTTCTGGAGAGTTTTTATCATAAATGGATGTTGAATTTTGTCAAAGGCCTTCTCTGCATCTATTGAGATAATCATATGTTTTTTATTTTTCAGTTTGTTAATGTGGTGAATTACATTGATTGATTTGCGGATATTGAAGAATCCTTGCATCCCTGGGATAAAGCCCACTTGGTCATGGTGTATGATCTTTTTAATGTGTGTTGGATTCTGATTGCTAGAATTTTGTTGAGGATTTTTGCATCTATGTTCATCAGTGATATTGGCCTGTAGTTTTCTTTTTTTGTGACATCTTTGTCAGGTTTTGGTATTAGGGTTATGGTGGCCTCATAGAATGAGTTTGGAAGTTTACCTTCCTCTGCAATTTTCTGGAAGAGTTTGAGTAGGATAGGTGTTAGCTCTTCTCGAAATTTTTGGTAGAATTCAGCTGTGAAGCCATCTGGACCTGGGCTTTTGTTTGCTGGAAGATTTCTGATTACAGTATCAATTTCCGTGCTTGTGATGGGTCTGTTAAGATTTTCGATTTCTTCCTGGTTCAGTTTTGGAAAATTGTACTTTTCTAAGAATTTGTCCATTTCTTCCACGTTGTCCATTTTATTGGCATACAACTGCTGATAGTAGTCTCTTATGATCCTTTGTATTTCTGTGTTGTCTGTTGTGATCTCTCCATTTTCATTTCTAATTTTATTGATTTGATTTTTCTCTCTTTGCTTCTTGATGAGTCTGGCTAATGGTTTGTCAATTTTATTTATCCTTTCAAAGAACCAGCTTTTGGCTTTGTTGATTTTTGCTATGGTCTCTTTTGTTTCTTTTGCATTTATTTCTGCCCTAATTTTTAAGATTTCTTTCCTTCTACTCACTCTGGGGTTCTCCAACTCTTCCTTTTCTAGTTGCTTTAGTTGTAGAGTTAGGTTATTTATTTGACTTTTTCTTGTTTCTTGAGGTATGCCTGTATTGCTATGAACTTTCCTCTTAGCACTGCTTTTATAGTGTCCCACAGGTTTTGGGTTGTTGTGTTTTCATTTTCATTAGTTTCTATGCATATTTTGATTTCTTTTTGATTTCTTCTGTGATTTGTTGGTTATTCAGAAGTGTGTTGTTCAACCTCCATATGTTGGAATTTTTAATAGTTTTTCTCCTGTAATTGAGATCTAATCTTAATGCATTATGGTCAGAAAAGATGCTTGGAATGATTTCGATTTTTTGAATTTATCAAGTTTAGATTTATGGCCCAGGATGTGATCTATCCTGGAGAAGGTTCCATGAGCACTTGAAAAAAGGTGAAATTCGTTGTTTTGGGGTGAAATGTCCTATAGATATCAATTAGGTCTAACTGATCTAATGTATCATTTAAAGTTTGCGTTTCTTTGTTAATTTTCTGTTTAGTTGATCTGTCCATAGGTGTGAGTGGGGTATTAAAGTCTCCCACTATTATTGTGTTATTGTTGATTTCCCCTTTCATACTTGTTAGCATTTGTCTTACATATTGTGGTGCTCCTGTATTGGGTGCATATATATTTATAATTGTTATATCTTCTTCTTGGATTGTTCCTTTGATCATTATGTAGTGGCCTTCTTTGTCTCTTTTCACAGCCTTTGTTTTAAAGTCTATTTTACCGGATATGAGTATTGCCACTCCTGCTTTCTTTTGGTCTCTATTCGCATGGTATATCTTTTTCCAGCCCTTCACTTTCAGTCTGTATGTGTCCCTTGTTTTGAGGTGGGTCTCTTGTAAGCAGCATATAGAGGGGTCTTGTTTTTGTATCCATTCGGCCAGTCTTTGTCTTTTGGTTGGGGCGTTCAACCCATTTACGTTTAAGGTAATTATTGAAAAGTATGATCCCGTTGCCATTTACTTTATTGTTTTGGGTTCGGGTTTATACACCCTTTCGTGTTTCCTGTCTAGAGGATATCCTTTAGAATTTGTTGGAGAGCTGGTTTGGTGGTGCTGAATTCTCTCAGCTTTTGCTTGTCTGTAAAGCTTTTGATTTCTCCTTCGTATTTGAATGAGATCCTTGCTGGGTACAGTAATCTGGGCTGTAGGTTATTGTCTTTCATCACTTTAAGTATGTCTTGCCATTCCCTCCTGGCCTGAAGAGTTTCTATTGAAAGATCAGCTGTTATCCTTATGGGAATCCCCTTGTGTGTTATTTGTTGTTTTTCCCTTGCTGCTTTTAATATTTGTTCTTTGTGTTTGATCTTTGTTAATTTGATTAATATGTGTCTTGGGGTGTTTCGCCTTGGGTTTATCCTATTTGGGACTCTCTGTGTTTCTTGGACTTGGGTGATTATTTCCTTCCCCATTTTAGGGAAGTTTTCAACTATTATCTCCTCAAGGATTTTCTCATGATCTTTCTTTCTGTCTTCTTCTTCTGGGACTCCTATAATTCGAATGTTGGAGCGTTTCATATTGTCCTGGAGGTCTCTGAGATTGTCCTCGTTTCTTTTAATTCGTTTTTCTTATTTCCTCTCTGATTCATTTATTTCTACCATTCTATCTTCTATTTCACTAATCCTATCTTCTGCCTCCGTTATTCTACTATTTGTTGCCTCCAGAGTGTTTCTGATCTCATTTATTGCGTTATTCATTATATTTTGACTCTTTTTTATTTCTTCCAGGTCCTTGTTAAACCTTTCTTGCATCTTCTCAATCCTTGTCTCTAGGCTATTTATCTGTGTTTCCATTTTGATTTCAAGATTTTGGATCATTTTCACTATCAATATTCAGAATTCCTTCTCCGGTAGATTCCCTACTTCTTCCTCTTTTGTTTGATTTGATGGGCAACTCTCCTGTTCCTTTACCTGCTGAGTATTCCTCTGTCTCTTCATCTTGGTTATATTGCTGCGTTTGGGGTGGCCTTTTTATATTCTGATAATTTGTGGAGTTCTCTTTATTATGGAGCTTCCTCACTTTGGGTGGGGTTCTATCAGTGGCTTGTCAAGGTTTCCTGGTTAGGGAGGCTTGTGTTGGAGTTTTGGTGGGTGGAGCTGGGTTTCTTCTCTCTGGAGTGCAGTGGAGTGACCCGTAATGGGTTATGAGACATCAAAGGTTTTGGGATAATTTTGAGCTGCCTGTATATTGAGGCTCAGGGGAGTGTTCCTGTGTTGCTGGAGAATTTGCTTGGTATGTCTTGTTTTGGAACTTGTTGGCCCTTGGGTGGAGCTTGGTTTCAGTGTAGGTATGAAGGCTTTTGATGAGCTCCTATTGCTTAATGTTCCCTGAATTCAAGAGTTCTCTAATGTTTTCAGGCTTTGGGTTTAAGCTTCCTGCTTCTGGTTTTCAGTTTTATTTTCACAGTAGCCTCTAGACTTCTCCATCTATACAGCACCGATGATAAAACATCTAGGTTAAAGATGAAAAGTTTCTCCACCTTGAGGGACACTCAGAGAGGTTCACTGAGTTACGAGGAGAAGAGAAGATGGAGGGGGTAGTTAGAGGTAACTGGAATGAGATGTGGTGAGATCAAGAGAGGAGAGAGCAAGCTAACCAGAAGTCACTTCCTTATGTGCGCTCTATAGTCTGGACCGCTCAGAGGTATTTACAGAGTTATACGGGGAAGAGGAGAGGGAGGAAGTAGACAGAGGTGACCAGGAGGATAAGAGAGAGGAATGAGTAGGAGAGAGACAAATCCTGCCAGTAACCAGTTCCTTAGGTGTTCTCCACCGTCTGGAACACACAGAGATTCACAGAGTTGGATAGAGAAGAGATGGGGGAGAAAAGAGACAGAGGCCACCTGGTGGAGAAAAAGGAGAGCCCAAAGGAGGAGAGAGTGGTCAAGCCTGTAATCTCACTCTCAGGTAAACTTGGGTAGTGAAGTTTGGGTTTTTAAATGTACAAAATTGACAACAAAGATTAAAAATCTGGAGTAGAGGTTGGATTTTCAAAGATACAATATTAAAGAAAAGCAGAAGGAAAAAGGAAGAAAGAAAAAAAAGAATTATTAAAAAACAAACAAACAAAACAAAACAAAACAAAACACCAACAACCATCCAAAGAGTATATATGGTGTTTGCCTTAAAAAAAAAAAAAAAGTCTTTTTTTTTAAAAAAATAGTAATACTAGGTTATAGAAATAAAAATTAGAGGAGAAATAGAAGATTTAACAATTAAAGAAAAGCTCGAAAAAAAGAAAAAAAAAAGCAAAAGGCAAAAAAAAAAAAAGAATGATTTTAAAAATATTAAAAAATTAAAAATATATCTGGCTCTTCTCTGATGTTATGGGCCGTGTGGGCTCACTTCCAAGGTGGTTCCCTCTGTTTAACTTCTTCTGTTTGCTGGTTTTTAGGCTCCCTAGTTCAGTCGCGCTGTGGGGAGGGGGGATGCTGCAAACAAATAGCACTGTCGTGTGTACACAGTATCTCTGCCCCGCTTGACCTGTCCTTCCTCGCGGCGGACAAACCGCTCCGGCTCTACGATGCTCAGCCGGGAACCGTCTGGGGCCGGCCCTAGGCTGCGTGCACTTCCCGGGTCCAAGCCGCTCAGGTTCGGCCCTCAGGCAGCCCTCAGAGGCACAAATGCGGCTGGGACTGCGCTTTGTGCCCTTCCCAGGTCCGAGTAGCTCAGGAGTTTGGCGAGCGCGATCGCCGCGGCTTGTCACCTTTTCTGCCGCTGCCGCTCAGCTCTCTGGGTGGACCGCTGGCGCACCCCGTGAGGCAGACTGTGACTGTCCAGCACCCCCAGAAGTCTTAGCGAAGGAGCCTGCTTGCAGTTAGGTAAGTAAAGTCTCTCCGGGTCTGCAATTGCCCCTTTCCAGTCCTTACGGCTCTGGCTGCCTGTCCCCGGCGGGGAATGGTCTGCAGCCGGCTTTTTCCGTTCCGTCCTTTGTTCTGTGCTCGGTCCTGGCGGTGTCTTATGTTCGAGCTTTTCGCGTGGTAGCTATCCCACAGTCTGGTTTGCTAGCCCAAGTTAGATCGTTCTGGTTGCGTGTGGGGCGTTCCTGCCCGATTCTTGCAAAGCTCTGCAGCCCGCGCCTCCCGCGCGTCCCTGCCCTGCCCCCACTTCCCAATGGCGGATGCAGGAGTCTGTGCTGCTTTTCCGCTGGGGGAGTTACTGTTGGGCTTGTAATCTCTTGGTTTTAATTATTTATCTATTTTTCCTTCCTGTTATGTTGCCCTCTGTGTTTCCAAGGCTCGCCACAGACTCGGCAGGGAGAGTGTTTCCTGGTGTTTGGAAACCTCTCTTCTTAAAATTCCCTTCCCGGGACGGGCTTCTCTTCCCGGGACGGAGCTCCCTCCTCACCTCCTTTGTCTCCTTTTTCGTCTTTTATATTTTTTCCTACCTGTTTTTGAAGACAATGGTCTGCTTTTCTGGTTGCCTGATGTCCTCTGCCAGCCTACAGAAGTTGTTTTGTGGAGTTTGCTCGGCGTTGAAATGTTCTTTTGAGGAATTTGTGAGGGAGAACGTGATCTTCCCGTCCTATTCCTCCGCCATCTTTCCCTCCCTCGTTTCTTCATTTAATATGGTATTACCTATAGATTTTTTTTTAATAGAAAATGTTTCCTGTTAAAAAGGAATAGTTTCCTTCTGTTCCTAATTTGAGTGTTTTTATTATAATATGCTTTCTCCACTTAGTGATAATACCAGTAACTCCAAAAAGTATACTTGTTCATATCTACTTTGCAATATATGCATATTATGTAATATGTATATATTATACAAGAATGTAATATATGCAAATTATGTATATATGTACACAGATAAACAAATAGGTGTGTGAGTATACACACACACAGATATTTAAGTTACTGCACTGCTATGGAAATAATCAGGCAGCTAGAAAATGTTGACTTGTAACAACAGTGAGACACATAAGTTCATTTGAGGAAACCACTATGGTCTCCAAGCACAGATCAGAATCTGAAAGTGAATAATAATCTTCAATATGAATATCAAAGTAGAGTTTTCTCATCACAAAGCCTCCTGTCCCAGCCACAATCACAACTGTACAATGGTTATCTTCTAACATTAAAGGGAAAAGAAAAAGTTTAGATCTTCATTGTATATCTTAAAATTCATACATTTAAATTAAGCAACATAACCCTAGATAAATTTGCATCATCAATCTGTCATTAACATGAAGAAATCCCATATGTTAACCACTAATGAAAATGTTATATGACACTTAAGTAATTCATGTATCTTATTATTTATATAGTATATTTTATCCAAGTTCAGAGCTCTTCAGAGCCATAAACTGAAGTAGACAAAAGTGATGAACATCAGCATTAGTTGCTGGAACAGAGCTCTGATTAAATCTTTGGGTAACATTACATTTTCTAAAATTACTTGCAGAATACATCATTTAGGGACAAAAAATAAATAAATTTCATGACCAATCAAAAATAAATAAATAAAAAATTAAAAAACCCACAATATCAGACCAAATTTTCTTATCTAGAAAAGAAATCTTTTTAGTTTATTTCAAAACCAGTTTATTTCATCAATTCCAATCCCTTATTTACAGAACTATTTTTGAAAAGCTGGATTGTTGCTCATGAAAAGAAAAAATCATCTGTAAAAGCATCCATGGAAAGCTATTCTGAAGTCTTTTGATACACCATCCTAGTATTGTATAATCCTCGTGGCTGAAAAATTTGCATTGCTATTTTATATAGCTCCATATTCTACAGTTACAGCCCCAATTTTTCTCTTCTGTCCTTTCAGATAATGGAACATATTTTATTATTGTGTCCCACATAGACTCTGATATCTCAAAATAATTGATTGCATAGTTTCCATCTTTTTTCTAATATCTACTTACTTCCATTTTGTTTTTTGGACAACATAGAAGAAAAGACCCAAGGTTCATAGGGAGACTAAATAAGAAAAGAGCAGGTGATCTCAGCAACAACTTTGGCCTTTATCCTACGTTATCTTTATAATTTTCATTGTCCTAGTTTGATCTTACTTTCAGGTCAGCTACTTTTATCTGCTTGGGAGTAACAAGTGCTAAGCTTTGAGATCTTTTTAGTACCTCTGCCACTGCCAGTTCCCTTCTACCTTCACTGCTTAAACTGTGAGGCTCTTGGAACAATGTGGTATGTGAAGAGAAATAGCTCATATCAAAAATGACAGTAATCAAGGGGGAAACCCAGGAAGCATATGTTGTTCTGCTAAAACATGCGTGCATGTGTATGTGTATGTATGTGTGTACATTTTTAATGTGGATATCCTTACTATATATCCTCTTCACTGCTTTGCATTTGGGGGCATTCCTTTGTGAACAAATATCTCTCTCACACTTATTTTAAAATGCTTTTTAATCCAATTAAAAATTTCACTGCTATTCTTTTTTCAAACCTTTGCTGTGGATGCTTTACCCATAGCACATTAATTCTTTTTGAATCTTTCACAAATCAGGAAATTTATAGTATATAAAGAAGACCTACAAACCTGCAAAACTCACTCATTTTCATTTAACAGATAATTAATGAGAAATTTGCTAGGTTTTGGGGAAACACTGCTGAGAAATCAGATATAGTACCCCATTCTACTTTATTTTACTGAAGTCTATGATCCTAACATGATTTCATTGTGCAGTCATTGGATTAACATTTTTTTAAGATTTCAAAGGCATTTTTCCTTTGTTATTTATTTTTGGTTGTGCTGGGTCTTCATTTCTGCTCACAGACTTTCGCTAGTTGAAGTGAGCAGAGACTACTCTTGGTTGCAGGTGGGGGCTCACCATGGTGGCTTCTCCTATTGTGGAGCGCATGCTCTAGGTACTTGGGCTTCAGTCATTGCAGCACACGGGCTCAGTAGCTGTGACACATGGGCTTAGATGCTCCATGGCATGTGGAATCTTCCTGCACCAGGGATCGAACCCATATCCCCTGCATTGGCAGGTAGATTCTTATCCACTGCACCACCAGGAAAGTCCTGGATTTGCATTTTGACTTGTATTGTTGTGTTTGAACATTGAATTTTCCAGTACAAAGTGACTTTGGTTTTTCTGTGCCATTCCATACTCCGAATAGTCTCTGGAAATTAGTCCATACTCCAGCTGTTTCCCCTTTGTCAGCATTCTACCTTAATCAGATTTGATTCTTCCCAACACACATCCAATAACTCTTTTGAAATGGTCCTCCCATTACAGGCATTTTGCAACCTAGAATGGTTTGATTTAACGATTTTTCAACTTTATGATATTGTAAAAAGTGATACACATTCAGTAGAAATCATACTTTGAATTTTGATCTTTTCCCTAGCTAGTGATAAGCAGTAGGGTACTCTCAGGTGCTGGTCAGCCACAGTGAGGCTCAGCTTTTTGTTAGGTAGCTCCTCGTTAGCTCCTCGTTAATTTCTCCCAGTCAGGACAGTAAACAACCAACACACCTACACCAACTCTGCACCCATAGTCCATTCTGTTTTTCACTTTTTGGACAGTAATAAATAAAACACAAGAGATATTCAGCAATTAGTTATAGAGTAAGCTTTGTGTTAGATGACTTTTGCCCAAGTGTAGTCTACTGTAAGTGTTGTGAGCCCATTTGAGGTATACTAAGCTGTAGTTGAGGTGAGAACAATGAGAATTGACAATAACTAAGATGTCTCCCAAAATTTTGGAATCATTGTATGGCAACCTATGGGTCTTCTCCAGAGATCCTCCTGCCCTTGCAAAATAGTGTCAGCTCTCTTTATTCACTATGAATTGCTGCTCATAGAAATGAGAGTTGTAATTCTCATGTCCCTCATCCTTTCCATTTTTACTGGAATTATATCTTCATAGGTGACATCTTTCTGAGGTGGTGCTGAATAGCAAGGCAAAAAAATTGATAATTATCATATAATACAAGCCTTAATCATGCAGTTAAGTGCAAAAAGATGTTTAAAAATATGTTTCTTTGCTATTACTCTTAACCCTATGCTTTGGGTAAAAAAAAAAGGAAAAAAAAAAGCCTCCCTGAGGTTTTGCTGCATCTATCTTATAAATGATTCTCTTTGATCAAAATCTAGTGCAAGCTCTCCTTTTTTTTTTCAAGTCATAGAGGCAGTGATTTCATATCACAGTATTTCAAATCTTGACAGCTCAGTGGGAGTGACGAAAAGGAGGAGGGGGTTTATCTAAAGGAGAGGAAAAATGGGGGAGAAGAATTCAAAGTCAGGCCGAAGATGACAGGCAAAGCATGGGACAGCTGCTTAAATTGTTGCTTGATCTTTTCCAGATATTGGTGTGCTGAGGTGAATGACAACTTCTAATTAAAATGGTAGCTGATTATCATGAAAGAAGTGACACAATTTATCTAAGACCTGCAACAGAATATGAATCACTTTTATTTGTAGAGAATTCTAATTTAAAGATATGCATTTTTAGATGAACATCTGTGGTGTGTTTTTGATGGGAGACATGATAATTAAATCCTTTTTTATTTTGTTGTTGAAATGTTCATATTGTATTTTTGTCATGTATCAAATTTTATATTACCATAAACAGCACTAAAGCAAGTCCTAAAAATTCACACACGTTTACAACTTTATGCAGTTTAGAATTTTTGAGAGGTATAATTTGATGCCTAGATCATGATTATATGTTCATATCTCACCATGAAATCCACTTGAATACTAATTTTCAAAGCTAAATGATCTCTCTAGTAGATATATCTATTAAAACTGATTAATAGAACTCTTGAGGGGCAAGTGTACATGTCTGTCCTCAGGACACTTGGTGCTAAGTGTTTTATAATTTTTTGAGAGCTAGAAAAAAGATAGCTTTAATTTTATTCTTTTTAGTGAACATCTTTCATAGTTAAGAGAAACATTTGCAAATCATACATGTGAAGAACATGATTTTACTGTTCCAAAAGAAAGGCATGCCACTATGATCTCAAATAGCTGTCTGCAGATTGGCAGAACTTGTCTGGTTAAATTAAAGAATGCCATATATGCAATTTCAATTAAAATGAACAAAGTCAAATAAGCAGACACGGAAACGATAATATAAAATAATATATAGTATATATAACATTCTATATACTATCTATGAATACATTAAATATTTTCTATATTAGATACATTTGTAACATGCACACTCCTAAAAGATGATGCTGTGAAAGTGCTACACTCAGTATGCTAGCAAATTCAGAAAACTCAGCAGTGGCCTCAGAACCAGAAAAGGTCAGTTTTCATTCCAATCCCAAAGAAAGGCAATCCCAAAGAATGCTCAAACTACTGCAAAATTGTACTCATCTCACATGCTAGTAAAGTAATGGTCAAAACTCTCCAAGTCAGGTTTCAAAAGTATGTCAACTGAGAACTTCCAGATATTCAAGCTGGATTTTAAAAAGGCAGAGGAACCAGAGATCAAATTGCCAACACCAGCTGGACCATCAAAAAAGCAAGAGAGTTCCAGAAAAAACATCTATTTCTGTTTTATTGACTATGCCAAAGCCTTTGCCTGTGTGGATCACAACAAACTGTTGAAAATTCTTAAAGTGATGGGAATACCAGACCACCTGACCAGCCTTCTGAGAAATCTGTATGCAGGTCAGGAAGCAACAGTTAGAAATGGACATGGAACAACACATTGGTTCCAAATAGGGAAAGAAGTATATTGTCACCCTGCTTATTTAACTTATATGCAGAGTACATCATGAGAAATGCTGGGCTGGGGGAAGCACAAGGGGGGGATCAAAATTGTTGGGAGAAATATCAATAACCTCAGATATGCAGATGACACCACTCTTATGACAGAAAGCAAAGAAGAACTAAAGAGCCTCTTGATGAAAGTGAAAGAGAAGAGTGAAAAAGCTGGCTTAAAACTCAACATCCAGAGAACTAAGATCATGACATCTGATCCCATTACTTCATGGCAAATAGAGAGGGAAACAATGGAAACAGTGACAGACATTATTTGGAGAGGGGTGTCCAAAATCACTACAGATGGTGACTGTTGCCATGAAATTAAGACACTTACTCCTTGGAAGAAAAGTTATGATCAACCTAGACAGCATATTAAGAAGCAGAGGCATTACTTTGCCACCAAAAGTCCATCTAGTCAAAGCTATGGTTTTTCCAGTAGTCATGTATGGATGTGAGTTGGACTATAAAGAAATTCTGAGTGCAGAAGAATTGATGCTTTTGAACTGTGGTGTTGGAGAAGACTCTTGAAAGTACCTTGGACTGCAAAGATATCCAACCAGTCCATCCTAAAGGAAATCAGTCCTGAATATTCATTGGAAGGACTGATACTAAAGCTGAAACTCCAATACTTTGGCCACCTGATGCGAAGACCTGACTCATTTAGAAAGACCTTTTTCAAATGATGCTGGGAAAGATTGAAGGTGGGAGGAGAAGGCAGTGACAGAGGATGAGATGCTTGGATGGCATCACTGACTCAGTGGACGTGAGTTTGAGTAAACCCCAAGGAGTTGGTGATAAACAGGGAGGCCTGGCGTGTTGCAGTCCATGTGGTTGCAAAGAGTTGGACATGACTGAGCAACTGAACTTACTGAATGACACATGCACATAGATATATAATTATACATTCATATGTTATAGGTTCATACATATATAGTGTACACATATATACGTGGTATATTATTATACTTATGTAAATAATTTATATAATATATGCATATAATACTATGGATGCCTTGAATACATTTCTTGTATTAGTACCTTTGACCCTTGACTAACAAGATTTGTGGTGCTATTTTTCTACACAAAAATGTACACATAGCTTTAGAGTTGACCCTCCATATTCATGATTGCACATTTGCTGATTCTACTACCATCAATTGTGTAGTACTGTAGCATGTATTTATTTCAAAAAAGTCATGTGTAAGTGGATGTACACCATTCAAAACTGTATTGTTCAAGAGTCAACCGTATATCTGTATATGTATATGATATATATACCAGGCTTCCCTGGTGGCTCAGATGAGAAAAGAATCCACCTGCAGTGTGGGAGACTTGGGTTTGATCCCTGGGTTTGGAAAATCCCCAGGAGGAGGGCATAGATAACCATTTCAGTATTCTTGCCTGGGGAATCCCATGGATAGAGGAGCCTGGCAGGCTACAGTCTATGGGGTCACAACAAGTCAGACACGACTGAACGACTAAGCACAGCAATATGTATATAATATCGTGTATTTCCTGGTCACTCAGTTGGTAAAGAATCTGCCTGTAATGCAGGAGATTGCCTGCAATGCAAGAGACCCAGGTTTGATCACTGGGTTGGGAAGATCCCCTGGAGAAGGAAATGGCTACCCACTCCATTATTTTTTCCTGGAGAGAAGAGCCTGGTGGGGTTGCAAGAGGTCCCAGGGGTCACAAGACTTGGACATGACTTAGTGACTAAACCAGCACCTATGTTACCTGGACTTCCCTAGTGACTCAGTTGTAAAGAATCTGCCTGCCACTGCAGGAGATTCAAGTTTGATCCTGGGTTGGGAATATCCTCTGGAGAAAGAAATGGCAACCCACTCCAGTATTCTTGCCTGGGAAATCCCATGGGCAGAGAAGTCTGATGGGCTACAGTTCATGGGGGTCCCAAAAGAAAGTTGGACATGATTTAGCAACTAAACAATATATGCTTTATATATATATTTATATATACATCCATATATGCAGTTTAGATACATGTATACACACACAAACCTACTCATGGATAATCAAATTATGGCTGTGGGAATCAAATAAGTGTCCCATCTCTTTTTCCTATGAGCTTCCTCTAAATTTAGTTCTTCACATATTTACTGCTTTGAACTCACTATTGCTGCTCTAAGTGAATATAGCAATATCAGACATGGCCAAAATTCAGTTGGCTTCATTTACCTTAAGTAATGACTGCTGATGGATGAGAAATAGGAACCATATGGACTCCCTGCATCTACTGAGTGGTCTGCTGAGAGCCAAAAGTTTGAATATTTTGGTTTCATCAGATTTAGTTTCTCTATTGAGTTCTATGTATGGGATCAGTATGCATATGGAAAGAAAGAAAGCATACTTTATACAAAAAAGCATTCTGTAGTTTTATGTTTATTATCACTGGTAATCTATAGAGTTCCCCTTTGAAGCAAGTACTGGCACATATATTTTAGAGAAAAGGGAGTGGAGGCTAAACCAGGTTACAAGTAGTTGAAAAATTAATAGGGAGTAGAGCCTGAACTTAAACTCTCCTCTGGCTCCAAAGAGTTCTTTACATTATGCGGTCTGCTTGTTTTCTTAGTTTTTGCGTCAAGACTTGTGGAACTGCTTATCTGTCACTGCCCCTGGAGGGTCCAGAGGGAGACTGGTTGACAATGATTCATGAGCCAGAGTCCCTATTTAGAAAGACTCCCAGCCCTCACCTCATATTGCTGCTCCCTTTGCATTTGCTTAGCATATAAGTTAGCTTAGTCATACAGAGAAAACATGAATTTAATGGGTGCAGCAGCTAAAGAAGGATCATGAATGACGCTAGACATACATTTTTTGATCTCTGCTCCCCACAGTAATGAACAATTTTGTATCATGTAAATAAGCAAACGGTCTTCAATTTAATCTATATTAAGATATATCTATATATCTAAATGTTTAAGGACAATGAGAGAGGGACTTTCTCAACAAACTGTGCTAATTATCAATGGTTATAGAGATTCCACTAAAATAAGCAGTTATCATTAGATGGGGCTCAAAAGTGACCTATGCTACATTAACTTGAAGTCACATTCATCATGAAAGAATTCTATCTCCTCTCCTAGTCCAGTAACCCTACCAGTTTGTACACAGCACATGGTCCTAGATCATATACTTAACTACTCATATGACTCAATGAAAGAAAGGCAGGGTGAAAGAAAAGAATTATGGGCCCAGGAAACTGATGGTAAAAGCAAAGCTGAATATATGATCTACAAGTCAGTGATCCTCTAGATCTCCTCTAAAATCCCCTGCATACTCTTACAGTTAAAATAAGTTCAAGTGCTCCAAACAATCATATAGAAACATGTCAGAGGTATTTCTGTTCATTTCCAAATATGTTTACAAGCCCCAGCTATCCTACATTCATAAGCTCTTTTTCAGTTCAGTTCAGTCGCTCAGTCGTGTCCGACTCTTTGCGACCCCATGAATCGCAGCATGCCAGGCCTCCCTGTTCAACACCAAATCCCAGAGTTCACTCAGACTCACGTCTATCGAGTCAGTGAGGCCATCCAGGGATCTCATTCTCTGTCATCCCTTCTTCTCCTGCCCCCGATCCCTCCCAGCATGAAAGTCTTTTCCAATGAGTCAACTCTTTGCATGAGGTGGCCAAAGTACTGGAGTTTCAGCTTTAGCATCATTCCTTCCAAAGAAATCCCAGGGTTGATCTCCTTCAGGATGGACTGGTTGGATCTCCTTGCAGTCCAAGAGACTCCCAAGAGACTTCTCCAACACCACAGTTCAAAAGCAGCAATTCTTCGGTGCTCAGCCTTCTTCACAGTCCAAATATCACATTCATACATGACCACTGGAAAACCCATAGCCTTGACTAGATGGACCTTAGTTGGCAAAGTAATGTCTCTGCTTTTGAATATACTATCTAGGTTGCTCATAACTTTCCTTCCAAGGAGTAAGCATCTTTTAATTTCATGGCTGCAATCACCATCTGCAGTGATTTTGGAGCCCCCAAAAATAAAGTCTGACTCTGTTTCCACTGTTTCCCCATCGATTTCCCATGAAGTGATGAGACCAGAGGCCATGATCTTCGTTTTCTGAATGTTGAGCTTTAAGCCAACTTTTTGACTCTCCTCTTTCATTTTCATCAAGGGGATTTTGAGTTCCTCTTCACTTTCTGCCATAAGGGTGGTGTCATCTGCATATCTGAGGTTATTGATATTTCTCCCGGCAATCTTGATTCTAGCTTGTGTTTCTTCCAGTCCAGTGTTTCTCATGATGTACTCTGCATATAAGTTAAATAAGCAGGGTGACAATATACAGCCTTGACGTACTCCTTTTCCTATTTAGAACCAGTCTGTTGTTCCATGTCCAGTTCTAACTGTTGCTTCCTGGCCTGCATACAGATTTCTCAAGAGGAAGGTCAGGTGGTCTGGCATTCCCACCTCTTGAAGAGTTTTCCACAGTTTATTGTGATCCACACAGTCAAAGGCTGTGTTTCCATGATCCAGCAGATGTTGGCAATTTGATCTCTGGTTCCTCTGCCTATTCTAAAACCAACTTGAACATCAGGAAGTTCACGGTTCACGTATTACTGAAGCCTGGCTTGGAGAATTTTGAGCATTACTTTACTAGCATGTGAGATGAGTGCAATTGTGTGGTAGTTTGAGCATTCTTTGGCATTGCCTTTCTTTGGGATTGGAATGAAAACTGACCTTTTCCAGTCCTGTGGCCACTGCTGAGTTTCCCAAATTTGTTGGCATATTGAGTGCAGAACTTTCACAGCATCATCTTTCAGGATTTGAAATAGCTCTATTGGAATGCCATCACCTTCACTAGCTTTGTTCGTAGTGATGCTTTCTAAGGCCCACTTGACTTCACATTCCAGGATGTCTGGCTCTAGATTAGTGATCATACCATCATGATTATCTGGGTCGTGAAGATCTTGTAGCTATAGAGTTTTTGATATAACTTCTGTCTCACATCACTCGGTGATGTTTATTCATGTTTCCATGTTAACATAAATGGGAAATGCAACTGCTTTTATTTTTTATATAAATTTATTTATTTTAATTGGAGGTTAATTGCTTTACAATATTGTATTGGCTTTGCCATACATCAACATGAATCCATCACAGATATACACGTGTTCCCCATCCTGAATGCCACACCCTCCTCCCTCCCCATATCATCCCTCTGGGTCATCCCAGTGCACCAGCCCCAAGCATCCTGTATCCTGCATCTAACCTGGACTGGCAATTCATTTCATATATGATATTATACCTGTCTCAATGCCATTCTCCCAAATCATCCCACCCTCTCCCTCTCCCACAGAGTCCAAAAGACTGTTCTATACATCTGTGTCTCTTTTGCTGTCTCACATACAGGGTTATAGTTACCATCTTCCTAAATTCCATATATATGTGTTAGTATACTGTATTGGTGTTTTTCTTTCTGACTTACTTCACTCTGTATAATCGGCTCCAGTTTCACCCACCTCATTAGAACTGATTCAAATGTATTCTTTTTAATGGCTGAGTAATACTCCATTGTGTATATGTACCACAGCTTTCTTATCCATTCATCTGTTGATGGACATCTAGGTTGTTTCCATGTCCTGGCTATTATAAACAGTGTTGCGATGAACATTGGGGTACATGTGTCTCTTTCAATTCTGGTTTCCTCGGTGTATATGCCCAGCAGTGGGATTGCTGGGTCATAAGGCAGTTCTATTTCCAGTTTTTTTTTTTAGGAATATCCACACTGTTCTCCATAATGGCTGTACTGTTTGCATTCCTACCAACAGTGTAAGAGGATTCCCTTTTCTCCACACCCTCTCCAGCATTTATTGCCTGTAGACTTTTGGATCACAGCCATTCTGACTGGTGTGACATGGTACCTCATTGTGGTTTTGATTTGCATTTCTCTGATAATGAGTGATGTTGAGCATCTTTTCATGTGCCTGTTAGCCATCTGTATGTCATCTTTGGAGAAATGTCTATTTAGTTCTTTGGCCCATATTTTGATTGGGTCATTTATTTTTCTGGAATTGAGCTGCAGAAGTTGCTTATATATTTTTGAGATTAGTTTTTGTCAGTTGCTTCATTTGATATTATCTTCTCCCATTCTGAAGACTGTCTTTTCACCTTGCTTATAGTTTCCTTTGTTGTGCAGAAGCTTTTAAGTTTAATTACATCCCATTTGTTTATTTTTGCTTTTATTTCCAGTATTCTGGGAGGTGGGTCATAGAGGATCCTGCTGTGATTTATGTCGGAGAGTGTTTTGCCTATGTTTTCCTCTAAAATTTTTTATCTAGTGGTGTGACTACGTGAGTGATTTGGATGCATGTATATGGGAGAATGGGGGGGATGATGGAGAGAGAAATAGAGGGACTTTTTTGAAAGTGGTTTAGTTAGTGTAATAATAAGAAAACTCTTGAAATGTCCCAATAACTACCTTTCATAGATTTTTAAGGTCCCTGTCCAAATAAAAAGCCACCTGAAGGACTTATGTATGCTTATTGATGACAGTTACTCAACGGTCACCCTTAAAGTTCCAGGTCATCAGGGAATATATGTAGGGCAAATTGGCTGGGGAAAATTTTTTCTCTAATATCCTTAAAACAGTAGAGACCATTGAGATGTAATGATGAGTTTTAAAATGGTACTTGAATTATCTACCCTGTAGTTGGGAAAGTCTACTGCAATGACTGCCAGATACAGGAGAGCTGGGATCATGTCTGTATTACACATATTATGTATGACCAGTGCTTAACGGAGTCGGGACCATAATGGAGCTTATAGATGTATTGAATGAAAGGAAAACCACTTTCAGTTTAGCGTTTTGTCTTGTTATGTTTCCCTGACACCTTTGAATTTTGCTTCTATTCTAATGTTGGTATTTTCACTTTTTAAGAAGCCTTTTTTTCCTACTACTATTATACATACACTTTAACTTTACTGTTGAAGAATGGGAACATTAAATGTGTCAGGATTGCGTGGAGGGAGTCAATAAGGTTCATCCACCCAGGGAAGACATAGTAACAAATCAGGCAAAGAACTAAGGCAAGTGGTACGGGAAACAGACTGTAAAAAAGAAGGTTGAGATGAGAATAAATTATGTTTACACTTACCTGAAGGAACTGCACTAGGTATTTGACAGAAATAGTCTCATTTAAGCTTCAATACAAAGAGTTGACTCATTGGAAAAGTCTCTGATGCTGGGAGGGATTAGGGGCAGGAGAAGAAGGGGATGACAGAGGATGAGATGGCTGGGTGGCATCACTGACTCGATGGATGTGAGTCTGAGTGAACTCCGGGAGTTGGTGATGGACAGGGTGTTTCCCTGCGTGCTGCGATTCATGGGGTTGCAGAGTCAGACACGACTGAGCGACTGAACTGAACTGAACTGAAGCTTCAATAGGATACTATCTATGATATAGTCATAATTTCTATTTTAGACAGAAAATTCTAAGATCAGGGAAACTGTTTTAAGTTTTGCAATGTCACAAAATGATAGATAAAGGAAACATAATTCAAATCCACATCATTTTATTTTATTTTCAAATACCTTTGTGCTGTTCTATGCTTAGTTACTCAGTCATGTCTGGCTCTTTGTGACCCCATGGACTGTAGCCTGCCAGGTTCCTCTGTCCATGGGGTTCTCCAGGCAAGAATACTGGAGTAAGTATCAATTCCTTTCTCCAGGGGATCTTCCTGACGCAGGAATCAAACCAGGGTGTCCTGTATTGCAGGTGGATTTTTTACCAGCTGAGCTACCAAGGAAGCCCCAAATACCTTTGTACATTTCATGTAAGTAAGTAAATAAATAAAAGTTTTGATATATTTAAAACCTCTTCTTCAACATTTATGCTTGCTTTTATAGTAGAAATTTATTTTGTGGATTCTTGGATTGGTAATGGAAAAGGATGCATCAAGGTGTATTTTTTTCTTATAAATTAAGTAATAGCAAAGAGGCTGAACCCCTAACTTCAACAGTATATAATAATTATCTCAGAATCAATCAAAAATGTGTAAGATCTAAAACTATAAAACTCTCAGGAGAAAACATGGGGATATATTTTCATAATAATAAATTTGGCAATAGTTTCTTAGATATGACAATAGAATTACACACAATAAGGAGAAAAAATTGCTGACTAATAGTTTCATAACATTGAAAGCTTTTGTGTTTTAAAGTACTCTGTCCAGAAAGCTAAAAGAAAATCCAAAGGATAGGATAAAATACTTGCAGATTATATATGCAAAAAGGATTTGATCTAGGTTATATAAAGACTTCTTACAAAGTAAAAATTAAAAGACAATAACAACAAAAGGACAAACTCAATGATAACAACAAAATGATTTGAACAGACATATCACCAAAGAGGACATACAAATGACCAGTAAGGACATAAAAATTCCCAATATCATTAGTCATCAAGGAAATACAAATCAAAATCTCAAGGAGATACCACTAAACTACTAAGAGAGGTATTGAATTACCCACAGTTCCTTGGGGATATATTGCCCACAGTTCTCAGCTCATGACATCAGTCGAGAATCGTTTGTGCTACTCCCTTCTCACCTCCCTGCCCTCTTTCTATCAGTCGTTATCTTGACTGCTCCCCAGATAATGCCTTGACTGTGCACTTACTCTTAGTCTGCCTCACACAATGAAGCAAAGTTGATCCAGAACAGTGCCAACCACAACTCTACTGGAACCAGGCTCTACTTCCACCATCATTACATCTCCCATAAATTACAGTTTTGAATTAAGACCTAAAACAAATGTCATAAGCAAATAATTTACAATGAACAAAATGAAATTTTCCCAATGAACAATCAGTTATTTTGCTGTGTAGTTCTTTAAAACTGATTTGTTTTAGGAGAACTGGCCAACTTAACCTTAACAATTATATTGGCCTGTTAGTTTTATCCTTATCAATAATTTTCCCCTGGATTAGCATTTCCATTCAGCAATTTTTTTTGAGAGACTACTTAATTCTAGCAACAACTACAAATATGAATAAGATATAATCTCTACTCTGCAAGAGCACCTAGATTAAGAATCAAGTGAAAATATAACTACAGACAAAAAGACAAAAGCCAAATTAAGGGGCAGGAAATTGCCTAGGATATCAGTCTCCATTGAGAAATAAAGTATCTGGAGTATTAAAGCATCTCTAAGAATATAAGAACAAAAGTATTTCATATATCAATACATTGAATAAGAGTCACTATTAAAGGTAGTTGGAAGAATGCTTTGATGTAAGTCACTGAGAGTGGGAAGACAACACATCTGAGAGGAGTGTTACTTAGGCTGAACTGCATCAGAACCGGATGAACTCTGGTACTTCTATTTGAGCAGAGCACACAAAACAGGTGCTGGATCACTGCAGATGACAGAGGGGAGGCCGTGTGCCCCACAAGCATTCTCCATCATGGTCTCACTCTGACCCTGCGGGCCCTCTCCTGGACATAACACGACTCCAGTATTAATTTGATATTTGATTTCATGTTACTTTTTCTTCTCAAAACAGCCATAGCCTCACTTACATATGATGCAGGCCGTGTGTGCTCACTCACCCAGTCATGTCCAATTCTTTGTGATCCCATGGACTATAGCCACAGGCTCCTCTGTCCTTGGAATTTCCCAGGCAAGAACACTGGAGTGGGTAGCCATTTCCTACTCCAGGGCATCTTCGTGACCCAGGGATTGAACCCTCATCTCTTGCATCTCCTGTTTTGGCAGGTGGATTCTTTACCACTGTGCCACCTGGGAAGCCCTTACATTTGGTATAAACTAATAAAATTGCTTCATACTTAACTGACAATATATTAACAGAAGCAAAGAGAACAAGATTCTGTTGTATTCTGATAGATAAGTCTATAAACCAGCCTGGATCTGAATCTTTTTCTAAGTTTGTTCTGGTCCAATATGGATGTATACCTACTCCTGCAAAACCCATGTCTCTGCCTGTGCTCTAAATTTCATCCCCTTCACCTTCTTTAAATCCATATCTTTGATTTACTTGTATTTTATCTCTCTTTCTTTATTCCTCTCTTTTCTCTCACTGCCTCCATTTTTCTATTCTGGATTTTTCTCCTAGAATTAAAAAATAAATAAATAAACTCTCTAGGTGGGACAGCAAACACTGTAAAACTTGACCTTTAACCTCCCTTCCAAAATGATCTCAAATGTGTCTCAAATATGTTCACCGAATTACAACCACTCTTTGATTCTTGGATGCTAAGTTCTGTCTCCTCCAGGGACACTTACACTTGTTGAACTCTCTGCTTGCAGGAATTATCCTTCAAGGCTACTATACAGTTTGGATTTTAAAAGCATTTTTAGGCATAAATGCCTTGGGCTTCTATTCTCATGGTGGGTGGGTGGTTACCTCTGTAGCTATTTAAACTCCATTTAGTCAAATCTGTGAGATGCTGGACATGGAACAACAGATTGGTTCCAAATAAGAAAAGGAGCACATCAAGGCTGTATATTGTCACCCTGCTGATTTAACTTATATGCAGAGTACATCATGAGAAACACTGGGCTGGAGGAAGCACAAGCTGGAATCAAGATTGGTGGGAGAAATATCAATAACTTCAGATATACAGATGATACCACCCTTATGGCAGAAAGTGAAAAACTGAAGAGCCCCTTGATGAAAGTGAAAAAGGAGAGTCAAAAAGTTGGCTTAAATCTCAACATTCAGAAAACGAAGATCATGGCCTCTGGTCCCATCACTTCATGGGAAATAGATGGGGAAACAGTGGAAACAGTGACTGACTTTATTTTGGGGGCCTCCAAAATCACTGCAGATGGTGATTGCAGCCATGAAATTGAAAGACGCTTACTCCTTGAAAGGAAAGTTATGACCAACCTAGATAGCATATTAAAAAGCAGTGACATTACTTTGTCAACAAAGGTCCATCTAGTTAAGGCTATGGTTTTTCCAGTAGTCATCTATGGATGTGAGAGTCGGACTATAAAGAAAGCTGAGTGCGAAGAATTGATGCTTTTGAACTGTGATTTGGAGAAGACTCTTGAGAGTCCCTTGGACTGCAAGGAGACCCAACCAGTCCATCCTAAAGGAGATCAGTCTTGGATGTTTATTGGAAGGACTGATATTGAAGCTGAAATTCCAATACTTTGGCCACCTGATGCGAAGAGCTGACTCTAAAAGACCCTGATGTTGGGAGAGATTGAAGGCAGGAGGAGAAAGGGATGACAGAGGATGAGATGGTTGGATAGCATCATCAACTCAGTGGACATGGGTTTGGGTGGACTCCGGGAGTTGGTGATGGACAGGGAGGCCTGGAATGCTGTGGTTCATGGGGTCACAAAGAGTCAGGTACAACTGAGTGACTGAACTGAACTGATGAGATGGTTGGATGGCATCACCAATTCAATGGACATGACTTTGAGAAAACTCCAGGAGCTGGTGATTGACAGGGAGGCCTGGTGTATTACATTTCATGAGGTGGCAGAGTCAGACATGACTGAGCAACTGAACTGAACTGAACTAGTCAAATCTTTTTCTCATTTCCAGATGTGTTGCTAACAATTTAGAAATTTGCTTTACTGGTAAAATTAATGGTGGCCAGGAAATGTGGATTAGATAGAATATTTTAGAGATTTTATCATTTAAATGAAAAGGGTACATTAGTCTGATAATGCCTCCACACTATCTTTTAGAAAGATACTCGACAGTTGATTCTAAAATGGCAATGTTCAACCATAATATAAGAAATTTTTGTCTGATGATTAACTATAAAGTTAATGGAATACTTACAATGGTTTGAAAATTATGTCCATTTTAGATTTTCTATTTTTCAAGATGTTACTAGGGCACCTAAAAAGGCAGAGAACTGAGGCACTGTAGATCAAATAAGCCACTGTAGGGACTTGTTGCTTTGGTTCATGTTTACTAGTATATTTGACCTGATAAATCACTATATCGGGACCTCCACACATCTTATTGTTTACACAAGTGTAGTGTTAGTTTCTCAGTCATATTCCACTCTTTGTGACTCCATGGATTCTAGTCTGCCAGTCTCCTCTGTCCATGGGATTCTCCAGGCAAGAATACTGGAGTGGGTTGCCATTCCCTTCTCCAGGGATCTTCTCAACTCAGGGATCGAACCTAGGTCTCCTGCATTGGAGGCAGATTTTTTAAACCATCTGAATTATAGGGAACTGCTCTATTGGGACCTCTACACATCTTACTGTTTATTCCTGGAAGCTCTTGTCCAGGCAAGTAATTTTATTGTTTATTATAGGAGCTTCTCAAAGAACCACTGACACTTCAGTAGAAAGTCTCAACAGATAGGTTATGCCTTAAGACTCAAACTCAAAATCCTTGCTTTGTTATTTCCATGAATTCTAAACCAATATATCCATAATAAATACCAAACCTTAATCAAGTCCTTACATTGAAAAATTCACCTTAAACCAAACTTCAAGTTCTCATTAAAATACAACTTTGCCATTCTACATTAGAGATACTACCAAAGTTATGTTGAATTAGTGTTCTCCTTACTGAGATAAAAGATAAATTCAGCTATCTCCTATTAGTTCATTGTGCTAGAGATATTCAAATGTATGCAATGAAGTATAGTCAAAGGCTAGCTTTTACTTTAATCAAGTAGAACATTTGAGAGGGAAGTCTTTGACTGTGTGGATCACCACAAACTGTGGAAAATTCTGAAAGAGATAAGAATACCAGAGCACCTGACCTGCCTCCTAGAAATCTGTATGCAGGTCAGGAAACAACAGTTAGAACTGGACATGGAACAACAGACTGGTTCAAAATAGGAAAATTAGTACATCAAGGCTTTATGCTGTCACCCTGCTTATTTAACTTATGTGCAGAATATATCACAAGAAACGCTGTGTTGGATGATGAAATCAAGACTGCTGGGAGAAATATCAATAACCTCAGATATGCAGATGACACCACCCTTATGGCAGAAAGTGAAAAAGAACTAAAAAGCCTCTTGATGAAAGTGAGAGAGGAGAGTGAAAAAGTTGGCTTAAAACTCAACATACAGGAAACTAAGATTATGGCATCTGGTCCCATCACTTCATGGCAAATAGATGGGGAAACAGTGGAAACAGTGGCAGAGTTTATTTTGGGGGCTCCAAAATCACTGAAGATTGTGACTGTAGCCAATAAATTAAAAGATGCTTGCTCCTTGGAAGAAAAGTTATGACCAACCTAAACAGTATATTAAAAAGCAGAGACATTACTTTGCCAACAAAGTTTCGTCTAGTCAAGGCTATGGTTTTTCCAGGGGTCGTGTGTGGATGTGAGATTTGAACTATAAAGAAAGCTGAGTGTCGAAGAATTGATGCTTTTGAACTGTGGTGTTGGAGAAGACTCTTGAGAGTCCCTTGGATAGCAAGAAGATCCAACCAGTCCATCCTAAAGGAAATCAGTCTTGATTATCCACTGGAAGGAAGACTGATGTTGAAGCTGAAACTCCAATAATTTGGCCACCTGGTGCAAAGAACTGATTCATTGAAAAAGACCCTGATGCTGGGAAAGATTGAAGGTGGGAGAAGAAGGGGATGACAGAGGATAAGATTGTTGGATAGTTGGATGGCATCACCAACTCAATGGACATGAGTTTGAGTGAACTCTGGAAGTTGGTGATGGACAGAGAATCGTGGGGTGCTGCAGTCCATGGGGTCACAAAGAGTCGGAGATGACTGAGTGACTGAACTGATATATTCAAATGCCATACTTCAAAATAACCTTTTCTATCTCAGGATCCAAAGTTGCCAACCCATTTAGTCACCATTTTTATATCACATGTTTGTTTTTGCTTCACACCTTTTATTACAATCAGACAACATAAATGTTGAGGCTTCCCTAGTGGCTCAGTGGTAAAGAATCTGCCTGCTGATGCAGGAGATGCGAGTTCAATCCCTCGGTGGGGAACATCACCTGGAGAAGGAAATGGCAACTCACTCCAATATTCTTGCCTGGGAAATCCCAGAGACAGAGGACCCTAGTGGGCTACAGTCCATGCGGTCCCAAAAGAGAAAGACTTGACTTAATGACCAAACAACAGCAATATAAATATTGTGTTTATGGGGTAATTTTTTGTTTGTTTGTTTGTTTATGGGCTTATTATTTTCTTTCTCATTTATTTAGTCATTCCACACTTATATGGCCTACTGAATGCCAGGTAGTAATCTAGGCAATGAAGATACAGCATGTTTGCACCCACTTCAAAATAGGCATAATTTTGCTTATTTTCTTTTCATTCACTTCTTGGTGGCCAGAACCAAAGACTTGTATTGGTATGTATTAGTCTCTTGTCAAAAATATTTTGAATGCATGAGTAAAATGGGTAAGTGCATAAATTAACTTCCACTCAAATGAATGCAAAAATTTAACCTGTAAATGTGCATCAGTGTTTTTTTTCTGTGCCCAGTCCATATCCCTAGGCCTTATTCTATGTGTTCCAGCCTATTCCCTTCTTTTACTTAAATTATCTTTTTAAAAGTTTTAAAATTAATTTCTATTGGAATATAGTTTATTTGCAGTATTGTATAGTTTCTGCTGTACAGTAAAGTGAATCAGTTATTTATATATATCCACTCATTTTATTTTATTTATTTTTTAATTTTTATATTTACTTTATTTTGCTTTACAATAGTGTATTGCTTTTGCCATACATTGACATGAATCAGCCACAGGTGTACATGAGTTCCCAATCCTGAACCTCCCTCCCACCTCCCACCCCATATCATCTCTCTGGATCATCCCCATGCACCAGCCCCAAGCATCCTGTATCCTGTATCAAACATAGACTGGCGAATCATTTCTTACCTGATACTATACATGTTTCAATGCCATTCTCCCAAATCATCCCACCCTCTCCATCTCCCACAGAGTCCAAAAGTCCATTCTATACATCTGTGTCTCTTTTGCTGTCTCGCATAGAGGGTTATCATTACCACCTTTCTAAATTCTATATATATGTGTTAGTATACTGTATTGGTGTTTTTCTTTCTGGCTTACTTCACTCTGTATAATAGGCTCCAGTTTCTTCCACCTCATCAGAACTGATTCAAAAATATTCTTTTTAATGGCTGAGTAATACTCCATTGTGTATATGTACCACAGCTTTCTTATCCATTCATCTGCTGATGGACATCTAGGTTGCTTCCATGTCCTGGCTATTATAAACAGTGTTGTGATGAACATTGGGGTACACGTGTCTCTTTCAATTCTGGTTTCCTTAGTGTGTATGCCCAGCAGTAGGATTGCTGGGTGATAAGGCAGTTCTATTAGCAAATTTTTAAGGAATCTCCACACTGTTCTCCATAGTGGCTGTACTAGTTTGCATTCACACCAACAGTGTAAGAGGGTTCCCTTTTCTCCACACCCTCTCCAGCATTTATTGCTTGTAGACTTTTGGATCACTGCCACTCTGACTGGTGTGACATGGTACCTCATTGTGGTTTTGATTTGCATTTCTCTGATAATGGGTGATGTTGAGCATCTTTTCATGTGTTTGTGACAAACCCACAGCAAACATTATCCTCAATGGTGAAAAATTGAAAGCATTTCCCGTAAAGTCAGGAACAAGACAAGGGTGCCCAATTTCACTGCTACTATTCAACATAGTTCTGAAAGTTTTGGCCACAGCAATCAGAGCAGAAAAAGAAATAAAAGGAATCCAAATTGGAAAAGAAGAAGTAAAACTCTCACTGTTTGCAGATAACATGATCCTCTACATAGAAAACCCTAAAGACTCCACCAGAAAATTACTAGAGCTAATCAATGAATATAGTAAAGTTGCAGGATATAAAATCAACACGCAGAAATCCCTTGCATTCCTATGCACTACAATGAGAAAGTAGAAAAAGAAATTAAGGAAAAAATTCCATTCACCATTGCAATGAAAATAATAAAATATTTAGGAATATATCTACCTAAAGAAACTAAAGACCTATATATAGAAAATTATAAAATACTGATGAAAGAAATCAAAGAGGACACTAATAGATGGAGAAATATACAATGTTCATGGATTGGAATAATCAATATAGTGGACATGAGTATACTACCCAAAGCAATCTACAGATTCAATGCAATCCCTATCAAGCTACCAGAAGTATTTTTCACAGAGCTAGAACAAATAATTTCACAATTTGTATGGAAATACAAAAAACCTCAAATAGCCAAAGCTATCTTGAGAAAGAAGAATGGAACTGGAGGAATCAAACTGCCTGACTTCAGGCTCTACTACAAAGCCTCAGTCATCAAGACAGTATGGTACTGGCACAAAGACAGAAATATAGATCAATGGAACAAAATAGAAAGCCCAGAGATAAATCCACACACATATGGACACCTTATCTTTGACAAAGGAGGCAAGAATATACAATGGAGAAAAGACAATCTCTTTAACAAGTGGTGCTGGGAAAACTGGTCAACCACTTGTAAAAGAATGCAACTAGATCAGTTTCTAACACCACACACAAAAATAAACTCAAAATGGATTAAAGATCTATATGTAAGACCAGAAACTATAAAACTCCTAGAGGAGAACATAGGCAAAACACTCTCTGACATAAATCACAGCAGGATCCTCTGTGATCCACCTCCCAGAATACTGGAAACAAAAGCAAACATAAACAAATGGGGCCTAATTAAAATTAAAAGCTTCTGCACAACAAAGGAAACTATAAGCAAGGTGAAAAGACTGCCTTCAGAATGGGAGAAAATAATAGCAAATGAAGCAACTGACAAACAACTAATCTCAAAAATATACAAACAACTTATGCAGCTCAAATCCAGAAAAATAAATGACCCAATCAAAACATGGGCCAGAGAACTAAATAGACATTTCTCCACTCTTTTTTAGATTTCCTTCCCATATTTGTCATTACAGAATATTGAGTAGAGTTCCTTCTGGAATATATGAAGTCCTTATCATCTATTATATGTGTGTATATATATATATAAAATATATATATAATGTATATATATTAAAATGTATTATATAATTATAATAATATATAATAATTATAATATACTATATATCATTTACTATATATGTGTGTGTGTGTGTGTGTGTGTGTGTGTGTGTGTGTGTGCGTGTGAATCCTAACTTCCTACTTTATCTTCCCCCAACCCCGGCACCCAGCCCAGTCCCTTCTGATGATAAAGCCATTTCTGTGCTTGAGGGTTTTCTCCAAAGTAGGCCAGAAATCAGAAATGCTTTTACCTGTGAAAAGCCCACAGCCGGTAACTGAGAGGATGAGGATACAGCATCCTGTAGTGATGGCCGTGCTTGTGCTAGAATTCTTATCATGTCAGCTCTCTAAAGGTTTTCCCCACAGGATTCAGTCCCAGTCACTTAAAGGCAACACAGTCAGTTGCCTTTACAATGTGCCGTGCATTACTGGCTTCCTTCTCCTGCTTATCTCACTTCATTACTCTAATACCAAATCTTCTTCACATACTAAGTAATTACTTGAACTAGTATCCTGTTATGATCTGCTCCCACAGTATCTAAACTAAATTACCCAGTTCCCCCAAATCCTTCTCCAACTGTGGAAAGATGCCTGTACTTGCTATGTTAACACCTAGAAGAGGTATTTGGAAGATTTTAATGTACCAAGTGACTATTGAACTGAGTCTTGAAAGAGGCCCTCAGTTTATTTCCCAGGCTTTCCTCTCACATATAATCTCCCCCTTTCAAACACACAACATGCATTTAACTGTATTACATACATGAGTAAAATGAAAATCATAATTAAATAATTACAATCATTATCCATTATGATCAAATTGTAATGATTAACTTCCTGGTCATAGCATTATACAAAGCAAATCATCTCTCCTTGGCACTTAGTCCTCAAAATATGAGATACGAATGCACATAAACATTTAAAACAAGATGATTATATAGATTATAATTATGGCCTTGCTGTTAAATAAATACTGGTCTATCTTTCAATAAGCAAGATGAAAACTAACATTCAAATTTTGAAAACATATGTGTTATTAGGGCTTCCCTGTTGATTCAGTTGAAGAATCCACCTGCAATGCAGGAGATCTGTGTTTGATCCTGGTTTGGAAAGATTCCCTGGAGAAGGAAATCGCAACCCATTCCACTATTTTGGGACCTTAGAAGTCATATGATATCATTACTCTATTGGTTAACAGCCACAAATCACCTGATTTAATGAGATGGACCATAGACTCCAACTCTTGTAGCGAAGACAGTCAAACAATTTGAAGGTCATGTTTTAGAATCACCAGAGTGATGCTATTGGAACTTATAAATTTATTTTGCTTCTTTCCGTTTCTTCTATATTCCAGGAATACAATATTTATCTAAATAGGAAACTTATATTCTTAATTCCCCTCATTCAAGTAAATGAAAAATATTCCATCCAACTAGCTAAACATCATTCTTTTAAAACATGATAATAGTTTGAAATCCAATCTTTGTCAAAATGTGAAAAAAAGGAAATTTCCCCAAATTTTCTGACTGCAAATATTATTTAAAATTTTCTTAAACCTTTTATTCCTATGTAGTAATCAAGTGAGGTTCAGAATTATCAAGCATAAAAAATCTGATTGACTTAAAATATCCACAAAATTAGGAATGAGTTAATAATGTATCCTTGAATTACTGGGATACTGTTTTCTAATTACTGATTGATTTTGCCCTTTTTTTTTTTTTTTTTTGGAAATGCAGGTAGGTAATATAGATACTTCCTCTGATTTTTATGTTCTGTAGTTGAAGACATAACAGGTAAATGTGGCTCTTTTTCTTTTTTAATAGAAAAAAAAATCCTAAAATTTGTATAGAATAGCAAAAGTCCCCAAAGAGCCAAAATTTTATATTCTTTAAAGTGTATATTTTCAATTCAAAATTAATTTTTGTTTGTAGCATTTTTCTCCTATTTAAAAGATAATTGCTACTCTTTTAGGAGGTTCAGGAGGGAGGGGACATATGTACACCTTTGACTAATTCATGTTGATGTATTGCAGAAATCAAACCAATATTGTAAGCCAATAATGAATTAAAATAAATTAAATAAATATAATTTAAAAAATACATTTGCAGAATGCAATAATCTCAAAATTTTGTTAAAGGAATTAGGATACATAAAGAAATAATTTATATGCCATTAACTGTACAAAGAAGGAGGACAAAACAGTTATATTGGAATTTTTGTATATTATTAAAATTAATTGATAGTATTTGAATTAAATAACTTTAAGTTAAATATAAATTGTAATATCCAGGGAAACAATTGAGAAAATATACTAAATATATAGTAAAAATAAAAAATAATTAATATGTTCTTTTTAATTTAAAATGAGGAACCAAAGGAAACAACAACAACAAAAATAAATAAATAGCAGAATGGCAGATATGAATTCTTAGTAACCTGATCTTAGGAAACTCCCATAGGTACAGGCTGGAAGAGAAAAGCTAATATAGCAGGAGCAATCTAATGTACTTAACCTGTTAAGAGGTAACCCAGGAAATCGTGCCATATTGGAAGCTCAGTGGAGGTCTCTATGGGCAGATTGGGCAGTCACCATTATTGGTAACTGGTTCCCTGGTTCATGTTTCTAAGCTCATATATCACCTCCATTTATGGCACTATGTGCACTTTGTTCTGAATGAATTCGGTTCAGTTCAGTTCAGTCACTCAGTCGTGTCAGACTCTGTGACCCCATGAACCACAGCATGCCAGGCCTCCCTGTGAATCACCAACTCCTGGAGTCCACCCAAATCCATATACACTGAGTCGGTGATAACAATCAACCATCTCATCCTTTGTTGTCCCTTCTCCTGCCCTCAATATTTCCCAGCATCAGGGTCTTTTCCAATGAGTTAACTCTTCACGTGAGGTGGCCAAAGTATTGGAGTTTCAGCTTTAGCATCAGTCCTTCCAATGAATACTCAGGACTGATCTCCTTTAGGATGGATTGGTTGGATCTCCTTGCAGTCTAAGGGAATCTCAAGAGTCTTCTCCTACACCACAGTTCAAAAGCATAAATTCTTCTGCACTCAGCTTTCTTTATAGTCCAACTCTCACATCCATACATGACCACTGGAAAAAGCATAGCCTTGACTAGACGGATCTTTGTTGACAAAGTAATGTCACTGCTTTTTAATATGCTGTCTAGGTTGGTCATAACTTTCCTTCCAAGGAGTAAGCGTCTTTCAATTTCATGGCTGCAATCTCCATCTGCAGTGATTTTGGAGCCCAGAAAAATAAAGTCAGCCACTGTTTCCACTGTTTCCCCATCTATTTGCTATGAAGTAATGGGACTGGATGCCAGGATCTTAGTTTTCTGAATGCATTGGACAATGACAAAAGTGTCTAAGGGAAAAAGGTGGCTGGTTTGCATAAATAGGCCATTTATCCACTTGATTATTAAAATATTTTTCTGCCAAGGTTAACATTTTGCTTAACATTCACATGGGACACAAATATCTTCACAATTTTGCCTATTCAGATGGGTCTATCTACATACATCTTCCCCAGACCTCCATATTACCAATTTTCTAATCATTTCCCTGTAAGTCCTCAACTATTGAGCCAAATCATAGATCATAGTGTATAAATCCAATATACATTCATACACTTGGCTGCTTCTTCCAAGAAAAATGAACAACTGGGTGCATTGCTCAAGAGTCTACCAAATTGGAGGAATTCCCTTCACCACTGTACTTTGAGGATGCTTTAGAAAGGGATTGTAGTGCTATAGTTGTTCATTTTTGGATGATGATTATATGTCATAAAGAACCTTCTGTAAGATCTGTAATCCAAGCCAAAAGTTTTTCTTTCTTAGTAACCTGATCTTAGGAAACTCCCATAGGTTCAGGCTGGAAGACAGAAGCTAATACAGCAGGAGTGAGGACTATTGACATTTGGCCACTTCTGCATGTAGGTTATTTGTGCCTTCAGAGCCTTCTTGAGTTTAATCTTGCATGTACCACTTCCAATGTCTTGATTCTCAACACACCCAAAGGTATGACTCAATGGATCATACGGCACTCAATTCATAATAGATGTTCCAGATTGTGTGGTAATTTGGTGACACATGGTTGAGGATGCAGGCTCTACTAAGGCCCAGTAGCAGAACAAAAGGTGTTTCTTAAAAGAGACCAATTATCCACAGAGGATGTCAGAGCTTGGCTCAAAAATCCTAAAAGTTTGTATTGTAATTTATCTACATAAGACTGCTGATTCTGGGAGATAGTGGAGGACAGAGGAGTCTGGCATACTACAGTACACAGGGTTGCAAAAAGTCAGACAGGACCTGTTCACTGAACAACAAATTGTGACAGATACTCAAAGCCTAAAATTTCTGACTGTGTAGAGTCCAGTGTCTTCTTCCCCCAACAGATGATTGAATTGAAAGAGTTAGCTCTCATTACTTCTCATATAATAGAACATTATCATACAAAAAAATATTCAATTCTAATCCAAGCTTTGGACTTAATGACTGCCTTTAAAAAGCAGTTCTAAGTTATTAGTGCAACAGTTCTCATAATGCATTTTGCTAATTCCATTTTTAATTCATTTATCCATGCATCAAATATTTTTCAAATGGCTTATATATGGCATCAAATATATTATTATCCTTGATGTAAAAGAGTTTACATTCCAGTGAAAGAGACAGAAGAGTAAAACAAAGTAATGTGTGTCATGGCAAATGTACTGAATAGGGAAGATATAGGATTGTAAGAGAAGACTGCATAAATTGATTCCAGACAAGGGTTAGAAGTAAAGAAGATCTCTTAGAGACATAAGAATGAGATGAAATTTGAAAGATGACTAGAAATTATAATAAAGTAAATGTCTATGTTGAATTGCAAGTGAGGCTGTACTGGAGGCAGAGAATGTGATGTAGAGACAAATTAGGAAACTACAGCTAGAGTTCAAGTTCTAAGGAATATCAGAGATAGTGGGAGCATTGGGTTAGGTGAAAAAATATATAGAGAGGTAAAATTAGATAATACATGATGATGATTATAAATTGGGAATAGTGAAGGAAGAGGATATTTATGATAGCTCAAGTTCTGGCTTTGACAATCTAGGATGTGGGTAGTAACTTGGTTCACATAGAAATGCAAAGTGAAAAACAAGTTTGCAGAAATTGGGAAGAGGTTGGTTCAAAGGTGTAAACTTGATGTTAGAAGACAAATTCTGTAAAGCTGATGCACAGAATTGTGATTACGGTTGCAATATTGTATTTTTTAAAAAGACAGAAAAATAGTTTGTAGAAAAAGAATTCAGTTTCTTACCCTTATTACAGAAAAACTGAGGAAACTTTTAAGTGAAACTGATGTCTTATACTTTGAGTCACTCATTTGTTTAAAACAATGTGTTTAAAACAGTGTGCCTGCCATACACTACCAAGTCTTGGAGCAAATAAATAAAATGACAACACAAAGACCATTTTGGCAAAGAGAAACCAGGTAAGAAATTACAATAAATTATGATAAATATTTTACTGTTATGTTAAAAAAAGACAAACAAACACATTGTTCATATTGGTAAATGTCTGGAGATCATAGTGTCTTCCTTCTACTCAGAATTTTTACTTGTCAAGTTTTTCGGAACCTTTGATCTCTAGACAGAGCTGAAAAACCTCAGTTTCTTGTCACTTAATAAGGGGAGACTTCCAAGTGTCTGCCCATAAGAACAATAGTTATTGTTTTAACAGAGGAGTTTTCACAGCTTCCAGAGCCACCCCAAACTCTGCCTGGAAACCAAGAGCTTTGGAAAAATCAGAGAAAAATTGTTTATCTTAAGATGTTTTGAGGCATAAATCAAGTATGCTCCTCCTCAAGTTGCCAGACCTAAGTAAGACTGGCCCTAAAACCTTGATTTCAAAATTCAGTAAATACTTCAACAAGGTCTAGTGGATTATTCATGCTTGCTGGTACTAACCATTATTGCTGGACTGAAATAATATTTCCTACTATTTCTATAAATACTCTTATGTTACAACTTCTGTATCTATCAAGGGCTATAAATAGTGACTTTGACAGGGCAGTAACAATGGCCTATGCAATTAATACAGCTAAAACATGAAGTATCATTTACTGTATTAAAATATATATAGGCTTATGGACAAAGGCAGATGAGTGTGTTAGAAGGAAACAGATGTTACAGAACTTTCATTCTCCATCTTTTAACTGAAGACTATTTAAAAGACTTTTGTCAACTAAAATTGTTAAGATATGTGTATAAACAGGTTTCAGAGTGACCTTGAGCTATTTGCTCTATCATTTCCAAAGAATACCAAGGCTTTACAATTGCTATGGATGAAGGCAATACCCTGCACTTAATATGTTCATTTTTTAGAGAAGAGTATTCTACATTCTGTTGATATTTCTCTGAAAAAATGGGAAGGGGAAAAGAAGCTAGCTGAAGATGAAAATTCTAGACTGATGCCTCCTCTGGCAGTTAGTTATAGATTTCCTACCAAGCTTTGATGTTGGAATGGAAATAAATTAGATAATCAGTAAACCTATGGTTAGCCCAAGACAACATGAATTTCAAGCTGCCTTAGTTAATGTATACATACTCAAAACCTCCTGGAAGTCTTAGTTTATAACCTTGAGTCAAGAAGAGAACTATCCTGGGCTCTACAGAGGCCATCTAAGTTCATCTCAATTTATTAATTTTGTAATAATGATCAAACCACTATCTCCTGCAGTGAATAGCCTCAATAACTCTGTAGAAGACATAGGAACACTCCAGAGGGTGCCAATTGAAAAAGCACAATTACATTTGTAACACGAATCTCAGTATTCATGGAGAAAACTAGCGAAAAAAAAAAATACTGAACACAGAACACAAGACAACAGTATCATATGGGGTAAACATTCAGAAGAAAGGAAAGTTTCTCAATAACCTTAACCCTTTGCCATCTGACCTTACAGGTAGTTTTAAACACATCTATTTATAGATGTATAACAAATGCATCTATTTTAAATACTCCCTGTAAGGCCAGGCTAGTGTAATTAAGCTCCCAAAATTTTAGGTAGTGAAGTCTGGGAAAACAGATCATAGCATGACTTTATTGACTTTAGTTTTGTCTTTTTAAAGGAACATACTTGGTAGAATAACATTCATGGGTACAGAAGTGCTTTGTTTCCCTGGCGAGCAGAAGTAGAAGGGGGACAGCCTAACTGGGGAGACATGGACCTCCTGTCCACTTGTAGGGAGAAGGGGCATCTTGAGGCTTCTCATTTTTCAGAACATGCTTGCAGAACTGATCAGCAAAGCCCGTTGATTTCTTGGTGCTATGCAAATATAATGTCCCTTGTTCAGTCAGAGTCTTCTCTAGAAAGCACAGGGCCAAGGTAAAAATAGAAGAGAGTAGAATTTAGGAGAGAGACTTAACATTCCCACTGCAATGTCAATAATGCTAATGATGTTAGAGTAATAACTCTTTATTTTGTAGGTTTTCTCTATACCCCTACTTTTGATGACTATTGTTAATGAATAGAACAAGTGTTACTATATTATGATTCATATATATGTGATGAGTTCAATCTCTGTATTAATAATTGCTGTTCCATATATATTATATGAAACATTGTTATCAAAGTAATTATTAATCATTCTTTCAATCAAAAATATTAAGGCCCTGTTATAGTTCATAGCATGTTCCTATGGCATTGAGTTAAAGTCATAATTTGAATGCTCTTAGTTAAAAGCAAATACCTGTTTGCAGAAGTTAATATCAGCTTTCCAGAAGTTATTATCAACTTTATTTATAATTGTGCACACCTGTTGTTTTTCAGTCACCCAGTCATGTTCAACTATTTGCGACCCCATGGATTGCAGCATGCCAGGCCTCCTCATCCCTCACCATCTCCTGGAGTTTGCCCAAGTTCATGCCCATTGCATCGGTGATGCCATCCAGCCATCTCATCCTCTGATCCCCTCTTCCCCTTCTGACCTCAATCGTTCTCAGCATCAGGTCTTTTTCAATGAGTTGGCTGCTTGCATTCAGTGACCAAAATATTGGATATTCAGCTTCAGCATCTGTCCTTCCAATGAGCATTTAGGATTGATTTCCTTTAAAATTGACTGGTTGGATCTCCTTGCTGTACATGGGACTCTCAAGAGTTTTCTCCAGCACCGCAGTTTGAAGGCATTAATTCTTCCGTCCTCTGCCTTCTTTACAATTCAGCTCTCACACCCATATGTGACTACTGGAAAAACCATAGCCTTGACTATACAGACCTTTGTCAGCAAAGTGATGTCTTTGCTTTTCAATAAACTATCTAGGTTTGTCATAGCTTCCCTAACAAGAAGCAGACATCTAATTTTATGGCTGCAATCACCATCCAGTAATTTTAGAGCCCAAGATGAGGAAATGTGTCACTGCTCCCACCTTTTCCCCTTCCATTTGCCATGAAGTGACAGGAATGGATACTATGATCTTTGGGTTTTTTTTTTTAATATTTAGTTTTAAGCCAATTTTTTCACTCTCCTCCTTCACCTTCATCAAGAGATTCTTTAACTCCTCTTCTCTTTCTGTTATTACAGTAGTATTATCTGCTTATATAAGGTTGTTGATATTTCTCCCACTAATCTAACTCCAGCTTGGTTCATATAATGTTGAAGACTAACATGCAAGATTTTGAGCATAATCTTATTATCGTGGGAGGTAAGTGCACACCTGAAAACAAGCCAAATATCAATCAACTGCTGCATGGATAACCAAGCTATGGAGTAAACCATGCAATGGAAAAGTGCTGCTGCTGCTAAGTTGCTCCAGTCGTGTCAGACTCTGTGCTACCCCATAGACGGCAGCCCACCAGGCTCTGCCGTCCCTGGGATTCTCCAGGCAAGAACACTGGAGTGGGTTGCCATTTCCTCTCCAATGCGTGAAAGTGAAAGTGAAAGTGAAGTTGTTCAGTCGTGTCCGACTCGTAGGGACCTAGTGGACTACAGCCCACCAGGTTCCCCCATCCATGGGATTTTCTACCCAAGATACTGGAGTGGGGTGCCATTGCCCTCTCCAATGGAAAACTACTCAGTAGCAAAGATGAATAAGCCACTGAAATATGAAACCGCATGGATGAAAGTTAAAAGTTTTTTGCTGAATGAAATATATAAGACAAAATTTATTTGACATTCTGGAAAATGTAAAACTATGGAGGCAGATATGTATCAATGTGTACTATGTACTAGGGGTTAGAGGTGAAGATTGACTACAAAGGGGAACAGAGAAAATTTGGGGGTTTGCTACAGAACTATATATATATGTCAAAATTCATAGAATTATACATCTAAGAAGGAACAAATGTTATATATAAAACATATATAAGCAAAACTAGATTTAAAAGCTGGTCTTCTAGAAATTATGGCATATATCTGTCTTGTTGTTGTTGCTGTTGTTTAGTTATTAAGTTGTGTCCAACCCTTTTGTGACCCCATGGACTGTAGCCCACCAGGTTCCTCTGTCCAGAGGACTCACCAGGCAAGAATACTAGAATGAGTTGCCATTTCCTTCTCCAAGGGATTTTCCCAAACCAAGGATTGAACCTGCGTCTCCTGATTGGCAAAAGGATTCTTTACCCTGAGCCACCAGGGAAGGCCATATATCTGTTGTACTTGCTTTAAATATGCAACAAAGAGATTGACATTTCATAACTGTGCCTAGCAATGATAATAATAGTCATGTTGATTATGCTGATGCTAATATTAATGATGATTAACATCCTCAAAGGCACATTGGGAATTAAAAGTTGGGGCAGTCTCAATGAGAAGTTGACCGAAGTTTATTTTTCCTACCTGAACACATTGTCTTATTATTTCAGGGGCTTTGGTTTTGCTAAAATTCAGCAGTGATATAGGCTTAAATATAAAATATCTTTCCTTTCTACATTTTCACAGAACTTACATTGGGATGCCAGTGGAGGATGGGTATGAAGTATTCCTTTCTCTTTGACACTGCTCTAATGCACTGACACTCTTACTGCCTCCACTTTCATTTTTGCTTCTAGCAATGTGTACTCTCAACTGGTCCAAAATAACTAGTGGGAAAATAAAATATTATAACCACCTATAAAGAAAAAGTTAAATGAAGAAACTGATCAGTATATGGGCTTAAAAAAATTACCTTGGATTTTTTTAAAGTTCAATTTTTGGTATACTTGAGCATTTAGATATTCTTCTGGGAGTTATGCTGGAGTATTCTTCCCTCAAATAGTTTATCATCCTCTTGACTCACATTGTGATGAGAGAGCATATTTTTCAAAATTGGTGGTGATATTTGCAACATAAATATCATTTATAAACATCTAATGCTTGTTTAAATGTGCTTTTATAAATAGCTGTTTGTATATGTTATTTTATTTACAGAACTTTTTTTTTTTTCCCCATTTGGAAGCCATGCTGGATTATTTATTAGGTCCAACTAGATTATATTTAGGGCTTCCCAGGTGACTCTGGTGGTAAAGAACCTGCCTCCTAATGCAGGAGATGGAAGAGACACAGCTTTGACCCTGGATCTGGAGGATTCCTTGGAGTAGGAAATGGGAACCCACTCCAGTATTCTTGCCTGGGAAATCGCATGGGCAGAGGAGCTCAGCAGGCTACAGTCCATAGGGTCACAAAGAGTTGGACACAACTGAAGTGACTTAGCTTTCATGCACAGATTATATTTACTGATACATGCACTTAGGACTTTTATCAGTTAAATGCTATGATATTATCTTTATTCATGATGGTGATGGTGAAGTGATTACACAATTTTCATCTGTGGTATGCTGCCCATAAAGTACACTGAACTGAAATTATAACATTTGAAATTTCAGGGAAAAAAAAAATGAAGTCTAACAAAATAGACAAAGGAGTAGATGGTATTTGAAAGAAGTTACACCATTAGGACAAAGTATTTAGATTTTGAAAAGTGAGAAGGACAGTTAAATCTATGGGCTAAAGATGATTCTTTCCAAATCCTAGAACAAAAATAGGCTAAGATAGATATTGTCATATCTTAAAAATGCAAAAAATTAAACAAATTAAACAACATGGATTTACTGCAAAACACAGAAACTATATTCAATATCTTGTAATAAATCATAATGGAGAAGAATAGTAAAAAATAATATAGATGCATTCATATGTATATGTATAACCAAATTACTTTGCTGTATACCTGAAACTAACACAGTATCGTAAATCAACCATACTTCAATTTTAAAATGCAAAAAATAAGACCTAGGAGAGTCAAGGAGTATGTCAAAGGTCTCAGAATGCACAGGTATTTCCCTAAAGAAGGGTGTCTTTTAAATCTATTCATGAATAACATACCTTCAAATGTTGTTTTCAATGAATTGACTAGAAGTAGTACAAAGGAAATTAAAACACCAAGGAGAGAGAACTGCATTCAGATGCACAAGAACTTACCTTTCCACTTTTACAAATATGAACACAATGCCTGCTGTGTATAAGATGCCCCATTTACCTGGGTTGTAGTCTTCAGTTCAGTTGCTCAGTTGTGTCCAACTCTTTATGACCCCATGGACTACAGCATGCCAGGCTTCCCTGTCTACCACCAACTCCACGACCTTACTCAAACTCATATCCTTCGAGCTGGTGATGCCATCCAACCATCTCATCTGTTGTCCCCTTCTCCTCCCACCTTCAGTCTTTCCCAGTATCAGGGTCTTTTCCAATGAGTCAGCTCTTAACATCAAAGTATTGGAGATTCATCTTCATCATCAGTCCTTCCAATGAATATTCAGGACTGATTTCCTTAGAATTGACTGGCTTGATCTCCTTGCAGTCCAAGGGACTCTCAAGAGTCTTCTCCAACACCACAGTTCAAAAACATCACTTCTTCAGAGCTCAGCTTTCTTTATGATCCAACTCTCACATCCATACATACTGGAAAGCCATAGTTTTGACTAGACAGAGCTTTGTTGTCAAAGTAATGTATCTGTTTTTTAATATGCTGTCTAGGTTGGTCATAGCTTTTCTTCCAATGAGCAAACGTATTTGTGTTTCATGGGTGGAAATTTTGGAGCCCGAGAAAATAAAGCCTGTCATTATTTCCATTGTTTCCCCATCTAGTACCCATGAAGTGAAGACACTATATGCCACCATCTTATTTTCTTTTTGAATGTTGAGTTTAAGCACTTTCACTCTCCTCTTTCACTCTCCTTAAGAGGATCTTCAGTTCCTCTTCACTTTCTTCCACAAGGGTGGTGTCGTCTGCATATCTGAGGTTATTGATATTTCTCCCGGCACTCTTGATTCCAACTTGTGCTTCTTCCAGCCCAGTGTTTTGCATGATGTTCTCTGCATGTAAGTTAAATGAGCAGGGTGACGATATACAACTTTGACGCAATATTTTCCAAATTTGAAGCCAGTCTGTTGTTCCATGTCTGTTTCTAACTGTTGTTTCTGGACCTACATACAGATTTCTGAGGAGGCAGGTAAGGTGGTGTGGTATTCCCATCTCTTTAAGAATTTTCTACAGTTTGTTGTGATGAACACAGTCAAAGACTTTGGCATAGTCAATAAAACAGAAATAGATGTTTTTCTGGAAATCCCTTACTTTTTCAATGATCCAGTGGATATTGGCAATTCGATCTCTGGTTCCTCTGCCTTTTCTAAATCCAGCTTGAACACCTAGAAGCTCACGGATAACTTACCATTGAAGCCTGACTTGGGAGCTATCTCAAATCCTGAAAGGTGATGCTGTGAAAGTGCTGCATTAAATATGCCAACAAATTTGGAAAACTCAGCAGTGGCCACAGGACTGGAAAAGTCAGTTTTCATTCCAATCTTAAAGAAAGGTAATGCCAAAGAATGCTCAAACTACCGCACAATTAAGCTCATTCATCTCACATGCTAGTGAAGTAATGCTCAAAATTTTCCAAGCCAGGCTTCAACAATACATGAACTGTGAACTTCCAGATGTTCAAGCTAGTTTTAGAAAAGGCAGGGGAACCAGAGATCAAATTGCCAACATCCGCTGGATCATGGAAAAAGCAAGAGTTCCAGAAAAACATCTATTTTTGCTTTAATGACTATACCAAAGCCTTTGTCTGTGTGTATCACAATAAACTGTGGAAAATTCCAGAAGAGATGGGAATACCAGACCATCTGACCTGCCTCTTGAGAAACCTGTATACAGGTCAGGAAGCAACAGTTAGAACTGGACATGGAAGAACTGACTGGTTCCAAACAGGTAAATGAGTACATCAAGGCCGTATATTGTCACCCTGTTTATTTAACTTCTATGCAGAATACGTTATGAGAAATGCTGGGCTGGAGGAAGTACAAGCTGGAATCAAGATTGCCGGGAGAAATATCAATAACCTCAGACACCACCCTTATCGCAGAAAATGAAGAAGAACGAAAGAGCCTCTTGATGAAAGTGCAAGAGGAGAGTGGAAAAGTTGGCTTAAAGCTCAACATTCAGAAAACTAAGATCATGGCATCCAGTCCCATCACTTCATGGCAAATAGATGGGGAAACAGTGGAAACAGTGGCTGACTTTACTTTTCTGGGCTCCAAAATCACTGCAACCATGAAATTAAAAGATGCTTACTCCTTGGAAGGAAAGTTATGACCAACCTAGACAGCATATTAAAAACATAGACATTACTTTGTCTACTAAGGTCCATCTAGTCAAGGCTATGATTTTCCCAGTAGTCATGTATGGATGTGGGAGTTGGACTATAAAGAAAGCTGAGCACCAAAGAATTGATGCTTTTGAACTGTGGTGTCAGAGAAGACTCTTGAGAGTCCCTTGGACTGCAAGGAGATCCAACCAGTCCATTGTAAAGGAGATCAGTCCTGGGTGTTCATTGGAGGGACTGATGCTAAAGCTGAAACTCCAATACTTTGGCCACCTGATGCGAAGACCTGACTCATTTGAAAAGACCCTGATGCTGGGAAAGATTGAGGGCAGGAGGAGCAGAGGATGGCAGAGGATGAGATGGTTGGATGGCATCACCAACTCAATGGACATAGGTATGGGTGGACTCTGGGAGTTGGTGTGGACAGGGAGGCCTGGTATGCTGCAGTCCCTGGGGTCACCAAGAGTCAGGCATGACTGAGTGACAGAACTGAACTGAATTGAACTTTGCTAGCACGTGCTGCTGCTACTGCTAAGTCGCTTCAGTTGTATCCAACTCTGTGTGACCCCATAGACGGGAGCCCACAAGGCTCCCCTGTCCCTGGGATTCTCCAGACAAGAATACTGGAGTGGGTTGTGAGATGAGTGCAATTGAGCCATAGTTGATTATTCTTTGGCATTGACCTTCTTTGGGATTGGAATGAAAACTTGCCTTTCCCAGTCCTGTGTCCACTGCTTACTTTCACCACATCATCTTTTAGAATTTGAAGTAGCTCAACTGGAATTTCTTTACCTCCAGTAGCTTTGTTCATAATGATGCTTCCTAAGGCCTATTTGACTTCAGACTTCAGGATGTCTGGCTCTAGGTGAGTGATCACACCTTCATGGTTATTAGGATCATTAAGATCTTTTCTGTATAGTTCTTTTACGTGTTTTTGCCACCTTTTCTTAATATCTTCTGCTTCTACTAGGTGTATACTGTTTCTGTCCTTTGTTGCACCTAATTTACATGAAATGTTCCCTTAGTATCTCTAATGAATCCCCATTTTGACCTACATATCTATTTATTTGACAGTAAGTCCAGACCACCTACTTTTTTGTAAAAGCCATCAAAAGCCTTACCAAATTGACTTAAAGGGAGATTAAAATCAGTGACCTTAGGATAAATAACATTATTCTTTTATATAAAATACCAAAGTTGTAAGCCCTCAGCATTTTTCCTTTCTGTTATTTAAAAGGACATGCTGATATACACCAGCTGAAAACTTTTAAAAGCTCTTTCTCTTAGTCTTATGCTCTGAAAACGATCTCCAAATTCCTTACCACGTTTATGTTGGCCTTGTAAATACCAAAGTGTTTCTTAGAGATACAGTCATCTGGCACTGAAGTTTTGCAGATATTTCCTTGGAAGAAACTTAAACCAGATATTTATCTGAACATGTTTAAAATTACCTTTTTAGGAATTTTGTTCCACGCAGGAGACAGAGTTCTACTCTGAGGGTCTTTGTTCTTTTTTAATGATGTGGGAATTTGAAAAAAGGAAAATAAATAGAAATTGATAGATCTAAAGTCTCACTCTAGAACATATAAATGTACAAATAACGAAGCACTAGTGAATGGTACTATGTAGTCTATTATCCCAAACAAAAACCACTAAATCATTTAACTCATACAAGACTTAGACAGAATATACAAGACTTAGACAGAATAGGCTGTATAATTCTGATATTATACAGAGACAATAAAGATAAAAACAACATAAAATTTCAGTGGTTTAAAAATAATGAGCATTAATTGTTCATGCACACTAGCTGTCCAATGAAGGTCTCAAGCAGGCTCTGCCTTCATAGCCACCCAGGGATCCTGAGCGATCGGGGTCCCAGACTGATGACTCAGAAGAAAGTAGAGAATGCATATTTTGCAATGATTCTTAAAACTCCTACAAACAGGACACACATGTCTTTTTCTCACGTTTAATTGGCCAAATCACATTGCATGGTCACCTCTGACTTTAAAGAGAGTGAAGAAAGGCCTTTCTTCCATGTGCTTGAAGATGGTGAACAAGAAATATGTACTGAAGCTTGAGACCATCACAGACCTGAGACTGTACTTCTCAAGAATTTGGAGAATGACATCACAGGATTATGGCACAGAGACCTCGTAAGTGGCACAGCCACCTGGTGAAGTCCTGAACCACAGTAGAGAAGCACAGGCAACCATCTAAGTCATCTGCAGAAGGGAGATGAGGCTGAGAGGTGACCCTGTGTGCAAAGCTGATAGATTAAGTATGCAGGGGCGATAGAGAAAGTTTCAAAACAGAGAATGGAAAGCGGGATTTGGAGCATTTTTTCTGCTAATCCATCATGAAATATAGAGCATTGTTTGGGTTTCTTAGAGGATAAATAAATACATAAGGCGCCAATACACTGAAACAAGGCAGACAATGGCTAAATAAGGATTCTCTTTCTGTCCTTTTTCTTATTTTTTCCCATGTAAGAACTCTTACTGGATGGACATGACTTTGAGAAAGCTCTGGGATTTGGTGATGGACAGGGAAGCCTGCTGTGCTGCAGTCCATGGAGTCACAAATAGACATGACTGAGAGATTGAACTAAACTGAAGAACTCTTACTGGTAAATATACATATGGCCAAATATGAGCAAGTCGCAATTAGAAATGGGCCTCAAAGAAAAGTGGTGTGAGATATATTTTTTCCCCCTTTCTTTTGTAACCAAGTAGGATGCTATGGGGCCTTCCTGGATACACTTTGCCCACATCCTCTGTTTCAGCTTCTTTCTGATGTACCTACATAATAGTATTCAATACACATTTCCTGAGTTGCTTTGCAGGTATGAAAACCCCGCACCAAATGGAAGATGTTAACTACTTGTTGACCCATGAGCACATAGCCCCAAGCCTATGTAGCTTCAGAATATGATGTTAACCCCTGTGACACCACCCTGTTACCTCCCGATCAGTCATTCAGGGAACTGTGTGCAAGCTGACCGCATACCCTTCAACACGCACTCCCTCACCTGGCTTTTAAAAGTGATTAAAAGAAAAAAAGTGATTTGCAAAGATTTTTCAGGGAGTTCAGGGTTATTTGAGGCAAGAGCCAACTATCTACTTGCATAACTCTGCAATAAAACCCTTCTCTGCTCTAAACTCTGAGGTTCCAATTTGACTGGCCTCACTGTCTCTCAGGCATGCAAACTTGCACTAACCCTTTGGCACCTAACCGGCAAGAAAGGATATTGCCCTATGACATCAAAGTTGAAAATTAGGCAAGTTGTATTGGATTAAATATCACAATTTTCACATTTTATAAATGTTTGAAGGGAAAAGCATTCTACTTTCTCATCTGTTTTAAAGAACTGATTAAACTACAGATATTTTCTGAATCCACTCCAGGTTAAGGAAGCCTACTGACTGATGTGGATGAAACTCAAGCATTCTAAAGAGTACTGAACCCTGAAGTATGAAAATCAGGAACCTGATTCAGACTAGAGGTTCACAGTGACTCAGGCTCTCCTCACCAGGGCTCAGAGAAAATGAGAGGTGCCCTAATGGATCTACTGGCCCCTACTGAGATCAAAGGCAGTAACTTGGCCAGACTTTCTTCTCTGTCTTTCCCAGTCCTCTTACCCTTCAGATGATTCATCTGAACCCATAATCAAGGATTCCTGGGGCCTGAGTGAACTCTGTTTTAGCTCCAAAAAGAAGAAAAAAATCCTCTGCTTAAAGGAAAAATAGTTATTCTCCAAAGGACATTCAATATTCATATTCTATTAGCAGCCTTGCCCAGGTTCTATATATACTGTAATCCAGTAATGTGTCTACTTGACATTTACAAAAGACATCTATGTTGTATCATGTTCTTTCCTCTGGGAAGCATTTATAAAATTGCAAAACTGTCTCCCTCCCTCATGTCTAAGAGAATGCTAGAAATTGCAGGTAGAAATACATTATTGTATTATTTAGTCATTCTCTGTGTGGGGAAAAAAAATGAGCCCCATTTTTAAAAAACTCAGCTCCCTGTCTTACAGCAGTAGCTTCATTTGAATAAGTTGGGATTCCACCACTGGTACTGTTGCTGTACTCCAAAATCTTCCCTTTGCTCAATTTTCTTCTCTAAATTGAAGTCAGCATTTTAAGCCCTGCAGAAAGCAAATATGTCTGGTCTCCAAGGTTTCCTCGCTTTACAGACAGAAGATACATGGGTTATTTAATTCCCATTTCTATGCCTACAAAAATACACTACCATCTTCTACTTGCTCCACAGTGGGAGTATACCTGATTTATCTTTTGCTATTTACACTAAACAAGACAACTTTAAGCCAAGTCTTTCATTCTGAAAACTCTTTATATTTTGTTGGAGGAGAACTCTTTGTTAATGTTGTTCTAAAACCCTCACTCCTTGAATCCTGGCTGAAATGCAGATCAGGTTGAATAATAATATAAAGTGGTTACCATGGTGGTTAGTGCCTTAATGAAAAAGAATCGGTGGGTTGCATCTGAGATCAGCAAATCAGGTCAGAAAGAAAATAAAAGAAAATAACCTTTCCTTTCTGTAGGCTTCATTTTATTTAGTCCTTTCTAAAACTTGATATCATTCTAAAAGATTAAATTGTCAAACATGAAAGAATCTGTCCATTGCTTTCTTCTATAAGACTCTTTTATAGACTCACAGAATCTCAGTGAAGTAAGAGTGTTCAGTAGTTTATTATGTCTGCTGTCTTTGATTCCAACAAAATATGTATTGAAATCTAAATGATTAACTTTTGTCCCTCCAAAGAGTTTATGATGTAGTTTGTTTCAGATGGCTAGCTCATTTTGCTTGGTGTTAATGAATCAAGGTGTACAAGTTCAGACTTCAAGCGAGTCCATAAGTTTGCTTGCCCCTAGAGTTCTACACAGTGTGCATTGAACGAGAATGGAAATAAACCATCACTAGTGGACAAATCACCAAAAGTACATACTTTTCTCATGGAACCTCTAACAGTTTGTACATTGTTCAACACTCTTAAAGCAAGGTATTTTATTTTCTTTAATTTTAGAGCTGGAACTCATTTTAAGAGGTCTTTAGAGCTGACTCCTTGCTTTCCAACAGGTGAATTTGAACTCTATTTTTTGTTTGGCTCATGCTCCTTTTGAAGATGGAAAACAACTTAGTAGGCATTTTCTTAGGAATTCCCTTTAATATTTCCAAAGACTGTAAAGTCATTCCTTTGCCTTTCCATTACATTAAACAATCCTAATATGCAAGTTTTACAATTCAAGCTACATACTGTTTAGTGTGTTTTGTTTATCTTAATTTTTGCCCTGATTTTATAGAAAGTCATTAAACCAGACATGAAATTTTTCTCCCTGACGTTGATCTATAATGACCCAATGGAGAATCATGAAGCCAACTCTAGGGTAAGTGACTTTTTAAAATGTGCTCATTATTGAAGTAATTTTCTTACAAAGAATTATACTCCAGGGCATTCAATCATTTTTATCCCATTATATGCTTTTTTGAGGATTAAGAATAGTATCCTTAATAATATTCAACATTTCTTAATGGACCTAGAATCATTTTATAATACAGTTGTCATGTATCTGCTGCAAAGACATTTCCACTAAGAATCATCATTGCCCCAATAAAATGAGAGTAGTTTGCCAAATTGGAAACAGTATAATGTGGTGGCACAAATCTCCTTGAAAACTGAGATAGGATATAACACAGCTGTACTCAATTTAAAGGCTCCCATAGCTTAAGACAATTTGCCTTATCATTTTATTTTTTAAGTCTTAGCTGGGCATTAATTATAGAATAATCAACTTAAACTGAAAAAAAAACAGACCTAATTGGAAGCATAGATAATTTTTAGAAGTGGCATTACAGCAATATTGAAAAGAAACCTAAACAGCCTGAAAATGAAACATCAGTATGAAACATTTTAAATGAGATGACATAACAAAAAGGAAAGAAAGCTCCCTCTGAGTGCTGGAAAACACTGAGAAAATTTACTTAAAAGCAGGAAGTGGCCATTGTTATCGGCCAAAATCATGTGAAAGTGAACTTTTTGCAGGAAAATAAGAGAGAGATAAAAACAATGGAAGGAACATCAGTTGCACAAGAGCAAAGCCCTGAATTTTGTGGATCTTTCTCTTATCTCCAAAGTCACAGAGCATCCACTTCAGAGTTATTCCAGTAAGGGTGACAGATTCACCTGTGGCTACTCTGAAAGTTGCTTGGGTTCACAGGCAGAAATAGATCTTAGATAATGTGAACTTCATCGAAATGCATTTGTTTTTAGCCAGCTAGTAGATCAACTTGTGTCTAATCTATTCCTCAGTTTGCATAATGGACAGGAATTCTATCAAAACCAGAAATGATATGACTTTTTCCAGAGTTTGGTGATAAATTTTCAAGTGTTTTAAAGAACAAACATCCAAGACTCTTCCCATTATTGATATCAATGTTTCCTTAACATCTCTTCTAAAATATCTAAATAAAATCAGGTCATCTGACAAGTTAGAAAATGCTAACTAAATAAACTTGAATGTTATCTTTTTGCAGATAAATCATGGGCCAAAATGTCCAGTTAGGTAAATGGGAACAGTTAGGGAGAGACACTATCTTTACCTTCTTTATTTCTTTTTTAACTTTTATCCATAAATTTTTTTGTGCTTTCTTTTTGGTAGAAGCAGCATTTCTTCCTGTTCTCAGCACTGTCATGGATTTGAACTGCTCAACTCACTATACAAAACATACACCTAATTTAATAAGATTCACAAAACTAGTATAAAGAGTATCCCGTTGTCAAATTTTTAGTTACTCTTAGGTTGAATCTAATGTTATCTTTTTAAATAAAACTTTCACTTATAATTAATGACCCCCGGTGAAATCCTTCAGACTCTCAATAAGTTCATGATTCTCCAAATCCATAACAGTGATCATTGCGCTTCATAATTATTTAGAGCCCATGAGATGTTTGAGGAAAGATAGAATTATTTAGTTATCAGTATAATCCTGGCTTCTACCACAGTACATGCTAAATAGCTTCAGTTGCATCTGATTCTTTGTGACCTGACGGACTGTGGACTGCCAGGCTCCTCTGTCCATGGGATTCTCCAAGCGATCCAGAATACTAGACTTGGTTGCCATGCCCTCCTCCTGGGGATCTTCCCAACTCAGGGCTCAAATCCTCATCTCTTATGTCTCCTGTGTTTGCTGGTGTGTTCTTTACGACTAATGCCACCCAAGAAGCCAATGCATACCACATGGGTACTCAGAGTGTATTGTCATGGACTGAATAGATGAATGAATTTTTTACCTGAATAATGCTGAGTTAGCCTACCAATTATTTCTGGATCCTGAATATGAAACATTTAATATTAACTGCTGTCATGTAAACAAAATATACTTGTCCTATTTCCTAGCCTTTTATTTTGAACTATATACTTGGCCCATTGCCTTAAAGATGCATATCAAAACAAAGGCTTAGATAGCTATTCCTTGTTTACATGTGCATATGTGTGCATGAACACATATTAGATATAAATGCATGTATATGTAGATATGCACACATATATGCATATCATCAATAGATATAATGAGGCTGTGCAAATCAATGCTGGTAGTACATTTATAGCAGATTGTTCCAAATATGGAAGAGGGCATGGCAACCCGCTCCAGTAGTCTTGCCTGGTGGACAGAGGAACCTGGAGGGCTGCAGTCTGTGGGGCCGCAAAACGTCGGACACAACTGACGTGACAGCACACACACAGAGACATATTCCAAATAGGGGCTATTTGTGACTTTTAAGGGAGAAGCTCTAGATTAAGCTTGCCTATGGAGGCATCTTCATCTGTAAAATGGGAAGAATACTATTATTTACCTCGACGGACTAATGGAAGTTTAAAAGACATCCTATGTGTAAGATGCTTACAACAGCAGTGTTTAATACCTAGTAAGGATCAAGCTATTATTATCATCATTACTGTTTGGTACTTAAGGGAAAAAAGCATTGTCATCATAAAAATTCTGCAGCCGTCTCTGTGAAATAGTAATATCTTATTTACAAATGTAACGTTTTACTAATGTAACCAAATTTTATTTTGAAATCTACAGAGAAATGGAATCATCCAATGAATATAAACTTCACCTTGCTCCACTGCACACATACACCCATACCAACACCACGCCCCACAGAAATATATCCTTTTTTAGATGTTCTAGACATGATGACTGTTAACCTTAAATGCCTTTGCATATTTCTCCAAAGAATAAGAAATTATCATAAAAACCATAATATAGCTCATCCATTCAAGAAATTTAACCTTGCTACAGTCCAATTTTTCATATGAAAGACATATTGAGATTCACATCCGAATTTCCACAATTGTCCCCAAATTGCCTTTGTAGCTGTCCCGCTCTGTCTCTAATTAAGTTGTTTCACTTACTTATAATTTTTCTTCATTTTTTTTTTCAAATCTAATGACATTCACTAACCTGCTTTCTATTGTTGTCATCATTTTTTTTATACTAATACTTTAAGGCATCTACAGTATTTGATTGACAAAAATGCTCTTCACTTTTGCTTGTCTGATTAGATTCCAGTTAAATATACTTTTAACAAGAGTACTGTATAGGTGATATTTTGTCCTCAGTACAACACATGGAGAGGTATATCAATTTTCAAATAATAGTGATTTAAATTTAGTAATTTTGTTATGATGACTGCTAGTTGAAAGCAAAAAAGTAAATTTTATTGTTGATATCTAATAATATTTCAGTTGATATTCTTGGATAAGCATAAACTGATGATCATCACTAAAATGAATCATTACAATGAATATTGTGAAATGATGATTTTCTAATTTTAGCATTACTTCTACATTTATAAGTTGATAATTTTCTGTGAAGAAGTTTCCATTTCCTTCTTTTCTACTTGTTCATTTATTTGTTTATTAATTTTTAATCTCCTTCCTCCTACAGTGAGATACAAGGTCCTCAACAATATATTTACACAATGCCTCAAGAAAAAAAAAAAAGTTGAGGGGAATACTGCACTAATAGTATCATCAGAACCAAATCATCTAAGTAAATTAACATTCTATTGTTGGTACTTTTTGTTTTAAGATTATTTCTCAGAGGGCATAATAAGACATCATTTTTTTTCTTTATGTTATTAATTGTATTGCTTATTATGATTTATATTTATATGCAAATTTAATAGGATTGTCTCCTATATGTTTAAATATATAGGTATTTAAATATATAACTATTTTTCAATTAGGTAAAATATTAGTTTCATTTAAAAAGTCAAAATTGTATAAAAAGACATATTCCAAGAAAGCTCACACTTTATTTCTTTTACTTCTTACTAAACATCCATGATCTTGTTTCATTAGGTTTTATATTAATGTATGAAATTCTCTGAAGATATATATATATATATATATATATATATATACATATTCTGATCATTAAATGATATCTTGGTTAATGTAAAATTCTAGGCTTCTGTCCAATTTTCTCTATTAAAAAAAAAATCATTGCTCCAATATCACCTTACTTTGTACCTCTCTTTGTAACTTGATGCTGAAAAGTCCAATACCAATCTAATTTTCTTTTCTTTGTAAGAAACAGGATAAATTCCCTGAAAGATCTGAAGATTCTCTTAGTCTTAAAATCTAATAATTTTATTGCTATATGTTTTGTACAAATAGTTGTGAAAAGAAGAGAAGTGAAAAGCAAAGGAGAAAAAGATATACTCTTTTGTATGCAGAGTTCCAACAATAGCAAGGAGAGATAAGAAAGCCTTCTTCAGCGATCAATGCAAAGAAATAGAGGAAAACAATAGAATGAGAAAGACCAGAGATGTCTTCAAGAAAATTAGAGATACCAGGGAATATTTCATGCAAAGATAGGCTCAATAATGGACAGAAATGGTATGGACCTAACAGAAGCAGAAGATATTAAGAAGAGGTGGCAAGAATACACAGAAGAACTGTACAAAAAAGATCTTTAAGACCAAGATAATCACGATGGTGTGATCACTCACCTAGAGCCAATCATCCTGGAATGTGAAGTCAAGTGGGCCTTAGAAAGCATCACTACAAACAAAGCTAGTGGAGGTGATGGAATTCCAGTTGAGCTATTTCAAATTCTGAAAGATAATATGGTGAAAGTGCTGCACTCAATATGTCAGCAAATTTGGAAAATTCAGCAGTGGCCACAGGACTGGAAAAGGTCAGTTTTTATTCCAATTCCAAAGAAAGGTAATGCTAAAGAACGCTCAAACTACCACACAATTGCAGTCATCTCACATGCTAGTAAAGCAATGCTCAAAATTCTCCAAGCCAGGCTTCAGCTATGTGTGAACCATGAACTTCCAGATATTCAAGGTAATTTTAGAAAAGGCAGAGGAGCCTCAAATTGCCCAACATCCGCTGGATCATGGAAAAAGCAAGAGTTCCAGAAGAACATCTATTTCTGCTTTATTGACTATGCCAAAGCCTTTGACTGTGTGGATCACAATAAGCTGTGGCAAATTCTGGAAGAGATGTGAATACCAGACCACCTAACCTGCCTCTTGAGAAACCTGTATTCAGGTCAGGAAGCAACACTTAGAACTGGACATGGAACAACAGACTGGTTCCAAATAGGAAAAGGAGTATGTCAAGGCTGTATATTGTCACATCATGAGAAACACTGGGCTGAAGGAAGTACAAGCTGGAATCAAGATTGCCAGGAGAAATATCAATAACCTCAGATATGCAGATGACACCACCCTTATGGCAGAAAGTGAAAAGAGCCTCTTGATGAAAGTGCAAGAGGAGAGTGGAAAAGTTGGCTTAAAGTTCAACATTCAGAAAACTAAGATCATGGCATCTCGTCCCATCACTTCATGGCAAATAGATGGGGAAACAGTGGAAATAGTGGCTGACTTTATTTTTCTGGGCTCCAAAATCACTGCAGCCATGAAATTAAAAGATGCTTCCCCCTTGGAAGGAAAATTATGACCAACTTAGACAGCATATTCAAAAGCAGAGACTTTACTTTGCCAACAATGGTCCATCTAGTCAAGACTATGGCTTTTCCAGTAGTCATGTATGGATGTGAGAGTTGGACTATAAAGAAAGCTGAGTGCAGAATTGATGATTTTGAATTGTAGTGTTGGAGAAGACACTTGAGAGTCCCTTGGACTGCAAGGAGATCCAGCCAGTCCATCCTAAAGGAGATCAGTATTGGGTGTTCACTGGAGGGCCTGATGTTGAAATTGAAACTCCAAATACTTTGGCCACCTGAGGCAAAGATCTGACTCATTGGAAAATACCCTGATGCTGGGAAAGATTGAGGACAGAAGGAGAAGGGGACGACAGAGGATGAGATGGTTGGATGGCATCACTGGCACAATGGACATGGGTTTGGGTGGACTCCAGGAGTTGGTGATGGACAGGGAAGCTTGTTGTACTGTGGTTCCTGGGGTCACAAAGAGTCGGACATGACTGAGTGGGTGAACTGAACTGAACTGAACTGTCCTGCATTAATTTTCCTGGTTACATATTATATGCTCTCAAAATGTAGTTTTAGATAACTATTCTGGAGGATCTTCACTGATTATAATTTGATTCCACTCATGCATATATTGAAAATTTATTACTCATTTTATATATTTATCTCTCTTCTACCTTCAATCTAAGTTTTAAGGCTGATTATCATATCTTTTCTTGATGTAATATATTATTTATCAGATCTATTTTCTTTTGAGCATTTTGTAATATAGGTTATTTCTAGGATTAATAATATCTTATTTCATTTTTATTATTGAAAGCAAATACCTCTGCTTTTGTATCCTCCAGTTCTTTTCCCCAATTACATTATGAGATTTTGAATTTCTGACTTAATATTCGATTTCTGTTTACTTGTTTACTTTTTGTTTTCACCTCCAAGTTTTCCTTTAAGCACTAATTCAGAGTTTGTAGTGGTGTGTACAGTTTTCTTCTGTTTCAGGATTTCTGGCTGTGTGACAAGCCAAACTCCAATTTGGTGAAAGGTTTTCATCCTCATTTTCTGTTATTTTTTTTATAGTTAAATATTCATGTATTTCATTTTTTTGTCAATTGTTCTACATTTTATTTTTCTTTCTATAAATTAATTTTATTGACTCATAGTTGATTTACACTGTTGTATTAATTTTGGCCTTACTGTAAAGCGATTCACTTATGTTTATATATACATTCTTTTCCTTTTCCTTTTTCATTAAGATTTATCCCAGGATATGGAATACAGTGCCCTGAGCTATATAGTAGGGCCTACTTTGTTCTTGACTTTGAACTCTACATTTTAGATAACACTAGGTTTTACAGAAACACATAAGTAATATTACTAAAAAACACATGGATGTCTCAGGTCTTCAGAATCTTGTGCTTAGTTCTGACACAACACATCTCATACACCAAAACATCTTCTCTCATACTCAATAGCATCTAGACCCCAGGAAAACATTTTTACCCTACCCATACCCTATATCTTTGAAAAGCAAGGCAAATATGTCCAAATAGTTTGAAAGTGCATAAATAATGCTACCACTGAGGTGAAGAAAGTGTGCTGAGCAAAGGGAGAATTTGAGCAAGGGAAGTTTTTAAATAAAAGGAAAAAAGCAATTTGATAAAGATTTGACAAAGTAATAATAAAATAGAGATATATATTTGGGCTTCCCTTGTGGCTCAGCTGGTAAGGAATCCACCTGCAATGTGGAAGACATGGGTTCCATACCTGGATGGGGAAGATCCCCTGGAGAAGGGAAAGGCAACCCACTCCAGTATCCTGACCTGGAGAATTCCATGGACAGAGGAGCCTGGCAGGTTACAGTCCATGGAGTCACAAAGAGCTGGACATGACTGAGTGACTGTCACACACAAACATATTTAGTTGTAAATTAAAAAAAAAAAAAAGGATAGTTGTGTGAAATTTTATTGAGGTCATTTAAATTGTTTTTGAACTAGTCTTATCTTTCCAATTATATATGTTTCATTACACATCAAAATCAGGCTTTTCTTTTCCTATCTAGTTTCTTATTCAGTAATTTTTGAATAACAGTAATTTTTTCAACACAACATCAGACATATATTGAAACTATTCATTTTAATCATGTTTGCAATTTCATAAGATGTAATATATAAAACATGATTTTTTCAGTAGTCATGTGTGCATGTGACAGTTGGACTGTGAAGAAAGCTGAGCCCTGAAGAATTGATGCTTTTGAACTGTGGTGTTGGGGAAGGCTCTTGAGAGTCCCTTGGACTGCAAGGAGATCCAACCAGTCCATTCTAAAGAAGATCAGCCCTGGGTGTTCATTGGAAGGAGTGATGTTAAAACAGAAATTCCAGTACTTTGGCCACCTCATGCAAAGAGTTGACTCACTGGAAAAGACTCTGAAGCTGGGAGGGATTGGGGGCAGGAAGAGAAGGGGATGACAGAGGATGAGATGGCTGGATGGCATCACTGACTCAATGGATGTGAGTCTGAGTGAACTCCAGGAGTTGGTGATGGACAGGGAGGCCTGGTGTGCTGCAATTCATGGGGTCGCAAAGAGTCAGACACGACTGAGTGACTGAACTGAACTGAATATGTAAAAATCATTTTTGTTGTTCACTCAGTCATGTCTCACTCTTTGCAACCCCACGGACTGCAGCACGCCAGGCTTCCCTGTCCTTTAATATCTCCTAGAGTTTGCTCAGACTTGTATCCACTGAGTCAATGATGCCATCCAACCATCTCATCCTTCATCGTCCTCTTCTCTTCCTGCCCTCAGTCTTTCCCCAGCATCAGGGTCTTTTCCAAAGAGTTGGCTCTTCTCATCAGGTGGCCAAAGTATTGGAGCTCCACCTTCAGCATCAGTCATTCCAATTAATATTCAGGGTTGATTTCCTTTCAGATTGACTGGTTTGATCTCCTTGCTGTCCAAGGGACTCTCAAGAGTCTTCTCCAGTACCACATTTTGAAAGCATCAATAAAAATCATAACACTACTTTAATAATTGCATTTTTAAGGCATACATTTCATGATACTGAACAGAACATATTTTATTTAATGAGTTGTCACTTCCACTTTTCACTTGCATGCATTGGAGAAGGAAATGGTAACCCACTCCAGTGTTCTTGCCTGGAGAATCCCAGGGACAGGGGAGCTTGTTGGGCTGCCATCTCTGGGGTCGCACAGAGTTGGACATGACTGAAGAAACTCAGCAGCAGCAGCAGCAGATTGATTTATAATGTTTAAATATTTGAATACAGATTGTATTGCCTCAGTTTATATTATTGCCCCAGGAACAATGTCTTGGGTCTCCACCTAGTAGCAGTTGCAGTAGGCTGTTATTATACTTAACATTTTATGCTTCAGTTCAGTTCAGTCAATCAGTTGTGTCCGACTCTGTGATCCATGGAATGCAGAGTGCCAGGCTTCCCTGTTCATCACCAGCTCCTGGAGTTTACTCAAACTCATGTCCATTGAGTTGGTGATGCCATCCAACCATCTCATCCTCTGTCATCCCCTTCTCCTCCTGCCCTCAATCTTTCCCAGCATCAGGGTATTTTCCAATGAGTTGACTCATCACGTCAGGTGGCCAAATATTGGAGTTTCGGCTTCAGCATCAGTCCAGCCAATGAAAACCCAGGACTGATCTCCTTTAGGATGGACTGGTTATATCTCCTTGCAGTCCAAGGGACTCTCAAGAGTCTTCTCTAACACCACAGTTCAAAAGTATGAATTCTTTGGTGCTCAGCTTTCTTTATGGTCCAACTCTCACATCCATATACGACTACTGGAAAAACCGTAGCCTTGTCTAAATGGACCTTTGTTGGTAAAGTCAAGTCTTTGCTTTTTAATATGCAGTCTAGGTTCAAGCCAATATCATTTAAGATTCGCAGCACATCATCCACTTTTTTTGTGTAATGCATCACGTCCAATCAGGGCTAACAATTCTTCTGAAAGTCTGAAAGTCAGTGCACAGCAGCCACTATATGATGCCATGCCCAAGACCAAAGGAAAGGGCCGCTTGTCATGATTTTGCTGCAGATAAAGAGAAGGAAAAGGCTACTTGTCATGACTTTGCTGCAGATAAAGAGTCTTGTTAAGAGCAGCCTTTATCATTGTACCAAATACACGAATTGAGTCAGACTCATTCTCTCATGAGGTAGGACACTGATAGAAAATTGCTCAGATATTACAAAGAGTGATCAAGATAGAGGTTAGTTAAATTATTCCTAACTTAAGACTCACTGTTTCTCACATAGATTATAAAGCTGTCTTCCTAAATTTCCTTCCGGTCTTCAGTTTTGTCCCCCACAAATCTAACAGTAGTGTGATAGCGCTTTCAACAGAGTAAGTTAGGGGGAGAACATTAAAAAGGGCATCAGAATAGGTATCTCTGAAGAAGTGACATCATTTTGCTGAACTTGGCATGATCAAAATATTGATGGCAGAGGGAACAGCAATAAGATGTGCTAACAGTTAGGAAAGGGCTTGACTGTATTCGGGGATCACGAAAATGACCGTATTGAACGAGGTGGGAGAGTGGGACAGCATATATGGAAATGGTCTGTAGAAACTAGATCACTAGTACTTCTTTCTAGTATCAGGTCATGATACATGATGAAGGATTTATACCATTCTGATTTTCTATGTAAAGCCTTTCAAATCCTCCCCATTACATAAATAATAAAACCAAATCCCTTTAATATTATTTAGTCCTCCATACTCAGGCATCTTTCTATTTAGTTTCCTTTCAGTAATTCCCAATCTCTTCTCTAACATTCCTCAAACACAGATCTCCTTGTGATTTTTTGGATACAATATGCTTGTCTTCTTTTTGTTCAGTTGCTAAGTTGCGTCTGTCTTTTGCAACCCCATGGACTGTAGCACATGGGGTTCCTCTGTCCTCCACTATAACCCAGAGTTTGCTCAGATTCATGTCCATTGAGTCAGTGATGCTTTTCTTATACTTAGCTATATTCCATGGCTTCTGTATGCTCTTCTTCAATGGGAAACATTACTCTGCTTATATCTTTGAAAGCTAAAGTATACATGTATACATAAGTGCATATATGGACTTAGTGAATGAATATAATTTCATTTGATTCTCAAAAACAGTTCAATAATTGAGGAAATAGAAACTCACAGGGCAAAAGCAACTTGCCTAGAGGTAGATCCCACCCACAACTGAAGTGTGGTTGAGCTAAGATTCAAATCCGAGGTATCTAATTAAAAATCTGCTCCTCTTTCTAATGCATGAAATAGTTTCCCTCTTATTTCTCATGATAAATGAATAAAATCCTTGCTAAGCACATAATTATGCTCTATAAATTTATCAGATTGACTAACTGAAGAACCAGGGATCACAAATTTTAATTCTGGAAAAGATTCCAAACTTACAGCTTCAATTTTCTGCAGGTTCAAAAGCATTAATTTACTCAGACCACCATAGTTTTTGAGATCCAATTGAGTTCTAATGCTTAATTTGCAATGCTAATTTAACTTTTTCATAATCTGATAGTTAGATTCTGAAATTGGCCAAAAGTTACAAGAAATTCACACTGTGAGCTAATATCCTAGAGCAAAGTTCCCATTAGATGATAGAGATTACATTTAGGAATTTTTCTTAAAGGATATAAAAGGGTGTAAAACTTCTGATTTCACTTTCAACAGATGGAGTAACAACTAGGCAGATGATTGGCACTTATTCATTATGTTTAATTGAATTTCAAAAGTTTGGGTGCTATATTATTTTAAAAACCACAAGTTATAATGATATCTTGTACTTTAAAAAAGTTTCATAGTTTAGAAAATATTTTCTTTTGTATTGTTTAATCTTCCTGACAATCCTGTGTACTTGGGGGGGGGGGAGGGATATTATTATCACACATGTGATAACTTTACTTATGCTGAGACAAACTGAAGCGGGCCTGAAAAACAAGGCCACACAACAGATTTCTATTCTGGGCTCCATTTTGAAATCTGAAATCCATTCAAGTTTGTAGCCTATTATATGTAGAGAGGGAATATTTTCAATGACAAACTCTGACAGTACAGAATTTGAGAGTTGTTGCACTGTTCAGTAAAGAGAGAAAGAAACCATGTGTTGCTCTGTAATTCCGGTTTCAAACTATTTTCACCCTTGAGATAGTCAAGGATGATAATAAGACAAAATATGGAGAGCTTCTCTAGAATATGGAAGTTGAATATATTAATAACTAACCTGAAAATACTTGGCCACCTGATGCAAAGAACTGACTCATTGGAAAAGACCCTGATGCTGGATAAGATTGAAAGTAGAAGGAGAAGGGGATGACAGAGAATGAGATGGTTGGATGGCATCATGGACTCAATGGACATGAGTTTAACTAAGTTCTGGGAGTTAGTGATGGACAGGAAGGCCTGACATGCTGCAGTCCATGGGTTTGCAAAGAGTTGGACACAACTGAGCGGCTGAACTGAACTGAACCTGAAAATAATTCAAAAACCATAATATAACCCATTATTGCAATATAAAAATAGGCTGAAACTTTTTAATTATTAAAATAATTTTTTTTGAGAAATGATAGTCAATGGTGAAGACTTTCACATAACTCTCTAGCTTATAATTTTGGTGTCCTCTCACAGACTACAGATATTTCCTTAAAACAAAATAAAATATTTATTTCTTGGTTTGTTCAAGAAATGTGTTCAAAGTTATAGATATAAAAACATAAATAAGACACCATCTGACTTCCCATAAGAACTTAAAAACTATCACAGGACCCATTTATACACAAATAATTCAGTAGCCCTCTATAAATGGCAATGTACCTAGGAAAAAAGCCAAACTTTTTTAGAATTTAGCTTTTTACTGGGAACAGAACATACACATTTGAAGTTGAATTCTGAGACCCTTGGGGAAGTAGATACTGCCTGTACAACTGAAGGCAGACTGTCCACAGGATGAAGGGGCTTCCCTGGTGGCTCAGACAGTAAAGAATCTGCCTGCAATGCAGGAGACCCAGGTTCGATCCCTGGGTCAGGAGGATCCCCTGAAGAAGGGAACAGAAACCCACTTCAGTATTCTTGCCTGGGGAATCCCACGGATAGAGGAGCCTGGAGGGCTACAGGCCGTGGGATGGCAGAGTCAGACACCACTAAGTGACTAACGTATGACCCTTTAAGCATAAACTTTAATCCTCTACTGGATGATTCTGTAAATCTGACTTAAAGAGAAGGAAAATGACAAATATTTTAATCACGGAGCCTACTTCTCTCAGCTGTGTAGTGGTGTGGAGGCATTAAGAAGTGTATCCTGCAGAGGGAAAAAAAAAAGGAATATCTACAAATACAGCCTAAGAAACCACAGTCAAGGAAATAAAGACCATGAAGAATACTAGGCCCTTCAACATCGGTAACTCAGAGAGAAAAAGGAGGTGAAAAGAACTCATAAAAGCCTTCAGAGCATGGGAGTTGTGATGCATGGAGGCAAAGACTGTGTACTTCACTGCGCTCGCCAGGGGCTGAGGGCGGCAAGTGCTGCAGGTGGGGATGTTGGTGACCACTTTAGGAGAAAATCTTATTAATAGCCTCTGCCAGAATTGGTTGAAAGTCAAAGGTTAAAAAAAGAGTTTTTTCTTGTGCTTGTCATCAGGTGAGACTGTACAAGGGCTAGCAGAAAGTAAAAACAAATACGTGATCTGTGCAGAAGGGTGTTCTCTCTCACCTGTTGATTGTGTGAGTAAAGAAAGTGAGGCAACTCACTGTACACTTTGATTTGTGAGTGTGATACAGTTAGTGCCCTGGAATAAGAAATCCATAAAACTTGCAAGCCATAGATGATCCCCAAGTGTCCTGGAAATATAGAATCTTGTGATTAGTAACATTTAGTGGGATATGGAGTCTCTACTAAGGAAAATAACAAGCTTGAATCCAGACTAGAAATGGCAGATCTTCCAATAGCTCCATTTTCCTAGAAAGTGCTTAGAGGAGAGATTTTCCCAGGCTTTCATTGACTCTCAAAGCTTGCCCTTTTAGCAGACAAGGCCTCTCTGGAAACATGACACTCATCCTAACACAGCTATCTTTTGTAGAGCACTTACTATATAAAAGTCAGTATAATAACTACTGTGTATAAAAGTGAAACCGTGTTAGTCACTCAGTCGTGTCCAACTCTTTGTGACCCCGTGGACTGTAGCCCTCTAAGTTCCTCTGTCCAAGGAATTTTCCAGGCAAGAATACTGGAGGGGGGAGCCATTCCCTCTTCAGGGGATCTTCCGGACTCAGGGGTTGACTCAGGGGTCAAACTAGAGTCTCCTGCATTGCAAGACAGATTCTTTACTGTCCGAACCAATAGGGAAGCCTAACACTGTATATATCTTGCCATTTAAATTCTAGCTAGCTGTGATAACTTCTCTATAAGGTCTTATACAATCCCCATTTTGAGGTCCAAAGGTTTAGGAACAAGTTGATGTAGCTAATTAATAGCCACAGTAAGATTCAAGATCCGTTCTTCCTGGTCCCAAAGTTTATACTGTCAACTACTATTCTAGGATGACTTCACGAAGTCCATATAAATATAATTCATGTTTCCCTCATGCTGAATGAATCACAGATAAATTATTTAATATTTGTATATTTCTTATACACTTCCCCTACCAGCCATCAGTAAACAAGAACCCAGAGAGTTAAAGGGAGGAAGGCAGAAAAGCAGAGACCAGAGGACCAAATGGAGAGAGAGGACTGCAGAGGGCAGTGTGAGATGGGTTCACGGATAAGGTTGCTATGATGTCAGTGCTACCGTAGGGGTCGGCTGGGCAGAGTGTCTAACCCAGTACTCTCTAGGAAAGACTAGACTTCTTTCCCCCATTATTTCAGATACCCTGAACCCTCAGAGATAATTTACTATGGTAGAAAAGAAAAAGAGAGAAAGGCAAATGGGGCAAGGAGGAAGAAAAAGAGAAAACAGGAATGAGATGTTTTTAGATTAATTACTATCATGACATATATCCAGGCTAATGGTTTTGATACAGTCACTAGAAATACCATACCATGTATTATACATTTATAAACCAATCTTTACTGTTAGATTTAAACTAAAGTAGTAGTAAATTCTAATACAAATTATCCAAATTAACTCTCCCTGTAGTCCAATAAGAAAAAGAAGCTTAAAGAAAACATGAGTATGTATTTCTCTGATTTGCCTCACTTGCCTAAGCTCTTATAGAAAGCTTTTAAATGTTCTACTTTATGGATATGATTGAAATAACAAGAAGCCTACAAAGATATATTGAACTGAGACTAATGCCTTAATCAATGGGTTGGAAGGAAACAGAGCAAAAGTACAACTCGCAAGTTCCCTTAGTGGTAGATAATTTTGCCTTGCTGGGTTTATCTGAAACAAAAAATCTATATGGTTCTTTGGACTGTTCCGTTCACTGAATTTTGGCATCAGCTTATAAAACCAGATTTTATAGCCATGGAATATAAAGAAAAGTAAAATTTGATAATCACTTTCCAAATTGGGCCACTGTGGTTATGTGTATACAAAGCTAAACTCTGTGCTGGGAAGGAAAGGTCACAAACCACAGAAAGAAGCAGAGTGAAGTCATTAGTGAATAGAGAACTGATTTTACAGTCACGGATTCTAGATCAATTCCCTTTTATGACTGGCTATGTAACATAGAGTGAGTTACTCGGTTGTTCTAAGATTCAGCCTTCTCGAATGTACAGCACAAATAAAACTAACATGTATATAAATGTCATGAATTAAAGTTGTATCAAAGCTGATATTCAATCAATGATAGCTTGTTTTAGCATTGCTATTATGACGTTAGGCATTCATATGTATATTTAATTGAAAATTACATGAAGATGTTGCTTTATGTAGATATCATAGGTTTTCTTATTGTTATGGAGTTAAGCTAAATATATAATAATGACAGACTTGTTAAACTCTGGGGAGTCAATTTAAAATGAGTTTCAGAGATATATCTATTCAAATTTATGAAGGTCTATATAAGAATCTCTTCATAGTGACTACATGAAAGTGAAAGTGAAATCGCTCAGTGGTGTCCGACTCTTTGCAACCCGTGGACTGTAGCCTACAATGCTCCTCCGTCCTTGGGATTTTCCAGGCAAGAATACTGGAGTGGGTTGTCATTTCCTTCTTCTTATTACACGAGAGAAAACTAAAAATGACAGTGACAAGTTGGGCACTGTTACTTTTCATCTTAAAACTTTGGCTTTTTTTGAAGTTTTCATGTTGAACACTACATATATATGCATGTGTATAGAGTATATTACCTAACAAATGTTATGATTGTTAGTTTCCTGTGTGGTACTACAGATGTTTGCCTGTATTTTCTGTAAAGCTTGATATTTAGGAGTAGAAATTGTGGAATTAGAATTATTTTTCTCCTTTCTTAGCTCCATGATCTTGGACTTACTGTAAACCTTTCTGATAGTTGCTCATTTCTAAAATGGCTAGTAATAATTTCTGTCTAATAGAAAGATGATACAAATCAAATGAGGTGATGCTGAGGAGGTATCAAGCAATGTTTGTTGCTGGTACATAACTAATCTTGAATAATAGTGAATATCATTATTTTTGTAATGTTTACTTATTAATTTTATGAGATGAATAAACAATAGAAACACTTTATTTTTAAGTCATAAAAATTGTCAGCATCCATTAATATTAATACTTACTCAGAATGATATACTACCCACTGACTCACTCACCCTGCATGAAATAATTCCTTTTTTGAAGAACAACACCTTATTTGAGATGCTCCCATTTGGCCTTGGGTTTTAGTTATTTTGTATATTATTTTACTTTCCCCCTTCAACTCCCCCATCCAGTTCTTGGAAAGCTACCAACAAATTATTGATTTATTTTGACCCATGAATAGACTGACTCCAGAGAACTATGTTTATGCACTCAGGGTTGTGTGACCATTACGTGCCAGAATCTAGACTAAAATGCAGGTTTTCTAAAGCTAAATTGAGTCAATTATGAATATTTCAGAATGTCTGTATATACAAGTCCTCCTTAGTCTGATATCTCATAATGGCCTTTATAACCCTTTTTTGGCTCTTACTTTGCATTTCAAATACTTTGGTAGAGGTGTTATAGAATTTCACTACTTTCATTTACAGCGGCTGTTTAACTAATTTTCTGGGTAAATCTCCAGTATTTATGTTCAGGCTATAAATAGAGAAAGAATAGTCAGCAGAGCAGACAAGAGAAATAAGGAAAGGGATAACATTGCTTTACAAATCAGCAATTGGTCATTCACTCATTTTAGGAACCACAAGATTTTTTAAAAAATTTGAGGAAAAGAGTCCTTAGAGATTATTTAATTTAAACTTCTAATTTTACTTTTGAATCAACTGATACTCAAAAGTTAAATGATATGAAAAATTCACATAATAATTTTTAAAAAATTGGACAAGAATGAATCTGTCAGGCTAGACTATAAGCCTACTGGTTTTGGTGATTTTTTTTTTTTAATAAGCATAGGTCATAGAAAATACAGTTAACAATAGGGAACCAATTATGAAAATATAGGCCTGATCAATATTTTAAACCATTATCCCTGCATACTTGTTTCAGATTGAAAATACAAAAGCTGAATAACTGAAATACCTTTAAAATATGTTACTGAGACTCAGCATAAAATACCTGTCCTCATAAAAGGATAACATGGTGGGACAGAAAAGCGCTGATCAGCTCCAAGTTCCACTTTGACTCTGTACTTTCAAACTCTGCCAGTCAGCTAAAATTTTCATAGTCTCAGTTTCCTTTTCTTTAATATGCAGCTGATAATGAAAATGAGTTTTAGAAGTATGTGAGACAATTTATCATTTAAAAATAGTAAACAGGTAGAGTCATATCAGTTCATACCTATTTGTATCCAAGAGATACCATGAAATATTAGGAAGTGGGTACTGTTTCATATGAGGCACCAGGAAGTCTTACTTTTGAATTGAGGTCTGAAAGGAACGCAGGAAAATATTTGAGGTTGACTGTTGCACAACTAGAGTTAGAAGACACTTTATCTGGCTGTAATGCCTACTAGAGTAAACTACTTAGATAATGCTAGGAGTCAGATACATCCCATGTATTTTCTTAACATCTAATTGTCAATTCTTTTTTGATCCATTGATCCATATTTCTGTCTTTGTGCCAGTACCATACTGCCTTTTCTTTTTATATATACTCCAATAAAATTTTATTTTATTTTATTTTATTAAGATCTAAGCGTAAGACCAGAAACTAAAAAACTCCAAGAGAAGAACATAGGCAAAACACTCTCCAACATAAACCACAGCAGGATCCTCCCAGAATATTGGAAATAAAAGCAAAAATAAACAAATAGGACCTGATTAAACTTAAAAGATTTTGCACAACGAAGGAAACTACAAGCAAGGTGAAAAAACAGCCTTCAGAATGGGAGAAAATAATAGCAAATGAAGCAACTGACAAAGAATTAATCTCAAAAATATACAAGCAACTCCTGCTGCTCAATTCCAGAAAAATAAATGACCCAATCAAAAAAATGGGGCAAAGAACTAAACAAACATTTCTCCAAAGAAGACATACAGTTGGCTAACAAACACATGAAAAGATGCTTAACATCACTCACTATTAGAGAAATGCAAATCAAAACCACAATGAGGGACCATTTCACGCCAGTCAGAATGGCTGCTATCCAAAAGTGTACAAACAATACATGATGGGGAAAAGGGAACCCTCTTACATTGTTGGTGGGAATGCAAACTAGTACAGCCACTATGAAGAACAGTATGGAGATTCCTTAAAATACTGGAAATAGAACGGCCATATGACCCAGCAATTCCACTGATGGGCATACACACTGAGGAAACCAGAATTGAAAGACACACGTGAACCCCAATGTTCATCGCAGCACTGTTTATAATAGCCAGGGCATGGAAGCAACCTAGATGTCCATCAGCAGATGAAAGGATAAGAAAGCTGTAGTACATATACACAATGGAACATTACTCACACATTAAAAACAATACATTTGAATCAGTTCTAATGAGGTGGATGAAACCGGAACCTATTATACAGAATGAAGTAAACCAGAAAGAAAAACATCAATACAGTATATTAACCCATATATATGGAATTTAGAAAGATAATAATGAGAACCCTATATGTGAGACAGCAAAAGAGACACAGATGTACAGAACAGTCTTTTGGACTCTGTGGGAGAGAGCGAGGGTGGGATGATTTGGGAGGATGACATTGAAACATGTATATTATCACATGTGAAACGGATCACCAATCCAGGTTCAATGCATGATACTGGGTGCTTGGGGCTGGTGCACTGGGATGACCCAGAGGGATGAGATGGGGAGGGAGGTGGGAGGGGTATTCAGGATGGGGAACACATGCACACCAGTGGCTGATTCATGTCAGTGTATGGTGAATCCACTACAATATTGTAATGTAATTAACCTCCAATTAAAATAGACAAATTTGTATTAAAAATAAATAAATAAATAAATAAAATAAATGTCAATTCTTTCTCTAAATTTTAGTTTAAAAATTATTTATTTGTGGATAAGCCATGAAAAGTGGTAAGCTGTTGCAATATCAGAATATGTATACTATCTGAATTGTGTGGGACCATAGCTTAATTGTGAATATATTAAATATTAAAATCCTTCCATACTCAATAAAACCCAGAGTTAAATTTAATAGGTGTCATTTAAATGAACAGAGAATATTCACCCTTTCTTTAAAAATTATAGTGTCTTAGTATTATTCCTTTTAGACACAAATTTACTAATACTAAGTAGAAGCAATCTTTATGAGTCACCAATATATACACCCCTTGCTTCAAAATTCCCAGTGATCTTCTGTAGTCCTTAAAATGACGTTGAGCTTCCTTTCAATGACATAGGCACCTAACCAGAATAAATCAAACATTATCACCAATTATGTAGGTTCCCCAAAATACTTTCCAATGAACCATATATATTGTTTAAGAAAAAAATCCTGTAAATACACATCTTTGACCTTTTGGAAATGTAATTAATTTCTCCTAATTACAACTATAAGTATGTTTTCTTTTTCTCATGTATGTTTTTGAAAAGTCATGGTTTTAATTTTTTTTCTATCTTTAATGAAAGACCATCGATTTACAATGTTGTGCCAATTTCCACTGTACAGCAGTGATTTTGTTATATGCATATGCGCACCCCTCTTTACACTGTTTTCCACTGTGGTTTATCACAGAATGCTGAGCATAGCTCCCTGCGCTATGCTTTAGGATGTTCTCGTCTGTCTATTCTAAAGGTAAGAGTTTGCCTCTACTAACCCGCAGCCCCCAGGTCATCCCCCCCTCCCCACTCTTTGGCAACCACAAGTCTGTTCTCTGTGTCTATGAGTCTATTTCTGTTTTGTAGATATGCCCACTTGTGCCCTATTTTGGATTCCACATGCAAGTGGGAACGTATGGTATTTGTCTTCTCTTTCTGACATCATGTAGTATGATCATCTTTAGCTGCATCCTAAAACTTTAGTTTTACTCATTCTTCCATGAAGCTAGGCAAATACTTCCTAGCAAGGTCGCCCTGAATCTGAATTTAGACTTTATGTTTAGCTATATGTAGCTATATACATATAAGTTTAAATTAAATTATAAACTCAGTTCTGTAGTCACACGTATCAAATTTTATTACCTCAGTGGGTGCACTTGGATAGTGGCTACCACATTGGGCATCCAGGACAAGTGGTTGGTAGTTAGGAGAGTGAAATCTTGGCTTTTAGGGAAGATATACAGAAGAGAAGATCTGAAATTTAGAAAATAATGGAGTCAAATGGGAGCATTAGCCACTTTCTCATGACTGAGTGGCTGTACTTTGAAATAAATATTTAACTTGATCTCTGTTTACCTAAAGTTCAAAATGTAACAAATAAAAACTATTAAGAAAATGGATTGAGCTTCATATTAAAAACAATTTGCTCTCAAACCATGAAAAGTAGAATTCTTCTTCAGGAGCATTAAATGAATAGGTATATAGTAGAACTGTTTAGAGAAGATTTCAGCCCTAGAAGAATGGTTGGCTTATGTGACTCTAAAGGCTCATCCTGATATTAATGCTGTTAAGGTCATGAATAATCAGTGAAAGGCAGAGTATTTGATTAAATTCCCCCCAAAAATAAGCTATCTATGAACATTACACTATATACTCCTAAGCCCCAGATCAGTACTATTGAACTAGGCTTCATGGGAGAAATATCTGATAATCTCTGTGTTTAAATGCATGCCCAAGTAACTCTAATACTTAAACGGAGACCAGGAAACTTTAAAGTAAATGGAACCAAAACAAGAAGTATCCAGTTCTATCAGTGGTGCAGGCCAAAGGTGACAGCACTATTTGGGAAAGGCTTTGTGTAATAAAAGTACCTACTGCAGCATCTGGGGGGTCTTCCCTCATAGCTCAGCTGGTAAAGAATCTGCCTGCAATGAAGGAGACCCAGGTTCAATCCCTGGGTCAAGAAGATCCCCTGGAGAAGGAGATGGCAACCCACTCCAGTATTCTTGTCTGCAGAACCCCGTGGACAGAGGAGCCTTGCAGGATACAGTCCAGAGGGTCGCATGATTCGGATATGACTTAGTGACTAAACCACCACCACGGCAGCATTTGGAGAAATTAGCAGAAGTTGGAAAACGTGGAAAAGAGAAAATACATTCAGGAGTCTTGGGCTCAGGAATGACTATGGCAAATCTAGTGGTCAGTGAGAGACAACATTGCATTTTTAAAGCATTTAAAATGTGATGGTAATAAACAGACATATCCTCTTTCACTAGCAGTTTAAATTTTCAAAGGTAAGCACAACTAATGAGCATATGGACATAAAGCTCTAATAACACCTTTAGAGACCACTATCCAGACCTTCTAAAGGAAAGCTGGGGTTACTTGATTAACTCAAGCTTGATAATGTAGAAGCGTTCAGTAACATGGAATCAGAGATGTGTGGTTTTCAGAGGAAAGTAAATATTTTTTACTTTTGGAGGAGGGCATGGCAACTCACTCCAGTATTCTTGCCTGGAGAATCCCATGAACAGCAGAGTCTGGTGGGGTACAGTCCATAGGGTCACAAAGAGACTGGAAATGACTGAAGTGACATCATGAGCACAAAATATTTTTTAAAACAAATATATATTATTTTCAAATGGCTGCAGACCTGGTATATATTAAGGAAACCATCTACAGGTTATACAAGATGAGAGGAATAGGAAAAGAGACTAGAAATAGAAAGAGATAAGGGACTAGTATTAATGGCTTTAATTATATCCAGTAAACAATTATTTATTAAATGATTACTCTGTGCCCAGCACTGCACAGTATGTCAGCAGAGGAAGTAGTTTTGTTATATTGTAGTATTAATATGCTCCTTAATTTGAAAGTGGAACAACAATAAATGTTTTTAGGTGGTAATTACCATAATTGTGAGGTGTGAGTGTGGGCACGTAAAGTATTCCTGTAATTTAATCATGCTGCTCTGGCACACTTCATAAATGCATTTCTTGAATCAGAATTCAATGATTATGACTCATAGATTGCATCTGCACAGGAAAATTGAAGTCTAAAATAGAACAACCACTCAAAAATTCATAAGGTCATTGATATTTTCAAAGGATGTATTATATTCCTATATTATTCAGATTTTCTGATTTTTTTTAAATTATTCAGTCTCACATGATTATTTTTCTCTCTATTGCTTCAAAAAGTCAGCATAGATCTGAATTACATAAAATGATAAACTAGAATCAGTATCATGGAGATCATTAATGGATGTGAGAAGATAACAAAGGCAGGTAGGGCACCAAAGAGAGCTTAGCCATTCCAGAAGGAATGGTGTCATGGGTGATATTAGTCTTCCCTTCTGATCCAGTTGAAGTGAATTAATCTAGAATATGATTTATTAGACTCTAATAGTATCTTCTGGAATGTGGAGTTTTATATATATATACATATATACCTGTAAACATATTTCATTACTTTTACTAAAGGCTGAATTCAGATATGTCTTTTATGGAATGTATTAATTCAAAACATTTTATGTTTAATTTGCTGTATAGTAAGCATCACACAAAAAGGTGTAGATATAGAAAAAATAAAAAATAAAACATGCTCCTAGCCTCAAAATTGACTTGAAAACTGATGAACACTCATTAATTCTTTAAACTAATAAATATTAGGTAGTAAGTACATGCTGGGAAACATGCAGATGTTATTGATGCAATGAGAGGTAGGGGTGGTGAGCAGAATAATGCCCATGTGAAGATGTTTATGTCATAATCCACAAAATCTGTGAATATGTTACTTTATGTAGCAAGAGGGACTTCAATGTATTTCACTAAGGATGTTGAGTTGGGCAGATTATTCTGGAGGGATGTAGGTGGGATGACTGTAATCGTGTAAGAATCCTAAAAGTGAAGGAAAAGGCCAGAGTGAGAGATTGGCAGATGCTATGCTGCTGACTTTGAAGACAGAGCGGCCATGAACTAATGCAAGTAGACTCTAAAAGCTGGAAGAGGCAAGGAAATGGAGGCTCCCCTATAACCTCCAGAAGGAATTCAGCCCTTCTGACATGTTGATTTTAACCCCACAGCCCTCATTTTAGACTTCTAACCTCTAAAACTATCATAGAATAAATTTGTGTAGATTTAAACCACCACATTGGTGAATATTTGTTACAGCAGGAGTCGGAAACTAATGAAGCAATCGTAGTAACAGGCAAATATACAAACCCATAAGAAAAGAGAGATATAAAAAAATCACACAGTTCAATAAATTAAAATACTGAGAGTTCTTAAATAAGCAGTTTTGAATTTTGAGCCATAGTAGTTTAGCTTTCAGAGTGAGAATAGGTTATGTTTTATCTGGATCCTGAAGAATGTCTGAATTCATTGATTAAAAACAACAGAAAAATCATCTTAGATAAGGGAAAGAACATCTGAAAACTGGCAATGGTGTAAGAAAATACTACAGCTTCAAAAGAAGACAGAAAATTTAGTGTAAAATTCCATGTAAGATAAGGAAGGGTATGGTGAGTAAGGAGAAGGCAATGGCAACCTATTCCAGTACTCTTGCCTGGGAAATCCCATGGACGGAGGAGCCTGGTAGGCTACAATCCATGGGGTCGCGAAGAGTCGGACACGACTGAGCGACATCACTTTCACTTTTCACTTTCATGCACTGGAGCAGGCAATGGCAACCCACTCCAGTGTTCTTGCTTGGAGAATCCCAGGGACAGGAACCTGGTGGGCCACCGTCTATGGGGTCGCACGGAGTCGGACACGACTAATATGTCTTAGCAGCAGCATGGTGAGTAAAGAAAGGAAAACCACACTCTTCAACTGCAGGGTGCACGCTCACAGGTAGCTTATGTGAATGTCTGTACGTTGCACAGCCTACAGAGACTGCAACACGTGTGGGGCCCACCAGTGCGGCACCGAGGATGCTGTGTTAAATGGGCTGATGAAGGTTTGTGCCTGGCTAAGAAGGGCAGCGAACGCTATTGCAAATAATGTGGATCTATCCTATTCTCGGTAGGGTTCTTCCTACAAGCTAATTTTAGGAAAAGAAGTGTCCTTAGGAAATGGCAACCCACTCCAGAACTCTTTCCTGGAAAATAACATGGATGGAGAAGGCTGGTAGGCTACAGTCCATGGGGTCACAAAGAGTTGGACATGACTGAATAACTTCACTTTCTTTCTTTCTAGCTGATCTAAATTTACAAATATAACACAGTCAGGAGTATGAGGGATATACTGAAAAGTTCTAAGATTAAAGGTCCAAGCTATAATTTTATATAATAATATACATCTAAACCAACATAATTAAATAATCTAGGTGTACATGGGGAGTGCCACAGATAGTTTTGAAGGTTCCACTCCATGATTTTTGAGTTTAGTTTCTTGATGATATAAACCTCTTTGGGCCCCAGCTAACGGAAACATTAAGACGGAAAATGGGATGGTTTCATATCTTAAAACACTTTTTTGTGTGTGATTTATTTTGTTTCAGGTCTCTCTTTTGATTCATATGGGAATAGAACATCATCAAAATGAAACCAACAACTGTTTTGCTATGATTTTTATGGGTACTTTGTACTTGGAGTACAGGTCATTTCAAACTGTCAAATACTTCACTGATTCTTTCCTTTAATTTACAATTTTCATTTTTGACCTGCATTGGAGTAACTGCTAGTTGCCTGCTGGGAGATGACACAATTCATGGATTAAGCACCAGCTAATGTCTCAGGGATTCAAAGATTTTCTTTGGCCCAGATCAGTTAACTCTTCATCTTTT